>NC_142030.1:95360853-96560853 GCF_982192425.1 Myodes glareolus | reverse complement strand
CCAGGAGCACACCAAAATAGCAGACACCAGCAGCTCCCCAAGTAGGCGGTGGAGGTCATCCAGGCCATGCCATTGGAAGACAGGGTGACTCCAAGTGTGGTGTTTTATTTGCAGAGAGGAGCCTGAAAGCTGATTCCAAATACCTGAGCCCAAGTGATATTCAGTCTAACAGCTTTGCCCCAAATTTCCCACACTATAATTTCAAATAATTTCCGCCATGGTTAACCTATTTCTACAAGTCAAGTGCAGGTTTGGAGACCTTTAAACTCAAATTATCTGTCTGTCTGTCTGTCTATCTACCTACCTACCTATCATTTATTTAGGACAAGGTCACAAATAGCCTAGGCTGACTTCGAACTCTACAGTGGCTAAAGATGACCTTGAACTTCTGCTCCCCCCCCCCCCCAGTAAGGCTGTAGCTGTGTTCCAGGTGTTTTATGCCATGCTGAGGATTGACTCAGGGCTTCATGCTTGCCAGACAAGCTGCTTATAGACTCAGCTGAATCCTCAGCCTGTGCCTGGGGTTCATAGAGAGTAAATCGTGGGGTCCCAGACAGCCTGGACACAAGCCAGTTTCTGCCTGGCCAGGCTTCCTCACAGCATAGAGTGTTCTCAGGCACCATAAGACAAGCTGGGTGGAATGGCAGAGTAGGCTCACAGCTCTCTGGCTACAGCCCACACTGGAATCCTGTCTAGTACTCTTCCCTTGTAGACCTGGGGACTTATTTTTTATCTGACCCCCATAAGGCACCCAAGAGCTCTCTACAGATCATGCTTGCTTCTCCTGCTCCCTATTCACACTCTGTGTGACTCAGACATCTACAGCTTTTGTCCAGATCTCAAACCCGGGAAGAAAAAACCCAAATCCAAAGAACACTTACCCATGCCTTCCAGACAGGCAGGAAACAGGAAAACTAGGTTGCGGGCCTGGTAGGGTCCACACCTGTGTTGGATGCTCCTGGCCTGTTCAGTCCTGCTCCAGAGAAACCTAAATTCTTACATGCCATATTCTGAAGGTCTCTGAAAGATTTGAAAAATACCTATCTAACTGAAATATGTCTTTATACAGCTAGAAAATCTAACTATCATGACTACAAGCTTGACTATTATAGATGATTATCTATTAACTTATATTTCTTAATTATACATTTTTAAATGAGCTGCACAAACATAATACCTTAATCAAGAGCAGAAATACATATATACAGTATAACAAAATTGACCTTAAATTTGTATCAATAAGCCAAGATCCATACCAATGCAAATCTCTATAGCATATCTTCCTTTAAATGCAAATAAACATTTATAAATAATATTTGGGGAATTTGGGCATAGTTCTCTCTAAACTGCTTCTTGCTTTTTGTTGGGCGAAGTATTTTTGGGAGTGTTCACAGCAACCTTTCAGGGGATCTTAGTCCATCAAACCACATTAGCCTGGAAGGATTCCACAGGTTCTCATCCTCTGTGGAAACAAAAGAAGAACCTCTTTTCCAAAGCAACAAATCCTTAGACCCAAATTTTGAAGTCAAGATACCTTTATGTTGGTTTAGCTTAGCAGCCCACACAATATAATGTCTCTCTGTACTTAGCTCCTTCACAGTCAAAAAATTAAAAAAAAATCCACAATATGCATAATTCAGACTTCCTGTGTATTTTCCACCTTTACATAACTTATTTTTCTACTCTATTACTTTTTAATATTTATTTTATTATCTTTATTCCTTTAATCTACGACTGTACTCTATCTCTTTAAAGACTTTATTTTTTTAAAAAAAATACATTTACCTCTTTTTATAAATCTCTATACTCTTTTTCTTCTCTCTCCCAAGCCGACATACAGTTTTTAAACACACTGTGACCTATTTAGAAGTAGTTTCCATCTGAATCTGTCTTTATTGTGTATCTGTAATTATTTTCTGACCAGGACCACTTCTTAAAATGCTAAGTGGGCGTGGCTAGGGCCAACATGGCCCTGCCTGCTTGCTCTACCCCATCCACCATGGGGAAGACAGGTTCACTGCCTCTGAGAGCCCCAGTTTTAGGCGCACAGCAGGTCTATGTTGCCATTAAGCAAGTTGTAGCACTCTGCTCACACTGAAATGCTCCGTAGCTGGATCTCCCAACAGAGTCAGAGCTGTTTGTGCTGGTGAACCAGGATGCCCTCGTTTTGAAACTGCAAGGGTTTTTTTTTTGTTTGTTTGTTTTGCTTTGCTACCGCTAAATCAGGAAGACCTCTTTTAAAGGAGTTGCAGCATGCTGCCAGCAAGCAGAGTCCATCTGGGGAAAAAAATGCATCTAAACTTTGTTTTTTAGTGTCTAGAATTGCTTTCCAAGCCCTCTCAAGTTTTATTTGGATTTAGCTAATACATGTTGAAGCACCACTTTGTAGTAGGAGGCCACTTGTTTGTTCCTGGCTGCTCAGCCCCGAAATAACCACGCAGAAACTGTATTAATTAAATCACTGCTTGGCCTATTAGCTCTAGCTTCTTATTGGCTAGCTCTTACATCTTAATTTAACCCTTTTCTATTAATCTGTGTATCACCACATGGCAGTGGCTTACCGGCAAGGTTCCATCTGGTGTCTGGCAGGCGACATGGCTTCTCCTAACTCTGCCTTCTTTCTCCCACCTAGTTTTAGTTTTCCTCACCTAGCTCTACTCTGCCCTATCACAAGCCAATGCAGATTCTTTATTCATTAACCAATAAAAACAACACATATACAGAAGGACTTTCTACATCAAAGGTCTCTCAACTCTCAACCTCAGAGCTGGAGGATGTGTCTGGTTTTGTCAGCCAGCTTGCTCTAGGGATCTCTGGTCTCACTCTTCTGGGGCTGAACTAGAGATAGGATGTCATGCTCACCGGGCATTTGATATGGGCTTGTGCACTCCAGTCCTCACACATGCCCCACTGAGCCATCTCTGGGTCCTCTCACGTCTCCCTTATGGTGACAACGTCTCAGGTACCTCAGGCTGGTCTCCAATATTTCAGATCAGACCCCTGTGTCTCACTTCTCATGTGGCGCCCAATCTTGAGCCGTGAGGAGGCTGTATCTATCTTACTGAGACTACTGATGGCAGCTTTCAAAACGAACTCCAGCACAGAATTCTTTCTCATGTGCCTTTGGAAAACATTTCCCAGTGCCTGCAAAAGCATAAGCCACTAGAACACATAAGGGAAGGCAACATGAAAAGCTGGTAGGGCGTTTGGAGGACTGCACAGGTGTCTCTAAAGTATGAGAGGCCCAATGGGAACATGTGGCATCTAGGAGTGACTTATCCACGCCGATCACTTACTGGTTTGGGTACCATGGTAGGCCTTTCTTTAGCTTGGTCTGTAGAGAAATCCAAACTGATGCTGAGATCTTTGCTCAACAGACGTTAGTGATTGCCAAGACTGGCAAGATGTTTTACAGCTTCTGTCCCTAGTGTCACCAAAGGTGTGCCCTTCTAAAGGGATCAGTAGAATTTTGACCACTTCTTTCTTGTGATTCCTGGTTGATGAGGTGAGTGTGTAGCTCTGTCACATGATTACCACTGTTACTATGGTTACTGCGGGTTGCTAGGTTTACCATGATGTGCTGTGTCCCAAAACAAAGGGGCCAAGTGAGCATGATCCAGGAAATACAGTGATGGGCCAAGAACATGTTTTGTTTCTAAGCTGAGTCCTTCAGGTTTGATTACCATTACAGGAAGCTGATGAACCTGATTACTATACAGATGTAGGTGTTGTGAAGTTCTGCGATCTAACACTGGAATGTGGTTATATGTAACTGCAGAAAGGCTGTAAAATATACTACTCATACATGCACAATTGTATCTATTGACTTAGATACCCACCTATTTTTTTGAGACAGGGTCTCACTATGTGTCCTTGGCTGCCTCAGAACTCACTGTGTAGACCAGGCTGGCCTTGAACTCACAGAGACCCACCTGCCTCTTGAGTGCTTAAAGACATGCTCTTCCATGCATGACCCACAATGATTCCTTCATTCTTTCCCCACCCACCATGTGTTTGTGTGTTCATAGGTGCACAGGTGCCATAGTTGCAGGTACAGGTCAGAGGGCAACCAAGGGTTCTCTTCACCTTGGACCGTGTTTACCACAGGCTCTCTACTGGTTTACTCCTGGGCAGACCAAGCTGGCTGGCTTGCAGGCTTCTCCAGTTTTCACCTCCCTATTGCTGGGAGAGCTGGGATTATAGATATGCACTACCTCATTAAGCTCTGTATGGGTTCTGGGGATCCAAACTCAGGTCCTCACACCTGTGCAGTAAGCTCTTTTACCCATTTCCCCAGTCCCACAATGCTGCTTTTCCTGTCCCAAGGGCCAGATTCCAGGAAGCATCCCTACTGACTAACGGAAATGCGAGAGCACACAGCCTCAACTCTGGTCCATCTTGACTTAAGGTCAGAGTTCAAACCTATTCTTGATTAAGGCTGATAAGGGGAAGGTTTATCTAAGACTGGTTACTAGGTGTTTTTCTCCTCAAGGTCAGATGGTGGGTTGTTTAGCAAAGGGTGTGGTTACTGGCAGCATTCAGAATTAAGGAAGTAGTTACACTCCTTTGTTCCTTGTATGGAGGGTAAGGAAGTTTTTTTGCTCCCCCACCTTTTGCTTGAGGTATATAAGGGCTATGAGAATTATTAAGTTGAGAGGACACCGCATACACAGGATGCCCTCCCGACTCTATCTTCTGTCTCTTGTCTATTTCCTTCCTCAACCCTCACTCCCCATTTCAGGCATGTTTGCGCAGGTCGGCTGGTTTCTGACAAGGAAAGACATTAGTCAGTGACTTGAGAGTGAGGAGGGAAACAACCCGGAGAGACGAGCAGGAGACAGCGGCATTTCTAGCTGCTAAACAAGAACATGCTACAGCTGGGTGGCAGACACCCTCCTCATCAGGAGCAGCCTAAAACCCAGAGGTGGCATGGGACATTTTCCTGCTGGTTGGGTAATCAAACAGAATGGCACACCGACGAGAAGCTTGCAGTTTTCCAGTTCAAAAGAATAAAAGGTGGAAGCGAGAGGCTGGGAAGAATCCTGCCGCAGAAGCGAGCGGGTATGGGCAGTCCGATTTTGACAGCTGATTTCCACAGAGCACCCTTTCCACTTTACTCCGCACTGGCTTCCTTCACCTGCAATTTAAAGTGCTTCACACCCTTATTTCTGAAGCATCCGTATTTTAGATGTTTTATTCAAGGACCGGAAGAGGTCTGATTCATTAAGATGTGTGGGCAGAAAAATCTTCCCATATTCATTTGTCAAAAGATCTCTGAGAATGCCCCTTGACTGTCACTAACTCAGAAAGCTTTGTGTGTGTGTGTGTGTGTGTGTGTGTGTGTGTATGGGGGGTGGGGTGGTGTCCACGGTCTCATTGTGAAGACAAGGCTGGCCTTGAACTCACGCAGGAGCACTGGTGTAAGTGTGTGAATTCCTTCCTACCTAGGAGGGTTGAGGTGAGGTTTTTTAGACACCAGAGCCTCGGATTGATGTTGTTTAGACCTTGCAGTAGAGGGCGTGACACTGGGCAAGTGTGGCTTGGGTGTGAGCCTGCCCGGCTCAGGAAGTTAGCTCTCCTGAAGATTCACAGCAGTCCCACCATGCCAGGTGAAGGCCACACAGTTCACACTGCAAGCTGGCTTGCTCCCCAGCTACCAAGTCCCCTTTCTAGTCCCTAGGACCAGATATTTCCTGTTCTTTTCTCAGAGTTCGGGATCTTTCAGAGTTGAGCCCATCCCCCCCCCCTTACAGGTTTGTTTGTTTGTTTGTTTTAAGTCCTTGAGGGTTTGGCTCCATCTGCCTTGACCATGCACCCACAGCTGTCTCCTTCCCTGACTGCACCTCTGCACACAGGGTGCTCCCTCCCACGCTTTCCTGTTCTCGCAGGTCCTCCACTTGTTCTTTGTTAGTTTCTTTTTGAGACAGAATTGTGTACCACAGGCTGACCCCAAATTCACAAAGTCAAAAATGACCTTGAGCTCCTGATCCTCCTGCCTCTGGCTCTCCAGTGTTGGGATTACAGGCCAGCACCACCAGGCCTGGTTTCTGTGGTACTAGAAATGAAACCCAGGGCTTTATGCTGTTATTCCCACGTCACACAGAACCCCCAAAGACCACCACAGAGCCGGTATCTGATGCAAACACACTTGGGTTTATTCATGCTAGCTTGGACTGTAATCCAACACAACGAAGCAGCAGGTAGGGGCTTTTAAAGGGAAAAACCACAAGCAGGTGGCGCAAGAACAAACCAGGGTGGAGAAAGCCAGGGTGGCACAAGCCTTGGCATTTTGGGATTGGGTATGGATATTCATTTGGGGTATAAGGGAATTTCAAAACAGCGACTGTCAGCAGACAAGAATTTCAAAAGAGCAGTTAATCAGATACCTGCAAGGATGTTTGAAGCAAACAGATGTTGTTTGGACACCCTGGTGAGTCACTTTGACCAAGGTAGGCATGGTTTCTTGAGTATGTTTATGACTTTGCTGGGCTGCATTCGCTTCCCTAGTTAGGTCCTGTCTAAAATGAAGTTCTTTCTCAAAATGGAGTTTGTTCTGCTGCTTTAGTACTTTCTAGGCAAGCTTTCTGCCAATAGACCTACATTCCCAGCCCTAAACACAAATCCTCTTTCCTCCCCCCCTGCAGCACTGGGGACTGAACCCAGGGCCTCACACATCCTTCCACATGCTCTTCTAGTCTTAGCCCCCAAGTGCTCCCCTTGACACACACACAGGGCAGCTTTCCTTCAGACTGACAGGACATCCCTGGGGTCAGCCTCTCTCTGTCTTTATTTTCTGTTTCCTAACCATTCATGTCAATGCAGCTGGTGGTAAAGCAGAGCAAACCACGGGAGGCAAAGACACTGAGCTGCGACAGGGAGAGATGGAGATGAGGCAGCCGGGGACCTGCATGGCAAATGCTCGTTCTGGACAAGAACCCTGCTCCCTGGAGCATACCATAAAATGTGGGGTACCAGGGAAGATGGCTTGGACAAAGGTTTAAGGCAACAGAAGATCTTTATTACCCAGCTGGTGACTGCATGGGTGTTCAGGATCCCAGCAGAGTCAGGAGTCTTCTGAGGCCCAGTGAGTGCCCTTCCCACTGGGTCTTCCCTCCAGTTCATCATTAGCTCATCATTAGCTCTTATTTCTTCACTGTTACCATTGTATTTTAGTGTTTAATCTTCTGATTATGCTTTTATATAGTCAATTTTATCACCATTAGTAGTGTGTGTGTGTGTGTATGTGTGTGTATGTGTGCGCATGTGCATGCATGGAGAACACGCATGTAGAGGCCGGTCTCTGACTAACCCTGAAGCTCACCCTCTTGCTGCTCCTCAGGGGGCTCCAGGGATCCCTCTGTTTCTGCCTACTCGGTGCTGGGGTCATAGACGTGCCACCATATCGAGGTTTTTATACAGGTTTGGGGGCTCAGACTCAAGCTATCATGCTTGTGTGGCCAGCACCTCATCAATGGAGCCATTTCCCAATCCCATCATCACTTTATTTTCAAGACAGGGTCTTACTACATGGCCCTGCCTGGCCTGAAACTCACTATATAGAGCTGGCTGACCTCAAACTCACAAAGATCCACCTGCCTCTGCCTCCTGAGTTCTGGAATTAAAGGTGTGTTCCACCATGATTGGCTTGTCATCTTTTAAAAAGAGGTACCAGAAATAAACTTTGTAAAATAGGATTCAGAAATGGAGAGATGGTTCAGTGGTTAGGCGTGTCAGTTCCTCTTCCGGAAGACGTCAGTTTGGTTTCTAGCACTCCTGCTGAATGGCTCACAGCTCCCTGTGACTCCAGTCTGCGAGATAAACTGTACCCATACCTCCACACAGGGACACAGAAACTCATAACTTTTTAAAAAATCTTAAAAAGTACAAGATTATATTAAAAACAAAATATTGCCAGGTGGTGGTGACACATGCCTTTTATCCCAGCACTTGGGAGGCAGAGGCAGGCAGATGGATCTCTGTAAGTTTGAGGTCAGCCTGGTCTACAATAGCTAGTTCCAGGACAGGCTCCAAAGCTACAGAGAAACCCCCGAGAGAGATGCAGAGAGGGGAAGAGATAGAAGAAGAGAGAGACAGAAAACTGCCTCTTCAGACAAATGGCAGAAAGGAAGAGAGAGGGAGTAGGCGGGACTCGTCGCTTAAAGGGACAGGGTACTGTCTGCCATGCAGGGCACATGGCATGATACACTGTGCCAGGTTCCCAAGGGACATAGCCAAGGTGTGCCTGGATGCAAACACTACCAGGATTTTAAAACCAGACAACGAAGACCAGGAGACAGAGATTCTTTTGACAATTAGCCTAGTTTTACACATAAAAACAACACAAAAGGCAAAAAAGTAACACGCAAGCAAACAGAAAACTAGACTGTAAGGATTTGGTGACATTATATTCTATGTTCTATCTTTGTTCCCATGATTGCCCAGAGCATACAAATTCTACACAGAAACCATTGTCATAATTAGCTTATTTACAAAAGTATCTTTTCAAGAAAGATGGCTGGCCCAGAAGAAGGCAATATCCCAAACACACACAAGCCTGTTTTGGAAGCTCTTCTCCAAGAGGCAGGCTGGCCATGGTCGGCCCAGAATTCCATAGTAATGATGGCTTTCTTCCAAAATGTCCCTTATTTTTCTGGAATTTCCATTTATACCCCACAATCCAGAATGAATACTAATCAAGAAGCAACTGCCAGGTATTGGGAAAAATATTATCACATATTACATACACAATGCAGCATTGCGGGTGCATAAGGGAAACAGAGCTGAACAAAGTCTTGCCGAAACATAACTGACAATCTACATGAAGTCCACAGATCACAGAAACGCTTCCCATCACTCCTCAGGTTCTGCTAGCTGCTTAATTTTGAGAATACTTAGCACAACGCCTAAATTCTAGTTCTTGATGATGTTTATAAACTTTTCATTCTTAAAACACTGGACAAACACGAAGAGACATCTCATCAGCCGTCAACCTGCAGGCCATTTGCTCTGCTTACGCCTCCGCTACTTCTTCACCAGGAAACGAGTGATGTCTGACCCGTGCTTCAACGCCAGGGAGCGTCGTCTCGCCTGACTCCTTTCCTTGGCTTGCTGGGCAGTTCTCTAGAAGTCAGCAAATACAAGGTTCAGGTTAGGGGACACTGTGCTGTGGCGGCGCGTGGCCTGAGAGCCTAGGTTAGTGGTCTCAGGAGAAAGTGTATTCTGGTGGAGAAAGGCTCCCTGCCCAAGAAGACTGAATCCTACATTTGGGCACTAAGAGAGAGACCATGAATCTCCTTATCTAAGTAGGAGCTCATAATACTTCTTAAAGTCCCCAGAGTTCAGTGGGTAAAACTGTCCCCTTCTTATTTTCTGGGCCTAGCTAAGAAAACTCATCCCCAACTCAACATGTAAGACACTGTAAAAAGTCAAACGGGATAGAGCCAGATTCTTCTGTTAAGTCCAAATAAAATTTTTCGCGAGAATCCAAAAACCAAACAAACATGGGAAAGATGGCCTTCCTGTTGGTGATGTCTTCTATTCCTTTAGCTATAGTCCCATGCAGCCAGCACCACACTTACTATGTAGCTGAGATCAGCCTTGAACTTTTGTTCTTGTTGTTGAGATGGACTTTCATGGTCTAGCTCTAGCTGTCCTGGAGCTTACTATGTAGACCAGGCTGGCCTCAAAATCAGAGATCCACCTGCCCCTCAAGTGCAGCACCACCATGACTGGCTGGCCTTGAGCTTTTTTGTTGTTTGTGGGTGGTTCCTAGACAGGGTTTCTCTGTGTAGTCCAGGCTACCCTGGAACTCGCTCTGTAGACCAGGCCAGCTTCACTCTTGATCCTCCTGCTTCTGCCTCCCAAGTGCACTACACACCAAGCTTGTGCAGTTCTGGGGTGGAACCCAGGGCCTCATGAGTGTTAAGTGAGTGCACTACCCACTGAGCAGCATCCTCAGAGAATGAATGAAGAGGGTAGCAGCCGTCCCACATCTGTGACCGTGCACGTCCACAGAGCCAAGTGTCAGGAAGCACCACACATCTGCTCCCAGATGGGGCTGCAAGCTTGCCCAGCCTCGCCCACCTGTGTGCACAAGTTCCCCCCAGGGCTGCTTGGACTAGCCCACATGTGTGACTGTCACTGACCTCCTTGTGGCACACGGTGCAGAGAGTCTGCAGGTTGTCCAGGGAGCACTGCCCCCCTCCCTCATACACTGGCTTGATGTGATCCACCTGCCAGAAGTGGCCTTCTCCTGGGTTTCTTAGCATTTCATTTAGCTGCAGGAAGAACATACAATCAGGAAGTCTCCAGACTTGCTGTAGGGACTGTGGCTGTGCACTGTGCAGTCCCTTTATACAGCAAAAGCACAGGGAGAAACACATCAGGATGCCTTTTATAGCTATTGTTGTAAGTTAAAAAAAAACCCACAAAACTCAAGGTTAGCAATTTAAAAGCAATAAAATGTTTCTAAAGGAGGTTTTTCCCCATATTACCTAACATATTTGGGAAATCTTATAACCAAATACAAGATACCAAGGCTCCTGACAGATTGGGGGAAAATTGGTTGTTTTTTTTACCCTTTAAGTTGCTTTATATATTTATGAAGCCAAAAGTGAGAAAATAAGAACAGACTGGAAATTAAAAGCTATATTAATATTAATAAAAGCAATATTAATAACTAAATAACCATTCATTATTGACCTAAATGCATTTGTTCCTATATCAGCAGCAGGTTAACACTACTATCCACAATGTTTTGTTTGGTTTTATCTTCTAGGAAACATCTTTTGTACCCCAGGCTGGGATGACCTTGAACTCTTGACCCTCCTCTGCCACCATCAAGTGCTGGGGTTAGAGCCTGCAGCATCATGCTGGGCTTACGCAGTGCTGGGCATGGAACCCAGGTTTCCATGTGCACTCGACAAGCTCTCTACTGAGTTGCAGCAGCTCTGGCCAGAACTTTTGTTATTTCCCAGACAAGTTCCCAGGTTCCATGGACTGGCATGGCACGAAATCTCCACAAAACTTCTGTACCTTACATAGGGTACCGCAACTGTTTAAACACCAGAGATTAGCATGTAAGATGTTTTTTTAATTTTTTTAGTCTTAGATAAGAAAGTCATTAAAATGAATTTTATGAATGCTGGCCATAGGAACCCATGATTATTTCCACCCTAAAGCAGAAAGAAACACACTAGAGGCATCATATTCCTGGCCTCAAAGTGACAAAGAGAGTGTGCTGCTGGCACAAAGAAGACACGCAGACCAGCGGAGCACCACAGAGGACCAGAAACAGACCCGCACAATTATAGACACCTAATTTTTTTTTTTGTTTTTTTCGAGTCAGGGTTTCTCTGTGTAAAAGCACTGGCTGTCCTGGATCTTACTCTGCAGACCAGGCTGGCCTTGAACTCTCAAAGATTGCCTGCCTGCCTCTGTCTCCTAAGTGCTGGGATTATAGGTGTGCGCCACCACCAGCCAGCTTGAACCCCTAACTTTTGATGAAGGTGCTGTGATGGTTTGACTAGGAATGACACCTACAGACTTATGTGTCTGAATGTTTAGCCTATAGAGTGGCAGTATTAGGAGACATGGCTTGTTTGGAGTAGGTGTAGCCTTGTTGGAGGAAGTGTGTCACTTTGGGGCCAGGCTTTGAGGTCTCATATGCCAGGCTAAGCCTAGTATGGTTCACAGACTCTTTCTCCTGCCTGTGGATCAAGATAGATGTAGGACTCTCGGCTTCTTCTCCAGCACCATGTCTGCCTGCACACCGCCATGTTTCCTCCCATGAGGATAATGAACTAAACTTCTGAACTGTAAGTAAGTCAGCCCAAATAAATGTTTTCCTTTATAAGAGTAGCTGTGGTCATGGTGTTTCTTCACAGCAATAAAACCCTAACTAAGACAGGTGTCAAACACAAACCCTGGAAAAAAGACAGCCTTTTTAGTAGATGGTGCTGGCCAAGCTGGACATTTGTAAGGCACTTTAGAGAAAGCATGTAGGGCTCTGGGATGGACAGTGACCTGACCAGTAGCACCAACCCCTCAGGAGTTCTCAGGCGGCAAGCTGGTGCAGGGAACTTTGTCCTGCTAATGTTAGTCACCGCCTGACTTTCTTTCTTCCGCACTGAGCTTCCAGCCTTCTGTTAGAAGGAACAGATTGGGCTTAGAAGTAACGACAAATGTCATTCTAAAGAATATTCTTAGAAGAAAAGAATCCATTTGCTTCTGCCCTTTGCAGTCAATTTTTTCTGTCTGAGCATCTTTAACTGGCAGATTCAATGGTCCAGAAGATGTCTTTATTTTCTCTGGTAAATGCGCAGCAGATCCCTGGGGGCCAGCTCTCATCATGCTGAATTTGCCTCATGAAAGAATCCTGTTCAGTGTGAGCCTCCTGCCGAGGCTTCTTCCCCAGCACTCCTGGGCACAACGTCTAACAAGCAGTGACCGCTACATTCCTAGACAGCTCACTTTCAAGATGACCGTGAGTCTGCTTGCCCAGGCGGCAGGCAGTGTGGAGCTTGGCTGAGCCTGCAGTTAGACCAAGGGATATCTCAGGAATATTGCTAGAGAAATAGTGTATTTCTTGAGATCCCACAGATACATTAAGTCATCGTTTAGAAATGAATGTCAGATAATTATATCATAATGTAGCAGGTAAGGTAAATTAAAATATATAATTTGTTTTTTAATTAATTAATTTTAGTCAAGGTCTCACTATGTAGCCTTGGCTATCCTGGAACTCACTCTGTAGACCAGGCTAGCCTTGAACTTGCAGAGATCCTCCTGCCTCTGTTTCCCGAGTGAGTGTTGGGATTAAAGGTATGTGCTACCACATCTGGTTAAAAATATATAATTTGTTTAGCTGACAGGAATTCATCCAATATCTTAGTGGGCAGGGATTGCTTGGGTGACCCTTTTTTGACTAAGCATACCACAAAATGAGACATTTTCTTTAGTTGGAATTTTAGAATAGTTTTTGTAAGAAGATCAGACATTGGATTGTGCTCCGGGAAGCTAAGTGAATACTGATGAGCGTGCTAGGCAGAGAAACTAGCCAAAAGCTTTTACTAAAATGTATTTTGCAATGGACCACACACACAGCCTTTTCATTATAAGCTGCATTTTGGAGTTACCCCCTTAAGCCTGGTGTTAAGATACTAAAATATTGGAAGTAGCTCAGTGTTTGTGTTTGCAGCCAAGCACCACACTTAACCCTTCAAACAGAATCATAATCCAAGCACACCCTAGGTCATAGAGCCACTACCCAGGAAGCTGTTGGGATAGGAAAACAAGTCGGGACATCATGTGGACACAGTGAGACACACAGAGTGAAGGGAACTCTACAGGGAAATGATTCTGTTTCTTTCCTCCATCAACAGTACAAAAAAGGGAGGGGATTCCAGAGACTAAACAAAGCATAAATGGCATCACAACCAAAACAAAGATGTATTTTGATCCTAATTTGAACAAAATAAATGAGACAATCTTGAAAAGCAAGCATGCACTTACTATAATTGACAACTTCTAATTTTGTTGGCTGTAGTCATTTGTACTGCGATTATGTTTCTACACAGGAAGAGCTGAGAGAAGACAGGGAGGGAGAGGGAGGGAGGAGAATGAGGGAGAGGCAGGGTAAGAGAGACAGGAAGGGAGTCGGAAAGAAGGAAAGGATGGAGGGAGAAGAGGGATACAGAAGGAGGGAAGAAGAAAGGAAGGAGGAGGAAGAAGGAAGGGAGGGAGAGAAGGGAGGCGGGCGGCAGTCATGGCCCATGAGGTGCATAATGAAGATGAGCTGACTGAAGGAAGCGAGAGACAGATGCAAGGGGAGCGCCACATGGTGAGCGCTAAAGCTGGTGATGGTGTGGGTTTGCGATTTTCTCTCCCTTTGTACACGTTCAGCACCGACAGAGTCCGTCAGCATTCGCCTTGGACCGCGCCACTGCCCGACAGGCCACGGGGACATACCTGCTCCAGGGGGAGCTGTGCTGTCCAGGCAGCATCTAGAAGACTCTTCCTCTGACTTTTAGGGGCATCTCGCACTCGCAGAAAGAGTTCCTGTGCATTCACCCCACAGAGCTGACACACGCCATGTTCTGCTGCAAACACCTGGGCTCTCAGGTAACTGTTATTGGATCGGATCCAGAATTCCTCCTGACATTTCAGGGAGCAGAACCGTGAGTCCCAGGCGCTGGACCCTTGCTCAGGCTGGCAGGTGGGATGCTGGCAGCGGAGACAGAGCGGCCTTCCTTCCTTATCCACAGCCTGAATGTAGCCTTTGGATGGGGACGGCTCAAGAGCGAGATCAGCCGGGCAGGGCTTTGGAAGTGGGACACAGGCTCTGCCAAGCTTTCTACAATTGAACAAAACACGGTATAGTAAGTAGTGAAGCTGGGCCACTGCTTTGGAGAAAAGCCTCCGATCTGGAATTCAGTCAGGAGGTGAAATGGCTGTGGTCAGTAGTACTCCATAGTCCAGCCAACGGAGAAGAACCATGCCACAAAATCTAATTTGACACAAGCAGCCTCTTTTACACGCTGAGGGGCCTCCCCACTAACCACTTCCAGACATCAGATGGTGCTGGCCCATGAGATGGAAATGCTCATCCAAACTAATGTGAAATCTCTGGAACCCTATTGGCTGGTCACTCCTCACTCAGCTGGCCTATATACCGCCTCAGCCTCAGGGCACTATGGATTCTGTTTTCTTCTGCCTTACAGGGTGAAGGGACTGTCATAGCCAGAGTGATAGAACAGAACACTTGTTAAATATCAGGTTTCTCCAGGTAAACTACAAGTTGATCAGATAAACATTAGACGTGAAACACAACAGGACACACGCTCACTTGAGTAGGGCCCCAGCTATACTGGGCTGATATGACTAGAACAATGCCAGGTTGGTCTCCTGGCATCTCTACCCAGGCCTGGGGCAGGTCACATAGGCTCCGGGTTTTGGGTATTCCTCATCTCTGATGTCTAAGATGGTGATGAGCTCACGGGCTCAGGAGCACTGTTAGAAGGCCTCAAAAGCCAGTAAATCCTGACACCGCTGTGTGACCTCTGCAGTGGTCTCAGCATGGGGGCTATTACCACAGAAACTGGTGAGTAAGTCTGAAGTAGTATTTTCATTAGGTGGAAGTGTCATGGGTACTTACTTTATAGAAGGGTCCTGTGGCCTGGACTCCTTGGTGATCAGACGGATGTGGCCCCCATCAGTCTTCACTTTATTCATGGAGGCCATGGCAACATCTTCTTTAGTGATATATCTAGAACAATTAGATGTTAAATATGTTTTTCTCATATAGGAGTTTCTGGGGAGGGAGAGGCATTGCTGAGGGTGTAGTTGCCGGTGAGGTATCCATGCTCTAGTAACTAAGTCTTCAGCCATGCTCCTGTAAGCAATCCTGAATAAGCTCACAGGTTACACACACAAAGGCGTGGATACAGAACACAGACTAGTTGGGAAGGGGAAGGAGTCAGTGGGAGAGGAAAGGGAACAAAAGAGGGTGATGGGGGTGAGTCTGAACAAAATGCATTGTCTGCATTATATACGTGAATGAAAATATTGCAGCGAAACCCATTATTATGTGCAGTTAACTCAGAGTAATACAACATAAAAAGAGTTTCTATACTCTTTTCTGTTTTGAGTCCCACTTTGTAGTGGTCTGAGCTGGCCTGCAACTCCCTAGATAGACCAAGCTGGCCTTGAACTCACAGATCTGCTTGCCCTGCTTCTGAAGTGTTGGGATTAAAAATGTACAGCACCTCAGTTATTTTCTGTATTTTTAGAAAATCCTTACAATTGTAAAATGATGTGTGTATGCATGTACACACACACACACACACACACACACACACACACACTGCACACAGTTCCTACAGAGGCCAGGAGAGAGAATCATATCCCCCCAGGAAATGGAGTGATAAGCAGTTGTGAGTTGTCCAGTGTAGGTGCTGGAAACCAAGCCCAGATCCTCGGTTAAGTAGCAAGTACTATTAACTGTTGACCCAGTTCTATAGCGCCTTAAATCTTTTTAAAAATGGCCTCTTTCTCTCTGTTACAAGTCAGGTTTGTTTTCTCTTTCTAACATGTGGGCTCTAGGGATTGAACTCAGATTCGGTTGCAAATGCCTTTACCCACTGAGCCATCTTGCCAGCTCATGATGGATTGCCAACACACTCTCAACTTGGTGGTTGATTGAACCCAAAGACTGAACCCGCCTCATGCATGCTAATCAAGTGTTCTGCACTGAGTTATACTCTCAAGAAGTATCTGTAACTTATATTCACCGTGCTCCTGGTGAAAGTAAAGGAGCAAAAGAAAGACGTAATTATGTTTCCTAGCTGACCGTGACGTTTGAAAATGTGCTTGTTCTTCTGGCTGCTGTTTGTTATGTGGGAAACCCCTATCTTTGTCCAAATCAGTTGTCACAATATTCATTTCTCCAAGACTAGACTCTTGACTAGTCATTCATATTTTTTTAATTGTCAACTAGCCACAGTCTAGCATTATCTGAGAGGAAAGCCTGGTTGAGGAATTTCCCAGATGTGCTTACCTGTGGACATGTCTGTAGGGGATTGTCTTGACAGTTCAATAGGGTTGGAGGTCCCAGCCCACTGTGGGTGGCACCATTTCCTGGCCAGATAGATGGTCCCACATTGTATAAGAAAGCTGCAGAGTGAGCCAGAGAGCTAACTAGGAAGCAGCAAACCTCATGGTTCCTTCTCAGTTCCTTCCTCAAGTTCCCAACCTCAACCCATTTTTCCTCACTAATCGGAGTGTGGCCCAGAAGTATAAGCTGAGCAGATCCTTTCCTGTCCAAGTTACTCATGATCAGAGTATTTTTCTGTAGCAAGAAAACCAGACTACACAAACTTTCAAATCTGGGGGAAGAAAGGAGTGGATGTGGGCATAAGAAATGATCAAATACACGCGTGGCCGACAGCCTTAAGGAAACTGCCCCTCGAGCTGCACAGAAACTTCCCAGGTTGCCCCTCCTCTTCTCATCTTTGAGGTCCCAGCAAATCACCTCTGTCAGCCACAGCACCACACAGCTTTTGTGTAAAATGATTCTTTTAGTTAACCGAGTTCGACTGGATGTCCTATAAACTCGAGATTGCTGCCCTAACTTGCCAGTCTTAGCAGAACAAAGTCCTCTTGATATGGAAGCCAGATCCTCTCACGCACTATCAGTAACACCTGGTCTAGGTGTGGGAAGTAAAAAAGAAAGTAATTCAACTAAAGGTAAAGGGGGAATTAAGTAGGTGAAATGCAATTACCCAATTAATTTTTTCTAATTAGCATGACCCAATTTCTTGGCTAGTTTACCCTTATTGTAGAGATTTTAAATTCCACATGAATTTCTTCATGCCCAGTTTTTTGTTTTGTTTTATCACGTGGGTGATGGGGATTTTAACACTGGCCTTCATGCTTGTAAAACAAGTTCTATTTACCCACTGAACTACATGCCCAGCCTCCCTATTCATTTTAATGGTTCCATGCCACTCCACTATCACCATGTGATAACCTGTGTACCTAGTTTCTGATGAGTGGGCTGTCAGGTGAAAGCATACATTTACCCTACCACATTGAAAAATGCTC
Organism: Myodes glareolus; assembly: GCF_982192425.1. Lineage (NCBI taxonomy): Eukaryota > Metazoa > Chordata > Mammalia > Rodentia > Cricetidae > Myodes > Myodes glareolus. The sequence goes on along the minus strand of NC_142030.1, from coordinate 96,543,252 downwards.
TAGACTCTAGGGGAGACATGGGTCTCTTACAATACTTTGGCTTATGTGTATAGCTGTTTTGCCTGCACACACGTTTGTGTACCACTTGTGTGCCGTGTGTGTGTGGGAATCAGAAAAGGGCATCCAATCTCCTGGAGTTACAGATTGTTCTCAGCTGCCCCGTGGGTGCTGGGAATTGAAACTCCGTCTTCCTGAAGAGCAGTCAGTGCTCTTAACCCCTGAGCCATCTCTCCAGCCCTCCACTGTATTTTTTACACATGAACTGTATATATATAGGGATTAGGGAGATGGCTTAGTGGTTAACGTGCTTGACGAGCAAGTGTGAGAAATAGGGTTTTGATCCCCAAGAATCCATCCCAATGCCAGATGGGTGTGGCAGCCTGTAGTTCTGCCTCAATGGCTTGCCACATAGGTAAGCTCTGGATTTCAGAGACATGCCTCAATGAACAAGGTGGAAAAGCAATTGAGGATGATTCCTGACATCTCCATATGCACACACACACACACACACACACACATAATGGAAACAGAAACACACATATATATTAAATCCCCAGAACTAGAATCTCTAGGTTAAAAGTCTTGGTTGTTGTGAGCTGGGCTTAGAGCCACACACCTTAAATCCCAGCACTCAGGAGGCAGAGGCAGGTGGATCTCTGTGAGTTAGAGGTCAATCTGTTCTTTGCAGTGAGTTCCAGAACAGCCAAAGAATACAATAAGACTCTGTCTTGAAAAAGCAAAAAAAAAAAAACCCAAACAAACAAACAAAACAAAACAAAAAACAAAAAAACCACCAATAGTCTTGATTGCTTTATGTGTGACAGACTGTTCTCTTCTGCAACAAAAAAGTCTATAAGAGCTAGTTCCAGGACAGTCAGTGCTGTTACACAGAGAAATCCTGTCTCAAAAACCATATATGTGTGTGTGTGTATACACTTACATACATATATGATATGTCATATATGTATATATAACTTAATATTATTTATTTATTTTTGTACTTATGTCTGTTTCTTAAAGCAAAACTCAGGTTAATTCACAGTGAGTTATCTTGATCTTTTAGTTTCCAAGCCTTCTTCTTGGCCTCCATCCCCCAACCACTTCATTTCCAGACAAAAGCATTTGCTAACATATTTCTGAGGGTTTTAAATGAGCTCAGACTTCCTTAGCTTTGCAGAGTAGGGGCTGTTAAGCCTGGCCTCTGGTATTGTCAATGGGTAAGAGCTCAGATATTTAATCCAGTCATTTCAGAGGTGCAAAGACATCTAGTTGGAGTTAAAAATGGAAAATAATAACTTGCTTTCATGGAGAAGGTTTAAACATAAGTTTTTGAAAACTACAAGAAAAAGATTGATCCCAAAGGAGGGAACTGACACCTTTTAAGACTTAGGGTCATGTTTCCAATATTTCATTTTTCATTGTGGCTTCCAGACATTCATGGAAATATAACGGCTCCTAAAAGGATTATGGTAAATCTCAATTTTGGCAAACAGAGAAGGAAGACTGTTACCCACAAAAGCAGTTTCTGAATAAGATTCCAATAAAAGATAGACACTTTTTTTAAGATTTACTTATTTTATGTATACGAGTGTTCTGTCTGATTGTGCACTCATCAGAAGAGGGCATCAGATCTCACTATAGACGGTTGGGAGCCACCATGAGGTTGCTGGGAATTGAACTCAAGACCTTTTAGAAAAACAGTCAGAGCTCTTAACCTCTGAGCTATCTCTCCAGCCCCCAAGATAGACATTTTTAAAAGAAGTGTGTGCTTTGGAAAGTGGCTCATAATGATGGCTATAATCCTGGGCTCTAGGGTGCTCACCTGTTGTAGAGGATCTAGCGTAATATGGTGCCACTAAATCAGGTCTGGTCTCTGAGAAACGGAACTCATTCAGGAACTGGTCATTTCCCATCATCCTAGACTGAGCTACCTGGAAGCTAGCTGCAACCTCAGGTTGTATAAGACCCATAACTGCTACTGGGGCTGTTTGGTGTTTGCTGGGGCAGAATCTTGTGGGCATCTAATCAATTGTTTGGGAATTCCAAAATTTCATGTCTATGTCTTTTTTGTTATTGCTCTTCTTGAGACATTTACTGTGTTTGTGTGTGTGTGTGTGTGTGTGTGTGTGTGAGAGAGAGAGAGAGAGAGAGAGAGAGAGAGAGAGAGACACTGACTGCTGGGTCGACTTGTACAGGTCCTAGGGATATGAACTCATTCTTCATACAGGTGATTTATACACTGAGCCATGTCTCCAACCTGACATTTAATATTTTAAAGAAGTGACCACTCCCTGTGTGTGCCTAGGGAGTGAAGGGTGAAGCCGCCCCCTTCATGCCTACTGGGCTGAGGATTTCTAAGAGGCTCTTGGGTTAATTTCTCTAAAAGTAGTCAGGTAGGGTGACAATGGGAAAGAGACTGGAGTCTAAGGCAGCCTCAGGTGGCGCCCTGCCATTTGGTCTTCCACACCTGCTCTGTGGAACACCCTTCCTCCTGCTACTGCCACTCACCGAGGCTCCCACAGGACGCCAGTGCTGAGCTGTTCCCCTCTGTGGCTACAAAGGTTTCCCTGAAAGACTTCCCTCTCTCTGATCAACCACAAGGTGTCTAAATGAACCCCGTGAACAGCTTTCTTCATTCTCCTCCTCCTGTTCACACGGCCGACTCCTTAACCAAGCTGGTCTCTAGGTATGTTCTGCAGTGTGATAACCTAAAATGTCCTCAGATGTTTCGACACTTAGGAACAAAACTGACCCTTAGGGCAGTTATTTTCCACTTTTGGAAACATAGTGACTGTGGAAGCCAGAGGAGGGAACTAGATCTCCTTGAACTGGAGTTACAGATGGTTGTAAGCTGTTATGTGGGTGCTGAAAACCAAACTCAGGTCCTCTGCATCCTTCCAGCCCCTTATTTACTAGCGCAAATGTAGACTGATGGAGCAAGGTGTATCAGGCAGGTTTGTCACTCTGTGACAGCTAGCAACCTCGCCTGGCACTCTGGTCCTTGCTAGGAGAAGCCGGGTTTCTGATCACAGAGACACGGATGTTTACAACGTTACACACAGGGAGTAGAAACGGGCTTTTGGTGAAGATGGCAGAAGATACTAAAAATGTGTCACAATTAATCTTTATTTTCCAACCACGGAGCTGACACTTTCCAGTCTGGGAACACGGTGGTATGTTACAATGGAACCAGCCCCCTGCTGCAAGGTAGATTAGAGCCCCAGGGTGTGCTCTGCACTCTGAGGGTAAAAGTCTCTCTGTTGTATCACAGGTACACCAACCCTGTCTCTGGCCTCTGTTAATGAGCAGGATTCCTGGTAAGTAAAATCCAGACAATCTGATGTCTCCCAGCAGATCTGACTGAATTCGCTATATATAAAAAACTATGTTGCTATGAAATAACTATCATTTTAAGTATAATTCTTCCTTCCTCGCTCCCTCTCTTAAAACAAAGTTTCTTGAACTCCCCATATAGCTGAGAATGACCTTGAATTCCTGATTCAAGGCATGAGGATCAGGAATTCAAGGTCATTCTCAGCTATATGGGGAGTTCAAGAAACTTTGTTTTAAGAGAGGCATGCCTCCACCTCCTAAGGGGTGTAATTACAAGTGTGTACCCCACAACTGGCTTATTCACTGCTATGAAGGAATGCAGGGCTTGTAATGAAAGAAATATACCACAAGATGCAAAGGAAAGGCACACTCACCTTTTAGCACTGTTCTCTTTGGCCTGCTGTTTTGTGATCTCTTCCAAGGCCAGGACTGGGCTGCAGAACAGCTGCCCACTTTTCCTGATCATCTTCTGCTTCATGGCTGTCAGGCTATTCCACTCTCGGACAAGCCTCAAAATCTGGCAGAACAGAAGTGATGAAGAGTTAACCGTTCTTCATGTGCCTTCCTTTGAAAGTCGTTACTTACATGAGAAAATCGAGTCTTACAGCATCCCTCAAACAAGCTGAGACCTATAGTTTGTTTTTCTCCAACTTGATACTACTTTCGTGTTTATAAATTGCCTATGGCAAGTTCAATCCAGAGTCCCTAAGGCAGTTCAGCATATGATCTGAACACACAGGCACCAACAGTGAGAAGTGCTCAGAGACAAAAACAGGGCAGAAGTATAGACCCCTGCAGCTGCCCTGGAAAAGCTAGCCCCAGGGAGGCAGATCCTGCAGGGGCCGCAGGGGATGGTGCAACTCCCCATGATCACACTGTGTTAGATGCCTCAGACACCAAAGGACAAAAGCCAGCAATAAATTGAAGTTATCACAGTTGTTCTTTATCAGTAAGTCATGGATAACTGGTTCAATGGCTTTGGTTTTATTATCTGTCTGTCTATCTCTCTATCCATCTATCCATCCATCCACCCACCTACCTACCCACCCATCCATCTTACCATCTATGTATCTCCATCAATCATATATCTACGTATCTAATGTATCTATCCAATCTATCTACTCTAGCATCTATCTGAATCTGAGCATCAATATTAAGTGATGCTAAAGAAAACAGTTCACTGCTACCTCTTCCTATAAGAGGGGTGCAGCTGACCACCAGGCATTGCTTCATTTCCACAAACAGGGCAGTAAAAACAAAAACAAGGCAACAAAACCTCTGCTACTTTCTTGTAAATACAAATGGTGGCGTGCAATGCTGGCAGCCGGCTGACCTGCAGCTGCAGAACAGAGGTCACTCTGACAATGAGTCCAGAGTCACAGTGTGACATTATCCTGGTTCTTGGCATGTGCCATTGTTAGAATTTAACCTTAGAAGACAAGATGTGATTCTGACAGATGTGTTACAGCTGCTAATCCGATGAATGAGAGCGAAAAGATGTGAGAATGATTCTGTCCTCAGCAGCCGCGCAGGTGTGATCACTCACCAAGGAAACAGATGTCACATTTATTCTTAGCACCAGTGGAATTAATAGACACTGCCTGGATGGACAGAAACGCAGCCTGCAATCTGACTCTGCAACAGCTATAAGGTTTGTTTCATTAAACTAAAAATGATGTCTAAAATTCCTAAATTTTATTTCGAATAAATGCAAGTGTATTATTTAGAACTCTTCTTACCTGTGAGCGATTCTGTTTTAGCTGAAACTTTGCTGGCAAGTCTTCCCAAAGGTCTAACTTTATATCCAAAGGAATGAAATTACAGTTCATGGGTTTTCCATCCTGAGAACAGATGAGACACTGTTAGTGCAATTCAGCCTGTAGGTACTAGGAACTACTTTATAGGAAAACTTAATTATGATGTAGCATGACCATTCTCCTCAAAAATACACCAGGAGGCACATTGTAGACAAGGGCGTATCCAACACGAGACCCCTGTAGAGCTGAGGTGGGAGGGGAGGCTCTCACTCTGCCTGTACACAGCCCAGCTCTCTGTCAGCCTGGATGCTGTGCTTCTGCCCCCAATACTTCTCTACTGCCTAACCTTGGAAATACACACGGAGACGATGAAAGACTGGAAACTCATGCAGAAGAATAGCTCGTCCTTGGCATTAACACAAGCACCTCCAGTCCCGAAGTGATCTTTACAGTATTACAGACATGGCTCCTATCAGACAGCAGCACCGATAAACGTCTCACCATCCCTTCTCAGGTGGTTGACACATCTGTACACTGTTATCGGCAGGAGGGGAAGGGACACAGAAATTCTAAAGACCTATTTTAAAAATCTGCTTCTCCACAGCTGTGCTCCGCTGCTGCTCCATGAGACCAGCTGTCCACGCCCCGGCTGGAGAGGAAGACGCGCCTGCACTGAGGAGTAACACTGGGGGGAGGGGTGTTATCTGCCCACCAAGCTCTTACTCCCTTATGATTGAGTCTCCTTAACAGTCTTACAGGTGAATTGCTGAGTTCAAGGCCAGCCTGGTCTATAGAGTGAGTTCCAGGACAGTTGGGGTGACACCGAGAAACCTTGTCTTGAACCCCCTCCCAAAAAACTCAAACCCAAACAATAAGCACATGTTATTTATATGAATGTTGTTATTTTAGAACTAATAATACATCAATATTTTAAGTTATCTTCATTTTGCTTCAGAATGGAGTAACTATCAATAGATATAACCCATATCAACAAGAGCTCTTAGGGTTTTCAACACATTTTCATCATGGGAAGGGGTCTTCAGGCTAAAACATGTGACCTTTGCTAGCCAAGGCTACTGCAGCAGTCTGAGCGCTCACTTTAGGAAGCCTTTTCTCTGACATTCGGCACAGAGGCTGGGGTTGGGGTGTAAGAAGTGGGGGTGGGGCAGTTGGAGATGGGGTAAGGTGTTAGGCAGCCACAAATGTTGCTTCAAATGCTGAGTGATCTACAGGGATGAGCTTGTTCTATCCTTGCAACAAACCCTTTCTACATTTTACAGCTGAGGAAATGGAAGTAGAGGACAGCCCAAATGTTCAAGATCACGCTAAACTGTAACACTGCAATCGAGGTCTCTTTCCCTGAAGTCTTAATGACTCTGCTTTGACATCTCTTTGTCTTGAGATTTCATGGGAATTTAACGACAAGTCATATGCAGGCAGAAAATTGGGTGCCTGTCTCACTGTTAGGCTCTCCACTGAAAAGTGAAGAAAGGAAGTCTGACTTTATATTCTGAGATACAGAATCTGCGTGACACTTACCTGGGTATAGAGGTGGATCCGGTCTGTGTTTTTACTTGCGCAAAACATAAAAGTCTCACACACTGGCAGGGTGCCCGGATTACTCTTTTGCTCTAATGAAGAAAACAAAAGGGAATCTGAAAAGCCTGTCTACTCTCTGTCTAAAATAGCAGACTTGGGGTCTGGAGAGAAGGCTCAGCAGCTACACATCTGCTGTTCTTTCAGAGACCGCAGTTTGATGGTCAGCACGCAGGCAGGTGGCTCACAACTACCTGGAATTCCAGCTTCAGGGGATCTGATGCCCTCTTCTGGCTTCTCTGGGTATCCACACACACATGGTCATACACATATTCAGACAGATAAATAAAATATAAACAGATCTTCAAAAAGCAGCTTATTTTACTGTTGTGCAGGTTAGAATAATGAAATAGCTATGTCTAAAAACTAACACATTCAGTAAGCTTGTCTAGGCTTGAAATGAAACTTTCAAGGCAGGTCTTCTAAGAGCATTGGCATATTTGGAAACTGGGCCTTCTTTGCTAATGATTGAACAAGAAGTAATAGATCCAGAATCATTTGGAAAGATGAGTGTGTCAGAAGGGACCTTTCTATAACACCAGAAATCATTACTAGACTTGAAGGGTTTTAGAATTTCTTGCCTTTGCTGAGCATACTGCAGCTGGGACAAAATAGTCCCCCTTTGATTATGAGCATCAAGACAGCCTGCTGAGTGCCACTGATGTGCCTGGGTTGGTCCCATTATCCAGAATTCTTCAGGAGAGACAAGACTTGTGGAGGAAAGTCGACATGATAATTCGAGCTAAAGGGGCTGAGGCTGTAGCTCAGTAGCGGAATATGTGTCTAGCATGCCCGAAGACCGTTGGATCCCAAGTACAATTAAAATCAAACCCCAAAAGCTCAGGTTAAATAAACACTGAGTGCAGTCAATGCCTACTAAACACACCAGTGGCCCAGGAACTGTGCTAACTACTGTCTCCAGTGCATTTCTCACACGTGAAGAGCACATTTTAACAGGAGGAATCTCAGCACATTAACCTGTTTAATTGGAAAAGGGGCTCCAGAACTTGTACTTTTAAAATGCACTTACAATTTTCATTTATGCGATGTGTGCATCTGTGTGAATTTATGTGCACTGTGTACATGCAGATACCAGTGGGGCCAGTGGGCATCAGATCCTAAACCAGAGTTAAGGTGATTGTGAACCTCCTGGTTTGGGTGCTGGGAACCAGTCAGGTCACTCTTGGTCACTGGCTATCTTTCTAGTTGCTGAGTTTACACTCTCAATTCAGTTGTGGTTGGTCAGTGACCTCTGAACATTCTTTCCCAGGTTGAGAAGCTCAACTTTACTTGCCAGTCCACTAGGCAATACCATCACCATAGCAGTTTTCTAGTAGACCTATTATTTACCAAACAAAGTTGCTAAAGGCAGAAGAACTGCTGGTCCCAATCCCTCAGAACAAACAACAGTCACAGCCACAGGTGGCATGTTTGGGCTTTGTAAGGTGCTGTGCCACGGTTTAATGGGAAGTTCTTTCTGCCAACCTTGAGCAGAAGAGCATTTGTAATCAGTGTGTCTCCATATTTGAAGAAACAGGCATTAATGTGTAAAGATTAGAAATCATTCTTTGACGACTGGAGAGAAGGCTCAGCAATTAAGAGCACTGGCCGCTCTTCCAGAGGTCCCTGGTTCAATTCCCAGCACGCATGTGGTGACTCACAGCCACCTGTGATGAGATCTTCTGGCCTGCAAGCATACATGCAGGCAGAACACTATACGTGACAAATGAATCTTTTGTTTTGTTTTGTTTTGTTTTGTTTTTTGAGGCAGGGTTTCTCTGTAGCTTTGGAGCCTATTTTGCAACTCATTCTGTAGACCAGGCTGGTCTTGAACTCACAGAGATCTGCCTATCTCTGCCTCCCATGCTTGCAGGGCAGGCACATTACCCACTGAAGCATCTCTCTAGCTTGTTTCAGACAGTCTTGAAATTATGTTCCTTAAAATTGTTTCTTAAAAATGCTAGCTGAGCGTAGCCATCTAAAAGCATCCATGTGAAAAAGGTTAGTGATCTGCTAAAGGGCTGTTGGCTCTCTGTCAGTCTGATTACTGTGCCCTGATGTACCATCCAAATAAAAACAGCTCTCTCCCTGTCAACGAGCTCACTGTGGTTAGACAGGGCAACATTCTGGTGGCAGTAGCAATTTGTTGGTTGTGATACTGTGTAGTGTTGATGCCAGCAGAGAGTCCTCTGGTATTTAAAGATGTGTTTTAACATAAAAGGAAATAAAAGGTACGCGGCATAAGGTGTCAATCACAAATCTAGTAACAGCATTATATATTAAAGTATATGGCACTTATTTATTTAGTTTTTCAGTTTTGAAATAGGGTCTCATTATAGCCCAGGCTAGCCTCAGATTCACTATGTAACCAAGGATGACCTTGACTTCATAACATTCCCGTCCCTTCCTCCTGAGTGCTGGGGGCTAAGGTTGTCGACTTATGCGTGGTAGCTACGAACTCTACCAACTGAGCCACAGCCTTGGCCCTCACATAGTTATTATCTGAGCACTAGAAACGAAAGCAGTACTTACCATTCCCTGTCTGGGGCGTCAGTCTGTCCTTCCTCTCACCTTTCCATGTTTCTTCCTTGCTATTAGCCAACTGCTCAGGTTCTGGTTGTTCAGGACGTTCCTCTACACAGTCCAAACTAGCCTGATCATTTCTGGAGATGTTTTTCTGAGAATCACCATCTCCATTTTTATTGTCATCCTGCATACGGTTGAGGACAGCTAGAATTATTAAAATAAAGTAAGTCATGTGTAATAAGCATAGATTAAAATGTCACAGCTCAATTTTATTTAAAAAAAGAAAGAAAGAAAGAACTGGGCTTGGTGGTGCACACCTTTAATCTCAGCACTTGGGAGGAAGAGGCAGGCAGACTTACAAAACATCAGGAAGGACTACTGGCCTTGCCTCCCGAGGATCTCTTTCTTCTAAGATGCACAGATACACAAAAGTGTAAATAAATAAAAACTGTCTAGCCATGCTCTCAGAGAGTCCCACCAAGCTCAGAGCTGCTGCTGCTCCAAGCCCAGGGCTTACACTGTTGGGTATGCTCTACACAGAACTGGAGAGCAACAGAGACCACTAGAGGAGTAATGATGATCGCAGTTTTGTTGTTGTTGTTGGTTTTCCCCCAAGGTCTCATGTAGCCTTGGCTGGCTGGTAACTCACAGAGAGCCATTGACCTCTGCCTCCAATCTGCTGCTAAGCCCAGCCGATCCCGTTACTAAAGGGTGACTCTGTTTGCATGGAAAGATCCCAAAGGGCAAGACTGGAGGATGCTACTGAGTCTTGATCAGAGCTGATGAGGGCTTTTATGTGGTAGCAACAGGAGGAGTTGGAGTAGGGATATACTTTGTGGTTTAACAATTGAGGGGAGGTGAGAAGGATATCAAGAATACTACTGGATTTCTTTATTATTTATTTTCATTTTATGCATATAGGTATTTGGTCTACATGTATGCCTGTGCACCATGTGTGTCGGGGGTCCATGGAGGTCAGAAGACCATGTTAGATCCTCTAAGACTGCAGTAAAAGACTGTTGTGAGCAGCCATGTAGATGCTGGGAATCGAACGTGGGTCCTCTGGGAGAGCAGCCAAGCTCTCTCCAGCTGAGCCATCTCTCCAACGCAATCCTGAAGATTTTAATTTTTGCAACATGCTTGTGCACATGCGCGCGCGCGTGTGCACACACACACACGCATGCACACACACCACATGCTGAAAGTTGTGCCTTCTTCACTCATTTCCCACCTTATTTTGGTCTCTCACTGAACCTGGAGCTCACAATTTGACTTTCCTGGCTAGACAGTTGGTTAGTTTCAGAAATTGGCCTGTCCGGACATTCCCAGGATGGGGATGTTTGCTGTGCCTGGCTTTCTATGTGGGGGCTGAGATTCAAACCTGGGTCTTAATGTTTGTGCAGCAAGCAGCTGAATGACTGGGATTTCTGAGCCCAGGATTCTAGCCCAGGTCTGTCAAGCTTGAGGCTCCAATGGGTCTGTAGGCTGCTTTGGACATAACCACTCTGACATTCAAATCAGAGATGCAAAATTGGGCAATTTCAACTGTTGTTGAATATTACCATCCCATGTATCCATACCATATCCACTGCAAAGTACCACAGCTGCCTCAATACACTGCAACATCCTAATATGGCTCCTCAAATTTTTTGGATTCTTCTGTTTAATTAGTATTAATTCTGTCTTTCAACACTTTGGGGGCATGAACAAACCAAGGTAGGCAATTACTATGTCAATTGTAATAATGTAAAGCTGACCACTGTAATGTTGAGATAACATTGTTACTTAAAATTTTTATTTTTTTCCTCTAAGAAGATTGTTTCATGTTCAAAAATGTGTTTACTTTTTTAAGTTTCTTGGCAGGTTGCTTAATGAATCAAAGGTTTAGAAACTTTCACTGTTGCTCTTTGCATCATAAGGGAAAAATCAGAACCATCAAACACATAATAAACTATGAGTTTTTAAAAGTTATTTATTTAATTTTGATTTCCCCCCTAAGCTCATCGCCTTATACTGTCACTGTGCACTGTCACCATTCCAGAGTCACACGTTGCTGTATTTCATTGTCTGCACCGGCTGGGGTCATGTTAACCGTGGCAAGGGCACTGCATGGAGAAAGTGTGTGGTTCTGGTTTAGTTCTGGAGAGCAGGCTCCCACGTAACACACACAACTGCCTGGATGGCCACTTGTCAATTCTGATAGAGTTCTCAGAAGTGAGAGACTGATATATTTTCCTTCAGATCAAAACTAAGAGAGAAGAGGAGTAGGAACATGGCACCGCCAGAGTTCTCTTAGCTTCGTCTTCAGTAGGGTCACTGTCGGAAGAAGGGATCTACACTGGAGAACTGATGTGAACAACTGTGCAGGCCTTTAATACAATAACCCACTTCTGGTGTCCAAAGCTGTCCACCTGGAACTTTTTTTCATTGGCATAAAACATTCTCTGAAACTGAAAACTGAATGCTAAGGACATTTTTTTCTGTTACATTGTATTTATTTTATATTTGTGTGTGTATTGGCAGATTCCTTTAGTAAAACCTTGAGAAGAACTCATGATTTGTCAAATAAAAAAAATGGTGCAATGTATACTAAGCAGGCAAAGCAGTTACTGAAAAGATTCCATTTAAATATAGAAATCCTCTATAATTTCCTTAGAAACAAGAATATCTATGTGTTTTATAACAGCAGGTCTGTGATGGGCAGCACATTTGCTACCATAGCAACAAGGCTTCTCCTGCCCACTGAGCTCACATCCTGCTGACATTAATCAGAAATGCCCACTTGCACCAGATTAATGCCAAGCCAGTGACACTCAGGATACACAGTCTTGACAGAACAGGAGCCATTCACATCCCACAGGGGATGAGTTCACAGTCTTCACTCAGTGAGATTCTTAGTCTATTTTAAGGGCTGCAGGCTGCTGAGTCATAGAACACTTTGTAACAGTAGTATCTGAAAACTTGGATGGTCTTCAGACACCCCACCGACCCAGCCCTCCCTCTCACCTTCACCTTCCGAGTACTCACCAGCTCTGCCCCGAGGGTTCTCACACATCTCACAGTAAGGAAGGACTAAGTCATTGATGAATGTGCAGAAGCCACACTGCCACCCCTTCTCAGGAAGGGCTGGGGAGGCCAGTGGGGACTTGTCCTTAGGGACGTCCATGGATGTGGCTCTGGCTTGCAAGTGTGGTCTTTCCTCTGGCACACTGCTGGGGTCCTTGGTGCTGAGGGTCTTCAATCTTTTAGCTCCAGGCTCCAAACCATTTCTGTCATCAGTGCTGTCATCCGCAGTCACTCTCCTAGGGTCCGGGGCCACTGTGGTCGCCTCCTTGACTGTCTTGGATGTTTCCAACTGTCTCTTTGTCGGTTTTGGTAAGAAGAATGATCGAATATCATGTTGTTTTTCTTTTTCAAACTAAAAATCAGCCAACAGTTATCAAATGAGGGAGCAATTCTTCCTAAATGAAAGGACTTAGCATTTTTATTAATCAGACTGACAGGAAATGAATCTAATTATAGTGCAACTCTTCATAAACACATACAACTCAGAGCAATAAACACAGTCGTTCACTGAGTGAATACAGCCATGTACTTCCTATGTCTTTTTGCTTAGCACTTATGTGGGCTGAACTTATTAACCCTAATGTGAAATCAGCATTCAGGTAAGGAAACAGAAACATTTTAGAAAGGTTAGGAACTTAGCTAGAGTTAAAAAATAAAAATATACTTTCTAAACTACCTGCCTTAGATGCACATCAGGTAAAAGAAGGAATTGCATATGTAAACATTTCAGGCATATAAAATAATATCTTAAGTCAATCAAGAACCTAGACAAATGCTTTCATGCCCAAACTATAAACACACTGCACATAAACTATGACTAAAACATTACACTGACCAGAAAACATTTTTCAAATAGCATTAAAATATTCATTCTGACCTCCACATGCACACATATACACATGAATATGTATTCTCACATGTATTTCACATATCTGCAAGCACACAAACATACATATAACACACATACAAATGAAACATGGAGAAAGGGAAAAGGAGAAAACCTTTTCTTTGTTTTAGAGGGTTTCACTAACTTCTGCCTCTAGTATTCTAAAATCCCATAATTACCTACGTCTATATAATCTATATTTATATGCCTCAAAATTCTGCTCAGCACTCAAGATACTTTATTAATTCGAATAACTTTTTTATAAATTTCCAAGACTTTTTTTGGATCTTCCATCTTGCCTTTATTGTCTGGAATCCGACTGGCATGATTTTGAATCTAACCCTTATGTCTTCTTATCAGGCTCACATTTCCCTTTTTGTTCTTTTGCCTCTAAAATATTAAGCTTTCCTTTGCTTAGCTTCTCTTTCTTCTACAGACTTTTTGGCAGTCATGTTTGTCTTAAAGTGTTTTATTACCCGTATTTCTTTACTATATATATGTGTGTATCTATGAGAACACCTGGGTGCTACAGCACGTGTGGAGGTCCGAGGACAACTTGTAGGGGTCAGTTCTCTCTTCCACCATGTGGGTAACAGAGACAGAACTTGTGTCCTCAGGCTTGGCGGCCAGTGCTTCCTGGTAGTCATCTTCCCAGCCTGGCAGTCAGCGGTTCCTTGTTCCCTGGTCCTCTTCCATGGGATTCTACTTTCATTCACATTTTCCGTGTCATCTCATGCTGAGAGGTTTTTTTTTTTCTCATTTGTTTTGTTTTGTTGTTCGAGACAGCATTTCTCTGTGTAGCAACAGAGCTCTGGCATTCCTGAAACTAGCTCTGTAGACCAGGCTTGAACTCACAAAGATTTGCCTGCCTCTGCCTCCTGAGTGCTGGGATTAAAGGTGTGCGCCACCATGCCTTGCCCCTGACTAGAGTTTTGTAAAGGTTCTCTTCAGAATCAGTTTTTGCGTTTGATTACTTCTGTTTATTCTTGTCACTCCCTCACCAGACAATCAGTGACCCTTGTTGTTCCTTTACATAAAGAATGAGAAACAGGGCGGGGGCTGGGGAAATGGTTCAGTAGGTAAAAGTGCTGCTGCACAAGCTCAATGATCTGAGTTCAATCCCAGGAAACCCCAAAAGAGGAATTCCTGAATGTGGTCTCTGACTTCCACATGCATGGAATGGGAAGACTGCCATGGTGTACTCAGGACACAGGGGCTGATCACTAAGATTTAATAGGACATTCTCGCTGCATGTGAGAATTAAAAAAAAAATATGCCAGGGGCCGGAGAGATGGCTTAGAGATCAAGAGCACTAACTGCTTTTTCAAAGGTTCTGAGTTTAATTCCCATCAACCACATGGTGGCTCACAACCATTAATAATGGGATCTGGTGCCCTCTTCTGGTCTGCAGGCATACATGCAGGCAGAATACTGCATACATAATAAATAAATAAATAAATAAATAAACAAACTAAAAAATATGCCGGGCAGTGGTGGCGCCTTTAATCCCAGCACTCAGGAGGCAGAGACAGGAGGATCTCTGTGAGTTCAAGGCCAGCCTGGTCTACAGAGCAAGTTCCAGGACAGCCAGGGTTACACAGAGAAACCCTGTCTCAAGAAACCAAAACCAAATATGCTGAAGACTTGGAGGGATCAGTTTATGACTATACACCAAGACTGTTGTTTTCAGTAATGAATGGGAAATATGAGATAAACTGGTTAACTGGAAGATCAAAAGAGAAGAGAGAAGGAAAGACGATCACTCTGAGACATTTGAGGACCAGTGGGTGCCTGGGTAGGTTTTAGAAGGGGGAAGAAGGAGAGAGAATATGGATAAATGAATGAATGAGAATATGAATGGAAGGGAATTGATTTGGACGTCTAGAAACTATTGGTGCCCAGGAATGGATGCAGTCTGAGAAGGAAAGAAATGCTGAGATAAAAACAGATCACCAAGGATGAATGAAGGAGAGAAGCCAGACAACTCACACGCGGTGGACGGGGAGGACCTAGCCTTCCATTCACTGTAGCTCCAACTGTGAGCTTTGATATCCTGAGCCAATTTCTTGTATTACTTTGCTTTCTCTATATCCCCCCTTTTTTTCCTGGGGGTGGTTGAGTCAGGGTTTCTCTGTGTAGTCCTGGCTGTCCTGGAACTTGCTCTGTAGACCAGGCTGGCCTCAAAGTCTCTGAGATCCTCCTGCCTCTGCCTCCCGAGTGCTGGGATTAAAGGCGTGCACCACCACCACCTGGCTGCTTTCTCTGTATTTTCTCATGTTCTTTCTGGGTGTTTTCCTCCTTATCTTTTTTTTCCTTGTTAAATCGTTCATTTTGGCATACAAAAGTTGGTTTCTATCCCTATTTGCTGACTTCTCCCTTATTTCTCGTAGATACAATAATTCCTTTTATTTTTCTGTGGCTATTAAGGATGTTTTAACTTCGTTTTGTTCTGCTTTCTTCAGTTCACTGTTTGTTTTACCAGTGGTTCTTTCTTGGAATAAAGAATTCAGTCTAATTTTCAAGTGAAAAGTTTTACACAATGCTGATGGCCTTTCATCACCAATATAAAACCAAAGCTCTCTTCTAATAAATGAATCACACACAGGGCCTAAAATATAAATATGCTGAATTAGTTTATTCCTAAAAGTATTTTAATTACATTTATTATTTTGTATGTGCATGTATACATGCAGGTGCATGTATGTATGTATATGTGGGCTGTCAGAGGACAATGTGAGACAGTTCTCTCCTTCCACCATGTGTGTTCCGAGGATTAAACTCAGGTCATGAGGCTTGGTAGCAGGGTTCTTTACCCACTGAGTTAACTCACCAGTCCTAACGAAGCTATTTAATGTGTCTGCTCACATTTAAGAGAACACCACTGAGACTGCACTCGGAGAGAAAAAACGGGCACAAGTGTAGGAACTGCCACACGGCTGAAAGAGGGACACTGTGCATGAGGCGAGTAGAGAACAGTGTAAGGACTCTGGGAAACCACTGTACTGGAAGGATATAGGGGACCAAATGTGGGCGCTGGAGAGATGCTTAGGGGCCAAGAGCAAGCTCTACTGCAGAGGACCCAAGTTTGGCTTCTAGCACTCACGTCACACAGCCCACAAGCACCAGCTCCAGAGGATCCCATGCCTCTGGCCTCCAGTGACACCTGCACTTACAAGCACGCACACACACACACACACACACACACACACACACACACACACCTTAAAGAAAAAGAACTCAAATGCCATGCACCTTAAAACAAAATACGCTGTCTAATATTCTGAGAGGAGACAGTGACGGCACTGTACCCGTCAGCAGATAGATAGGTGTTTAGGACATGGCAGGTTAATAAGAAGCCAGGTATGGCGCACTGACCTGTGAAGTCAGAAGGATCAGAAGTTCAAGGGCAACGTTGGCTACACGATCAGACTGAGCAGCCTGGGATACATAAGATGCTGTGTTTTTGTTTGTTTGTTTGCTCTTGTTTTGTTTTTTAAAATGCTTCTAGTAATTTTTTTTGAGACACTCTTATGTAGTTCAGGCTGGCCTTGAACTTGATATAGAGCGGAAAGACCTTGAATTCCTGGTCCTCCTGCATCTACCTCTTGAGGGCTAAGACTGTAGGCAAGAACTACAACATCCTTTTCTCTAATGATTCCTATATTGTCCTTTACTATTAAGCTGGGTTTTTATTCAGCATCCAATGTTCTGGATAAAGCTGACTATTGCATGAGACTTTAGTCACCTTATTGACTGGCTGCCCTCTCCAAGGAGCCACTGCCTCTGGGGTGGTGACACGACATTCCTGGAGCACTTGGATCCAGAGACCAAAGCGTCTGAGGACAAGGCACTAATACTTCCCAAACAATCATGCTTTCTAAAAATTTTACACTTATCAATAATATAACTCCCTGTCACTTAGAGGCTAAAGAAATAAGTTTGTTGGCCTCACTGTAACAGGCCAGGATCTTCAAATTCCAACATCCAACTTGATAGCTTAATGTTTAGCATATCATGCTGCCAGGATACTTTGATTTATATTTTATGTATGAGTGCTCTGCCTGTATACCTATATGCCAGAGAGGGCATTAGGGTCTATTACAGATGGTTGTGAGCCACCATGTAGGTGCTGGGAATTGAACTCAGGACCTCCAGAAGAACAGCCAGTGCTCTTAACCACTGAGTCATCTCAACAGCCCCATGGATACTTGTTTTTTAAAAAGATTTATTAATTTTAATATTATGTGTATGAGTGTTTTGCCTGTATGAATGTCTGTGCACCACATACATGCCTGGTGCCCACAGAGGCCAGAAGAGGCACCAGATCTCTTAGAAGTTAAGTTGCAGACAGTTGTGAACTCCTATGTACTGGGTACGGGGAATGAAACTTGGGTCCTCTGCAAGAGCAGCTAATGTTCTTAACCAACATGCCATCTCTCCAGCTCTGTGGTTTACTTTAAAATGAATGACTTTATTATTTCCATTCTTTTTCTTAGAAAGGCAGTAACACAGAAAGGCAAAATATTTTTAATAGCTAGTAAAGCTATATTATTGGATAGCTTATGGCATGCTTGCACTTAGAAAAGTCACTGTAGTAGGGTCATGGACAATATCCAATTCTTCATGACTATTTGTCTTTTAATCCCAGCAAGTGATTCTCTGTATGATTAACAAATAAGGAACTTAAAAGTTAGCATTTCTAAGTAGAAGATAGGATCGGACCCGACAGACATTTCATCACCAATGAGATCCAAGTTCCCAGAGGAAAGTCACACCTGTGATAAAGCGCCTACAGGCTGATGGGCTGACGAGCACTTCCCGGACTGTGAGAAGCTGATGAACACTTCCCAGACTGTGGGAAGACAAAAGCTGCAAAAGTGGAGCCAAAACCTTCTTGTGCAATCTTTAGTACCCCATCCCCTCCTTCTGTTGAACACTGCACAGTCTGGAACTTACTATAGTAGACAAGGCAAACCCTGAACTTGCAGCAACCTTTCTGCTTCTGTGTCCTGAGTTCTAGGACTATAGGCATATACCACCATGCCTGAGCTCTAGGACTATAGGCATATACCACCATGCCTGAGCTCTAGGACTATAGGCATATACCACCATGCCTGAGCTCTAGGACTATAGGCATATACCACCATGCCTGAGCTCTAGGACTATAGGCATATACCACCATGCCTGAGCTCTAGGACTATAGGCATATACCACCATGCCTGAGCTCTAGGACTATAGGCATATACCACCATGCCTGAGCTCTAGGATTACAGGCATATACCACCACACACCTGAGTTCTAGGACTATAGGCATATACCACCACACACCTGAGTTAAGGATTATAGGCATATACCACCATGCCTGGCTTCCTGGCCTTCTTATGTGAGGCTTTCTAGGACATATAAATACATTCGCAAGCTTCCGCCAGCCCCAAAGCTCCAGTCAGCAGACAGCATCTGAAAACGATAGCAGAGCTTGCCCCACTCTGCTGGAAGCTGCCTGCCTCCTGTTCTACTAGAGTGTCAGAATGCCTTGACTTATGACTTGTTTCCATCCTGTAACTATAGAAACTTCACGGAACCATTTCCACATTGGCCCTTGCTATTTGGAGTAGCCCAAATGCATGCTGCCAGGCCATGGCCACTCACATTCATCTCAATAAAGCCTCTCTTAGTTCCTTTTGAGGCGAAGCTGCTTCTGGGGAGACAGAGAAGAAATTCCTCTCTTTGGTTACACGGCTAGCAGTTGCTGTGTCCGAGCCTCTGTTTAATCATTGTTCAATAAAAACAAAAGAAAAATATTGCCTTTGGTACGAAGTCCTGGGAATAAGAGTTGCAGATGCTTATGACGGCTGATGCGTGTTTTCTCTGAAAGGTTGGGGACCTCTATCAGCTCTGCGTGGCCTCAAGGTAAACGCAGGGTCCTTTGAGATAAATCCCCTGGCCTTGACGACAGCAGTAAAAGTCAGTTATTAGAGCTGAAGAGTGGAAAAGGAAATGCAGACAAACTCATAAAAACAATAAAGCACTTCAAAGCTGGTGCTGATCCAGCAGGGAGCAGGCCGCCGACGTGAGGGAGCGCGACGTCACGGTTAATAGACTCTGATCAAAGGCCTCTGCAAGGAGCCATCCTGTCTCCTGTCACTCGGCCCCATTTCTAACAAAATTAATAAACCTGCTTTACAAATGATGTCTGGGGCATCACGCTGACCTCCACAAAGACACCAAATGGATGATTGGAACAGCAACGGAAGACCCTTCACATCTGGAAACTCCAGAAAGAGTCTGTTTTCAAAGGAGGAGGGTGACAGAGTAAGGATTTAATAATCTAAGTGAAAAAAATATATTTAAAGTACTTTGAAAAAGAATCCACTGCTTTCTCCATCCCATTTCTAAAAAGACCAGTCCCACCTAGCTGAAAAAGTTCAACAGTGACCCTCTCTTAGGTACACCCAATTCCTCTTTGCCAGCACAGAGACAAAAGAACAAAAGAAACCAACTCTACTCTGGTTCAAAACAAAAGCAAAAAATAAAATAAATACGTAAATAAAATGTGGCTGGCAAGATGGCTCAGGGATAAAAGTATCCGTGGCCTGCCCTACAATCCAAGTGTGGTCCCTGTGACCCACAATGGGGGACAGAATGCGGATGCCCGCAACTTGTTATTTGGCTGGCACATGCACAGTATATGCTCTCTTTGCAAATATATGTTTTCATGTGGTTTTTCACATTGAAAAAAACCCCTGAAATAATCATATCCCAAAGGAGTAAAAAAATCCTGGTTTTCAAATAGTATCTTATAGTAAAAGGAAGTAGGAAGCTCCTTAAAGAAAAGGCCAGCTCCAAGTCTGGACCAAATAAAATTCAAAGTCGAACCTATTTAATCATAGCCCTCAAGAGGCAGAAGCAGGAAGATCTCTCTGAGTTCGAAGCCAGCTAAGTTCTAGGACAGCCAAAACTGCACAGAGGAATCCCTCTGTCTCAAAACAAAACAAAACAAAACAAAAAAACCAAAAAAAAGGGATCTTTTTGTTTTTCTACAGTCAGCATCTCAATACTTTTTTTTATTACTTGTGTATTTTGAGGCAAACCATTATCCTTCCCCACCTTCAAGGTCATAAAAATATTTTCTCCAGTATTATCTTCTGAAGGTTAGATTCTATTCAGTTTATTTTTCCAAGGGAACTGAGCATTAAGTTTTGAAACTGTTGGAAAATATAAACTAGTCCAGTAGCAAAGTTAATTTTTGGTTCTTGACATTTTCTAGCTGTAAGCAAAACAGCCTCTCATATAGAGCAAAATTAATTAAGAATTTCTCTTTACAATGATAAAGTACATTTTCCAGTAGAGAAAAGGGGCAGGAGAGATGACTCAGCAGACAAAGTACTTGCTATGAAAGCACCCCCCACCACGTGCACGCGTCACAGATAAAGCACACATAAATAAGAAAGTAGAAAAAAAATTCTCTTACATGAGTGAACACAGCGTCCTTGCTGAGCTCTTCACAACTGTCACTTGGGGTCCATGCTTCAGCAAACTGCAGAAAACCCCACTTTTCCTTGTCTTCTTCTGTAGCCTGGAGTTTCTCCTTCCTGCCATTCAGTGTGCTCCCAGTGACCTGAGCCTGTGAGCGGACACATGAAGATCAGATCGTACCACAGTCACCCACAGCTGACTCTCACCAGTGCCCCGGCTCCGCACTGAAGTCACAAAGGTACCCTTTATGACTTTACATTTAAGAACTTGTGACTTTAGTAATAAGATTATTCAAAATTATAATTTAATTAGCAACTGTTTGGGGAGATTTAACAAAAACATGGTACAATATTCACTTTCTTCATGAAAATTTTATTTTAATGTTTATATATTAAAGATTTTCCCAAAATACAACTGGTCATTATATATATATATATTTATAGTCAATACTCAGAAGTTGTTTGGCCGGGCGGTGGTGGCACACGCCTTTAATCCCAGCACTAGGGAGGCAGAGGCAGGTGGATCTCCGTGAGTTCAAGGCCAGCCTGGTCTACAAGAGCTAGTTTCAGGACAGGCACCAAAAACTACAGAGAAATCCTGTCTCAAAAATAAAAAAGAAGAGTAAGAAGAGTAAGAGGAGAAGGAGGAGGAGGAGGAGGAGGAGGAAGAGGAGGAAGAGGAAGAGGAAGAGGAAGAGGAAGAAGAAGAAGAAGAAGAAGAAGAAGAAGAAGAAGAAGAAGAAGAAGATTCATTTGTGCCCCGACCTTATCTCATTACAGTGAAATTCTTACTCTCCATTTGCTGATGTTAGGACACAGAGTCTTGGGGAAGTAATTAGTCTTGAATGTGGGGTCCACTTCCATGGGACTAGTGACAGACTACATTTCTGTTTATTTCTATGGTAGTTTATTGTAGTAGCTCAAATTACTTATACAGAAATTGGTGCTCCAAAAGTGTGGCTGCTGCCTGGAGGTGTGCGAGTGTTTACAAAGTAGGTAACGGGTAAAGGCTGGGAGTTTAAGTATGCATGCTAGGAATTCCACAAATGGAAGTTTAAAAGTATTTCCACTCAACAAGGAGAGCAACAGAGCAAGCATCTCCCTTCTTAAAGAACACCCACATAACCATGGACAGAGAGTTGATGGAATACAGATGGCAAAGGCCATTCACATAGGGCTTCAGATGGAAATGAGAAACAAGCTATTGGAAACTGGAGGAAAGGTCACTTTATTCAAAAGCCAAGAACTTAACTGCGTGGACAATGTTCTAGTTATTTCTGGAAGAACTTGCAAGCAATAAAACTACATCTTTCTGAGATTTCCGAGGACGTGCTAAAGTAGCAGCATGGTCCTTCTGACTACATGGGGTAAACAGAAGAAGAGATAAATACAGACAGAACTGTAAGCAAAAAGGTAACAATTTCAATTTTGGGAAATTCTTGGCCCATCAAATGAGAAAAAATGTTTTGCAAAGAACATCGAGGTATGTCCAAGAGGCCATGCGAAATAACAGTTGGCGTGGACAAGGACACAAATTTAATCAGCCAACTTAATAAGAGTGAGAAGCAGACAGGACTGCATCCGTAGAAACAGTGTCAGCTGGGAATGAAGCGCTCACAGCCAATGGAACTGAGCGAGGGTAGCCTGTCAGCCCTCTTCACTTGCAGCACAGCACTGCTTGGCTGGAAAACAAAACAAGGGAAGAAAGACTACCAAGGTAAGTTAGAAATCCTTGCCTTGCTTCTACAGAAGCAGGAGCAGCCATTAAAACACTTGAAGCATGTGTGAGGCACAGTCAAGGCCCTGAATCAACCTTAGCACATGAGAAAATCAGGAGGAACAGAAAACAATAGACAAAGGGCTCCCAGAGGAGCGAGAGAGAGGGCTCCGAAGTTAAAAGCTATAGCAGAGCACCCACGTTGGCTCCTTGAACCCACAGCCTTTGTAACTCCAGCTCCAGGGGAACTGAGACTTTTGTCTGGCCTTCATGGACACCTGCACTCATGTGTACATACCCTAACACATACATACATACATACATACATACATACATACACAGAGTTAAAAATAAATCTTCTTAGCTAGATGGTGGTGGTTGCACGCCTTTAATCCCAGCACTCAAGAGGTAGGTGGATCTCTGAGTTTGAGGATAGCCTAGTCTACAGAGTGAATTCCAGGACAGCCAGGACTGTTACACTGAAAAACTTGTCTCAAAAAACAAAAGAAAGAAAGAAAGAAGGAAAGAAAGAAAGAAATGAAGGAAGGAAGAAAGAAAGAAAGGAAGGAAGGGAGAAAAAGACTTTAAAAAGAGAAAATAAAAAGGGAGGGGCTTGGAAAAAAATAGCCAAGGGAAGTAGAAAAAGACAAGATCTCCTGACCATGGGGACCTTGGGGACCTTGGGAGAGGCTGAAAGGGAGGGAAGAGGCATGGAAAGGAGCAGAGGAAAATGTAGAGCTCAATAGAAATCAATAAAAAAATGTGAACACTAAAAAAAATTAAAATTGTTTGATACTACAAAAAAAAATAGCCAAGCTTGGGAACTGATGCCTTGGTATGGTACTTCAAGTAATGAAGTACCAATGAGTCCTTTAGGATCTTAGTCTCTATTACTGTTATTTTGGTATACGTAAGTAGCCCGTGCCTGGACACATTCAAAGCCAGCCTCCTAACCCATGTGGTACACAGACCATTAGAACTCAAGCACTACCTTTCGATTCAGCATCGCCCACATTAGGCTGTCCAGAGTACCGTTTGCAATAAGATAGTGAACATTCACAGAACTGCACTGTCCAATTCGGTGAGCGCGGTCTTCAGCTTGTTTGATATGTCCAGGGTCCCAATACAACTCAGCAAAGACAACGTGGCTCGCAGCAGTAAACGTTAAACCCTAAGCAAAACAAAGCAAAGTAACTGAGGCACAAATAAGCTGAGCATAAGACATATACATGTAGCACGAAACTCACATAAAGCCTTCCGGAGCACATTAAAAGGAGAGAAAATAAGAGTGCTACACAGCTTTAACTGTCAGCTTGACAGCATGTAGTCATCAGAGAAGGGAGGAGACAATCGAGTGACCGCTCAGGTCAGCCTGGCCTGTGGGATCATCGTGACTGTAACTCACTAGAGGAGGGCTCAGCCCACTGTGGTGGCACCGTCCCCAGGGCAGGTGGTCCCTGGCTTTGTAAGAAAGCTGAGCATGAGTGAGCAGTGAACAGTGTTCCTCCTTCAAGCCCTGCTTGAGTTCCTGACTTTCCTCAATGACGGACTATTACCTGTAAGCTGAAGTAAATCTTTTCTTCCCCTAAATTGCTTCTGGTCAAAGTGTTTTTATCACAGCAACAGAGATGAAACTAGAACATTAAGAAACTTAACACAAGTGAGTCATGCGATGTAAGACAAATTAAGAAGATCTAATCCATGAACAGCAGATGAAGGCTTCTTATTGCAAAATACTCAAGTGAGCTACAAGAAACGTATTTAAAGACATTTCAATAGGCAGGTTTGTGGGCACTGAACACACCAACAAAACCAACTTTATCCCTTGGAAGAGTCAGATTCACTTTAAAGCTGGAAAATCTAACGAAATACATTATAAAAGAGAATATGATTTGTAGCGCATGGTATCCATGGCAACTAGGCATCAAGCACTGACATGCTCGTCATTTAATTCAATGCACCGCGCTGGAAAGTGAGAGGAACATGTCTCTAGCCATGCAGTTTCCTCCTGTGAAGTCTCCCCTGCGACAGCTCTAGGACCCTGAAGTCATTGCCTCTGGTCTCAGTGTGTTGTGCAGCTGCTGTGCGACTGCCTTCTACGTGAACGTGAAATCCTGTTATTTTACATCCAGTACATGGAAATGTGTCACGACGCACAGCACCTACAGCGGTGGGCTGTGGGAACTCTGAAGCATGTATACAGCCTAAGGTGTGGGCAGACGACAAAAACTCTAGCTTACTTTAGAAATATGGTTTAATTCATGTTGTTCACAAGGACTAGAGCTTCTGTGAGGGATTTTTTTTTTGAGACTATTAAACTGCTATTTTTACTTTAAGTTAAAATATTTTTGTTTTAACAAAATCATACTTTGTTCCCCTACTTAATGATTACTCATAAAGTAGGCCAGAAGAGACAACTCAGTCAGGAAAGAACTTGCCTTGCAGATGTGAGAACCTGAATTCTTTTCTCAGAACCCACGTAAAAAGCTGAGTGTGGCAGTGTGCACTTGTAATTCTAGCACTTGGGAGGTTGAGATGGACAGAGTCCTGGGTCTCACTGCCAGTCAGCCTAGACTAATTGGTGAGCCCCAGCCTCAAGACCATGTCTCAAAAACACCAGGTGCAAAAGCCCAGCATGGTGGCATATGCTTTAATCCTAGCACTCAGCAGGCAGAGGCAGCCTGCTCTACCTAGTGAGTTTCTGGACAGAGCGAAACACAGAGAAATCCTGTCTCAAAAACCCCAAAATAGAGAAACATAGAAAAAAAAGAAACAAACCACCAAACAAACAAGGTAAATGATTCCGGAGCTACAATTCCAGACCCCTGAGACTCACACATGACCATGCTTGCAAGATCACTATCATTCTAAGAAGTAGTCAGTCTACAGTATGAGATATAAGCTTCTTCCTTTTGTTCTTTTGAGCATATCAGTCTTCAAGTATACAAGTGCTGACTTATGTGAGCGCTTCAGGAGCACTACCTTGAATAAAATATGAGTGCCCTGTACATTCTTAATTCCAAAATGCCATTTATTTTTAATCATATTTTAAGCTCGTAAAAGCCCGGCCTATCCTGTCTGGCTTGATCTTACTTATCATGTCTCCTGACAGGGACAATCACCCATTTCTAATTTTAGGTTCTTGGTAATATTCTATATGGCTAGAATGTTCTAACCGATAAATATGTCAGATTTTAGGAAGTTTAATCCAACATAAGGAAGGACTGAGACAACTCTTCGTGGGTCCTAAACTGTTTCGTCCTTACAGTTTTTCTACACACAGAATTTTATAGACCTCCCCTAGCTGGGTAAAAGCTGATCTTTACTATATAACAGGCGTATGCCATGGATGTATGCTGAGATGCTCAGTCAGCCTCCCCATGCTAAATGAAATGATCTGGTTTAGACATTCACATCAAATGTTTATTCTAGCAGCGTAGATCCAAAACAACTCTCTCTTGCACAGTGAGGCTACAATTGCACTCTTTTATGTAATATTTACTTTCCTCAGATCTTTTTAACACGACACCTGACTGTCAGTGGGCAACCTGGACTGTGATGGCCTGAATAGGAATGACCCCTGTCGGCTCATGTATTTGAATACCTGGTCCGTAGTTGGTGGAACCTGTTTGGAAAGGTTAGGAGGTATGGCCTTGTTGGAGGTGTGTCAGGCTTTGAGGTTTCAAAAGGCCATGCCATTCCCAGTTTAATCTCTGCCTTGTGCCTGTGGATCAGGATGTAAGCTCTCAGCTACTGCTCCAGCACCATGCCTGCCTGCCTGTGGCTGTGCTCCCTGCCTTGAGGGTCATGGAATCTAACCCTCCGGAAGCATAAGCTTCAAATTAAAGGCTTTTTAAAAAAATAAATAAATGAATGAATTGCCTTGGTAATGGTATTTTGTCACAGCAATAGAAAAGTAACTAAGACAAGGACTAAAGACTGCTCCTCCCAGATGCCCTTGTAGTTAGCTGGGGCCATGAACTAACTGCTGTTTATTGAGAGGCAATGTTCCTTCCTTTCCAGGAAGCCATATGGACTACAGATTTGAATAAGAAGTCCTTGTTTGGGGGCCGGGCATGATGGTGCACGTTTTTAATTCCTGCCCTGGGGAGGCAGAAACAGAGGGATTTCTGTGAGTTAGAGGCTAGCCTTATCCAAAACGTGAGTTTCAGGACAACCAGGGCTACTACACAGAGAAACCCTGTCTTAAAGTAAAAAAAGGAGAGATCTTTGCTTGGAGTAGAAAGGAAAATTCTGGAAGAAGCCAGATGTGGTGGTGTATGTTTTTAATCCTAGCACTCTGAGAGGCAAAGGCTGGAGGATCTCTGTGAGCCCAAGGCCAGCCTGGTCTACATAGTGAGTTCCAGGTCAGCAAGGGATAATAAAGTGAATCCTCATTTTAAAAAACAAACAAAACAAAAGCAAACTGCTAGAAGGGATGTGGCCCTAAGGACTTTGTGGGACTACTACTGTGCAAGGCAAAAGAATCTGCATGATAAAATTACACTAATTAATTAAGTGTGTGCGTGCATAAACTGAGGGCAGAGGACAACCTGAGTTACTGTCCTTTGTGGTTCAGGTGGTCAACGGTAGGAGGCCCATACCCAGTGGTTGACTCTGCACGCATGTGCACAAGAGCAGCACTAACTGGACACTCAGTGAGAGGGAGATGCATTAGATGAGGGTGAGAGGAGCAAAGGGAAGGGGGTAAGGGGCAGACATGACTACAATACATGTATGAAGTTTTCATAGAATAAAAATAAGAGGCTGCCCTCTATTATATTTTCTAGCAGTCTGAAGTAGAACTTACTAGAGCAAGAATCCATATATAAAGTATAATTTTATAAACCAAAATTAGCATTAATGAACTTTTTGTTATTTTCATGACACGTTCTTATCAGACTTAGACTGAGTCTCTTACCTGGCCAGCAGCCTGAATGCTCAGGATAGCCACACGAGTATCGGGGTCCTTCTGAAATTGATTAACCAGGTGAATCCTTTCTGAAGATGGAACACTTCCATCTATCCGGATGTAACGAGCCTAGAATAAGGGAAATAGCAAAATTAGACAAGCCCTAGGCAGCCTTCTTATTCTATATATTTTATACCTTATTTTAGTAGTCATATAAAGATACAAACTGGTTAAAATGGTACATCAGCAAATGTCACACAGTAAGAATTACCAAAACATAGCAATTTCTTACTTAAAAACGTTATTATACATATTATTGTGTGTGTGTGTGTGTGTGTTTGGGCATGCACACGTACATATATGGAGGTCAGAGGACAACTTACAGGAGCCGGTTCTCTCCTTCTACCATGGGTTTCAGTGATTGAACTCAGGTTATCGGGTTTGGTGACAAGTACCTTTGGTGACAAGCTGAACCATCTTGTCTACCCCTATTTCTGATTTTTTAACCTACTTGAAGATAGGCTTTCTGTTTAATGCATTTAATGCACTTTTTTTTTTTTTTTTTTTAGACCAGGTCTGTATAGCTTTGGAGCCTGTCCTGGAACTAGCTCTTGTAGACCAGACTGGCCTCGAACTCACAGAGATCTTCCTGCCTCTACCTCCCAAGTGCTGGGATTAAAGTGGTGTGCCACCACAGCCCAGCTATGTTTAATGCATCTTAATTTCACTGTGGTGGTTTGAAAGAGAATAGTCCCTAGAGATTCACATGTCTGAATGTTTGGCCCCCGTTGGTGAGACTGTTTGGGAAGCATTGGGAGGCATGGCCATGTTGGAGGAGGTGTGTCACGGTGGGGGGTGGGTTTGGAGGTCTCACAAGCCCACACCATTCCCAAGTTAGCTTAGCTTTCTCTCTGCCTTGTAGTTGTCTCAACATGTAGGCTTTTGGCTGCGTCTCCAGTCCGTGCCTGCCTGTCACCATGCTCTCTGATATAAAGGTCATGGACTCGGCCCCTGAAACTGTCAGCTCAATAACTCTTTTTCTATAAATCGCCTTGGCCATGCTGTCTTTATAAAGTAATAGAAGAGTAACTAAGAGAGCCATCAATGCCAAGGGCAATTGCTTTTATGCAACAGAAGCTCTATGAATATTTTTTAATGAAGCAAATGTTCCTTCAGTAAAATTCTATCAAAGTTCACAGGCAACCGTTAGGCAGTAGGTAAGAGTAACTTTAGGGTCACAGGATAAGTTACTTCAGAATAAATGAAAAGTAGATGTGAGAGAAAGGAGAGATGATGTTATTCAGGTGTTTGGGGAGACTGGTACAAGGGTTTCTGAAACACAACCAAACATTAACTGTGGAAAGTAACACTCTAAATCTACCATTCATGACCTCTTTTTTCACACTATTAAACTCGAAAGAACTATGTGAGATGACTGTATCCATTGAAGTGAGGAATTATGACACCCACACACACCTTTAAAAAACGGAGACTCATTAAGTGTTGAATTGAACAGACTTGTCTTCAAGAACAATTTATGCTGTGAAAAGAGCTGTGTGTTAGAAATAGCTAAAAAGAACAAATCCAGCCTCACAAAAATAAGTTAAGCTGCCAGTTTGGAGCGCGGTGTGGCACACATCTTTAATTCCCAGCAATTGAGAGGCAGAGGCAGTGGATCTCTATGTTCAAGGCCAGCCTGGTCGACAGAGTGAGTTCTAAGACATCCAGGACTACACAGGGAGACCCTGTCTTGAAAAGCCAAAAGAAAAGTTAAGCCCCAATTTCCAAATCAAACTGTCCAAGTAACATTTCAATGATTCTTAAAAACCAAACCAAACCAAACCAAACCCTATGTACCTGGACATATGTGTGAGTGTGGGTAATGGTTGCCCCAGTGTGGAGGTGGAGGTCAGAAAACAACCTCAAGGGTTGGGCTTGGCTTTCCACCTTGTTTGAGGGAAGTCTCTGGTTTCTCCACTGTGTACAGAAGGCTAGCAGGGTGCTCCTGTCTCTGCTTCCCATCTCACAGTAGGAGTGCTGGGATTATGATAGCAACTACATCTTAGTTCCTCATGCTCACAAAGCAAACTACTCACTGAGTCCTCTCTCCCGCCCTAAATTAGTAACTTTGTTTCTTCACAAAGCATACACCCTGACCAATGAACCACTCAGTATCCCTTATAGATTATAAAATCCTCTCAGGATCTTTCTAAAGAAAACACTTGGTCAGAGTGTGGGAAGATGGAGAGAAATCTACCCTGCTCTGTGAACAGCTACATTTCTGAGTCCGCAAAGCTGCGTGAGATGCCAGCACATCAGCACAATGGGTGCGAGGAAAAGAAGCAGACTGCCGGGTCTGGATCAGAATCTAGGAAATCTAAGATTAAGTAAATTCAGAATGGGAAAGTAATAGAAATCTATTTTTCAATGATTTAAAAATTACTTATAAGGTTAATGAAGTCTTTCTCAGAGTGAAAATCAATAGAACTTTCATGTTATGACATCACACTATGCGATCATAAACCTGTCTGTGAAGGAAGACACCAGAACGTATTACAAACCCACTAGTTAATGGCTAGCATGGCTTTAGTCCTGTCTTTGAAAACACTGGCTGTCCTGGCTGTATTGCTCCAGGTGTACATTCACACCAGTTGCCAGGACCTTTCTTACAGCTGCCGCTGCACACCTGTGCAAGCCCCAAGCACGCACAGGGCAGATGGCAGGCGAAGCTTTGAAATGAACAATGGGAGATACCATTTCTGACGTGAATACCGGAAACTGAAGTGGATCTCAGAGGATTCCGGGAAGATCACTGACCTTGCGGGTACGGCATGGTCACCGAGTGGGCCACCCACATGAACCATGTGCTTTAATGGGTCCATACTCATTTGTAACCACAATTTCCCATATGGTATATGGCCTGTGAGTTTAAAAGGTCTGAAAGTTTGGGGGCAGCGATTTTCATCACTGTGTTCTCTTCCATTAGCGACATTTAGGTGTCTGCAATCACACCATTGTGTGCTAGCTCCAGGAACAGGGAAGGGCTCCCTTATGGAGTCAGGACAGAACAGCTTCGTCAACTCAGATCAACTGGACAAAGGAAAAATTTAAAACTGATAAAAAGAAGAAACAATATACCATGGTATTTATAATATTACTAAAATTTGTAAGAAAATATTCAATTATTGATAAAACAATATATTACAAAAACATCATCCACATAAATCATGGGACTAAAAGTGATTTTCAGCATGGTGAAAATATGCATTCTAAAAATTATTTTATAGAAAAATATCACAATACCTTGTTTTCGATGACTGCTTCAGTGCAAGCTTGGAGCATAGTTAAATGGTGAGCAAAGACCAGAAATTTAAGTGACTCATTCTGGAGCAACATCTTAATATAGTCCTTCACCGCACCTGCCTAAATATTAAAGTCAGGTTTTATTAACATCATCAAAATTTTTAATAAAGCACCATGTCACTTTTAATAAAGGAAAAATAAGAAAGCTCCCGGCCCCAGGAAGTATCTTTAGATAGACATCTCCATGGCCTCCAGCTGGTGTTTTCTTGGCAGCCTACTAAACTGGAACCCACATGCAGGGCGTGTGGAAAAGCTACCCAAGTACGCGCACTGCTGTTTGGTGGGACAAAATGCCGCGGAGAAATCCATTTGAAGCATAGGAAATTTATTTTGGTGCCAAGTTTCCTCTCAGTCCCTGGTCAGCTCCGAGTACTGGGAAGGCAGAGCATCATGGCAGGCAACCTGCGGTGGGGGTCAGCTCATCTCCCCGCAGCTCCACAGCAGGGGGAGGCATCATGGACTAGATACACACCTTTCAGGGCGTGCTGCCACTGATTCACCTTTCAGCTAGGCTCTCACAACCACTCCCAGCGATGCTACCAAATCAAAAACCTAAGTGAATTCAGTCCCTGATGAGATCAGCACCTCCTCAGAGCCCACCGGTACCAAGAAAGAGTTTAGATTGGGGTGGCACTTCAAACTCAAACAACACCACAGGTGGAATGAGGGAAAGGAGAATGAAAAAGACATGAGAATGGGTAGAAGAATGGTGCCATTGTTTAGAAGATGGTTCTTTTTTTTTGGTTTTGTTTGTTGCTTTGTTTTTCTTTTGAGACAGGCTTTCTCTGTTTAACAACCCTGGGCTGATCTGGAACTCGCTTTGTAGACCAGGCTGACCTGGAACTCACAGAGATCCGCCTGCTTCTGTATCCCTAGTGCTGGGATTAAAGGCGTGCGCCACCACCGCCTGATTTAGAAGATGGTTCTTAAAGCAGTTTAAACAAATGAAAAGGACAGGATTAAGGGGAAAAGGAAGAAAATAAAGGTTTCTAAGAAGACTAGGGCTGAAATTTAAGGCTGAAGAAAACTTGGTTCCCCTTCTTAAATTGTGATAGTGAGGTAGATTTAGGGAAAGGCAGTTAGAAAAGTGGAAGAAGGCCAGGGAAAATGGAAAATTAGTTGTTTCTAGAATGGAGGAGAGTGCTGGTGAGTTTTATGTCAACTCGATACAAGCTAGAGTCATTTGGGAAGAGAGACTCTCGGTTGAGAACCTGTCTCCATAAGACTGGCCTGCAGACAAGACAGTGGCGCTTTCCCTCACTGTGGGCGGTGCCATCCCTGAGCTAAGAAGTACACGATGCCTGGTAACTGATTCTCCATCCTGGGAGATCCTAAGCTGGCAATGTGGGATACACAGGAGTACCTGGTTTCTACTGCAGCCGTGTAAAAGGCCCAGGAGGGATAGGGCGAGGGGGAGCTAGAGCGGGGACAAGCTAAGGAAATGTAGAAGTAGAGGGTTGTGCACAGCTTGGGCCTCATCCTGAATATGTATGTTCCATGCTACAGGTACAGACAGCACCCATCCTGGCAGTAAACTGGAATATATTATTCAGATGGGGGTAAAACAGGAATGAGTGGAATCCTGCATGGAGGGTAAGCAGTAGGGTGTGAAGGCAAGCTCAAAAAAGATGCACTGGGCATGTAATCCCCAATGCAACAGTGGTGAGTGACAGGGTCAAAAAGGTTATGAGGTTTCTACACTCATGTCCAGCCTCCAGAATTGTGAGCTAAATAACCTTACATTGTTTATAAATGTTCCAGTCTCAAGTGTTGTGCTACAGACGCACACAAGTGAATCAGGGAGTAGGCACAGTGAATAAAAATTGTGAGTATTAAAATAAAGTTGTATTAATAGATACTGAAAGACTGGGTATATAATTCAGGGACAAAGCACATATTTGCCTAGTGTTTACAAATTTCTAGGCTTGATATCTAGACGTTAGGAAGGAAGGGAGAGAGGGAGGAAGGGAAGAAGAGGAGGAGGAAGAGAAAGAGGAAAAGGGAGGGAATAGGAAGAAGAGGAGAGGAGGGGGAAGAAGGAGGAGAGGGGAAAAAGAAGAAAAGAGGGGGGAGAAAAAGAGGGAAGAGGAGGACAAGGAGGGAAATGAGAAAGGAGAAAAAAGGATGGTGACAATCTTGAGAGAAAATAAAATGAGTCGCAGAGGAAAGAAAGCTCAATAAATGAAAACAAAGCAAGACATTCTTGTGTGCTGCTTATTACGCAGCTGCGGATACCGAAGTGCACATTTCAAAAAGCTAGAGCTAAAGAAGGAATTTTAAATGTTTTCACCATAAAAAATGACAAGGCACTACATGCTGCCCTGATTTAAATATTATATAACATATTAGAATATTACATGGCATAAAACATGAACTAACAGTATATATCCCAAGGCTCACCTGAAAATATTTTAAACATGGGTCTAATAACATATGTAGTGAATCCTGATCAGAACAAAATTAGCATAACTTTAAAAGTTAGTAAAATTACACCACTGGGATGGAAGGATGGGAATAAGAGACAGGTTTGCATCTGGGGAGGGGGCAGAGACATGGGAGGTGACATTTTATCAAGGCTACTGGCAAGTAAAGCGACGTGGCTGAAACTGAAAGGAGGCTGTGCCGCAAACTAAGATGCTACGAAGGCAAGGCTGAGACTGAATGAATTAGCACAAAACAAAGACCAGCACTCAGCTTCCACAAGAACTGGAAGTGGCAGTAAATGGGGAATAAAGCTAAGGGACTTACCCTTAGAAGTGATTATTTTCCATTGTTAACACAGCTTTAGTAATCTTTAAATTAAAAAATTTAAAAATGCCTACCTAAAATTTATATGTTTTAACTACAAAGCCTCACAAGGTTTATTCTGCTGTATGTTGCATGCCTGTGTTTTCTGAACAATGGAATTCATCACGTAGTGAGTCTGGAGGCTGGCAAAAGCTTTAGATGTCAGTGCCTCAGAAAGTGGAAAAGAAGTTCTCTCAAAACAAGCAGCTATAAAGTCTAGATATGTTGTCATGGCAACTGAAGCACTTTAATAAAGTGCATGTTTGCCTAAAGAGCTATATTTACTGGAATAAGCCTTTCGGTAAGTACATGCCAAGCTGGAATATGTCAAGGGAACATTCATTACAAATCTAGATTTACAAATGGAACAATTGTTGTAACCTGGTCTCACATGCCTTCTTCCCAAGTGAGAACTATATCTATATCTATATCTACACACACACGTCAAGCCCTCCCATTCCCACCTCAGTCCGAGGCTCAGAAAAAAGAATGAGAAGAGCCTGAGGATGGGGCAATGCTATAAAGGAGCTGTGCCCCGGACACGGCATAGCTCTGGTACATGTGAATTCACAACAGTTGTGGCTACCTGTATAACCAAGTCAGTTACAACTCCAGCATGAATGAGGGAGGGACACCTCAGACCCCACACCTAGGTGAGGCTCTGCTGACAGTTGGGAGGCAGGCAGCCATGTTTGAGACTGTGGCCCATGCACTGGTGTGCAGCTGCACACCCATGAGCAGCACTAACTGGACTCAGTGCACTATATTTAAAGTCAGGAGGGAGATGTCCTTGGGGAGATTATGGAGTTGTAATGAAGAGTGGGGTGGATATGATCAAGATATATTATATACATACATACAATTTGAAGAATAATTTTTAAATAATTTATTTTTATTTTATGTGCACTGGTGTTTTCCTGCATGTATATCTGTGTGAGGGTGTCTGATCCCCTGTAACCAGAGTTACAGACAGTTGTGAGCTGCCATGTGAGTGCTGGGAGTTGAACCTGGGATCTCTAGAAGAACCAGTGCTCTTAACTGCTAAGCCATCTATCTCCAGTACTGATGAACAATTTTTAAATGATGATTGGATGGAATTTTGAGTTAATTGCACAACATGTAAATGAAAAATTCATAAGGGCAAAGTTATTTGTTGTATATGTGTGCATGCACATAAAGACATGCTTAAAACTTTCAATGTATGCATAGAGCTGCTTTTCCAAAGTTAAGTCTGATGTGGGATTTCCCTCTGTATGCTGTGATTAACATTAATGAATAAAGAACTGCTTTGAGCCTATAGCAGAGCAGGGTGGGGCAGAGCAGAACTAGGCGGGGAGAAATAGACTGAATGCTGGGAGAAAGGAGGCAGGGTCAGAAAGAGATGCCATGTAGCCCTGCCGGAGACAGACGCTGAAACTTTAGCCAGTAAGCCACAGCCAGGTGGCCATACACAGATTACTAGAAATGAGTTAAGTTAATATGTAAGAGTTAGCCAATAAGAAGCTAGAGCTAATGGGCCAAGCAGTGATTTAATTAATACAGTTTTTGTGTAATTATTTTGGCTCTGGGCAGCCAGGACAAACAAGCGGCTCTCCTCTAACATAAGTCTTCTACAGAGTATGACTTCAGATGCAGCATGGAGGAGGCAGAGGTAGGTGGATCTCTGTGAATTTGAGGTTAGCCTGGTTTACATGGAGTTCCAGGCTAGTCAGGACTACCTACCTAGTAAACCCTGTCTCAAAAAA
Source organism: Myodes glareolus (assembly GCF_982192425.1). NCBI lineage: Eukaryota > Metazoa > Chordata > Mammalia > Rodentia > Cricetidae > Myodes > Myodes glareolus. The sequence goes on along the minus strand of NC_142030.1, from coordinate 96,508,089 downwards.
AGAAAAATATTAGTCTTAAAAGAGATAAACTAAGCTAGACTGACACAAGAACTTAAACAACATTTGAGATGTTGATTTCTAGGAGTGAATACATTTGGAATATAAAATACCTACATAGTTAAGTGGACACTAAGGATTCTTTTAGGTTCTGAAATTAGCGATGACATGGATTTGCATTTTATTTTGTTCTGCAAAGATTTATTTTATTTTTAATTATGTGCATGCACATAAGTGTGGATACCCACAGAAGCCGGAGGTATCAGACCCTTCATAGCTGGTGCTGGGAACTGCACTCTGGTTCTCTGGAAGAGCAGTACTCGCTTTTAACTCAGTCATCTCTCCATGACCCAGGTTGGCATTGTAAAATGTATCCTACATGCATTTTATATTATTTTACTATATTTCATTTTAACTAACTATCAACGCCATTGCACTGCCAGATTTTAAATGACCTGAACAAGCATTTGCTTGTAATGTTGGTAGGTGTGTGTGGTGGTGGCCTTGGTAAGGATCAATACCTTGGTGATGCTGGCTCAGGCTTTGTGCTAGTTTTAGAAAAAACGTGAATTTACAACTATTTTATTTTACTGAAATGAATACCTGTCTGTTAGGTCAAAACCTTGATAATAAGTGGAGACCATATACTATATATCTTATTTAAAGAAACAGTATTTTTAACTGTTTGTTTGAAATGGGGTTTTGCTATACAGAGCATGTTGGCCATGAAGCCCATGAGAATAAGCTTGCCCCTGACCGTGGAGTGTGTACTGTCACATCCATTTGGTAACGTTTTTTGTTATTTGTGTGTGTGTGTGTGTGTGTGTGAATGAATGTCACATATGTGCAAGTGCTTGCAGAAGCCAGAAGAGGGAGTTACATCTCACGATGAGATGCCCAGTATAGGTGGGGGAACTGAACTTCTGCAAGAGCAGAAAGCTATTCTGAGTCATATCTCTGGCCTCAACTTTCTTTTTTTTTTTTCTTTTGAGACAGTCTCTCTGTAGCTTTGGAGTTGTCCTGGAATTTGCTCTGTATACCTGACTGGTCTCAAATTTAAAGAGATCCATCTCCTGAGTGCTAAGATTAAAGGTGTGCACCGCCACCACCCAGCAACTTTCAAATAGTTTAAAAGTAAAGAGGTATATGTCATACTTTGTGAAATAAAAAGTGAAAAAACACTATATTGATTGACAATCTGATGAAAGTTATTTAAAATTGTCAGCCTTAAATCAAATAATAACAACAGAAAATAGACAAAGGAAGGGATAAAGAGAGGTGACAGCAAGACCAAATTTTAGTCAGCTTCTCCAGCTCTCAGATAAGGCCTTCTGTGAAATTCCTGGCCATGTCGGACCTGCTACTCAATCCCAGAAGATTCCTACTATGTCTGTTACCAGGATCCTCCACACTCGATAAGTGGTCAGTTGGTGATCTAACCTAGCTCCTCCTTCTATATTGGCTGTGTAAATTCTTGGCAACCTAAAGGCAAGAATCCTTCTGGGTCAGGAGACTGGGAAGGAAGCTGGCTCAGTGAGCAAAAGTGAGGAGGACTCCCCCAGACTCATGTAAAACTGGATGCAAGAGAATGCATCTGTAATCCCAGAGCTCTGATGGTGAGAAGGGAGATAGAGACAGAATCCCCAGAAACTCACAGGCCAGCCAGCCTGGCACAAGCACCAGTGAACAAGAGAGCCTATCTCAAACAAGGCAGAAGACAGGGACTGATACTTAGGTTTTCCTCTGACCTGTATGTGTGCACCATGGCACTCTCATGCTGGTACTCATAAATGAGTACCCGTCCCCATACACAAATATTTTATTTTATTTTTTTAAAATTCAGTCAGATCACTTTTTACAAGAATCCCCCAAGCCATCATGTCTCCTTTAATCAACTGCCATCCACTCACTCTCGTCTTCACCTACACAAATTCCCACTTGTCCTTGTAGTTGAAACTGAGCAACTTCTCTTCCCTATTACAGTTGAGGTGTCCCATCTTGCAGAGTATTCCTTAGCTCAACAAGTGTCACAGTGATCTCTCTTTTAACAGTCATAGCTGGTAGGGAATGCAGGCACAAAAGAACCCTCCTCTAGTCCTCTGGCTGGGATGACAGACATCCTAGATTTCCAGGGGTTCTGGGGACCCCAACTCTAGGCTTTATGTCTGCATGGCAAGCACTTTAACCACTGAGGCATCTTAGCCCTAATCTCAGATTTTAAGCATCTGGGACTCCTTATAGGAAACTGTTTCCTCTAAGACGAGATTCATGTTTTATTTGTACTTTATTGATTGCTGCTGACTGCTTCCTACTAATGAACAGGAGGCAGGCTGTCTGCTCCTGGTTCAGAGCCTGACATTTTCCCAAACCACAGATAAAGCAGAGGAACAGGCCCTCTGCAGCCTTGGCTCCTCCGAGGCACTGGAGAACTGAAATGACCTTATTATCCCTCACTGCATCTTTAAGTGGGATTCTACTCATGTTAAGCTGCTAAAGCAATTAAATAGAAAACATACTTTGTACCTTAAGGGAACATGTTTAAAGAAACTTCCCTTCAGCCAATAAGGCAGGGAAGAATGTTACTATCCCCAAAGTGACAGGAAGTTTCAAATTATGGCTTGGTTTTAGTAATCTTCATTAAAAAACTGGCATTTCTCTTTAAATAGTTTTCTCTAAAAATGAGACAATATTGTAATGTGCCCCCAAATAAGTGATAATTGGCTGAACCAAATATACTACATACATCTTGTTTATAAAAAGATTTACCCGAGGGCTGGAGAGATAAGTCAGTGGATTAACAGCACTTGATGCTCTTGCAGAGGACATGGGCTCCGGTACCAGCACCTACATGGTGGCTTTTGTAACTCCAGTCCAGGGGATCTGACCCCTGTTTTGTCCTCCACAGGCACTGCATGCATATGGTGCCCATATGGGTAAAACACCCACACACATAAAAGAAATAGATCTTTAAAAAGATTTTTTTAAATTATGTATATACATGCTGCTACAGATGCTCACAAGAAGGTGTTGGATCCTCTGGGGCTGGAATTATGGTAGCTGTGATCCAAGTGATGCAGATGCTTCAAACCAAGTCTGGTCCTCGGCAAGAGCAGTATGCTTGCTTTACCTCTGAGTCATTTCTCCAGCCCTGAATATCTGCCGCCTCCTCAGAGACTATTATGCTGATTCTAATTCTGAGGAATCCTCCTTGTATCAACTGCATTCACACTAAGTATTATAAGATACAATAGACACAGGAAAAAACGGTCTTTCTTGTTGGAACTGGAAAGCTCAGTGGTGGGGTGCTTGCCTAACTAGTTTTGGTTGCTTGGTTATACCAGTTCTCAGCAATCTCTGTGGGATGCACAAACCGTTTCATCTACTGGAACTGCACTCCACCAGCCCCTCACCTTTTCTTTTTGACTAGCTACATCTACTTACATATTCCTCAAGGCATCTTTTCAGCACCCTTCTCCTGGGTGCGTCCACAGTATCTGGGCTTGAAACAGTAAGCAAAGCCTTCTGTAGGTGAATATTTATTTCACTGGTCTCTCCAAAAGGCTTCAGATTCTTTGAGAAGTAGACACCGTACCATTTTCATCATGCCCCTTCAGCATGGTGAAATAAGAATTCAATGTTACACTTTTTTGTTTTGTTTTTAAAATGAAGCTTCAACATTAATGCATACACTGTAATAATCAATCTATAATCTCTATGACTTCAATTCAATTTTCAAACTAGTATGGGAGAACTCAGCAACACATTTTGTCATAGAAAACAAAAGTGGCCTATAACTAGTTAACTCATAATAAGCCCACTTAACCTACATGGTGGATACACTGTATTATTCAGAGTTAGAGCAGACTTTAGCTACTGGAACTCAATAACATATGGGGGGAATGTATTGAGCATCCCAATTTTTTAACAACAGGAACTAATGTTTTCATGCTGTATCCAGGAATAGAAAAACATCCAAAATACATTGGTGGCTGAAAACAGAGCTTCTGGTGTGGAAGGGAGGAAGGATGACTAAAATCTCCAGAAGCTGAGTGCCAGGGATTGGCACTTTATTTTTAAGACTGCAACTCAATTTGGAGACAGTTGATTTTAATCTCTTTTCTTTCAAGGGTCTTAATAAGTTAGATGTCAACTTCCTACTAACAACCATCACTCACAACTGACAACTACAGCTTCTTAATACAGACAAAAATCACCTAAAGAGTTCTTTCTTACCATGCAGTGATGGCTCATGCCTTTAATCCCAGCACTCAGGAGGTAGAGGCAGGTGGATCTCAGTGAGTTCGAGGCCAACCTGGTCTACAAAACGAGTTACAGAGAAACCCTGTCTCAAACAAACAAACAAACAAACGAGAGCTCTTTCTCTTATATTAAAGAAGTGTTTCGTATTTAGCATTAAGTACAAAGACAGCTAAGCAAACAAAACAAGCACATGGTTATTAACAGCAAGAAAAACGCTGTCTGTTAGTAAAATGGAGTTAGAGCTGGAGTGGGATGTGTCTGACTGTCAGCACAATGGTAACAGTGACCACTGATCAAATGAGAACTTACGACCAACCCAGAACTACAGCACGGGAAAATGCTTTTTTTTATGTTTTGCATTTCCATTCCTATAAAAATGTCTTTCAAACATAAAACTTAAAAAACAAAAGTTTAAACAAAAGCAATCTACAGATTCAATGCAATGCCCATCAAAATCCCAGCAATATTCTTCAAGGACCTTGAAAGAACAGTTCTCAACTTCATTTGGAAAAGAAAAAAAACCCAAATTGTTTTGGATAGCCAAAACAATTCTGCGCAATAAAAGAACTTCTGGAGGCATCACAATCCTTGACTCCAAACTCTACTACAGAGCTACAATACTGAAAACAACCTGGTACTGGCATAAGAACAGACAGGAGGAGCAGTGGAACCAAATAGAAGACCCGGATATCAATCCACACATCTTCGAACACCTGATCTTTGATAAAGAAGCAAAAAAATATTAAATGGAAAAAAGAAAGCATATTTAACAAGTGGTGCTGGTATAACTGGATATCAACATGTAGAAGAATGAAAATAGACCCTTATCTATCACCATGTACAAAACTCGAGTCCAAATGGATCAAAGACTTCAACATAAAGCCAGCCACACTGAACCTTACAGAAGAGAAAGTGGGAAGTACTCTTGAATGCATTGGCACAAGGAACCACTTCCTAAATATAAACCCAGTAGCACAGACACTGAGAGAAATAATTAACAAATGGGACCTCCTGAAACACAAAAGCTTCTGTAAAGCAAAGGACATGGTCAACAAGACAAAATGACAGCCTACAGAATGGGAAAAGATCTTCACTAACCCCACATCAGACAGAGGGATGATTTCCAAAATAGACAAAGAACTCAAGAAATTGGACACCAAAAGAACACATAATCCAATTTTAAAAAAAAGTGGAGTATAGACCTAAACAGAGAATTCTCAACAGAGGAATCTAAAATGGCTGAAAGACACTTAAGGAAATGTTCAACATCCTTAGTCATCAGAGAAAAGCAAATCAAAACAACTCTGAGATTCCATCTTACACCTGTAAGAATGGCCAAGATCAAAAACACTGATGACAACTTATGCTGGAGAGAGGAAAAGGGAACAGCAATTCTGCATTGCTGGTGGGAATGCAAGCTGGTACAACCCCTTTGGACGTTAGTGTGGTGATTTCTCAGAAAATTAGGAAACAACTTTCCTCAAGACCCAGTAACACTACTTTTGAGTATATATCCAAAGGATGCTCAATCATGCCACAAGGACATGTGCTCAACTATGTCCATAGCAGCTTTATTTGTCATAGCCAGAACCTGGAAACAACCTAAATGCCCCTTGACCGAAGAATGGACAAGGAAAATGTGGTACATTTACACAATGGAGTACTACATAGCAGAAAAACGTAATGACAGCTTGAATTTTGCAGGAAAATGGATGGAGCTAGAAAACATTACTGTGATAGGACAATGGAGCATTATGATAGAACAATGGAGCACTGTGATAGCACAATGGAGCACTGTTGTACAATAATAGAGCACTGTGATGAAACAATGGAGCATTGTGATTGAAGAATGAAGTGTAACAACAAAATGGAGCACTGTGATAGAACAATGGAGGACTGTGATGGAACAATGGAACTCTGTGATGGAACAATGGAGCACTATGATGGAACAATGGAGCACTGTTGTACAATAATGGAGCACTGTGATGGAACAATGGAGCACTGTGATGAAACAATGGAGCACTGTGATGGAACAATGGAGCACTGTGATAGAACAATGGAGCACTGATGGAACAATGGAGCACTGTGACGGAACAATGGAACTCTGTGATGGAACAATGGAGCACTGTGATGGATGAATGGGCACTGTGATGGAACAATGGAGCACTGTGACGGAACAATGGAGCACTGATGGAACAATGGAGAACTGTGATGGAACAATGGAGCACTGTGATGGAACAATGGAGCACTGTGATGGAACAATGGAGCACTGTTGCACAATAATGGGGCACTGTGACAGAACAATGGAGCACTGTGATGGAACAATGGAGCACTGTGATGGAACAATGGGGCACTGTGATGGAACAATGGAGCACTGTGATGGAACAATGGAGCATTGTTGTACAATAATGGGGCACTGTGACAGAACAATGGAGCACTGTGATGGAACAATGGAGCACTGTGACGGAACAATGGAGCACTGTGACGAAACAATGGAGCACTACGATAAAATAATGGAGCACTGTGATGGAACAATGGAGCACTGTGATGGAACAATGGAGCACTGTGATGGAACAATGGAGCACTGTGATGGAACAATGGAGCACTGTGATGGAACAATGGAGCTCTGTGATGGAACAATGGAGCACTGTGATGGAACAATGGAGCACTGTGATGGAACAATGGAGCACTGTGATGGAACAATGGAGCACTGTGATGGAACAATGGGGCACTGTGATGGAACAATGGAGAACTGTGATGAAACAATGGAGAACTGTGATGGAACAATGGGGCACTGTGATGGAACAATGGAGCACTGTGATGGAACAATGGAGCACTGTGACGGAACAATGGAGCACTGTGACGGAACAATGGAGCACTGTGATGGAACAATGGAGCACTGTGATGGAACAATGGAGCACTGTTGTACAATAACGGAGCACTGTGACAGAACAATGGAGCACTGTGATGGAACAATGGAGCACTGTGATGGAACAATGGAGCACTGTGACGAAACAATGGAGCACTGTGACGGAACAATGGAGCACTGTGATGGAACAATGGAGCACTGTTGTACAATAATGGAGCACTGTGACAGAACAATGGAGCACTGTGACAGAACAATGGAGCACTGTGACGAAACAATGGAGCACTATGATAAAATAATGGAGCACTGTGATGGAACAATGGAGCACTGTGACGGAACAATGGAGCACTGATGGAACAATGGAGAACTGTGATGGAACAATGGGGCTCTGTGATGGAACAATGGAGCACTGTGATGGAACAATGGAGCACTGTTGCACAATAATGGAGCACTGTGACAGAACAATGGAGCACTGTGATGGAACAATGGAGAACTGCGATGGAACAATGGGGCTCTGTGATGGAACAATGGAGCACTGTGATGGAACAATGGAGCATTGTTGTACAATAATGGGGCACTGTGACAGAACAATGGAGCACTGTGACGGAACAATGGAGCACTGTGACGAAACAATGGAGCACTATGATAAAATAATGGAGCACTGTGATGGAACAATGGAGCAATGTGATGAAACAATGGAGCACTGTGATGGAACAATGGAGCACTGTGACGGAACAATGGAGCACTGTGATGGAACAATGGGGCACTGTGATGGAACAATGGAGCACTGTTGTACAATAATGGAGCACTGTGACAGAACAATGGAGCACTCTGATGGAACAATGGAGCACTGATGGAACAATGGAGCACTGTGACGGAACAATGGAGCACTGTGACGGAACAATGGAGCACTGTGACAGAACAATGGAGCACTGTGATGGAACAATGGAGCACTGTGATGGAACAATGGAGCACTGTTATGGAACAATGGAACTCTGTGATGGAACAATGGGGCACTGTGATGGAACAATGGGGCACTGTGATGGAACAATGGGGCACTGTGATGGAACAATGGAGCACTGTGATGGAACAATGGAGCACTGTGATGGAACAAAGGAGCACTGTGATGGAACAATGGAACTCTGTGATGGAACAATGGGGCACTGTGATGGAACAATGGGGCACTGTGATGGAACAATGGAGCACTGTGACGGAACAATGGAGCACTGATGGAACAATGGAGAACTGTGATGGAACAAAGGAGCACTGTGATGGAACAAAGGAGCACTGTGATGGAACAATGGAACTCTGTGATGGAACAATGGGGCACTGTGATGGAACAATGGGGCACTGTGATGGAACAATGGGGCACTATATTAAAATAACTGAGCACTGTGATGGAACAATCGAGCAATGTGATGAAACAATGGAGCACTGTGATGGAACAATGGAGCACTGTGATGGAACAATGGAGCACTGTTGCACAATAATGGAGCACTGTGACAGAACAATGGAGCACTGTGATGGAACAATGGAGGACTGTGATGGAACAATGGAGCACTGTGATGGAACAAAGGAGCACTGTGATGGAACAATGGAACTCTGTGATGGAACAATGGAGCACTGTGATGGAACAGTGGAGCACTGTGATGGAACAATGAAGCACTGTGACAGAACAATGGAGCACTGTGATGGAACAATGAAGCACTGTGATGGAACAGTGGAGCACTGGGATAGCACAATGGAACACTGATAATACAATGGAGGACTGTGATAAAACAATTGAGCATTGTGACTGCATAGTTGAGCACTCTGATGAACTAGAGCTGTGGTTCTCCACCTACCTAATGCTGCAACCCTTTAGTACTCATGTAGTTTTTACAAAAGTTTTATGTGCATTGGTGTTCTACCCGCATATGTGACAGTGTCAGATCTTGGAATTACAAACAGCTGTGAGCACCATGTGGGTACTAGGAATTAAACTAGGGTCCTCTGGAAGAGTAGTCAATGCTCTTAAACACTGAACCATCTCTCCAGCAAGTCCTCATGCAATCTTATAGCCATAAAATTATTTTTGCTGGGACTGGAGAGGCACTGTAATTTTATAGTCATGGTTAAGAGCACTGGCTGTCCTTCCAGAGGTCCTGAGTTTAATTCCCAGCACCCACATGGTGGCTCACAACCATCTGTAATGAGATCTGGTCCCTCTTCTGGTCTGCAGAGAAAAATTCAGGTAGAACACTACATACATAATAAATAAAAAGTATTTTTGTTGCCTCTCCATAACTGTAATTTTGCAAATTTTATACATTTGTTATGACTTATAATGTAGTCATCTACACTTTTCCACGGCTGTAGGCAACCCCTGGGAAGGCTGTTCCACCTGAGGAAAGCGCTGTCACAGGAGAGAGTCGTGGAGCATTGTGATAGGATGATAGAGCAGTTTTGTCACAACGACACAGTGCAATGTGACAGCGGAGCACTGGGATGGCACAGCAGAGCACTCTGGTAAGAGAGAAGTGCCCTGGGAGGGGACACGGGAGCACAGGTGCACAACGGAACATTGTGGCTGAGCATCAGGCCATTGTGATAGAACAAGAAAAGCTTGTGACAAGACAAGGGAGCGTTGTGATGGCACAAGGAGCACTGTCAGCATAATGGAGGTCTGTTTTAGGAATGGAGACCTGTTCTCTCTCTCTCTCTCTCTCTCTCTCTCTCTCTCTCTCTCTCTCTCTCACACACACACACACACACACACACACACACACACCTTAAATTTAAAAAAAAAACTTGAATCTCCATCTTTACATTATGTTATGTAAAGAATTAACTCTACACTGGGAGTGGTGGCTCACGCCTTTAATCCAAGCACTTTGGAATAAGAGGTAGGAGGATCTCTGTGAGTTCAACGCCAGATTTCAGGCCAACTAGGGCTACCTATTAAGATCCTGTCTAAAAACAAAAATAAAAACAAAACAAACAAAACAGAATTAACTCTAAAATCTTCATAGATTCCATATGCATGCTAAAGCTATAGCATTATTAGAAGAAAATGTGGTATCTTTGTAAATTTGTATTAGGCAAAGTTTCTCAGGACTCAAAAATCAAGAAAAGAAGAATAAAAAGGACACATTGAAATATTTGCTGGGCGGTGGTGGCACCCACCTTTAATCCCAGCACTCAGGGAGGCAGAGACAAGTGGATATCTGTGAGTTTGAGGCCAACCTGATCTGCAGTGAAATTCTGTCTTGAAAAACCAAAAAAGAAATATTTAAAAATTACAAATTTCTGTTCTTTAAGACAGCATTTAAGAAAATAAAAATGGGGGCGCTGGAGAGATGGCTCAGTGGTTGAGAGCACTGGCTATTCTTCCAGAGGACCCAGATTCAATTCCTAGCATCCCATGGCAGCTGACATAACTGTCGGTAACTGCAGTGCATGGTGGTGCACACCTTTAATTCCAGAACTCAGGAAGCAGAGGCAGGTGATCTCTGAGTTTTAGGCCAGTTTTGTCTGTGTAGTAAGTTCTAGTTAGTGCCATGCAGCAAGAACCAGTCTCAAAAACCAACAAACAAATTTTTAAAAAACCAAATAAATAAATAAATAAATAAATAAATAAATAGAATACACAGGGTTGGGGGCAAAATTTGCAAAGATATCTATATTTGTATGAAGAGTCATTCCTCAACATAAAGAACCCTTATAACCCAATATTAATAGGAGACTAATTTAGGTAGATAACTCACAAGAGAAAACTAACTAAAAAGAATATAAAAATATGTCCAACATAATATCGACTTAGGAACAAACAAATGAAAACAAAATAAAAAGGCACTTCATAGTTGCAAAAGATGAAAGATGACAATGCCCTGTGCTGACCACAAGGTGGGACAACTGGAGCTCTCAGGCTATGCTAGCAGAAATGCAAAGGGGTTAAACCGTCTGCAACATTTTGGCAAAGTGTTTTGGGAGTTAAGCATGTGTTTCTCTGACACCACAATTCTATATCTAGATTTCTACCCTCAAGAGATAAAAATGATGTCTAGGGCCAGAGAGACGGCTTAGTAGGTAAAAGTGCTTGTTAAGTTTGGTGACTTCAAGTTGGTCCCTGGAATCCGTGTAAACAGGATATGGTGGCACACACCTGTAACCTCAGAACTCCTAAGGCAGGATGAGAGGTGGGGATAGAAGAGAAGTCTGCAGGCCAGCAAGCCCAGAATAGGCAGTTCAGCCACAGAAACCAGAGACTTTGACATAGAAAGGAGAGGAGAGAACCAACTCCTGAAGCTGTTCTCTGACTTGTACATCTGGCATTCATGTACTCCCCATAACAATAGTATAATGAAAAACAAAGGAAAATGAAGACTAAATACACAACTACATGGATTATGACATTATTTTTATTTATAATAGCATATCCTAATATTGAGGGACATCCTAAAACTTGGAATACCGTAAAAGTCTACTAACTAGTGAAGATACCATAAAATACACTCAGCTGTATTTCTACACATTGGAGGAGATACAGGGTGCAACAGAAAAAAAATACTTATGTTACATCCTGGATTAAACTAAGAGCTTTATAGTACATGAAAAGACTGAGCTCAAGGCTTTCTACTGTGTTCTGGAATGGTGAAAATGTAGTGACTGAATACGCAGCTGCCACGGCTGGGGGAATGAAATGGAAATGGCGAGCGGCAAGAGACCTTTTGGTGCTGCAGAAATGGCCACAAGACTGCACTGGTGTGCACCTTACTATAGACATTTGGTAAACCTTACTGACCTATATATTTTTAATGACCTATGTGTTTTTATTTTACATGCATGAGCTTGCCTGCATGTATATCTGTGCAGCACATGCATGCAGCACTCACAGAGGCCAGAAGAGGGAGTAGGGTCCCCTGGAACAGGAGTTACAAATGATGGTTGTGAGCCACAATGCAGGTGCTGGGAACTGAACCCAAATAAATCCTCCAGAACAACCGCCAGCCCTCTTTATGGTCCCTATCTATACATTTTTTTTTTCTTAAAACTAAGATGGGGCTTCACTGTGTAGCCCTGGCTGTACTGGAACTCGTTCTGTACTTAAGGCTGGCCTTGAACGTACAGAGATCCACCTGCCTCTGCCTCCCAAGTACTGGGATTAAAGATGTGTACAACCACGGGCAGGTTTCCGATCTATACATTTTTTTGCTGCCTGCAGAGGTAGGCAGATCTCTGTGAGTTCAAGGCCAGCCTGGTCTACAGAGTGAGTTATAGGACAGCCAGAATTTGTTTTAAATACTTTTAGTGGCTAGAAGGGATTTTTTTATGTTTATTATTTATTATTTATACAATAATCTGTCTGCATGTATATCTGCAGGCCAGAAGAGGGCACCAGACCTCATTACAGATGGTTGTGAGCCACCATGTGGTTGCTGGGAATTGAACTCAGGACCTTTGGAAGAGCAGGCAATGCTCTTAACCTCTGAGCCATCTCTCCAGCCAGACAGCCAGAATTCTTACACAGAAAAACCTGCCTTGAAAAACAAAAACAAAACAAAACAAAACAAAAAGACGATTGGTTCAACCTTTTAAAAAGATTATTTGCAGGAATCATATAGGAATCATTGCCAAAAGCTAATAAGAGGATCATCTGTACATCCTTAAATAAGGCGTGAATGGGAAACTTTAAAAAGTAATATTTCTCATACTGCTATCTGTTTTCAATAGTTTGGTTTTCCATAATAATTAAAAATTGGGAGAGTCATGTTGTAGCATATAAGTAACCAATTAGGTAAGTTAAAACATATTGAAAACTTTTTATGAAAACAAATACATAATGGCCCAATAAGGAGTACCTTGGCAATCGCAGTCTGTTTAAACATACACGTTATCAATCCCATAACTGTCTCCACAGCACCTGAATTTGGAGCTCTCATTAGTTTTTGCCATTCTTCAAAGCTGACATTCAGTTCCTACATGGGAAGGAACAACATTGTTTAAGAATATAGCATCAAAAACAGAACAATTCATTCAATCATGCAGCAGGTCCTACTTCCTCCTTCTCCAGATAGAAAGTTATAAAAAAATTTCCATAGATATCAATGTGATCATTTAAAACTCACAATGCAGAGACCGGCCACATGTCGATGTTAATGAGAGAAGGCAGTGACAAGCTATGTCACACCATAATTCAAACAACTGAAACTTCCTCTTTAAAAACAGTGTATGAAGTGAGAAAGATCTGAACACATAAGAAAACAGGGTGGTGCAATTTATATTGGTAGTAAGATGTATTATTTAAACAAGAATAAGGATGAAAGAAACATTAATTACATAAACTATAATATGATCATAAATTGATTCTTCATTTCATTTATCTTGCTAATGTTAAAATAGCAGATAAAGAAAATAAGATCATGTTTGAGAAATACCATAGTATCCAACATTTATAAGACACTTATTTAACTTCTAAGATGTAACAATGAAAAACTTCTTGTTCACTCAATTATATCCAGAGACTGTATAGGTACAGTGCTATCCAAAATTAAATCTAGATGAGGAACAGGGAAAACAAACATTTGGCTTTCATATATGCTAAATATTACATCCTGCAATGTTACCACTGGGTTTCAGATTTTAAGAACAGGGCTATATTCAAGTTATTCTACGATACAGCTATTTACACTTAAATTTTTTTCATGTGTGTGATGTGTGTGTCTCTATCTGTGTGTACATGAATGCATGTATTCATGCACTCTATGGCATAAATGTGGGGGGTGGTCAGGGACAACTAGTGTGTAGGTCTCACCTCCCTGCTCATTGAGACAGGGTCTGCTCACTGCTACGGCCTGAAAGCTTCTGGAGACTCATGTCTCTGCGCCCATCTCATTTCGGCAGCCCTGGAATTACAGATGCACCTACTATGGCACCAGTTTTACTTGGGTTCTGAGATGCCCAAGCCAAGTCCTCACACTTGCATGGCAAGCATTTCACCCATGGAGCCATTGTCCCAGCCTCAGCCCCAGCTTTGTGTGTGTATGTGTATGCACAGAACATGAAACACAGTATCTCTTACTAATTATATCATGAATCCTTAGTACTATATAGTTTTAAAATTACAGAGGTTTTTTCCTATATTCAGTAGAAATGTTTTGAATCACTAGGAACAAATTTAAATATTTGATAATTAAAATTAAAATCTTCTTGTGCTTTTCCTGAAATGATAAAAAACCAATAGACATTTTACTAATCAAACCTGTTTTAAGAAAACATTCTTTTCTGTGAAGTATGATATACAATCTTTAATAGCTTAATTCATAATGTTTAAAGTAAGGCTTTCAAGTAAATACAAGCTCTCACCTTGACAGCTGCTGGCGGAAGGTCAAATGGAATACGTTGTCTGACTTTAGGGGGCAGCTGGCTTAAAACTTCACTCTTTAATCTTCTGACCATTATGTCACTTAGCAGCTGGTGAAGTTCACCAAGGTTTGATGCCCCTCTACAATCCCACTGACGCCTTTTACCAAAGTATCTGTTAAGATGAAAAGACAAACAGCAAAGCTGAATGCCAGAGTAGGAAACCCATGTACGCAGTATGTCCTTCCTTTTAATAAGGAACAAAGGCCCTGTTTCCTGTCATTTCCAAATGAAAACCAGTTTCAAAAAGCTAGTCTAAGGGGCCAAAGAGATGGTTCCATGGTAAAGATGGCACAGGGATCTTGCAGTAGACCTAAGTTCAGTCTCGGACTGACATCAGATGGCTCACATCTGATAGCCTCAGAGTCTCTCTGTTTCTGTCTCTCTGTCTCTGTCTCTGTCTCTCTCTCTTTCACACACACACACACAAAATTTAAAAATAAATCAAAGTTACCCACACACACACACACACACATACACACACACACACACAAAATTTAAAAATAAATCAAAGTTACCTAAGTAGTATAATTCTCACAACTATA
The DNA here is from genome assembly GCF_982192425.1 of Myodes glareolus. NCBI lineage: Eukaryota > Metazoa > Chordata > Mammalia > Rodentia > Cricetidae > Myodes > Myodes glareolus. The sequence continues at coordinate 96,493,020 of NC_142030.1, read as the reverse complement.
CTTCTAGGACTCAGGGGACTAAGGCATGAGGATCACTATGAATGTACACTAGGCAGGCACTCTACCAACTGAGCTACACCAACCTGACATATTTTCATGCTAATGAAATATTTTGCTTTCTTTAATGTTTGTGTAGTCATACTTAAAGATTTGTGTACAGATTAAGCTGGGAAAATGCTGAGCAGTGGTGGTGCATGTCTTTAAGGAAGGCAGAGGCAGGAGGATCTCTGAGTTCCAGGGCAACCTGGTCTACAGAGCAAGACCCAGGACAGCCAGAGCTACACAGAGAAACCCTGTCTTGTAAAAAAAACAACAAACAAACAAACAAAACAAAACAAAGCAAAACAAAACACTGGGAAAATGCTTGCCAATACCTGATTCTGTCACAGATTTTTTTCCTTTTTTTCCTTTCAACCACATCATTACCAAAAGAAACTTAAGATTCCAAACTGCCACCATAGAAAGAAGACATTGGAAGGGCTCTTTAATCTTGTTTTTAGAATGAAATGTCTGAATTAAAATGGACTTTTGTTTGTTTTGGTTTTTTGAGACAGGGTTTCTCTATGTATCTCTGGCTGACCTGGAACTCACTCTGTGGACCAGGCTGCCCTTGAACTCACAGGATCCACCTGACTCTGCCTCCCAAGTGCTAGGATTAAAGGCACCACCACCGCCCTTAAAATGGACTCCTAAGCACACTATCTGAAGGTTCATGGGATAAGACTGTATACAGACAGGCACAGATCGCCATACAGGTCTTGTCTGCCTCCTTCAGAAACCAATACCCGAGTTTCAGAAGCGCAGACGTTTGAGCACCTTTCCTTTGTGACACTAATGGTTGGACCCAGGGTCTCGCACATGCCAGGCAAGTCCGTCCCCAGCTTGAAGTTTGAGCAATCTAATATCGGAATGCCACAGTACAGCGTTAAGTGTCACCGGGAGGCTTCTCCACCCTTCCTGGAGACTATGCATCACAGAAAGAAGCATGAGCAATTGCTTCCTGGGTGTTTTATCTCAAGCTTATTGTAAACCGTATGATTGGCATGGAACAGAGATTACAAAAGCCATTTCTGACTGCAGTCTATCTTCACTACACCTTTTCATGAGATGCCAAGCAGCTAGAGGTGGCACCTACTCTAAAGAATATCGGAAGCTTGGGAAATAGGGTGGGGGTGGATCTGGAAGGAGCGAGGGGGAGTTAAGCGGGGATGAATATGGTTAAAATACATTGTATGAACATATAAGATTCTCAAAGAACAAAACTATTCTTTAAAGAGGCTGGAGGCTGGGAGTGGTTGCACCCTGCAATCAATTTCACCACTGAGGAAGCAAAGGCAGTCTTACCTCTGTGAGTTTGAGACCAGCTGGGTCTATGTCAGGAGTTTCAGGCAGGTGAAACACGGTCTTAAAACAAAAGAATTCCTAACCTCATATTTGGGAAGCAAAGGGAAATGCAGAATGGGCTAGAAGAGCCACCACCCAACAACAGCCGATTACTCGCCATTATATTTGAAAGTGATTATAAATAACCTTTATAAAATCACATTTGTTTGTTTGTTTGGGATGGGGCATATACCATGGTGCATGTGTGAAGGTCAGAGAACAAGGTGTGGGAGTCAGTTCTCTCCTTCCATCATGTGAGTTCCTTACCTGCTGAGTCACCTCACCAGCCCAAATATTCTACTTTTAAAACCAGCCCCACTGAAAACAGAAGTCACACTTCCATACAAAACACGACAGATGCAGAATTCAGTGTCTTTTTATATAAGCATAGATCTGTATATATGCATAGATCTGTATATATGCATAGATCTGTATATATGCATAGATCTGTATATAAGCATAGATCTGTATATATGCATAGATCTGTATATATGCATAGATCTGTATATAAGCATAGATCTGTATATATGCATAGATCTGTATATATGCATAGATCTGTATATATGCATAGGTCTGTATATATGCATAGGTCTGTATATATGCATAGATCTGTATATATGCATAGGTCTGTATATATGCATAGATCTGTATATATGCATAGATCTGTATATATGCATAGATCTGTATATATGCATAGATCTGTAGCAGTTTAACTGCCGCAGATTTTAGAACATTTTTATCACCTTAAGAAGGAGTTCTATGTCCTTGGCTGGGGTTGCAGCTCAATTGAATGCTTGCCTGGTATATGTAAGGCCCTGGGCTCTAGCCCCTGCATCACATACATCAGTTATGGTAGTACACACCTGTAATACCAGCACCCATGCATTAGAGGGAGGAAGATCAGAAGGTCAAGGCCATTCTCATCTACATAATAAGTTTGGGCAGCCTAGGCTATATAAGACCACTTCTTAGAAAACAAAGATGGGGGTAGGGAAGAAGGAAGAAAGGGAGGCAGGGAGGAAGAAAAAGAAAGACCCCATGCCCTAATCAAACACCACTTTACTCATTTTGGGCAGATATAATAATAATAATAATAATAATAATAACAGTTATTATTGTGACAGGGTCTACTGAGTACTGGCTATCCTGGGACTTATTCTGTAGACTATGTTGGTCTCTGACTCAGAGACCCTCTTGCCTCTGCATCAAGAATGCTGGGATTAAGAGGATGGCTACCACACCCAGCTTACTTATTTAGATTTTGTTCCAATTAAGTTGTTTGTTGATTCTTATTTATGAGTGAAACCATATACTGAATGCTCATTTACAGCCGCTTTCCTTCACTAAATACTGTTTTTTAAAATTCCCTTGTACAGCAGCATTAATGGATCTTCTACCCTTTTAATGACTGAATGAAATTCCATTGTACAAATAGATCACAACTTTTTAGCCATTCCCACTGAAGGACATCTGCTATGGTCCCAAGTTTTATATCTAATGAATAAAGCTGCTCCAGGCATCCAGGAAAGTGAGCAAGTTGTGTACTTCCATTTCCCTTGGGTATATTTTAGGGTGGAAGACTGAAACAGTAATGTTTGATTACTGAAGGAATTACTAGGTTTTCACAAGCAATGCATATACCTATTAACTATAGAGAAAGGAACCCGGGATACACCATGTGACATATCCGCCAGTGCTGGACACGATTCCTCCATACCAATGTGTATCTATCTGGTCTTGTGGGTCTTACCAGGTATACATATCTCTCTTGTAGTTTTGAGTCACTTCCTCTGATGACAGAAAGCATCTTAAAATGTTTGTTGGTCATTTATATATCTATTATTGTGAAATGTCTATTCAAATTGCTTGCTCACTTTAGTTGAGTTGGTCTTAGTACTCAGTTCTAAGAGCTATACACATATTAAACACATGTCATCTACCAAGGGCACAATTGGCAAATATTTTCCCATTCTGTGAGTAATCTTTTCAAGGTACCCAGGCGGGCTTCAATTTTGTGATTCTCCTGCCTCAGCGAGGTAAGCACTAGGACTACAAACATGCCCCACCATGCCCAGTTCAATTTCTTGATGATCTCTCTCTCTCTCTCTCTCTCTCTCTCTCTCTCTCTCTCTCTCTTTCTCTCTCTCTGTTTTTCGAGACTGGGTTTCTCTGTGTAGTCCTCACTGTGCTGGAACTAGCTCTTGTAGACCAGGATGGCCTCGAACTCACAGAGATCCGCCTGTCTCTGCCTCCCGGGTGCTGGGATTAAAGGTGCACACAACCACGACCAGGCTGAATATCTTTCCTAAATATTTTTTTACTTGTACTTATTTTATATATGGTGCAGTACATGTGGAAGTCAGACAACCAGTTCTGAGAGTCACTTCTCTCCTTGTACCAGGTGGAGCCTGGGACTCAAAGTCAGGCTAACAGACTTGGCAGCAAGTGCCTTCACCACATGAGTCCTCTTGCCAGCCCTAGACATCTATTCTTGTATAACTACCATACTGCCATGAATAATCAGTAAAACCGAGCCTTCTAATCAATTTTTCTTTTTCATGTTTAGGTTATTCTGGGTCCCTGAAAATTCCATACAAAATAAAGCCTGGTGTGGTGGGGTACACCTTTAATCCCAGCACTCTGGAGGCAGGGGCAGGCAGATTTTGGAGTTCAAGGCCAGCCTAGTCTACAGAGTGAGTTCCAGCACAGCCAGTGCTACACAGAGAAATCTTGTCTCTGTGTACAGTCGTGTGTGTGTGTGTGTGTGTGTGTGTGTGTGTATGTGTGTGTGTACAACAATAATAATTAGAGAAAAAGAACTCATGAATTTAAGAGGGAGCAGGGAGGGGCATGGGAGGAATTGGAAGCAGAAATGATATCATTATAATTCATTTAAAATAAAATAAATTAAAAACAAACAAAAAAGATATATTATTTAGCTTGTACATCATACCATGATGTGGATACTTAAAGTATATATCTGATATTAGCAATAATGATAAATGCTGTGGGGTGGAAAAGAGCTGAACAGTCTGTTTACTATGTAATGTTTTCCTCCTTATTTTATTTTTAACCTATACCTACAAACATAAATAATTGGAGCTGGAGAGATAGTTCAGCAATTAAGAGTACAGGCTGACTTTCTAAAACCAGTGTTTGGTTGCTAGAACCCATGGTAGGCAGCTCACAACTACCTGTAACTCCAGATTCAGGGGATCTGAAGCCCTTTTCTGGCCTCTGAGGTTACTGCACTTGTGCATAAACCAATACACAGATACACATATACACATAACTAAAAATTTTAAAAATCTTATAAAACCATAAAAATTTCTTCTGTATGGAGCACTATTATATTCAAGTACCATTTTTACTACTTGCTTCTAGCAACCAAAGGTGATGGCTAAAAATAGCAGTATGCAGCAGTGCATAGAGAAAAAACCGTATGGTCAAGGTGTCTGCACTAATCTCTGAGACCTTTATGCAAATGAGGAAGTACTTTTGTACAAATCACAGGCCCTCTTCTGTCTCAGCAGGGGTCCATATATACATTTTGTTGCAGCCACGATCCTCCCCTCCACCCGCCCCAACCCAATACCTCTCCTCTCTTCCCCATCCTTCTCCCTTTCCCATGATTTCTTTTTTTTTACATTTAAAAGACAGAGTTTCATGGAGCCCAGGGTGACCTCAAGATCAGTAACTATGTACCCAAGGGTGACCTGTCAAGTGCTCAGACCACTCACAGGAGCCCCTCCCAGGCCTAGCTTCAGAGACTACTCTGGACTAGCCTATGACATTTAGGTACTGTTGTGAACATTTCAGAGCTATATTTTAAAAGAATATTTTTATTAAAGCAATACATACACAAATCTCCAAAACTAAATGAAAAGACTTTCACACAATGTGAAAACTTTGATGTATGCTCTTGCTTCAAACTCAGGGTGGATAAACAAAAGAGAGCACAAAAGTTCACCTTTGGAGACAAAGTCAAGACAAGTATCGCTGCAGCCCAGAAACAAAAGTGTGAAGAGAGCAGAACTGAAATATGCCTAAGAACAGGCAATAGGAGCTAGGAAGACTATTTTTGTACAACTTTATTATATACTGCATTTTTTCTAGATATTGTAAATAACGTTAGCTAAAAGGGATATCCTACATTGTTGGTGGGAAATTAAACTCAGAATACTTTGTTGACGTGGAAAACCAGGCCAATGACCCCCAAAATACTCTGGTGGCTAAGCTGTAATACATATAACTGTGATTTACTAACTACTGTTTGGAGACATCAGCGTAGTACTGGCTACCATCCGAACACAGCTGTGGCGTACTGGCTACCATATGGACACAGCTGTTATATATTAGCTTCCATAAGAATAACAGTATCCAATTCTAAACCCACCAAATTTTCACCCATTTTATGATTTATATTTCTCTAAATTTATATACCTGGAATTTACATACGAGCAAATCAGTTTAACTTCAGAAATTATCCTTTGGTGGCACATAAAATAACAGTGCATATACCACAATTGAAGAAGTTTTAGATTTAATATAACCATAAATGCAAACTTATTTATTATACTCATTTTAAATTGTGTTCTAATATAGTCTCAACCTACTTACATATTAAAGTACATGGTTTTAGTTACCTTAACTTTTATTTTCTCTCTGTATTATGTTGGAATCTTTCTTTATTTGAAATTACATGTGGCTATATATGGTTATGCCTATGAGATTCCTCCCAGTGTAACAAGGGAGTATTGAATATTCACTATGAAAAGTGGGCATTAGGACAATAGAGCTGAGAAATGCCGCTGCTCACTAATAACCACTTCTTTACTTATGGCTACTGTGCAGTACACACACAAGATGTGTTAGGTTGAGAAGAGACAACCCAAGGAAGTCTGCATTATTGAAAAAATTGAATTGCTAATTAATATTCAGGTCTAAAACAGAGAACACCAGGCCCAGGTGAACTTACTCTTGAGTTCTACCAAACAGTCCTGGAAGAAATTCTACAAGCCGTCTAGGAGGACTGCGCAGTAAGCAAAGTGCTGGCCATACAGTCATGAGGACAGGGGTTTGTTTCTCAGAGCCCTCTCCTCCAATTCTACATACATAAGTATGTATAATTTTAAAGTTCTCACATTAAGCCAAAATCTACAACCTAAGTAAGTTTCACTACTGGCCTAGTTTTCTCTTAGTGACACAAAGTCAAAAAAGTCTAATTCTTTAAAATGTGACAGATCTTTAAATTTTATTTAAGAACTTGTTCTCCTAAGGTCTCCTTTTCCCAAATTCTAATAGCTTTTTAAGACTGAGCACCATCTAGGCAGGCGGATCTCTGTGAGTTCGAGGCCACCCTGGTCTACAAGAGCAAGTTCCAGGACAGGCTCCAAAGCCACAGAGAAACTCTGTCTTGAAAAAACAAAACAAAACAAACAAACAAAAAAAGAAATGGGAAAGCAAGAAAAATGGGTCAGACAGAGAGGAAGGGAGGGAGAATGAGAGAGACAGAGATCTGGTTCTTCAGAAGAATGGATGGGAAGAGAGAGAGATCAGGAGTGGGCAGAGCTTGTATCTTAAGGGACTTTTGCACTTGTGTACAGATTAGGATTTTGGGCTGGCCAGGGGACAGCCTGGGTACATCCTGCCAGATGACAGGGCAGACCAGCATAATGCCTGAATTCTAACAACTACAGTTCCAGGGGAATCTGTTGCCTCTGGCCTCCAAAGACACGAGTATTCATGCGCACAACCACCTTTCCCCAATATATATATATATATATACATACACACACATATACACACACACATACACACACATATATTATATAACTTAAAATAATTAAAATAAAACACTTTTTAAAATGATGCTGGCCCTGTAGAGCAGCATTTCAGGCATGCTGTAAAAGATGTTCTAATTCCAAAAATAATGAGACAAGGACAGAGAGAGGTGTTTTGAACAAGTCAAATATTTTACTAAATGTTACAAGGATGGCAAATTCCATATGTTAGTAAAGTTCCAGAAAGAAAATTCTGCATTATAACTGTTGAATATAATGATCCAGCCTTTGATGAAGAATACAAACTGGACCATCTCAAAGAAAGGAAAGAATTCAGATAACCAGGGATTCCTGCTGAGAAAAGGCTACAGAAGCTTCCAATAAGCATGTAGGCAAATATTCAAGCGAGTCAGAAACTTTTGTATTTATGGAGACCGTTTATAATGTCAACTACAAGTAGCAGACAGAAACAATGGTTACTTCGCCCTAATCGTGAAAATACTGATATTTTATGAAATAAAAATCTTTATTTCAGAGTTCTGGTTTATTAAATACAGGATAGGAGACAAAACAAAAATAATAATAATTCTAGTCCCTACTCATTCTTCTACCATTCATTTACGCTGAATGGTACCCTGCTCATCATGATGTTCTGGGCAAGTGACTATTATAGCCTTCCTGTTTCTACGCTGGCTTCTGAGTCAAACCAGGATAAGTAATCCTCCTTGTCCTTCAGCCCCTTCATCTATCAGAAGTTGATACAAAACTCCCAGGTTTAGATCCAACTCTAGGCGTACCTTAGGCCTATACCACATTGCTGTGGAGATTCACCTGAGAAGACTGGCTGCACTACTGATCTGTTACTGCTCTCAGACGGAAACTCAGCATTGCTAACAAACCTATGTTACTAATTTCACTGTCTCAATTTCCATCCTGCAGAAGTTCAGACCATGTCAACTTTTGAATTTTTAACCCCCTACTTCTTCATTTCTTTAAACACAGCAACAAGACATCTCTTTGATAAGAAAATGTAAACTCCCTTAAGCCCCTATCACTCCAGAAAGTATGTTATAGCCCCAATAATATGCCACTTAATGATGCAAACTCCCTCATATCTCTGGCATCTCTGAAACTAAAGTATAATCTCAACAATATGACATTGCAACTATGAATAAAGGATACAAATATTTATGTAGAAAAAAGGGTCAAAATTCTGACACTTTACAAGTTCACAGTGCAGAGGCCAAATTAAGAGATGTAGACCACTATTGAATAGGTACAGAGATTTAGATTAGGATGATGAAATGTGTTAGCATTAAAAGTTCTGATGGTTTGCGACAACAATATGAATGTATCGAAGGCTATCAAACTATACTTAAAATGGTTAAATAGTACATTTTCTTATTTATTTCTATTGCAAAAACAAAAACAAAACCAAAAAACCCCCACAACAATAATAAGCAACCCTCACAAAAGAAACAGAAAAACGGAAGACACCCACAATGTCTTCCTATTCCCATTCTGATGAACAAGATTGTAATTTGACTCCTACCTAACTCTATCTTTGTCTAACTCCTAACTATCTGTCTTTGTCTAAAGATCTTGGTTTAGCTCTAGAATGATTGTTCAGCTGGGCTGGACTTGCTTTAGCTCTTCAAGGTAGCAGTGAGTTCTCTTGTTCTGGCTTTAGCATACAGAACTCCCATGTCCTGAAAAGGAAGGAAATAGATTTGCTCACAGGATGCTTCTGAGCTGTCTTTACTGGTTTGCTCTGGCACACTCAGCCACAGCACCCTTCCCTTCCTTTCTCCACCCTACCATGACATTCATCAAAACTGCAATTATACAGCTAGGGCCTGAACTGACAATTCAGTGAAAGCTTGGATTATTTTTTGTATTTTGAGACATGGCTTCTCTGTATGGCTTTGGCTGTCCTGGAACTCACTCTGTAGACTAGGCTGGCCTCAAACTCAGAGATCTGCCTGCGTCTGCCTCCCGAGCACTAGGATAAAAGACGTGCCCCATCACCACCTGACAAGCTTGGATTATTTTGATCTGGAGTATATCTGATAGCTAACATTATAGCTTGGCATATACCAGGTAACCTAAAAATACTTTTTATTTTATATATATGAACTTTGCCTGAATGTATGTCTGCACAAAACAAGTGAGCCTGCAGAAGCCAGAGGAGGATGCCGGATCCTCTGCAACTGAAATTATAGATCGTTATTAATTGTCATGTGAGTGCTGGGAGTTCAACTTGGGGCCCTGAAAGAACAGCGAGGGCTCTTAACCACTAAGTCATCTCTCCAACCCCCCCAAAAATACTTTTTGAATGAATGGATTAATTAAAAATCAGAGGCAGTAGGAGGCATGAAATGGCCTCATACACCAACTCAGCATAGGATGATTCAAAGTCAGAAGTCTGTTGGAATTGAACTAAAGATACTATGTTCTCACATCGCTTCAACACAAATCTGACTTTCCAAGGACAAATGCAGAATTTATCCTACATCTTATTTAGACATTCCGCAAATATACCTTGATTATTCAGTATATTAACTATTATTTCAGATCTGAGCAATTTGCACGTGGAATAGACAGTCCTGTGTTTAGCCAGAGGAAGAACACAAATGACACAGTGCTGGAGATACACGGAGGTAAACATAACCCCGACCACACTATTAATGGACACAACGCCTTGAGTATATATTATCAATCTGCATTTTCCCTCTCAAGAAAATTTAGACAAGTAATTCTCCTAAGTAGTGGAACTGGCATGGAACTTGATGTCCCACCCTGAGGAACGAACCCTGGACCATGGGCATAAGAAGCAAGAACAATTTCCCCAGATCTTCCTAGGACAATTTAAGTTTTAAGCACAACATAAGAAAGGATAGATGTCTTCCCAAAGCACAACTTTGTTTTAGTTTGAGACAGTGTCTCACTATGTAGCCCTGGCTGGCCTAGAATTCACCATGTAGACCAGAATAGTCTCAAACTCAGAGATCCACTTGCTTCTGCCTTCCAAGCGCTGGTATTAAAGGCTTGTGCTTTAACACCTGGCTCCAAAGCACACACTAAGGAGAGTTCTTGCTAGAGGATGCTTGGCTGCATTAGTCACACGTTTCTTCTTGTAAGTACAGGAATGTTTAGTAAAGTTGCCACTTCTGAAGTCTCTCATGTTGAGAGAAAAAGTCAAGAACAATGTGGGAGAAATACAAAAGAAAATAGCAAGACACAGGGTAAGTGATTTAACCCCTAAAAGTGCACATGAGGACTAAGTGGGCTCTAAACCTTCCCATGCTAGAACAATGTTAATCGATTTATTCGCTGTGCTTCCTTCTCCAGATGCTATGTGTATTTATAGCTGCCTCTACATAGAATTCAGAAGAGTGACTGACGTGTGGCATTTGGGTGAGGGTTTCCTGGTTGAGTGATCCCTTTTCCCTATGCCTCTCAAATCATATGGGGTATGAGGTATTTGGTTACTTATACCCTAAGTTCTTTCTTCAGATTCTATATGCATTAACATGCTTATTTAGGGCATTTCTCTGGAATTTAATAAGTTCTTTAAAGACAAAGTAACATTCTTGCTCGAGCATTTCACTAAAACTTTATTTTGAATGCAGCATGACATTTCAAATATAAAATATGGGTCTAGGATGGAATAACGATCCATAATTGCATTCTGTAAAATTATAGTGTGAAAATGACACCTTTCCAGAATAAAAACACTGTGGAAGAAAATATAGCATCCCACAGCCTAACTTAAAATGTCAGGAAATGCCTTGATCTGAATAAAAGATTATGGAACCACAGTGCTTTCAAGGTAAAGAAATAAAGGAGTAGAAAGACTTCTGAAATGGATGTAGAAGAAAACATCTTCAGAGGGCTGGAGGTCGCTCAGCCCTTATGAGCACATATGGCTCTTTCAGAGGACCTAACTTTAGTTCCCATCACCCATGCTGGATAGCTGAAATGCCAGCTCCAGGAGGTCTGACTCCTTATTCTGACCTCCATGGTACCTGCACTCACATATGCATATATCCATTTACAGATATACACATGTACACATAATTAAAAAGAAAAAGAAAGAAAATGCCTTTGAGAAGCACAGTGCCCTTGAAATGACTTTATCAAGTAAGAAGAAAACAGAAGATAACCCACACCATTACACAACATTTCACAAAGATAAAATATTTCCCTCTTTGCATTAATAAGTGAGGTACACACTTCTGTTGTCATATAACAGATACTAATCAAGAAACAGACAGTAGGGGGCTGGAGGGAGGGCTCAGCAGTTAAGAGCACTGGCTTCTGTTCCAGAGGACCCAGTCCCATAGAGCAGCTCACAGCTGTCTCTAACTCCAGTTCCAGGGGATCTGACTCCTTCACACAGACATACATGCAGGCAAAATACCAATGCACATAAAATGAAAACAAATAAAATTTAAAAAAGAAACACACAATAGGACAGACATGCAAATTAAATGTTTAGTCTGTTCTAGTTGTCCAATGGGAAATGTAGACAATATATATCATGTAAACAAACTTGGCATCTCCAGTGCAAAAGTCACCATTAAGGTTGTTTGTTCAGTTGTTGGTTTTCTTTTTTTTAATCAACACCTAGACTCATGTCAAACAGACCTATCATGGGAACAATACAAATATTAGGAAGGATCATGTATGGGAATCATAATTGTATCTAAAAGGAACTAAAACTCTGAATTAAGATGACTTCCTAAAACAAAAATATCACAACACATAACAAGAAACAGTGCAGGAAGGCTCCTGGACAGACTGACACCAGGTTCCATACATCTCTTCACTTATGGTGGCTTGAATGAGAACGGTCCCCATAGGCTCATATATTTGAATGTTTGATTCTCAGTTGGAGATTTCAAAAGCTCATACTAGGCCCCGTCTAGCTCTCTTCCTCCAATGTGCAAATCGATGTAGATGTAAGCTTTTAGCTATTGCTTCAGCTCCATTCTTTCCTGCCTGCTATCTTACTCCCACCATGATGGTCATGGAATTGCAAGCATGCCCCTAATTAAGTGCTTTCTTTTTATGTTGCCTTGGTAACAGAGTCTCTTCACAGCAAGAGAACAGTAACTAAGACATCACTGTAGCACCAAATCCTGCCTCATCTAAGCCTGACACCCCACACAGTCAAATGAATAGCAGGACAGCACACCTCCATGTACATACACATCTCACAAACAGGCACATTTTCTTTCATCCTTGACAAGGACTCATTATGTACTGGCAAGTATGGCCTCTGGCAATTTGACTCTTTACTTCCCAAGTGCTAGAATCAAAGGCATGTGCCACCACACCTAGCTATTTCTTTTACAATATAAGTAGGTCACCTATACAAGTTTTTACTTAAAGAAATCCTTTCACAGCTACAGTAAGTTTGAAGACCACTGGAATGAGGAATGACAACAGTGTTTAATGTTTAGAGATTTAAGCATGTGCAGATGAAGGCTTATGGAGAATAATTATCCTACCTGACGTGTGCATTGCAGTATCTTTTGGAGTACTCGATCCAAGTTCCAAATTTTTGTGGGAAGAGAGCATCAATCTGCATGAAAAGCTGGAACAATACAAATGTTCTTAATATATTGCAATATTTCCAACTAAGTTATTATGGTAATAAAAGAAATTAATAAAAATACTAAGAGGTATAAAAGCAAAAATACTTTTCCCTCAAGGCCTTTCCTTTCTCTTTACCCCACCCTATCCATTCTTCAGAGATAACAAACGTATACACACACACACGTATATACACATATACATACATACATACACACACACACACATATATATATATATATACTTTAAAAAAGATTTTTCTCAGCCACTGTATATATAATTGTATTTACATAGAGACAATCATATTATGGTACAATGAAAATTTTACTACAAAAGTATGTCACAGGTAACTTTTTAAAAAAGAGGTATATAAACAAAGTGCTATAATAATAAGGAACTTTTTAAATCTTGGAATCTAGCATATTTATTATATACATCTGAAGAGGGGGCAGGGTTATTGCTTACACTTAATAAAGGAGGTAAAGCCATTACACACAGACAAACAAGGAGGCAGGGTTATTCTATACAGCTGAACAAGGAAACAGGCTTAGCTAATCTTGGTAAGCATTCTCTGTGGAGAAACAGCCTCCAAGAGCAGAGAGATATGGTAGACATTTCTGCGCACGGTCAACATTTGCTCTCAACATTGCACTTCTTAGTCTCCCTGTCTGTGCCACTCCCATGGAGCAAAGGTGTAAGCAGTTGACATGCTCAAGCCTATGTCAAACAATACAAACAAAACACATTCATTTAGGACTTCACTCACTCCCAGCATAAAGGAGAAGACCAGTGGAGCACTCTAGGCAATAAAGCGAAACTGTGTCAGGACCAAGGACATGCTGAGATTCAACAGCAGTGTACAAGGTATGCTTAGGCTGTCTTGGCTACTGTTATGATCAGCATATAATCTTCCAGGGTTTATCTTGTGAATAGAAAGATAAAGTTTACAAAAAGCAGGAACGCTTCCATATAGTGTTTCCTTATGCTGGTGGTTTGCGTGGGAAGAAAGCTCTATCGCTGATGCCCCAAGTGTCACATACCCTTAAAATCCTTATCATCTTTTAAGCCTTCTCTATAACTGCCCAAGACTTGTAGTCCTTAAGTCCCATCCTTGAGAATACAAACAGGCATAGGAAATTATTTTACATGCATTTCAATTATCTCCTTTTACTTTCAAACAATGATTTATTTACTTGTTTTGAAGTACTAGGCATAGAATACAAAGCCTCACACAAGTCAAACTGGATACAGCTGTATAAATCAGGGTTAAATATCACCAAGAACTAAATATTTCCATGAATTTGTTGTAAAGACATTGATTTCCTAGATATTCTTTTTTTATTATCATGTCTTATACGTCTATGTGAAAAAAAATTAGTCAGGCTTTCAATTTAGCATTACACCTACCATCATAAAAACAGACCATTTTCCTAAAACTTTCTTTCTTTTTTTTTTTTTTTGGTTTTTTGAGACAAGGTTTCTCTGCAGCTTTGCAGCTTTTGGAGCCTGTCCAGAAACTAGCTCTTGTAGACCAGGCTGTCCTCGAACTCACAGAGATCCGCCTGCCTCTGCCTCCCCGAGTGCTGGGATTAAAGGCGTGCACCACCACCGCCCGGCTCCTAAAACTTCCTGTAGACAATGCTGGCCTCAAACTCACAGAAATCCACCTGCCTCTGCTGTCTGTTGTTATATCCCCTGCTTCATTTCTGATTTTGTTAATTTGGACAGTCTCTCTTTGTCTTTTAGTTAGTTTGGATAAGTATTTGTCTATCTTGTTGATTTTATCAAGGAACAAACTCTTAGTTTTATTCATTTTTTGTGTTGTTTTTCTTTGTTTCTATTTTATTGATTGCAGCTCTCAGTTTGATTATTTCCTGCTGTCTACGCTTCTGTGTGTGCTTACTTCTTTTTGCTCTAGAGCTTTCATGTGCTCTGTTAAGATGCTATTATGTGATATTGATGTACCCTACTATCAACGTGTGAGGGTTGATGTGTGATTTAAGCTTCAGTAGTATCTCCTTTAAAATGTGAGTGCTCTTGTGTTTGTGGCATAAATGTTAAGAACTGAAACATCATTTTGATTGTTTTTCCTTTAATGAGTATGACGTGTCTCTCTCTCTCTCTCTCTCTCTCTCTCTCTCTCTCTCTCTCTCTGGTTTTTTGAGACAGGGTTTCCCTGTGTAGCTTTGGAGTTCTATCCTGGAACTCGCTCTGTAGACCAAGTAGTTTCGAACTCACAGAGATTCATGTGCCTCTGCCTCCTGAGTGCTGGGATTAAAGGTGTGCACCACCACCACTTGGCTCTCTGTCTTTTTTAATGAACTTTGGTTAAGACTTTATTTATTTATTCATTTATTTTTGATGTTAGAATGGCTATACCAGTTTGTTTCTTAAGTCCATTGCTTGGAAATTTTTTTTAAAGAAATTCCTTTTTTTAAGCTTTTTAAGATTTTATTTATTTATTAGGTATACAGTATTGTGCCTGCATGGAAGAGGGTACCATATCTCATTACAGGTGGTTGTGAGCCACCATGTGGTTGCTGGGGATTGAATTCAGGACCTCTGGAAGAGCCTAAATGCCAGCACAAGAACAGCGTCAACAATAGCCAAAGCAGTATGTCTCCACCAGAGCCTAGCTATCCTGAATATTCCAACACAGCAGAAACACAAGGAAAGACCTTAAAACTAACTTTATGAAGATGGCAGACGACCTTAAAAAATGCATAAATCTCTTAAAGAAATTGAGGAAAAGACAAAAATTGGGAGGAAATGAATGTGGTGGTTTGAATAGATATGGCCCCCATAGACTCAGGTGTTTGAATGCTTGGCCCATAGAAAGTAGCATTGTTAGGAGGGGTGGCCTTGTTGGAGTAGATGGGTACTTGTTGGAGGCAGTGTGTCACTGTGGGGGCAGGTTTCAGGGTCTCTTATATGCTCTCTGGTTTTCTGACTGGTGTGGCCTGTGGTTGAGAAGGTAGTTTCCACCTGAGTTGGGGCTGAACTTCTGGTGGCCAGTATGGCCTCTGAGGTTGAACATAGAGGTCTCCACCAGAGTTGGTGGCTGGGCTATGACACAGCAACAAGGAGGGGTGGGGGCTGGGGGATAGGGTGTGGGGTACAGAGAATCAGGGGGTGGTCCATGGGCAGGTGATCTACTTGGATTTCTGGTGGCTGGAACAACTTCATGTTGCATGAGGGTCTCCACCCAAGTTCAATAATAAAAGAACTTTTAAAGTGTTGAATAACCATCTATTGTTGTGTATATATGACAAAATACTTTTTAAAGGATTTATTTATTCATGTATTTTATCTGTATGAGTCTTCATGCATACCAGAAAAAGGGGTCTGATGCCACTACAGATGGTTGTGAGCCATCATGTGGTTGCTGGGACTTGAACTCAGGACCTATGGAAGAACAGTCAAGTGCTCTTAACTGCTGAGCCATCTTTTCAACCCCAACAAAATATTTAAATAGATGCCTGTTACTGAATAAATAGGCTATTTCTATCTTTTGTGCAGTCATAAAATTAATAATTTCATATAATTATATTTGTGTATATATGTTATACATGAGTATCAGTCATCTTTTTATTTATCCATCCATTCATATATTTTTTTTCATTTGAAATGGGGTATTTATATAGCTATTATGTAGCCAGGCCGGCCTCAACATTTAATCCTCCTGCTATGGCTTCTTGCATGCTGGGAGTAAAGGTATGTAATACCAGACTTCCAACCTCCTAGCTGCATTCTTATCGGATGAGTTTTATATGATATAATTTTAGAAATGGAACAGGTGGTTTTTAGGGGTTAAACACAGATGCACAGTAGGCAAGTGCTACACTACTAAGTTTAATCACTGGCTCAAGGATTATGCTTTTCCTTTTTTTTTTGGTATTTTTGTCTCTGTTTGTAGTGTGCATGTTCATGTGGAAGCTTGAGCTAACATCAGTGTCTTCTTCAATTATTCTGAACCTTATAAGTTGAGACAGAGTTTCTCACTGAATCTGGAACTTGCATTTCTGCGTGTCTAGCTAGCCAGCTTTCTGGGGTATTCTTTGTCTCCTCCTCTCACACTGGGATTACAGGCTGATGCCACAACTGCCTGACTTTGTATGGGTCCCGGGGATTGACTCTGGACCTCACATTTGTGCATTAAGCATTGTACCTGCTGAGCTATCTTCCTAGCCTAGACATATGCTTTTAAAAATTATTTAAAGTTTAACATGTAAGCCAATAGTATTATTAAGCTTTTTCATCTTACAACTCTGATAGGCTGCACACAATAATATTTTACTGTTAATAAGCTCTTTAACATAATGGCTTTAATGATATTTAATATACCATAAAGTTCACTCTTCAAGTATGAAATTCAGTGACTTTTAGCACAATCACAAAGATATATGTCAAACACTGCTATTTACACAGCACTGCTACCATCCTAAAAAGAAAGCCACCTCCATTAGTAGTCAAAGCCTTCTTCCCTTCCCACCTGATCCTGGCAAGCACTAAGCTATTTTCTACTTTCATAAATGTTTCAACTACTGGCATTTCACATACAAAGAACCAACCACAGTACAGACTTTTGCTGAATGCACCTATGTTAACATGAAATAAAGATCTCCAATCAACAACCTAATTTCCCAGCTAGCAAGGGAAGAGCAAGCTAAGTGAGAAGGCAAGCACTGAAGGAAAAACACTAAAAGCATTTTGATGAAAATAAATAAAGTAGAAAAGAGAGAAAATTGGCAAACCCAAGTTGGTTCTTCAAACAGTCATTAAGACAAACTAAAGGGTAGTCAATTACCCAATGAAACAAAAGCTTTCAAAAATGAGCAATACATAAGGAAATTCTACCACCAATCACAGAGATACAAAGTAGTAGGAAATGATACTATACATGACTGTGCTGTGGGACAGTGGTCTTTCATCCTGCCACTTGTATGATTTTTCATAAAATGCAGATTGGCCAGTGGCCAGGCAGGAAGTATAGGCGGGGTGACAGCGAATGGGCAGGAAGTACAGGTGTGGCAACGAGAATTATGGGAAGAGGGAAGTTTCAGTCTGCGGTCGTCACCCAGACACAGAGCAAGCAAGATGTAGCTGCCTCGCCAAAAAAGGTATCAAGCCATGTGGCTAACACAAACAAGAATTATGGATTGATATAAGTTATAAGAATTAATTAATAAGAAGCCTGAGCTAATGGATCAATCAGTTTATGATTAATGTAGACCTCTGTGTGATTCTTTGGGACTTAACGACTGCCGGACTGGGTGGGACAGAAACCTCGGTCAACACAAATGTTTTCCAACAAATTAGATTCCTCAGACAAAATGTTCAGAAGGCACCAAGGGAGACTGAAGAAGACACTCTGAACATGGCCTAGTCTAACTAGACGCCTCACCTGGCCTGCAGTGCGCCCTAGCTTGTTTCTACATTCCAAAGCATAGCTGCTAGAGGGGATAAAGAACTATAGACAAGGTCTGCAGTGGGTAGACACAGCTATCCGGAGCTCACTGACTGCCTGGCCCAGTGAACTTATGGCACTCCAGGCTCAGTGTGAGAAGCCATCTCAAAAAAAGAAGGTGGAGAGCTACATATACACACATATACATATACAAAGTAAATTTCAACTCCAAGACTTTTTTTTTTTTACACAAACTAGATAAAGTAACAAAAAAGCCCCAGAAACATGTGATCAGCACTGGAAATACACACTAAATAAAGAGATTTTATAAGTGGGCATGGTATCCTAGCATCAGATAGGCCGATCACGATGAGTGGCCTACTACACAGCACATTTCAAGCCAGACAGAGCCACATAATTAGACCTTGGGTCAGAACAAACTAATAAATAACAACAAACAACAACAATTTAAAAAGAAAAGAGAAAAAAAAGAAAGAAAAAGAAACATTATCATAAAGGGAAACTATTTTATGCCTACTTGTAAGTAAGGCTAAGACTTATGAATAAATAGGTTTGTAAAACCCAGTTATAAGAAAAATAGTGTTTAATCATTAATAGTGCCCTGGGACATCCCAATCTCCTACTTTGGCATTTGAAGCATCTAACTTGAAACTAAAACTTTCCAAGCAGAAGACAGAATCAGTTTTCCTTTTACTCTTAAAGTACAGAAACCTTAGTACCTCCTCAGGCCTTCCCAGAGCCGGGGTTCCCGTCAGAAGAACGGCTCGCCTGGCTTTCTGCACCAGCGGCAGGAGAATCTTGCTGCGGGCAGCAGTTCTGGACTTCATGTAGTGTGATTCATCCACTATCACGACTCTGAAGTTCTGGCTGTTCAGTGCACCTATCAAAGTCTCTGCATCTGTGGTTAGGAGACCATAGCCTAGAATGGTCACTCTGCTGGTCGATATTCTCCTAGAAAAGAAAATTCGCCTGCTTAAAAAATATCTATCGCAGCAATGAATCTAACAAAAGCAAAACAACACTCTTGGCTGGGGGCGGGGATAAGAGACGATCCTACTGCTGAACCTCAACTATTCACATGGTTCAGATTTTACATTTCTCCAAGACTTAGAATTCTGGTCAAGTGGTGTTTGGAAGACTTTGATAACTAGAAAGTCACATTTTACTAGGACAAGACTTTATGACAATGTTTTCTTACAAACATTCATTTGTCAGCCAGGGTACTGTTGGTACAGTGTCAGAACAGCACCTAACAGAGCTCCCACTGCACATTTCTGGTCTTTTCCATCTCATCTAACACAGACCTCAGGCACTGTGGTGCTGCGGTGATGGAACAAGTTGGAAGAAGGACCCTTCCCTTACACAGAGGGCCACCCAGCTAAAATAAAGTGACCCTCTGAGCCTTTGCTCTCTATGATACACATCTGCAGTGTCTTTAATTTCTATTATAAATTTATTCCTATACACATTTTCTTACTATATATGAGACCAGGGAGGGTAGGAAATGTGTAACTCATCTTTAAACACATAGTACTTTGCTCCTAGTGTAGAATGAAGTAATGAGACAAGTTCATGAACACTAAAATGTACCACTTTTTCATTCTCTATTATCACTAACAATATAGGACTTCACCTGCCACTTTCTTATTCTGTGCATGTGTACTTGTATGCATGTAGGCATGTGTAGGTGTGAAGGAATGTGCTTGCTTAATGCAATGGATGCCAGAGGTTGATATGAAGCATCATCCTCCATCACTCTCCAATTATTCAATATCCAAGGCATCTTGCTGAACTCAGAGCTCTCCAATTTGGCTAGTCTAGCTAGCCAGCTTGCCCTGGGGCTCCTTGTCTTTTCTCCACAACTCAAGGACTGGGATTACTGGCAGGCTAACATGCTAGCCCAGTTTCTCGGTCAGACTCCTTGTCTCCACCTCTCTAGTATGAGGGCAACATGCTAGCCCAGTTTCTTGGTCAGATTCCTTGTCTCCACCTCTCTAGTGTGAAGGCAGGCCACCATGCCCATCCACCACTTACACTGAGGCTGAGGATTACAAGTGTTTACTCTCACGGCCATCCCCCACCACCTAGACCCATTTTCTATCCTCCACAGAAATAGTGAGAGCTCCTAACTTGTGAGTAGCATTTGAAGGCCTGGACATATCTAATTAACACAGAGAACTATGATTTCCTCCATGTGCTCAGATAGCAGAAGAGCCTGCAGAAGGAAAGTATGGGCTTAGTATTACGAGCCACCAGGGTATACTGTGAGGAATAATATTCACCAGATAAAAGTATTAGAGTTCACTTTAGCCATCTTGGTGGCCTCTAGTCTGACACAGGGCTGGGTGACAGTTCAGCAACAGCCGGCACTACAAGTAATCTCTTTATGCAGCAAACATATACTGACACAGGTTGGTACAGATCCAAAACTACTTCTTTAAGGATCTAGAAGACACCAGGTAATTTTTATGACCTTGGTTAACATCTTCCAAAAACATACACTCCTAGAGTTGTGGTCCTATCTACCACACCCAGATAGTATATAAACAAAGGCCAGTACCACTAGGGACCACAAGAGTGTGTTCTAAATAATAATGAGACGCAGATGATCCAATGACAAAAAAGATGTCAAAAAATAGATTTTAAGAAAATGTTAATATAGACATTTAAATTAAGATAAGATAGCCTTAAACATTTAACATTCTTTAAATTTGTATCTTTTCAATTTTATGCAGTTTTTCCAGAGAAGTAACCAATTAACAAGAATTGCCTACATTTTATTATAGTAATGCAAATTGGGTCTAATTTTTCTTGGATTCATACATATAAATGCTAATGAGTTAGGGCTCCACGGTTAAAAGAGGTAAAACATTCTACATCTAGGCTGTCTGCTTCCGCCTTCTCCATGCAAGCTGAAGTTCCCCTACAGACACTATTTATATTCACAGTGTGAGATGACACAGTTCAGAACATTATTACTAGGAAGGATCTAAGATCTAACAGAGACTTATTTCTGGTACAGGTGTTATTTTTAAAGCCCACAAAGTGGTAACTTGTGTCACCCCCGTCCTTCTTTTTTTCCTTCTAACACAGGGCTTCTCTGTGTAGCCCTGGCTACCCTGGAACTTGCTCTGTAGACCAGCTGGCCTTGAACTTATAGAGATCCGCCTGCCTTGGCCTCCAAAATGCTGGGATCAAAGGTGTGTGCCATCACCACGTCTGGCCACACTTTTTCTTCAAGACAAGTACGTTCTTCTTACCCAGTGTCAGTTTTGTTCATGACGATATTGATGTCCCGTGGCTCTAGTTCTGGGATCCATTTTTCTAGTTCTTCTGTCCAAGGGTACCTCAGAGACGAAGGGACAACTATCAGCAGAGGCCACTCCTCCTTGTAGAAGTAAGCAACTGCGATTGCCTGGATTGTCTTCCCCAGCCCCATCTGAATAAAAGATTTTAAAAATTATATGTTACAAATAAAACCTAGATCCTGAAAGAAATTACTAAATACTAAAAAGTGTTACGTCAAGAATTTTATTATAGGAATTGAAATATATAGTTAATAAAAAGTTCAAAATTGCTAGGAACTTGAAGAGTCATTAAAGATATACTATTTTAAAAATCATTTGTGATTATAATTAAAGGCAGATGACCCCTAGATATGAACACTATACTGATTTCATTTGTAGTTTCTCCTTTTTGAGAACAGAACAATAAATGTACTACCTGCTGAGCAGAAGACCATGGTATTTAAAGTAAAATAACTGTGAGTCATACATGTTTTCCAAAGAAACAGTAAGATGGACAGTTGGAGTTATTTAAGCCACAGCTAATGGTACAAACTTCGGAGGAGACTCCAGGTCTGTGTCTCCTTTTCCTTTGACCATCTCCATGCTAGTTCCACCAGCCCTGTCTCAGCTGTTTCCATGGAAACGGAAGCTCCTAAATGAACTTTTAAAGAGGTCTTCTCCACAATAATCGGAAACTAAGGAAAATTCAAATGTCTTTCACCTGGAGCATTCTAGTCAAATGTTCACTGATGAAAGGGAGTCAAATGTGCCAGGGTGGCTGTGGCTCAGCACAGATCAAGACACTGGGCTCAACCTCCAGCAACCCATGCCCTGATGTTTAAAAAAGAAGCAAATTACTGCTTTCTATGATACTGCCGGAATATTACTGTGGAAAAGGCAAAACAATAAGCATAGACAGTGAGGGGAAGGCAGCAGTGAAACAGCACCTAGATTTCAGAGCAGTGACACGGCGGCACACACTGTCACAAGTCATGGGTAGTTTAATAAACACAGTCAAACGGGCTGGAGAGATGGCTCAGTGCACAAAAGCACTTGCTGTGTAAGCAGAACTGAGTTTGAATTCCCAGCACCCATGCAAAAAACCCAGGCATGTCTGCATGTGTCTGTGGTCCCAGTGCTGAGGGGCAGAGATGGATAGATAGGTCCTGAGAGCTTGCCAGCCATTAGCCTAATCAAATAAGTGAGAAGAGTCAGGATCAGTGAGAGACCTGTCTCAAAGACAGAGAATGACACAGCAGGACACTAGACATCTTCCTTTGGCTTTCATGTATACACAAGTGCACACACACACACATATATAACACATACTATGTTGAGGATAAACTGGTCAGGGAGGAAGCAAAGCAGCACTTGGAGACTTTTTAATGCTAGCAGGCCTGGACAGAGCTAGTGCTTAGAAAAGTCTGGCCAGTAACTGCAGTGGCCATTTGCAGACAGTCTTGGTGTTTCATGGCCACCAAGTGGAAACTTCATTGTATCTGGGCATATCTTCAGAAGCAGGACTGGTATGGGCAATGCATCTGTTTTTTTTTAAGATAGTTTTGTGTTTGTTCTCTCAACATAAGGGATTTGGCTGGGGCTTGAACAGGTATGAAAGCAGAATTCAGGATTCCTAAATATGTTGGAAGGAAAATTTTTTTGTTTTTGTTTTTTTGTTTTTCGAGACAGGGTTTCTCAATAGTTATGAAGCCAGTAGACCAGGCTGGCCTCAAACTCACAGATATTTGCCTGCCTCTGGAAGTAAAATTTTAATTTATTTTATTTCTATGTAATCCTAGAGCCTTTAGGCAGGAATTGTTATTTAAGCTTCTTACAGTAAGGTAGTAGTTTGACTACATTCGGTATATATTAAATATAATAAATGTGTAACATATATTTTTGTTTCTCCTTTTAACTATTCTACTCTCACACATAATAATTAAAAATTTAAAAATGGAGCTGGGCAGTGGTGGCGCACACCTTTAATTCCAGCACTCAGGAGGCAGAGGCAAGCAAATCTCTGTGAGAAAAAATGAAAGAAAAAAAGAAAGAAAGAAAAAGATTTTAAAAAATGGAATACATACAAAAAATATGGTTAATTCACCTTATTTACCCATGTAGGTAAATTACACCACAACGGTCCTTGCATTTACAAAGAGGAAATTACTATAATAAAGAAGTCTGAAGAAAAAGACTAATAGATATAGGCTTTGCATGACAGATTATTCAAAAGAAAAAAAGATAGAAGCATAAAAGAATAAGTTTCAAACGCTGAGTGAGATTAAAGAAAAGAGAAAATGGGAACTTTATCAAGTCTATTATAGAAACCTTATTTATGTGTTTTTCTTTATATATATGATTTTATTTTTGTTTTTATTTAATTTTATGTGCATTGGCATTTGCCTGCATGTGCGAGGGTATCAGATCCCCTGTTACTGGAGTTACAGGCAGTTATGAGCTGCCATGTGGGTGTAGGAATTGAACTTAGGTCCCCTGGAAGAGCAACCAATGCTCTTAACCACTGAGCCATCTCTCCAGCCCTCTGTGTGTTTTTCCTTTAACAGGAACCTTGGTCATCTCACTAGGATAATTGTTTCCAGCTTCATTCATTTACCTGTGAATTTTACAACTTCATTTTTCTTTCTTTTTTTGGATTTTCTTTTTTTTAATTGATATTTATTGAGCTCTACATTTTTCTCTGCTCCCTCCCTGCCTCTCCCCTCCCCATTTCAATCCTCCCCCAAGGTCCCCATGCTCCCAATTTACTCAGGAGATCTTTTTGTTTATTATTATTTTTATTTTTGAGACAGGGTTTCTCTGTAGTTACTCGTGCCTGTTGTCCTGGAACTAGTTCTTGTAGACCAGGCTGGCCTTGAACTCACGAAGATCTGCCTGCCTCTGCCTCCTGAGTGCTGGGATCAAAGGCGTGCGCCACCCCCCACCCCCCGCAACTTCATTTTCTTAACTGAAAAATAACATGCCATTTGTATAACCCAGAAAGAAAAGACAAACACCATATGTTTTCTCTTATATGCGGATGCCAACTTTGGATGTTTAGACATATGTGTTTCATCTGGAAAAAGGGGCAGGAATCTAAAAAGGACAATGGGGAGGAGCTCTCAAGGGAGAGGAGATAGAAGGCAGTGATACAAAGGGGAAAAGAGGAGCACTCTGAGCTACAACAATGACTTGCCTGGCAAGATATGGTCAGCAAAATAATAATGGCACAAATGTCACAGAAGCAACCAAACACAAGATGGAACTCATATTTGGGACTATTATGGGATCTAGGAACCTGGAGTTAGATAGGCTATAGACCCCAAGGGAGAGCCTATTACTATTATTCTTCCAAAAGGACATAGTATTAAACCAACTCCTAATGACTTCACTATATTCATAGATAGGTGCATCTGTCAGCCCGTGAGCAGAGAAGCTGCTTCTTTTTTAAACTGGGACCCACTGTTCAAAGAAAAGCTTCTTTTAGCATTAAATAGCGATTAACATAGAGATCCACAAATGACCAGTGGACAGAGACTAAAAGTCTTAGGAGTGCTTGGCACTAAATGGGACATCTATATCATACCTCTCCCCCAAAGGCTCAAAGGGATCCTTGAGGAAGGGGAGAGAGGTGGAAGAGGTGGTAGTTGATTACAGTGACACTTTGAGCACAGCACTGCAGTTGCATTTATAAGCACTTACAAGATTTGTGCAAACTCCAGCATGGGAGAGCAGGTGGGTTCACCCAGGCTGAGGAAGGATGGAGATTGATAGCTGATGCTTCAGGGCAGGCTCCACACCCAAAATGATTTGGGCAGCAGAAATCCGACTCAAGAAAAAAGGCTAGAAGTTGGGTGGGTGAGGATAGATAAGGTAGGACTTGGGGGAGGGGGCTGAATATAATCAAGTATACTGAATGACATCCTCGAAGAATTTATTAAAAATTATATATAAAAATGCTCAGAGGGTAGAGTACTTGTCTAGATGAAGCACCGGGTTCAATACTGTCCAATAAACTGGGCATTGTGGAGCAAGCCTGTAATATACATTTAGGAGGTAGAGGCTGTAGGTGCGGGAGTTCAAGGGCATCCTAAGCTACACAGAAAGTTCATCGCCATTGCCACAGTATCATTTGATAGCAAGAGTGAATGGATGCTTTAGCGAAAGACAAGCAACCGTACATTCCCTGGACTTGATAACCTGGAGATGAGGAAGGAGTTTGCAGTTCTAAATGGGCAGTGCAAAAGCTTTAAGTCCAGCAAGGCAGTATGACCAGTTACCATTCAGCTTCAAGCCACGAGGAGTGGAAACAGGGAACTCAAGTCTAACAGGTTTTAATACTGAGGAAGATCCAGCTGGAGATCAAAATATTTGTCTTAATCTTTTAAGGATAAAATTGATATGGCGGGCATAGAGGTGCAGGCTGAAGCAGGAAGGTTCTGGGTTTGAAAACATCCTGGACTATCTTGCAATTTCAAAGCCAGCCTGGGTTACAAAGCCAAGTTCCATCTCTATGACCAGGCAAATTTGTTCTAGAGAAACATTTGCTAACGGGAAGATGACTGCCTATGACAATGTTTCATTGTTGTTAGAGACAAATGTTTAAATCATGGACTTAGAAGTCAGTATATTGAGGAGAATTTAAAACAGCAGTAACACACCACTTAATTTTGGTATATGAAATAACTACACTCAATAGGGAGCTCAAAGTCCCTGGTTTTAACCAAATTTCCATTTGTTAAAGTGGAATCCTCCAGTGTTAATTCACTTAAGAATGAATCACTATTAAGAACTAAAGTTGACTCAATCATAGAACAGATGTCTACATAAGAATTAAATAGAAAATATGAATGTTAACAGTATATTTTATCAATGTTTTCCAAATAGTCATCATTTGGTTTGGAGGAATAATTTCAGGTTTTCTATTAAAATTAAAAAAAATAATTAACAATGATCTTAATATGCAATTTTAATTTCAATTTTCTATGCTGTGATTGCTTTTATATAGCAATTTTTAAACACAGACAATGCCAGCTGAGAACCTTCTGAATTTGGAAGAAATTCAAGTTTTAGAGTTAAAAGCAGCTAGCACCTTTTTAGTGTGGAAACAGGGGAGAGAAGTTATTTTTAAACCGGATGTCCTATTTGTTCTGGAAGAGGCACCCTGGGAAAACCACTTTAAGTAAGCAGGCTTAAAAATCTTAAGAGATTTAAACTAAGGAAACCCATATAGGGAAATGTAGGATTTAAAATCTATTTTCTATTAGTTTGTTTTTTTGTTTGTTTTTTTGTTTTTGTTTTTTTGAGACTGGTTTTCTCTGTGTAGCGCTGGCTGTCCTAGAACTCACTCTGTAGACCAGACTGGCCTTGAACTCAGAGATCCAACTGCCTCTGCCTCCTGAGTGCTGGTATTAAAGGCATGCACCCACCCGACTATTTATTATTTTAAAGAGTATATGTTTTAGTAGAACTGTCTTTGTGACTTTACCTTTTAATAATTAAATTACAATTTTCTTTCCTACTAGGAGTTACAGGTGGTATATGTGAAAGTTACAGTCCTCAGAACTTGGTGTGTGCCATAGGAGACCTGCAGTGGAGCAGACCCATGGGGATACATTCAGGCCCCATCTCTTCTCCTCAGCCATTGAGGTCACACTTCAGGAAATCTGTCAGCACTTCACTGATGGCTGGCTTACCCTTTGGCAGGGTCAGGCTTTCTCTTAGAGAGAGAACTCACTGATTAAAAAGGTCAAGGGCTGTGCAGAGTTAGCAGGAAGGGAAGAACAAAACGCCTATTTATCTCTCTCTCTCCCCTCCAAAAGCACCACATTGGGTGGCTGAACAGTCTCAAGTAGGCCTACAGTCTAAAGAATGGCTTTAGGGGAGCTCTGCTGGGCTGTGCCAAAGCAGAGAAGGCTGCATTTTAATTACTCTTTTTTTCTTTTAATAATCTATTTTTAGATTCATTTGTGTTTTGCCTGCATGTATGTCTGTGTGAGGGTGTCAGGTCCCCTGGAACTGGAGTTACAGACAGTTGTGAGCTACCATGTGGCTGCTAAGAATTCAACCTGAGTCCTCTAGAAGGGCAAGTAGTCGGTGCTTTAACTGCTGAACTATCCCTCCAGCCTCCTAGAAAGGCCATTTGTAAACGTCTGTGAGCAAAACTGTCTTAAGAGAAGTTATTTCTCAGAATGGTCAGATGCTAGGCTTTCAGGATGGCATTCCTAACTAAAGTTTCTAGGGAGCTTTTTTTTAGATTCCTTTTATAAGTGAGATAAAAGTTATCAGCACAAGAATAGGATAAGGAGAGATAAAGAGATTGAGGTTGGTATGAATGCACACATATATACATACATACATACATACATACATACATACATACACACACACATACATACATACATACACACACACACATACATACACACACACATACATACATACGGACAGAAAGTATTATTCATCTCTTCTCAACTCCTCTATAATTGTGAAATTCCTTCTAAATAAATGATGGGCAAGGACAAAGACACAGCTCTAGAAGACAGCATGAGCTTTACTCAGAGGAAGGACAAAAGTACTGTTCTATCAGAAATGGCCAAG
The DNA here is from genome assembly GCF_982192425.1 of Myodes glareolus. NCBI lineage: Eukaryota > Metazoa > Chordata > Mammalia > Rodentia > Cricetidae > Myodes > Myodes glareolus. The sequence goes on along the minus strand of NC_142030.1, from coordinate 96,464,941 downwards.
AAGAAAGGACATTATGCTATTTCAGACACTGATCAGAGAAAAGTTTCCCGATTCTTTCAAAAATATTTTACAAGTCAGTGTAATATTGATATTAAGACAAGCAAAGTAGCATAAAAGATAAATTCTGTATGTAGGCATTGGTAAAACAATTTATGAGCATTGGGAAAACATTTAAGTAGACCAGTAGGATACAGATGCAGTAAAACATTTTTTAAAATTCCTGACTGTGGGGGTTTGAATAGGAAAGGCCTCTCATCATGGGTTGGTTCTATTAGGAGGTGTGGCCTTGTTGGAGGAAGGGTGTCAGTGTGGGGGAGGGCTTCGAAGGTTCAGATGCTTATGCCCAGGCTCAGGGGCACACAGTTCTTTTCTTACTACTTGTGGATCAGGATGTAGAACTCTCAGATCCATCTCCAGCACATGTCTGCCTGCACACTGCCATTCTTTCCACCATGACAACAGTGGACCACACCTCTGAAACTGTTAAGCCAGCCCCAATTAAATGGTTTCCTTTGTGAGAGTTGTCACGGTCATGGTGTCTCATCATAGCAATAAAATTCTAACTAAGACAAGGACCAAGAGTTCTAGTTCAAGAACTATTCAACACAAGAAAATCCATTAATATAATGCATCATATTAGTAGTGAAAAGGAAGAATGTTTATTGTGTGTGTGCATGCTACAAGTGTGAAGGTACCTTCAGAGGCCACAAGAGAGCATCAAATCCCCTGAAACAGTATTTCTCAGCCTTCTAAATGCTGTGATCTGTTAATACAGTTCCTCATGTGGTGACACCAACCATAAAATTATTTTGTTGCCAAAAAAAAAAGTGACACACATCTTTAATCCCAGCACTTGGGAGGCGGAGGGAGGTGGATCTCTGTGAGTTCAAGGCCAGCCTGGTCTACAAGGCAAGTTCCAGGACAGCCAGGACTGTTACATAGAGAAACCCTGTCTTCAACAACAACAACAGCAACAACAACAGAGATGCTGTTGTTACTTCATAACTAATTTTGATACTGTTATGAACTATGATGTAAATATCTGACATGTGACCCCAAAGGGGCTGTGCCCCACAGGGTGAGAACTGCTGCCCTAGAACCAGAGTGGCAGGAGGGTATGAGCCAGGATATGAATGCTAGGAACCAAATTCAAGTCCTCTGGAAAAAGAAGAATTGTGCTAGGCCGCCTCTCCAGCTCCCATACAATTCTCTTTAAATGATGAACAGGCAACTGGCAAAATTTAATTTTCATTCCTAAAATTTTAAAAAGCTCAAAAATTGTCAGGCAGTTATGGTATATACACTTGAGAAGCAGAGGTAGGTGAATCTCTGTGAACTGAAAGTCAACCTGATCTACAGAGCAAATTCTAGGACAGCCAACAATAGACAGAAAACCGTGTCTCAGAAAAACAAAACAAAACAAAATAAAAATTCTCTTAAATTATTAACTTGTACTAAGAAGATAAATCTCTTCATATGAGGAAAAAGTATGTATCTTAACCAAAAATAATAATGACCCTAAAGGAAGACTTATATGGACAGTGAAAAGGCTGCATTTTGAGAATCAATAGTGATTAAAACAAAATAAAGTCTAGGAAACAAAGAGCAGACACTAAAAACTTGCAACTGATTATTAACAACTGTAGATCAGTCCAGCTAGAGATTTTACAAAAGATCAAAAGCACAGTACTGTGATAATCATAATATAACGTGTTACATTCTTTTTGATGTGGCAACGCTATAATTAATTAATTAATGTTATTAAACATAACATCAGAATTAGGAATAAAGAATGTCATATTGAAACTCAGATCAGTCTTTTAAAATATTATTTTTACAGTTAAATTTAATGACACAAGCAATTATGGTGGAATGAAATAAATAAAATTGAAAGTTATTTTTGCTTTCAAAACAAGAAATCAAATGCAAATTAATCAAAAGCAAGTTAATCAAACATTTAGAGAGACAAACTGTCTTCAAGGCTGCTAGGATGCCTGTAGGTGAAAAGTCCTCGGACTCATCTGTCGGCTCATGTGTTGATACACAGCAATCAGTTTAGAACCCAAACGATCTTGAAATTTCAATTGGGTAAGTTTTGAAATTTTTGATTAAGAAATGTCAAAGATTTGTTATGCACATTCAGAATCAAGATCTTTTAAAACATCACACAGTCACACACCCTGCCACCACCCAAGTGAAAAAGGGGGCCTTGATCAAAGAAAAAGTGTTAAATGGCTGGAGAGAGGGCTTAGTGGGTTATCTGATATTTTCTGGCCTCCGGGACTTGCACACAAATGTGCATACCCTGACATTCAAACATTCAAATACAGAATTAGAACAGTTTCCTTCCTTCCTTCCTTCCTTTCTTCCTTCCTTCCTTCCTTCCTTCCTTCCTTCCTTCCTTCCTTTCTTCCCTCCCTCCCTCCCAACTATAGGAAAAGGATTGAAAGAAAAATAAGAATCAACTGTGTGTAGTAGCACAAATCTTTAATCTTAGCACTGGGAGGCAGAAGCTGTGAGTGTAAGGCCAGTTTGATCTACATAATGAGATCCTGCCCCTTGCCTCAACCAACCAACCAACCAACCAACCAACCAACCAACCAACCAACCAACCAACCAACCATAAAACAAAACAAAACAAAACAAAAAAACAAAAAACAAAAAACAAAACACAGTTACAAGGTAAAAGGGGCTAGAGATGTAGCTTAGTTGTTAGAGTGCTTGCCTAGCATGCAGAAGGCCCCGGGTTCCATTCCCAGCTTGCATAAACTGGGTAAGGAGGTACAAGCCAGTAACCCCAGCACTCAGGAGGCAAGAACAGGCCTCCTGGGAGACACTGTTTCAAGGGGACACATGGGGCTGGGTTATGTGGGAGGAGTCAGAGGAGGTATGTGGTGGATAGGCATCACCAAAATACACTGTATGCATCTATGAAATTCTCAAAGAAAAAAATAAATTTTTTTAAACCCAAAAAGATGAAAGAAGCAAGCAATAAGAAAACAAAGTGTTTAAGGATATCCTTAGCAGCTGTGAAACTGTCACAACTGGCTAGAACGAAACCCCAGTGAGTTTAGTGTATTTGTAAAGACTAAAGTATAAAGGAAGTCAGGAAACCCAAGGCTGGAACTGGCAACGAGACTGTCAAAGAAGTCAGGCTGTAAACTCAACTCCATCATTCTAAGACAAGGCTATGAAATACTATGAACAGTAAAATTTGCTGCATAGGTAAAACAAACAAAAACTTAGGGAAAAGGGAAAGTCAATGCTTTTAAAATACCTGTTTAGATTAAATTTCATAATTTTAGAGAATATTTACAAAGTTTTTTTTTGTCTCAAAGTAAACCATTCCATATCAAAGTAGATTGGGGGGGTTCAAACAATATAGTTTTTTTTTCTTTATGAACATGTATAATAGGGATAGGTTACCTTGGTGGTTAGTTTTTAATTGTCAACCTAACACAAATTAGAATCACCTGGACAGGGTTCTAGTCTGGGAAAACCTGATTGTTTACTGACATGGAATGGACTGTTCCACTGGGGGAAAGGGTACCATTCCTTGGGTAGGCGATCCTGAACTGTACGGGAGCAGAACACACACAAGGAAAGGAAATGTGTGTATTTATTGCTCTCTGCCCTTCACTAAGGGCACAACTCGGTGCTTCCAGCTCCTCCCACTCTGAGTTTGTTATGACACTGTAATCTGGAACTCTAGGCTGAAATAAACAGCTTTTCCCCCTAAATTGCTTTTGGTCAGGGCATTTTATCACAGAAAAAGAACAATTATATCTGTATTAGACAGTTACAGGCAGTTTCTCCTATAATGCCAAGTCACCAAGAATCTTAAAATCTATTTTGTTTTTGATATTTTTCTTGGGGAGGAACACCCTACTATTTCCCCAATATTACCTAATAGGTTATTAAATAACCTCTCTCTTTAGTAGGATTAATAATAAAGTAGTTTCAAATTTCCTAAACAATTCTTAAGTGCAGAATTGGCTCAAAAGTGCATAGTCTATCAATTATTATTGAATTAATTCAAATTTGATCTATAAAAGTAAACAAGATATATCAAAATTATAAGGTCATCAAGTCTTTTCAACTCTTCAACTGTGAAATTACTTCCAAATAAATGACTGGGAAGCAAAAGACGCTAGCCATGGTAGTGATTTATAAAATATCCGTGTCAATAAAAAAAAAAATGACTCTGGTTTTAGGGAACCAGTTGAGTAGAACAAAAGAACTACATCTGAACTTCAAAAGAAAATGTTACATAACAAAATCTTTCTAAGAAATAAATGTTATTTGAAAATTATTAGCAATTATAATACATATAAATAAGTAATAGGTGAATATGGGTTTGTGCCAGGAATCTTAGCATTCAGGTTTTCAGCCAGTCTGAACCATATACTGAGTTTTGAGACAATGTCAGCTACAGAGTGAGTCTGTCTCAAAAAAACAAAAAAAGGAAAGAATGAAGGAAGGACTCGAGGGGGAAAGGAAAAGGAAGAAGGAAGAGATTTCAAATAGAATCTGAGTTAAATACGAAGTTCAAGGCAAGCCTGGAATACATGAGAACCTAATCTCAGAAAAGTTTTTAAAAAATTAAATTCATACTATGTTACAAACTAGTAAGATTTTAAAAGTTATAAAAATATTGAAATAAGGCTGGGCGGTGGTGGCACACGCCTTTAATCCCAGCACTCTGGAGGCAGAGACAGGTGGATCTCTGTGAGTTCGAGGCCAGTCTGGTCTACAAGAGCTAGTCCCAGGATAGGCTCCAAAGCTACAGAGAGACCCTGTCTTGAAAAAACCAAATAAATAAATAAATAAATAAATAATAAATGATAGGAGTTAGTGCTAAAATAAAGTTAAGGTAACTAAGTCAAGCTCTGAGTTAACAATATGTTATGAATTAAACTAAAATGTAGCTATAGCACACTCCTTTAGTCCAGTACCTAGGAAGCAGAGGTAGGCGGATCTCTGTGAGTTTGAGGCCAGCCTGGTTTACAGAGTGAGTTCCAGGATAGCCAGGGCTACATAGTGAGACCCTATCAGAAAACAAAACAAATCAACCAACTACCATGAAATGTAGATCTCAAACAATTCAGCAGTGACAGGAATACTTAGCAGACAGGACGGCTTCATATAGCTACTCTAATGCTGCTTATCATTAATGGGTGTAGGATGAATATCAATAACAGATAAAAGAGTCATGGTATTTTGACTCATAAATAACTCACTTAGGACCGGAAAGAAAACAGAACGGAAAGAAACAGACATGGATCTTAAAGCAGCCAAAGGGATTGAATAAGACGTCTCACATATGTCAACAGCTGACAACCCTAATTAATAAGAAAATTTATATTATACTGTGTGTACAGTGCTGAAAGAAGCAGAAATACACAAAAATCATAGAAAAAATCATTACAAAATTATTATGGTCAAAAATATTAAATGGCCATTCTAAAAATTTTTGACTACTGGTTCTGATTTGAACTGGGTCGTCCCATTCAAAAGATATGGTGAAGTCCTAATCATAGAACTACAGGATTTGACCCGATTTAGAAATACATTTGTCGCAGATATACAGTAATTAGTTAAGATGACTTCACCCGGAGGTGAGTCCTTAATTCTAAATAATTAGTGTCTGTGTAAGAGAAGACAAATAGATACACAGAGAGAACGAACACCTTATGAAGATGGAGGTAGAAAATGAAATAACAGCTGCAAGCCAAGCAATGCCAGCCAGCCAGCCAGCCCTTACAGCAGGTTATTTCTGGGAGCTCTCAAGAGAACAACAGTCAGACTGATACCTACCTCAGGTTGTACCCTCACCATCAAACTACAACCCCAACACTCTGACACTGACTTCAGACTTCTAACCTCCAGAATGTTGACATTATATGGTTTTAACATATCCATTTAGTAATACTTTATTATACCAGCAATAGGAAACCAATACACCATGTAATATAGAAACTCCGTGATTTCTGCTCAATCCATGAAAAAACTGATGCCCACAAGATAACCTAGAAGGAAGTGGCTCGTGTGCCATTGTACCCATATTATGAGATACACCCATATTCAAACCCTGGAAAAACCAAGATGTTGCTTCACTGGGGTGAACAGAAAAAAAAAATGTAGAGGACTGGAGAGAGAGGTCAGTAGTTAATAATGTGCAGTGCTTTTCCAAGTGACTTGAAGTCAGTTTGCTGGTGGCTCACAACTTCCTGTAACTCCAGCTCCAGGGGATCTGACTCCCTCTTCTGGACTCCACAGGCAATGCACTCATGTGCACATAGACATCTCACACAAACACATACACACACACACACACACACACACACACACACTTAAAAGTTAAAATGAAGCCTTTTTAAAAAAAGAAAAAATTGTGCTATATCCATATTATAAAATAAAAGTACTCAGTGACAAAAAGAAAGCAAAGAAAGACTGCTAAGCTAAAAACATGTGGAAAAGCCAAATATATTGGTACATGCCTTTAATCTCAACACTCTGGAGGCAGAGGGAGGATCTCTGTGAGTTCAAGACCAGCTTGGTCTAATATCAAGTTCTGGGTCAGCCCAAGCTACATAGTGAGTCCCTGTTTCAAAAAGACAAAACACAGCAAACAAAAAGGTGTGGAGGAATCTTATGGTGGTTAATATTACTCGCCAACTTGAACTGGTGGTGAGCAAACTAAGAAATCGACCCCTGAGCATGTTTACTGATTATAAATTTATAAATGGGGGATTTTATAGATTAGGTTAATTGAAGTGGCAAGATCTACCCCAAATATGGGAGGTACCATTCTATGGTCTGGGGTCCCACACTGAATAAAAGGAGAAAGTGAACAAACACCAGTACTCATCTCTCTCTGCCCCCGCTGTAGATGCAATGTGACCAGCAGCCTCAAGCTCCTGCGGCCATGCCTTCCCCACTATGAAGAACTGTATCCGCAAACTGTGAGCCAAAAGAAACCACTCCTTCCCTGAGCTGCTTCTGGTGTTTCGTTGTAGCAACAGTAAGTAACTAGCACAGCTCTTAAACACATATCACTATGAGAGTAAAACCAGTCTGAAAAAGATTTATTTGATTCTATTTATATGACAGTTTAGAACAGGAAAAATTATATAGTCATTAGCTACATCACTGAAGGCTGAGGTTTGTTTAGTGGGACTTGGGATTGTGTAGGACACTGAAACCATAGTGTTATACTGTAACAGAGATTCCAAAGCATTGGCCAATGTCCACTGCTAAAAATTTAATAGCTCAAAATGTAAACATAAAATATGCACATATATGTAAAAAAATGAGGTCAGGAGTTTCCAGAATGAACTGCAGAACGCACTTTGTCCAGCAGACCCAACGTCCTCTTCTAGCTTCTTTGGGCTCCAGGCACAAACATGGTGCAAAAACACATATTCAGGCAAAACACTCATACACAAAAGCCACTGGCAATGACACTGGGACTTGTTTCCTCTGCATATGCTGGATTTTTGGGATCCAGTCTGTTCGGATACTCACCTTCAGGGACCTGGAGGGAGTGGGGAGGAACTTGAACTTCCCACAGGGCTGGAAGCCCTGACTGCTCTTAGGGATGAAGAGGGAGGAGGAGGGGGAGGAGGGAGTGGGAGGGTGTTGGGAGGAGGGGCGGAAATGAAAACTTTCATAATTTAATAAACTTTGAAAAAAACACTCATACACATTAAAGTTTTTTTTTTCAAAAGTTTGAAACAATATTATTGAATGGCATTCGGAAGAGGAGAGTGCTGGTCTGTGTAATCTGGAAATGGATGGTACCTGGAAGCATTCAGACACAGGCACCAGGCACAAATTTGGTTCAGACCTACATGCAAACAAACATTCACACAAAAATAAATAAATAAATAAATATTTCAAATATTTGAAATAAGACAAAGCAGTAATCATGAAAAGTGATGTGTAACTGTATAAAACAAGAACAAAGCACTGGGTTGCGGTGGCGCACGCCTTTAATCCCTGCACTTGGGAAGCAGAGGCAGGCAGATCTCTGTGAGTTCGAGGCCAGCATGGTCTACAAAGTGAGTTCAGGAACAGCCAGGGATGTTATACAGGGAAACAATGTCTCAAAAAACAAATAAACAAAAACAACAACAACAAAATAACAAAACAAGAACTCATGGTAGGAAAAGACTTCCAGACTAAGAGTTCATAATGAATTCTGTAAACTGGCTAATATCCACTGAGAACACTGGAGACTCTAAAAGTTAATGGGTGGTTATAAAACTGACCAAATGTTCGTCCTACTCCACGAGAAATTTTGTGTAGTGTGTGTGTGTGTGTTCAAATCTCTATGCCATCAAAGAGAAGGCTAATCTGGTGGCTAGAGTGAGAAAGTCTTCCGGCAGCTCACATACATGAACAACTGATTGGTAGTCCTATTTGGGAAGGAGTGTTGCTAGAGGAAATACATCACTAGGGACGGCTTTGGGTTTTATAACCTGACCACACTTCCTGTGTTTCCTGTGTGCAGATAGAATGAAATCAATCGAGGAGCTTTCTGCTCCTACCACACCTCCCCTACCTGTTCCTATGTCTTTGCTGGTCCTGGTGGAATCTACCCCTTTGAATCCCTATGTCCTCTGAGTTGCCTTGGGTCCTGATACTTTATCACGGCAATGGAAAAGTTACTAAGGCAGGCAAGGTACAAAAGCATACTGTAGCTGTGAACTCTTGCAAGGATGACCTTGTGAAGATTCAGCAGAGTGTTAACTTTGTATTTTATGTGGACAAAACTGGTTGTTTTTGAAAGTTTACACACATACACAAAATTATATGCATTGTACACAGAAGTATTCGAGAGGAAATGGCTATTAAACAAGTAAAATTACTTCTTTTTGTGTTTCCCCCACTACACAGGTATTATATGGTTACATGAGAAAACAGAGGCAGAGAGTCAATACAGAAAACAGAAGACAGTAAATACTAGTTTTAGAGAAGGCTTAAGAGTACTTACTTCATCTGCCACCATACACCTGGAAGAAAGAAAAATAAAATAACAAGTTAATTTCCTAATCATCAAAGCGATGACTATTCAGAGTTCTGATTAAGTAACTCACCACATCACACTTTACAAAAGCTAAAGGTTTACACCAGAGAGGTGTCTGCAACAGCCTGAGAGCACTGGACAGTGGTGATTCCAACTCTCTGGCTATGTCTGTCTATGTGGAGTGTCAGCGCTTCAGATAAGTTATTGCCACTTCTCATCGTGGAGGGACATGCAAATAAGACACTTGAGAAACCAAGCAAAATGACAAGAGATTATGAAGAATGTCTTCTGCCTCCATCCTTAAACCATAAACCTGGCTGTTCCTACAGCTGAGAATGCTGGATTAAAGAACAGTGTGATGGTGCACACCTTTAATTCCGGAACTCTGGAGGCAGAGGCAAGTGGACCTCTGAGTTCAAGGCCAGCCTAATCTACATAGTGAGCTCCAGGACAGCCAGAGCTACATAGTGAGACCAAGTCTCAATTAATTAACTGATGAATTAAACAAGAAAATGAAGGATTTTGTTTTACTTGTTTCTGTAATAAAGTACCCTGACAATTCTAGTACAGGCCATCACAGCACAGAACTCAAGGAGACAAGAACTCAAAACGGCTACATCTCTGTCACAGGCAAGAGCAGAAAGTAACTAACGTATATATGCTTCCTACTCGGCCAGGCTTCCTCTACACCCAGTCCCTCCTGACACAGTCCAGGACCCCAAATTAGGAAACAGTGCTGCCTACTTTCAGGCCGGATCCTCTCACAATAACGAAGGAAGTACAACAAAAGCACACAGTCAGGTCCACAGGCCAACCTGACCTAGACTCACAAAGACTCTTTCCAGGTTATTCTAGATGTATCTAGTTGACAACCCTAGCCATTACACTGACTTAGCAACCACATTTTGGCACAAATCTGAGATCTGATTTTATGTGCTACATCTAAGTATGTGTGCTATAGTTCGGTCTTTGTTGTGATGAATTTGATTTCTATTATTTTGCTAACTTTATCTAGTGTGGAGGAGTGAAGGTATGTGTGTGTATGCACGCACACGTGCATGCACACTTGTGATTTCTATGTGGCCAGAATGGAAGGTCTCTCCAACCTCCTATTTTGAGATAGGTTTTCTCACTGAAACTGGAGCTCATAGACCTGGGTAGGCTAGCTGGTTATTGAGCACCAGGGGAGTCAGCTGTCGCCACCTCTCCAGGGCTAGGATTACAGACATATAACCAACCCCTGGTCTGGTATCAGAACTCAGGTCCTTACGCTTGTGCAGTAAGCACTCCAACAAGTGAGCTATCTCCCCAGCCTATATCTCTGCTGTATTCTTTTTAAAAAACTGATTTCTAGAAGTAAATTTGATCCAGTGTGAAGTGAGCACTGGGCTCATAAACTGAGATTCTAAGTAGAAGAAATAGAGAGAAAAAAGAGCACAGCAAACATGGTCAGGATAACCAGTGACCAGTTTCAGTCAGCAAGTGCACCATGAGGACAAAAATAATCCCAGCTAAGGAAAGTTAAAATACAAGTAATTTAGTAGAAATTGGTTTACTACACTTTTTAGAGAAAGTAGAAAACTAAGAAGTAACACGGCATTTTCCCAGAGAGATTCATGAATTTTAAAATCTAAACCAAAGGTTGGGGAGATGCTCACCATGCAGGTGTGAGGATCTGAGTCCAGTCTACAAAATACACATAAAATCTGGGCATGCTGGCGCTCACTAATCCCAGCATGAAAAAAGTAGAGACAAGTAGATTTTTGGGGCTCACTGGCCAGTCAAGCTAACCAAAATGGTAAACTCTGAGTTGAGTAAGAGATCCTGTCTCAAAAATAAGGTATCAAGCAATACAGAAAGATAGTCGATGTCCATCTCTAATCTCTATAAGTAAATAAGAAAATAAAATCCAACTGAAATTAATCAAACATGTCTCTTGAGGAGTATATTATTTATTCCGAGTCTATTGTGTAGATATCACTGTGCTGGGGAGATGGTGAACTTCAGTCTTTCCCTTATGTTGTGTGATATTTTTATTGTGTTTTGACCAATAAAGCTTGCTTGGAGTCAGAGGGTGGAGCCAGCCACTAGTGGACCAAAATTAACCATAGAAGTGTGGAGGACTGCACACAGAGAGGAGACGGGAAGTAGTAGGGTGGGGCTGAGCGAGGACCTCAGCCCTTTTGGGTCAGAGGAACAGAAGAGGTAGAAAGGGACGGGTGGCTGCTCCCTGCTTCTCTGATCTTTCAGGTTCATACCTGGATATCTGACTCCCAATTTTTTATTGAGAAAGATTAATTAGATTAACGCTTCACCCTTAAGTACAGTGATTGGAAAGGAAAAAAAAATACTTGATTTAGGTGGCAGTATATCCTCTTTAAAACCTAAAACAAGTGAGGCATAATAGAGAATAGGGAATGAAGGAAGGGAAAAGTCATGAAGAAGTCTAAAGGAGGAGTGCTTTAACAGGGATTAGAAGTGCAAAGGCCCAAGACATGCCCGACCATACTACAAAAGCATTTGTTTAACTATGTTCATAGCAGCACTATTCGTAACAGCCAGAACCTGGAAACAACCTAGATGCCCCTCAATGGAAGAATGGATAAAGAAGGTGTGGTACATATACACATTAGAGTACTACTCAGTGGTAAAAAAACAATGACATCTTGAATTTTGCATGCAAATGGATGGAAATAGAAAACACTATCCTGAGTGAGATAACCCAGACCCAAAAATATGAATATGGTATGTACTCACTCATTAGTGGATTCTAGCCATAAACAAAGGACATTGTGCCTATAGTTTGTGATCCTAGAGAAGCTAAGTAATAAGCTGAACCCAAAGAAAAACATATATAGATTCTCCTGGAAATTGGAAGCAGACAAGATTGCTGGGCAAAAGTTGGGAGCATGGGGGTAGGGGTGGAGCGGGAGGAAGGGGAGAGGAAGAGAGATGGGAGAAAGGAAGGGTTGGGGAGAGTTTGGGGGAGTGGGATGGTTGAGATGGAGGAAGGACGGATACGGGAGCAGGGAAGGAGATATCTTAATTGAGGGAGCCATTTTGGGGTTGGCAAAAGGCTTAGCCCTGGAGGAGTTCCCAGGAGTCCACAGGGATGATCCCAGCTAGGACCCTGGGCAGTGGAGGAGAAGGTGCCTGAACTGGCCTTGTCCCGTAGTCAGACTGATGACTGTCTTCAGTATCATCATAGAACCTTCATCTGGAAATAGATAGAGATAGAGACAGAGACCCACATCAGAGCACTGACTGAGCTCCCAAGGTCCAGTTGAAGAGCAGAAGGAGGGAGACTATGAGCAAGGAAGTCAGGACCATGAGGGGTTGGTCGGCCCACTGAGACAGTATGCCTGATCTAATGGGAGCTCACCAAATCCAGCTGGACTGGGACTGAATGAGCATGGGGTCAAACTGGACCCTCTGAATGTGGCTGACAATTGGGGCAGACTGAGAACCAAATGATAATGCCACTGGGATTTGTCTCTACAGCATGTACTGGCTTTTTGGAATCCTATTCTATTTGGATGCATACCTTCCTAAGCCTGGATGTAGGGGAGAGGGCCTTGGACTAAGCATTTAAATATATGAGCTGATGGGGACCATTCTTATTCAAACCAGCACAATTGGCAGCCTGATGTTACCAAGAGTCTGGGGCCTCTCAGTTTCTGTCCTACTTGCCACCCATGTGTGGGAAACAAAGATTCTCCCTGTTTGTTCATCTTTTGCCCACTCATTCAGTCCCAGTCCAGTGGGTTAAGATAACCAACCTGACAACCCCTCAGAGTGCCATATCAGATGTGGAAAATACAGCTGAAATAGGTAATTTTCTACTGTGAGACAAAATACTCAATTAAAACCACATAGGGGAAGAGGAGTTTATCTTGGCTCACAGTTTTAGGGGACAGTCCACGATGGTGGGAAAGACATGGAGGCAGGAGCATGAGGTAGATGCTCATAGTGAGTACAGTCAGCAAGCAGAGAGATGAATATAGCACGCAGCTTGCCTTCTCCTTTGCATTTTAAGGCCCCGGATCATGGAATGTTTTGCCCAAATTCAACTGGGTCTACCCTCCTCTGTGACGTCTTCTTGGAAACCCTCACAGACACCTGAAGAGGTGTGTCTCTTAGGTGATTCTAAATACAGCTAACTGGACAAGCAAGAGTTCCCAACACAACAGTTCTTACAATTTTTCACTTTATTAGAACCTTCCTATCATGTTTGATGGAAACTGAAGTCTACTTTGTAAAGGGGGCAAGCTGCCAATAATTATAGTCACTCAGAGAAATGCAAACAACTCGTTTCTTTATTGAAAAATGGCAGATACAACTCCAGTTGTAAAAAAAAAAAAGCAAAACAAAACAAAACAACAACAACAAAAAAACAACCTTCCTGGCTTAAAACTACCCATTGTGGGGGCTAGAAAGATGGCTCAGTGGTTAAGAGCACTGGCTGCTCTTCCAGAGAACATGGGTTCAATTCCCAGGACTCATATGGCAGCTCACATCTGTCTGTGACTCCAGTTCCAGGGCTTCTGACACCCTCACACAGACAAGCATGCAGGCATACACCAATGATCATAAAATAAAGAAATAAACTATTTAAAAACAAAAACAACAAAACAATCCTATCTGCTGCAGGAACTCCTTCAGCCTGTAGACTTTAAGATACTAGCCCACTTAGGTGTGGCCTCTTACTATAAAGGCCAAAGTAAAGCGCATTCCTGTTCCCCGTTCATGCAGAGGACTGTAAATCTACCCCTAAATAAATAGCCCTTTACTGTACTCAATTCTGAGCTAGTGTGGGATCATTTTTTAGCATCCATCTTCGCCTTTCCACTGTGTTTGCCAAACAGCAGGTATGCCAACAGACCCACAATTCTATTGATTTCACAAGCAACTTGGTTTTCCACTATTTAAAAAGAAATTGAAATAAATTCATTGTTAATTGGTTGCATTGTAATTTATCCAGCTTGACTGCAGATATTAAAAAGCCACTTTGCATTTTACTGAGCTGTTTCCAAAGCCTAAGGCTCCTCACACTCATCATCCACTTACAGTATCAGCACAGACCCCAGTGTGCGCAGCAGACATATCTTATGGTGCACATGTTCAGCTATCTTTAAATTCAAAGTCAGATACAGACAGGAAACAGAAAAGTGAACAGCATTATACTTTCTGAGAATCATTTTATATACTATCCAGTTTTCTATTGAAAGATACATTTAGCTAAGTGATTTATATCTAATTTGAAGCTTTTCAATATCTTGACACAAGAAATAACTTTTCTATCATCACCATATCTCTTTTCAATAAATTACATCTATACAAAGAAAACAGACTCTACAAGAGCATACTGTACTTCTACCTAAGATTCTATGAAGGGTACAGACATAAAACGCGCACTCTTCCTCTGTGGGGAATCCTAAATACTCTGAGCTTGCTACCTGAGAACAAGATATGCTTATCAGTTATCACATAAACTTGAGCCTCAGAAGTAGGCTATTGTTGCAGAGAAACAATATTGTTGCAGAGAAGACCAATTTTTGGTCTTCTAGGTACTCATATAAAATCATTCCAATAGTAGGAATCAATTCCAAATTTTGTGTGTGTGTGTGCGTGTGTGTGTGTAGATATGTGCATGCACATATCCACACTCATGCACAAGCATGTTCTTAAAATATTTTATCAATTTTAACACAGTAACACAGGTTTTATAAATGGGGTAATATTGTCACCCCTTTAAGGTCAAGTGGAAATTTTAGAAAGGGGTGGAAAGAATGTGAGAGCCGAAGGAGGGAAACTCACATGAAACTGTCTTCTGGACACAACATGGCCACTGTACTATTAACTCACAGCAGCTGTGGCTTGACTCTGTCCTTATCCCAAGACTCTTCCAAATTCTTGTGTAGCTTTCTAGACATATCATCTATGCATATAAGTTACTATATATCACAAAGAGCTTATCAGCTACTACAACTTCCCTAATTTAGTATAAAATCTGAAATATAAAAAAAATCTGAAATATATAAAAATACCTAAAACAATATTGCAACATCACAAAAACTAAGATAAAGAAAATTCTGATTGAAATAAAAATGCTCTGTGTTTCCCATTGCTTTAGGAAATGGAAGTATGCCCTGTCCCCCCAGCTTCAGCTCTTCTGAGCTTGGCCTCTTTGAGGTCTTGGACAGAAGCACCAATCTCGGGAAAGTGTGGATGAACTTCCTTATCTTGGTTCTACTTGGAGCTCCTTTTTCTGCTTCCTCACACCCTCAGTGGTGCTCGGTCCTAGTCACGTTCCCTTCTATTTACCTCACAGCCAAGCTAGCATGCATTCTCATATGTCTAAGACCCATCTATGTGCAAGTCCTAAACTAGTAATTACAAAATCAATATAGATGCAGATACACATTTAAAAACCTGCATGGGGCCTGGGAGATGGCTCAGTGGGTAAAGTGCTTGACATGTAAGCCTGAGGACATGACTGGATCTCCAGACATACATAATGTTGGTCAGGGTAGCCCTAAACTGGAGTCCCACTACTCCTCGGGAGGGATGGGAGGCAGAGACAGGCCACCCCCACCACAGAAGCTTGCAAGTCAGACAACCTGGCACATGCAGTGGTGAACATAAGATACAATGTCCCAAACAAGGTGTAAGTGAGGATGGACACCCAAGGTTGTCTTGTGATTACCACGTTAATGTCCTTACACACATACATATACACTCTTCTGGGGCATGCTTTCTTAACCTAGATACTCTGAAGTAATAATTATGACACAGAATGGATACTGATTATTTGACAAAGAAATGATTTAGATTTAAAAAGTTGTAAAGAATTACTTGAACAACTGAGTCGAGATTCTTACTCTTTTCTCAGGAATTTCTATATTGAAAACTATGAACTCTAGCTTTTATCTTGCTTGCATATCAAATTAGTTGCTGCATTTCTGGAAAAGCTCAAGGAATACTCTTATTTTCAAGCCTATAATTATGAATACCTGGCTAAGTCCCTTTTTGGATAAAATTACTTACTTATTTATTTATTTATTTATTTGTATGTGTATGGGTGCTTTGCCTGCATGTGTATCTGTATCTAGGTTAAGAAAGCATGCCCCAAAAGAGTGTATACATATGTGTGAAGCTAAGTCCTGTTTGACATAAACCAATAAGCTATGTCGTCTTGCCCAAGAATATCAGCAATGGTTGCACAGGAGTAGCAGAGAATGGTAGCTTCAGACTTAGCTATTATAACTGAAAGAGAAAAAAAAATAGTTTTTAGACACTCTTTCAATCATACTGCTGACCAAAAACTAAAATCAAACTCAAAATGGCTCAATTGCTAATGAGACTTCATTATTTATATATAAAAGGAACAAGAGTGGGATAGGTCAAAGTTCATTAATTCTAGAAGCTTTGTTGGCTAGTTTTAACTGTCAAATTGATACAACCTAGAATCATATGGGAAGAGAACCTTAATGAGGAACTGTCTAGATCAGGTTGGCCTGTGCACATATCTGTCTGTAGAGGACTGTCTTCATTGTTAATTGATATAGGAAAACCCAGACCATGGTGGGCAGCACCATTCCTTAAACTGGATCCTAAGCTGTAGAAAAGTAAAGAAAGCTAGCAGCAAATACAAACAAGACACTTCGTTTTGCTCTTGACCGTGGATGTGACCCGACTAGTTCCTTGAGGACTTGCCTTGAATGCCCCATATGAGGAACTGTAACCTGTGATTGAAATCCAAATAAAGCCGTCCTGCACTAAGTTGCTTTTGGGCAGTGTGTGTTATCACAGGAGACATACAACTGGAATGGAAGTCTTTCATCTCATCCCTCTAGCCTACTGGTCCTGACACGTCCTCATCCGTCAACCTCAGGAGCACATGGAAGGCGCACCCACACAATCCTAAAGGAGAGGAAGAGCTGAAGCAAATGGCTACCAGCTAAAACCTTGAAAAACAAGTTAAAATAGCATTTAGGGTTTCTGTTCATCTTGGCCCTTTGTTCATTTAGAGCTTTTACCATTATTAGTCAAGTACAGGAAAGATGTAAAAGCTTCTGATGATTTCTGAATAAATGAAGATATGCAGGGTAAGGCAAAGTGTATGTCCTGAAAAGCTAATGATTTTTTTTAAAGAATTGCCTCTTCTGTTTATTAGCTTTAAAAAAATTAAATTTGTCCTTAATGCTTGGTAATATCATGAAAATATTATGTTTCATTAGTCTGACCTCACTAGCACCAAAACGCCATGTAGCTTTTACCAATAAAGAACAGAAAAGGAACTAGTCTCTGTCCTACCAGACAGCTGGGGGAAGAAGATGTACTTCACCTGTTTTGAGAAGACATACAAAAATTCCCACCACGGGGTAGGAGACATGCCACAGTGGGTCTTGCAGAGGACCCAGTTTTAGCTCTCAGAACCCATATGGTAGACCACAATCATCTGTAAGTCTAGTTTCAGGGAATCTCATACCTTCTTCTGACTTCTATAGGTACTAGGTACACATGTGGTGTGTGTGTGTGTGTGTGTGTGTGTGTGTGTGTGTGTGTGTATAGGCACTACATTCATACACATAAAACAAATACATCTTTAAAAAATCCTTCTGAGCTCATATTAGCTTTTACATAATTAGCTACTCTTATTTATAAAACTTTAAGTAAAAAAGTTGACTATCCCTGTAACAATTCATAGAGAATTTTTATAGCCCAATTAGACAGTAACATTTATTTGAATGTTATAGAGTTAAAAAGAAAAATATAACTACATAAACTATTAAGGCCAGTGAGACAGCTCGATGGTCAAAGGCCCTTGTAACAGAGCCTGACAGCCGGAGTCAGATTCTCAGGTCCCACACAGTGGAAGGCGACCCAACTCCACCAAGCTGTCCTCTAATGAGCATGTTCCCGCTCAGCCACACCCCCAAAAATGTAAAGACAATTTTAAATAAAAAGTAGCTGAGATATGCTTGACTGAGTCTATGGAATTTACCTAAGTAAACCAAAACAACTTACAGTATTATAACTGCTTCACTAGTAAAGACAGACAAATAACTTCAACTTCATGGACAGATAGAAGGATGAGGCTGACAGTGTTGGTAAAAATCAAGGGCCTCTCAGACTATAATGGGGTCACTAAGCTTTCTGACTCTGGACACAATGTGACCAGCCTCATGCCCCTGTCACCATATTTCCCTTCCAGGACAGATTGTACCCTCAAACTGTAAATCAAAATAAGCTTTCCATCTGTAAGTTGCTTCTGTCATGTAAAGTAACTCATATAAGAGAATAGATTTCATATTATGTATATATATATATATATATATATATATATATATATATATATATGAAACTGAATATGGGTTGTTGCACATAAGTGCAGGTACCTGCAGAGCCCAGAAGAGGGCATCAGATCCTTTGGAGGCACTCAAACTAGACACTGGAAACAGAACTCAGGTTTTCTGGAAGAGCAGCACACATTCTTTACCACTGAGCAATCTCTCCAAGTCTGTTCAGCACCACTTAATGTCTGTGTTGTCCTTGGAAATAGTTCTTAAACGTAAGACTCAAATAAACGCAGTAACAACATGAACAAGAAAGCTCCTGGTGATGTTCACTAAAGACTAATTAGCCAAGGATGATGTCCAACTTTCAATCCTCCAGCCTCTACCTCCTGAGTGCTTGTATTCAGTCATGATCACCACACTCAATTTATGCACTACTGGAGAATGGGGATCAAACTGAGTGTGTTATGCATGTTAGGAAAGCATCTGCTGGTATGGAGCATGAGCTGTATACCTAGCCCAAGATACTTCTTTTACTTTTCCCTGGAGTAACCGTAAAATGACATGAAAGCATCTATGCCTTTTTTCTATATGTGAATAACTCCCAGGTTTTCATAGTTCAGAAAGGTCCAATATAGCAATGGTGGATTCAGAAGTTAAATAACTTAAGTTAAATAACTTCTGAATCATTCTATCTGAGCCCCTCCTTTTGCCTTATTATTTTCTCAATTAAAACATACTTAAAATGCTTCGGGATACAGTACCATCATTGAAGCAGTAAATTAATCTCTTTATCTAGCTTTGATACATTTTCCTCATATTCACGGTATCCAAATTATCCAGTAAAATCTCAGGCTTAAATCGAGGAATAATAAAAAAAAAATCACTCCGACCAGAGAAGAATGAATATCATACACATCATTGTAATTTCCTCTCATTATTAATGCCCTATTATTATTCTGTCAAAGGAAGATACAAAGAGAAGAAACCACAATCCTTTGTTCCACCGGAGAATGGTATTTGCTTTTTTGATTAAAAAAAATACATTTTGTCACAGTGCTTGTCATTTAAAATCTCAAAAAGAAAGTAAAGGTCTAAAAAAACGAGCACTGAACAAAAGCCAAAGAACTGCTCTGCTTCCAACACTTGCTATAGCTCCTCAAAAAGAAAACCTTGTAACGATGTAATTAACTGTAAAGGGCTGATCTAGACTGCTGACAAGCCTTCTGGAGCACTAACTTTGAAAACAACTTCAAGGAATCGTGTTGATTTGATTCACACTAACCTGACAGTAGATGTAAGAATTACAAAAAAAAAAAAAAAAAGAAAAGAAAAAAATAAAATAAAAATTCCAACAGACAAGTCTTCTGTTGATTTGTCTCAAAGAGTAATCTAAAACCCTGGCTTTCGACTTTTTCTGCCTTCCTTGCTCATGCAGACCTCATCAGTGATGTGGCATTCCTCACGAAATGAAGCTATCCTTCACAGAAAGGGGGATGTATGAGAGAGATGATGTAATGAATGGGGAGAAGGTCAGGATACATGAAGATTTCAAATGTCCTCCCTTAACTTGACTCAGAATTCCTATCACATTGTATTACATACGCAGCCACACAAACAAGTCTACACTTCAGTGATAACTTTAAATTCTGCTGAATATATATATATATATATTTATATATGTGTGTGTATGTATATATATGTATGGTGTTGAATTTAAATAAATTATACTTCTTGTAAAAATCAGATTTTCAGAAGCACATTGAATTTAGTATTGTATTTTGCATTAATATTTTATGATATAATTAATCCAATATTAACTATAATTCAATAGAGCTGTACTACCCAATAGGGTAGTCACTAGTTATTCACGATTAATTTTAAATCCAAATTAAGTGAAATGAAAAATTTAGCCACCCGTCATGCTCTGTAAGCACAGTAGCCATTAGGTGCCACATTAGACATCAAAACAAGTCGTCACTACAAAAAGCTGTAATTCAGAGGAGGACTGAAAATGATTATGGAGGCTGACATTCCCATTAAGAGTGAAATTTCTCCATGGTTCCCATCATCACTCCCGGGTAACTCATACATAGACTATTCTTTTGTTATGCTACAAATAAGAATGACTGGTAACACTGGTTAGATCTTTAGAAACAAAATGTAATGTTAAACAGTATACATGTAAGATAGGTTTGGCAGTAAATTCCTAAGTCAGTATCTTTGTGATAATAAACCATTTAAGACTAAAAATAAGTCTAAAATTATGAGGCTAAAATGGGAAACACTGTAACTGCACTAAGAAATAGTAGGTTCCTAGGTGCTAGGGATGATGAATTAGTTTTAAGGCATAAAACTGTTCAAATATAGCTTCTGCTTTTCTGGCAGAGAAACCTGAAATACACAGAAGCTAGTTCCTGCACTCAAAATAACCCCTAGACATCAGTGCATACCTCAAAACAGCAGGATTTAAACTTTTGAAATCTATGAACCATTCAGCAGGTTCTCCATTCAAAGTGAAAATTCAGTGAACATTCTTATCCTGGAAGATATTAAATTTCAACAAAAAGGTTTCTGGATTCTAGAGAAAGGGGATGGAGTGGCACTAATTTCAAAGAACATTCAATGGGAATAACAAGTGAATAGGACATAAAAAACTCAAAGTGATTTAAATGGAATTTAAGTAGAATAACAGTATTTTGCTTTATTTATTTATATGTATTTCACATATTTGAACAACTATCATATCTATGAATCTATTATCTATTTATCTATCATCTTATAACTATATATCAATTCCAGCATTTACTTATCAATTATCTACCTTTTATTTATATATCTATCATTTATCAGTCTATTCTATTTATTATCTACTTTATATCTATGTATCTATCATCTATCTTCCATCTTATCATTTATCTAACATTGTGTGCCAATAATAAACATTTTGATGACAAGATAAAACCAAAACAGGACTGATAGTTTTCCCAACATATCTGCTCGCTTAGGAGCCTTATGAACTTCTCCTTCCTGTAAATAAATCCTTTAAAGACTTGTTCCCAGGGTTCAGGATACAGCTTGGTGGTAGAGTGATTGCTAAGCGTATGTGGGACGTAGGGTTCAGTTGCCAGTGCTGCAAAAACAAACAAGCGCATGCGTGTGTGCACAGGCTTACACACACACACACACACACACACACACACATTCGTGTGCGCATGCACACACACACACACACACAAATTTGTTCCCTAGACAGCAATAAGTTGTAGCAATAAAGTTGCTACAACAATAAAGTTGTAGCAATAATCTACTGCTACAATTTTATATAAATAATACATACACTCAGTCATAGTAAAAGCACCCTATTTTCAAGTAGCTTTCATACTAAAATCCTCTTCCTTTAACTACCTTTTGTCCAATCTATACTAAACCAGTCTTAACAAGTCTCTCACCAGAGGAAACTAATCCAAACATTATTGGAGTCAAAGCACTTTATGTTAAACTGACATAAGCCTGAGATGTGTTTTGAAAAAAGCACCAGTGATGGGGGGAAAATGAGAGGTCTACTGGGTTGGAAAGTTGCTGAGAATGGAGACAGGTCTAAGAATGATCACTATTACACCAGATGAGGAGGCACATGCCTTTAATCATTGCACACGCAAGGTAGAGGCAGGAGGATCTCTGTAAGGTCAAGACTAGCTTGGTTTGCATAGTAAATTTCAGGACATCCAGGAATGTGTATAGAGATCCTGCCTCAAAAAACAAAACAAATCAACAAAAAATGCTCACTATGTTACTTCCATTCTGTTTCAAACGTGTAAATTATTTTAAAGCAATATCTAATATTTCAAAAAGAAAAAGTTTTACTTTACATAGCCAGTTATTGCTACTCTTCCTCCCTTTTTCTACAAAAATTATCAGACAAATTATTAGTTTGAGAACTAAATTTAATTTGAAGATAATCAAGTACTTTGATCTTAGAAAGGAAAGTTTCAGATTTATTCATCTACAAAATCATGAAAAGAATATTTAAATGTTGGGTCTATAGAAGATGCAAATTGCTGGAGGTGGTGGTGCACGCCAATATCTCAGGACTCAGAAGGCGGCAGTGAGTGCAGTTCAAGGCCAGCCTGGTCCACACAGTGAGTTCAAGGACAGCCAGAGCTACAGAGAACCTGCCTTGAAAAATAGAAGCGATGAGATGTAAACATATGCAATGATCATAATTTCAAAAAGTGAAAAGGACTCCTGCGTGCTTGCGCGCGCGCACACACACACACACACACACACACACACACACACACACACGGCTGAATCATAGTCTCCAGGATGAGCTACAGTCATTTCCAACTGACAGATAGGGTCAGTTCTTAAAATTGAGTTTTTGTTAGTTTACATGAATTTATCCAAAACAGGGTTTTTCAAAAACAGTTTTTAATTGTAAAGAAAGGCTTTATGCCTCCAAAAAGCTGAGAGAATGCTGAGAGTTGACTCCCTACCTGCTACTGAACAGCCCAGAAGCCCTTGAGTAACTTCAGAGCCCGGCTATAGCAACTAGAGTGGCTGATGAAGCTAGAGATACAAGCCATGTTGCTTTCCTGAAAACAGAGTGTGCAAAAGGTCATATGTCTTGCAATGGGGGTTGCTTAGATCCTAGTGTGATTCTGGAATTAAGATTTAAAAATCTAAATATAAAAAAGAAATCAGAACATGTCATGAAAATTCTTAGGAAAAAGAACCCGAGAAACCTAGCAAAGATGGAAGGATCATATGACTTGGCAATAACTGGATGAAACCAAAAAGCAGCTTCGCTCTAAGTTACAAGGCATATGTTACCTCTGAATCAACTCTTGACATTGGAATGGGTCACCTGCCTAGTTTACATGAATTTGTTTCAAGAAATGTTGACCAGTCCTTCTAAAGAGCATACGCGTATCAAGGGTGACTCGACACAACACTGAAAGCCTAATATGTACTTATCAGTTACCAGGGCCTTTCTTTTAATTAATATTTTAGAGGACAAACAAAGTTGTCAAACGGGAACCTGTCTTGACGTGTTGGGCCATTGGCCCTGTGTGCATACACACACAAACACGTATGTGAGATCGATGGCATACAAAGCTTCTCTCTGCTATTTAGAAGCACTTGGAGTTTGAGCAGATATCGAGAACTAAAAATAGTCTCAGTCTAGGGCACATACTATCTCCAAGAAAAACAAAACTCAGAGTGGAAGAAAGAATTTTAGTTCACAGAAAAGCACGAGTATGGAACTGAATTTGTTAAGAATTGTAATGGGAAACTAGTTCCTAAGGTATGGCAGAGAGTCTATAACTGCAAAAATGGTCAAATCTTTGAAAGAAGGACACCCAGGCAAAACACCTTAGATACAAAACTCGTTGGTTCCAGGGTCACCTTCAAGTTCACATATTTCTGCCACTGGTTCTTACGACAAGTTAACAAAACATGCATCCAGGACTGTAAGTCTGAGTCATACACAAGGGCAGTCAGCTTCAAATACATATTTAGCTTCATATTCTGAAAACTGCCCATTCCACCGACAGTAAAAAATGCTAGAAATGCTAAATGTCCTCACAGTATTTGTTGCTAAACTCTTTCTGAAATCTTCAATTTGATTACCTAACAATAATGATAATGATGATAACTGTGTATAAACCTGAAAGCTTGGACCTTTAAAAGGTTCTCATCCAAACATTCCTAGGCATAGCACGATGGCTGTCCTAGTTTGCTTTACTGCTGTTAGAAACACTACAGTCAGCCGGGCGGTGGTGGCGCACACCTTTAGCCCCAGCACTTGGGAGACAGAGGCAGGCGAATCTCTGTGAGTTCGAAGCCAGCCTGGTCTACAAGAGCTAGTTCCAGGACAGGCTCCAAAGCCACAGAGAACCCTGTCTTGAAAAAACAAAACAAAACAAAACAAACAACAACAACAACAAAAAACCGAAAAAAAAAAAAACCAAAAAAAGAAAAAAAAAAGAATCACTACAGTCAAAAGAAATCTGGGGAGGAAAGAATTTATTTCATCGTCCACTTCCAGGTCACAGTCCATTGCTAAGGGAAATGAGGGAAAGAATTTGGTAGTAAGAAGCTGAGGCTGTGGAGGAATGTTTCTCACCAGCTTGTTCCCCATGGCTTGCTCAGGACCAACTGCAGAGGAGCATCAATACCCACAATGGGCAAGGCTATCTCACATCAATTATTATTCAAGAAAATGCCTCACAGACCTATATACAGGCCAGTGATGAAACATTTTCTCACTTGAGGTTCCCTCTTCCCAGCTTGTGTCAAGTTGACAAAACAAAACAAAACAAAACAAAAAAAACCCTGCAAAATGGCTCAGTGGGTAAACATGTTTGTCATTAAGCCCAGCATCTACATAATAGAAGAGAACTGACTTACAAGTTGTCCTCTGACCTCCACAAGCACACTTTGGCACATGTATACCCTCCCTCGAATAAATAAAATAAAAGTTACAGTTTGGATGATCTCATCCTAAAAAGAAATTCCTATATGAAGAAAAACATAAATTGAAAAAAGAATCTGTGTATGATACACATACATGAGGACAGGAGGCAGATGTACCACAACACACATGTAGAGGTCACAGAACAACTTCATAGAGTAGATTTTCTTTTCCCTCATGTGGGTCCTAGGGACTGAACTCAGGTTCGTTAGGCTTGATAGTCAGCATTTTTAGCTGTAGAGCCATCTTATCAGCCCCCTGGTGCAATTTTAAGCAAACACAATCAAGACGTTAGTAAGGAAATAATCATATAAGAATATGTATTCTATTGCACCAAAATAATAACTGACATGAAAAATAACTTAGAGTTATACAAGAGATATCCTGCAAATATAACTGATCATCTAAATTAGATATTTGAAGAGGGACATCAGTTAAATGCTGAGGACTAAGAAGAATCAGGTGAAGAAACTGAAAACCAGGACATGAAGAAATGAATAAGCATTATGAGTAAAAATGCTTTAGATGTGCGTCAGGCGTGACAGCAATCCTAAATTCATATGCAAAGGCTCTGCAGCAGCAGTTTTAGAGACTTACTAAAATAGAGGCAGTGTAGTGTGGGTGAAGTAACAGGGAACTGTGAGTTAAGAATATGTAGTTAGGGATGAGGATGGTCAGTGAGGCAAGTGCTCTCCCCACAAGCCTGAAGACCTGAGTCTGATGCCCCAGAATTCATGAAACAAAATGAAACAAAACAAAACAAAATAGCTATAGCTGTGCATGTCTATAATCTCAGCACTAGGGAGGCAAAAACAAAGGATCACTGGGATTCAACAGTCAGACACTCTAGCCGAATTGGCAAGGTTCAGTGAGAGAGACTGGTGCGGGAGAATTGTCTGTAATCCGTCAATTATATTTTAAATAAATGCTGATTGTCCAGGCAGGAAGTATAGGCGGGAAAACCAGACAGGAAGTAGAGGTGATGCAATGAGAACAGAAGAATTCTCCTGTGCAGACCACCAAAGAGGCAGGATGTAACCTGCCCAGCTGAGAAAGGTACTGAGCCGTGTGGCTAACATAGATAAGGATAATGGAATAACACAAGTTATAAGAGCTAATAAGTGGCCTGATCTAATGGACCAATCAGTTTATAACCTAATGTAGACTCTGCGATTTTCTTTGGGACTTGCCGGCTGTGGGGTACCAGGTGGGACAGATACCTCAATAAGCCTGCCTTCATGTTACAAGAGACCCTTGCCGCGCGTGCACGCGTGCACACACACACACACACAAAACAAACAAACAAACAAACAAACAAAAACAGAGACAAATAATGAGGTTCAACCTGAAGACAAGAAAAGCAAAGCAGCCAGCCACTAGCTGTTACCTCTTTCTCAGCCCAAAAATGGGTGATCCTGCCTCCACAAATCCTGAGACTGAGCTGAGACCTGTCCCTCCCATTTTATGTCTTACATCTCTAGGGCACTTCCCCCCCCCGCCTCTATGGCTAACTAGTGTGGCTGCTGAGATTAAAGGGTGTGCCACCACTGCCTACCCTGTATGGCTGACTAGTCTGGCTTCTTTGCACTATCTTCAGGCAAGCTTTATTTATCAAAATAGAATTAATATACCACTATAGACCCTATCTCAAATAGTATGAAGGAGAGTCAAAAGGAAGACATCCTGCATTAATTGCTGGTCTCCACATGTATATGTGCATACTTGTATGAATATGGACATATAAACATAACTATGTACACTCAGATAAAAATAAAATAATATTTTTTTAATGAAAAGAACTTGCAGTTCTACCAAAATCTATGTTTGGGGATCAAGTAATAACTATAGGCACCAATATTCTTTTCTATTGAAAGGTCCATAATATTATGAAAGCTTTGGAATTCTATAATCCTGTTATTGGAAAAATGAATGCCAATATAAGTACTTAGAACAAGTTTACAATGCTGGGCGGTGATGGTGCACCCCTTTAATCCCAGCACTCGGGAGGCAGAGGCAGGCGGATCTCTGTGATTTCGAGGCCAGCCTGGTCTACAAGAGCTAGTTCCAGGACAGGCTCCAAAAGCTACAGAGAAAGCGTATCTAAAAAAGAAGAAGAAGAAGAAGAAGAAGAAGAAGAAGAAGAAGAAAGAGGAGGAGGAGGAGGAGGAGGAGGAGGAGGAGGAGGAGGAGGAGGAAGGAGAAGGAGAAGGAGAAGGAGAAGGAGAAGAAGGAGAAGAAGGAGAAGAAGGAGAAGAAGGAGAAGAAGGAGAAGAAGGAGAAGAAGAAGAAGAAGAAGAAGAAGAAGAAGAAGAAGGAGAAGGAGAAGGAGAAGGAGAAGGAGAAGGAGAAGGAGAAGGAGAAGGAGAAGGAGAAGGAGAAGAAGAAGAAGGAAGAAGAGAAGAGAAGAAGAAGAAGAAGAAGAAGAAGAAGAAGGAAGAAGAGAAGAAGAGAAGAAGAAGAAGAAGAAGAAGAAGAAGAAGAAGAAGAAGAAGAAGAAGAAGAAAGAAAAAAAGAAAAAACAGAACAAGTTGACGTTCTTTTTAGGTTAATGCCATTACTATTTATTTGGGTGTCAGGACTTCATTTCCTTGATGGACATGAGCTGTGGCTTTATGTCTCAACACAATTCTTCTTGTGGTTGTTTACACTCTTGCTTCATTTTTCCTAGCCTGAAGCTTTGCAGGTTTCATTATCTACTTCCATGTAAACACTTCAGCAGAGTGTCAGCCCCTTTCTGTATACTACGTAGTCACAGCTTTCTTCATTAAAACACTCAGAAACCAACTCTCCATCCAGCTGTGAAGATCCCCAAACGAGTTTGAAGAGCACTTTCCACTAGTGTGAGCACATACGGGTGCAGAAGACTCTCTCATCTCCAGAGATACATTCCAGGAACCCAGTGGATGCCTGCAACCTCAAATGTTCTAAATACTAGATAAATGATGTTTCTCCTATACATACATACCTACAATAAAGCTTAACTTACATGATAGACACAGTAAGACATTAACAACTAATAGAAAACAAAGCAATTATAACAATATGAGATAGTGAAAACAACATGAATGTGTTCTCTCATATACTCTCTCAAAGGAGTTACTTAAACACAGACACGGTAATTCTGTGACAATGGATCTGATAACCAACATGGCTAACAGGTAGGTAGTGTATATTGTGTAGACACACTAACAAAAGATCTTTCACATCCTAGATGGGTTAGGGTAGCATGCTGCAAGTCTTCACCATATTATTTCAGAAATAATATATAGTCATATATATTATTTCAGAAAGTCATATAGTTTGATACTTACAAATTATTTACATTTGGGATTTTTCCTTTAATATTTTAAAAATATAATTAATGCAATTGAAGGTATGGAAAGGAAAGCTGTGATGAGGGAGGATTTCCTTGTCAGTGACTACTTAAAGTACTCTATGTACAAGCAACATAGTTCAAAAAGCTGACCCAGAGATAAACTAACCACAGTTAATGTGGCAATGCCAACCTTAGCTCTTATCTACACTGCACTCACGTCTTTCTATCTTAGGTAGTATTCCTTCAGGCACTACCAAACTCCAGATCTCTCTTCTTACATTCTCATAATAGTTTGGTATTGATTATCTCTTCTTTGGCCCATTTCTCCTTCTCTTCGCTGAACAGATTTTATTGGCATTCACACATGCAAAGCATTACCACTGTAAATAAAAAGAATTCTCCCCTGCTCCTTACTTTGCCTCTCCAGCTCCCAGCTGCTTTCCTCCAGTTCCTCACAACCAAGCCCCTAGCGTCATTGTTTGTTTTTCTGAGTCCCATTCTCAGATCCAATGAGCTACAATAAGTTTTTTAAGCTCAGACTCTGCAAGCAAATGAATGCACCTTCCAGCATTTCTGTTGGTAAGCATAGCTGGATCAGCTCACCTCTGTGCCTTAGTTCAGAGTACATGAAGTGGGGCTACCAACTTAACAGATTATATATTGATAAATGAATCTGTGCCTAACTTATATTTTAAAAATATGCAGTAAGAGTAATATAAGCACTAATGTAACTGAGACAGAATGATTGCAAACTCAAGGGCAGCCGGACTACATAAGTTGAAAGCTGGCCTAAGCAACATAGGGAAACCCTGTCTCAGGTACACACACACACACACACACACACACACACACACACACACAGAGAGAGAGAGAGAGAGAGAGAGAGAGAGAGAGCACTAATGCTTCAATATAAACTTAGTAGAAAATTAGGCATCTCAAATCGGGCAGCGGTGGTGCATGCCTTTAATCCCAACACTCGGAAGGCAGAGGCAAGCGGATCTCTGTGAGTTCGAGGCCAGCCTAGTCTACAAG
This sequence comes from Myodes glareolus, assembly GCF_982192425.1. Classification (NCBI taxonomy): domain Eukaryota; kingdom Metazoa; phylum Chordata; class Mammalia; order Rodentia; family Cricetidae; genus Myodes; species Myodes glareolus. Next base: position 96,435,782 of record NC_142030.1, on the reverse strand, counting down.
AGCTAGTTCCAGGACAGGCTCCCAAGCTACAGAGAAATGCTGTCTTGAAAAATAAATAAATAAATGAAGAAGAAGGAGGAGGAGGAGGAGGAGGAGGGAGAGGAGGAGGAGGAGGAGGAGGAGGAGGAGGAGGAGAAGGAGAAGGAGAAGAAGAAGAAGAAGAAGAAGAAGAAGAAGAAGAAGAAGAAGAAGAAGAAGAAGAAGAAGAAGAAGAAGAAGAAGGAAAGAAAATGACGCATCTCATAATTCTATGTCTGTTATTCACTAATATCATTTGTTAGTGCCATCATTAATGCTTAACATTGATCAGACGTGGCTAGAAAAGAAATCAGTGCAAATGCAATGTGGTTAAGGTTGAACAAAGTCTTTCTTGAAAAGTAAACAACAAAAAAATTGCAATATTTTTAACATCTGAGGGCTGGTGATGACTCTGGATAATGGTGCTAGCCATTAACTTTGATGACATGTGGATTTCAATCCTTGGAACCTACAGGGTGGAAAGAGACTCAACTCCACAGAGCTGATCTTGAAACTCCACACATCCCCTATAGGACACACACACTAAACAAGCAATAAACAAACAAACAACAAATAAATAAAGTGAAAAGCCACGTGGTGGTGGCACACACCTTTAATCCCAGCACTCAGGAGGCAGAAGCAGGTGGATCTCTGTGAGTTTGAGGCCAGCCTGGTCTACAGAGCAAGTTCCAGGACAGGCTCCAAAGCTACAAAGATACCCCGTCTCAAAAATCCAAATTAAAAAAATAAACAAGTAAGTAAGAAAGTAAGTAAATAAATAAATGTACAAAAGGATATTCTACAAAAATAAGAAAAACCTTCTAAAATAACACACGCATTTCTCGTTAACAAATCTCCCTATGTGCTATATATTCCTTTTGCTTAAAATGATTTCATGAACGCTCCCTTCCTATAGCCTATCTTATTCAGTAAGTAAATGCACATTTGACCTTAAAAATCCAGTTTGTAGCAATCCTCTGAGAATTAGTTCCAGATCACATGTGTTTCTGGCTTCCAACTGTAGTTAGAATGCCCTGTACGCTATCAACACACTTCCATTGTGGCATCTCTTACAGCATAACAGTACTTTTGTGTATGTTCTGCTGCTGGACAATGAACTTCTTGAATATAAGGCACTGTCATTCAATTCTACATCCCAACAGCCTCTTTGTGGCCAATACCCAGAGAGCCATACATTTATTTGAAGTCATCTCAGGAAGAAAGCAAGGTATTTCAACCCTAATTTGAGAATGCAGGTTTAAGAACCACATCCATCCTTTCCAGGTGGCAGTGGCACACACCTTTAATCCCAGCACTCAGGAGGCAGAGGCAGGCGGATCTCTGTGAGTCTGAGGCCATCATGGTCTACAGAGTGAGTTCCAGGACAGCCAGGGCTACACAGTGAAACCCTGTCTCGAAAAACCAGAGGCGGAAAAAAACAACACATCCAATTTTAAAATCTTTCTCTCTCTCTCTCTCTCTCTCTCTCTCTCTCTCTCTCTCTCTCTCTCTCTCACACACACACACACACACACACAAACCATATACTCAAATAGTTAATATCTTTAAAACAAAAACCACCAAAAACATTCTATTACCCATATCCAAACAAAAGGTTTGTAACAGCAAAAGCTGCCCTACAGATGGTTTGGATGCCTAGTAAGGATTTTTAATAGGTATAATAGTGTTACCAATACTTTAAACTTTTGATCAAGTTTGTGTTCTCTTAGGATGCAAATAATTTCATCTCAAGTTAATGAGCATGTGCAATTTCTAGCCCATACCAATGAGAAATGTGACAATCTAAGACCTGTCAGTGGGGCCTTAGGCATCCAAGGAGCTGTATTCCCCCAACAGCAGGGGCAACAGACCCACACAAGCTTTCAACGTATCCACAAGTGAACACATATCCATTGGCTCTCCTCAAGGTGAAGAAGGAAGAAATCCTTGGGGGGGGGCACTGTATAAAAAGCCAGTAGCTGGGGCTACAGCAGTAACTACAATGTGAGAACAAACAAAGCAAGCAGGCTTAGTATCCCTAGGCAATAGGCAGGCAACAATACTTCTTGGGTAGGTAAGTGGATAGAGAAAGAAGGGAGCCATGGGCAAACTGGTTCAGACCAGTGCTGTCAAGATGGATACTAAGTGACTGAGAACTGTCCTTAGCTTCATTAAGACCACTTTGTAATTCTGTTAGTTTTGAGCTCTGTGTAAATGAAGCATCCACAATAAGAGTCCCCTCCTTACCAAGAAAACCAGCAGTACTCAAAATCTTTCCTGAAAGGGCCATTCAAACTCTTGCCCACAAAATGAAATGCACATCTTTGCTGTTTAGCTACCCTATCAGCTGTGCCCCTCCCCCTACAGTTGGCTCTGCCTCTGATGGAACCTGCTATGTTTCTTTTCTATAATAAACTTTCACTTGAAAATAACAATAGTCCCAAACCAAAAACCAACCAAAGAAAAACACTAGAAAACTCTCCATATAAATAAAACCTTATTTGTAATATTCAACTTAAACATATTTTGAGCAACAGAAGAAATATAATTAAGATTATGTAATGTTACCATGCAAAAGTGTGCCTTTATTAAAATTAAAGTCCCCAAAAGCCTGGCTCTGAGAAGTGAACACTATATAATACACTGTCAGTAAAATAGCTTGGTCTGTTCACCAGACTGTGGATGTGACTTGCTAAGACATTATTTAATTGTACTGATATTTTATTTTAAAGATAGCCTAAAATACTCTCAATTTTAGTTTGCTTTATTCTGTGGATTTTAAGTTAAAAAAAACCTGAAGCATAGCAAATTGCTTCAAATTTAGAATAGGCCCTTTGTCTTATTAAAAATGTTCAAGATTTAAAAGATTTTAACCTTTAAAAACAGATATTCACCAAGGTAATGAAGAAATTACTGAAATTTGTTTAATGAATATTGCTCCATTAAGCAGACTTCCGGAACATGGTATAAAGAAGAACAGCACATATTGACTTTCTCTGGTGTGGGTGTCCTGGTATCCTCAGGATCTTCACCCACTCATGAGTCAGTTTTACATAACACAGTAATGTATAATTTCCCTCCTACTCACAAGCCACCACTTCGGAGATAACATTTTACCCTGTGTTATTTAAAGAATATGGTAATTTGGAACATTTTAATATTTTGCAAAACGTATAAACAACCAAATTATTATCGTGTCAGTAACAAAGTTCTTTGGCTTCAAAGAAGCATTCCAGTGTATTTTAATGCTATGATGATTTAGAAAAAGGCATTTGGAAAATATATAAATTGTAACAAAATAAAAACGTTGTTAGAGTTTTTTTTCTATTTGATTCTATGTATGCATGTGTGTCCATGTGGTGTATGTGCATATGGTGCCTGTGGACAGGGTTAGATCCCTAGAGCAGGAAGAACAGGCAGTTGTGGCAGATGTGGGCTCTGGGAAATAAACTTGGGCCCTCCTGAAGAGCAGCAAGAACTCTTTACTGAGCCATCTCCCTAATTCCTATAACTTTTTTTTAAAAATCTAGGTAAAATTGGTCATTTTTGGTCATAGAAAAATCAGGAAAATAGACAGCAATTTAACAATTATATATTAAATGGAGAATTGTTTCCATATATACCTACTAAAGGTACGTAATATGGTTACAGAAAAGTAAGGCTGGGGAGAAGGGCAGGATGGACTTGGTTTTCTCCACAGTATTTATATTCCTTTTCTGAAGGGCAAAGATAAATGTGTGGTGTTTACCACAAATAATAATTGAATATCTAGATCAATTTGTTGTTTATGCTAAAACTCTTATACTCATAGTATTACTAGAATTTCATTCCTTGACAAAACTTTGGAAATTATGACTATAATAAGACCTTTCTCATTTAATTATTTGTCATGGTGGAAAACTTTTCAATTTTCTAGTATTAGAATGAAAGAATATTCCAAAAAGAAGAAAGAAGGAAAGAAGGAAGGAAGGAGAAGGAAGAAGTAGGAGAAAGAAGAGAACATGTATAAATGAAGGAAGGTACTTAAAACATCAGATAGAGCCAGGCCGTGGTGGCACAGCCTTTAATCTCAGCATTCAGGAGGCAAAGGTAGGTGGATCTCTGAGAGTTCGAGGGTAGCCTGGTCTACAGAGCGAGTTCCAGGACTGGCTCCATAGCTACTGGGAAACCCCTTCATGAAAAACAAGCAAAACTGTCAGAGAACTGCAGATAGGTTTAAGAACGGCCTTCATCCCTCACAGATGGCAGAGACCCAGGGCATTGGGAAGAAAGATCTTGCCTTGGTTTCTTACTGCTGTGACAAAATCCCCGACAGAAGCAATTTACGGGAGGAAGGGTTTACTTAGATGGCATGCCCATCATTTGGAGAGGACGTGAGGTAGGAACACGATGCAGCTGCCTACATTGCATCTGCAGTCAGGAAGCAGAGATTTGGTGATATTCAGCTAACTTTTTCCTTTTTCTTCAATCCAAGACCCCAAGTCATTGGATGATACTTTCCACAATTAGGTGTCTTCTCACTTCAATTAACCCAATCAACAATCCCTTACAGGCAACCCTGTAAACTAATTATCCCTCAAAAGTATGCCTGGAGCCAGGTGGTGGTAGCATGCGCCTCCCAGAACTCGGGAGGCAGAGGAAGCGGACCTCTGTGAGTTCAAGGCCATCCTGGTCCATGGACAGCATTCAAGGCCAGCCAGGCTACACAGAGAAACTCTGTTTTGAAAAACCAACAGAGAAAAGAAAAGAAAAGGTTGGAAGCTCGTCTTCTAGGCTTACAATTAACGCTGACCATCACAGGAATCAACCACATCGGATGGGAAACGGACAATCAAACAAGAACAAACTGCTGCAGCAGATGGCATCGCAGCACATGAAGTCTTCTCATCTTACTCATCCTACACAAAGCAGCTATGACTTGCCGGAAGGCAGTAGAGGCTGGGATTATCTCAGGGTGATCAATCTGTCAAGAGCAGATTTTATTCCCCCTTCCTAGTGAAGAACCATGACACGTACTCCATTAAAATCTACAGTTGCAATTCTCCCATGGAAGGCAGACTGGAAGAGCCAAGGAAGCAGGAATAGGAGAAAGGGAGAGAAAACGGGGAAATCAAGTACATGTTAGTAACAAGGGAAAAAAGAAGTGGGTCTAAATCTAAGATGTTTTTGTATGTGTATGTGTGTGAGCTTATGAGTCCTTAAAACATACTATCCTGAGAGTTAAGAAATTGAAAGTTGGGCTGGAGAGATGGTTCAGCTGTTAAAGGCTAGGCTCACAACCAAAAATGTAAGAGTTTGGTTCCCAGCACCCACAGCTGTCTCTCCAGCCACCAAAAATAAAAATTAAAAAAAAAAAAAGAAATTGAAAGTTGGGGCTAGTGAGATGGCTCAGTGGTTAAGAGCACTAGAGGTTCTGAGTTTAATTCCCAGCAACCACATAGTGGCTCACAACCATCTATAGCGGGATCTGATCTCTCTTCTGGAAAAAAAATAGTAAGTAGCACTATTCCATAAAACTCATGTAATACATATTACCTTTGTTTCAAGATTGTAATATTCTTTTTTCTTTTAAAGAAAAAAAGAGCTGGGCAGTGGTGCATACCTTTAATCTCAGCACTTGGGTGGCAGAGGCAGATGGTACCCCATGTGTCCAAAGTCAGCGTGGTCGACAGAGTCAGTTCCAGGACAGCCAGGGCTACACAGAGAAGCCATATTTATTTCAAAAGAAAAAGAGAAAAGAAAAAAAAAGAAAAGAGAAGAAAAAGAAAAAAGAAAGAGAGAGAAAATAATATGAGAAACACATTGTGGTGAGATTTTGTTAGTACTGTAAGGAATAAAAACTTGCCTGAAGATCAGAGTGTGGAGCTAGCCACACTAGTCAGCCACACAGGCCAGGCAGTGGTGGCACACAGCTTTAATCCCAGCAGAGGCAGGTCATCTCTGTGATACACAAATTAATCCAGTCTAAAAGAAAAACAGAGCCAAGTTTTGATAGCTCACAGCTTTAATCCCAAATCTTGGGAGTCACAGGCCTTTAATCCCAGCACTAAGAGGGTGGAGGCAAGAAGGGATATGGCTGGGCGGAGAGAGGAGTACAAGATGGGAGGAGACAAGAGAGCATTGCATTCAGTCTGAGGACTCATAGAGACAGGATTATTCATTCGGTCTGAGGATTTCATAAAGGTAAGAACTAGTGGCTGGCTGCTCTGATATTTCAGCATTTACCCCTGTATCTGACTCTGCGTTTTTATTATTAAGACCAATTAGAAATTGAGCTACAATACATTGTTTTTAATTTTTTAAAATAATACTGCATCATTTCTACTTTAATTGAAGATTATTCTGGTAACTACAAGATCACACACATTGTCTTCACATTTGTCTTAGTATCACGGTCAGTGTCAGAGATTCTGGTACCACGGCAGTCTTTCTACTGCTGCCTACCCCAGCAACGTGGCCCAGAGCTACTGACCTCACAACACAAAAACATCCCCTCTTATACATGAACCTCAGTCACCTGACAGGAAAGTAATATCTGAAAGAGCTACTGGAGGATGTTCAAATCTAGAACAGTTCCTATGGGTTCATCTAAGTTTAAGTAAACAATATGAATTCACCAGATTCTGCCATGTTTGACCATATTATGAGCCTGAAGCTGTTAGAATAGACCCCAACATAGTTTTCCCCTATCCCACAAGGACTTTAGGAAATATATGATCCTCTAAGAAACCCTAAATAAATCCACTGGAACACCCACACAGAGAGACATAAAAGCAGACGGGGCTGGTTGGGAAGAGGAGATCAGCAGAAGCAAGAGAGGGAAAGTGGGGCAAAAATGATGAGAATACTAGTAACTTTTTAAAGAGATCTATGGTTTAGGAATAGAGGACTGGCTCAGCAGGTTAAAGCACTTGTTCTTTCAAAGGACTTTGATTCCTAGTACCTACGTGGTGCTCACAACCACTCACAATTCCAGTTGCAGGGGATCTGAAGCCCTCCACTTCCATAGGCACCAGGCATGCATGTGGTATACATGCAAACATGCAGGCAAGCACCCATACAATAAAGTAAAAACAAATAAATCTTTAAGAAATCAGTTTTAGTTTTAATCACACATTTGCTAGAACAATAAAGTATCACATATTCATGTGTCAGGAGCTTTTTTGCTCTAAGTTACAAATAAAAAACGAAAGAAGGAGGCTGTATTCATGATGCCAGGGACGACCATTGCTTTGTTCCCAAAACACACCACCTACACACACCTATTCACCCATTATGACCCCGAGTAGGGCACTGGCAGACTTCTGCCTATACCTTTACATGAAGACAGGAAACTCAGTATTTTTCCTCTATAAAGACATGCACCTGTGCATGTTTGTGTGTGTGTGCGCATGTGTGTGTATCTGTGTACATGTGTATCTATGTGTGTGTGTGTGTGTGTGTATGTGTGCGTGAGATATCATGGCATCTGTCTTTCATAGAACTTGGAAGGTAGAGGCAATAGGATCTCAATGAGCTCAAGGCCAGTTCACTGTGAGCTCCAGGACAGCTAGGGCTACACAGAAAGACCATACCTTAAAACAGCAACGAACCCTCCAGCACTCCCACACTTTTGTGGTGTTGAGGATCCATATAACTATTCATTCTCATTGATGTAAGTTTTTCACTATGAAACATATCACAGTTCTGCCCTACTTTCTGCTAATGGACAGTTTAGGTAGCTATTATGAATAAGTTTTTGGTAAACATATATATTCCCATAAACTCAGAGATGAACTACTGGATTGCAGAATATACTGGCTGATATACAGTAGAAATAGTCAAACTGCTTTCCAAAGTAGTTGGCACAATTTCCCTTTCTAACCACAGTGCAAAATAGCTATACTTTCACATCTTTACTGGAACAATACATCTATATCTCTATATATAGACATTTGAGCCATTTGGGCGAATGTGTAATTTTCTAATTTTGCTCTTATATGTATTTTCAACAAAAACTATGTTATGTTCAATATAATTTAATATTATTCCTTAAATTTATAGGCTACAGAGTTAAAGAAGACTATTTCCTAACTAGATGTAAAAGAAAAAATCTAATGGAGATTTAAAAACATTATTAAGTTAATTTATTAATAAGTAGAATTAGCTGGGCAGTGATGGTACATGCCTTTAATTCCAGCACTTGGGAGGCAGGGGTAGGCAGATCTTTGTGAGTTTGAGGCCAGCCTGGTCTACAGAGCACATTCCAGGACAGGTACCAAAGCTACAGAGAGAAACCCTGTCTCAATAAACAAACAAACAAACAAACAAACAAACAAAAATGGAGAATTATAGGAATTAAGGAGATTTCAGTAAGTAAAGTGCTTGCTCTAAAAGAATAACGATCTAATTTTGGAACCCCAGTACTGATATAAAAAAACAAGTCGAGCAGAGCATGTCTATAATCCCAGTACCGGAAAGGTGGGAGCAGGAGGCTACAGGCCATCCACTTTAGCAGAAATGGTGAATTCCCGGTTTAATGAGAAACGGTATCAAAACACAAGATGGCGAGTGATGAGAAAGACACCCAGTGCTGATGCTTGGACTCCACAATGCGGGTACAGCACCCTCAAACATGTGTATATATATGCATATAACACACACACAATTTTTGACATATGCATCAATAATACTTTCTGACACTGGGATCCAAATCTCTCAACAGATACTCTATAAAGTTCTATTCTGCTTAGGGACCTGGGAAAATAATGAATTCACTCTACAAAACAAATTGTTTAGAGTGCCAAGATTTGGCTTCTTATCAATGACACGGTTAGACTGTATGTAATCAACTAGTACATTTTTTAAAAACTTACTTCTTCCACAAATTAAGAGTCATACTTGAATGCCACTCATATTTACCTAATTATCCTTAGATTATTAAATTCAAATGATAAGTAGGAAAATTAATGCCTTGATATTAAAATAATTTAACAAAGAATCTTTTTTTGTAACAAAATCACCACATGCTTCAAAACTGAATATGTCTTACACCAAACAAATTAGGATTATAGCACTACAGCTAAATATAGCAGAAAACTTCAGTTTTAGGAAAAAAGGAGAACAATGATAGAAATTAGATTATCATCAGTGGTCCATTCCAGGACACTAAGTTACTACAAATGGTTCACTTACATTTTTGAACAAGAGTTAGTCTTTTCCATGTAAACAGAGAAATAAAAATAAATTATCCTACCAGTATTTGCAGAAAAATGAAAATATATTTTATGTCAGATGATATCTACACACAACAGCTAAGAATGAAGGCAACAATCACAAGATACGCCATCAAACCTTGTATCAACTTTCAGGACAAGCAGGCTTCATCTATTGCCTCAGATGTAAGTAAACAATAGCTACGAAACTTTGTTCAACTGTATGCTAAAAACTTCAAACATTGCTTCTCAATCACATATACTCACAAGTACACACATATAAGCCTAAATATGTACACAGAAGTAGCTGTTCAATAATTCCATAGTTCATTTCATACTGAGCATGGTGGAGCAGAGGAGGAAAGATCTGAAGCAGTTACACATTATCTTTGAAAATGACAAAACAGGAAGATAAGTTAGAACAATATTAAATATGGCCTGCAAGTTGGTTCAATATAAAAGTACTTGCAGCCATGCTTGGTGATGTAAGTACAATTCTTAAGATGTATACAGCGGAAGGAGAGAACCAATCCCCACAAGCTATCCTCTGACTTACACACAAATGCCACTGTATGCTTTCATGCACACATGTACATAGACACACATACACACACCCACATAATGGAAAAAATAGGTGTTATTTATTATAAAAACTTAAAAACGTCTTAAAGCTAGAGTCTCCACCATTACCAAGTTCAGAGACTTCACAATAACAGAGGACTGCAGGACTGGAAGCCAGAATGTGCCTAGACCAAATCTGGCTAAAGAAGAGGTGCAAAGTTCAATGACACAAATAAGAGGAATCTTATTGACCTAGTTGCTCTAGAAGCATCCATTTCTTTCGACTCAGGAGGAATATAGTTAATGGATCTAAACATTCAGAAAAGTAATATACTGAAGAGGAGTCAGTATAGACCACAGCTGTGCCCTCTGCAAGATGCTCTTGTAGCTATAGGATCAGGAAAAGTATATTTCTCCTTAAATGGTGTTGGGAGGAAAGTTAACCAAAAATAAAATAAAGTAATAGAAGCCAGGCGGTGGTGGCACATGCCTTTAATCCCAGCAGAGGCAGGTGGATCTCTGTGAGTTCAAGGCCAGCTTCTTCTACAAGAGCTAGTTCCAGGTCAGGCTCCAAAGCTACAGAGAAACCCTTTCTCAAAAAAAAAAAAAAAAAATTCAGGCTGGTATGATGGCACCCACCTTTAATAGCACTTGAGAGGCAGAGGCAGGCAGATCTCTCTGAGTTCAAAGTCAGTCTGACCTGGTCTATACAATGAGTTCCAGAACAACCAGAACTATAATACAGTGAGACCCTGTCTTGAAAAAATTAAAAATAATAAGTTTTTAATTTTTGTTTTCATGTTCTATTACTTTATTTTTTTCTTCCTCTTTTTATTTTTTCTTCCTCTTTTTTAAATAAAATATTTTAAAATAAAATAATAACTTTAAGAAAATGTTAGCATGGATATATATATTTTAAAGACAGGGTTTCTCTGTGTAGCCCTGGCTGTCCTAGAATTCACTCTATACACCAGCTGGCTTCAAACTCACAGAGATCTGTCAGCCTATGCCTCCCAAGTGCTGGAATTAAAGCCATGTGCCACCACTGCCTGGAGAGAGATAAAGATTTAATTAAAAACTTAGTCATGAATTTACACATAGAGAAGCATGTGCCTCTATAACCAAAGAGAGATAAAGCAGAAGCTCAGGTGACTATCGGAAAAATTGATAAATGAAATGTCAGCAGACAGAACAGATAAACATAAATATCTGAAATGCAATTCAGCCCAGTCTCCTGGTGCCTGCTCTGATCAGTGCAGCTCCCAAGGCAGAACCAAATGGAGCACTGGAGAGCTGGCAGCAGCGGCTGGTCCAGTGGAGACCACTCCTAGAGCAGGAGTGGACCCTCCGAACAGGAAAGGACAGGTGGGGGTCTGAGGTAGTACATCCTCTCGGGTCTAGAACGTTACAGAGCGAGGACCTGGAGCAGAAAACGAGCTAAAAGTCTTAGTGCAGAACAGACTGACATGAAGTGAGGATCTCAGCCAATAATCTGTGCAGGACTCAGCACTGATTTTTCAACCAAGTGGATGATCTTATTTGTGATGTAATTGATACATTGGCTAGGGGCATAATTGGGAAAAAATGACTGGGGGTAAAACAAATTGCTAATAATCAGTATCATCAAGTAACTGACTTTGTTAACACTGGTCTTCATTTCAGCAAAGTTTTGAAAGCAGATAGAAGGCTGCCACCTTCAAGTGTGAAGGGTGTCTTAGTTTCTTTTTCTTGGAAAAAGGGTGTGACCAACTCAAACAGCAGCTTACAGGCATTCGAATCACAGCTTCCTATAATCTCAAGATTTTGGAAGACAAGGCAAAAGGATTAGAATTTATCCACAACAAGTTTGGGGCCAGCCTGAGCTACATAAGACACTGCTTCAAGCAAAAGAAATAAATAAGCACGGGGGCTGGAGAGATGGCTCAGAGGCTAAGAGCTTTGCCTGCTCTTCCAAAGGTCCTGAGTTCAATTCCCAGCAACCATATGGTGGCTCACAACCATCTGTAATGAGGTCTGGTGTCCTCTTCTGGCCATAGAAGGAATGCTGTATACATAATAAATAAATATTAAAAAAAAGAAATAAATAAGCTGAAATTTACAGAAATAAAGAAAATGTTAGGCAATAGAAAATCAAGAAAAAGAGAGGCATAAGGATTACCACTAAGGCACACTATGCTCTTGAACTGCCAAAACGGGAAGTGAGAAAGAAACACTGATCACTATGGAGGAAAAGCTAGGGAGCTAGCTGTCTTATTTTTCTATTACTATGAAGAGACACCAGGACCAATGTTATAAAAGAAAGCATTTAACTGGGGTCTTCCTTACAGTTTCAGAGGGTTAAGCCGTGATCATCACGTTGAGAAGCATGATGGCACAGAGGCATGGGACAGTAACTGAGAGCTTACATCTGATTTATAAGCATAAAACGTGCACGGGGGCGGGGGCTGGCGTGGACTTCAGGAACACCGAAGCCCACCCCTAGTAACACACCTTCTCCAACAAGGCCACACCTTCCAATCATTTCTAAACACTCCACCTACTGGGAACACAGTCTTCAAAAATATTAGCCTATGGGGGCTTTTCTCAAAACACTGTATACACTAAACAAAAATGAAATTAAAAAGAAAAGCACTGTGGTGAAAGAAGTCAGAACAGGGTTGTCAAATTTAGAAGAGTTGATTAGGAACAGGCATAATGTGTTTAATGGACACATTCTGTGGTTACAAAACCTATCAGAACCTTAATAAGTACACACAGAAAGCCTGAGCATTTTATTAAATTGAACATTACCTGAAAAAAACCAAATACATCTGGCATGATTTGGTAATCAAAATTCAGAATTGTAAAATGCTAGATAAAGTAGTGAACTTATGACAGACTAGCACTTAGGAGAGAGTTGGCAGGTCAGAAAGACAAGACCTGCCCTTACCCACATAGAAAGTTCAAGGCTAGCAAACAAAAATCAAAATCACAGCCCCAAGTTTCCCTGAAAATGAATTTGATATTTACGTTACATAGCTGACCTGGGAAAGAAGGGAAGAACTAAGTTTTGCTAATCATCATTCTGAGAATTTAGTAACCAAGCCAGGTGGTGGTGGCACAGGTCTTTAATTCCAGCACCTGGGACACAGGTGCATTGATCTCTGTGAGTTCAAGGTCAGCCTGGTCTACAAAGCAAGTTCCAGGACAGCCAGGACTACACAGAGAAATCCTGTTCAAAAAATAAAACAAAAAAAGAACTTACTAATCATTGAATTTTCTACACATTAAGATTCTTAACTACTGAGAAAAGTTATGACACCAGAAAAAACATTAGGTTTCCTAGTCAGTTTTCACTGTCAAGCTGATACATCCTTAAGTTGCCTAAGAAGGGTTATAATCGAAGGATTATCCGATTAGATTGGTCTGTGCATGTGTGCATATGTGTGTGTGTGTGTGTGTGTGTGTGTGTGTGTGTGTGTGTGTGAGAAAGAGAGAGAGAGAGAGAGAGAGAAAGAGAGATTACTAATTATGCAGGAGAGCCCAGCCCACTGTGAGTGATCTGGAAATATAACTCAAATAAACCTTTTCCTTCTGTAAATTGCTTTCAGTCAAACTGCTTCATCATAGCAACACAAAGGAAACTAGAACACTAGGAAATAAAACATATAGAACAACAAAAAAACAAAATAGCCCCCAATATATAAATAAAATTCTAAATATATACAGAAATAAAGACAGAACTAAAACATGGCATGTAACAAGATACAGCAGACTTGTACTGGATATGCTAGATTTAAAAATATACTGCTGAAATTAAGAGCAAGGTTCACAATGCTCCTATTCTCTAATTGCAAGAAAGGAAAGGACTAACTGTTCCCTGACATTAGTCAGCTAATCCCTGAGCTGGACACAGAAACCCAGCCAATCCTAAAACATTCCTTTTCTGAATGTCTCCATCACACTTCCCAAAGCCTGGTGTGATGGCAACTGCTCTGTGTAGAGAATATTTAATAATACAGTTCTCCCATGTGAGCAACAAAAACCAAGTGGTTTTAGTTTCACAAACACCAACAGTTTCTTTCTCAGGACAAGAGTATTTAAAAGGTAGCAAACTAGAGAGAAGGTAAGCACACACGCATGCTAGTCTCTAGCACAGAGACTAGGTCTATGGAGGCCTCGTCATGTGAAATGTACACAAGCAAGTAAATATAGGGGCACAACTACATTCATATGTTTATATATGTAGAAAGCAAAATCTAAAAATAAAACAGAGTAGGGGATATAAAGGATACTGACAGAAGGTCTAACATAGATGTAAACAGAGTCCGAGGAGTAAAGCATGGGACAAGGACATCACTGGGAGCTGGCCAGACGGCTCGGTGAGTAAAGTCACTTGCTGCCAAGCCTGATGGTCCTAGTTTGATCCCGGAGATGCCACATAGTGGTAGGAGAGAACAAAAGTCCCAAAAGTTGTCCTCTGACCTGGTTAGTACATTGTGGTGCATGTACATGCAAACACACAAACAAAATAAATATATGAATGTGATTCTTTAAAAAGATACTGATACAGGTAACAACTGTAGAATCTTTAGTGTGAATGCAAAGTCAAAAAGTAGAACAAAGAAAACCATACCAATTAAAACTTCTGGAGAGTGGGAATATAGGAAAAATTACAACAGAAAGATAATTTAAAACAATCCTAGGATTACCTGTGGTAGTTGATATAGAAGATCTAGTCATTGTAGACTACAGAAATTATGGGCTTGTGGGAAAAGAGGCAAGAATTAAAGTTTCCTTTGTGGGACTGTGAATGAAAGATGGAAACACACACACACACACACACACACACACACACACACAATCAGATTACTCCAAAGCCAGAAAAAAAGAAAGAAAAGAAAAGAAAAAAAAAGAAATGAAAAGAAAAGCACCAGACAGACAGACTGTCTGTCATCAAGCAATCAAAGGCTGTCGAGGTGTCGAGGACTTGCAGGGCGTGGAAGAGCTACACGAGGTTAGTAGGAATATAATTCGTGCAGATACTGTGGAAATGACTATGGAGGCTCCTCAATGTACTAAAAGACAGTCAGTGCATATCGGCAATCCTAGCACACCAGAGGCAGGGCAGGAGGATGTGAGATTGAGTTCAGTCATGGCTACACAGCAAGTTCCAGGCCAGCTTGGGTGACAGACATAGTGCGATCTTCTCTCAAAATCAGTCAATTAAATAAAATTCTACAGAACTAAAACTCCAAGCCCATATGATCCAGACCGACCACATCTGGGTACAGAACTAAAAGTCAAAGACAGCAGACAGGACAGATATACACACATTCACACTTACTGAAACACTACTCACAAGAGCAAGCCACAAAATCAGCCCAAATGCCCAGAAACAAATGAAATGGTAAAATAAGTGAGGTCTATAAAAATATTATTATTATTAATATGTAATACTAAGCACATTTTATTAAATCACAAACACCAAAAATATGTCATTTGTAGGAAAATGGATGAAACTGGGTATTGCCATGTTAAACAAAGTAAGCAAAACTGAAAAAGATAAAGATCATATGTAGACTCTACATGAAAAGTAAAAAGGAAACTGTTTGGGAAGTGGAAGGATACCAAACTGGGGACTAGGGCAGGCAAAAGTGTTTGCCATGCAAACTTAGTGGCCTGAGTTCAATCCCTCGAACCCATCTATACACAAAGGTGGAAGGAAAGAACCAATTCCACAGAGTTGCTCTCTGACCGCTACACTCATGTAATAGCACATGTGCCTTCCTTAATAATTAAAATAAATGGGCCGGGTGGTGGTGACACACCCCTTTAACCCCAGCACTCGGGAGGCAGAGGCAGGCGGATCTTTGTGAGTTCGAGGCCAGCCTGGTCTACAAGAGCTAGTTCCAGGACAGGCTCCAAAGCCACAGAGAAACCCTGTCTCGAAAAACCAAAAAAAAAAGTAATGATTAATAAAAATTAAAATAAATGAAATTAATATTAATATTAAAAATAAAGTCTAGAGAGAGAGCTCAGCAGTTGGGAGTACTTCCCATTCTTGCAAAGGACCTGAATTTGGTTCCCTCCACCCAAGCAGCTAACAACTGTTTTTAACTACAGCTCCAAGAAATCTGATACTCTCTTCTGGCCACCATGGGCACCTGCACACATGTTATATACACAAACATGCAAGCATATACATAAATAAAAATAAAACAATTAAAATTAAAATTGGTGGGCTAAAGAGATAGCTAAATGGATAAGAGAACTTGCTCTATAAGCATTAGGACCTGGGTTCAAATGCCCAGAAGTACATAAAAGACCAAGAATGACTGTGCATTAGTAAATTCAGAGATATTGGGGACAGAGACAGGAGGATTGCCTGGATTTACTATCTCCCAGTCTAGCTCCAGGTTCATTGAGAGGCAGTGTCTCTAAGGACTATGATAAAGCAGGATATCTAATAGTCTCCTCTCACCTCCAGGCATGCGTGGGCATATGCAGTTGCACACACACACACACACACACACACACACACACACACTAAAAAATAAATTTAAAAAAGAAGGTTCCTAACAGATACATAGAATAAATGTACAACTGCATTATAACACATCATAGCCAGATGATACGCATGACTCTTCAGATTTAAATTTGAATTAATTCAAGCCAGCCAAAATTTAAAATGTACATTTTACTTGCATTAGCTACATTTTTAGATCCAATAGCCACGGGTTGCTAAATGGGTATTGATTGGAATGGTCTATGTGCAGGACATTTCCATCCTGGCAGAATATTCTGTTAGGCAGCACGCACCTAGAAAAAGGAACCTGATTTACGACAGTGATGTCAATACACTCATATACATCAATTAAATGAAACAAACAAATAAATCATTACTTTTTTAATTTAAAAAGCTCAATACACCTAATTGTAGATGAATGGGGAGATAGCAATCCACAGTGTTAGAAGTCAGGACAGTGTTCCTTTGAAGATGAAGGGGGAGTAGGAATCATGAGGCAAGAGGACAGTTTCTTGCTATTATTGTTGTTTTTGTTTGTTTGGTGGTCGGTTGGTTGGTTTGGTTTGGTTTTTTTGAGACAGTGTTTCCCTGTATAGCTGGAGCTGTCCCAGAACTCACTCTATATACCAAACTGGCCTCAAACTCAGAGATTCACCAGCCTCTGTGTTGGGATTTAAGGCGTGCACCACCACCATCTGGTTCTTGCTATTAGTTTTGTCTTTATTGAAAGATGGTACAATATACATCCCAGGATGGCCTGGAGTTCACAATTCTTATACTTGAGTCTCCAGAGTTCTGGGATTACACAAATGTGCCACCACTCTGGGATCATGCTCTCTTTTTTATCTGTGAGATGACTACACTGAAAAATCTCACAAACTTTGCGTAAATAATCTGTATACCTTTCTACATGTACACTATAGATCAATAAGAAAAACGACTTTTAAAAAATTAAATAAGTTTGTTAACACTGGCTGCTCTTCCAGAGGCCCTGAGTTCAATTCCCAGCAACCACATGGTGGCTCACAACCATCTGTAATGAGATCTGGTGTCCTTTCTGGCCCACAGAGATGCATGTAGACAGGATATTGTATATATAATAAATAAATAAATTTGAAAAAAAACTAAAAATTGACATTAATTAGCCAGGCACGGTTGTATATGCCTTTAACCCCAGCGCTCAGGAGAAGAGGCAGGTGAACATCTGTGAGTTTAAGGCCAGCCTGATCTACATAGTGAGCGCTAGGAAATCCAGGGCTACGTAGAGAGACCCTGTCTCAAAACAAAACAAAACAAACAAACGAACAAAGCAAAGGTATTATCTAGCACACAGAGAGTATAAAAACATTACTAAAAATAGAGTAAAGATTTTGAAGTAAAAGGCTAGCTGGAATTATAGAAAAAGAGAGGATGGGAGGGAAATGATGAGGTACTGCCTGAGAACCTGCTAGAATCAACAAACACTAAACACAAATTTTCTATGTTCAAAAACCCAAAATGGGATAAATAAAAGGAAAGCATGATGAAAATGAATTATTCTGAGAATGCAAAATTCCAGAGACAAACACTTCAAATTAGAAGATATTGCACAAATAAGATTTGGAATGACTTAATATTATTCACTTAACAAAAATTTTCAAATGCTTAGAATAGCCGCCAATAAAAACTACACTTACCAGAATTCATCGCTCACCCATTAATACAATCACAATATTTACACTAGTAACATTTTGGCCTAGCCACTCGAAGCTCCTTTAAACACATACATGCTCATGTGTTTGTGGGATGTGAGCCACCGGTAGCATAGTTCTTCACCCCAAAGCTCTCTTTTGTTGTTGAATAGATTCTATTTTCTTATTCATTTAAAAAAATATTTCGAGGTCCAATAAACAAAAAGTTCACAGGAAACCAACACAACACTGTTCATCTTTCATTTGCTAAATAATACAATCCAAATTTTAGCTACTCAAACAAAAAAAGGACAATTCTAATTACAAGAAAGGTAAAAATCTCTACCTTAAAAATGCATGTTTGACCCGCTTTTTATTTGGTTTTCTTTTCTTTTGAGAAAGGGTCTGTAGGGCTGACTCACATGTCTCCTAGGTGCTGGAATTTTAGGTACATGCCACCACACCTTCAAAATGAATGAATTTAGCTTTGTAAACTGCTCACTTCTTAGTTTTCTCACTGTATTGCAGACTTATATTTTTCTAGGAATGGTTAACAGTCTTAGGACAAGTGTTTGGAAATTCCTAAGATTAGCTCACTAAAGGAAGCAGGCCCTGGCTGAGCACTGCAAGGGAATCATTTGTCCCAGCTGCAGTAATGGGAATACAAAGGCACGTTCTAGCTGGTAAAGCCAAAGGGTGAGCTGTTAAAGAAGCACGCCAAGACCACAGAGAGTAAGTGGCTCAGACTTAAACATGCGCTTCCTACCCAGTTTTCAGGGACAAGCACAAAGAAACAACGGCTAACTAACTAAAGAAGCTAAAGGCTATCAAGTGCCAATTTTGGATGGCATTTGCAACTGAAACCTGAACACAGACATCGTGGATATAGAGTGATCTAACCCTTACCAAAGTAAATCTGCAAAGGAGATGCTTAGCTAGGAAAGACTGGAAAGAGATAGGGATAAGGTGAAAAGAGTCTAAGAATCTTAGGTACCATTTATAGCCATGAATACAAATGCACATAATAGGAAAAACACCAGTATCTTTTTTTTTTTCTCAGATCAGGTTTCTCTGTAGCTTTGGTGCCTGTCCTGGAACTAGCTCTTGCAGACCAGGCTGGCCCCGAACTCAGAGAGATCCACCTGCCTCTGCCTCCCGAGTGCTGGGATTAAAAGGTGTGTGCCACCACCGCCTAGCTGGAACTAAACTAATATGTTCACGCCTTTAATTCCAGCACTTGGGAGGCAGAGGCAGGCGGATCTCTAAGTTTGAGGTCATCTTATTCTACATAGTAAGTTCCAGGACATCCAGGGCTATATAGAGAGACACCAGCTCAAAAAAACAAAACAATTTTAAAAAGATACAAGAATACCTGAGTTTGATCCCCAGAACTCACATGGTGATTCTGGCAAGCTGACCTCAACAAGTACACATTGCTATATCTGTACAGCAAGCATAAATAAACCAAATGCAATTGAAGCACAGTATTGTTCAATGTATTTCCTCCTCAAGTATAGGTCAATTACAGCTTATGGATAAAGTCTATTTCATTACAATCACTTTGACTATACAAAGATTTGAGATATTTGGAAAGAATGGATTAAACAGAGGTTGGCTTTTTAGTGCTTTTTTAAAAAAGTATTCTTAGCATGCCTTATCAAAGTACTTTACCTGCCATCTCTTCTGAGGGCAAAAATGATGCCATCTTTCTGGAATGGAAGCAGCTTTTCTCTAAGTTTATCAGGTAAAAAATCCAGCTGCGTATATGATTCGCTTGTTAAAGATGAAATCTGAGGTGTAGGAGCCTTGTTTTTGTTACCAGCCGTCAGCATGGTGAGCCTGGATACAAGGAGCTACAACAAACAAAGGGGTGGGGAAGTCATTATTAACCACATTGCAGAACCCCACACGTAACACTGAAAAAGAGTCATATATCAACTGGATTTTTACAAAACTAATAACATTTAAGCTTTCCAAATTATTTTTATTTTCTGTTTGTTATGGTGCTGTGGACGAAACCCAGGACTTGCTAAAGCTAAACAAATGCTCTACTACTGAGCTAAAATTCCAGCTCGGATAATTCTTTAAAAAAAAAAAAAAAAGAATGCGCCAGGCGGAGGTGGTACGCACATGCCTTTAATTGGCATTTGGGAGGCAGAGGCAGGCTCTGTGAGTTCGAGGCCAGCCTGGTCTACACAGCAAGTTCCAGGACAGTTTCCATAGCTACAAAGAAACTCTGTCTCAAAAAAATAAACAAAGAAAGAAAAATAAAGCAAAACAATGACAACAACAGTGAATGCATGTCTCAGGTGATTTAAAAATTCTTTACCCCACGAGCCTGAGGACCTGTTTGATCTCCAGGCCCCATGTAAAAAAGAACCGACTACGGCACAAAGTTTTGCTTTGAGCTTTGCCTGTGCCCCAACATATAAAATGAGGCAACAGTTCTTGTCTAAGAACATTTGGAGAATGAAAGATATAGTAGAGTTCACTTTTAAATAATTCTCTTAAAAAGTAACACTCGCACTGTGCACAGTGGTGCCGGCACGCAGGGAGCCAGTCTGGTCTACACACCAGCTCAGCTAGGGCTACATGGTGTGAATTAGTCTCAAAAAGAGGGTGAGGAGAAAATGATGTGTTTAGAATGATAAAATCCAGAATAGCAAAATTCTCAGACCATATTGCCAAAATAAGGCAAAAGTGAGACAAAGTTGTAGGTATTTCCTCTATTCATCATTGGAAATGTGCCAGAGTTATACATTCTGCTTTGTGGCTAAATCATAGTAAAAATACCTGTTTTTAATAGGTAGAATATTTTCCCTAAAGAAAGTCATAGTTTAAAATGCTTAGCACCCAACCTCTTGAACTCCATAGCACTGTGCATTCAGAAACACGAGTCTCAGTAAACACACAGAGTAGACTCTGTGCTGGACTCTGGCTATCTAGTAGTAAATACAGATGCTCTGAAAAACCGTCTGTAGGAAGGTATTTGTATTGAGCTGGGACAGAATAGGGACTTGTTTTTTGTGTTTGTTTGTTTGGTTGTTTGTTTTTCTCTGGGGGTTTAGAAGAGAACACACATACATATATATCCTTTATGTAATTTTAATATGAATATAGTTTAAAATTAAAGCCTGAATAATAAACTTAGTAACCAAAGCAGACAGGATCAAAAAGAGTTCTTGGAAGAGGTATAGCATATACAAAAACCCTGGCTTAGGGAGAAAAGGAAGACACATCTTGAGAAAGAGTGATGAGTTCTTTCCTCACAGTTCTCATCCCGCCTCACTGGTTAATTATTCTCATCTAAATTTCACTCCTGGACCAGAGCTAAGTTCCTAGTAGCTTTCTTTATTCTTGAGTGTTATCTTACACAAGATTTTAAATATTATTTCTCAGACAACAATTTACACATTTATACACGGGGAACTCTTCTTAACTTCAGATTCACATATCTGACTAGACATGTCTACCTGGCTAAAAGGCATCTGTAAGGTTCCAAAAGTAGAATTCCAACTCTCTTTGCTTCATTCATTGCATCCATTCAGGTACTCAGAGTTCTGTCTCAAACTCCACACCAATCTATCAGCAACTCCTGTTGATTCTACATTCTAATTATATCCAGAATCTCACCACTTCTAATCATTTACAAATCTACTTGTCTGATCTGAGCCACCACTGGCTCTAGTCAGAATTTCTAGGAAAATTCAGCTGGTATTACCTGTGTCCATCTTTCCTTAAAACTTTTTGCGATACAACAGATAGTGGGGTACTCTGAAAGAGGCCATCTGATCATGTTATTTCTCAGAATAGTTCTTGCCTTGAGTCAGATTTCAGTCCCACCAGTCCCACCACAGGCTTTTCTTTTCTTTTCTTTTTTTTTTTCTTTTTGGTTTTTCAAGACAGGGTTTCTTTGGGTTGCTTTGGAACCTGTCCTGGAACTAGCTCTTGTAGACCAGCCTGGCAGAAATCCACTTGCCTCTGCCTCCCAAGTACTGGGATTAAAGGTGTTGTGTTCTCCCCACTCCCTGCCATGACCTCTCCATGCCTTACCTGCTTTTACCATGCTAATTGTTCTTGTTCTTTCCGGTCTCAGAACTTTGCACTCGCTGATCTGCCCGATACCTGCGCGTCTGATCTGAGCCACCATTTCCTAGCATCTGTCACACTCCTCTAAATGATCATTTATCAATAAATAACTCAACCACTCTACTTAGATCTTAACTCCTCATAGCTCTGGCCCGGCCCACCTTTTTTCTCCTCGATAGCCGCTATGAGTTTACAAAGTATTACACAGTTTACATCTTTTGTTGTTTATTTTATTTCTCTTAGTTTGGACATAGCTTCATAAGGGCAGGGGTTTATTGGTATTTTTGCTTTTTCTGCTTTTTTTGTAATAAGGATTGAATGTAGGGCCTAAGTTTGCTTTGAATTTTGTGTGTGTCTCAATACATAAAATAAAACAACAGTTATTGTCTAGGAAAATTTGGGGAAAGAAAGATTTAGTAGAATTCTTTTAATTAATTCTCTTCCTTGTGCATGCTAAACAGGCACTCTACTGCTGAGCTGTATCTCCAGTTTTTTACTTTTTATTTCTAGACAGGGTCTGACTAAGTCATCCAGGCTGACACAGCAGCCTCTGAAGTAGGTGAACCCAGCAACTCAAGATTTCTTTCTGTTTTGTTTACTAATGTTAAAAACCCAGAAGTTCCTGGCACTAAGTACTCACTATTATTTGTCTCTTTAGAGTTTTAAAGGACAGGCTTTAATCCCAGCACCGGAGAGGCAGAGACAGATCTCTGAGGTCAAGGTCAGTCTAGTCTACAGAGTGAATTCAAGGACAGCCAGGGCTACAGAGAAACCCTGACTTGAAACACACACACACACACACACACAAAACCCAACAACAACAACAAAGGTTAGGAGGACCATACTGGGTCCAGAGGTAGGAGAGGGTCAAGGGATGAGAAAATATAAATTGTGGCCATAGGCATGCACAGTGCTAGTGTGCAACTAGTGTGCAACTGGAGTTCATGAGAGAAGCAGCGGGGGGGGGGGAATTAAGAGACTAGTACAGTGCTCTGCATGCTTACAAGTAGAAGTCACTGTAGTATATACAAATATACACTAAATTCAATTATAATATATGAGTGCATTTTGCGGAGGGATTAAGATTAGAACCAGTACTCTTAACAGCTAAACTACCCTCCAGCCCTGATACAACTATATTTATAGGTCATCAGTAAACTAAATCCTAAATCTAATAAATTGGGATGTTTAATTGGCAAAATTTAACATTATATAATAGCATATCAATTGCAATAGAATTACATAATATTTTCTGACTTGTTTATCACAAGGCTTCCTAAGCTGCTATATCAAATGTCAATTACTTTAAAAGCAAAGACACCTTCCATTCCATAGGCAACTGTTTTCAGAAGAAAGATAAAACAACTACCATTTATTGGAAGGTAGCTATGCTCACCAATATACCAGTAACACATCAACTCCCACTTACTGGATAATTAATCTCTTCCTTGGAGGCACTATGCTGAGACATTTTATAAAATCTCTGCAATTCTCAAAACAACTTACAAAGCATTTATTTTTAACATTTATTTATCCCGTGGTGTGTGTGCCCTTGAGAGCGCTGCAACATCTGTGTAGGGATCAGAGAACATTTGGGAGCCAATTGTCTTTCTACCATGTAAATTCTGGGGACTTTCCTGGTCCTCAGCCTCGGCAGTAAGTGCCTTTATCCACTGTGCCATATCACTGACCGACAAATTACTGTTACCTGCATGTTAAAATTGAGATTCTGGACTAATAAGTAATTTACACAAGTCTTAGAACTGACTGGTGATGACACCGAGTCCAGGACTTAGACTGGTCTGATGCAAAAGTCTGAACTTCTCCATTCTACAGCATTGCTTCCAGATCAACACTCATCTGACAATATTTAAGGAGGGAATAGTGCATACCTGTAACCCTAGCACTGGGGAGGTAGAGATAGGAGGATCAGGAGTTCAAGGTCAACATCAGCTACGTAGAGAGTTTAAGGCTACTTGAGGATGATCTAAAAACAAGACCAAAAGCTAGTTTAGACACAGAAAGCTGAAGACCTATGTTAAATTCTCAGCACCTTACAAAACAATCCCAAGTGTGTTCTTTAAACCAAAAAAAATATAAGTAACTAGAAAAAAATGGGAATAAAATTAACGATACTTTTTTTTGTACAGTGAAGAGAGAAAATTACTTTGATATCACAGATAGACACTATAAAAGAATGAAACCGGGCAGTGATGGTACTTGGGAGTAGAGGCAGGTGGTCTATAGCCAGCCTGGTCTATAGAACGAGTTCCAGGTCAGGCGCCAAAGCAACACAAAGAAACTTGTCTCGGAAAATAAATAAATAAATAAATAAATAAATAAATAAATAAATAAATAAGGCTGTTAGATTTGAACACTAAAGTAATTTAAACTCATTTCAGGGGAAAAATTGCATTTAAAGGTTAAAAAGAAAATTTTAAATGTGAGTAAAAGATTCCCCAAATATGTGAAAAACTGAAAAAAAACCTGAAGTATTTCTTTAAAATTATCATGATGCTAGGACAGTAATAGGCTACTTAAAAAAAAAACTAGACATCAACAGGCAATATACATATAAAACATATTCAGCATCAAGGGGATTCAAATTGATACAAATTGTATTAATGAGTCATCACTTTACAATCAGCCTCGACAGAGTAAAGAGACAGGAAATGGGGGCTGAGGAAATGGCTCAGTGGGTAACATGTTTGCTGGACAAGTCTGAGGTCCTGAATTCAGACCTCCAGAACCCATATAAAATTAAACTATAACCCAGGCACTGAGGTGGGTGGGGTAATCAAACACAACAGGGTCCTGGCAGTTCCTAAGGCAGCCAGGATGATATGGGAAGCTTCAGGTTGGGTAAGAGACACTGTCTCAAAAAGTATGGTAGAGAAGAGATTGAGGAGACACCCCAGAGTGAAAGTCTAGTCTCCACAAGCACGCACACAAGTGAGTGCAGCTGCATACCACAGATACACAATCACACACATACGTGGGAAACAGGTTCTCTCCAAGAGTCCTATAGCAAAGAAAATGGAAATAGTTCCTCTGGAGAACAATCTAGGAACCACAGAAGCTCTGCAGCTGAACCGACTTTTAAAAAGTTGGGTAGGTGAGACGGTTCAGAAGGTAAACATTACTGCCGCCAAGCCCAATGACCCACATTTGCTCTCAAGCCCCACACAGTAAGAGAGAACTGACTACCACAGCTCCACACACAGTCTACAGTTCAGTTTGTGCGCACACACACACAGACAAAGAATTTGCATTCCCATGTTAGTTGCAGCACTGGCCACAAAAGCCAAGAGTAAAGAGCAACCTAAATGCCTACCAACAGATGAATTCATTTACATAGTGTTAGTACCAGAGATTCAGGAGATCCTACCATATCCTACATGATGAACTCTGGAGACATTAAGTTCAATAAGCTAGCCACAAAATGTACAACAATGCAGTATCCTGTTAACTTTGTATGAGGTATAAGACAAGCTCTTAGAACAGAAAGCAAGGGGTCAGGGAAGACAGAAAACAGAATTTTAGCTGTGTAAGACAGAAACATTTTACAGTTGTATTGTATAACAAGGTACAAATGGTTAATACACTGAAAGGCCACACTTAATACTTAAGATTGCTGGGCGGTGGTGGCCCAGCACTCCACTCGGGAGGCAGAAGCAGGCAGATCTCTGTGAGTTTAAGACCAGCCTGGTCTACAAGAGCTAGTTCCAGGACAGGCTCCAAAGCTACAGAGAAACCCTGTCTCGAAAAACAAAAACAAAACAAGAATACTTAAGATTGCCAGGGGGTAGTGGTGCATGCCTTTAATCCCAGCACTCACGAGACAGAGGCAGGAGGATCTCTGTGAGTTTGAGGCCAGCCTGGACTACAAGAGCTGGTTCCAAGACAGCTAGGACTGTTACACAGAGAAACCCTGTATTGAAAAAACAAAATCAAACAAACAGACAAAAATGCTTAAGATGATAGATTTTGCTATACGCTTTCACTATGGTAACAAAAAGAAATTTACTAACTGGAAACTGTAAATAGCCATTAGCAAGAAACAGGTTATATTTGAACTACACCATGGAATACAGGTAGCCATAAAAAGTGAAAGTGTTACTGTCACAGTTGACTCACTGAGCTTTAAATAAGGCACTTCATTAAAACAGGTCTTCCTGCTGAGATGCTGGAGCGATGGGTCAGTAGTTTAAAAAAACAAGCACTTTTGCAGAGGACCCAGGTTGGATTCCCAGCTCACAAACCATTTGGAACTTCAGTTTCAGGAGATCCAATGCCTTCTTACAGACACGTACATGGTGTACATACATACATACACTCATATAGGTAAAATAAATAAATCTTTAAAAAAATAAAACAAAACAAAAAATAGTATCTTTCTGCTGAGCATGGTGGTGAATGCCTTTAATTGGAGCACTCCAGTGACACAGGAAGGCAGAACTCTACGACTCACAAACATTTGAGAAGCAATGGTTTAGAGCGGCAGACCTGGGTTCATATCTCAGCCTCAGGCCGTCTTGACTAAGGGGTGAGACTTTAAAATCTTACTGCACTTGTTGAGTCCCAATTCCTTCAATTATTAAACAATACCAAGACTGAGCATATAACAGTGGTAGAGCACATACCCACCAAGTGCAAGGCCCTTAGTCTGTCTTCAGCACTCAGAAATAAGACTCAGAGTGGAGCTTTGCTGGCGCATGCCTTTAATTCCAGCACTCTGGAGGCAGACGCAGAAGTCTCTGTGATTTCAAAGCCAGACTGGTATACAAAGTGAGTTCCAGGACAGCCAGGACTATTATACAGAGAAACCCTGTCTCAAAACCAAAACAAAAGTAACAACAACAAAATACACCAGAGATGCAGCACAGGAAATATGTAAACCCACTTAACCCATTATTGGTTCAGATAAAAGACTCAATCATTATTACTACTTATTGATTTACTCTGGAAGAGTTTATGAAAAAAAACCCAACTAAGCAGTTAGGGATCATAATGCTAAGCACCATGAGAAATTCCAACTCCACAATGGGGCGATGCAGCTCAATAGCGCCTTCTGCTTTATATGCATATTGTACAGGAGGTTATGTGCTGTGGGACAACGGTCTGCACCCTGTCACTGGTATTTTAAATAAAAGCTGATTGTCCAATAGTTGGGCATGAAGTAGAAGTAGGGCAATGAGAATTCTGGGAAGAGGAAAGTTTGAGGCTGCAGTCATCACCCTGAGGCAGAGAACACAAGATGTGACTGCCTCGCCAAAAAGGGTACCAAGCCACGTAGCTAACACAGACAAGAATTATGGGCTAATATAAGTTATAAGAGTTAATAAGAAGCCTGATCTAATAGACCAGTCAGTTTATAATAAATGTAGACCCCTGTGTGTTTATTTGGGACTAAACAGCTGTGAGTGGTGTGGCTAACATAGAGGGATGAAACCCCTGTCGACAGCAATGAGTTCATTAATACACACATATGCACTCACACATGCAAAAGTATCACATTAAAAAACAAAGACTTTTCCCCCCTTAACAAAGAGAAAGTACAGCTAGAGCTGTTACAGAGAGAAACCCTGTCCTGAAAAACAAAACAAAACAAAACAGGAAGTAAGACGGCTTTGGCTGTCTGCAAGTTACAGATATATTTCTGTATCTAGGATTGCACTAGTTAAGAGTTTCATTCGTGTGTATAAACACCTCTTATGAGTACCAGGACACAAACTTGATAAAACTTCAATAAAAATAATGAAAATAGACAATCACAGTTTTTAAATTTAAAAGTAGAAAGCAAAGAAGAAACCAAATCAACACACAAAACAGGACTATGAAGATGCTGGGCTTAGGGAGATATTAGAAGACATTAATTTTGTTTAATCTTTCTCTTCCTCACGCTTTTTAAACAACAACAACAACAAAAAATTTTTTTAAAAGCCTTATCTTTCTGTGTACTATTGTTGAACCCTTTAAGTCTGGTACACTCACTACTAGTTTAAGTGTTCAATAAATATTTACAAGAAAAGTTGTAAGACAAAGTCTCCATTAAAATGATGGGAGAGACTCTGAAGGACATCACACCTGAGATGATCAGTCTGGCATGCCTCATTTGCTAAGTTTACTAGGCTGTGAATTCTGAAGCCTTTTTGATGATGTCTTTTGGTCACTTGAGTAATACAAGTGTCACCTGATCACCACTTAATATTATGAATGAGTTATTCAAAAACAGAATGGCAACAGGACCATTCCATTAGTCTAACAACCCTGAGCTTTCTTCCTTTAAAGGCAACTTCTGGAGAGTGTTTGTATAAATAGGAGGAATTAGCTCAGGACTTTGAAGCCCTTCCAGTCAAACTGAGGATACAAACCCACGCTGCTTCAGGTTCAGTGGATAAAAGCAAATTAAAGGGCCCTCTACAAACTCAAAAGAGGTGCAATCTACTAGTGAGCGAAACTGATAAACACTGGGTCCGCAGAAAGAAAAATCAGGATAAGAAATTACATTAGGGGCTCGGAAATTATACTCATGTCATCTCACCTTTCTCTCTCTCTCTCTCTCTCTCTCTCTCTCGCTCTCTCTCTCTCTCTCTCTCTCTCTCTCTCTCTCTGTGTGTGTGTGTGTGTGTGTGTTTATTTTAGACAAGGTCAATTCTGCAGTCCCAGCTATTCTAACACTCACTTTGTAGCGCAGCTTGTGAACTCGCGTCGATCTTTCGGCTTCTTGCTGTGATTGGCATGAGCCAGGATGCCCGACTCTTACCCACTCTTTTCTTAAAACGCAACTAAAGTATATTCCCACCTCTTGCCCCACACAGCACTCCCAGACCGCCAATACTGGTATGCTAATTTGAGAATCCGCAACTCCCGCCAAGGTTTTTGCAAGTGTACTCGCCTAGGCGGAAGTGACGTTAGGATGACCTGACAGTGGGTGAGTTCAAATACCAGCACTCTAAAACCCTGTTGTGGTGTTCCGAGAAAACTGTCCACCCTTCTTTTATATTTTCTCTCCTCCTTCAGTGAGGCGAAAAAACCTGACGAGAACCTTGCGACCTCATTCGAAAGTCCAAATTATTCAAAACTTTACCCCTAGCCATCTGAACAAGAAGGGCGCATGGTAACCTCTCAAGAACTACAATTCCCATGAGACGAGACAGGAAGCAAGTGGAGGAAACTGCACGGGGGTCGCAAAGCATCTTGGGAACTGTAGTTCCACAAGCCAAAGCACTCCGCAGTCCTGCTCTCCACCACTAAGACTGGAGAAACCAGGTGTTCCGCTTGGAACCCGTTACCGCTAAGGGGAGGAGCCACATCCCTAACACCTTCCCCACATCTCCCACATGACGGACAAAATTCTCCTTTTCTCCTCAGAAGGTCTACAAACATTCCCTGAAGAAATATAGCTGCCTTCCATATATCCAGTGACTAAAATCTCCCGGAACTAGACTACCTCACGGTCCTTACTCGTGGGAAAAGGTGGTTCTTTCACAAGTGGGCAAAATGGCTGACCTCCCAGCTTCATCATTGGTTGTCTATTGCGTCCTTCAAGAACGATCATTTGCCAAGGATTGGTTCTTTCTCTTTTGGGGGCTGGAGATAGACTTAGCCCAGTTCTCCCGCGGCCTCGCAGTGATAATGGGGTGGAGCCAAAGTGGTTTTTCAAACTACGATTGGATACGCGTTATGTCACTCAGTGTTCACCTAGCGTATGAGGGACCCGGCTACCCATCAACGCGAACGGGGAGGCGGGGCTAGTGCGTGGTGGGAAGGGGCGGGATCCTGCCGCCGCGGCTGCCGCTGGAGCCGGTGTCCGGGCTGGTGATGGGGTTAATTCCCTTCCGTGAGACTCTTCCTTGCAACCAGCCGGCCCCGCCGTCGCCCCGCCACGCCGCGCTCACGCCGCCTCCTCCTTCTCCTTCTCCTCAGTAACGCGGGTAAGCGATGTCGTCCCCTCCCCCGCCCCGTCCCGGGAATAACGCGCTTGCTCCCCTCCCCCGCCCGCCCGCCGACCGGTAGCGCTAACGGAGCGGGAGAGTCAGGCAGCCAGCGAGCGACAGCGTCACTCCCGCCACCCCGTCAGGGGTCGTGGGTTTCGGTGGCGAGCCCGCCCGCTGCTCCCGCCGCGCCGTGCCCGCCGGCCCTCCGGGGGCCATGTGCAGCGCCAACCCCTTGAGGCCTAGCGGGGGAACTGGGGACAGGTTCCCCGAGCGTCCCTGATGCAGCTGCTGCTTTCGTGAGCCCCGGAGATCCGGGAAGGACCGAGGGGTGAAGCAGCCACAGCCAGGCCGAGCTGGAGCTGGGGCCGTTCTCGGAGCTGTTTTCCCGGGCCCGGCGCAGATACCCAGGGCTAGTAGCCCCGCTCCGGGGATTTGTCACCCTCGCCGATAAGGAAACAGCTCGTTGAGCCTGTGCTGCGAGAAAAAAAACATAGTGGAGAAATTAGCAAGAAAGTTAAATGACTGTCAGAGCCTTGGTTGCTGATGGTCCTACAGGACGCTGGCTATGATGTTGTTCACTCCCCTCCCCCCCATCCAACCCTGTGTGTTGGAAGTTTTTTTCTCATTTCTGCTTTGTTTGTTTGTTTTTGTTTTGTTGTGCTGATTACGTGCGAGAGGGTGTCACTGTTGTTGGAACTTGCTTTTATAGATAAACAAATTGGGCCTGGCTGTTGTGACCTATGATTTGGGCCCTGAGATAGCAAGCCTTCTAAACTAGCTAGAGGTGAAGAGGTATCTTCCAAAACAGTAAAGTTTAATTAAATAAGTTGAATTTCTGTAGAAGAAAAAATGAATTTTCAGCATGAATGAATATGCAGAGACACGGATACCCCAACACTAAAGTTATAGTTGGCATGGGTGAGTTTAAAGAATCCACCCCCAACACACACACACACACTCGCCTTTGGGGGCATGGTGTTCGAGACAGGGTCTCTGTAGCCTTTGCTGTCCTAGAACTCCCTATGTAGACCAGGCTGGTCTCATAGAAATCAACCTTCTGCCTCCCAAGTGCTGGGATTATAGAGGAGAGAAACTACCACCCAGCTAAAGAAACTCCTTAAATTTAAATGTCTTTGATTTCAAGAGCACTGTGTCATTAAAAAGATTGTTCAAATCAAACTGTAAGTCCCTTTTTGTAATACTTGCATCAGTAAGGTTCATGTAGCTACACATTTAACTGAACAAACATTATTAAAATTTTTCGTCTTTAGCTATATTTTAGGGAATTTTCTTATAATTCCATCAGGCTTTGATAGTGTGCTCATCTTTTCAAGTTCCACTGTTTTTGGCTTAGGAAAGTATGACTTAATGAATCTGGTAATCTATAATATAATGATTACAGACCACCCCATTTCTAAGATTTACTAGTTTCTAGAGTAAACTGAGAAGTCTACTCTTTTGATAGACTATTTCTTCAGGGTTGGAGAAATCTATAGTACCTTAGGAATCTGCCATATTCTCAAAATAATGTAAGTAGATACCGAAGTGAAATAGATCCATTAATTTGGATCAAGAAGTAATCTGCTTGTGTGTTATTATTTTTTAAAATGTGGTACATAGCTTTGGAAGGTAAGTTCCCTTAGCTCTTCTGTGAAGTTCTTATACATTGCCTAGCATATTTCTGAGAACTTGATAATAACAGGTAATTTATGCAATGATATTTTTAGGTCTCATGAATTCTTTGCAGGGAAGAACTGATGAAAATACAGGAGACTACATTTTTTTTTTTCATAAACATCAGTAGTGGAACGATCCACCTTTTCTTCTTGTAAAGGATGAACAGAAAGCTACTATATTTCTCCAGGACATTTATAAAAAGTTATCTTCACCTTGAGAAGAAATTGACGAGACTACATTCTTTTACTAGTTGTAGGATCCTTTTGTGAGTCTCTGTTAGGTGTCCTCATCTGTATAATGGGGAGGATAATGCTTAATCTATGGAGTTGAGAGGCCTAGATAGAGAATATGTAAAGCTACTAGGATTGTATCTCATACATAGTTATTTTATTACATTAAATTTAATTTTTGTTTTCTCATTTATTTTCATATTTAGTGTTGTTCATGTGCACAGGGTATTGCTGCAGTCTCAAAATTTCTTCTGCTGTTGAGTATTGTAGGAGTGTTAATATACACAATGACCTAAAATAATAGCTTATAGCCATTTTTGTTTGTTTTATTACATTTACTTAGTTGGTGGCGCACACAACTGCCATAGCACATTTTGGGAGGTTAGAAAACAGTGGTACAATCTGCAGAAGTCAGTTCTGCCCTTGTATCATGTTGGCCCCTGGGATTGAACTCAGGCAATCAGATTTGAAAGCGGAGTGCCTTTATGCACTTAGCCATCTTGCTGGCCTCTAGCTAGTTTTTTTTTTTTAAGCAGAAACTACATGAGAAATTGGTCATTGGGTACCTAAGAGAATTTTTACAAGATTTTTTTTCCTTTTGTTTAAAATTTGCGTATTTGAAATGTATTTCAAATAGATTACCCATAATAACAATTTCTTTTGTGTTGTAGTAGTTAGGTGTTACAATGTTGTCTAAATAGTTAATATGTTTCAAGATCTAGTTTACAGTTGCTGTCCCAGTCATTGTGCTGCCAGGGAAGGCAAGTGCCTCTTTGATACGCAGTTAAGATTGAGCAAGTTATTTGAATTTATGTGACCATACCAGACTGTTGCTTTGTGCTCTTCATATTTGTTGGTTCGGTTTTGGCTTTTTGTTGTTTTCCTCAGTGCTGGGGATTGAACATCTAACCTCACACATTCTAGCACGTTCTTTCCTAATAAGCTAAATCCTTGCTCTTTAGTTTCAACCCCTAGTTTAGCAGTCCTTGAATGTTTCTTTTCTTTGAAATAACATGTTTCTTTCTGTTCCCCAGCTGTTTTGAAAATAGAGTCCGTTTTCACACAATAAAGGTGTCCTTGGGGTTTGTGCAGTTGAGGCAACTTTAGATTAGCAAGCAAACAGTTGTGCTGTGAAGTGTTGATGGCAGTGATAGCCAAGGTTGACAGCATCTCAACAGCCAAATGGTACTTGGGTTCTTCTCTAAGGGGACTTACCAAGTAACAAAAGAAATTTTCTTTTCGATTGATGTTTTAAACTATAGAGCTATAACTGACCAATGGTAGTGCACACCCTTATCCCAGCCCTTGGGAGGCAGAGACAAATGAATATCTGAATTTGAGGCCAGCCTGGTCTACAGATCAAGTCCCAGGACAGCCAAGGATATACAGAGAAACCCTGTCTCAAGGGGGAAAAGAATCCAGTTATAGTCATTTGGGTTAATATTAAGCTTTAATTCTCAGAAGTAAGGAAGTTTAATAAGGGTTGATAAAGTTTT
The DNA here is from genome assembly GCF_982192425.1 of Myodes glareolus. Lineage (NCBI taxonomy): Eukaryota > Metazoa > Chordata > Mammalia > Rodentia > Cricetidae > Myodes > Myodes glareolus. The sequence goes on along the minus strand of NC_142030.1, from coordinate 96,402,399 downwards.
TTTAAGTGTTACACAAATCATGCTAAAGACTCAATGAGTCTGTAATATACTGTACCTACTTGAATAGAAAACTTTCTTATTAACACTATTGAACTATTGTACAGTGTCCAGCAGTCATATGTCACAGAGGTGTGGTTATGAGTGAGAATGAAAATTTTGCTCCTGTTACAAACCACAGAACCAGTGATGTTTCTATAGTCACTCTTGCCTATAGGAAGAATGATGTACTTACAGCTTTAGGTAACTAAATTGACATGCAGATGAAAGAAAAGGAAATGAGTTCGTTTTTCCTAGTATAATACTAAACTTAAAAAATATTAAATTGTCTTTCATATAATTCTTGAGGTTTGCTGTAATCTTTTATCAGTAATACATGTCATGCATCAAATAACATAAATGAAATTTCTATCAAATTAACTTTGGTTCTCATATAAGGTACAAATTAAACAAAATTAAACAAATTTGCTTGTATTTGATGTTAACCTACATATGAATATGTGTAATCTCCAAAATGTGGTTTAATTAGTCACCAACGGACAAGTGACAAGATACTAAGCCCTGGTTCAGAGCTAATTCTTGTCTGGCTTTCCCAGTAATTTGATTTTTTTTCAGGTTTTTACAGCAATTTGATTTTTTTTTCAGGTTTTTAGTATTTTGCTGTGGTTAGTCTTCACATATGTTACATTAAATGTTTCCTTACATTTTATTTTGTTCTTCACTTTATTAGTTGGCAGGTGACTGCCTTTTAAAAAATTATTTATTATTACTTTAGGTGTGTGAATATTTTGCCTGCATTTGTCTGTGTACCTCTTGTATGCCTGGTGCCCTCAGACTTTCAAAGAGATCATCTGGAACTTGAATTATAGACTTTTGTGAGCTGCCATGTGGTGCTGGGATTTGAATCTAGTTTCTCTGAAAGAGCAGCCAGTGCTCCTAACCCACTGGGCCATCTCTCCAGCCTCTGTGACCTCTTTTCTTAATTTTGACTGTAAGCTCACTTCTCCAGACAAATTGTATGTTTTGAGCCTCTTACTCTGTAAATACTAGGTCACTTAGCATTTTTAAAGGGTGCTTCTTTGGCCTTCTTAACTTATGTCATCCACAACTTGCTATAATTTCCTTCCAAAAGAAATTAAATTGAGAAATTGTTTGTATTCCTGACCTTAAGAGGCAGTTATCTGATGTCTGGTGCAGGGAAAGTTCAACCATTTGACTTCTGCTGGTTTTAGTTTACCGAGTGACAGAGCGAAGCTGCCTTTGCAGACTAGTTGTGCAGGTAGCTTTACTAACCTGTCTTCTACATGAAAGGGGTTCCATAACTACACTCAGGTGTCACCTTGCAATTTGAGGTAGAAATTTAATCAACTGTGGGTTCTTCTTGATGCATTGGTTATCATACTAAGGGAAGATCTAGAATATAAAAAATTTAAATAAAAAGTTTTAATGTGAAATTAAAATATTCTGCAAGAAATAGCTTAAATGAGTGTTAGCCTCCCCCCATTTTTTTTTTTTAGTCTTGAAAAAGGAACTTCCATTGTTGTTTAAAAAAAGTAATTGGGTGGTTGTTTTCTGGAAATAACTCCAATGATGTTCACTGGCTAAGTTAAACTGATATATCTATAGCATTCTATGCATGGAATACTGTGCAGCAATAAAGGGGGCAAGTTATTGGTACAGCAGCATCTTGGAAAAATATGATAACTTAAAAAAAATCTTAGAAGGTTGAATGCCATATGGTTCCGTTATATAACATACTTGAAAGGATAAAGTTGGGATGGTGATGGATGATGATGGGGAAGGGTGTAGTGGTGAAACAGCTCTGTATCTCGATTGTGGTGGTTGTTGGTAAATTAACCTATACATTTCATAGAATTGCACCACACTCTCAGATAAGTCTTGAGTGTGGTTTTGCTTTGTTTTTTGGTTTGGGGTTGTGGTTTTGAAACAGGGTTTCCCTTTGTAGCCCTTGGCTGGCCTGACACTCACTGTGTAGGCCAAGCTAGCCTCAACTGAGTAAGGTTTTAAACTAAATAAGTCGCTAAAAAAGTAGCTTTGTTAGTAAAAGGTATTCTCATTATGGTATTAGGGGAAGCTAAATGAATGGTACATTTTAGATTTTACTATACTATTTTTGTTTGTTTTCAATTTCCTGTGAACCCACAGTTATTTAAAACTTAAAACACACTCGGGCGGTGGTGGTGCACACCTTTAATTCCAGCACTCTGGAGGCAGTGGCAGGCAGATCTCTGTGAGTTCGAGACCAGCCTGATCTACAGAGTGAGTTCCAGGACAGGCTCCAAAGCTACAGAGAAACCCTGTCTCAAACAAACAAACAAATAAATAAAGTTGTGAACTAAGCTGTGCTATTTAAAAGGCTTTTAAGAATTTGCACCTATTATTGTGGTGCACACCTTTAATCCAGCATTTGGGAGGCAAAGGCAGGTGGATCTCTTTGAGTTTGAGGCCTGGCCATCATAGAGAGTTCCAAGACAGCCAAGGCTGTTAACACAGAGAAACCCTGTCTCCAAAAAACTTTGACAAATAAAAATATTAAAAGGGTAAAAAATTTAAGTTTTGAGAAGTAAGGCTTTTTGAGTTTTGATATTATTTACTTTTGGTAGCGCTGGAGATCAAACTCAGAGCTATCCATATGGTGTCAAGTACTCTACTGCTGAGCTAGGTCCCTAGCATTGTTTGTTATTTGTTTATATTTTAAGATGAGGTTGCCCTGTTACCCAGGCTGATCTGGAGCTACTGAGTGCAAACAATCCTTGGAACTCCCCCCACCCCCTCATCCAAGTAGCTGGAACTCCAGGGTCATGCTATTGTACCTGGCTGAAATAGAACATTTTAATAACTAGTTTATTGTAGCCAGTGTTCTCATCCCTTCCATGAATACTTTCTTGGTTATCTAAATGATTTTTGTGTTTGAAAGTCTTTGTGAAGTAAAATATACTCGAGCTGGAAGAAACTCATTGAAGCACAGTACTTGATTCCCTTTTCATAAAGTATGTTCCTTATGAAACAGGAAGATTGATGAAAATATTAAGGCCAACCAAGGCTATATACTGAGTACCAGGCCAGCCAAGGGTAGGTACATAGCAAGTTAAAATAATGCAACATATAAATAATCTTAGATTTAGCCAGTGTAGAATTTCTTGTGCTACTTTGTTTTAGATAGCTTTGGGGATAATCCACATACCTTAAGAGTTATGAATTTGAAGTATACAGCTCACCAGTTTTCATGCATTCATAGGTTATGATACGATAGGCATAATCCAACTGTAGCCTCTTCATTGTCCAGATAGAAACCCTGTACCCATCAGAGGTCCTCCTACCACCACACATACACCCCACTTCAATCAGCAATAAACAGAAATCTTTCTCACATTTGTCTGTTCTAGTCATATGTAGGTAGCATTGTGCAACATGTGGACATCTTTCACTTGGTGTGTTTTCAAGGTTCACCCATGTTGAGCATTGGTCAATTACTTGGTGTCTGTCTTAACTTTACATATAATCGTGATAGTAGATATTTAGTGGTATCTTCATTTTTTGATTTACATTAGTCTACAGGGTAAAGATAGCCAATAGCTTTGTATATGCTTATTGGCCACTGTTAATTTTTGTAGACTTTGATATTTAGATATTAGTTGTATGACTCTTTCCTATTTACTCAGGATTTTGAATGTGTATTCCAGGTAAAAATACAGGTATGGGTGTGAACATATCAAAAGCCTAGTTCTAAGCCAAAACAAAGAATTAGCTAGTTCTTGTTAGGAAGAACATTTTTTTAATGGGCATGTGTTATATGCAAAAGAAAGTAGAATATGTTTGGCTAAGTGTAATGGTCTTAGATTGGAGTCGTATAAGAAGGCATGAACAAAGCTGAGCTCAGCAATGTTTTCCATCTAGTCTCATGAGTGTAGAGGATGTTTCTCATATATATGCAAGAAATAAGAATTAGTAGGGAACAAGAAATAGGTAGACATGCAATTTCAGATTCTGAACCATCAGAGAATGAATATAGGGTGGTATCACTGTTTTGTTTTTTTTTAATATGGAAGTCAGTAGAGTTTCATAATATTTAGGCATAGGTCATCTGTGAGCCCAGATGACCAACATTATGGTTGTTGTTGTTATTGTTGTTTTTGTTTTTGTATCTTTGAGTCAGGCTTTCTCTGTGTGAACCAGGCTGGCCTTGAACTCACAGAAAGCCTCCTGCTTCTGCCTCAAGCAGGCTGAGATTAAGGCATGTGTCACCACCTCCCAGCTAAGCCCAGCCCTTTTTAAGATGGTTGTACTTGCATAGACCTATCTGATACCTGTCTGGGTTTTCAGATGTATGTTTCTTTTCTTCTTATAATTATATAATTATTGTTGATAAAGAATACTTTAACTTAGTATGAATACACTAAAAATTGTAGATACACTGATTATGTGGAAAGATTTGTTTTGAGCCATTAACACTTTCCTATTTGAATGATTAGAAATAATGGCACATACTTAAGAACAGTTATCTGTATCTCAGAATTGTTACTGGTTTGTGATTATGCATTAGGTAGGAATTTGAGAGTGTTCTTTTTAGGCCATAACACTAACTTATACTGTCTTCAGTATAATTACTTACACAGCATATTTTATCCAAAAATTCTTTAGACTGTAAAACTTTAAGACAATTCTGAAGCCATTTCTGACAACTCTCAGTACTTCCCCTCCTCCCCTGGGAACCAAGGACATAACAGCTATACATGCACGTACTGAGATGTTGGGAACTTTCCATCTCCCTGAATAGGGGCAAGATAACCCTTAGGTGTTGACTCAGTTACTGATGTTTTGACTTAGTCCCTGGGAAAGGGGCAAAATGACCCTCAGAAGTTTCCCCTTACCTCATCTGATCTGGCAACCACTCTCCAGCCAATTATTGGTAGTAGCCCTTTTGAATAAGCCAATCATAATAGTTAAAGAACAACCCCCAGACACCCACCCTTCGTTCTGTGGTTTTTCCCTTTAAAAATAGCCTGTACCAGCTATTCAGGGTCTTTCCTAGTCTCCCGAATGCTGGAAGACCCTGTCATGACAGAATTAATAAAATCCTCATGCTTTTACATCAGCTGTGGTGGTGAGAGACAGTCGCAGGGGGTGGGGGGGTTGGGGGGGGTGGCGACTCCTCCTCAGTGTTTGGATTCTAGGGTCCAACAAGACTAATGAAAAATCTGTTACCAACTATGGTATAATTAGCATACAATAAACTATATTCAAAATGTATACTTTGGATTTTTTTTAATTGTTGTTTTTTGTTTTGTAAGACTGTTTCCCTGTGTAATCCTAACTGTCCTGGAACTTGCTGTGTAGACCAGGCTGACTTCAAATTCAGAGATCTGCCTGCCTCTACCTCCTGAGTGCTGGGATTAAAAACCACAACCTCCCAGTTGAAATTTTGTTTTGTTTTGTTTTGCTTTTGATTTTTCGAGACAGGGCTATCCTGGAACTCACAGAGATCTGCCTCTCTCTGCCTCCCAAGTGCTGGGATTAAAGGCATATACCACTGCCTGGCTTGAAAATATTTTTTAATATATTGCTTATTTTTATTTTATGTTCATTGGTGTTTTGCCTGCATGTATATCTGTATGAGGGTGTCAGAAGCCCTGGAACTGGAGTTATAGACAGGTGGGAACAGCCAGCCATGTGGGTGCTAGGAATTGAACTGGGTCCTCTGGAATTAACTGCTGATTCATCTCTCCAGTCGCAAAGAAATACTTTTAAAATTTTACTTTATATGCATAAGTGTTTTACCTGCATATATGTCTGTGCACCACTTACTGGATTCCCTGGACCCTGGAACTGAAGTTCCAGATGGTCATGAGCTGAATTAAACCAGGAAGAGAAGCACTGAGGTGTTGACTAAGGTTTCTGTCCTGCCTGGTTCCTGCAGTCGTTAAGTCCCGAAGAAATCACACAGAGGTCTACATTAATTATAAACTGATTGGCCTAGTATCTCAGGCTTCTTATTAACTCTTATAACTTATATTAGCCCATAATTCTTGTCTGTGTTAGCCACGTGGCTTGGTACCTTTTTTGGCGAGGCAGTCACATCTTGCTTACTTTGTGTCTGGCTTCCTCTCTGTCTGGGTGATGACTGCAGACTGAAACTTTCCTCTTTCCATAATTCTCGTTGCCACACCTCTACTTCTGCCTGGTCATTGTCACCCTGCCTATACTTCCTGCCTGGCTACTGTCCAATCAGCATTTTGTTAAAAATAATACAAGTGACAGGATAAAAGATCATTGTCCCACAGCACTGAGGCATCTTTCTAGCCCTTAAAAAGATTTCTTCTAATTAATAGCATGGTCAAGATGTAGATTATAGTTTGTCTCCTGTGCATGTAGGATCTAGATAGAGAGATAAAATATCTCCTATGCTAACTCTGCTTGTCATCTTGGTTAAGATATGCCTAGTAAGTCATACTTCTGAGTATGTCTGTGTAGACATTTCCAGAAAGAATGAAGAGGGGAAGATCATTAGTGAATGTGGGTGGTAAAGGAGTAAGTCACAAAACAATCCCACACCAGTTTGGAATTATGATTAATAAAAGGGTTATTTATTTAAAAGAAAAACTTACAAATCACCGTCCTAGACAACAGCCCTCTGCACAACCAGGTAAAGAGTCTGGTAGACAGAAGTGGAGTCAGAAGCAAGAGAGGGAGCTCACAGCTACTGCTGCTTTTTCAAGCCAAAGAGACCATGCCCAAGTGGGCTGGTATCTTAAAGGCTATTGGCTGAAGGAGCAGAAGGAGCTTCCACAGCAGGGTGGCACTGTCTAGTAAGCTAGGGACTCAGATAGAATTAAAAGGGAAAGAAGGAAACAGCCCACAGACAGGTATATTCATCACAATGACTCTCCTTCTTTCCTTCCTTCCTTCCTTCCTTCCTTCCTTCCTTCCTTCCTTCCTTCCTTCCTTCTTTCTTTCCCTTCCTTCCTTTCCTCTTTTCTTCCTTCCCCATTCTTCCTTCCTTCCTTTCCTTCCTCTCATCCATCCATCCATCCATCTATGATGGACTGTCTTCTGCCATGCTTTCCTCACAAAGGTGTACTAAAATTTAGGAAACTGTGAGCCAAACTAAATCTCTTTGCTCAAGTTGTTTTCTTGGATATTTTTCTCAGCAGCACAATGGTTGACTAACAACAGAAAATCAATATCAAAGAGGTGAAGTTGCTGTCATTAACTTACAGTATGTTCATAAGTCTTTGGGACATTGAGTCTAAAAAAGCTCTAGGATGCTATAAGCGAAGCTTAGTGAGTGATTCTGATCAGGGTTCAGAGGATCAGGATATGGATTTGAATGTCAAGAGTGAAGACTTCTCCTAAGGTTTAAGATGAGAATAAAGGCTTCTTCTATTAGAAATTGTACAAGAGGGAGTTCATGTTATTTCCTTTCCTTTGTGCCCTTAATCTTTATATGAAATTAAGTTTAAAGATGATGGAAAATTCAGTGAGGAAATTTCAGAGTGGTCTAATAATATTTAGGCTGCTCTATGGTTAGTGCTGGCTGCTTTTACGCATTATTTATAGTCTGAATTTAGAAGCAAAAGCAGACCCAAATAATTTGGAAAACTTGGGAGTTTGACTCAGAAAGAAGTGTGGTTAAAGTTGTGAACAAGGAGAACTTAGTTGTTAGAGAGATCAAAGTCATTAAAAGAAGCCAAGTAAGCTGTGCACTGGTGGCACACACTTTTAATCCCAGCACTCAGGAGGCAGAGGCAGATGGATCTCTGAGTTTGAGGCCAATCTGGTCTACAGGGTGGGTTTCAGGAACCAAGGGGTGGGAGTGGGAGAATGGCAGGGAGAAGCCAAGTATTTGACTTTGGTACAATAGGAAATTTCATTGAAAGCATCTTGGAAGTTGGCCGTACTCCACTCATGGTAAGCAAGGAAGTAAAGATTTTAACTCATTTAATAAAAAGACTGCTCTGAAGAGAGAGTTCCAGGGCTATCTGCTGGCACAGTGCCACCTATGAAAGTATTTATTGGTGTTCAGCCATACAGACAGAAAGAAGGTCTACTCTGGTCCAAGGGGGCTTGACTACTACTTGAATTTACAGCAGACATTAGCATCATCTATTTTTTTAACTTTTATTTATTACATATATAATATTCTATCTGTGTGTATGCCTGCAGGCCAGAAGAGGGCACCAGACCCTATTACAGATGGTTGTGAGCCACCATGTGGTTGCTGGGAATTGAACTCAGGACCTTTGGAAGAACAGGCAATGCTCTTAACCTTTGAGCCATCTCTCCAGCCCCCCATTAGCATCATCTAAATGATACTGATTTTACAGGTATACAGGATACAAAATAATGTGTCATGGAGGCCTTCACCTACATCTCAAATGAAGGTTTTGGTGGATAGGCAGTGTACCAAAGAGTCAAAAGACTCCTACAGGCAATCCCTGAGAAGGCCTTGCAGGAAACTGAGGACAAAACCAAAAAATAAATAAGAGAGAGACCTCAGGAAGTCAAACAGTTGCTGAGGAAAACCATAGGACATGAGCAGAACCGCAAAAGATGCCATATTGGCTACATCTAGAAAGCCATAGGGGTAATGCTGGCCACAACTTCTGGGGCTTATGTCCCACTTCTGTGTGCCCAGGCTCCCAGACATTGTGTACTGCTGAGTATGTTTGTCTTCCTGGGATTTGTTCTTGCTTTGGTTCCATCCCACCTTTCTGTGCCCTCGTTCCTCCATTTTGAAATAGAAATGTTTACTCTGTTCCATTTTTCTTGGGAGTATATAACTTATTTTGTAATTTCATACAGGCTCACAGCTAACAGTTTGCCTGACTCAGAAGAGGTTTAGGGCTTTTGTGGAATGCTGAAACTGTTGAGTCTTCCTCCATCATGCTCTGCTTCACCACAGGCCGAAAAATAGAGCCAACTGACCTCAGGCTGAGGGATCTGAAACCCTGAGCCAAATAAATCTTCTTTCAAGCTATTTTTCTTAGGTATTTGTTACAGTGATAGAGATTCTGACTACCCAGCTGTTAATCTGAGAAAAAAGTCACGAGTTGTCCACTAAATGATATTTTACTTCATGTTATTTTTAAGATTTGTCCATTTTTATGGAGTCGTTCCCTTTCTACGTATTGTCTTTTAATGCATACATCTTTAAATGAGAGAACGTGAATAAGTGTTAGTATGCAGGTTCTGTCTTCGCCTGCCCTTAGGGTCCTAATAGGATATATCCTCAGCTGCAGTCACTAAGATTATCTCCTGTGCACATTTGCTGTGTTTCCTTTTAAAAGGTAGGCCTTACCCCCCACCCTTCTCTCTTTCTCTTCTGCCAATCTTGTCCCCCCCTGTCTGCCCCTTCTCTCTCCTCTTCCATTAAACCTATGTGAGCCTCCTTGCGTGGTGTGACTTCTCTTTGTGACGTTTTTAAATAAATTATAACAATAAGTACATGTCATATTGACCACATGAAATAGTAAATGCTCAAAAAGCAAATGGTGGCTAGACTGGAGGATTGGGGGTGTTGTGAGACATACAGTAGATCATGAAACAAAAAGACTGGTAGAAGCAACAGTGCTTTGGAGCCAAGAGCCTAGAGAAGAGATGTGACTTGAGGGGGCTATGGCTGGAAAGGGATCTAGATAGCAGTCATATGGCACACAAAGTAAGTGCTCTAAGTGTGGCTGCAGTTCAGGACAAATGAGAAATAATCAAAATGAAAAGTTAGGTGTTGGCATGATTATAGTGGATTCCTATTCCTAAATATCTTGATTTCTTTCTTTGGCCTCAAGGGAAACTGATGAGGGTACTTTGGAATAATGTGATAGTAATAGATTTCATCATGTTTCTCAGCCTTCATTTCTCTTTAAACATTTGTGATGTCACCTCTAACTCTATATTGTGAATCATTATCCTTCCATAACTGGTTGTGGTGATCAGGAAGTTCGTTTTTTAAAAATGTTATTTTAGCCGGACAGTGGTGGTGCACGCCTTTAATCCCAGCTCTCTGGAGGCAGAAACAGGTGGATCTCTGTGAGTTCAAGGCCAGCCTGGTCTATCAGAGCTAGTTCCAGGACAGGCTCTAAAGTTGCAGAGAAACCCAGTCTTGGGGGGAAAAAAAAGAAAAAAAAAGGTTATTTTTTTTTACTCAGTTTATAACCTCCCTATTTTTCTCAGTATTATCCAACCTCTTGACTTTTTATTAGTAGTTTTATAAGAAAGAGATATTATTAATACTGTTGTTAAAGTTTATCTTAAATTAGAAAACATTCCAACTTCAAACAAAATACATTCTAGGCAATCAAGTCTGGAAAAATCAGTGATATTGGACCTCCAAAAATGTAATATGCCATTTCCTTATTTCTTCAATCTTTATTTTAAAATTTAAAAGAGACAGTAGATTATTACCACCCATATTGCTTTAAAATCAGAAAAGGACTGGGCAGTAGTGGCGCATGCCTTTAATCCCAACACTCAGAAGGCAGAGGCAGGCTTGAGTTTGAGGCCAACCTGGTCTACAGAGTGAGTTCCAGGACAGGCTCCAAAGCTACAGAAAAACCTGTCTCAAAAAACCAATGAAGGAAGGAAGAAGAAGATAAAATCAGAAAAGATCTCCATCTAGTTTTATTTTTTCATTCATAGGTTTTTTTTGAGTATGTATTAAGGACTTATGAGACAGTGTCCCACTATGTACTCTAGGCAGGTCTTGAATTCGTGATTCTTCTGCCTTGACCCCACAAGTGCTGGAATTATTGGTGTGTGCCATCTTGCCTGAACAGCATTAGAATTTTGATAGGGATTATTTTCATTTCTTTGGGTCTTTATTTTGCAAGCAACTCATTTGGGAAAATAGCCATCTCTTTCTGTTTTTCCTAGTATTCCTTGTTAGTGGCAGATTTGTACTATTTTGCCTGAGAGTCTGCATGAACCACCACCACCTAGTATTATCACTAGGCAGGAAGATCTTCGTGGCGCCTGGTAGGTTATGTTCTGTATTCTGAGGTTAAAGTGTTCTGCTAACTGTACTCTGTAGTCCCATGAGATCACACTGACTGCACTCTGTTGGATAGGGATGCTGGGGAGCTTCTTTAATCATCTCTGAGCAAGCAGGATTACTGGTTGTCTTCTCTGTCCCTCTGGAACTATTTTTGGTTTGAGTTGAGTTGGGTTGTTTTGGACGATGTAGATGGTTACACTAGTTTAGTGAGTTCTGACCTTAGCTACGGTCTCTGGGTTTACAGCTTTGCTACTTGCAATGGGCCACATCAAAAGCATGCTCCATAGATATCTGTATACGGAAGCTGTTCTGAGGCAGGTGTAGCAGAGCACCCACCTTTGAGTCAACACTTTGCAGCTAGCATGTTATGGTTGCATACTTATCTATAGGTTAACTGCTGACCTAGAGCTGTCTTAACTTGGAAACTTAACAATAGTACCCAGGCAGGGATTCTGTCTAGTACTACTAGCTTGAGGCCTGTGACCTCTGATCTAGAAGATCATGGACTTTATTGCTACCTAATGCTTTGATTAGTTTCCTTGGAGTGACACCTTTGTTAGGCAGAATACAAAGAAACTGTTAAGATCCCCAAGATTGTAGCACTGACAGATGAATTCCACCTCTGTTTGTGTCTTAGTGAGTTGAGTGGTTTATCCCTGTCAGTGTTACCAGTGTTTCTTGGGGGATCAAACTTTAGTGAGTTTCCTGAAAAGGTTCTTAGGGTGACTACAGTAGATAGATCATCAGGGATACCTGAAAAACTCATGTTTCTGCCCAGTTAAAGTTTTGGATTCAGGTGTAGGGGAAGTACAGTGTAATTACTAAGGATACTGCTCTTGATCTTAGAAGACTGAGGAGTGATCATTGTTAAGGGTAAGGAATACTAACATGAAAACAAATGTTGCTTTGTTAAGCCATACATAAAATTTTCCTTAATAAGAATGTTTTCAAATAAGAGATTTGCCTCATTTTTCTCTTCAGAGTTGATTGAATTCATTGCCTTGACCTTAATTTATAGCTCTCTCATGGTACCCGTAACGTGCTTCTTCTGGGATACCAGTGATATTTGGCCATGTGTGTTTTAAATAACTGTCTAAATACCTATTGAAGGAGGGTGTTGGTTCCTAATTTCAGGTGACTATATTCTCTGTTTCTCAAACTTCCCAACTTTCCCTAGAATTTGTCAATTCCTGACCACATACATGTCAGAGCATGATGGACAATAGAAAATGCTTGCCCACAGCACTGTACTTGTGATTCCATCCATCTATTCTCATCCTTAGTGATATATTTTTACTTTTTCTTTATAAAACCAAATTTTAAGTGGGAAGAAAGATTGTTTTCCCTTAATATAGGATTCCCCTCTGTATGCTGTGAATATATTTTATTGCCATTGGTTAGTAAAGAAGCTGCTTTCAGCCAATGCCTTAACAGAATATAGCCAGGTTGGAAAAGATACATATAGAGAATAGGTCTGTCAGTGAGAGAGACTTTGGAACCTTACCCGTAGGCCATGACCTCATGGTGATGCATAGATTAATAGAGATGGTTGATTTAAGATGTAAGAGCTAGCTAGAAATATAATTAAGCTATTGGCCAAACAGTATTGCAAATAATATAGTTTCTGTGTGATTATTTTGGGTTAGGGCAGCAGGAACAAATGAACAGCCTCCGCCAACATTCCTTCAAGGAGATAAAAGGAAGAAATATCTTTCTTTTTTATTTTAAAAAAAATGTGTCTGGTGTTTTTCTGCATGCCATGGAGTCCACAGAAGACGACTTTGGGTATCAGATGCCTGGGAACTGGAGTCACAGGTGGTTGTGAACCACCATGTGGATGCTGGGATTTGTGTTCTCTGCAAGAGCAGCAAATCACTTAGCTACTGCTCAGCCATCTCTGAAGCTCCACCATCCTTCACATTGTACCATCTTAATCTTTCCCTTGGAGATTTCTGATAAGAAAATGTTTTGTGTGGTAGTAAGAAGACCAAAGAGATGAAGGACTCTGTGGTCTTTTGTATTAATCCTAGCCTTGAATAAAATTTCAACTTTTTTGTGTGTGTTATATAAACATCATTCCTTTCTCATATAGACTAGTCTAGTATCTTGTAACACAGTGTTAAATAGAATTAATCTGAGCTGTTCTTTAGTAATATAGTTATGGGTTAGGGTGGGTGGGTAGATGAGTACATGTATATATACATATAATGTACACAACCCTAAATCTTAAAGAACATTTGATACTGTGAGTGGTTGCCAAGTTTTTATTTTTTAATGTGATAAAACACATGTAATGAAAATTACCACCTTAACCATTATAACCGTTATATAGCCATTTTTGTATAAACTTGTATAGATTTAAGTTGAAGAAAAGTATACCTTGATATATGTATCAAATTGACTGCTACAGTTCAGTTCATATATCCATCTCTTCACAGTTACTCCTTTTTTGTTTATTTTTTTGAGACAGGGTTTCTTAGTAGCTATGGAGCCAGTTCTGGAACTCACAGAGACCTGCCTGCCTCTGTCTCTGAGTGCTAGTATCAAAGGCATTTGCCACCACAACCCAGCCACAGTTACTTTTTGTGGTTCAGTATATTAACTCAGATAGTTTATTAACTGTACCATCATGCTGTATTTTAGTTATGTAGAACATCATCATATTTGTGCAGCTGAAATTTTATGTCCTTAGACAAGTATCTCCCCATCTACCTGACTTTTGGCCTCTTTCCCTTCTGTAATCACCATTCTGTTGTACTTTTATGAATTTGATTTTTGTAGCTTAGATATATTCATGACCATGCAAGTTTTATTTTGTTGTCGTTGTTTCTATTTATTTGTTTTGGTCTTTCAAGACAGGGTTTCTCAGAGATCCTCCTGCCTCTGCCTCCCAAGTGCTGGGATTAAAGACGTGTGCCACCATGGTCTAGTCAGGATTTCCTTTTCCTCCTCCCTTTTTTTTTTTAATTTTTTTTTGTTTGTTTTTGAGATTGGTTTCTCTGTGTAGCTTTGGCTGTCTTGGAACTTACTCTGTAGATCAGGCCAACCCAGGCTGACCTCAGACTCACAGAGATCCGCCTACCTCTGCCTCCGAGTTCTTGGTATTAAAGACACATACCACTAATGCCCAGTTCAGGATTCCTTTTTATGTTTGTGTGTACCTTTGTCCTTCAGCATGTGTTGGAGATTGATTACAAAAGTACCCCTCTATACCCAAATCTACAGTTGCCCTGAAGTCTCTTATGTTTGTATATAAATTATGCACATTCTTCCATATATTTTAAACCATCTCTACATCATTTATGATACCTATTACAGTGCAAATACGATGCTTTCTTACACCTTGAATATATTCATGGCAGTACCAAAGGACTTGGCATGTGAAAAGGCATTTTTAAAGGTATATAAGAGGACTATTGCTGGGCAGTGGTGACGCACGCCTTTAATCCCAGCACTCAGAGGCAGAGGTAAGCGGATCTCTGTGATTTCGAGGCTAGCCTGGTCTACAAGAGCTAGTTCCAGGACAGGCTCCAAAGCTACAGAGAAACCCTGTCTCCAAAAGAAGAAGAAGAAGAAGACTGTTATTTTTCTACCATCACCATTTTTAAATTACAATGTTTATAACACTGGTGTACTGAACTGTCTAAAATTGATATGCTGACAGTTCAAGTCTCACTACCTCCAAATGTAATTTTACTTGTAAATAGTCATTAATTAGTTAAGATGAGGTTGTAGTAGAGTATTTTAAGTCACCTGTCCAGTATAACTGATAACTCTAAAATGGAAATTTAGAGACAAGTGTTCATTCAGTAAAACATCATATGAATATGAAAACAGCTGTTGGTAAAGCAAGCAGAGAGGCCCGAAACAGATCATTCAGAGCCCTAAAAAAGGACCAACCCTCCTACCATCTTACTTTTGGACTTTTGGTCTTATGAACTATGGATATTACATTTTTGCGGTTTGTTATACTTTGTTACTGTAACCTTAATAGACTAATAGAAGGGTTTATTTATTAGTCCCTGCCCCTTTTGTCTTAGAAATAAACTTTCTCCTTTATGCCGATGACCATTCCTGCTAAGGGAAAACAGTTAAAAATCAAGTAGACAAGTCAGAGACCTTTGTCATCAGCATATCCACGATAGTGATGTCTGCCAGTATCTTAACTAAACACTTAAATGATTGAATGGGAGTTCCCTTATAACTAAAGAATTCCATATTCCTAAGTAGAAATTAAAATATGTCAAGAACTGGTATATAAATGTTCATAATGAAATTGCCTTATTGGCGATATTGAGGAAAGTAAAACCAACTCAGTGTCTACTAACTGATGCATAAAATATGGCTACACGTGTGCATTGGAATAGTGTATGGCTACAGAAATTAGTAAAATAGTGTTTTATTCTACAATATGGTTGCATCTTGAAAGACATGCTAAATATTAGTAAAGATCCCAGGCATGTGCTGTATCTCAGGTTATTTGTGAATTTCTAATTTACAGAGATTGAGAGACTTAGGTTCTGACTTAGAAAGAAAACTTATAAAATAAAATATTGTTATTTTGAAACAATTTATATTTTTAAAGCTTATTAAAATTGTAATATATCTTTTAAATGTTTACAGCTACCTATAAACCAATTCATGTTACTCTAGTTTTAACGATGTATTTATCCTTTCTTCCAGAAAAGGGCATTGCTTAATTATTGAAAACCATAAAGCAGACTTCAGCCTAAGACCACACAGCTAACCCCTTCCCTAAATGACTTTCAAACGTCTACTTGGCTCTAATGAAAGATCCAGAACATTGCTTGATTTCTCTTGTTTTTTAGGGATAATTAGCGAATAAAGTAACCCTGAAGGAAGTAGTTGTTTGCTGTTGACTTACTTCTGTCTCTTTTTCTCTCTGTGTAATTTGTAGGTTATTTACCTTTTTTTTTAGTGGTTATCCCCCTTTACCACATATAGCTAATAATATAGGTATAGTCATACTTTCTTTTTCAAATAGTATAAGATTCAGAGCTCCTATAGCTGACGATTCTACCCTTGTTCTTTTTAATTGTATGCAAAAGAAATCCAAAACATCCTAACTCAACAAAGGATTAATTTATTAATTCGTCTGAATGCTAGCTCCCAAAGTTTAAGCTATGGCTAGGCCCTTAACGGTAAGCTAGGGGCTTACTCTTACTTTTATCTCTTCTCTGCAGGTGTAGTACAGCTTCGTGTTTGTTGTCTGGACAAATATCTGCTCCTATCTAGACTTTATGGCTCTGACTTAGTAGAAATGATCTGATGACAGCAAATATCATAAGATACATTGAGTAACCCAACTTAAGACACATGTTCAGTTCTGAACTATGGCCAGAAACTCTAGTATGATTCATTTCTAAATCATACATTCATTCCTTATCTAGAAGCGGAGGTTGTGTTCAGTGCCAGGCAAAGAGTGATCTATTCTCAGATGAAAAGGAACTGAGCACTAAGGACCCAAAGGTAACAAGGGTCAGTATATATATATATATATATATATAGTGAGGATTCATTGAACAAAATACATGAACCTGTGTACAAGATAAATTTTTGACATCAACTCATATATATATATAATTTTTGAAACTGGGATAAGGAATCCACAGTATTAGAGAAGTACACATTTTAGCTGAGTTGGTGGCAGATGCCCCTAACCAAGTTAGGAGAATGAAGGTCTACCTAAGCTATAGAGTGGAAGGAGGTAAAAAAGGAGAGAGAGGGATTGATTTTTAGAAGACATATTGTGGATAGTAAATAGCAGTGAGTAGGGGGAGGGATAAACCATTGGAAATATTGAAGTTAAAGTATACTCTTCATTTGTAAATATTGAAGTTAAAGTATACTCTTCATTTGTAAATATGTGTTTGTTTTCACCTTAAGGTATACTACATGGTGGTTAATATCATAAAGCAGTGTTGTCCATCTGTATCTTTCCAAAATAATAGAAACATTCTATGTCAGAATGTCCCAACACAACATTATTAGCACATTGGTCCTGAGCACTTGAAATGTACCTAACATTACTAAAGAATTGACTTTACATTTCTATTTAATATTAGTAAAATTTTTAATAGCCACTTGTGGCTAAATATGTACCTCAGTAGAAAGTTCTGACTTGCACTTCTTTCTCTCCTTCCCCTGTAATTTAGTGCTTGTGATATGCTAGGTAGCTTACTAAACTTTCCTTGCCCTTAATTTCTGCACGTGTTAGATAAAGATTAATGTTTTATGTATCTCAGATATTTTGAAGACCTAATGACTTAATTCATGTAAATGTGATTGACATTTCTCTGGTATATGGCATTTAGATATTAGTCATTGTTCTTATTTTCACTGTTAGAAAAGAAGCTAAAGAAACAGGGTCAACAATTCAACCACTAAAGAATTTTATTGGACAGTTTTTGGCGTATGGTACTTGGTCCATTTATTTTCTGTGTACACATCATAAATATAGAAAACACAGTTAAAATACTTGGTAATAACAGTATGTAAAAATTGTTGCCAAAAGAGAGAATGAAATTTTTATCAAACCAAAGTTTGGGCATGACTTGATGTATACTAAGCCCTTTAAAACAGTACCATTTTTAAAAAATATTTTAAAGTTGTTTGCTTGCAATACCAGTTTATTTTACTAATTCACTTCTTTATATGTTGTATATGTAGTGCTAGGGTTGACCCCCAAGTCTTGCGTGTACTACTATATAAGTACCACTTATATACCACTAAACCACATCCCCAACCAACCTTTCTTAAAGTTTCATTTTGAGGCAAAATCTTTTTTTTCTTACTTTTTCATAACGAAGATTTTATTGGTTGAGGAGTAAAGTACACAGACATTTTAATTCTTAAAACATGTACCCAAGCTCTGAGAAATCATACATTGTGTTCACTTACCCAAGAGCCATGTGTTGTTTCTCTTTAAACTTACTCCAAGTGATGTTCCATCCCCAAACTTGGCAAGTCTTCTCTAAGACCTCACATAACAAACAAATGCTCACAATCCTCAACTCCACTGACTCATCATTTTTTGCCACACACAGTACACACTCAAAAGTTCAATTTTTCACAGCACATTATTACACTTGTTAGGAAAATAGACCACCATGATCAGAGACAATCCTGACAGGGCAAGGACTGAGGATTGGGTTTTTAGCCAACAGTTCTACTAGAAACACGAAACCGGATATAACTGAAAATATTCCAGACACAAATGCACGACTGAGATGTCAAATTACCGTTTAGTATGCTTTGTGTTGTAGGACATGAGTAGCCCCCTCTACAGAATGTTATGGTGACCCCCAAAACAGTCACAGCTTCTCCTGATTCAGTATCCTGCTATTTTCTGGTTTTACCCAAAAATAAACAACCAGCAAGTAATTTAACCTCTTTTTTTAAAAAAAAAAAAAAAACAAAAAACCATTTACACTTAAAAAATGGGATGAGGTGGGATTACTTCCCATGTTTTAAAAATGTTTCTAGGGGGCTGGAGAGATGGCTCAGAGGTTAACAGCACCGGCTGCTCTTCCAGAGGTCCTGAGTTCATTTCCCAGCAACCACATGGAGGCTCACAGCCATCTGTAACAAAATCTGGTGCCCTCTTCTGGCCTGCAGGCATATATGGAGGCAGAATGTTGTATACATAATAAAAAAAAATGTTTCTAGAGCTACTAAAAAACTCACATTAGTTGATAAAAATATTCCTCTGGATTATACAAGAAGGGAGGCAGGGACACTGACATGATGGATGGTTAGTCGGACTTGGCTTCTTCTCTTCTACTTCAGAGGCTGGACTCTGGTTTTCAGTCTCTCCGTTTTCTGCAGGCAGATCTGTAGTTTGCTGGATGGCCACTTCAGCTTAGAGACAAAATCTAAGTCCCATACATTGGCCTTGAAGTTGCTGTATATCCCAGGTGGGTCTTAGACCTGTAATCGTCCTGCCTCAGCCTGCTGACAAGCTTGAATTATAGACTTGTTCCTACACCTGCCTGAAAGGAGATTTGTAAAGTTAAATTGCTAAATTACCAGCAGTACTGAACTCCTTAGGCCTTTTCATTTCTCTGCCTCCTACACCATAATTTACTGTAATTTTCAGATAGTTGTATAGGGGTTGGTTGTCTCTCATTACTGTTTAGCTGTAGAATCTGTTATTCTCAGGCATATTTGAAGTATGTGCTGCGAGACCCTGATCTTAGGCTTTTCGGTAACAAGCTAGTTACCATATATTGAAGTCCATCAAACTTCTTTGAATTTTATGTCTTTTTCCATTTGGGTTATTTCCTAAGATATACCTGTAATCTTAGGATAAACAAGACTTTTTTTTTAGTTTGATTTTGAGATATGGGCTTTTAAAAATTGTTTTTTAGTCTTTCTTATCTGTTACAAGTAACATTCTCTGTGTGAGTTAACATTTTTGGGTTTCAAAATACTTCTTGTCATATGTATATAGTTTACTGGTTTGCAAAGAAGTTAGTATTTGGGTCAGTATGCTGACCTGTGGTTTTTAAATTCTTGGTTTTAATCCGTCTTGAATTGTGAACTAATTGTTTAATGCTTGATGTTTTTGTAAGTGAAATCTTCTGACCAAGGTATAAAACAGATACATTAAATTAAAAGGAAAAGATACTGTTTTAGTATACACATTAGATATAGATGAAAAGTGTAGGAAATACTTCACTATCATGTATAATTCAGCTTGCATATCTTCCATAATTTACTATGTCAGTTCAATGAGATAGTTGGGATTTCTTAAATAGCTGTTTTTCTCTGTAGTGATAACATAAATTATTTTAACTTTTATTTACAAAGTCAGCACACAGGCATACTTCTCTTCAAGACTTGAAGAACTTTCAGTTATAAATTACAGAATGTTTAAAATTTCAACCCCTTTGATTCAGTAGTAACATACTCAATATGGACGTCTATAAATGAAAGAATTTAAATATACTATACAAAATAATTAGATTCCTTTGTTTTAGTTCTAACTCAGACAAAGCTTTTATTTTTGCTTTACTGCCAGCTAATATTTTAAGTTTTGTCTTTTTTAATTTATTTTTTAAATGTCATTTTAACGTTGCGTCCACAGTTCTACTCCCTCCTCCCACCTTCCCCAGCCCAAACCCCATCCATTCATCTCAATGGTGTTCCCTTGGGAAGTCAACACATTAAGTTGGGGCAGGACCAAGGGCCTCCCCACTGCGTTAATGCTGAGCGCGGCATCTTCCAACTAATAATCTGATATATTGCTTTCTGAATCCATTTTATTTTTAAAACCATGTTTTTAAGTTTTCTGCCAAAAATGAACATTATAGTTGAGATCTTTATAATTGTACAATATTTGAGTACAGATAAAAAAATATATAAATCATGGTGAGACATGCAGTACTTAGCCACACTCATTACTCTTCTGCTTTATGGGCATATGGAATCAGACACAGCCATCCCTACTGCAGCTTGGCAGAAGCCTGTAACTTGTTCTGATTGTGAGCATAGAAGCTGCATAGAAACTGGGGCACTTAAGAGAAAGACACCGGAATCAGAAGGTAGAATCAGCCTGCATCTGAGTCACCATGTGGACGTCACAGAGTAAATATTTCAAGACCTGTAAACCATGTTCCATTTCTGGGCCATGTTCTTCTTCCTGTAATTGTTTTATGTTGTACTCACAAATTTAAAAAAAAAAAAAATCTAAAAGTCCTCCGTAGTGTAAGGAACATAGAGAAAGTGGCCATGGACCTTCATTAATATCTTTTGTAGAGAGTCACTAGAATGATACCAGATCTGTAGTATAGGCAAAATGGAAGTCTGTATGTTAATCTGGTAAAGGTTAGGTGTTGATCATCAGAGCATAACCTAACTAGCTCAGAGCATAACCTAACTAGCTCATGGCTGATCTCAGCTAACTCATGGCTCTCATATGTCCAAACTGCATCCTGTAAGATAGCCTGTTGTTGGAGACTCCGTTTATAAAAATCCTTTCTAGTAGCTCAAGTCTTGGTCCCATTTGACCTATGGTTTTGTACTTATGCTTCTGGGTGGAAATTGCATGTCCTAGAAGCTTCACTATCCTAAGACACTTTTCAAATCTCCCTTAATCTGTCAGTCTAGGAAAAATTATGTATTATCATTGCTCCTACAAAACACTAGGCTCAAAATTAGTTATTAGCTAGAATATAATAAAACAACAAGCATTTAAGTTTAGAAAAACAATTACACTAGTGATAAAAATACTTGATTCCCAATTCATGCGAAGCTATCAATTCAGTATAAAGTCATAAGATCACATTTATAATATTGAATTGTAGTTTGTTTGGGTTTGTTATTGTTTAGGACAGCACTAAGTATTAGTAGAATTGTGTAAGGACAAACTAACAAACTTGGCCTGCAGAATTGGTCACCAGAATGGCTAGGCAGAAAGTCTGGAAGCCATATCATAGAAGGAATTACTAAAAGGAATTATGAAATTTTTTTTTAAGAGAAACAGGACAAAACTGATGCTAAGGTGGTTAAAACCAAGTTCCTCTGATCTTCACCATAACTGGCTGATAGCTGTTTGTTGTGATGAGGTGTGTAGGCCACTCAGGCTTTGAATGTTACCAGTAGAACTTTTCAGTTTATGAACTTTAACAAAGACTAAGACTTATTCCAAAATTGATTGTTAGATATTTGCTATCATCTTTTAGTGCTTTTGCACATCATCCCCAAAACTTGTAAGGATATTTGGTAAAGATTTTATTATTACTTTTGAGACAAGATCTCTCAGTGTAGACCAGGCTGTTGTCCTTGAACTCACAAAGATCCTCCTGCCTCTATCTTTTGAGTGCTGTGATTAAAGGTGTGCACCAATTGTTTAATGCTTGGTGTGGAGTTTTAAAGATGGCTCAGTGGGTAAGGGTGCTAACTATGAAAGCAATCCAGCCTGGTTTCACATTCCCAGCACACATACAAAAAGCTGGGCATGGTTGTTGGTACCTGTAACACCAGCTTTAAGAGGTAGAGGTAGTGGATCACAGGAATTCACAGGCCAGCTAGCTTACCCTAAAGAGGTTCTCTCTTCTCAGGTGGCCCTAACTTGTGTGAAGTTGATTTAAAAAACAAAAGAACCTAACTATCATACCAGTGTACTCTCCTTCAAGTTAGATTTTAGTTGGAAGTTGGATTATAGTTAGAAGTATGTTTGGTGAATAGGAAGAACTGCAGCCGGAGGAAAAATAATTGGTTGAATAATCTGATAGAAATATGTTTGTCCTAGAGGGAGAAAAAACACCAAATGCTTTGTACCTTGATAAAAATCAAGCGTGAAAGAATGTCTTTGTAATTTTAACAGGATCAGGAGTAGTGCCTGTAGTGCTGGTGACTGTGTGTATCTTGCAGTAACTCTACAAGATACTAGACTATACAGCACACAAGCTGGAAAAATCCCTGTTATTTCTCTTTATAGACTTTTTTCTCTTAGGACCCAGTATAATTAACTTGTACTCCCTCCTGAGTATTATACACCCAAGCACTTTGAATATTGTTGGGCAGTACTATGATTTGTTCCCAAACATAGATGATTACATTGTGCACATAGATAATGTAAGCCTTACTTTCTACCTCCAAAGCATGATGTTGACCTAGGTTTCTGTCCCATCCAGTCCTTCAGCCATTCAGTCCCAAAGAAATCACACATTAATTATAAACTGATTGGCCTATTAGCTCAGGCTTCTTATTAACTCCTATAACTTATATTAGCCCATTATTCTTGTCTGTGTTAGCCATATTTCTCGCTACCTTATTCTGCAAGGCAGTAGCATCTTGCTTCCTCTGCATCTGGGTCACGACTGCAGACTGAAACTTCCCTCTTCCCAGAATTCTTGTTGCCCCACCTCTACTTCCTGCCTGGTCACCCCACCAATACTTCCTGCCTGGCTTTTGGTCAATCAGGATTTTATTAAAAATAATGCAAGTGACAGGATGAAAGACCATTGTTCCACAGCACCCCCCCCTTTTTTTTCCCAAAGAGATTCCTGAGCCTACATAATCCCCCCCCCAACCCTATACCAATTATAATCGACCCCTAAATGATGTCCCTAACCCTGAGGGCAAACTTTGTTGGGTGAGGGTATGTTGTCTTCTAGAATTACTTCCAGCTGTCATGGGGGCGATGTTCTTTCTATGGGATCCTGTGAAAGTAAAATGATGGTTAAGTTCCACGATTACTGTCTGGTATAATCGCACATAGTCCCTGAGTATTCTCATGATGTACACCAGTGTAGGTAACTGACTGCTTACTACTTGCCTACACATACATACCAGAGCAGTTACTTGGTAGTCACATACCTTAAATCCCAGTACTAGGAAGGTGGGAACAGGAAGGGATATGACTGGGTGGGAGGAGACAGGAGCTCAGGGCATTCATACTGAGGATACCTAGAGACAGGATCGCCACTTTGGTCTGAGGATTTGGTAGAGGTAAGAACTAGTGACTGGCTGCTCTGGCTTCTCTGATCTTTCAGCATTTACCTCTATATCTGACTCAAAGTTTCTATTATTAAAACCAATTAGAATTTGTGCTACAGTACTATACATTTTTTATTTAATAGCAAAAATAAGACAAGCATTATTAATTAATTTCAGGTAATGAGTTATCAGACACTAAAATATTTTTAATGTAGGTACAAGCTAACTATATATTCAACAAAGAGGAAACACTGAGATCCTGATAGTTTAGCTTAGTAGAATATGTATGTGCATGTTTAGCCTACACAAGACCCTGAATTCAATTGTGGACCTGAAAAAGATTTCTGTAGATACTTCATGAGGACTTCTTTTCTCCCTCTCTTCATTTCTTTTATGAATTCTTAGGTCATCTTTGTTGAATAGTCAAAGAAAAGTTTGTGGATTTATATATATGTAAGTCTGTGAGCCTGAACCAGAGCTTGTTATTTGTGTTTTTTTATGGGGGGGGGGTGTTTGTTTGTTTGCTTTGGAGAGGAGTATAATAGTATTTAGGCACTCTAAAGTCGGTAGCTTTTCTCTTAGTGTTTGTCCCACTTCTAAAATGAGCCCAGCTAGCTGATCTCAGATTGTTGGATTGTACACTTCATATAAGACATTTTAGTCTTATGATTTCTAGCTAATGGTATGCATATTTTTCTTCAGTTAGTGCAAGTATTATGTGAACATTGTCAGATAGGAACCTTAGAGCATTTCTTTTTTAATTTTATTTATTTATTTATTTTTCTCTTAGAACATTTCTGCATGCTTGTGGAGTCTTTGTGAAACAGAATAGGAAACTAAGGCAGACAAGAATGAAAAGACATGACCCGGTTATTCAGTGTTTTACCAAAGAGATGAAAATGGTTTTTTTCCTTTTATTTTGTCTTCTCATGCTTAATGAACACCAAGTTTCTTTTTATTTCCTTTTCTTAGTCCAAGTCATCCTTGGACTAAGGGTTGACACTGACAACTGACTGAGCCATCCTGTGCCATAGCTTTGTCTCTGTCTCCATCTATTGGTGTGAAGAAGTAATGCTCCTGCCTGGATATGCTGATTGTTTTATTCTAGCAAAAATAATTTAAACAACAATGAATTGTGCTCTAAATGCATTTTATTTCAGTTTGAAGATGCTAACTTGTCATGTAATTTTTAGCTTTCGGAGATAGGGTTTGTATGTGTGTGTGTGTGTGTGTGTGTGTGTGTGTGTGTGTGTGTTTGGGGGGGCTCTTAATGATTAAATTAGAGAGTTGCTTAAAATTTATATATATATTGTAGGTGAGTACTGTGGTACACACCTTTAATTCTAGTACTCAGGAGGCAGAGTCAGACAGATTTGTGTGAGCTCAAAGCCAGGCTGGTAGTAAGTTCCAGGACAGCCAGAGAGCTACATAGTGAGATCCTGACTTGAGGAAAACTAAACCCTAAAATTATATAAAAATCATACCAGATTCTTATTTTATTCTTTAGAAAGTATGATCATCTTGCCTTTTTGCATCACGATGAGATTGGTATCCTGGTGCAAAGATATTTTAATAGCAAGAAGTCTCCAAAATCCTGACAGTCTTTGTACATTGAGATTCTTGGCTTTTATATTTTTGCTTCTGACTTGCTAATGAAGAAGCTCAATATAGCTTCTGATGCATTCCAGATACTCTGGATGGTGACTGGCTAGAGAATTACTGACATCACAACATACAGTTGTTGATTTCTATTGTCTCTTAGTCTTAAAGTAAGTGCTTTATTCTGCTTCTGGTGCCTGACTAATCTGAGTGTGTGTGTGTGTGTGTGTGTGTGTGTGTGTGTGTGTGTGTTCGTTCGCGCTCGTACATGTGTTTTTGACTCTGTATAGGAGCAATGCAGAGCGACAGTGTGTAGACACTATGGAATGTGAACCTTCAGTAACTCTGTATGATGAAGCAAATACCAGGGCAATGAAGGTATGTGATTCTGAACTCATTTGTTAAATGCATATGAAATGTAATTGAAAAGATAAATTATGTTTGTTTACTTAGTACCATCATTTTTATTAGTGGATATATGCAATAAAATTCAAAATTAGGGCGTTTAAAAATACTTATTTTTTACAAAGATATGTGTACATTTAGATGGGTAAGAGTCATGTACTTCTCTACAGGAATGCCAATTTCTCTCTGTATCTCAGTTTTTTAAAAATATTTTTATATCATGTGGATGTAGCAATTTACCTCTGTGCTGATTTGTGTGTGTGTGTATATATATATATATATAGCAAAATATAGTTGAAAAGAAGTCTTGTTCAGGTTCATTATAAAATTGGCAGGTTTTGTGACTTCAATTTTTAAATTTCTTTATGAATTTTAAATTTCTTTATGAAATAAATACAGTGTGAATGGGATCCTGGTTGGACATGAAGAAATTGAGCGCCTTAACTTTCAAAACCTTTGTTACTGTTTGTGTCCTTGATTGGGGAAGTTTAGGTTATTTTTCAAGCACTTAGAGGAAATAAAACTAGATATGTCTTTGCTGTAGTTGGCATAATGAAATATACCGTGTTACAAAAAGAGGAAAAATAACAGTCTACCTCTAATTCTTGAAATTATCTGTTGTCTGAAAACCTTGACATCCACCTTGTTTTCTGGTTCCTCTAAACTGGACTCTTATCTCCTGGGTTATGCTAATAATGTCAACATGTCCCCAGTGGTGTAACTGGCTTGTTTATAAAATTTTATAGGTAATTTTTTAAGAGTTTACATGCTTTTTACCTGGAATTAGTTGAAATTTCAAGATTTGTAATTGCTGTGGTATTTTTAAACATCTCCCTTTGTATAACAGTTCTTTTGTTCTTAAGAAACAATTTGTTTTAGAAAACATAGGAAAATCGCTAAATGGCTGTTTATGAATACTGGGTATCATTTTTCTTCCTCCTCCAGTTCTCAGCTCTATCTGTAATTAAATTCATAAATACACTAGTACCTATTATTGAATCTAGACTTTTATCGAAAGTATCATTTCAACCTCATGCTCAGAAAGTCCCATCACCATTTCTTGTTAAGCTTCAGATTTTTTCAATTTTATATTGAAAAAGGACTAAAAGATAAAACAGGCAGTGCCTACCGTATATCCTTATCTGTTAACAGCTGCTCTCCCCAGCCTCCTAGCTCTCCTTACCCCGTCCCTGTTCCTTTATTGTTTCTTGTTGGTTGTTGTGGGTTTGTTGTGTTTTTTTCCCTCTGTGTCTCTCTTTGCCTCTTCTATTGTATTCATCTCCCCCCCTTCCATCTTCTTTCTTACTTTGTTTCAGATTGTGTCCATCAGAAAACTATCCATCTGCTTGGTGACTCACCCTTCCCCTCTCTGATTCTGTACTAATTTCTTCGCTCCTATTCTCCCTTCTCTTTTCCCAACATTCACTGCTTTTCTTTCTCTTTCCCTCCTTCTCTCTCTCCCTTTCTCCTAGTCTCTGGTCTGTCCGATGACCTGTGTCTGACCATGTTTCTTCCTTTCTCCCCATGCTCTCATCCCTCCTCTGGCCTCACCTCATTCTTTTGTGCTTTTCTCATTGTCGCGTCTATAGACCTGCCTCTGACTACTGGTCTTTGGGGTTTTTTGTTTTCCATTGCTTCCTCTCACGGCTCTTTCTCCCACTGCTTAATATATAAGGCTTCAAATTTCATTGAATGTAAATGTGCAGTTGATTTTAACCTGTTTTCCTTGTTGTTGTCGCTGTTTGGTCAGCAGCAGTTACTGGTTGCATTTAATTTATGTTAAATTCTGTTCTCTCTCAAACTAGTAAGTAAAGAGTTACGATCCTAAGGTCATATATCAAAATAAACTGACTTCTAACATTTTTCAGTTTTCTTTAGAACTTCATGCTCGAAGCATTGTAATTAGAATGAAGTTATGACATACTGAGAATATTTTTAAATGCTTTGTGTTCTCAAGGTGTACATGAGCAGGTCATTAAGAGACAGAGATTTTTCTCTTAAATGAAAATTTCAATTAAATTTTCAGGTTTGTAGAAAGCAATTAAAAATAAAGATACCTATAGTTAATTCCCTCTTAATAATATTGTAGGTTATGAATAAACTTGTATTTTTCAATACCTCTGTGACCTTTTTATATCATTATATAAATCTTTTTTAACATGTACATCTATCTCCCACTGCCAAAGTCAAGCACTTATTCTACCTTCTTTTAATGACTCTACTGCTTTGTTACTATATGTCTCTGCTATATAATTAGATCATTGATGTGGAGGTGAAATTAGATCACCCCCCCCAAAAAAAGTTCACTGTATCTGTAAGTTTTCTCATTCCTCTGTAGCTACCCAATACGCAATTTCACTTGAGTTGTGTTAATTTTGCTACAGAATACAGTCTGGCCATTCCTAATTCCCAAATCCAAAATGCAAAATAATCTTTCTGAGGAAAATGTTGACATAAAAAATATTCTACACTTCATCTTGTGTAAAAGTCAAAATGAATGTTAAAAATATAAATAAAACTACCTCTAGGCAAGGTAGACAGACACCCTATTGTTTGTATATGTATGTATAAATGGTTGGTTGGATATACACGCATATATGTACATGTATATGCAGATGTCTTTTAAAAGGGTATGTATGCATATACCTACTTGTCTGCATATGTATCGTGTGTGTTCAGGTGCCCAAATAGGCCAGAAGAGGGTATCAGAGTGCCAGGAGTTGGAATTCTAGGCAATCATGAGCCATCTGGTAATGGATGCTGGGAACTGAACCTAAGTCCTCTGCAAAAGGGGCAGATGTTCTTAATCTCTAAGCCATCTGTCCATTTCTAAAATATGGCATGCATGTTTTTAAATACAAAACATTGCTGATTTTTAGCAATTGGACAAAAGCTACTCAGTCTGTATACTCAATATTATTTACCCCCTAAATTTCTCTAAATCAAAGTGAATACAGTGGATTCAAGGAATTTCAATTAATACCTCAGTACTCAGCCCTATGTTCTCCCTTGAGCAGAGCAAATTTATATGCATGTAAATATATATTTCTTAATTCTTAGTTCTCCAGATGCATATACATGACTAGCATACAAATATAGTTGTATATTGTGTACAAGATACAGTTTCTCTATATATTTCAAACTGGCTTAAAAATTGCTGTCATGTCGTAGCATTTGAAGTGCTAGGATTACAGATAGGCACCAACAACTCTTATTTTATACATGTGTGTTATAAAATGGGATGCATTATATAGTATTATAAATATGTTGCATTAAATGATCTTATGTAAATCTGATTTGTACGGTTATACGTCATTTTATTATGTGGTTTGCATCTTTTCTGATGTATTTATATGTCTACATGTAGCTAATATAAATCTTTGACTGTACATTTATATAATATACATGCAGGAAATAAAAATCAAGGTTTGTTAAGATTTATGTGGTGCTTGTGAGGAGCCATGAACTCCTAAAATCACATGGTCTCTGAGTCTGCGTGGGGGGGGAAACCCCTGTGCAAGTGCTATAGCAGACTAGAAAGTCCTTGGTTTTAATGAGGTTTTCTAAGAATTTGTCGTGGTCTGAGAATTGCTACTTTATCTGGTCTGTTAATTGGTGCTTAGTCTTTCATTTTTAACTTTTATTGTTTACTTATTTTCAGATACTCCAAGGAGTATGTGACTGATGTCTACACACTAGCATACACTCCCACAGATGCTGTACACTGTGATTTTCAGGTGGTTTTTGTTGTTCACCAAAACAGGGTTTTATATAGCCCAGATTGAACTTGAGCTTTTGTGTAGTTGAAGGTGACTTTCAACTTCTGATTTTCCTTCCTCCCCCTCACTGCCACCCCCAGTTTTTTCAGTGTCTGGGTATGGAATGCTGTCTACCAACTGAGTTACATCCCCGTCCCAGACTTGTCTTCAAAATAAACAGTGACCTACAATAACTGAGCAGATGATATCTTAGGTTTCCACACAGAGTCACCCGGGGAAAGTAAGAAAACATTTTATTGTCCTAGCACTTTTTTAGTACTGCAGACCATGAGCAACAACAAAAATTGAACAGTGAATCAAACAGTTACAGTACAAAAGAAATTTACTAAGTATTGACTATAAAACGAGGCAGAGCTAGAAATATGAAGTGAAGTTATTTTAAAAATTGAAACATTACACCCTTTCCATTCGTTCAGCTTTCAGCCCTAGGAAGCTGAGCTAATATGACAGCTCAGTATGTCTTGTGGTGATGAATCTCTAGATACAGCAAGCAGCTGAGGATTGTTTGTGCTAAGCAGCAGCCCCTCATTAACTTTACAGGATTTGTAACTCCATGGCATATGAGGGTTGGTAATGGCTGTTTTAAAACTAGTTGTTACTAAAATCTAAACTGCTCCTTTTGTTTTGTTTTGTTTTGTTTTCAAGACAGGGTTTCTCTGAAGCTTTGGAGTCTGTCCTGGAACCACCAGGCTGGCCTCAAACTCACAGAGATCCTCCTGCCTCTGTCTCCCACATGCTGGGATTAAGGCATGTGCCACCACCGCCCCACCAGTAGACTGCTCTTTTACCAAAAGAAGAAACAAAACCTTTTGAGTCCCCCACCTTGTGTGATCTTTAGAGATGCTGCCTTGAAGATGCTTTAGAGATGCTTTGTTTTTACTTTTTTAGAAAGGATATAGTTGACAATTTAAGTAAAGGTAGCACATTAAAAGTTATAAAACAGGTGTTTGCCAGTTGTTGCATATTTAATTAAAAAATTTATAAAAGAAACATGATGCGTCAGAAAAGGAATATCTTTAGCCTCCTCTTCATTTAATCCTTTTGTTCTAGCTGTCCATCTTTCCATAACTGTATATTCTATTTCCCCTTCCTTGGGAGAGCCTCAGCTCTCACCTAGACCTTTATTCACCTAATTGCCATGATTATATGGATTATAGCATGCTTATTGAAGAATTAAGAGCTAACATCCATATTTAAGGGAATATATACTATATCTCTCCTTCTGTGTCTAGGTTGCCTCTCACGTGTTTTTTTTTTTTTTTTTTCTAGCTCCATTTACCTGCAAATTTCATGATTTTGTGGGATTTTTTTATGTGTGTTTTTGTTTTTGTTTTTTTGAAACAGGGTTTCTCTGTGTAATAGCCCTAGATGTCCTGGAACCCTCTTTGTAGATGAGGCTGGCCTTGAACTCAGAGCAATCCCCCTGCCTCTGCCTCCCAAGTGCTGGGATTAAAGACATGCACCACCACTGCCCAGGAGGTTTATTGTTTTTAACAACCGAATTATATTCCATTGTGTAAATTACCACATTTTCTTTATCCATTTATTTGCTGATTCATATATGTCAGTTTCTGGCTATTATGACTGAAGAGAGCACCAATGAACATGGATGAGGGAGTGTCTGTGTAGTAGAATGTAGAGTCCTTTGGGGTTCCAAGGGTGGTATAGCTGGGTCTTGAGGTAGCTCTATTCCTAACTTCCTGAATAACTGCTATATGACTTCCATAGTGACTGTACAAGTTTGCACTTCTACCAGCAATGCAAGAGTGTTCCAATTACCTTACATTCTCGTCAGCGGGAGCTGTCATTTGTCCTGTTGATCTTGGCCATTTTGGCTGATGTATAATGAAATTTCAGGGTAATTTTGATTTGCATAAATGCTTCTTTTTTAAAAAATGCTTTTTAAAGCAGTTTTGAAAAGTTTGTATAAGATGTGAATTGTTCTGTCATGCATACACAACTGTGTTACCATTAGTGCTCTTTGTATTACATCTAATTGTGCTCAGTTGTTTTACCTAAAATTATATTATTCTGTTTATCTGAATATTGTTAAAGGAAATTGGAAGAGCTTGTGATCTTTTTCAGTGTTCTCCTCTTGCTTAATAACCTTCACTTGTACCAAACAAAATAAAACTGACTTTAAAAATACATGGGAGGGCTGGTAAGATGTAAAGTGAAGGAAGGCACGAAGCCTGGCAACCCCTGGTACTCACCAGGAGGACAGCGGGACCCTGTCCTGCAGTTGTCCTCCGATCTCTATAGGTGTGTGCCATGCCACACATTACAGTCACCACTATCCTAAATAATTTTTTAAAATGTTTTAAATACAATATGGTGAGAATTTGGGGTATTGATTTTTTTTTATAGATGTCACTAAAACTCATTCTACCCTTTATGTATACATTTTCTTTTATCATGTACAGTGGATTTCTTTGGGAACATTAAGTGGATTATTACAACCTTTATTCTTTTAAAGCTCCAAGATAGACTATTGTTATCTATCTTGTAATTATCCTGAATTACAGTCTTCAATCCATAGTTAGAGTTGTAGGTGAAACTCTAGCTCTTGGACTTAAAGTGATTGATGAAGTAGGGCTGCCGTCCTCCCTGCTGCACTAACCATATTGTATATTTGTTGCTTCCTCCTCTCTCCCCTCTGTCTTTTACATCAGCTCTGTTGTCTCAGATGAGTCCTTCCTTATACCTCAGAATTAGTTATAAACATTCTGACCTTTGTTTAGAAAGTAATGTGATCATCAACAATAGCTTTTTAATTTCTAAGTTACTGTAGAGTGTTCCATTTTCCTGTCCTGTTTGTTTATTTGTTTTAGTTTTTTAATGTTTTTTGTTTTCATTGTAGGCCACTGGAAGGTATGATATATTTGATCCAAGACAGTCTATTTCAGCCCAGGAATCTACAGTGGTGACAAGGACATGGGACTCCTCTCGCGAGATTACTGTTGGTTCAATACAATTGACATCCTGGCTGACAACTGTGAAAAGGAACATTGGGCTATTTTATTTTATTTTTGTGGAACACTACAATCCCAGATCCATAGGACACATCAGGTAATGTTCTTCTATGTCTTTGGGTAGCCTGTATTCTTTACAGTTCATTCAGAAGGAAATGAAGGAGCCTGAATATCTTCCTTAGCCAATTTACCTTCTCTCTGCTTTGCAACCTGAATTGTTTTCAGAATGAGCTAATGAATTTCTGGTTTGGGATCAAATTACAGATGACATTTTGGTTGGTTGGTTGGTTGCTTGCTTGCTTGGTAGAGTACCCCAGAATATTGCCAAACTTATTTACTATAGGTGAGTCAGCCCTTCCCTCTCACAGGTGCTGCACTGCAACCCTGTCTAAATTAGATGTGGCTTTGTTTTTATTTTTTTAATTCAGATTAGTCTATGATTTTATGAATTATTTCTTTTTCAGTTTTCAAATGTACTTGTATTTATATGTTAAGGCTTTTGTTTGAGGGGGTGCTTTTAATTTTCTCGCTTGTTAAACGGAAGACAAATTTACTGAAGTTTTTTTCATCGTGACTTTATTATAAAAACTGTCAATTATAATAAAGTTGAAAGGATTTTACAGTGTGTCTCATAAACCAACCATTCCTTGGTTTTGTAGTTAACAGTTTCCATACCAGTTTCATCCCATTTTCCATGTGTCTCTACCTCTAGTTTTTTCTTAATCTCTGATGCATTCCGTTCCTGATATCTGGGATGAAATTCCCACTTTTTCTCTTAGATTAGCCAATTACATGAAATATACTAATGTCTGTGTCTGATCTCTCAGAAAGTTCATTTCTTTCCTTCTTTTTATTCTCTCATATATTACATCCTGTTTGCAGTTTCCCCTCCCTTTCCTTCCCAACTCTCCATTCCCCCTACCTCTCCAACTCCCTCTATCTCTGCTCAGAAAAGAACAGGTCCCCCCAGGGACATCAGCCAAACATGACTTAATATACTACGATAAGACTGGGCTGGATGAAATAACTCACTAGGAGGAAAAGAGTTCCATAAGTAGACAAAAGAGTAAGCTACCTCCCCCTTTCCCCCTGTTAGTAGTTCCATGAGAACATCAAACTATTCAGCCATAACAAATATGCAAAGAACCTAGGTCAGACCCCTATAGGCTCACCATCTCTGCCTGCCTCCATGAACCCCAGTCATTTGATTCTCAGAAAGTTCATTTTCTAGAGTGTATGATTATACATGTTTTTTGGCATTGAATCACAGGAATTAAAAGACATTAATGCTTTGTTTACATTATAAAACAGAATTGTTTTATAACCCAGACTCACAAATGTGTTTTATATAGAATGTTTGCTTTTCATTTTTATGATTAAATCAGGGCAGTTTTTTCTTTTTGTTTTGTTTGTTTTTCGATACAGGGTTTCTTTGTGGCTATCTTAGAACTGCTCTGTAGACCAGGTTAGCCTTGAACTCACAGGATCTGCTTGCCTCTGCACCATCGCTACCTGATCAAGAAAATTTTTAAAGCTTGGAATTTTAGGAATCAAGGTGTGAACTGTGACAGGAAAATGCATTTACTATATGGGAATAGTGAATACTCAGAGTAGAGGAGGATGTGGGGCAATGTTGATAGTATTTCTTAAAGAAAGATACTTTAATGTTACCCAAGTATACTTCTAGCCCAGGTCTCTTCTCATATTGTGACATTTTTAAGGAACACCTACCCCAAAATATAGACCTTGAAGGTAGGAATTTTGCTTTTGCTTATGAGCATTCAGCATTGTTCTTGGAAATCAGAAGTCTTTAGTTAATATTATGTAGTAACTGAATATAAAGAATGTTTCAAACTAAATTAACATTATTTTTCTTTTTTGCCAAGGCTTCAAGTTCCCTGTAGAATTCTAAAATAACCTTTGCTAATGAGGATGTCTGATATTGTTATTATAAAAGATGAAACTGAAACAATGAAGGATTTGGAGGCAGAAGTGAAAGATACAACCAGAGTTGAAAATCTTATTAAATCAGAAAACTATGGGAAGATTTTGGCAGAGAAGAATGAACACTGTATTGACAACAGTATTGATTTGCAGGTAAGCAGAGTTTTCTTCATGGCTAAAAATACCTAATGTTCATTGTATGGTGTGCTTCTTTTCATATCAAACTCACTTTTCACATCTTTTTTTTTTCCCCCTTTGGTTGTGATTTTGGTTTTTCGAGACAGAATTTCTCTATGTAGCTCTGACTGTACTGGAACTAACTCTGTAGACTAACTTCATCTCTGAGATCCGTCTGCTTCTGCCCCCTGAGTTAAGGTGCGGGCCGCCACTACCTAGCCACTTTTCACAATTCTAAAAGGGCCAGTTGACTCTTGAGTTGACATATTTACTAGCTTATTTTTGAGTTATCTTGACAGGTTGCTGAGTCTTAGGTCTTTGATTAGCTTATATGTTTCACATGTTTTGATTCTTTACATTCATTTGTAGCCAGTATGTTTTCATTGGCTTTCTACATTTACACTTCACTTCTCTCTCTTCCTGTGCTGTAATTGATCAGAATTTAACCTAAGAACTCTTAGAGGAGAGAAATAGTGATCAAACCTGCAGAAGATTTACTCTGACTAACGAAGCTTGTGGGGAAGGGGCAGATTTTACCTAATATTTTTGTTGCTGTGCATGCATGATAATTTAGAACCAACCACTGAGAAGGTTTTTATTTCCAGGCAGAGACTAGAAATTTAAGTTTGAGGAAATACTCCTGATTTTTTGCCTAACCTTTCTCTTAACTTTTTTATTATCTATTATTTATTTTTGAGCGTTCATTACTCACCTCTCCACTTATGGTGTAATTTTTTTTGTGGGGTCCCTCAACATACTCTCTTGTATACCTGGCTACGCTTTTGTGCGTTTTGGGGTTCACCTCTTGCCCCACGTTGGGTACCATATGTCAGGGACCAGGGACCTCAACAAAAACACTTCTTGCCTAGGATAAGGGCGTGGAGATTTAGAAATATTAGTAAGGAATATGAAGACAAGTGAAAAATAATAAAACAGTACCGGGAGGGCATTGCAATGACTACTGAAATTGTCTGCATTTAAGTTTCCGTGTGCTTTTATACCCCAATATAAAGGGTGAAAAAAGGCAACAAAATATTTCTTGAACATGGTACAAAGGATAAAGTGTTAATGCTTTAACACTTTAAGACATCAAGTCATTAGCATTCTGTTATTTAGGCAGTAAAGCCACTCTAGACCAAGTATCCCGAAGGAAGCCATTCCCCAGGTAACCCCATATTACCAAAAAAGGAGCAAAAGTACACTTGCATATCCTGACCGTCTGTCAGGACGGAATGGATCTACTTGTATGAGCCATTAAAAAAAAAACAAAAAAACAAGTTATCACATCCTGAGTCAGGACAGGATGTGTAACTACACTTCTCAGCCATTTTGAGCAACCTCCAAACTCCCTGACCGTCTGTCAGGAAGGAATGGATCTACTTGTATGAGCCATTAAAAAAAAAAAATCCTGACTCAGGATGTGTAATTACACTTGTCATCCATTTTGAGCAATCTCCAAACTCTCTGTCCATTAGATAAGGTAAAAATAGGCTCACATTTTTGGGCCTCCACCGTTAAAGTTGAAAATTAAGATTAACTGTCAGCAGCTGGGGAGATTGCTCAGTTGGTTAAGTGTCTCTTGCACAAATTGAGGGCCTGGACCGGAGTTCATGTCTTCAGCATCATTGTAAAAGCCAAGTGTGGAAGCAAACAAGAAAACCGGTAGAGCTTGCTGGCCAGCCAGTTTATCCAGTTCATTGAGAGATCCTGACTCAAAATGTAAGATGGAAAGTATAGAGCACCTGACATTCACTATTGGCATTCATATGTGCATGCACATGTAGTACACACACAGAGGTATTCATCATACTTATGAATAGGGTATCCTATTTGAGAAAATACTGTCATTTTAAAAAATGGTTTTAGTTTGTATGTGTGTCCATGATGTATGTGGGCAGGTATGCCACTATGCACTAGTGTAGTTCAGAGGGTAACCTTTCAGTCTTTGTTCTCTCTGTCCACCTTTATGTGGGCTCTAGGTATCAAACTCAGGTTGCCAGACTTTAGAAACCAACTAGGACATCTTTCCAGCTCTATTCTGTCATTCTTAAAATAACCAGAGGACCTTAACCAAATGCAGTTGTATGTGCTTGTTGTGCCAGCATTTGGGAGACTGAGGTAGGATGATAAGTTCTAGGTTCCTGGGCAACATTCTGGTATCCTGTCTCAGAATAATGAAAAACCATGAACACATCAAAGAAAAACAGACCTTGCCGGCTACTTGCAAAAGGTTATTGTTTCACTTCATTTCTGTTATTGCTCAGTAAAGTTCCTTTAAAGGGCGCCTCATTCTTATGTTTCTTCATTCACTCTTAAGTCTTGTATTTTCATATCACATGTCTGACAACAAGGTAGACAATGATGTTAATTCCTACCGCTTTAAAAAACATTTAGGGTTTTAAAATGGTTTAAACTGTTGTCCATTAAGTATAATCAAAGGGTCATCTTTTTCTCTTTTTCCTTCTTCCTCCTACCCCCTCTCCTTTTCTCCCTGCCTCCGCCATTTGTTTTAAGATATCAAGTCACGTAGTCTAAGCGACGCTTAAATTCACTGTGGCCCAGTCTGCCTGTTAATTCATGACCCTTCTTCCTCTGCCTCTAAGTGGCACCATGCCTCGCTTAAATGTAATTTTCTAAGAAATCAGGAGACGCTACATTTTTCCCATTTTTAGTTAAACTCTTTGTAAAACAAGATAATTACCTTCTCTAATCAATCAGTCTGCTCTTTAGCAGTGTACCACTATCCTGATTTCATTAGAGAAAGTTTACAAAAAAACTTTTGCAATTGTGATTGAAATAATAAGGATTTGGACTGGAAAGATGACACTTGCTGCTTTTCCAGAGACCTGAGGTTCTGTTCCCAGTACTTTTATGGTTGCTCACAACAGGATATTTGGCACTCTTTCTAGCCTCTGTAAGTACCAGGAATGCACATGGTACATACATGCATATAGGCAAAACATACATACATACACATAACTTTTTAATTAAATAATGTATTTAGTACAGTCTCTGTTCTGCACCTAATATGCATTCTCATGCTTATCCTTATCAGTAAATCTGGATGATCAACTCAGACTACTGCATTCTACCATGTCTCTGCTTGCTCTGAGAAATAATCTCAGGAGCATTCCTGAATAACACCAAGGCTCAGGCTTCAGGAAAAACCTTTGGTTTTGTATGTACTAGGCAAGCACTCTACCATCTCCAAACCAACACAAGTATTTACTAAAAGACTACTTATTCTTTGTACTGAATGAACATGTTGTTTGCCATATGTACTATATAGTTTATTGACTGTAAAGAGGAAGGTATATGTGGAATTCATTTTATTTTAATCCACCAAAGTCTATAAACCATGTCTTCAAATGTTTTCTTAGAAGTTATTCTATGTAAGACTTTTTTTAAACTTTTAAGACCAGGTACCTGGCAAAAGACTTATTACAGTTGAAATAACTTGTACAGAAAACACTGAAGTAATAGGAACACTGGAAAGTAATCTATTCTGTTTATATTAAGTATCAATAAGAAATAATGGCTCTGTTTTAAGAAGAGTGGTTGGACTGGAGAGAGGACATAGCTGCTAAAGGCTAGGCTCACAACCAAAAATCTAAAAATAGTGCTTAATTGTCTATCTTAAGATGATCACAAAAATAGTCTAAACTATACAGTGAGACCTGTCTTAAAATAATAGTGTGACTATATCCACATTTTGTTAGTAACTGTTATGGAGTAGAAGAGAGTGGTTTTTGTTAACACGTTGTGTTTTGGTACCTGAAGAGAAAAACTCTTTAAAAGCATGAATAAGTCAGTATCTGATGGGACTGTCCCAAGCAGATTAGGGGAAAGTATCCTTAGCTTTCACTTGGTTTGAGTTCTTTTTCTTTAAGATTCATTTAGTTAGTATGTCTACAGTGTTTTGCCTGCGTATATGCTTGCACACCAAAAGAAGGCATCATATTTCATTATACTCATTATAGATGGTTGTGAGCCACCATGTGTTTGTTGGGGATTGAACTCTGGACCTCTGGAGGAACAGCCAGTGCTCTTAACTTCTGAGCCATCTCTCCAGCTCCTGGTTTGAGTTTTTAAGGGCAAAAAAAATTGCTTAGTTTTTAAAGGTACTTGTGACATATACAGAAAAGCAACTTTGGAGGTCTTCAACAAACAAGCATTGTTTACAGAAGCAGCAAGATAGCAGTTAAATAGTCAAACAGTTAACCTTTAGTGAAGGGTCACATTGTATAGGAGTTTAGGGCTGTTCCAAAGACCAGTTTTATTTAAGATAGTTTTAGCACTTAAAGTCTTTTTGGAACATTTTCATGGGATGGCATAACTATAGTTCAGTAGCATACTACAATTGACCTGTTTTCAGGGTACATAAATTTTTATCTGATGTGTATGATTTTTTCCCCCACACATAGTATCAATTAAACTAGGTAGTTAGTATAGTTTGTTTCTATAAACCGTTTGATGAGACTCCGACATTGTACTTCTGAATTACTTGCAATGCTTTCCTTCAAAGGGGATTGAGGGAACACAAGCCATTCTGAAGTAGGAGGATGTGTTGGTCCAGGTCATCTTGGTTACATTTGAAGTTCAAGTCTAGTATAGGCCAATCCTATATTGGGGGTGGTGGAGAATGTAAAACACATCAGGGCATACCTGAGAGTGGTTGATTAGGCAACATACTTCTTAACTGATGAAACAAATGCAAAGCATAGTATTTGTCTGGTCAAGTCCAAAAGAAACTGGCTATCTGTGGTACCTATTAGAATACCAAAGCGTATGCTGGCCTTCAGTACTACTTTGATTTCTTCTGTGGACTATTCCACTTGTCCCTGGCTTTACTCTCCCTCATATCTATAAGAAAAACCTACCCTCCACCGTAGCTCAGTTTATACAATATTATCTTTATAATCATTGCTATTATCAATTACTAAAAACACAGCTACACAGTTTCTCAAATTTCTCCCTTCTTTGTCATGCAAGATAGAGTTTCTTCTTCAACAATAAAGCTTGTTTTTTAACACCTTCCCAAAATTACAATTTCAACACAACTTTAGTCTTTTAAGCCTATTTATCTGGTTTGCTTTTATTGAATTTTATAAACATTAAACAAGTTTAACAATTTTAAAATCTTAGAATTCACTTTCCAAAATAATACATTATTATTTGAAGTTATTTCTAGAGTTTGTCATTCTCAATTGATCTTGGATCATATACAAATAATGGTGACGGCATTTATAAGCATGGAGATAAAGAAATACTTGTATAGTTTTTTACATTGGATAATTTTTATATATTCACCGTTATAATGGGAACTCTTGTCTTCATTTAAGATGTGTAATAATAGACCATGTCACTGTGATGAGTTTTCTTGGGAACTTTGTTTAAATATCTAAGATAGACCTTTGGATTTTAACCTCATAGTCTATGGCTGAAAGGATTAAGTGGTAACATTAAACTGTGATTGCGTTTGGCTTGTTGATTTATTGACTTTCTTTTTCCATCTCTCTTAAGAAAACATTGTTTTCATTTTGATAGGAATTGTCAGCCTAGCATTGGTCATTTTCACTCTCTATTTTTATCTTTAGCTAAGTACTGAATTCATTCTATTCTTAATCCTTACTATTGTTTAGAAATGCAGTGCAAATTAGTAACCTGCAAGGTGTGGTCTTACTTAGTAAAAAAGTTTCAAATGTTACAGTTCATTTTGTTAATAATTGAATGAAAAAAGAAAAAGGAAAGGACATGGCTGCTTCTAGGTATGATGGAGGAGAAAGCTTATTATGGATATGTAGGAGAGCACAGTCAGAGGCAGGGACATCTGGGAGAGTCCCAAGTGGTCATGACCTGAGTGAGCTGGGCCATGTGGGAAAGGGGGGAGGGGAAGGAAGAGGCTAGAGGGGAACCAGGTGCAGCAGATTATGTAGGGGAAGGGTTATTCCAGCCAGGAGGACCCTGTAACAGGGACTGAGGGAAGCTCTGAGAACCTGGCAGCCAGGTCAGCTTTGATACGCTAAGTAGGCACCTCAGCTATTTGTACTGGGTTTGAAACCTAACAACAAAGTTACTGGTTATAAATAAGAATGACTCCCTTCATGAAATAAGTTGAGTTTCCTCTAAATTAAGTGATGCTGGATTGGCAAATAGTTTGTGCTAGCACACAGTATAAGCATGAAGATTACTTGGATTTTCCTCAGTTTATCTCTGCCAGTGTGTTATCAGTTTAAAACTAAGAGTTCATTAAGAATGTTCTATATTGTGCACCCATTTGTTGACCTAGTTTCTGTTTGTTCTTTGGTATAAACAGGATAAACTATATAAATTGGGGCTTGCCCTTCAGCTTTCTAAATCCTAATTCACTCAGTATTTCTCACTACTAGTAAGAGACTTAAAAGAGTTGCTATATTTTTACTGTCAAAATAAGGTTCTACTAAAAGTAAAACGTGTGCTCCAAATAAATAAAATCCACTTTACAAAATGATTGTAAATCAAACTGGAAGAATTGCTATTCAAAGCCAAGTCAAACTGGCAACAGAATAAAAATAAATAAATGAGGGAGATCTACTTTTATAAGCAGAAATAATTTTCTCTGCTCTATTTTGTATGCTGGGGCATATGGCAGATTTTCTAATATATATTATACAGTATTTATCTTCTTGGATGGAAAGAAATAAATAATTTTATGTAATAATGCCACTCTGTCACTTTACTTACATTATTAGTATATTTGTTTCCTCTTGCTGTATAACAGACCCTTAGGGACTTAATGGTGATTCCCCATTAGGAGTTTCCAGTAGATTAAATCCGGGTTTTCTACTTAAAGTTTTACAGAGTCAAAATCAAGAGTGTTAGCCACCCTGATCCTCTTTGGAAGGGTTTAAGAAAATAGGCATCAAGGTACATTCCTTTTTCAGCAGACCTCAGTCCCAAAGTTTGTATAAGGTCCATGTTTCCTGGGTAGCCTTTTTATCTTCAAAGCAAGCAGTGTATTTGAATCTTTTAAATCTCTCAGACTTGCTGGTTTTGTCTCAACCAAAGAAAACTCAGCTTTTAAGAGGCTCACTGATGGGTTAGACTTACTTCAGTTGTGACTAGGAGATCAACTACTTCTGTAAAATCCCTTCACAGCAGAGCCCAGCTTTGTGTATCATTAAGTATCAAAAGGATAGGAAATCATTCTTGGGAAATGTCTTTGGATTTCTATCTCCCATATCTGTATATTTGTCACATATGTGTATAGGTGGAATGTG
Source organism: Myodes glareolus (assembly GCF_982192425.1). NCBI lineage: Eukaryota > Metazoa > Chordata > Mammalia > Rodentia > Cricetidae > Myodes > Myodes glareolus. The sequence continues at coordinate 96,360,791 of NC_142030.1, read as the reverse complement.
AGGTTACTGGACTGAGATTTAGAAGCACTTAGGTTGAGTTTGACTAATTTGTAACTGTTTCGGGACTGTGAGACCTTAAGAGCAGGCAGGAACTGTGTCTTTTTTTATTTCCATATGATTCTCTGTTAGTCATATGGAAATAAAGGGAAGAGGAGACCAAGTTGAAATTAATACATCAATGCTTGGAGTCCTCTTAGGGTAGTACACCTCTGTGCAAACATATTCAGACTGCTTTTTCTACATAAGCAGTATTTTTTTTTCTTTTTCTCTCTTTCTCTTTTTTCCTGGTTTTCTGTTTCTTAGGTTTTATTGTTAACTTGGTGGTCTAGAATCAAATTTTAGGAATATGGTGTTTTAATCTTTTAAAGGCCTTAAGATCCAAAATAGAGGTTTTGACATTTTCACTCTGGCCTGTATTTCTATTGACCTCACACATAAGTCTTTGGGGATGTTAGTATACAAAATATCTTTCTCAATTTTTTAAAATGTAAAGCTTACTGTTCTGAGGATTAGCTTGAAAATGTATTGTGTTTGATGCCTAATTGGCTCCCTATTACTAATGAGAATAGATGTTTGATCCCTGCCGTATGGGGAGCCAGATGTGAAATGATGGATAGGAAGGAGGCAGAAGGAAAGAGTTTAAAATTTGTCTGGTTTTGAGTTGCACTATAGATTCTACACACTATAGGCTCTGGTTCTGAATTACACTATAGGCTTTATAGGCTCAAGCACAGACTACAGCTCGTTGCTTCTGTGAGTTCTCTGATGGTGTGACTAATGATCTGACCATCTTGCTAACTACCTTTATTGGAAGTCTGTCTTCTTTCATTCCAGCCTCATTGCCTTACCCAAAACCCAGTGAATAGCTTTCATTACTAAAACTGGTAGTGTGTTCTTCATGTTTTACTGAAAAGGCTTAGCAGTTGAAAGATGAAAGCAATATAAACTCTGACTCTTTGGATTATTCAAACATTTTTCTTAGTGAGGTTGAACCTTTCTGATTTCAGCTAATAGAAGTTGCTGAATGGTTTGGTCTGTCCGCTTACCCCAACAATAATAAAATACTGAAGAAAGGTACTTTATTTTGCTATGAAAAAGTCACCTTCAAAGTTCCATATAATGTTTATTTAATACAAAAATTTGTCGATTTAATGAAAATGCCAGTCCACAGAGGGGTTTAGTAACTTCTCCCAGTGTGTGTCTGGAGGAATCAATACTTTTTCCCTGAACCATCTTTGATTTCCTCGTTTAGCAAATTCTGAGGTTTAGGTGTATGATTTAAGAAGCAATTTTTCTGTTTGAGTGTGAAATTTAATAAAATCTTTCTTATTGTATATTTAGCGGCCCCTGCAGTCATTTGGACAGACAGGAAAAAGGTCTAAGGTATAGTAACTATTTGATGTGCTGGCATGCGAAGGCCTTCCTTCATGCTTGATGAATTCTTGTTTTCATACAGCACTACATTCAGTTTAGTTTTTTTTTTCATCTTTTGTTTGGGGCAGAAAGCTTCTTTTGTTTTATTTGGGTTATTTTTGTCTTGCCTAGTCGCTTTTGTGCATTGCTTTTAATTATCCTTGGTGGGGTTTTTTGTTGTTGTTGTTGTTTTTAATCTATAGAGGAAAAAGTGCTTTCTCACGATTTGTTGAATTTGAAATTGGAATTATTCTCATTCTTGCTATTGCTGTAATTTTTAAAACCAGTTGTATCTATTCACTTTCAAGGGGGTTTAGTGCTATTTAATGATATATCTAACTTACACATTTCATCTACTTTTTTTATTCATGGCGGAAACTAAAAAGAAGTTTAGACACTCTCTAAGGGCTTTTGAATATGCCCTAATTTATGAAATGTAGTGTTAATTTTAAATACTTCTCTTTAGTCAAGCTCAAAGTTAAAGCTAGTTCGGAGCCTTGCAGTATGTGAAGAATCTCCACCACCCCCTGCAGCAGAGATTTCACAGGAGACCCAGGTAAACAACAATAAATCAAAACAAAAATTATCTGGAGACATGCTTTGATATAGGTCAATAAAAGTTGAGTGTGAATATATTCTTTCATTTCTAGTAAATGAAACTGATTTGATAATACTTGTTAATGAAAATCCAGATAAGTTAGGAGAATTCTTCAGTTCATTGTGAGGCTTACAGTAGAGATTCTTCTTTTGGAAAACCCTTTGAGATTATATGATTACCTAGGAATGTGACTTTAAGAAAGCTAGAGGGTGGTGGTGGTGCACACCTTTAATCCTAGCACTTGGGAGACAGAGGCAGGCCTATCTGTGTGAGTTCGAGGCCAGTCTGGTCTACAGAGCAAGTTCTAGGACAGCCAGGACTACACAGAAATAAAGAAGGAAAACGAAAAGTTATAAGTTCAGTATTAAAGTACTTTCAGTGGTTATAATTATGATATAATTCCCCTTTTAATTTTGGGCTTGGGTGGGGAATTTGTTGTGTTATTGTTGCTTCTTTGGGAACTACCCTGACTTCTGCTTACTTGTTTGGTTAGCTTGAGTGCATAGTAAAGCCAGTATCCACTTTGTAACCACTTTCGCCTTTAAAAAAAAAATGGTTTTGAAGCAAATGCCAGTTGTACAGTTGTTGATTCAAGCAAACCTTTTCTGCTTTCCCATGGCTTAAGTGATGATTCTGAAGAGATACTGTAGATGCCTAAGTTAGTTTTGACATGCTTATAATGTGCCTTACTTTTACAAACCATTATATTTTATTTCTAAGATGCAAGAAAGGGGAAATTTTTAAATAAATTGTAGGTAATAATAAACTTTAAAAAAAGTTTTGGTAATTCAGGTATTCAGAATTTATTTGATTTTTTTTGCATTAGAGGTATATAAAATACGCATATGTATGTATTTGATTAAATGTATTTAGCAGTATTTTTCTAGCAAAGTCAGAAATAACGTCAAACTGCTTCACTGAGTGTAGTTGCCTTTAGAATACTTTTAAGCTTAATCCTCTGGGCCTTTGTTTTACATAATGTAGTTGTTTCATATGAAGCATTACATAGTTGATTGTTAGTAAAGCTAGTGAGTTATGGCATAGTCTGGAAGGGAAAAAACAATGAAATTTTTCTTTGAAATAACAATTTTTTAAAGTTCTCTTATGGACTGGAAAGACAGCTCAGCAGTTAAGAGCACTGGCTGCTTTTCCAGGGCGGGGACCCATATTTGGTTCCCAGCACCTACAAGCAGCACATGACCATCTGTAACTCCAGTTCCAAGGGATCTGAAACCTCTTCTGGTTTCCATGGCATCAGACATGTATGTAGTGCAGAGATGCGCGTCTAAAACACTCATACACATAGAAATAAGTTTCTTTTTTGCTTTTTTTTGTTTGCTTTTTGCTCCCCCCACCCTCCCCCCCAAGACAGGGTTTCCCTGTAGCTTTTGGAGCATGCCCTGGCACTCACTTTGAAGATCAGTATGTGCTGGCCTCAGACTCAAGAGATCCACCTACCTCTGCCTCCCGAGTGCTGGGATTAAAGTTGTGTGCCACCACTGCCCAGGTTGGAATTTTTTTTTTAAGATTTATTTATTTATTGTGTACACAGTGTTCAGCCTCCATGTATGCCTGCAAGCCAGAAGAGGGCACCAGATCTCATTACAGATGATTGTGAGTCACCATGTGGTTGCTGGGAATTGAACTCAGGACCTCCGGAAGAGCAGTCAGTGCACTTAACCTCTGAGCCATCTCTCCAGCCCCCGGAAATTTCTTTTATAAGTTAGAAATACCTTCTGGGAAAAACTATTGTTATCTTTTTTTAAAATTTTCCATTTATTTTACCTTATGTAAAAAATGTTGGGGGCAGTGGGGCTTGTCTTATAATACTACAGAAACCTACATAGTAAAAAAATCTTTTGAAAAATATTTACTAGGATATGTGTCAGCTATTAGTGTATATATTGGTCATAGATGGCATATTTTTGAAAGAGTTACACCACCTGTATAAGATGTTATGTCAGAATTCAGTTACTCCACTTACTATGTTATTTCTCAGTTTCTCTTAAACATAATCATTTTTGTTTGGATAATAATGTCTTATTGCCTCTCTGAATAAAAGATACTTTTTTTAAAGAAGAAACCTTTTATTCATGCCTTAAGTTGACTGAAATGCACTTGAAAAGGAACTAGAAAATAAGTGTTCTGCTCTCTGTTCTCATCCTTGATATAGTTTTCAACAATTTTTCCCCGTGTTGTAATAATTTTTAGTGATTTAATATGGCGTAAAACTCATTTAAAAAAGTCGAGAAACAATTATAAGAGAGATGTCACTTGTGTGATTAGAGTTTGTAATAGGCAAATGACCTTAATCACAGATGTTATAAATGTCATAGTAAAGAGTAAGGTGATTGCAGTTTCATGTGTACATGTTCCCATTATTTATAGTTAGAAGAGTTTGCATTGCAACTTTTAGCATTCCGAAAGAGTTTTCTTTATTCATGTACTGAAAACAGGGTCAAGATGACAAGACACCAGCCTTCCTTACTAGAATTGCAAAATACAGTGTATCTTAAGTAATTTAATATCTATAAATAGGTTTCTGTGATTCAGAGGAAATAATTTAGAAGTGAAATCTGCTAGTCACTGGAAGCACATTTTAGTGAGGGTTTAAGAATTCAGGTGGAGTCTTTTTCCCCTACATACAATTCACTGGACTATCCACCTGAGTAGTAAGAAGCTTCAAAGAAGAATACTCCTAAATGTTCTCTTACAATATTATTCTATAGCCATTTATAAATATCTGAAAACTATGGTAAGAATAGAAACAGAAAAAGGCTTAAAAAATAATTCAAAGTCACAGTATATACAACATCCTGTGTTTGGTAAGCAAGACAGAGAAGGTGCAAGTTCTCATCATCCTGGTAGAAACTTCCAGTGGGCAGTGTTTACTGTGTGTTCTGAGCATGATTGTGCCACTGAGCAGATCCCAGGCCCTGAAATTGGAATACAGATGGAATGGAAGAAAAAACAAAAAAGAAAAAAAAACAGTAGCAAATTATCTTACTTAATATATGTATAATTATGTATACATAATCAAAATTCTACTAACAGTTGTTTTGAAAATAATTTTATGTGTGGTGGAAAGAAGTTTAAAAGAAGTTCTCCTGGCAATAAGTTTGAGAATTGTGATGCTGTTTACTCTTTATTGCTGACCACTTCTGCTACTACTATCCAGAAAGGTTAAGTAATGTACAACAGTATAATTTAGTCTAAGATTGGGCCACACTTTTATCTTTAGTTGATGTGGCCTGGAGTTTATTGTATATTTCTTGTAATTTTGCCTGAACAAACAGCTCAACATGATCTTTGTCTTTCAGGGTTTGTAAGTTAATTTCCTAGTAATCTCTGCTGGCTCTAAAATTACTTTAATAACATTATTTTCAACATAAGTTTTCTCCATTTTGATCTGAGATGGCATTACTACTTTATAGTTGTTACATATCAGAAAGAAGCAATGTTGTTTGATATCTTTCTAAAACAACTGTGTGATAATTAAAGGAGGCACAGTGATACATAAATCTCAAGTGAGAAAACAGGTACCACAATTTTGAAAACTTTTCGTCTTACATTTTTCTCTTGCAAGAGAAAGAATGGAGTGTGCTTATATGGGATACTCAATAAACTAAACCTGGGCTAGGGATGTAGCTCAGTTTGTAAAGTGCTTGTAGCATTCATAAAACCCTGGATTCCAGCCCTAGCACCATATGAATTAGATGTAGTTTGCACACTTGTAATCCCAGCACTTGGGAGGTAGGGGAAAAAAAATTAGACATTCAGGGTCATTCTCATCTATATAGCAAACCCGAAGTGAGCCTAGCATACATTAGATACTGTCTCATAAAGAAACAGAATTTTATTAATTATTTTCCTGATACCAACATATTTCTGTTGTCATGGTTGATAATTGTGAGCATCTCCACTAGAACAGTAATAGGTCAAGAAGACCTGAGTCCCGACCTCTAGGGTGTTTGTAAATAAATGCACTAAAACTGTAACAGTCAACATTTTCTCCAAAACAATTATAAAGGTCTGCTTTAATTGATACATTCAGATGAACACTTATTAGGTGTAGTTTTGTTTTGTGTGCCACCATACCTGACTGAAAAAACTGTTTTAACCTTTTTTTCTCTAGACATTTTTTAAGTGTCTTTTTGTTTGTTTTGAGGTAGGGTTTCACAATGTCGGCCAAGCTAGCCTCGAATTCATAGATTCATAGATTTGCCTGTCTCTGCCTGTGAGTGCTGATACTAAAAGCCTGTGCCACCATTTTCTTCTCCTTTTTGTCCTTCATACAGTTTTGAGTTACCTTGGGGAATACCAATAATTAATATTGAATTAGTTTCTAATTTCATGGAGTAACTAATTTTTTCTTCCAACAGGAAAAAATTCAAATCCAGTTAACACAATCATTTGAAAAAGAGGAAAAGCCCTCAAAAGATGAAACAGATAAAGAAAAAGCCAGTGATAAATTGCCCAGAAAAATGTTATCAAGAGGTTAGTAATTTATTTTTTTAGTTTTTAAGTAAAAGTTTAGTTTCATTATTAATAATTCTTTGCCCCTTGAATAACATGTGTCACATGAATATATTGAAAATGGCATAGCAGACTTGAGAGATGATGTCATATTTAGTCATCTGGCTTATGATTATGTATAATGTATAAAAGGCAAAAATTATAACATAAATCTCAGTTACTAAGGACTATCGTCATCAGAGTCAGTTTAAGTCTCACTCATATTCAAATGCCAGAATCATAGTTTGTGTTTTCATTACAAGAAATCGGTATCATATTAAGAATATTGTTGAAAGCCCCAGAATGTTTGTCTTCATAAAAAGTTTTGAGGATTTTCATTATTGAATACAAGAGTTCAATAAAAATGTTAAGTTTATAAATTCTGTCCTGTTGACCATTATTACCAGGACATTCCATTTATGGGGATAAATACACGTGAGTATTTGTAAAATATTTTTAAAACAAACCTTTGGCACTGAATTTCAAGAATCTTGAATAAATAATGTTAGAACTAAAATTTTTCCAAAGTAGTGTTTCTGCTCATATACATTCAGGTGAATTCAACTCTTTAAATGTGCTACAAATAGAAATAATTATCAATATTATTCAGTTTTTCACCTATGAAAACATGTTTGAACATGAGAATATGATGAGTACATGAGGATCATTAAGGAAATCAGGATAAGTTTAGTCTGACATTACATTTAAGAATGTGTATGTACATGCAGTTAGATTAACCCATGTCATGAAAAAATGCATGCAAGTTGAAAAATAGTAGTCATCTGCCTTCATCATAAGTGTCATTTTCCTGCTTTGTCATTTTTTCTTTTTTGTGGGGCATCTCATTTTACTTAAGATAGATAGAATGTACAAAAGGGGAGGGATTGGCGTTCAAACAACTTTCTACTGGGTTTTTGTGTTGTTATTTTTTAGATTCCAGTCAAGAATATACTGATTCAACTGGCATAGATCTACATGAATTTTTAGTGAATACATTAAAAAACAATCCCAGGTAAAAATTAAATTTATAAGATTTACATTGTTTCTAGTACCATAATCTTGCTATAAATGTTTTCATTATTGAATTTGAGTTTTAAGATAAGATTATAGCTATATGCAATATAACAAAAACATTTTAGTTTCTTAGGACTAAGATGTTGGTCTACTAAATGCAGATATATAAATATCTTTGCATTATGCATGTTATAATAATATGCAGATCATTTCTATTCTTTAGGAATTTCTAGAAGTACAGGTCACCAATATATTTAGACTCTAAATTGGGATTAAGAGAGAGATTTAATCATGCGTGTTTTTCCATAATATTCTCCATTCACATAAGAACTCTATACCTCATTATGTGTAAATCTTGTTCTTTCTTGCTTAGTTTATAAACTTCCAATCAGAAGCCTTTTATACTGTTCATTTGAGTCAATACTTGAAATCCATTTTGTCTAATGTAGGAGTGATTACCTTTGAAGACCCACATAAAGGCTATATATGCACAGTGCACTTTAGCAGCACTTTCCTCGGGAAAATGGACCAAGGTTGAGAACCTTTCCTCCAGTGATTAGCTTTGTAATGTGGTAGTTACATAACCATGGAATAAAAATGAGGCAGTATCAGTAGGAAGGAGCAGCTGTGAGGTAATGTGAGCAGTGTCTTTAGTGTCTCTGGGACTTTGTTCAGTTGTGCTCCAGCATGATTGTTGACTATTGCTCTCATTCAAATTTGCTGTGTCTACTACTCACTTAATTTTCAGTTTTGTACTTAGCCCCTGAAGGCGATCTACCACAACTAAAAATGGTCTCTACCACAACTAAAAATGGTCTCCTTTGCTATGAATTTGAATGAGAACAAGGAAGGCTATAAAGGAAAGATTGAATGTAGGAAAGGGAAGGAGGAAATGATGTAATTATATTACTATCAAAAAAATAATTTTTTAAAGAGCGGTCTTATAGGACTACTGTACAGGGTGGTTCACACCTTTAATCCCAACACTTGTGAGGCATAGACAGGTGGATCTCTGAGTTCGAGGCCAACCTGGTCTACAAGAGCTTGCTCCAAGCCAGCCAGGACTGTTATAGAGAGAAACTCTGTCTTGAAAAACCAAACAAAAGAAAGAAAGAAGGAAGGAAGGAAGAAAGAAAGGAAAGAAAGAGGTCTTATTTCAATGATGAGACCTGAAGGACTGTAGGTCTGAAGTGACCAAGAAATTTTGTGAAGGAGATTGTTTCGACTGTTGTAAAAAAAACCAGAGGGAGGGGATAGGGAATGGCTCAGCTGTTAAGAGCACTTGCACTTCTGCCAGAGGGCCCAAGTTCAGTTCCCAGTACACACCCTCATCAGGCAGCTCACAACTGCCTGTAATGTAACTCTAGCTTCTGGGGATCTGACATCCTCTTCTGACCTCTATGGGCACCCACATATATCGTAAATACACAATTATACACACACACATATAAAATAAAATTTTAAAGTGTGTGTGTGTGTGTGTGTGTGTGTGTGTGTGTGTGTGTGTGTTTATGCGTGCACAACAGGAAAAGCAGGGCATTGTCATTGACATATACTTGGTTTTTTTTGTTGTTGTTCTTCTATACATAGGATTTTTCCTTGCAGCCCTGGCTGTCTGAAACTCAACTCTGTAGAGTACACTGACCTTGTACTCAAAGATCCAACTGCTTCTGCTTCCTGAGCGCTGAAATTAAAGGCATGTGTTACCTCTGCACAGTTGACACTTTAAGACTGAGGAAGGAGGATTACTGAAAGTTACAGGGCTACAAAATAAAATCCTGTCTCAAAATACAAAATGAAACACAAATAGCAAAGGACCCAACCTGTGTTTTTTGTGTGTGTTATTGTTGTTTGTTTGCTTGTGTTTATGTCCCAGCAGATTACGAAAGCCACTAGGACATCAGTGATGTTTAAAGAGACCTGTGAACATAATAGTTACCAATGGAAACTGTTCTCCTTGAAATGCCAGTTATGTGAATTACTGAAGAATTACTTAGTATGGCATGCTAACTTGAGTAATTGCCATATTTTAAACAGAATAATACTATATAATGAGATTGGATTTTTTTTTTAAAGAACTTTTTGGGGAGCATTTAGAGAGATTTCTTTGTCATAAAATATCATAAAGAAAGAAAGTGGCTAGAAATCAGCAAATAGAGAGGTGCTACCAGGCTTGCTAGTACAGTTCTGGAGGTCTCAGCTACCCTAGAGACTGAGACCCATAAGCCATAAGTTCAAAGCTAGCTGGGAGGCCTTAAAATCTCAATATAAAGAAAAAAAGGGCTGGGAGTATAACTCAGTTTTAGAATACTTGACTAATAATACTTATGAGGCCCTAGTTTCAATCCCTAGTATGAGGGCAGAGACAGGGAGGCAAGTTTGAAAGATACTCAAGAATAATCATGTTAGGAATTGATTATTTGAATATGGAATGCTACTGAGAATATCATGTAGGTTTCTGAGAGAGCTAATAGCCAGTCTCGCTAGTTAAGAGGCAGGCAAGAATAGGACAGGATGGACAATTTAAAGGCTCCAGTTATCAAGGCCATGAGTCAACATTGAGTTACAGATTGTGAAGTCCTCAGTAATGATAAAGCTTAATGGGGGTGAGTTTACCCAGAGGTATTTAAACAAATGATAAGGACAAAATTTTCTTAAAATGCTAAGTTTAAAAGGTAGACATGAAGGGAAGGACTTGATCTCAAAAGCTAGCAGAAGAATCCTGAGGGTGTTTGGTTTAGGTGTCAGCCAGAGTGTTAGAGAAATAATCTGCCTTCCCAGTGAGAAATATCTCTTACCTCTTTACTGAATAAGCTGTCTGGCTGTGGCTCATGTCCAAAGAAGTTGGCCTTGAATAGAAGTTTTTGCTACTTATATACAGTTAGGCTTATGCATTTACATGTCATCCTTACATCTCTTCGGTCTCGACCCCAGGTTACACTTTAAACAGCTTAAACCAAAACAGGAGACTCCGTGTCTAGCCGCTAGATTTACACAGCTAAGATAATGCCAGAATTATGTTTTAAGTATACCAGTGTTGTTCTTTAAAAATAGTTATTGCCTGGGGTCATCTTGCCCATCTGGCAGAATTTTGCATTTCTCTCAAAGAGAAATGGGGCCTTTACAGGACAGGACTTAACAGTGGCACCCTGTGCTGCTCCCTTGAACTTCCTGTTAGATCAGTACTTCTCAACCTTTTAATACAGATCTTCATGTTGTGGTGACCCTCAATCATAAATCTATTTTCGTTGCTACTTAATAAATGTAATTTTGCTATTATCAATCGTAATGTAAATATGTGATATGCAAATCTGATATGTGACACCTGTGAAAGAGTCATTCTACCCCAAAGGGATCACAACCCACAGGTTGAAAGCCACTGTTAGAATTATGCACCTGAGCATCTACATCCTGCCATCGTAAATTTTGCTTATCTAACAAACTACTTACCTTTGGGATGTTTGGAGGGATGCCTAGCTAAATTTTACTTTGTGTGATTTAATGTCTCCTAATGTCTTCCTATTGGTCCATCCTTTATTATGTTAATTATATTATTTTTAGTTTCTTCTACATCAAGAGAACAGTTTCACAGAAGATAAAACAACAAAGAGCCAAATAGATGTACCTAAAGTATCCCATTGGAATGGGGATTAGAAAGCTACTGACCACTTTAACATTTTTTTTTTTTTGAAGAACTGAGTGGTTCCAGAAATAAATGGGAAAATAGGAAATTCATAGCTAGTCTGAGTAAAATCCAAATGGGTAAAACTTTCCTCTTAATCTTTATCAAGAACAACCAAACAAAACCCAGCAGGCATCATTCTCTGTTCTGATTCTATTTCTGTTTACAAATATAACAGCTTTTTAATTCTTTTCTTGTCCTTTTTAATGTGACTTACTGCTTTTAGTATGTCCACAAGTATTTGTAGCTATAAAAGAATGTTTTTAGAGCTTTTTGTTCACATCTCTTTTTAAAAACTCCCTTTAGCTGTCACTGTGCTAATAATAAAATTGATTACTCCTGAATTTCTAATGTGCTTTCTGTTCCTATATTTTTTCCTCCTCTGGACTATCATTTTAATCATCTTACCAAATACATGGTCTGTAGCACGATTAATGAAAACCCAGAGACAAATATTGGGGTTCAACCTGAAGACCAGAAAAGCAGTCAGCCACTGGCTCTTACCTCAGTCCCAAAATGGTAATCCTGCCTCCAGGAATCCTCACAATGGAACCTGTTTTATATTCCTCTCTAGTGCTGGGATTAAAGGCGTTCACCACTATACCCAGTTTCTATGGCAAACTAGTGTGTGTGCCACCACTGCCTGATCTGTATGGCTGATCAGTGCAACTGTTTTACTCTCTGATCTTCATGGCAAGCTTTATTTATTAAGATACAAATGAAATATTACTACAGTGGTCTTCATTTAGTACTGTTTCCATTGTTTACCCATTGCAGCTTTATCAGTGTGTTATTTCTTTTGTATATGCAGTTCTATTTAAGCTAACAAATGGGCGAATAATTAATATAATGCCTGGTATATAAGTTATTACTAATGTCATTGTATTGTAGGGATTTAATTGTTTGCTAAATCACTGAATTCTCAAGCAGATGATTATTACTTGATACACAATTAATTAAGTACAGACGATTTTTACTAAAGGTTCCAGGATTTGGTATGTCCTAGAGAATTCTACTAGATGCCAAATATATTTGTCCAGGTATTACATTTATTAATACATTTATTTGTCTATTCATTTTGAGTGCATGTATGTGGGTGGGTGTGCCTTCCATTGTGACTATGTATATAGGTCACAGGACAACTTTTTAAAGTATGTTCTCTGCCTCCACCACAGTGGAGGTCATTAGGCTTGTCAGCAAGCTCTTTTACCTATTGAGCTATTTCACTAGCACTATATTTTTAGTTTTTATATATTTTTATTTTAAGCAGTTCTGGGGATTGAACAGTGGGCCTCATGCATACTAAGCTGACCTATAGCCCCAACCCTTCGATTTTGTTCCTTTGTATCGTTAAATCTCTGTTTTAATTCTCGGACTATTAAACTTAATTTGAAATGGTAAATAATGAAATATTTAGAATTTCTGTTTGCAAGAAATATTTTCCATGTGTTTGACAGAGTTACATATACTGACATAATCTTACACCTTGTTGGTTTTATAGCTATGTTCCTAAGTTTAATTTTTTATTTTACTTTATGTGCATTGGTGTTTTGCCTGCATTTATTTCTACATGAAGGTGTCAGACCTCCTGGAACTGGAGTTACAATTGTGAGCTGCCATGTGGGTGCTGGGAATTGAACCGGGGTCCTGTGGAAGAGCAACCAGTGTTTGTTTGCTTGCTTGCTTGCTTGTTTGTTTTGGGTTTTCAAGTCAGGGTTTGTTTGTAACTTTCAAGCCTGTCCTGGAACTTGCTCCATAGACCAGGCTGGCCTCGAACTCACAGAGATCCATCTGTGCTGGGATTAAAGGCATGTGCCACCACTGCCTGGCCGAGCAGTTCTTAACTACTGAACTGGCTCCCAATGTTAGAATTTAAAAGGAAGAAAAGTATTACAAGTAGCTATATTGTATAAGATAGTGGAGGAGGAAGCAAGACCATGGATTAATCGTGGTAAGGAATATTTTTTAAATAATTTGGGCTTGCTCATATTTAGCTATGTGTTTTTGTAAAATACACCTAAAAATTACTTTAATTGGAGTAATGTTGCATCACTGTTACAGCCCCTCCTCACTGCATCAAGCCTGAGCATGGTATTCCATCATAGGGAATAGGTTCTAAAAAGCCAGCTCATGTGACGGGGGTAAATCCTGGTCCCCCTTCCAGGGCCCCCTCAAACAGACCAAGCTACACAACTGTCAACACATGCAGAAGGCCCGTGCAGGCTCCCCAGCTGTCAGTCCAGAGTCTTTGATCTCCCAACTCAGGCAGCCCTCTCTGTGTTTCCCTATCTTGATCTTGACCCCCTCCCCACCCCAATTCATATTATCCCTCCTCCTTCTCTTCAGCTGGACTTCAGCAGTCAGGACCAGTGCTTAGCTGTGGATCCCTGAATCTGCTTCCATCCGTTAATGGATGACAGTTCTGCTGACAGACCGCTAGGGCTGCTGAAAACCCACATATTATTGCTCCTTTATTTAAGTAGTTTTATGTCGTTTTGATTAAAATCTTTGTTTTTATGTGTTTAATGATAGCATGTATTAGTTCATTTTTTTAGATTATGTCTATTACCAAAATATTTATAACCTTGTTTATAGATGTGAAAACTTAGGATCTTAGACTACTACAGTGATTAAAAAGTCAAGTGTGTAGACTTAAGATCTTAGTAAACTTACTGTTCCTTATGTTTCTAGTACATTCTACTAACAGTGGGGAAAATTTGTTTAAAATGATTAGATATGATAATGATAGAAAAATCTCCTGCAATCAATAGGTTACAGTTTTAGGTAAGAAAAGCCTGACTTTCTATCAGTGGCTGATAGAATCACATTCTACCCAAAGAACAGTTGAAATATCTTTTATCGGCTATTTATTTCCTATACAGAAAACCAATTTAAATGCTCTGTTCTGTGAATTCTATTAAATAAACTGCTGCTTCATAGTTTCTATCTTATTCAGTAAGAGTTTATAAAAATGGAAAAATTGATAAATTTTTTTTCTTTTTTTAAAAATATTTATTTATTTATTATGTATACAATATTCTGTCTGTGTGTATGCCTGCAGGCCAGAAGAGGGCACCAGACCCCATTACAGATGGTTGTGAGCCACCATGTGGTTGCTGGGAATTGAACTCAGGACCTTTGGAAGAGCAGGCAATGCTCTTAACCTCTGAGCCATCTCTCCAGCCCATTGATAAAAATTTTATCGTCTCCGTTTATAATTTAATAAAAAAAAATTTATCGTCTCAATTTGACACCCAAAAGTTCATATGGAAAAGATCTAGGGTCTGGAGTGATGCCTCAGTGCTTACAAACAAGCCTTCCCTAACTCCAGTTCCCTAACTCCAGTTCCACAGGATTTGATGACATCTATCCTCCACAGGTACCAGGCACACATGTGGTGCACAGATGTACATGCAGGCAAAACACTTGCATCAAATAAAGTAAATAAGTCTAAAAGTACAAAGAAATTTAAAGAGAAAGAAGACCTAGCCATTAAGAGGATAAGTCTGTTTCATGGGGCAGATTCTATGGAAGAAAAAGTTCTCTATCTTTACCAAGATTTAATGGAAGAAGATTATGTAAGGACTTTATGAAATAGTTTTATCCCATGCAAAACATAATTTGTTTAGAACCTGTATGTTATATATAATCCATATATTTCTATAATGATAACTATGGTATATGCTTTTAAAATACAAAAGAATTTTAAGAGACTATAAATGGCTGTTCTGGGCAAACAGCTCAAGGAACAAGGTAGTCCAAGAGTTCCTTAGGGAACTAGAACAGAGGTAATCTAGATGATGAGAATTTTGTGAGTTCTAAAAATGAAGCTTAGCTTGTGCCTAGCTTGTAGAAACATTACAGAATTTGAATTCTAAGAGCAATGGGAAACCTCTCACAGATTAAACCAAAGGTATGCTGTGATTACATAAGTGTTCTCACAAGACTTTTATGCATGCTCCACATAGAACAGGTTAGACCAGAACAAGAAAAATGTTGAAATCCTGATTGTTGGGACACAGGAGCATTGCAGTGTCCAAATTTTATCTACCAAATTGTAACTCAATAGGAGAATTACATTGAGGATTGTGTGGGATGTGATGATGTGTACCTTTAGTCTGATAATTCAGGAGGCTAAGGTAAGAGACTTAAATTTGAAGGAAGACAGGATTACATAACAAGACTATGTTTAAAAACAAAACAACAAGAAAAATGTTGGGGCCTAATGATTCTTGGAGGGCTGAGGAAGGAAAATCACAAATTCAGTAATTTTCTGGATCTCAGCTTGAGTTCAAGGCCAGCCTGGACAAGTCATTAAGATCTTGTCTTTTAAAAGGAATGAAAAAAATCTGTAGGAAAAAATGGGGCTGGAGAGATTGCTCAGTAGGAAAAGTATTTGCTACACAAATATGATCACTGACATTTAGATCCCAGCATTCATATGAAAAACTAAGCTTAGGCGCTGCAATGATGGCACCATCATTAAGAGCAATTGGTGGGACAAAAATTTGGTTCCCAGGACTCATACTGGGCTGCTTACATTCATGAGCCCCAGGAAATCTAGTACCCCTTCTGTCTTCCAAGAGCCTTGCCTTCATACATATACATCTATACAAATAAAGTATTTTTGTTGTTTTGTTCTGTTGTTTGCTTTTTCAAGACAGGGTTTCTCTGTGTAACCTTGTCTATCTTCGATCTCGCTCTGTAGACCATACTGGTCTTGAACTCACAGAAATCCACCTGCCTCTACCTCCTGGGTGCTGAGATAAAGGCGTGCGCCACCATATCTGGAATAAAATCTTTTTAAAATAAAAGCTGGACATGCCTATAGTCTCAGTGCTGAGAGATGGAGACAGGATAATCTTAGGGGCTGAGTAGCCAGCCAGCCTAACAAGTCTGAGTTTCAGGTTCAGTGAAAGACCTGTCTTTAAAAAAGGAAATAATACAGAAAGTCATCAAGAAAGACAAGACAGCTTAAACTCACTCTGCATGCTTACATGTATGTGCATGCGCACATGAACAAATATACATACACTCATGCTTCCCTATCATACACAGACACAAAGGATGTAGTCAACATAAAATTCTCGTTCTGTCATACCACAGTAAATAGAAGGTGGTACCATTTATTAAGATGACAAATAGCAAAAAAGAATCAGGTCAGAGGGCAAAATTGAATGTTATTAGAATTAAAATGTCCTCTTATTTTTGGATTTGGGTTTGAAATTGTTGAAGCATAATTTTCTCTTTTTTGTACATATTGTAAATGTATACAGTAACTTTTTGTTGAGTAAATGAATAAGCTAAAAGGTATTATTCTGTTTTATGAGGCTTGTTTTGCAGTGAATGGGGAGTATCAAACACAGTATTTATGCACAGACTTTTAGGTGACTCAAGAATCAACACCCAACTCTTGTGTTAAATTTTAGGAGGTTCTTCTCTGTAGTGTTTATTTTAGAGAATTTCTTGGGCCATACTGTTCGTGAACTTAAAATCTTTAGAAAACAATCTGTAAAGCTATTTCTAGCTTAAGTTTCTATGAGGTTTTTTGTTTTGTTTCCCACGTGAACATGAAATCTGCAGTGAGTAGAGCCCTAGAGCCATACTTTCAATGTATATGTACCAAGAGGAGTTGGGCAGTAGTGGCACATGCCTTTAATCCAAGATTGGTAGGCAGAGGCAGGCGGATCTCTGTAAATTTAAAACTGCCTGCTTGTTCTACTGAGTGAGTTCCAGGACATCCAGGGCTGTTAAACAGAGAAACCCTGTCTCAAAACAAAACAAAAGAACCAAGAGGAATGACTCCATTGACTTTTAGAGCCTAAATGCCCTGTGTAGGACCCTAGTCATCCAAAGGGGCACATGCAGAAACTCACTTGAGACTGATTCATTTTAGGTGGTGGATGTGTTTGCTTCATGTTGATTTTATAAGGAATTTTCTCAAGATCTTAGGTATATATAGTAACAGCGTACAGAATGAGAGGTAAGAGCATTGACTTGCCTTAAGTGTGTTTCTTATTATGAACAGCATCTCATGTTCTTTAGAGCACTGTTTCTGAGGAGCTAAAGATAACATATTTGGGCTCTTAGAGTGTACACTATCCTGTGTGTGTGTGTGTGTGTGTGCGTGTGCGTGTGTGTGAAACTCTACTATAAAAAGTTACACTGAAAAATATTTTTATTCTCCTAACTCTTCTTTTTTAGGGAGCTTATAAATACACTAGCATCAAGCTTGTACTATCTCTGAGTGTGTTCTTTTAAGGTGGAAATTTGTAAATTTCATACCTTTTGACATTTATGGTTACTTCAGTGCTAATTTTTACATGTAAGGGTCTCCATCCTTTCTTTCAGGGACAGAATGATGCTGCTGAAATTGGAACAAGAAATTTTAGATTTCATTGGTAATAATGAGTAAGTTCTGACATTTAACAAGAAAAGAAATTGTCATTGTAGTTCTCCTTGAGTTATTAAATTAGCTGTTCTCTTCCTTCAGGTCCCCACGTAAGAAGTTTCCCCCAATGACGTCTTACCACAGGATGCTGTTACACAGAGTGGCTGCCTACTTTGGATTAGACCACAATGTTGATCAGAGTGGAAAGTCTGTCATAGTGAATAAAACTAGCAACACAAGAATGTAAGTGTTCAGTTATGTTGTCTGTGAACTAATACTTGCCTTCCTACAGCACCTTCCATTTGTGGTAAATTCCATGATAACTTTGTGTGATGGAGCCAAAAAGTGCATTTATCTCGCTATGAACAAAATGCAAACCTGGATTCAGATGAGGAAGATGAGTCTTGTCTGAGGCATAGCTACAACAAAAACCTCGGAGAACATATTATCAACCTTGTCTGAATACTCTCTTAATGAATTTTTAAAGTTAATTTAAGTATCCATGGCCACCTTTAGGCAATTTTGTTTAAATAATTTTAAAAAAGAAAAAAACGTTTCAGATTTTGACACCCTCACATCGTCTACCACTTTGTTATCATTTCCAAAATCTTGTTTCGTTTTGTTGGTTTGTTTTGTTTTTGTTTTTTCCTTTTTCTACCTCAAATATGAAGAAACTGAAACTCCAGTCTTCCATACTGCTATGTTCCTTTCTTGGGCCATGTCTGATTTGCTGAGGAAAGTTTTTAAATGGTTAAAAGGAACCCTTTGCTTTAAAAGTAATTGCCTTTTGAAAGCCCTTCAAAAGGCTGGGCTTACAGCTCAATGGTACAACACATGGTTATGCTCAAGGATCTGCACACAATCCCTTGACTTATAAAAAGTCCTCTAGTCTCATTCTTTGTAGCACTGGGATTATAGGTCTGTGCCAGCATACATGGTGCAATAGTATTCTCTTTATCATTTTCAATAATGGTAGAAAGAGACCTAAGATGATAAGTAGCAATCAATTTCAAGTGCCTTGAATAATGTTCTTTACTTCTGTATTTTTTCTTCTTTTCCTCAAGTCAGATACCTCCCAGAGGTATTATCTGTACCATTCATTTTTACATGGTTATATTTAATTCATCCAGTCCCTTCAATTACCATGGCCTTTGCCAGTGTAGGTGCCATATTGCTTGATGAAGCAAAATTGGGGCTCCTCAATTTCAGATAGTTTTTATCAACTAGATAGCTTTATTTCATATTTTAAATGACTATTCCCACAACAAAAAAATAATAAATTGCCTTGGGCAGAAAATCCTTATTAATCTCTGGGGATTATTAGAAAATATAAATCTGATTTAGTTTCATCATGTCTATTCATTAATCTTATTGAAACAGCTTTTATCAATTAATCTTTTTCCAGTTAATTATATAATGACTAAAACAGGATAGTATTTAGTAAGATGTAGGTGAATTGAAAGTGCTAGAAATTTACTCTCTTTAACCAGTACCCTTCAACATTACTTAGAACTGCTGGATGCCCAAACACATGAACATTAGCAGGCATTTTGACTAACATTTTGACTGACAACTCTCTAAGGTTTTCAATACAGTGTAACCTCAGTTATTTGAATTCTATAAATGATGTCAGAAAAGATTTTAGGGTTTATTTGTAAAAGTAATCAAAAATTTAGTTAAGCAGAGATATTTGCAAAGTTTGGGTTAATGTAATTATAACTGTTTCAGATCATTGAAGTTACACTGTATTCTTACTTTATATCTTCTGGGATCTGAAGAAGGTTGTAAATCAGAAAACCTTAGAGATCTGCTCCACATTGAATAAAAACAAACTTACCTTTTCCTCATAGGGAGATTACCCGCTCCAGCCTTGAACCAGTGGTGTTGTGGATGTCAACAACCGGGTGTCCACTGGGGTGTCTCAATGGAGCGGGAAGTTGCCGATTGCAGGGCAGTAAATTCAGGCATCTTTAAAAGAAAGAGGTAAGACAGTCTTAAGGTTAGCTGAAATGCCTGCCATATTTTGTGTGGGAATCCAGCTGTTCTTAGAAAAGTTGCCAGGGCCTTGGTTAAACTGTAGAGCTCAATTTAGAATAAGAGTCTCTCACTCAAATACAGATGCCTCAAGTAAGAAAATGTGACTTTACACAGCTGCAGCTATAGGTAATAATAGTAAATAAATCAGTTCTGTGACAAACGGCATACTGTCATGGTCAGTACTAAATACTTAACTTTTAAAACTCTGAAGAAAACAGACTCATCATTTTGGTCATGAAGTGTTGTACTCTCACCCTCTCCTTTACTTTGATCTGATTTTTTTTTATCTGCTCTGTTTCATTCATCATTTTACAATACAATTTTTTTCATCTTGTTTAGATAATTTTCATCTTTAAATTTTCCTTTGTGTAATGTAGAGGAGTCAACTACAGTGTTTTATTAAAAATTGGTAAATTGATCTGAGTGTGGTGGCACATGACTTTAATCCTAGGTCTTAGTGAGTAAAGGCAGGGGAATCTCTATGCATTTCTGGTCAGCCTGGTTTACATAGCAAGTTCCAGACCAGCCAAAGTTCCACAGTGAGACCCTATCATAAAAACAAAAATTAGTCGCTAAACTGAAACAAATGTTTAAGCATGTGTTTTGGATTCTATTTATAATGAAATACCTGATCTTGGTTTACTGAAACGTCATTGCTTGGGTTTATGATTAAAATTTGCTGATTATCAGGCATGGTGATGCACACCTTTAATCCCAGCACTTAGGAAGCAGAGACAGGTAGACTCTGGGAGTTAAAGGTCAGCCTTGCCTACAAAGCAAGTTCTGAGCTAACCAGAGCTACACAGTAAGACACTGTCTCAAAGAAATGAAATTTATTCATGGTATTCTCATATTGCCTATATTATATGTAAATATATAGATATGTATTTGAGCTATACAGAAAATATATATTGTATTATTTATGTGAACATATATAGTTATGTATTAAATATAGCTGTATAAGGAGTTTATTAGATTTTCTTTAAATATATTTAAATGTTTAGTGTTATATTTCAAAACAGTAATTACAATGTAAAATGGTAATAAGTTGTACAATATTAGTTGAATTAACTTGTTGGAGTGAGAATATATATTGTCAGAGGTCAATTTTAACATAAGTTGAATGTCTAAAGCCCATGATCATCTATCTGTCTTCCAGGTTTAGTGAAACTTCTAACATTTCTAATCTGGAAAAAACTATTATGTTACAGAAGATGTACTAAACTTCACAGTCATTGCTTTGGTTTCCAGTGTTAAGTTCTACATAAGAGCTTACCTTTTTTAACCTGTTCAGTTAGTGTAAAACAACGTTATGCTCTGATGTAATTTAGAATTTTTGGCAACTTGAATACATTTTCAAGTAGTTTCTTTAGGTTCTTACTTAGTTAATTTAGTTCAAAATCCTTGATTGCTTTCATTCTATGGCATGAAGACTGTAGGAGTGTAATGCATGTGATACAGTACTTAGCTTTTTCTTTGTCCATGCATAGACTACATAGACAGGATATCAGCCTGGGAGTGTGACCCCATGGGCTCCACCTGTGGCCTTGTCATGTGCTTACCCTTTGACTTTTCACAGGTGCTGTAAGCTCTTGAAGCCCAGATTCCTCAGGGTTTATTATAATGACAAGTTCTGCTGGGTGCTCTTTCTTTACTGTTCATTTCAACTTAGAACAACCCTATAATGTAGATAAATGCATTATGTAATTCTCATCTTACATATGAGAAAATGGGAAGAAAATATTAAATAATTATGCATATCTTAAAGCCAGTACTGTGTTCAAAAGCTAAACTTGAACCCGAACAGTATAACCACAGAACCTATGCTGTTTTTAAAAAGCCTCTACACTATCCCGTAGAGTAGCGTTTGCTCAGAGGAATCTTACAATGAAGAAGTGAGGTGATAGTAGTGTGTCTTAAGCAGCACTGATAAATAACAATATTACTTTTTTATTAACTTGCATATATTATTTTACTTTTTTGTAAATACAGTACATTAAATTTTTTGTTCCTTTGTCTTGTTTCTTTTTTTCAGACCTGATCAGAAATTTAATGAACACATTAAGGATGATAGGGGTGAAGACTTTCAGAAACGATACATCCTTAAGAGAGATAACTCTAGCTTTGACAAAGATGATAGCCAGGTAATCTTGAGAAAAATGTTACATTCTTTTTAAGTGCGAGCTTTAATTATATCAATAGTTCATTTTCCTAATAATCATTTTTGCCTCTTTAGATGAGAATACGCTTAAGAGATGACAGAAGAAGCAAATCTATAGAAGAAAGAGAAGAAGAATACCAGAGAGCTAGAGATCGAATATTTTCCCAAGATGTATGTGCTGACTTACCCTTAGGACTTTATCTAACAACATTCTAGCCCCCCCCCAAGCTATTGATCATATTATTTTTTAACCATATCATATCAGGTCATGATTTTGAAGTAAGCATATTGTTCCTCTTAATTTGATAGTACATTGGAACAATACTATAAAGTTTTACCAATATTAAAAACAGGTGGACCACAGGACTCAATAGAGGATGGGGATGAGTTGCTATTTTTATAACTTTTTTAAAGCTTATAACAAATGAGGTTTTTACATCAGCAACTATAAATCTTACATTGTTTGTAGTGGACTTAACCTTAATAAGTAAATAAATAAGACAACTGAGGCAACAAAAGCTATGCAAAGCAACCAGAATAAATATACCTAGAAAATGGCTGAGTAGGAATTTTAATCCAAATCTGCTGAACTCAACATCTATATTAGATTAATGATTTTCAGTATTTATAAGCTCGGTGGCATACTGCCATTGACAGGTTGTCAGGTAATATGGTGTGTAAATCACAGAGACACGTGAACGTGTAATAGAGTCACAATAGACAGAGAAGTACTACAAAGTTGAACTGGGGAGAAGATAGGAAAGTGGAAAGTAAGCTTCTGAGAACCCAAAGTTCAAGTAGGAAATCAGTATTTGCAGAGGCTCACAAGAAGAATCGAATAATTTAGAGTAGCCAGAACATAGCATGACAGGCAGCATAAGTAAGGAAGCTTTAGACTGGAGAATATCAGGAACTTGGCCCTAAACCTTTACTATGGTAGCTGAACTTCAGGTGTGGGTTTTTGTTTTTGTTTTGTTTCTCTATAAAAGGCCATGTGATCGATATTTTAGGCATCTTTAGCCACACGTATGTGTCTGCTCAAAACTGACTCTGATATGACAGCCACCATAATACATAGTCGTGGTTGTGTTCCATTAAATCTTTATTCGTTGAAACAGGTGGTTGGCCATGTTCCTGATTCTTGTACCAAGGAGCCATGAAAGATGGAAGAATTACATTTTAGAGAGCTTGCTTTGGCTCCTGATCTATAAAATAAATGAATAGGGCAAATTTAGAAGACTGTCGCAATAATGCAAACAGAAGTGTCTTACAGTGGAGGAATTTGACTATAGGCGCTTGAGGCCTATCTGCTTATTTTCTGCTTTATCCATGTGTACTATGTGTTAACTACTTCCACAAATAGAAATGGTCGCTGTGTTACAGTGAGTTAATTAGCCTTTGTTTTTTTACATTTATTATTTGTATGTGTATGCACGTGCATGAGACAGAAGGTCAGAAGACAGCTTTCATAAGTTAGTTCTTTTACGATGTGGCATGGACTCAGGTCTTCTGGCTTGGCACCAAGTGTCTTTATTTTTGGAGCCATTTTCCCAAGCCCTCTATCAGCTTTTGATTACTGCTAATCAAATATTTCTGAATAAGAGAGAATCTGTAGACTTTAAGTATATAAGTGAAACTTGAATTCACCCCTATTAAGAAGACTTATTTAAATTTAAATCCATTTTGACTATAAATGACTTCTAAAATAGGTATCTATTAAAATTAATTGTGATATCTCCAAGCCATGATAAATTCCATTATCATT
The DNA here is from genome assembly GCF_982192425.1 of Myodes glareolus. Classification (NCBI taxonomy): domain Eukaryota; kingdom Metazoa; phylum Chordata; class Mammalia; order Rodentia; family Cricetidae; genus Myodes; species Myodes glareolus. Next base: position 96,337,215 of record NC_142030.1, on the reverse strand, counting down.
CATTGGATCTTTTTGGAGGTATACTCTTTATGTTTTTAGTTGTAAGCCTAGCCTTTAGCTGCTAAGCCATCTCTCCAGCCCTTGGGTGTACTCTTAAGATACTGTATATGATTTTTGTTGTTACCATTAGTATACAGATGACCATGTATTTGACAAACTTTATGCCTTTCTTTCTTTCCAGTCCCTGTGTTCCCAAGAAAACTATATTATTGACAAAAGGTAAGGAAATCTTTAATATCTATTCTGGTTGTTATCTAATGGGAGCTAATAACAATTTGCATGTCTTATTAAAATACCTACAGAATCCAAGATGAGGACACGAGTGGTACCCAGCAGAGGCGCCAGATATTTAGGTATTGGAATGTTTTCCAGTCAGTGGTTTAAAAAAAAATGCATATTTTTTCTTTTTCCCCTATTAGCTTTTCAATGTTTTATTTCTAAATTGCAGAGTTAATAAAGATGCTTCAGGGAGATCAACCAATAGCCATCAGAGCAGCACTGAAAATGAGTTGAAATACTCAGAGCCACGACCCTGGAGCAGCACAGATTCAGACAGCTCCTTCCGGAACCTGAAACCTGCTGTAACCAAAGCCAGCAGCTTTAGTGGAATCTCGGTCCTGACAAGAGGTGATAGTTCTGGAAGCAGCAGAAGCATAGGCAGGCTTTCAAAAACAGGTATAAGTATCAACCTAGAACTGTACAGTCAAAATGTTACCTTGGGTATAAGTATCTACCTAGAACTGTACAGTCAAAATGTTACTTTGCCTAAAGTCTTAGCTTCTCATCACATGGTGCTTATTATCCCTCAATGAAATGTTACCTTTAGCTTAGCTACCTACAAAGCACAGAAGGAGTGATGGCCACAGCGACTTTAGGATGCATTTGGTCCTGGAGATAAAAACTACAAACTGAAGTAAAGCACCTTGTCTGTTGCTATATAAACTTAATCTCATAGTTCAGGGATTTATTTCTTGTGTGGAGATTGTTTGACATGAGGTGTGTCTCATACTGCCAAATGTTGATTGCATTTTTCATGACTTACCCTATAACAAATGAATAAGATTGCTGAGAAATTTTTGAGGAACTTAAACCAAAGGAAAATAATATATTTACAACTACTATAAATAGAAATTGAAGTAATCTGTTGATTCTTTTGGCTGTTTTGTACTTTTTTCTTGTACAGAATTTCTTTTGTCTTTTAGGACTTTTGTAGATTTTTTTTTTAAATCTCAAAATTAAGATGGAAGACAGAAATGGCCATTTCTCCCTAACCTGTTTAGATTAGGTTAAACATACGGTTGGTTTTGGGCAACTGCTTTTGGAAGGTATATTAAGGCAGCAATTTTTTTTTAATAATAGTATATGCTTTAAATTGCCAATGTTTGTGAATTGCAGTTCTCATCTTAAAATATAAATCTATTGAAAACGTCTTAGTGGATATGATAACTTTGCTAAAGACAATAAATTTTTTGAATGTTTTTGAAATTTGTATACTTATCTGTGTATCCTGCAATTTGGTCATAACTGAAGGAAAATAAATCTATTGTGAGAAAGTCATCTAGAGAGAACAAAATTCAAGCTTCTGCCTTCTGGGTGCTGAGATTAAAGATTTATACCACTGTGTCTGACCTAATTTAAAACATTTTAATAACTTGGGACCACTGAGGTTGCCTAGTCAGTCTGTATACTTTCTGTACAAATCTGATGGCCTGAGTTTAGATACCCTAGTAGAACTAATTCTCGAAAGTTGTTCTCTGAGCCCACATACATGTTACACGCGCACACACACTCACAAATGAGGAAAAACTAAAAATAACTTGTGCTATGTTATTTTAAGAGACAATGGTATGTTTTAATCCTTTAATAGGTAAAAGTGATAGAGTGTCGTCCCCCCCCACACACACACAGTAGTGCACACCTTTACTCCCAGCACTCTAGAGGCAGAGGCAGGTTAATCTCTGAATTCCAGGATAACCAGGGCTACACAGAGAAACCCTGTCTCAGAAAAAGAGAAAAAGAAAGAAAGCAAAGTGATAAAGTTCACATGTCATTTTTATATGACTTGTTGAAAAGGCTTTCTTCAGAAGGTAGTCTGTATAGTGTATCATAATTATTCATTACATTCATTAGAACCTTCATCCCAGAGTCCGCTCCCTTAGTAACAACCTAACTAAACTACAAGTACTGTCTGGATCTGTATATTCCGTTGTCTCATTGTCCACCTCAGTCATTATGTTTTAAATGTCAGTAACAGTTTCAGCCCTGTTCCTGTGAAATAGACTGTAGGCTTGAAAGTAGTTAAGATTAAAGTTTGAAATACAGTAAGAAATAAATTTTAATGTGGTCCTAACATAAGTACTTGGGATGCTTTTCATACTATTTCTGTCACTAGGTAAAAGAGAAAGGTGGTTGAGTTTTTATTATAGGAGGATGCTGATTATCAAGATGAAATTCTATAGTGAAACAGCATTGCTTCTTTCAGTAGATAATTTATTATTTATATTGTTTCCCACACCAATCTTAATCTTTCTGTGTTCTTATAGATAAGGGTTTCTGATATGTGGGGTTTGGGGCATTTGACTGCTAAATTCTTTTTCCTGGGGAAATTGTAATCTGTATCTTCCTAAGTGTTAAAAGGTAAAGTATATATAAAACGTGTCCTTTTCAGAGTGTCAATGCTGTGCTGTTTTGGCTGTCTGTGACTTGTGTTACTGTAAACTTGGTAAATTGTATGATTTGGCTATGACTTTTTTGAACATTTCTGTGATGCTACTTGTACTAAACATTTAGGAGGATAAGCAAAAAAGAACCATTGGTCAGTAAATCATAATAGCTATTGCTGTTATGTTGTAAGTGCATGTTATAGAATATGAATTATATTATTAGGTTTTAAACCTGTACTTTCCTGTTAAAAGTTTGTTTTGTTTTGTTTTTTAATTCCATGTTTTTCATTATTCTTCCTCTAGGATCTGAGTCTTCAGGTAGCGTAGGGTCCTCTACAGGCTCTCTTTCTCATACCCAGCAGCCTCTCCCAGGTTCAGCTCTTAGCCAACCTTCTCATGGCGCACCTGTCATCTACCCAGCAGCCAGCACTCACAGTTCTCTTTCCTTTGATGGTGGCCTCAGTGGGCAAGGTGCATCTCCTAGCACTAGCTTCCTTTTGCTTCCCTTGGAAGCAACTGGCATACCACCTGGCAGTATTCTGATCAACCCACAGACAGGTGGGTATCCGGAGAGAGAGTTTATTTCAGTTGACATAGCAGGAAATATCTATAAATTAGAGACTTTTTAAAATGAATTATTTAAAAGTACATATGTTATCTTTTTAATTTTGATAAATAGGTGTCATTGTCTTGACCACTTTAATAGAAATGTTTAGGCTGTAAAATGTTATAAGTTTTATTCATATTGGAATAATTCTTCCTATTTGACATCTATGTGTAAACTAGATAAATAGCCTGACTATAATTAAACAATTCATTCCATTGAAATGAGTCCGTTACCTTTGAGAGAGCTTTATGTGATATAGTACTTTTATTTTGTAGCCAATAATACGTTCTTTATGATGACACAAGTAGATAAAAATATATAATGCTCCTGAGAATATGGTAGTTGCATTCTACATAAGAAGAAATAAAGACATTGTTTGTTTTTTAAAAAAGGTAGTTGTTATAATTTAATATTGACAATATATGTTTTTAGTCCTTGACATAAACTAATAATTAATTTTATTGGACTTTTACTTTAGACCATATCCAGTTTGATAGGGTATTGCTCCAGACCCTACTGAGCTCATTATAATCAAAATATTTTCTGAGGGCAGGAGAGATGACTCAGTTATTTAAAAGCTCTGGCTTCTCTTTCTGAGGACTCAGGTTCAGTTCCCATCAACTACACATTCATACTTTAAATTCTTCATTGATGATGTTTTTAATGACCCTTTAGGTAGTGGAAAACCTTATTTACAGCAGGGAAATTGAAATACATATATATCGATAAGGTTGTTACATAATGTTTTGCTATGCATAATCTAGTGCTGTTAAACTGATTTCATAATTACAAGTTTGAAGCCGTCTGTTATCTACATTTTCAACGTATTATTTTTTTAGTTAAATATTTTCGGTGTAGATGACAACCTAGATTATTTCTCATCCCCTTGAAAATTTTTGAATGGTTTCCTGATATCTTAGAATCCGGTGTTTTTCTTTTGAACTGAAGTGCACACAAATCCTAATGACCATGATAAGGCTAGCCAAAGGTGGGAGTGCTGGATCTTTTGAATGTTGCTGACCCTTCTCCTTTGTTTATAGTAACTGAAACACAGTCCTGTGATTGAATACCTGGAGCAGAATGATATTCGGAACTCAAACTTTTTAGAAAATATTTCTTTCAAGATTGTTATTATTTTATGTTTTGTTGGAGTGTATGTTTGTGCACCATATGAGTGCCATGTCTGCAGGAACCAGAAGAGGGCATCAGATCCCCTGGAACTAGAGTTGTAGATGGTTGTGAGTTGCCATGTGGCTGATGGGAACCAAACTTGGGTCCTCAGGAAGGGCAGTCAATGTTCTTTAACTGCTAAGCCATCTCTCCAGTCCTTCAGAACATATTTTGATTATCCAGTGAACTCAGTAGGGTCTGAAACAACGTCCTGTCCCCCAAACTAGTAACATTTGAATATTTATACTAAGGAAAAAAAAATAAAGATTGTTAATAGCTTCATTTCAAATCAAGATACTTGCCAAGATAAGAAAAACTTTTGGCTTAAGGACCTGGATATTGTGATTTGTGCATCAGGAATTTATGGATGTGTTTTATAAATCGTAGTGAGAGTTTTATTTTCAAACCCTGCTGTATATTGGCTTTTTTCTCTTTTTTCACCTTTTCAGGTCAGCCTTTCATAAATCCAGATGGAAGTCCAGTTGTGTACAATCCTCCTATGACTCAACAGCCAGTTCGAACCCAAGTGCCTGGTCCTCCACAGCCACCTCTGCCACCCCCACCACCTCAGCAGCCAGCAGCCGGTCACATTTTCTCACAGGTGCACAAATCCATGATTATGTAATGCTAAGTTCACCTACCTTTGCACATGTAGGGCTAATGACTGAGATAGCCAACTAAGTATCTCTTACAGCTTTAATATTCTGTCCCTATGACGTCCCATTCAGTAGGCACAGGAAAAAAATGTTAAAATTAAACACTTTCAACTAATAAATACTGAAAATATATTAGAAAAAGATGAGTTGTTTATCTCATGAGCTTAACTAGTTAGTAATTTATCCCTGTTTTACAGCAAGAAGTAGACAAGGCAGAATAAATACAGATTTCTCTTTGGCCTAGTGAGTAAAGTGTGTTATTAAGATTGAATAGATTTCAGCAGAAGAAACTGCACTAGGTTGCTCAAGCCATGCAGAATATTCTATTGCAAGGGTGAAGTGGGGGTGGGTGGGTATTCTGAGAGTCGGTTCTTTTTTTTATTAAATGAATTAAATGAATACACACTGTATGTGTGTGTGTGCACAAGCGCATGTGCATTTTTGGTCATGTGTGTATTTGTTTATTCCACAACATGCATTTACTGATCAAAGAACAGCTTACAGGAGTTGATTCTTCTATCAGAACTCAGGTTTTCATGCTTGTCAGTAAATACTTTCACCTGTAGGACCATCTCTTGTATTTGCTTTTATTGTCTTTACACTGCTATGTGTTTTACCAGGAGTTTTATAGGACTGACTGCCACTTTTACATAATTTGATGGAAATAAGTTTAGTACAGCTTTTGAGATTTCAAAGATTTCCTTGTTATAGATTATTGTCTCAAATTATTATCTCTTAGGAATAATTTTTTCCTACCAATCCAGACTTCAGGTTATGATCAAGTGTAGAAATAGCTTTGTCCCATGTAATTATGAGAACCTCCTAGATGAAGGAATAGAGAGTAGTTTGGAAACAGATTGATTAAAGAGCTGAATTTCAGGTGTTGAGGTAAATAGCCAACATTCTGATTGATTTAACTTAGACATTTTTTGAAAGTGTTGCTGTTAGATCGTCAAAGAAACAAAAAAAATCATTGACTAAATGATGCCCAGTTTCTGTCTTTCACATATTCTGAGATAAATGATTTGTACAATCTCTCATATAACCAAATGCACTAAATGTGGGAATTACAAATATAGCCCCTTCTATTTCCTCAACATACAGCATAAAACCAGCCACTACATGGATGTTATTTTGCAGGCACAGTTCAAGTAGAAAAAGGAAATGCAAAGTTAGTGTTGTCAGTGTGGCATCAGGGTTTTACTTTTTCAGACACTCTTCTAATTTACAGTTTGTTCTACCATATAGCACTCTGGGATACATTCACTTATACCAGAAGTTCTCATCTCAGATTCCTTCTATTCGCCAGCAGATCTAAGTTTTTGATCATCTGACACTTGAGTTGGTCAGACTGACTGACTGAGGAAAGATCATGTCTTACTGTTTATTTGAGTTAGTGTATCATGTAACCAGTAGTAGGATTTAGGATTTCCAGCAGTTACACCTCGTTAGTGTGCTTCAGCTTCCCCTGCTAGTATTCATAGTCCACCCGCAGTTCTACACAGCACTCAGCTTTTACTTCTTTCCTGCTGTTCTTTTACACCTCTTTCTTCTTTTACTGCCTCTAAGCTGATCTAAACCTTTTATCCTTTTAGATTATTCTGTTGGTTAAAAAAAGAAGTCTGTGATCACTGTAAATCTTAGTTTTTATAAATGGTTTTCTTTGTTTATTCCCTGGACAGTTTTACTGTTACTTGCATTTTAAGATTATTCTTTTTGGGAACTTTTTCCAGTGCAGGATTCATTTGTAAATACATACATTAACCAAATGAGTTTTTAATCACATAAGAATTACCTGTGTTGTTCTTCTGCTTGCTTATCTGGCATAATAAAAGTCACTTTATCTTACTGTGATTTTTTTTTTTAATCTATAAAGTAGGTTACATCGATAAAGTATTTTTTTCATCTATAAAGTAGATTACATCGGTAAAGTAGATTTCATCTATAAAGTAGATTACGGTAGATTACCTAGTTTCTCGTACCTTTGGAAAGCATTTTTTTTTTCCTGAAACAGAAGAATATTTGGCTAAAGATTTCTAATATCTAATTTCTCATGTCCTACCATGAATTCTTTTAATTAAAATGCATTTAGCCATAAAGAAAGGTTTTATTTTTTTCCTACATAAAAGATGTGTGTTTGTGTGTATGTAAATATGTTTCGTCCTGATGTGGTTATTATGATTTATTTATCTTATGTGTATGTGTATTTAAATTGCCTGTATATATGTATATGTACTATGTGAGTGTGTGTTGCTTGTGGAGGTCAAAAGACGGCATCACATCCCCTAGAACTAGAGTAACAGATGATTATGAGCCACCATGTGGGCCCTGGGGACATGTTCTGAACCATTGAAACAGCCTTCCAATCCCTGCGGTATTATTCTTAACAGGTTTTTTTTTCCCCCTCACAAAACACTTAAATTTTAGGAACATTGTCTCTGAAAATTTAAACATGTTTTATCAAATAGAAGAGTGGGTACAGATACTACGTAAATTCATAAGGTTTTTATTTATAATTTAGTAGTATAGAGCAGCATAAACATAGGAGAGCCCCTTCATAAAAATCAGGAAATAATAGTAAGAAGTTTTGTTTTTATTGACATAACTCTGATAATAAGATTTGAAATGGCTAATTACCAGTTTCTATTAATCTGCACATCGTTTCATTTATGACATAAAAGTTATTCTCATTATGACATCAATTTGAGCCTAGGTATGTTCTTGCTGTGTAGAGTTCTTCTTTGGATACTGTTTATCTTGTTGATTCTCTTGTATTTTTTAATGACCTTATAAGTGTTAAAGCTGTTGCCCCAAAGTGTACATTTCCATGCTATGCAATTCTTGTAACATTTTCTTCTGACATTAACTGTTTGCCCACCTGTTATTCCTAGCCTGTTGGTCCTCTGCAGTCCTCTTCTCAGCCTGCTCAGTGCTCTCCAGCCCCCTACCCATCCCCGCTCCTGCCAGTCTCACCCACCCAGCAGTACTCCGTGGTACTGTATCTCTTTTCACCTCATTGTTACAGTGGGTAATGAATGCTTCAGACTGTGGTCAGTGTGATATGTTCTTTTTTTTTATTACAAGCAGGTGCATAAGTAACAAAGGTGTTTTCTAATCCATGTTAATAATAACTTACTCCTTTTAATAAGACAATGAGTATATCAGCTATCATAGTGCCTGTTTAAAGGATAATATTACTGATTTTTCTAAAGGATAACTTTCAAGATGAGTGTTCTGAACTAAAAATATTCTTAGATATTTTAGTTGCTTTTCTTTACTGATGCCAGTTTTGAATCTATATAGTCCTGGAATGGCACTGTCATAGGGTTTCTGTTGCTCTAATGAAAACATTATGACTAAGAGCAATTTGGTGAGGAAAGGGTTTATTTCATTTTACAACTCTCAGGCCACACTATCTCTGTAGGAAGTTGGAGCATGAACTCAAGGCGTGAACCTATAGGCCAGAACTGAAGCAGAGGCCATGAAAGGGTGCTACTCACTGGCTTGCTCCTCATAGCTTGCTCAGCCTGGTCTCTTATACAACCCAAGACCTCCTGCCTAATGGTGGCACCACCCACAATAGTCCAACACCTATCACCACAGACTTGCCTCCCAGTCAGCCTTACCAAGATATTTTCATAATTAAGAGTCCCTCTTCCCAAATGATTCTGTATATGTTGAGTTGACATAAAGCTAGCCAGGACAGGAAACTTTCCTCTTGCTCATATTAAGTATTCTTTGCCAAGTGCTGGTCAGAACCAGTTAATTTAGATGAATTTTAGCATGTACTACAGAGGACTTTGATATTTTATTATCACTTGACAATTTCTGACTCTAAAATTATACCCTTAATCCAAAGTGTGTGCTGAATTCTAACTGTAAGTCTCTATAATAGCTCAGGCTGTCACCCTGAAACATTGTGTCTGTTTTCATAACTCCATACATGAAGTAGCTTTTACATTTAAAAAAAATTGTTTTCTTTAATGTGAATTTCCTGATAGCTTGCTTGCTTTTACTAGGAATATTCTATGTTGCTACCATTGATTATTCCATATTGAAACTGTGCTTCAAATCAGATTATAAACAGTAACTGAAAAACCACTCTCAGTGCTTTTTGGAAATTGCTCTGTTGAGGGTGCTTTGCTTTTGAACTTTTGGGCAGCCTTATTTTCCAGATTCATCTCTGAATGATTTTCTGAAATAACTTTCAGTCTACAGGAAAGAAATACTATTTGTGAGTGACTCTTGACAACAGTATATATATACACTACCTCTTGTAAGAATATTTAGCCGTATTACTTTGTAATTTAGAATTATTCAATATTTTAATGTTTAGAAATCATTTTCATATGCTGTTGCTTCCTGAGAGTGGGCATTCCATTTTCCCTCTGTACTGTCATTTGATGGACCAATAAGAACTAATACTTACGCTGTCAAGTTAGGAACTATGTGTGTCATAAATTTTAAACCTTGCTTTGGCTGGATACCACTAGTTGCTCACCAATGATCCAGAAACAGGACTCTTTGATTTATAGTATTCCGCTCTTTTAACTTACATGACAGACTGAGAAACACTAAGGACAGAAGTTAATAAAGAAAAGGAATGACTGGTTGGAGATAAGAAAGACATAGAACCTGAACCCTTCTTTCCAAAAGAGTTATTTAAAAGTAACTCCTTTCAGATTTTATTAATTATATAATATAAAAGTGTCCAATTTTACTTCTAAACTCAAGTCAGCATTTGAAGTTCATTAAATACATGTCGGTTTTTTTTTTAAAAAACTGAAGATGCACCCTAATCTTTTCGTCATGCTATGATTTCCATTAGGTATATTTTCTAAATAATATGTGATGATAGCATTATTGCATACCTTCCCCCCTCCTACATTGGAATTCTCATTTTCTTGAACCTGTTCTCTCATACCTACCTGTTTTACATACATATGATATCCATACATGCACTGCTACAGCCTGCTTATTAATGTGTAAAGTATAGGGCCTGGGGCATATAGCTTGGTTTGGTGAAGTACTTGCCTTGGACAGAGTCTTGGGTTCAGTCATAAGCACAGCACAAATCAGACGTGGTTTATACGTGTAATCCCAGCACTCAAAAAGTGGAGACAGGAGGACCAGAAATTCAAGTCATCTTCAGCTCCATGAGTTTGAGGCTAACGTAGGCTACATGAGATACCCAAATAAAATAATGTGTGTATGTGTGTGTCTGTGTGTGCGTGTGTGTGTGTGTGTGTGTGTGTGTGTGCGCGCGCACATGCATGCGTGTATAGGTATGTAGCACTTTTCATTGTTAAATGTGATCCATGAATGAAAAACTCACTGTTGGCCAAATTCTTTTCAATAGGATAACCTTGGCTCTCAGTTCAGCCACATGAGTCTTGCCCGCCAGCCATCAACTGATGGTTCCGACCCTCATGCCACCATGTTCCAGTCTACTGTAGTTCTTCAGTCTCCACAACAGTCTGGTTACATTGTTACGACAGCACCCCCACATCCTCCCCCGCCTCCCCCACCACCTCCCCCTCCTTCCCTGCCTCCTGGGCAGTCAGTCCCCACTGCCAGTTTCTCTGCCTCTGGGCATCCTGTCAGCCAGCCTGTGCTCCAGCAGCAGGGCTATGTTCCTCAGCCCTCACCACAGGTGCGTTGCCTTTTCATGTTCTCTCTCTCTCTCAGGAGCCTCTAACTTGGGAACAATTTATGAGATAGTATAAGTAAAGTCCTTGTTACCTCTGTAGATTGTCAAGTACCTGGGGAGCAGCCACATGACAGGTACCCACAATTTAGTTAGGTGACTTAAAGTATGTGTCCTTGCCGAGCGATGATGGCACACACCTTTAATCCCAGCATTCAGCAGGCAGAGGCAGGCGGATCTCTGTGAGTTTGAGACCAACCTGGTCGACAAGAGCTAGTTCCAGGCCAGGCTCCAAAAACCAAAAATAAATAAATAAATAAAAATAAAAAGGTATGTGTTCTTTGAATTTCCCTCTGTCTCTGGGAAGCGTATTTTGTTTTGCTTAATTATGTTAGGAAAACATAATAAGTGTGTGTGTTATTTAGAGTTACTATTGTCGTAAAGCATGACCAAAAGCAAGTTGGGAGGAACGAGTTTGTTTTATTTATTTATTCCATATCACAAATTCATCATTGAAAGAAGTCAGAGCAGGAATTCAAAACAAGGGAAGAACCTTGAGGCAAGAGCTGATGCAGAGGTCATGGGGGGGGTGCCGTTAACTGGCTTGTTCATCATGACCTGCTCAGCCTGCTTTCATACAGAAGGTAGGATTCTTTGTCCAGGGGACCACCCATAATGTGCTGGACCTTTTTTTCATCAATCACTAATTAAGAAAAGGCCCTACAGCTGGATGTTATAGTGGCATTTTCTCAATTGAGGTTTCCTCTTTTCAGAAGACTCCAGCCTGTGTCAAGTTGGCATAAAACTAGCCAGCACAGTATAAAAGGAAAAGTATATATACATGTATACATGGAAAGTATACATGACAGCATTTCAAGAATAGAAGTAGCATCATAGTATTTTCAGTTCAGGAAAAAATTCTTGTCACTTCTATCTTAATTTTTCTCAGTATGTTTTGCAGTTCTTTTTGTGGCAGGGAGCAGCAGTGAATTGAAGTCAGGGTTTCTCTGCATAGCACTGACTGTCCTGGACTTTGTTCTGTAGATCAGGCTGGCCTCGAACTCAAGAGATCCGCCTGTCTCTGCCTCTGAGTGCTGGGAGTAAAGGTGTGTGCCACTATGCCTAGCAATTTTGCCCTTTTCATTAGATAGATATTACACATTTTATTAAGAATACTTGAAACATTTAATGTTTTAGATGCTTCTATAAATGGGACTGTTTATTAATACATTTTTTATTGATATTTATTGAACTCTACATTTTTCTCTGCTCCCCTCCATGCCTCTCCCCTCCCCCCTTCAACCCTCCCCCAAGCTCCCCATGCTCCCAATTTACTCAGGAGATCTTGTCTTTTTCTACTTTCTAATTCCCATGTAGATTAGATCTATGTAAGTCTCTCTTAGTATCCGCATTGTTGTCTAGGTTCTCTGGGATTGTGGTTTGTAGGCTGGCTCTCTATGCTTTATGTTTAAAACCCACCTATGAGTGAGTACATGTGATAATTGTCTTTCTGGATCTGAGTTACCTCACTCAAAATGATGTTTTCTAGCTCCATCCATTTTCCTGCAAAATTCAAGCTGTTGTTATTTTTTCTGCTGTGTAGTACTCCATTGTGTAAATGTACCACATTTTCCTTATCCATTCTTTGATTGAGGGGCGTATCGGTTGTTTCCAGGTTCTGGCTATGACAAACAAAGCTGCTATGATCATAGTTGAGCACAAGTCCTTGTGGCACGATTGAGCATCCTGTGGATAGATACCCAAAAGTGGTATTGCTGGGTCTTGAGGAAGGTTGTTTCCTAATTTTCTGAGAAATCACCACACTGACATCCAAAGGGGCTGTACCAGCATGCATTCCCACCAGCAATTCAGAAGTGTTCCCTTTTCCCCACAACCTCTCCAGCATAAGTTGTCATCATTGTTTTTGATCTTGGCCATTCTTACAGGTGTAAGATGGAATCTCAGAGTTGTTTTGATTTGCATTTCTCTGATGACTCAGGATGTTGAACATTTCCTCAAGTGTCTTTCAGCCATTTTAGATTCCTCTGTTGAGAGTTCTCGGTTTAGGTCTGTATTCCTTTTTTTTTTATTATTGGATTATGTGTTCTTTTGGTGACCAATGTCTTGAGTTCTTTGTATATTTTGGAGATCAGACCTCTGTCTGATGTGGGGTTAGTGAAGATCTTGTCCCCATTCTGTAAGCTGTCATTTTGTTTTGTTGACCGTGTCCTTTGCTTTACAGAAGCCCTTCAGTTTCAGGAGGTACCATTTGTTAATTGTTTCTCTCAGTGTCTGTGCTGCTGGGGTTATATTTAGAAAGTGGTTCCCTGTGCCAATGTGTTCAAGTGTACTTCCCACCTTCTCTTCTATAAGGTTCAGTGTGGCTAGCTTTATGTTGAGGTCTTTGATCCATTTGGACTTGAGTTTTGTGCATGGTGATAGATATGGGTCTGTTTTCATTCTTCTACATGTTGATATCCAGTTATGAGAGCATCACTTGTTAAATTTGCTTTCTTTTCTTCATTTTATATCTTTTGCTTCTTTGTCAAATATCCGGTGTTCGAAGGTTTGTGGATTAATATCCAGGTCTTTGATTTGGTTCCATTGGTCTTCCTGTCTGTTCTTATGCCAATACCAAGCTGTTTTCAGTACTGTAGCTCTGTAGTAGAGTTTGAAGTCAGGGATTGTGATACGTCCAGAAGTTCTTTTATTGTACAGGATTGTTTTGGCTATCCTGGATTTTTTGCTTTTCCATATGAAGTTGAGTATTGTTCTTTTGAGGTCTATGAAGAATTTTGCTGGGATTTTGATGGGCATTGCATTGAATAATGGGACTGTTTTTAAATTTTACTTTTTTTTATCTGTTCATGATAAAGAGAATTTGAGCATTTTGATCTTATATCCTGTGGATTTTCTTCCTCCCCTGTTGTTCAGCTTTTTTGTCTGAATTGAAGCATTCCCTCTTGATGGGGGAAGGAAGCTTATACACTCAGGAAACTTGCCAAGCTTCTAATACTAAGAAGACTTACAAAGGCCTCCCTGATGTTATAGTAATGTGCTGAGGGAGGTGCTCTCCAAGGAGATAGTAACTGCCTGTGGTCCTTCACAGGGAGTTCCAGTGATATGGTTTTCATTAGTTTTCACCCATGCTTCAGTGGAGTTTTCAGTGGTCAAAATCACTTCTAGTCATCCAGTAAACTCCTTGGGTTCACTAAGCTAGATTTGGGTAGACTCATTTCTTTGGTCTGTCTTTGCCTTTCTGGGTATCTGGGGTAAGTAGGCATTTGTTCCCATCTCCCCATGGGGAAAGAATCACACAACACTTTCCCATTGATGTTCATTTTCATAGTATATTTAAGTTCTTCATTGGTTTTTTGTTGTTGTTTTTGTTTTGCTTTCATTGTTTCTGCAGGTTAATTTGTTTTGTATTTACCTTTCCTTTAAACAGCCATTTTTAATCTAATCAATGATTTCACTCATAGTAGGGAAATACCCTGCTATTAAGGTACAGTAGCCTTCCTGTAGCCTTTTTATTGAGTTATTGAAGTGAAGCTTTTGGTTTTATAGGCTACTTAGAACTAAGTCTGTGGTAGATCATTTCTCCATCCAAGATTGTTTCCAATGCATTTTATTTTTTTTCCTCACTGCACCTAAATTAGGTCAGGTTAATTTAAAAGAAATTTATACTGGGTATGATGGCACTTTCCTTTAATGCCAGCTCTCAGGAGACCGAGGCAGATGGATCTCTGTGAATTCAAAGCCAGCCTGATCTACATACAGAGTTACAGACCAACCACAGCTACATTATGAGACCCTATGTCAAAAAAAAAAAAAAAAAAAAGTAAAGAAATCGAAGTGTGTAATAGCTAAGCATTCTATCAAGGCAGTGTCCTGGTCCTCTGGTTGTTCTTACTTACAGTCTTTCCACTCACACTCTCTCCAATGGTTTCCATTAAACCTAAGATGTAGGGGTGGGGGAGGGAATGTTTCAATTGGGGATGGTCAACCCATGGATACCTACTTTCTACATTTTAACCATTTGTTTATCTGTGGATATAGGGTAAGCAGAGTACAACTAGAAATGATATTAGTTTAGGAAAATGATAGTCATGGGTTCTTCATAGGGTCTATAACCTCTCCAGACACAGGCTTGATTTACTGCACCAAGCATGAACTCCCTTCTACTGAGTGGGCATTGTTAAGTCTAATTAGATAATTTCTGGTATCCACAAGACAAAAGTGCTGCTATCGCAGCATCAGGGATATTTTTCAGACTGTCACTGTTGTGATTTGTGGGGTTTACAGATGGATAAGGCTATTGATTGCTTTTCTTCCTCGGCAGCTTACATAGCACCTTTTGATAGTATGCGAGCTCGTCCTCTGGGAGGAGGTTTCCAAATCAGTTCCAACTCAATTCTCCCAGTCTATATCTAAAGTATATGTTGTGAAGTCTTGTCTTCAATGTCTGGTAGGCAACCAAGGACAGCAGCAGTTCTCAGTAGTTTTTCCGCAAAGCAAACTTTGTTTTATAAAGAGAAATGTGAAACAAATACAGGTATAAAATTAACATCTAAATGTGGTGGGCACAGCGGTAAATGTACTTTGTTTTGTTTTGTTTGATTTTGGGGGTTGGTTTGGTTTGGTTTTTGGAGACAGGGTCTCTGCATAGCTCTGGCAGGCCTGGAAATCACTATGCAGACCAGGCTGGCCTCAATCAATCTCACACAGAACCCCCTGCCTTGCTTTACAGAAGCTAGAATTAAAGGTGTTTGCCACCATGCCTAGGGGAGGATATCTTTTTAAAGATATCTTATATCTGGACTTTGTAGTTTTAAATATAGTAGATTTTACAATTCAGTTGGTTTGCAAAGGGTTGGTGCTAAAATTATTGCTCATTGCATTCTTGTGTGCCTCATGGAAAAATTACTCTTCCAAGTAAAACTAATTTGTGTCCTCAATGCTTATGATTGTAGATGCCAGCCTGTTACTGTGCTCCAGGCCACTATCACTCCAGCCAGCCACAGTACCGCCCTGTCCCTTCTGTCCATTACAGTTCACATCTGAACCAGCCACTGCCACAGCCTGCACAGCAGACAGGTGAGTTATGTTCTGATGCCAGGACTTTCAACTATGGTCATTACTATTTCCACATTTATTTCAGTCTTTACAGTAAGATAGTATCATGCTCAGTCTTTGAAGATATCAGATATATGCGTGTGAGTGTGTAAGCCAGTTACATTTAATGGAGTGGAAAATCTTACATTCTTCAGAAATTCTACACAGATTTGTATGATAAAGGGTTGAATAGGAAGGTTCTGCGTGGCCAGGAGTCTTAAGTAGCTGTTGGAACCCCGCTGCCATGGTAGTAGAAGCCCTCTTTGCATCCTATTAATTCCTCAAATAGAAATGGCTGGGAGACCTTATGCAACTAATCAGAATCAAAGTGTGCTAAATTTGGTTGATTTGAACTTTAGCTAAAGGATGACACTGTAATGTAAAGATGCTTGTTGATGATCTGTCTTCTTACACACACTTCTGCTGCATTTTGAGTTTGGTAATTATTTGGTGAAAAAGAAACAAGTAGAATCTAATACTAGACATAATTTTAAAAATCTTATTTCCTTTTTGCCATTTTCTTCAAGAATTTATTGAGGGGGCTGGAGAGATGGCTCAGCAGTTAAGAGCATTGCCTGCTCTTCCAAAGGTCCTGAGTTCAATTCCCAGCAACCATATGGTGGCTCACAACCTTCTGTAATGAGGTCTGGTGCCCTCTTCTGGTCCGCAGGCAGACATGCAGACAGAATAAAAAAAAAAAGAATTTATTGAATTGAACCCCAATCTCATTTTTAAATGAATAATAACTTAGGATATAAAATGAGTGTTTTGCAAACTTGGGCACCTGCGTTTGGTCCCCATCACATAACAACACACAGAGTATAATACTTGTAATACAACACTGGCAAGGCAGAGACAGATACCCGGGTTCCGGGAACTTGATTCCCAGTCACCCTGGCTTAATTGATGTATTCAGAATAGTGAGAAACCTGTTTTAAGAAAACAAAGTAGACAACTCTTGAGGAACTATACTCAAAGACAAACTCTGGTTTGTACACACATGTGCACTCATAAGCGCAATCCCACAGACATATAGAAAACTGTCTTACTGACTCTGTTTCCATCCTGGTTTTGGCTTGTTACAAATATTTAATAAGGTGTTTAGCTAAAGCCATGTTTTACATAAATTGAAAAATTGAGTTTAGATTTTATTATCGATTTTTATAGAGCATCTTGAGCTATTTGTTATTGTTAGAGGTACAGGTTTTGTGCAGAGGCATTTGAACTCTACCTCCACAAGGGAGTCTGCTGCTTCGGTACTATCTTCTAACTCTTGAGAACTACTTCTGGGCTGGCCCTCCAGTGAAAGTGCTCTTCTTCCTTCTTGTGCTATTGCATTCACCAGCTTCCGCTATCGGATAAGAGTTACCTTACCACAACTCTGCAGCCAAACCTCGGAGTTTTCTTGTTCTTAGTATGCAGGCTCTTTTCTACATTGTGTATACAACAGATCTGTTTTTCTAATGAATTTTGGCTATCATCTGACCATTTTAGCTAAGCTATAATTTGTTTGGTTTTAAATGTGACTCCTTTTAATGTCAGATTTTCTTGAAGCCTAGTAATATAACTCATGTCAAAAACATAAACAGCATATAATCTAAGTTCAGAAGACACCAGAAGTTGTTCTTAGCCAGCTCAGCAGGTAAAAGTGCTCGCTGTGCAGGCCTTGCAGTCTGAGTTTGATGCCTGTAACTTATATAAAGGTAGAGAGGGAAAGAACAAATTCCACAAAGTTGGCTCTGACTTCCACACATGTGTTGTGACACATAATGTAACATCCTTCCCTCTCTTTACACATATGCACACATATTAACAGTAATAAATTACAACTTCTTAAAAATGTTTTTACAGTGGTTCATCCTGAGGCCAGATGTGGTGGTACACGCCTTTAATCCCATTGCTCAGAAGATAGAGTCAGGTGGATCTCTTAGTTCGAGGCCAACCTAGTCTACCGAGCGAGTTCTAAGACATCCAGAGCAGAGCTGTTACACAGAAAAACCCTGTCTCGGAAAGCAAACAAAAAAAATTGTTCATCATTAGGAACATTGATCATAACATTGCTCATTAAAGTCACATATATAGTTGTTTTCTAATAAAAATGGTATTCTAGCTGGGACCAGTGACTTATGCTCATAATCTCAGCACTCTATAGGCTAAGATTAGGACAGTCACAGGGTTATGTGGTACACTTGGGCTACAAAGCAGCAACCTGTGTCAAAAATTAAAACAAAAACGTAATAGTAAGGAAAACGTTTTTCAGTGCTTTCTAGGCCTGAAAATAATTGACTATATTATTTATATCTGGTTTTTTAACCTTTCTAAATTATAACATCTGGTTTGATTTTAGTTTTGTTTTTTTCTCCTGTGGTTCTGGAAATGGTTCTGGAACTGCTCTTTCAATTCTCAGCACCCACACAAAGACTTAAAGTCATCTGTTAACTCCAGATCCAGGGAATCCATCCAGTGCTCTCTTCTGACCTCTGCAGGCACCACGCATGTGTGTGGTACACATACATGCAGACACACACTTAGACACATCAAATAATAAAATAATCCAAAAATTGTTTAATAGAAAAAAGTAATTTGACCTTCATGCCATTCGTTGAAATCCCTTTTATGTGACGTTTTGTTTTAACAAACTCTGGCAATAAAGCAGCAGAGGTCGTCTGCTGTGTATTTATGAAAGCTTTTGTCTTATTTCTTTGGTAAAATTTATTTCTTCCCATAATCAGACTATCTACAAAATAAGGTCTTAACCACAAGTTGGGTCTGAGGTGCTAGTTCAGTTCCATCTATGCTCACAGATATTTCCACTTAACAGGAAATAATTTAGAAGGCCAAATAGGCATAATATCTATGTGGTAGAAGGGTGTTTATCACTTGTGATAGTTTGTGGGCTTTCTGCTGTTGGTTACAATGAGAGAGAACAGAACAGTGAACCAGACTGCATCCAAACAACACAGGTGCAGAAGAGGACAGCCTATTTCTGTCACTTACACCTCGGTGTCAGCCAGTAAATCATTGTGATGAAAGCCCACTCTTTCCCATGTTCTCTGCATTATCCTAGTAATGTATAGCTTGATTCAGTTATGCCTCATTCTGTTTAAAGAATAAAAGGAAAATCCTTAAACATTCTTATCTGAAATGACAGATAATTTTTTTTGTACCTATAAGTGTAATAGAAAATAGAAAAGTTCCCTTTAAGGAAATGTTCAACTGCCAGAATCAGTGATATGTTGGTAATTATATTAGCCTCTTAATATAACTGGTAGGAATTTGAATTTGAACTCTTTTTAACAAAGTTGGAATTTTTGGGGTGTTTGTTTGTTTGTTTGTTTGTTTTCTTAAAGACAGAGTTTCACTGTGTAGCCTTGACTGTCCTGGATCTCCCTCTGTAGACCAGACTGGGTTTGAACTCTCAGAGATCTGCCTGCCATTGCCTCCAGAGTGCTGGGATTAAAGGCATGTGTCATCACACCTGGCTCAAAGTTGTATTCTTAAAATTCAGTTTGCTAGATTTTTTTATACCCTAACTTTGGGTCTGAATCCTCATATAATAACAAACAAAGAACTAGCCGAGTAGTAGAGGCAGATGGATCTCTGTGAGCTATTTCCAGAACAGCTAGGGCTGTTATACATAGAAATCCTTGGGGGTGGGGCGCGACGACACAGAATTAGGCAATTTCTGTTTCTATTTTTTTGTTCTGTTTACTGATTTCTGCTCCAATCTTCATATGTAAACATAGTTTCTGGTTTTTCTTTTAATATGTTTTATTTCCTTATTTTTTTGCCTTCGCAATTGATTAAATATAAACTTTACCATTTTTTGGGGGGTTCTTGTCAACCATGTTTATGTATTCAAAAAGAACTCATAAAGGTTGTTACTATTTTTTTGATTTCAAAAGAGAATGGACTAATCATTTAGAAAAGTAATGAAAAATTGCAGCAGATTTTCTTTGGCCTGGCACCATTAATACTTGAATGCTTTTATATGAATTTAAAGAACATTTCCCCTCAATTAACAAAGTCAACTGAGTCGAGTTAGGCGGTGGTGGTGCACACCTTTAAACCCAGCACTCTGGAGGCAGAGGCAGGTGGATCTCCGTGAATTCAAGGCTAGCCTGGTCTACAGAGCGAGTTTCAGGACAACCAGGGCTGTTACACGGAGAAACCCTGTCTCAGGGTGGGGATGGAGTTTATTCTTCTGAAACCACATAGACATTGGAAATAATGGGTTTACTGTTATTTTCCTCTTTGTGGAATAAACATCAGGAAATTCTTTTTAGAATTTCTAAAATTCTAGCTGTGTCTGTGCCAATATTGATCCCTTTGAGAATAAAATTCCATTTACTGTAGGACCCCAACTATAGCAATATTAGTGTAGGCGAGTGTATGATCTTGTTTTCTGTTGTGAGTGTGAAATTGCTGACTGTGGTCATTCAAAGTAAGATCGAGTCAGCACATGTCAACAGACACTCATTGATGGAAGTCCCTACTGCTTGGAGCTTTCCATACAGTACCGCGAATAACATGAAAGAACAGGAGACTGTTAATTAGAATCATAAAGGCCCATGGTCTTGTTTTTTTCTGAGTTCTGTTTTGGGGTTTTTGTTTTTATTTATCATGATGGGGGTTTTTCTATAATTTTTTTTTCCCTAAGGAGATTGTACTGGAATTCAATCTGTAGACCAGGTTGTCCTGGAACTCACAGAGATCTGCCTGCCTCTGCTTCCCAAGTGTTGGGATTAAGGACATGCACCACTACCGCCCAGCAATTAACAGACTATTTTTGGTTTGTTTGTTTTACATGTATGGGTCTTTTGCCTGTATGTGTGTCTGTGCATTAACATTCATGCAGTGCCCAAGGAGACCAGTAGAGTTCCCTAGGACTGGGGTTACAGACAGTTGTGAGCCATCATCAGTGAGTGGATGCTGGGAATAGAACCTACACCCGCTACAAGAGCAGCCATCTCTTAACTAAGTCATCTCTCCAGCCCCCACAGTCGTTTTTAACTAGTGATATTTATGTTAGTTATAAAGCCTGGGGCTTTTGGTTTGCTCCCTTATAAAATTAGGGTTTGTTATTTATTGTGGACTCAAAAAAATGGAAGTTTTTTATGTCTCTTTTTAGTCGTTTCTTGTTTAAAAGGTGAGCAGTAGTGACACACTTTTAATCCCAGCACTTGGGCAGGTGGTGCAGAGGCAAGCAGATCTCTGTGATTTTGAGGCCAGCCCAATTTACAGAACTAGTTCAAGAACAGTCAGGACTACACAGAGAAACCTTGTCTCGATAACCCAAAAAGAAAGGTGAACATCAGAACTTAAAATAGCTTAGTTTCTTGATGTTGTTAATAACTGCTGTTGTGCAAGCAGCTATTTCAAAAGATCAGTAACTTGACAATTGCAATACTACAAATTTATTATTTTAACCCTTAATGTAAAAGGTGCACCATGGATATTATACAGTATAATGGGCATATTATAAGGCGTGTAAAGAAATGAACCCACAGGTAGTGACTGTAACAAAACTTCAGGTTCTGGCTCTATGATACATAGCTGCTTTCATTCTTAGGACTCTTTTGAAAAGTTTGCAGCTTCACCATATGTATGTGTTTAATATTTTACAATAATTGGCCTTGTTGTGAGCTGTTGGATTCGGGGCCGTAGCACTGTCTGAGAGGTGTACATTTCTCACAGTGAACCGGTCTCTTTTTCAGCTGCTTCCTGGCTTCTTTTTACTCAGGGTTTCACTGCTTTCTGCATTTTTTTGTCTTTTTAACATTTATTTACTTATTTTTGTGCTGTATTAAGTTAATGATGTTTGTTTATATTCTCCTTTAACTGTAATTGCCTTTTAATCTTATACTAAGAAATAATGGTTTGAATTTAAATGGCAGCTTCATTTGCCTTATAAAAATTCAAAAAATTCAAGAAAGCTATTGCTCTCATTTCTTTTCCAAAGCTTTTTTGGATGGCAGATTCAGTTTGGTTTGCAGCTTACCTATAAAGTTTAATGTCTTAAGCATTCCAAACTCACTAGTGGATGTCAAATTTGACTATTTCCCTCTTGTTATACAACTTCTTAGGAGAATAATTACTCATTTAAACATGGACCAAATGGACCAAAGGCATACATTTTAAGTTGTTTGAGCCCTTACCAAGATTTATAATTCAATTTCTCCCAGAACTGTTACTAATGCATGCCTGTGAGAAACAAAATAATTCTCTGAAACTGAATCCAATTTTAGTTTTATGAGCCAGCTGGTACATTTAAATATCATTGAGTTATATCTTTAATCTTAATTTTTCAAGGAACTCAGAACCATGTGATTATACGTTACAGCAAACTGTGAGAGCATAATGGTGAACTATTTTGCATAAGGAACATTTTAGAATGAGCAGGATTTCCTGTGTGCAAAGAATAGGCATGGTAAACATACACACACACACACACGCACACACGCACACACAGAGTCAGCGTTGCATGCCACAGGTTAGAAAGTACCTGGGGATTAAGGGGAACTGGGAATGAAGCCCCGGTTTCCATCTCCAGCACCGCAGACACTGCTGTTGTAGGTGGTGTCTTATTCCCAGTAGGTAGGAGGTAGAAGTAAGTAGGTCAAGGTCATCCTTTTCTACATAAAGAGTTTGAAACTAGTGTGAGATAATTAAAGCTGTGTCTTAAATTGTAATAATGAAAATAAATAAATAAAAGTAACTAGGATGTTACAAAGTAGGAAGAATCTACACTGTGGGTGGACAGAAGCAGATCATACTGATAAGAGATTCATTTAGTCACACAGGGACTGTAAGAACAGAACTGATCATTTCTCTTTTGATAATTTTTGACCCATATTGTAGGAATCTTGTGTTACTAGGTGATGGCCCTGATTTTACTTAGTTTTTTGTTGATTCTGTGAGCATTTCTTAGTTTTGCATGAGCTGAATAAATTCAGAAATTGTATAATAAGTACAATTCCACCTATTTCCCTTTCCCCTCTTCATTAAATCTGCTGCCACTGAAATATGGAGCAAATGTATTTGGTAAGTACTTAACAGGTTTCCTTGAGTTGTGTAGGGTAGTTATTTAAACAACTAAGAGCTGTAACATCTTTGTGGCTGATTTTATCCACGCTAACTTTTGCCAACCTTTCCGTTGAGTGAAACATGAGAGTAGAAAGATTGGCAGAGGAGAAACACTAATGAAGCTGTGTTGGCAACTGTGTCTCTAACCAAATACAAGTGAGAATTGGCTTTGATTGAACTTGCCCATATACCAAATAGTACCAGACAGAAGACATGCCTGGTTTATAAATTCAAGATTCTTCTAAATTGCCATATCAACACCTACTTCAAATAAATTTTAGATTCAACAAAATTACTGTTTAAAAGCTTAACTTCCTTAACAGTGCTTCTTTTATACAAGTCTACTCTGGAACCATTGTTAGTGCTGGTAAGGAAAATGCACTTAGATTCCTGGTGATGGTCATGTTGATGAAGGATTTCTTCAGTTTGTCTTGCTATCTGATGATGGCTAATCTGTTTTGAAGGATGCTTTCTGTTAACACAAATTCTAGTACTGGTCACCTGTGATATAGTAAATCTAGCTTGTTAGTCTAGGGGGCACTTTTCTGCTGAGCACTGTTTCCTTCTTACTTCCTTCTGTTGAAATGAGAGAGAGTTAAAAATAGAATATTCTTTGTCTTCTTCCAGGGTCGTTCTTGAACCATTAATTCATATTGCCCTTGTTCTCTCAGCTTGCAAAGTTGTTGGTGCTTTCCTCAGAAAGTCTTGGCAGAAGTGGAATAATACTGCAGCAGTATAGTCCTTTAACAAAGAACAATAGCTGTAAAAACACCTATATTGGTAACTGGATGTTAGTTAATTCTGTTTGCAATCACTCACTATCGGTTGACAAATTCCTATAAAAGATACCTTACTTTTCTCTAACTTTCTGGTTATTTCTAAATAAGTCATAAAGAAATTTTTTAAAAAAATGTTTAAATCTCTCATATACTGAAACTACTTTTTATAAAGAATAATTTCTGTTGTATTGGGGGTCTGGTGTATTGTGTCAGGATACTAGAAATGCTCTCAGCACTTTTTTAACCCAATGGTCCTTTTCTTTCTCTAGGAATCCACTTCTCCTTCCTTATCCTCAGTCTCATACTTGGCAGTCTTCAGACTATAGTTTTGAAATTATTGAAACAATGTGCCCTTTCCTCTTGTCTGAGATTAGATAAGGAACTTGAACCACAGAGCCAGTTGTCATAGGCGACACTCCCTCATTATCCAGTATTATCCAGGCTTAGTATTGTAAAAACTCCTTTGTTTAAACATAAGTTCTGAGAAAATTTCCAGAAGTTTGAGCACTTTTTTAAGAATATTAATTTTGTTCAACATATGCACATAAACTGAGACATGTGTGTCATTAATGTCATGGGGTACTAAGTGATTAATGACTTTTGGCTTCCTTAAATAACAGAAAGTGTCTTATCTGTATTTGAAATACAGTATTATGCCTCTCCCCCATGTTTTTATTCTTTCCATGTTTCTAACTTTCTTTATAGTTATAGTAAACTTTGGCCAACAGGTCACACAGTTATCTTCCGTTATGGAAAATTTGATAATCTTTTAATATCCTGCTCTTTAGAAAGTATAATTCAAAGTTACATACTTGTTAACCATTTCTTGGGTATTGAAATTATTGGAATGAAGGATCAAACACTTCATTATGATTTTAAAAATAAAAAAATCAAATATTTGTCCTCATAACATTAATTTTTCCCCTAAATATTAGCTTTATAGAGGATTATTAAATGATGGTTTTAGTTGTGATAGTCTTTAAAAAGTTCCATTGTAAATGTTCCCAATGTCTCCTACCAATGTGGTTCAAACCTGGTATGTTTTTCTGCCTCAATGCCAAAATGAATAGAAAGCAACTCTTTTGATGGTGAGAGAGCTCATTGCTTCAGACAACCCCTGCATATGAGGTGTCCTAATTAAAGCAGGGTAGGCCCCACTGAGCAAGTCTTACATTGTGTAGAAGACAGCCTGCATCTGTGAAAGTCTTGTATAGACTCATCCAAAGCAACCTCACGCAAAACTCTAAAGCCGAGTCTTTAAGATAATGACTGTAGATTAAAAGGGAAACACTCAGAATTAGAGACACCAAGCTGCAGGGAACAGCCTGGGATACATTATCCTTTGGGCTTCCTCTCCCTTTCCTGATTATTTTCTACTGAGAAATCTAGTCTAATAATAAGGCAGAAGTATAGCTTTGGAATACACCGGTCACAGGCCATGCCAAGATAGTGGGGAGAACAATGAGGACAGCGTGAGATAGTCGTAAAACCTTTTTTCTGGGTGACTTTTCAACCCCCAAGTCCATGTAGCTGCTTTCTGGACTAACTACTTACTCTGATTTCTATTTTTGATAATTATGCTTGTTCTCACAAATACTCAGTAATTCTCATGAGCAATTAGTTGTCTGGCTGGTTTACTTCATTTATAATAATTATGTTTTCTAGCCAGGCATGGTGGCATATACCTTTTATCCCAGCACTTGGGAGAAGACAAAGACAGGCAGAGGCCAAATTGGTCTACATAATGAGTTCCATGCAGGCCAGGTAGGGCTACATAGTCTCTATCTCAAAAGAAAAATAATAATAATAATAATAATAGTTAAAAAAACAATAAAATAAAAATGAATTCTAGATTTTCCTACAAGTAAACTTACCTAGAAACTTAGGTGTGTTAAACTAGAAGTAGATGTCTTCTCTAACCAAAAGTCTCAGAAAATCAAAGATCACAGATCCTACTTATTTGAGTAATTCTGTAGTACTCACTCTACTTCAGCACTTGTTCTTGGGGAAGGTAGATCTTACATGCAGATCTCAGCTATATACTCACCGGCTTGTGACCTTGGACTAAGGTATGAAATTTTCTGTGCCTTTGTTTCCTCACCTGAAGATGAGGATAATTGTGTCGATTTGAAATAATTGTATCTATGAATGTGAAATGAGTTACTTCATGTGCACAGATCAGTGCTGACATATAATGAACTTATGATTGTCAGCTGTTAATACTATCTTTGGCTAGCTTTGAGGCAGTGATACTTACCTGATATTCTAAATGAAAAAGCATAAGAGTTTTAGACTGAATTTAATGCTAAGGGCAAGAATAGCACAGTTTGTCCTGAAGTAGTGAGTCTTTTTAGCTTCTTAGTACATGCTTTCATCCTTAAAGTATGTTAGAGATAAACTGAGTTAATTTCTTACCCTTTAGCTGTTATACTTAAGAGTAAGTGTTTTGTTTTATGTTGTGTTGTGTTGTTATGTTTTGGGATCAGGGCTCACAGTATCACCTTGGCTGGCCTAGAATTCACTCTTTAGATAAGAAAGGCTGGTCTCAGACTCACCAAGATATTTCAAGATAACCTCTGCCTCTTGTGTGCTGGGACCAAAGACATGTACCACTACACCTGGCCTAATAATGTCTTAAGATAATTTTTAGGGGCTAGAGAGATGGTTTGGTGATTAAGAGCACTTCCAGAGAACCTATGTTCGGTTCCCAGCACTTACATGAAAGCTCACAACATGCAAACATGCTGTGCGTTCAGTTCCAGGGTCTCTGATGTCCTCTTCTGACCTCCTGAGCACTTCATGCACGTGGTGTACATACATTTAAGCAAATGCCTATGCACATAAAATAAATAAATCTCAGGAAAAGATTGTCATTTCAAAATAAATCTAATGTTTTAGTTTAAAAAAGAAAATTTATTTAAATATTTCCCACTACATTGTAAAATTAAAATTTCTCTTAATCAGATTTAGAAGCATTAAAGAAAAGGCAAGGTTAACCACACAGAAATAGTAAGTAGTGATTATAAATAAATGTTTTGCAAGTTTTTTCTTAATTTTCTACCACAAGTATCTTTTATCATCACCTGATTATTTATATTTGTTTCAGAAATGTTAAAATAATACTTTCAAATTTTGCGTATTAGATACAAATTGAAACAGCTTCATCGTCTTCCTGATCAATTCAGTACTTCGTGAGTAATTATGTGCAGTTTGTGTCTCTGCTGCTGGGTAGTTTCCTAAAAGAGGGTTAATGCACTAGTGAGCCATAAACTCAGATTGATGGAATTTGCATTTATGGAATTACCAGTTTAGTTAAAGTGACTAAATAGACTCAACTTCATAAATTTAATTGTTATATTAAAACTTAAACTGTGGGGCTGGAGAGATGGCTTAGAGGTTAAGAGCTCTGACTACTCTTCCAAAGGTCCTGAGTTCAATTCCCAACAACCACACTGTGACTCACCATCAATTGTAATGAGATCTGACGCCCTCTTCTGTCTGCAGATATATAAGGAGAAAGAACACTGTAAACATAACAAATAAATAAATCTGTTTTTTAAAAAAAAAAACTTAGACTGTTACTGTCAGAAAGAATTCACTAAAATGGGTTGTGAAAAACTGGCCTTTCAGCACATAGTAAGTCTGTGGATTTGTGTAGGAAAATGTTTTGTTTCTACTCTAAAATTTGTTTTTCACCATTATTTTAAGTATACATGTTGAATGTCTACATTTTACCTGAGTGATAGTTAATATTAATTGCTTTGTTCTGAAAGGGCAATGATAGCTGTAACATTTCTATCCATTTCCTTTTTGAACAGTATACATGAACCGTAACCATGAAAGGAAGAATTAGAAAGAACAAGTTTATGTTACCAGTAGTTTTGGGGGATGGTCTATAAGGCAATAGACAGAATTGACACAAGAGAGCATGTTAAGGAAAAGGCATTTTCTTTTAAAGTACCTATCATTTTTATTTTTAATAAACCCACTGTTGGTCAAGGGTACATTCACAAACTATTTGTGCTGCTTGTGAATGAAGTATTAATGTAAAAATGCAGACTCATCAGTCAGTGGGGCGCTTGATGAATTTCAGTCCAAAGGAAGTGTGATTCACAGCACAGCCATATAACATCCTACTCCCACTGAATCTTCTCTGATCTCAGAAAGAGAAAAGTGTGAGACTCAAACTTGATTATCAACTTGACTGGGTAAAGAAGCACTTAGAAAGTTTGTGACGTGTTCCTACCTTGCTCCTTCTCCCTCGACATCTGTGTGTAACTGTAGGGGTCTTTCCTGATACGATTAAGTGGAGAAGACCTAGGCTGTATGTGATTCAAAGGCTGGGGGTTTAGAAAGGAAGGGGGAATGAGGGAACAGAAAGCCTGCTAACGCAGGCATTCTTTTTCTCTGTTCTTTGGCCACCTATGTGAGCTGCTCTGCTCTGCCTTTCCCTGCATTATGGACTGAAACTTCTGAAACCCTGAACCAAATAAACCCTTCCTGCCTCAAGACAAAAGTGTAACTCAGAAAACTAGCACCACTCTTTTCATACAGTATTTCTTCACTGGATTCTTTTTTACCTTATTGTGGGCCATTTCAGTCCACACTCTGTATCTAATTGCTACAGACCACTTTCCATACATCAAACACAGTAAATTTCCCCTTTATTCCAGCCCTTTACTTTTTATTGGCATATTCTTTTTCTTTAAACCAAATCACAGACATCAATACTACTACAAATTCTTCTCCCTCTTTCACAAAATTCTCTAGTTTCGTGGTTTTGTTGTCTCAGAATCGTCATTTCTTAAAGATGGTCTCATTCTCGTTCATGTCACCCCACTGGCAGTACAATACAAGTTCTCTGCAAATGATGACTATGCTGGGTCAGGTGTTTGAGATCTCCTGTTACCTTTATCTCCAAATGTTAATGATGTTAGTCTATGTTTTAGTATGTGGCAATTAGTAAAAATAGAAATGGGAATTTAATGGTGCAAATTCTGTAATGTACTATCCAAGTGATCCTACACTAAACCCTGCCACATGGTCTCTTTAGCTCTTCGCTTGAAAATCTTCTATATCAGTGTATTTTCAAAATAGTTTTAGGAAATATGCCACAATGACGGTCTCCAAAACTTGAAAAGTATGAATAAGGCTTGTTTTGATTTGTTTAAAGAACCACATTTGCAATGTAGACTGGCTTTTACCTTACATTCCTTTTCCCCCCCTTAAATAGACAGTCTTGATCTTTTTAAATAAAATGTAAAGATAACATTCTGACTAGGAGTTTAGTTCAGTGGTTCATATATTACATTGCGTGTGAGAGGTCATGTGTTTGATTCTCCTGCACTCCAAAAAATAAAAAAGTTAATGTACAGAACACTTGTTCTTTATTGGGGAAATATGACTATTTAGCTTAAAATACTTATAAAGTTAAATTATATTACAGTGAATTCTGCCAGGTAGGGTATGCTTGTGTGTGTGTGTTTTTTAAAGTGGCATCTCAGACATAATGTCTCATGGTCGTTTTCCATTTTTGTTTCTGTCTTAATTGTTTTTAAGGATGAAAATGTGTCAGTGTACTTGTATTGATAGTGCTTGTGATTTGTAAATTTGTATATGAATTTGAAGTCCTTATCATTTGATGAACTGAAGATAGGATTGATTACCATTAGATCAAAATGTTTTTCACTCTCTTCTGACCATGGCCAAACTTAAGCAGTATAGGAAATGCATAAGAGAGGAAATAACAGACAACATAATCCATTTTTTACAGAGAAGAATCTAGAATATGTATTTTTATGAAAATTAGAATGCCATGAAGTCAACTATATTGATGCTTCTGTTTACAACCAATGCCTGAGGTTTTGATAAAGTTCTTCTCACTTTAAAGTTAAATGAAGATGAAAGCTAAAATTTATTTAACAAAATGTATGGTGCAGTCGGGGACACAACACAATCTCACCATGCCTTTACCTGTTGACATTTGCATTGGCAGCACTGGTGTTCTTTGTGAAAACTTTTTTCAGTGCCCTGAAACTAAATAATGACTTGTTTTCAATCAGGTTTTCTCTTTATTTTTTAATTAAAGCATTTTTTGGTAATGTTTAGAAATCTTTCTTGTGCTAATTGACATTCACAAGAGAGTGTTTTTAGACTCGGGAAACAAAATACAATCGATATTCAAAGCTTATTCATCATTGTAGATTCTTGTAATTCAAAAGTAAGCACATTCTGACTACTTAAGTTAGTATTCAAGCTTAATCTTAAATGATCTGATTCTCTGTTAGCTGAAATTAGTAATATAGTGAGATCCCTAAAAATGAACTGAATGGCTCCATTCACTCTATTTCTGAATACTCCTAAAGAGATTCATGTCTTGGTGTGGTTTGTTGTTGTTAAAAACAAACAAACATACAAACAAAAACTTCGAACCTTCCTTAAAACCTGTCCTTTATATATGCATAGTCTTTTGTTTCCCAGCAGGGACACTGATAACATGCAACTTACACAGGTGCATTGGTATCCATCTGTTCCATCTTCAATGTTCTGCTCTTATTAAATGAAATTCTTAATATTTTTTAAAGAAATGGTGCATATTTCCTTCTTAGACGGGGCTCTAGCAAATTATGGAAGGCATTCCAATTCTCAGAGACTAATTGTCATTAAGCATTGTGATACAAACTAAATATGCTTGTTCTTTGTTAAAACAAGGCTGTGACCCACTAAATTTCCTAACCGTAGAAGGAATCTTTATATATATTATTTGAATAGATATGGGGGAGGGCCAAATTTTATTTCATGGTAAACCTTGTAAATCTTAAATAATCTTGGTTATTTGCTGATTAAGTAAAATGACATTTTGAGTCATACAGAGCTTGCTTTAAGATACAGAAATACACTATTATTTACAATGAACTCAAAACAAGTTTTAACTCATTTTGCCATTACAGGTTATCAAGTTATGCCCAACCAGCAACAAAACTACCAAGGAATAGTTGGAGTTCAGCCACCCCAAAGTCAGAGCCTCGTGGGAGGCCAACCAAACAGCACTGGAACTCATATCCAAGGAGTGGTCATCCCCTACCCTTCAGTGCCATCATATCAGGTATGTTTTCTCTTTCCTTCTTTAAAGATAGATAGTTTCTGATCAACTAAATCTATACCTATGGCAAGGTCACGCCTATAGGAAGATTGTAGGTTTAAAGCCAAGTCTGGGTTTAGAAAGCTCCATAACAGCCTGGCTAGCCAGAGACTTCAAAAAATAAAATAAAAAGCATGACTATAGTATATTATTTCTATTCATTTGTGTCTTTGCTTGTTTTTGATTTTTAGTTTTGGTTTGAATTTTTGAGAAAGAGTCTTATTACTGTAGCCTAGGCTTTGAGTTCACTGTACAGCCTCAGCTGTATTCAAGCTTATGAATTCTTATGGTTCTCCACAGGCATATGCTGTCACACTCAGTTACTCTGTCCCGTTAATGTTAGGGAAGTGCTTTCGTGAGACAGAGAGCATTATCTTAAGAGTTCTGTTATTTCAACTTCATTTACCCTCACATTATTGCTTTATTCATTTGCTTTATTAATATTTAGAATATTTGAACGCGTTGATAATGGCCTATAAGTTTTACCTGGTACTGTGATTCCAACTATACAGCTGTATAAGCAAATGTCATGCTATATTGTTCACTTCTCTAGAAAGCCGACTGTGGGAAGAAAGAATAGGTAGGAAAATAGAAGTGATAAATAAATGTTTGATATAATAAGATGGATATGTCCACAATAAATTCATATTTGTGGAATTTGTATTTATGTGCAGTTTTCCAAACAAGACTACTGTTTACTTCAGTCCCAAAGTGGTATGATTTACTGTGTACTTAAAATGTTATGGTAGGCTAGTTATGACACACACCTTTAATCCAAGTACTCAGAAGGCAGAGGCAAGTGAACCTCTGTGAGTTCAAGGCCAACCTGGTCTATGTAGTGAGTTTCAGGACATCCAGGGCTATATTGTCAGACCCTGACTCAAAAACAAAAACAAGAAAAGCCATGGAAGACCAGGCATGGTGGTATACATATGTAATCCCGACACTTGGGTGGTAAGGTTAAACAGGTATGTGTGAGTGAATTCAAAGCTAGCCTGGTCTACATAGTGAGTCAGTCAGAGCTACATAGTGAGACTTCATCTCAAATAAATAAAATTAAAATGTTTGTTTGCTTTGTAGATCTAGAACAGAAATATTTGTTTCCCAAATAAATAGATTTCTTTCCTGTTTTTGTTTTGTTGGTTTTGAACACGGGATTTGTCTTTGTGGCCCTGACTGTCCTGAACTGAATCTGCAGACCAGGCTGGCCCCAAACTCAGAGATCTGTCTGTCTCTCTCTGCCTCCTGAGTGCTGGGATTAAAGGCATGTACCACACCTGACCTAAATAGATATCTTTGTTATATGACATTTTCAGAAATTTGCTTTTCCTTCCTTTTTCTTCAGGGGGTGTCCTAGTTTACCTTCTACTCCAGTGATAAACACTGTCACCACAAGCAGCTTGGAGAGACAAGGGTTTGTTTCATCTTACAGCTTATAGGCCATTTATCAGAGAAAGCACTCCAGCAGGGTGGGAACTTAAAGCAGAAGTCATGAAGGAACACTGCTTTCTAACGTGCTCCTAGGCTTACCTGGGTGCCTGTCTGTCTTATGCAGTCCAGACCCACCTGTCCACAGTGGTTGGGTTCTCATACATCAATAAGTTATCAAAAAAATGCCACCATACAGCCATGCCCGTGGACCAGTCTGATGGATGCAATCCTTCGTTTGAAGTTTCCTCTTCCCCATGTATCAAATTGACAATAGAAACTAAACCAGTATAGGAAGTAATTTGTAAGTGGGTTGAATCTACTAGCCTGCTGGTTTTCCATAGCTAAGAAATGGAATATTAAGAAAAGAGTCCAAAGGTCATTGTTAGAAAGAAAAATTTAAACTTACTGTGAAAAGAAAATGTGCATAGATTATATCTAAAGATAGGTAAGCAAATTGGTTATCTTGTTGAACAGACTAATAACAGAAATCACAAGTGAAGCAGTGAGCATTTGAAAGGCCTACTGCCAAAGACTGGGAAGTTAGGTGTTATGATTCTGTGCAGGAGAGAGAGAGCCCTTGGCGGGAGAGTCCGAACCAAGTCGGTGAGACACAGACACACCAGGCAGACAGAGCTTACATGGGAAGTTTTAGTGAGAGAAAGGGAATAGAAAGGCATAAAAGTGATGAAAGAGACTGGCTTCTGGGGATTGAAGCTGTGGAAAAGAAGAGAGAGGGAGGGGGAAGGAGAGAGGGAAAGAAGGAGATACAAAGAGGAAGAAGACAGGGAAGTAGGTGGAGTTTCTCCTTTTAAAGAGACAGGGGTGTTAGGTCCTCAAGGGCCAGGTGTACGTGTATGCTAATATTTGGAAACTTCAGCTAGTGATTGGTCATGGTGGTGCTCAGAAGGCAGAGGTGGATGTCTGTGAGTTCAAGACCAGTCTGATCTACATAGTTCCAGTCTAGCCAGGGTTACACAGAGAGATCTTATTTAAAAATAACCTTCAACTATTTTTACAAGAAAAGTCTAGGCATAAATTAGTTGTAAAGATTTTCAAAGAATGGAGAAGGATGTAAGTGATTATGTAAATATATTCCTTATAGTTCCAGAAAGGTTAAGAATTTGCAATGTGGAATTGTGCAGGAATTTTGATGAAGTAGTTCGGAGTATCTGGCTTTGCAGCTTATTGGTAATATATAGGGATCAAAAAATAGACATCATTAAAATAGTTTCACCTCTTTTCCTCTTTCTTGTGTCCTCTGTGCCTTTTACAAAACCATCCATTCTTGACTTAGTCACATGATCTTTCCATCCCTAGCGAGAACCGCTGCCTTCTACATTGTAATCCAGAGCATCAAGCACTCTTTTCTGATTCCAAATATTCAGGTAAAAGAGATTTGCCCTTAGTTTTTAGAGACTCACAGTCTATTTCAAGAAATGTTATTTTAAATAACATATAGCTTTGTTAGTATAGTTTTTTGTTGTTATTATTTTATTTTTTGTTTTTCAAGACAAAGTTTCTGTATGTAGCTGTCCTGAAAGTTATTTCTGATCAAATGAAAAGCATTTGTTAGTGTTATAGGTTAGTTTAGATTAAACAGCCATGCTGTTTGATGAACTATCATCTCTTCTAATTAAGAGGTGTCTCTTGTTCAAATCATGTCTTTATCCATCTTGATTGTATCCATAACTTTTCTTCTCCTATGGAAAGAAAAGCAAAACCCTTCCCCCAACATAATACATGTCCTGGTTTCCATTCTGAGGTCAATAAATCTTTAAAGTTTACTGGCTGATTTAATGCCATAGTTTTTTGTGTGGTTTTTTGTTTGTTTGTTTGTTTTTGCTATCTAATGTCTTCTGCAGCTGTAGTTGCTTTCTCATTGGTATTTAGAAAATTCAAAGTTAATAAAGCATTATGCAGTCTGTTTCTGGGAGTATTTATCATCCATTTCTGTTTATTTAACATATCCTTAAGAGTTCGATTTGATTTTTTTATAACCTCCTGCCTTGTAGAATTGTGTGGTACACATGTAATATAATTTATATTAAATAAGCAAAAAAGTGTTTCATTTTCTTAGTACTGGAGCATTGTCTGTCTTTATTTATAGGTATACCCATGATGGCCATAACTTTCTTTTTTTAAAAAAAATTATTTATTTATTTATTATGTATACAATATTCTGTGTGTATGCCTGCAGGCCAGAAGAGGGCACCAGATCCCATTACAGATGGTTGTGAGCCACCATGTGGTTGCTGGGAATTGAGCTCAGGACCTTTGGAAGAGCAGGCAATGCTCTTAACCTCTGAGCCATCTCTCCAGCCCGGCCATAACTTTTAGAAAATGTGTGATTGCTGAATTAGCCTTTTCCAAACTCAAAGCAGTTGCCCATTGAAAACCTGAATAGAAGCTGGGCGGTGATGGCGCATTCCTTTTATCCCAGCACTAAGAAGGCAGAGTCAGGAGAATCTCTGTGAGTTCGAGGCCAACCTGGTCGGTCTACAAGAGCTAATTACAGGACGGGCTCCAAAGCTACGGAGAAACCCTGCCTCAAAAAAACAAAATAAAGCAAAACAAACAAGCAATCAAAAAGAATGAAAGAAAGAAAGTCTGAATAGGTATCAATGGTGTGGTGTACATATTTTAGTTTTCCGTATTCTACAAAATGGAACACCCATATGCCAGATTTCATTCCTTTGAGTACCCTTTGGGTTGTTACTTCCTCCAGGTAGTGGTGTTTGGTTGTTTAAAGAACAAGTAGGACATTTCCATATCTTTTTAGTGGCTTGTTCCCAGGTGATGGAAGACTCTCTTTTTAAAAGCTTTGGTATTGACATGATGTTTTTTAAGAAATTCTGGGTCCTTCAACACATTTCCAGTCAATAATCTCCTTTGTTTAGCTTTTTTCCTGACCATTTTCCATAATAACTTGCAACCATCACTCTAAACAAAGACAAACATCCATAATCTGGTTTGGGGTTTCTTTGTTTTTTTGTGGGGATGGAGAGGGATGTACTCAGTTTTCTAGGCTATTTCCTGCTGATTGTAGGTACTGGTAATCTTTTGGGGACCCTGAGAAAATTTAGGAGTGTGATAAATCCTGGCTGGAGGATTCTGTGAGGCTGAATCACCTCAACTAGTCACTTTGAAGCCATTCTGGATGTAGAACTTGGGGAACTGCAGTAGAGGCACTCTGAGAAGTTGGATCATCTGGGTAGTCTGTTCCTATTGGGGATTGGGGGGGGGGTCTTCCTTGATCAAACCTGATTTTTCTTATCCCAGAATGAATCCACAGCCTCTCATTTCCTGTGGATATAAAAGCAGAACCTCTTTGCCAAAGTAACATATATTTTGACTTAAATTTTGAAGTCAAGATATTTTTAAAATAAATAGGTTGGTTTAATCTAGCACTTTTTATAATCAAGTGGCTTTAGCAGCTGTTACTTTTTCCTCAACAGTCAAACAATTCAAAGATAACACATTAACATACAGTATTCAGACTCTGTATTTTCTATCTTTACTAGGCTTTTTTTATTATTCTATTTCTTTTTTAAGGACTTTCTCCATCCTTTTTTCTTTCCCAAGCCTACATATATTTTTAAACACACAGTTAACTGTTTAGAAGGTTTTTTTCGTCTGAATCTGTCTTTACTGTATATCTCTTATCTTTTTCTGACCACGAGTCTTTAATCTGCTAAGCAGTGTGGATAGGATTAAAGCAGAGGTTTTGGCAACTGGCTCTGCTCCATTCCTTGGCTTCCTGAGAGTCTAACTTCATGGCCAAGGTACTGGTGGGAGCTGTGTTTATTGCCAATTTTGTGGAGTTTCTAGGTCCTTGTCACCACCAAGAAACAAGCTTCTAGCTGCTCATAAGCACTATTTAAGTGTCTGGTAGCAGGGCCTCTTAAAAGAACCAAGCAGTTTTGCCACTGATGCTGAGTCAGGAAGCCTCTTTTAAGGGAGCTATGCCTCTGCTTGCCTCTAGCAGACAGAGCCCACCTGAGAAAATGCTGCTACCAAGAAGCCATACTTGACTCTGTTCTTTAGTGTCTTGAATCCCTTTCCAAACTCTCTCGGATTTTGTGTGTATGTAGTTGCCAAACGTTGGGTGTCATTTGTAGATAGAAGTTTCTGTCCCACCTGATCCTGCAACTGTTCAGTCTCAAACACAAGAGGCTTATATTAATTATAAACTGACCTATTGCTCAGACTTCTTGCTAACTAGCTCTTACAACTTAAATTAATCCATAATTCTTACATATGTTTTGCCACGTGGCTTGGTGCCTTTTTTCAGTAAGGCATTCTCATCCTGCTTCCTCTGTGTATGGCTTGCAACTGTGTCTCTGTCTTTCCTCTTCTCAGACTTCTCCTAGTCTGGTTGTCCCACCTATACTTCCTTCCTGACTACTGGCCAATCAGCATTTTATTAAACCAATATGAGTGACAAATCTTTACAGTGTAACAAGAGCATTATTCCATAGCAGTGTTGTTGTCTTATGTCACAGGGATCTTGTAGCTTTGGTTCCACAGATCCAAACCCTTCACATACTCTAGCAGTTCATAGATGAGGAGCCTATTGGGGTGGGCTGACTCCCAGCTCTAGTTCTGGACCTGGCTGGTAGCTGGGTTGGTCAGCCTGCTGGCTTTCCCTCATCACTACTAGGGCAAGATCTCCATCTCTTTTTCCAGCTTACCCAATACTGCAGGCAATAAGGAACAGAATCAGTTCTCCTGTTCTCACGCCCTTGGGTCTGGCTCACCTTTGCCTGTACCACCAGGGCCAGCTCTACTGTTTTGCCTAGGCAAGGTATTTGCCCAGATTGCTAGAGTTAGGGGGATAGGACCAGCTCTTCCATTCTCTTGCACCTGAGACTGGCTCTCCTCCTTGCTGCAGTTGGCAAGGGGTGGGGAGTGGAGAACATATTTCTCCCACCCATTCCACCACATGGCATATGAGGGAGGTAGCAGTTGCCACCCTCCTACTCTCACATCCACAGTACCAACTCACCTGAGCACCTCCCTCCCCAACAGCATCAGCTCAAGTGTGATTCCTAAGCGAGATGCTCTCCAATGTGCTGTAGCCAGTGAGGGGCAGGACCGACTCTCCCACTCATGCCCTCAGAACCAGCTTTCTTACCTGGCATAGTGGTGATGGGGGAAGGCATCCTTCCCTCACCCATGCCACTACATGGCTGCCTAGGGGGTATGGGGTCAGCTCTCATGCTCTCTGAGCCAGCTCACCATTGTCCTCCCCGCCCCCCCACCCAAGAAGGTGAGCTCTTCTGTGCTGCTCAGGTGAAGTGCAGTGCCAGTTTTCCCACTCATATGATTTTATGACCACAGAGCCAGCTCTCCCACCCACCACAGGTAGCAAGGGTTTTGGGAGAAGAGAGGTCTTCTCTCCCTTCCCCTCTTAACCATATGGCAAATGAGGGATGGAGCTTGTTCTCCCATGTGCTCTCACCAGGTCTGATCACCTGCACCTGTGTCAACAACCTCAGCTCTACTATGCTGCCCAGGCTAGGTGTAGGGCTCACTCTACCAAGTGCTCTAGCCAGTGAGGGGCCAGATCAGCTCTCCCACTCTCGTGACCCTGGAACCAGCTTTTCCCACCTGCCGTAGGTTGGGAGGGGGAATAAGGGTATCTTTCCATTGCCAGCATCCCGGCATGACAGATAATGGGGCTAGCTCTGCCACTCTCAAGCATTCGGGGTTGGCTCACTTGCGTCCATACTGCCAGGGCCAGCTCTACTGTGTTGCCCAGGTGAGGTACAGAACCCACTACTCCAAATGCTGCAGTTGGTGACAGGTAGGAGGACCAGTTCTCCCTAGAGCTGCAGCTAGTGAGGGGCATGGCCAACTCTGCAGCTCTGTCCTCACTGCTTTCTGTGGGAAACCTCATTACTGACCTAGACTTTGTCAGGGTCATGGACCCACACACGGCCTCCCACAGCAACCCATGCCAGGGCAACACCATGTTCCTGGGTGGCAGTGTAGGCTAGTCAGATCTAGATGGCCCTGCAGATGCTCAGTCCTTGGGCATTAAGATGGCCCTAAGTGGCAGCCCAGACCCCTGACATCCATGTGGCTCTTGGTGGCAATACCAGCCATGAATGTCTACACAGACCCCAGCTGCTGTTGGACCATGGATCCAGACATGGTCCTTTGCAGCAGTCTGGACCTGGATGCCACTATGGCTCCGGTTAGC
This sequence comes from Myodes glareolus, assembly GCF_982192425.1. Lineage (NCBI taxonomy): Eukaryota > Metazoa > Chordata > Mammalia > Rodentia > Cricetidae > Myodes > Myodes glareolus. The sequence continues at coordinate 96,298,715 of NC_142030.1, read as the reverse complement.
AGTGCAGGTCACTCAGACTGGCGTGGACCTAGAGGCAGTGGATGCCACATAATCTTAAGCAGAGTCCTTTTCTCTTTCTTTTGGAATTCCAGTGTTTGGTTTTTGTTTGTTTTTTTTTTGAAACCAGGTCTAACTGTGTAGCTCTGGCTCTCCTAGAACCCACTATGTAGAGCTCACTATGTAGACCAGGTTGGCCTTGAACTCACATAGAGGTCTATCTGCCTCTGCCTCCCAAGTGCTGAAATTAAAGACATTTGCCACCATTTTTGGCAGGTGTTTTTCTTGTTAAAAAATACATTTGAGTGCTAGAGAAATGGCTCATTCCTAACACTGCTTCTTGTGTAATTGTCAGGACCTGGGGTCCATCTTCAGCATCCACAAAACAAGGGGCAGCAGTGCACACCAGTGATTTCAGTGTTGGGTAGATGGAAACATGAGGGTCCCTGGCCCAGCCAGCCTACTAAAATTGGTGAGCTTCAAGTTCAGTGAGGATTTTTGTCTAAAAATACAAGGAGAGTGACTGAGGTACACGCAGTGTCACCGTGTCTTCAATGTGCAATATATGTACACACAAAGTCAACTAGATAAAGCTTTCCTTCTTCAGTTTAACTTTAACTTATTCAATTGGAAATAGTCTCAAAACATTATATACCTCCGTAGTAAACAGAAAGACATTTCAGTTATATTTTACAAAGATGGATAAATCAGACACATAGTTATTTGTTTGTTTAATTTGTAATAATTGCACCAAAGGGAAAGTAATTAACAGTTTACTTTGTATTTTGAGATGACTGGTTACAGGTTATATTTTAGAAACTTAAACTTAAGTCTTTTTTTTTAAAGGACAGGTTTTACTGTGTGATACTGACTAGCCTAGAATGCAGTAAACTTTAGAGAAATTATGTAATTACAGTCAACTTAATAATACAGAGATGTTACCCATCGTGGTTGCACAACACCTGTAATGCTCTACTTTAGAGGCAGAAGCATGAGGATGACAGCAAGTTTTAGGCCAGCCTGGTTTGCCATGCAATTTTAAGGCTTTATGCAGTTAGACTAGCAAGACCCTTTCTCAGATAAAACCCAACAACAACAACAACAAACCTCAAAAGGAACAAAAATCTCCCAAGAATTTATGAAAATAGTTGCATAGGTTGTTCGGGTGTTTTAATGAGATCTACACAAAGCATCTGGAACCTGGCAGTAAGTGCTCAGTAGTGTTGACCTTCACTATCACTTGTAACAGTATCACCATCATAAGTTTATATGTTGGATTTATTTAATAAAATCACTACAACCCACTATAATTTTATGGTACATTTATAAATCAGGATACCTAATTATACCTGTGTGGTTTATGATTTAGAAGAACTGAAGTAGAGTGTTAAGATCTAACATGACCATCCAGTTGCTTTTAGTGAATTGAAAATCCACTTCCCAGATGCTTGCTGCACTAACTCCTTTGGACATTCTGTCTCTGCTCAGAGCAGTTTCTCCACACCAATGCTGGAGTCACTTCCAGCTTAGTGTCTCTTAAGTAGTCAAGTGAGGAGATGGGGTCTCTTTTGGACAACCAAAGCTCCATAGCTCTCACTATGACCTGGTGTGCTTCACTGATATGCTCCCTGAATCCTTGTCAACTTTCCCTGAGGTAAATTGGATGTCTCTTCCTTGTCACATGATCATCTTTTTGCTCAGGGCTTCTTTTTCTAAATAACTTTTTAAAGAATAAATCATGTTTTTCAAAAATTGAATACACTTAGCCTATTATATGATTTGCATTAGTCAAAAATGGCTGGTCTAAGGGCACATAGACTGTTAGGGTAGTATTGTGGTGGGCTTCCCCTATCTACCAGTGCTTTACAAGTTCATAGGAACTGGACATGAACATCTGCAAGGTTTAGGAAAACATTTTTATATTTAATTATCTTCCAATTTTAGGTTTCACTGCCTCAAGGTTCCCAAGGAATTGCCCATCAGACTTACCAACAGCCTGTTGTGTTCCCTAACCAGTCTAATCAAGGGTCTCTGCCCACAACAGGAATGCCAGTCTACTACAGTGTCATTCCACCTGGCCAACAAAGTAATTTAAGGTGAGTGTGACTACAAAACCTGCCGTGCACAGGGGTATGGTGTGCTGTACCAGACGCCTACAGTTGACTAAATTACTAACATAATTTTCTCTTATAAAGCAAAAAAGGCATGATGCTATTTACCTAGTAATTTTTTAGATTTATTTATTTTTATTTTATATATGTGTGTATGTTTTTCTGCATGTACGCAAGTGCAACACAAGGAGGTTACAAATGGTTGTGACTTGTCATGTGGGTGCTAGGTACTGAACTTAGATCCTTTGTAAGAAAAGCTGTGCTTTTAACTGCTGAACCATTCTCAAGCCCCTTTTCTAATAATTTCTAAACATTTATATAAACTAATTTTCCAGCCCTTTGAAAATAGAAATTTATGTGGATTTAAAATCTTTGAAAATGGAGTCTGGAAAGATGACTTTGCAGTAAAGAGTTCTTAGTGGCTCACAACACTATCTTTAGGGATCTAATGCCTCTGGCCCACACAGACACCTGCATTCATGTACGATTATTTGCCTATATGCAAACACCCACACCTGATTAAAAATAAGAATAGGGACTGGAGAAACATCTCAGCAGTTAAGAACTCTGTTGCTCTTCTAGAGAGCCTGAGTTTGGTTCTTAGCACCACCCACTTCTTGCAGCTAACAGTTGCTTACAACTCTGGCTGACTTACACATAACTAAATCTCTTAAAAAGTAATTGTGTGGAACTAGAGAGATGGCTCACAGGTTAAGAGTATTGATTGCTCTTCCAGAGTTCTTGAGTTCAATTCCCAGCAACCACATGGTGGCTCACAGCCATCTATAATGAGATCTAGTGCTCTCTTCTGTTATGCCGACAGAACACTATATACATAATTAATAAATAATATCCTTTTATAAAAAGTAATTGTTTAAGGGTCTCACTATGTAGTTGTACTTGGCCAAGAACTTTCTATCAGATTTGCCTCAAAATCAGCGATCTACCCACCTTTGCCTCTCAAGTGCTAGGATTAAAGGCCTGACCTGGCATGTTATTTCCTCATGTACTTCCTGTTACCAGGTACTGAAGTACCTGCACTAGGCTTTTCCCACATTTTGGGACATTCCTGAACCTTTCATGACTAATGCTAATTTGCTTGTCCCTCCCTTTGACAATATATGGTGGGGTTCAGCTTTAGGGCAGAGGTACCAGCAAACTGACTGAGGCTGAAACTCAGGCAAATGGATTAGAGGCTCTAGTCTCAAATCATTGGGTCAGACGTGGTCTGAGAGTTTGAAGAATGACATAGAGACAGAAGCAGTGCTTCTGACGAAGGAGGCTGAGAAGCAGGCTCTGAAACTTCATCATTTACTGCCATAGCTACTTTTAATTTTCAGCTAGGTTGCTACCTCAGAATCTCTTGGGAAGAGAGTCTCAATGAGGGAATGCCTAGCTCAGACTGGCCTTGGGCATGCCTCTGGGTAAGAGTGGGGTTGTCTAGCTGACCTCAGTTGATGTGGAAAGATTTACCTAAAAGGGGCCCACACTATTCCTGGGTCCTAAATTGTTTTGTTTTGATTTGATTTTTGGTTTTTGTTTGTTTTTTTCTCAAGACAGGCTTTTTGTGTATAGCCCTGGCTGTCCTGGAACTCACTCTATAGACCAGGCTGGCCTCTAACTCAGAGATTTGCCTGCTTGTGCCTCCTGAGTGCTAGTATTAAAGATGTGTGCCATCTCTGCCCAGCTTACTACATTTTTCAAGAAACAACATTTTTTTCTGAGTCTCATTATTGTCAAATTGTCCATTCTTTTTTTTAGATTATAACTTAATTGCATTTCTCCCTTCCCTTTCTGCCCTCCAAATCTTCCCAAATGTCCCTCCACACTCCCCTTCGTATTCACACTCTCTTTTGCATACTTCCATGAATTCCAATTCCATCACTTTTTATTTTATAAATTAGTGATTTCTTTTTTGTTGTTGTTTTGGGGTTTTTTTGTTTTTGTTTCTTTTTCAGACAGGGTTTCACTGTGCAACCCTGGCTGTCCTGGACCTTGATCTGTAAACCAGGCTAGCCTTGAACTCACAGATATCTACCTGTTTCTGCTTCCCAAGTACTGGGATTAAGAGAAGAGATTGAACCACCACTATCTAGCGTGACTTCTTTTTTAAATCACTATTTGAACACTACAATAGAAATGTTAGAATCATAAAATTTTCAGTATCTCGGTCAGTGCTGTGAATGTAAAGTGGTTTTTACTGAGTGATCACAGTAGAAAGAGTTAAATGAGGTTTGACTCCTACCTGCCAGTTTGAAAAATACATCTATTTAAATACATTTGAAGGAATTTTATTTCAGACTTTTTAGTTATCTTCATTTCATTGTACTGTTTTCTGTGTTTGGTGTTTTACCCTGTAGCTCTGCAGTCGGTTACTTACAGCATCCAGGGTCAGAACAAGTACAATTTCCTCGAACCACATCACCATGCAGTTCTCAGCAGCTCCAAGGCCATCAATGTGCAGGTATGCCTAACAGCTGACACAGATTCGGGGTTCGTTCATTTGAGTTCGTTGACTGGTTCTCAGCTGGCAGAGTGCTGACATGCACTCAGATGTGTCATGTACTGCATTGAGTCAGGATAGCATGTGCAGGCCATGTCTTCCTTTTTGATTACTCGACTCATTCTTGTGCCTTCGTTCTCCCCACTCTGTGGGGTTGGTAATCTTGGGGATCCTTTTCCTAGTCCTTTTTAGGTTATTTTCTAGAGCTTTCTGTGTAATCAGATCAACTTAAGGCCTCAGCTATTGCTTTTTGATAACAGCTGGTAAATCTTGCTCCTACTGAAACAAAATCATGTAGCCAGTTTCTACTGAACATCTCTACCCAGAAGTTCAAAATCATGTCAGGCTCATTATTTCCTCCTTTCCACATCTCTTACCGTAGCCTCCATCTAGTGACAGTGCAGAGGTCTCAGAACCACGACTCTCTGTGACCCACAGAGTCACTCTTCCTCAGCGGCGTCTTCCCCGCTGTGCTCATTTTTAATGTCTTTGCATTTCCCAATACACACGCAGTTCCAGAACTATTGTCCTGTAACAGAAATTACTTCATGTCATTCTCTGAATAAAAAACTCAGATATGACCTGGAACTATATACCTCATCTATCAGTTAAGAACACTGGTGCTCTTCAAAGGACCCTTGTTCAGTTCCTAGCACCCACATGATGGCTAATGTCTGGCTTTAACTCCAGTTCTAAGGGATCTATTCCCCTCTTCTGAAGTCCTCAGACACTGCATACACATGGTGCACTCACATATATCCACACAGACAAAGCACCATACATATAACATAAAAACAAATCTTAAACAAACTCAAATATACTGCCCCTTTTCCCTTCCTCACTAGCAAGCCTCCCAGTTACACATGCATGCTCAGATGCACAGAACCTAATTTCTTACTGCAACTCCATGTGTTTTTCTTTTTACTCCCTTTGAGACTGTGTCTTTCTTTGAAACCAAACTAGCCTACAGCTCACTCTGCCTCAGACTTGCCTCAAATTCAAGGCTAATTTCCTCTCTCAGCCTCCTGGGTGCTGCAAATTACAATTTTTCACACCAGAAGAACTTATTTTACTGTTTTTCCATCTAAGAAATACTACCCCCCAGATCCTCTCTTTGTCAAATGTTTCTCCAAGCTTTAATGCCTCTCTTTGCATCTATGCAAATCTTTAGCATTACATTGTATTTTCCTGTGATAGTTTGTTGACAGATAAACAGTAAATGACCAACTGTGGCTGTTAACACTTAGGAGACCTTGAGACATCCTTCCCAGTCAAGCTGGTTTGATATGTAGGGAACTAGAACCACCATTAGGATTATTATAGTGCCGACTAAGGTCCTTAATCAAGGGCACAGATCTATATCACATAGCTTAATGTTCTTGACATCTGGTAAAGCATATACTTGCTACTAAAAAGGGACCTAGGATATGACTCAGTGGATAAAGGCACTAGCCACCTAAGCCTGACAATCCAGGCTTGATCCATGGAACATACATTTAAAAAAATAAAATAAAATAAAAAGTGTGGTAGTGCACACTTTTAATGCAGCAACCAGGAAGCAGAGGCAAGCCAATCTCTGACATCAAGGCCAGGTAGGTCACATTTTATGAGACCCTGTCTCTACCACCACCACCCTGCCATGTACCCACGAAAAACAAAACAAACAAAAAAGCCGGATGTAGTGGCACAGTGTAATCCCGGTACTTCTATGCTAAATGAAAGGCAGAGTCACTGGGAAGCTTAAGGGCCACAAAGCTTGGAGTATGCAGCACAGCCTCAACAAGGTAGAAGTTGTCCTATCTCCTTACATGTGCCATGACTTAATACATGTACCCTTGTACACACAGGGTACGTATATACACACACAAAATAAATATATATTTTAAATGCAGTAGCAGTAGCATCTATGCAAGAGAAATAAGAAGGTACCCCTGTTCATTTATCTGTACTGAAAGTTAGTAAGGTGTTTTTTAGGAATGTCTGTCTAACTCTATGGTGCACATGTGATGGTCAGAGAACAACCAACTTTCAGGAGTTGTTTGCTTCCCCCATGTAGGTCCTAGAGATCAAATTCAGGTTATCTAGCTTGTCGACAGGCACCTTTGCTCACTGAGCCAGCCCTCAGCAAGGTGTTTTTACATATATACAACTTTTGCAACTCTATAAAGTCAACCTTTTAGTCTTGTGTAGCCTCCTTTTTCAAGTGATAAAGCAAACTAAAAGAGGTGAAATAATTTTCTGGGGTAGAATTTTTCAGAGTGCTGAAATTGGGCTCTCTGACCCCCGGGCGATATTTTCTCTGCTAGTTCACCCTGTAAAAGTGTAATCTTTTCTCTTATTTTTGGTTTTATTTTCTTGTTGGTTTAGTTTAGTTTGGTTTTTTGTTTTGATTTTTTTTTTTTTTTTTTTGAGATAAGGTTTATCACTGTACATAACCCTGGCTGTCCTGGAACTCTATGTAGACTATGCTGGTCTCGAACTGTGTGCCTCTTTTGGGATTAAAAGTATGCACCACCATGACTGGCCTTCCCCTTATTTTTGGCAAAATGCTCACAAAATTTGTTTTTATTTGGAAAACATCTATTTTAAAAATTAGGAGCATTTATAAAGTATGTATTTTGTGCTGTTTTCTACTAGGTCTTTTCAGATGTTTAGGTCTAAAGAATTCCTGCCTTTTTTTGTTTGCTTGGTTTTTTTTTTTTTTGATTTCTTGGAGGTTTAGAGTTTTGTTTGTTTGAAATAAGTTCACACTACATAAGCCAGGCTAACTTTGGCATGATTTTCCTCAATGTCCTGATTGCTGAGATTCCAGGTTTTGTTTTAATACTTTTTTAAATATACCACTTATATGTAGCAGGCTACATGAGGGCTTAAATCTGGCTTGTATACATAGTTATAAAATTGAATTCAGAAATGTGAAATTAATATTGTTTTCCTAGTGTTAAAAAATCATCACCATAGTTGCTTAAACACTGATTTCAGTGTGCTAATTATCCTGATTTCCAGCTGTGCCACAGCAGCCACCTGGTGGAGGAATGGTGATGATGCAGCTCAACCTACCAAACAATCCACAGTCTCGGGCGCACTCACCCCCACAGTGGAAACAAAACAAATATTACTGTGACCATCAGAGAGGGCAGAAGTGTTTGGAGTTTAGCAACATAGATAATGTTGTTCAGGTAAGATATTTGTTCATTATCTATTTGTTGTTTGTTTTTGAGTCACTCTCATTGTGTAGTCCTGTGACCTAGAAATCACATTGCTCTATTTGCCTCTACTTCTCAGATTAAGCCTATAAGTGACTTGGTTTGTTATTTAGAAACAACCCTTTCATCACATTTGAAATCCTCCTAAGATTAATAGGGACATTTGAACAGTCCTTACTCCAGATATTTATATCAGTATCCAAATACTATTTTTCAATTTTTAAAATAAGGTCTTCTATAGCCTAGACTGGCCTCAAACTCTTGATCCTTATACCTCACTTTTATTTGCCAACTTTGACCTAAAATATATCAAAAGAGAATTGGGTATACTTGTTCATGTCTTTAAATTTGCAGCATTCAGAAAGCTGAGGCAGAATTTCAAGTTTGGCAAAGAAGAAGAATAAAGCACCAGGTGTCTTTGTTACTTTTCTATTGCTATGAAAAGGCACCATGACAAAGGCAACTTATAAAATAAATCATTTATTGGGACTACTGTTCCAGAGGGTTAGGGAGCATGGTGGTAGAGTAGTGTCTTAGTGCTTTCATTCACAATCACAAGGCAGAGAGAACTAACTGGGAATGGTGTGAGCTTTGAAACTTCAAAGCCCACATCCAGTGACACACCTCATCCAGCAAGACCACACCTATCTCCTAATCCTTCCTAAACAGTTATGTGAACTAGGGATCAAACTTTAAAAGTGAGCCTATGGGAACATTCTCATTTAAACCATCACACCAGGCGTGGTGTTACTCACCCATGATCCCAGCACCTGGAAGTTGGAAACAGGGAAACAAGGAGTACAAAGTTGTCTTCGCTATACAGTGAGTTTGGCCTTCAGACCCTGTCAACAAAGAACAAGTAAAAATTATCAGCATGCTAAAACCATTAGATAAAAATGTTGATGGGACCTTTAAAGTAGACAGATGAGGCGATAACTTTGAACCGGTTGTTCTCATCAGCTGTCATAATCACTAATGGTGACTCAGCCAGATATTTACCTTCTAATGTGATATGTGAGAAAGTACAAGCTCACCTAAAATGTGCTTTTATCAAAAAAAGAAAAGAGAGAGAAGAAAAAGGAAAGTAAAAATTGAACCTAGTCTCTGAAAGCAGAGGCAGGCAGATATCTAAGTTCAAAGTCAATCTTGTCTATATGGAGAGTTTCAGGCCAGCTCAGGGGTAGGTACATAGCGAGACCTCTCAAAAAATAAACAAAAAAAATAAAATCTAAATACCTTTGAACCTAAATTTAATAAATAATTTAGGCCCAGAGAATGGTGTATAGATGTATAAAAAGCAAATTATGTGGTTTAAATGGAATATTTTAGTAGAGAAATTAGCCTTTTTGCAAAAAGTCTTTATCTTTTAATTATTTGTTTATTTTATGTGTATTTATATCTACACGCCTGGTGCACTTGGAAGCCAGAGGAGGGTGCCAGATCACCTAAAACTGGAGTTACAGATGAATGTTAGTCACCATCTGGGTGTTGGAAATCAAATCCAGGTGTTCTGGAAGAACAGCAAGTGCTCTTAATTGTTGAGCCATCTCTCTAGCCTATTTGTGGTTTAGTGGGGTTTTTTTTTTGTTTTTTTTTTTTTTTTTGCTGTTAGCATTTTTTAATTTACATAATTTCCTCCCTCCAACTCTCCTTCCATGACCCTTCTACTCCCTCTTCAGTGCACCTCGTCAAATTCTTTAGTTATTATTGTTACATATATTCCAAACCTGGATCCTATGAAGAGCAGTAGCATTCTCATCTGCTGAGCCAGCTCTTCATGCTCCATCACTCTTTTTTGGTAGTGTTTGTTCTTGTTATTTTCTAAGGGTCATATTTAATATAAGATCTCTGAAGCCTTCTTGATGTGGGGCACTCAGGGGTTTAAATTTTTCTCTTGGAACTGCTTTTTATTATATCCATAAATTTTGATATGTTGTGGAGTTTTTTGTTATTTTGGTTTGGTCTGGATTTTGGTTTCTCTGTGTAGCCCTGGCTGTCCTGGAACTCATTCTTTTGCCTAGGTTGGCCTTAAACTCACAGAGATCCACCTGCCTCTACCTCCTGAGTGCTGGCATTACAAGTGTGTACCACCATTGCCCAACATTTAACTTTTTTCTTGATTTCTCCCTTAATTTAATTTTCATTCACAAGTGGGTTATTTAGTTTCTATGAGTTTGTATACTTTCTGCAGTTACTGTTGCTGTGATACCCAGCTTTATTCCTTTGTAGTCCAAAAGAAGACAGGACTATGTTATTTCAGTTTTCCTAGATTTGTTGAGACTTGCTTTGTGTCCTAATATATGGCTAGTTTTGGAGAAAGTTCCACTGGCTTCTAAAGAAAAAAAAGTATGTTTTTTAATGTTTGATGGAATTTTGTGTAAATGCATTTGATATATAGTGTCATTTAGCAACAGATTTTTATTTAGTTTTTGTCTGAATGACCTGTCTATTGGGTTCAGTTCCCAGCACCCACATGGCAGCTCACAACTGTCTGTAACTCTGTTCTAGATCTGGCTTCCTCACATGGACATACCTGCAGGCAAAACACCAATGCACATAAGATAATAATAAATTATTTTTCAAAAGAAAAGAATTGACCTGTCTTTTGGAGGGTTTTGCTTTAATGGCTATCAAGGTCTTTCCCTGCCTCTTATTAGTTATGGTTTGAGGTCTACTTTGTCAGTTATTAGAATAGCTATACTTTCTTGTTTCTTAATTAAATTTGTTTGGAATCCCACTCCACCCCCCCTTTGATTTCTTTGAGATGGGGTTTTTCTGTGCATCCCTGACTGTCCAGGAACTCACTCTGTAGACTAGGCTGACCCTGAACTCTTAGAAATCTGCCTGCCTTTGCCTCCCTAGTGCTAGGATTAAAGGTATGAGTCACTACTGCCCAACAGGAAATACCTTTTTCTATCCTTCACCCTAAGCTGGTGTATATTTTTGATAGTGAGGTATGTTTCTTATAGGCAGCAAAAAGAAAAAACAAAATGGGTCCTGTTTTCTAATCCAGTCTGCTAATCTGTCTTTTTATTGGGGAATTTATGTCATTGATACTGAGAGCTATTATAAACAATGCTTATTAATTCCTGTTATTTTGTTATATTATTTTCTTGGGCCTCTTTTGATCATCAAAAGAGTTGGTGGAGTTGTTGATTTCTTACTTGTGCCCTCTCAGGTACATCAGTCTTTTCTTGAGACTGCAGTATTCCTCAGTACCTCTGTACAGCAGGGCTAGGTTATTCTAGTGAGTCTGTCTTTATATGTAACTTAGTATTTCTCTCTTAGAATATCATTTATTTGTTTTGAAACAGATTCTTGCTATGCAGTTACTGTCCTAGAACTCAAAATTCATGCCAGGCTTCTGGCCTTGAATTTTTCTGCTTTTGCCTCCATGCTAAGATTATAAGCACCACACTTATATAGGATTTTTTCTTTTAATTTTTTAGATTTACTTGTTTATTTGATTTGATGTGTATAAGTGTTATGAGTGTTTTGCTTGCATGTATATCTACACACAACACAGGTCAGAAGATGTCTTACTTACTGGAACTGAGTTTTCAGGTGGTTGTACACCACCTTGTACACTAGGAACCAAATCTAGATAATCTGCAAGAACAGCAAATACTCTTACCTTCTGAGCCATTTGTCCACCTACATACTAGGACTTTTTAAAAGACTAAGTAGGAGAAAAATAATTTTTAGTATATTTGATAATATCATTGCTAAGTAAACACAGTTTATGTATAGATTTGCTAACAAACTGTAAATGACAGTGAGCATTAAACAATTAAACTATGTTTACTTGGTTTGGGGGGTTGGTGTGTGTGTGTGTGTGTGTGTGTGTGTGTGTGTGTGTGTGTGTGTGTGTGTGTGTTGCTGAGGAATAGGCCCAGGGCCACATGCATGTTGGGTAAGTACTCTGACACTGGACTTCATTCTGATCTTAAAGTACTTCATATATCAAATTGGGAAAGTTCCGTGAAACATAATCTAAAATGTTTGCAGACACCTAGCTTTAAGCTCTCTTAGAGCTTCTGAGTTGTAGTATAAATTAATACAACTCTTTCTGGAATGCCAATTGGTGACATTTCCCCATTTTCTAAAACGCAAGGTACAAAGTCTAGTTATAAATCCACTTTTGGAATTTTGTCCAGTAACAAATGGTACAGCAAGCCAAGCACAGTGGTGATACATGCATGCCTGTAATTTCAGTTCTTAGAACACTGAAGTAGGATAATCATGAGTTCAAGGCCAACCTGAGCTTGAGCCCCTATCTCAGGGAGAGAAAAAAAAAAGTCAAAATAACTTATCTTCAAAATACTCTCTAGGAACAATCTTCAAAGATGTCAGCACTGTGAAAGAGAACATGTGTGGATCAGAGAGTGCTGAAGCAGCACAGTAGCTCCAACTCAGGACAGCTCTGGTTCTAGTCTGAATTTCAGAAATGTAGGGGACTCTACTGCTTCTCTGTTATTAGAAAGGACATTTATCAAAATTGGAAAGAACTCTGTAGTTTGGGTCGTAGTATTATACTATTCATCTCTTAGTGGTTGTCCTATAAGGTTTTATAAGAAATTGTTATGGACCAGAGAGATGACTGATCAGTTAAGAGCACTGACTGCTCTTCTAGAGCCCCTGGATTCGATTCTCAACCCCCACATGGCAACACACACCTGTCTGTAATTCCAATTCCAAGGAATCTGATGCCCTCCTCTGACCTCCATTGGCACCAGGAATGCACATAGTACTACTGTATGTACATGTGGACAAGATACCCACACATATAAAATAATAAAGTAGAAAGTGCCATTATTTTTAGAGACTAGACACTTATTAATTTCTCCTAAAGGAGTATCATGAGCTGCTCACTCAAATTATTTTCAGGAAAAAAAAATAACATGCATATGTTGTGAGCCACATCATCATTTCAGTCAGTAAGTAGTATAAACATTGGTCAAGAGCATAATAGTCAGGATGTAGCTAACTGGTAGAGTCCTAGCCTAGCATGTTTGAGGTCCTAGGTTCAATCCATTGCCCTCAAAGAAAACAGATTATAATGGAACTGAAAAATTCCTGTCATCTTGCACCATTGCAATGATCTTGTAAGTGCACTTTAATGATTACATAAGGTGGTATATTGGCATATATATCAGAAGGTTCTCAAATCACAAAGTCTTATATAAGCGAGAAAGCAAATGAATATAAAGAAGGTGTAACCTGGGTGTGGCAGTGCATGCCTGAAACCCAGCATACAGCAGGCAGAGTTGGGAAGATCATAAATGAGTTTGAGGCTGCCTTGGTCTACATGTTGAATTTGAGACCCAGGACTATACAGTAAGACTGTCAAAAAAAGAAAGAAAGAAAGAAACATTATCACCAGTTAGGAAACTTAGGAATCCTTTGCATTATACTCTATTTTCCAACGATAAAATTATTTTGAAATCCAATTTTGTAAACACTTAATTTAGAAAAGAATGAGATAGGTATATATTCTTCATACAAAAGCAGCAACATTATTGCCAAGTTACAAAGCAAGTTTCAACATCATTTTTGTAATGATGATATGTATATACAAATGCATAGGGATAATCTGTTGCTAGTGTTTGAAGGTGAAGATTATTCATAATGATTGAACTTTTTTAACAGGTATCAATTTATTATTCAGTGAATAAAAAATTTGTCCAAATGGGAATTTTCCAACAGCCTGCTCACATGCCTAATTTCCCCCTCTCCTGTGATTGCAGCACAGCCCTCAACTTAGCAGCCCCATCATTTCACCAGTGCAGTCACCAGCACCAGCTCAGCTGTCAACACTGAAGACCATCCGTCCCTCAGGACCGTCACTTTCCATCATGTCCCAGTTCGCTAGACCTTTTGTTCCTGCGCAGGGTAAGTGCTCCTGAATCTGGTCACAGGTTCCTCATGATACCTGTCACTCTTCTCTGTATAACTGTGTACATTTGTTTAGTTTGTGTGAGTGTGTGCTACATGTGAAAATCAGAGTTTGTTCTCTCCTTCTACCATTTTAGTTCCAGGGATCAAACTCATGTTATCAGTCTTGGTGCTAATACTTAATTAGAAACTTAGTAATTCCCTCACAGTAATGTACACGATGTTTTATATTTGTTCTGTGTTTATAGTTTGCTTATTAAGAAATTGATTTAGTAAGCATTTATACAAAGTTTAATGTGCCGCACTTTATGAATAAAGAAAATTCGCTATTGTCACTGTGCCTCAATGTACTTAGAGGAGCAGATAGGCATGTGGATGATCAATAACTACTGTGGAAAACATTTACCTTTGGCACAAAAAAAGAAAAGAAAAAGATGAAACCCTGTCTCAAAAAACAAACAACAAAAAGATTTACAAATATCCCAACTGGACACGACTTAAGCATGTATCACTCAGAATGAATTATATGTATAAAAATACTGCTTAGCAGAAAAACTTTGTATCATATGGAATACATAGTATGACAGTATTTTAAAAAATAAATAAATAAGTGAGCAAAGCAGCCACATATATAAATCTTATTCATTGTTTTAAACAAAAATCAATACTTGTAAGGAGGTGTACTGTATGGTTCTAATTATATGAAATTTGCCTAATGAGTTAATCTAATCTGTAAATTAGAAATCAGAAAGTGAAAATGAAATGTAGAAGTAACTGGTAAGGAAATAAGAGGCTAACTATTTGGAGAATGCAAATATCTTTTGCTCTTGGTAGTCATGGTTATATAGACTTCCTATTGTCAGAATTTATCGAACTCTACCCTTCAAATATCCATTTTTCTCGTATGTTAATTCTACCTCACTTTTTAGAAGAATTATATAGTATACACACAGTAGACATGAGCACACAACCTGGCGGTGGTAGCACACTCCTTTAATCCCAGTACTTGGGAGGCAGAGGCAGGCAGATCCCTTGAGTTCAAGGCCAGCCTGGTCTAAAGAGCAAGTTCCAGGACAGCCAGGACTGTTACATAGAGACACCCTGTCTCTGAGAGGAAAAAAAAAAAAGAGCACACTTGTATAATAGAACAAAGACTGAAAATAAACATATCAGAATTGATAGAATTGCTCGAATGGCTTATATTTTCTCCCTTTTTAAAAATCTTTTTTCATTATTAATATTTTATTTCATGAATATGGATGTTTTGCCTGCATGTATGTGTGTACCACCTGTATGCCTGGTACCTGTGGAAGACAGAAGAGGGTGTCAGGTACCTTGGAACAACGTGGTTGTCAGTGAGTCACTGTGTGGGTGCTAGGAGTTGAACCTAGTCCTCTGGAAGAGCAGCCAGTACTCTTATATTAAGTGATTTCTCCAGCATGATTTTCTCCTTTATAATTCTGTATTCCTAATTTTTTTATACTTCAATTACTTTATTTCTTAATTTTATCACTTAGTTTTATTACTGTACATGTATGCCATGGTGGTGAGCACACATGAGCCACAGCTTATCTGTGAAAGTCATAGGACAACTTTGTGAAATAATTCTTCTTCTCCCTTTATATGGGTTCTGGGAATCAAACTCAGATTATCATATTTGCACAATAAGCACTTATACAATTGAGCCACCTAGCCAGCCCATCAATTACAGTAATCCAAAACAAGAATGCTTGTTATAAAAAAAAGTAAGAGAAAGATGGCACATGCCCAAGCCGTGATGGTCCACACATTTATTCCTGGCACTCAGGAGGCAGAGGCAGGTAAATCTCTTAGTTTGAGGCCAGCTTGGCCTATAAAATGAGTTCTAGGACCACCAGGGTTATACAGAGAAACCCTAAAGCAAGAGAAAGAAAGAGAGACAGACAGGACCCCTTACGTACATATATATGCTTGGTCACCACAGAGTGGTACTCTTTGATGGGATAGGAAGGATTAGGAGGTATAACCTTGTTAGAGGTAGTTTGTCCCTGCTACTGCTCCAACACCGTGTGTGCCATCATGTTCCCCACCATGGTAATAATGGGCTAAGCCTCTGAAACTGTAAGCAAGCCCATAATTAAATGTTTTCCTTTGAAAGAACTGCCTTGGTCATGGTGTCTGTTCACACAATTGAACAATGACTCCAACATGAGTCCGTGGTTCAGAACACGAGCTGCTCTTCCAGAGGATCCCAGGTCCATTCCCAACACTCAAATGGCAGTTTATAATTTTCTGTAACTCTAGTTTCAAGGAACCTTGTGTTCTCTTTTTGCCTCCATAGCACTGCATGCGTGTGGTACACAGACATATATGCAGACAAAGCATCCATATACATAAATAAAAGTGTGTTGGTGATTTTGTTTTTTGTTTGTTTGTTTGTTTGTTTAAGAGTGCATATTGTTCTCGTAGATGAACCATTCAATTCCCAGTTCCAAAAACCCACATCAGGCAACTAACAATGACTTCCAAGTTAGTGCCAAGAAATCCAGCACCTCATGCATACTCATGATATTTTACATATTTTTAAAATAGAAAATAAACTAAAATGGTAAAGAACACCTAACCCAGCCCAGTCTTAATCTTAACATATTGGGAATAAATTCTGTCATATACAACCAAATCTAAGATGTCATAATTTTTAAGCAGCTTGCTGTGTCTTCTAAATTTGAGCATTATTACTTTGTTTTAACTTTACCATTGTGACAAACTTAACTCTAACTTGTTTCTAGCTGTGGTGTTTGTGTTCTTCACACTCTACATTGTGTCTGAGATTAGTTGGGGAGCTGAGGGATGGTGAAAAGCCAAGTCACTCACTCTAAGCAAGTACACATGCTAAAAACACATATAAAAAGCTGGGGGGGGGGGCACTCACACCATTAATCACAGCACTTGGGAAGCAGAGGCAGGCAGATCTCTAAGCTCAGGGCCAGCCTGGTCCACCAAGCTCCAGGACAGCCAGGGCAACATGGATAAACCCTCTCTAAATACAAGAAATAAATAAATAAAAACACTTATAGAAACATATTTCATTGAAAGGGAAATAAGAATAGATTCCAGATCTAGAATGTAAATGTACCTATTGTTGAGAGTGTAGAAATGCTTGGAGTCATGCATGGTGTCAAGAACCTTTAGTCCCAGCACTTGTGGGGCAGAGTCAGGAAGATCTCTGAGTTGGAAGCCCCATGGTCTACATTGTTAGTTCCAGGACAGGCAGCGTTACATAGATCTTGCCTCAATAAACAAAAAAAGAAAAAGTATCTATGGTTTAGTAAGAGTGAATTTGAGGATTTATAAAACTTGATGCACAGATTCAACGCAATGCCCCCCCATCAAAACCCTAGCAAAATTCTTCAAAGACCTCGAAAGAATGGTACTCAACTTCATATGGAAAAACTAAAAACCCAGGATAGCCAAAACAACCCTGTACAATAAAAGAACTTCTGGAGGCATCACAATCCCTGACTTCAAACTCTACTACAGAGCTACAGTACTGAAAACAACCTGGTATTGGCATAAGAACAGACAGGAAGACCAATGGAACCAAATTGAAGACCTGGATATTAATCCACAAACCTTCGAACACCGGATATTTGACAAAGAAGCAAAAGATATAAAATGAAGAAAAGAAAGCAAATTTAACAAGTGATGCTGTCATATCTGGATATCAACATGTAGAAGAATGAAAATAGACCCATATCTATCACCATGCACAAAACTCAAGTCCAAATGGATCAAAGACCTCAACATAGAGCCAGCCACACTGAACCTTATAGAAGAGAAGGTGGGAAGTACACTTGAACGCATTGGCACAGGGAACCACTTTCTAAATATAACCCCAGCAGCACAGACACTGAGAGAAACAATTAATGAATGGTACCTCCTGAAACTGAAAAGCTTCTGTAAAGCAAAGGACACGGTCAACAAGACAAAGCGGCAGCCTACAGAATGGGAAAAGATCATCACCAACCCCACATCAGACAGAGGTCTGATCTCCAAAATATACAAAGAACTCAAGACATTGGTCACATAATCCAATTAAAAAAAAAATGGAATACAGAACTAAACCGAGAACTCTCAACAGAGGAATCTAAAATGGCTGAAAGACACTTGAGGAAATGTTCAACATCCTTAGTCATCAGAGAAATGCAAATCAAAACAACTCTGAGATTCCATCTTACACCTGTAAGAATGGCCAAGATCAAAAACACTGATGACAACTTATGCTGGAGAGGTTGTGGGGAAAAGGGAACACTTCTGAATTGCTGGTGGGAATGCATGCTGGTACAGCCCCTTTGGATGTCATTGTGGCATTTTCTCAGAAAATTAGGAAACAACCTTCCTCAAGACCCAGCAATACCACTTTTGGGTATCTATCCAACGTATGCTCAATCATGCCACAAGGACATGTGCTCAACTATGTTCATAGCAGCTTTGTTTGTCATAGCCAGAACCTGGAAACAACCTAAATGCCCCTATATGGAAGAATAGATAAGGAAAATGTGGTACATTTACACAATGGAGTATTACACAGCAGAAAAAAATAACAACAGCTTGAATTTTGCAGGAATATAGATAGAGCTAGGCAGGGAAGGGAGCTGAGAAAAATGTATATATAGCTCAATAAACATCAATAAAATAAAAAGCATAATGTATCTATTTTTGTAAATTTATTCTTGTAATTAATACTATTTCATGTGTATGGGTATTTTGCCTACATATATGTCTATGTGCATTGATGCCTGTGAAGGTCAGAAGAGGGAATAGGACCCCTTAGAACTGGAGTTACAGATGAGTATGAGCCACTATGTGGGTTCTGGGAATTGAAACCAGGCTCTCTATAAAAGCAGCTCGTTCTGTTAACTGCTGAGTCATCTCTCTGACCCCCAAACTGACTGCAAACTCAGAGATCTGCCTGCCTCTGCCTCCCAAGTTCTGG
This sequence comes from Myodes glareolus, assembly GCF_982192425.1. Taxonomy (NCBI): domain Eukaryota; kingdom Metazoa; phylum Chordata; class Mammalia; order Rodentia; family Cricetidae; genus Myodes; species Myodes glareolus. The sequence continues at coordinate 96,280,028 of NC_142030.1, read as the reverse complement.
GCTTAAAAGCATGTGCCACCACCACCCTGCTAAAATTTATTTTTTAATAAATAATACATCGCCATGGTTCAAAAGTAAAAGGAAAGATGTCTCCGTGGTTCAGAGCACAGACTGCTCTTGCAGAAGATGAGTTTGGTTCCAAATACCCAAATCAGTAGTTCACAACTGCCTATAAGACTGCTTCCAAGGGAATCCAACACCACTGGTTTCCTGGGACACCTGCCTTCCTATGTACATATCCACTTAAGGAGACACACAGGCACATAAAAACACTAAGGAACGGTTGGCAAATGGTTGGCTTATAAGGACACTTGACTTGGCTGCCAAGCCTGACAACCTGAGTTTGATTTCCCAGTACCTACCTGGTGGAAAGCGAGAACTGAGTCCTGCAGTTGTCCTCAGAGACTCTCATAACTCTTGTGTTATGAGAAGTGCATGCCCATACGCAGTAAATAGTAAATAAATAGATGAACTTTGTTTTAAGTAAATGATGGAGCTAGAGAGATGTCTTCTCAGTTAAGAGTGAATACTGCTATTGTTGAGGACCTGAATTTGGTTCCCAGTTGAGCAGCTCATAACCACCTTAACTCCAGCTCTAGAAGCTATGATACTCTCTTCCAGCCTCCTTGGGCACCTGCACTCATGTACACAGACACATACACAGAACTAAAAGTTGGCCGTTTTCTGGTGTATACCTTTAATACCAACTCTTCGGAGGCAAAGACAGTCAGATTTCTTTGAGCTTGAGGCCAGCGTGATCTACGTACATAGTTAAAAAACTTTCAAAAACTTTTTTAAAGTAAATGCATAGTTTTAGGGCATACAATGCAATTTCTCCATCCCTTCTATTCCCCTGTCCTTTCTACTCAGGTGTGACCCTGCCGACAGTAGCTCTTCTCCTTTCAGAAGCTTACACTAGCTTGAAGAAGTGAAAGAATATTTTCATTTAGAAACAAACAAACAAAAAAAAGTACACCTGGTTCAGTAAGATGGCTCAGCAATTAAAGAATTAAAGGAACTTGCCTCCAGTTCTAATGACCCTAAGTTCAATTCCCAGTACCCACATACTAGAAGGAAAACACTAACTTCCACAGGTTGTCCTCTGGCCTCCACACTCCCTCATAATTTATTTAGCATGCACACACATACAGACACTCAAATTTTAAAAATATATTTATTATCAATACCTGTTTCCCACCAAACATATTTTCTGTGTTTATCTTCTTTCTGAACAGTTTACAAACTCTGGTAAGTACATTAAGTCAAGAAGAAGGAACCATGAAAAGTTTTTTTGTTGTTGTTGTATTTTTTGGGTTTTTTATTTTTTGGTGTTTTGGTTTTTTGTTTGTTTGGGGTTTTTTGTTTGTTTGATTGATTTTTTTTTTTTAAGACAGGGTTTCTCTGTGTAGCCTTGGAACCTGTTCTGGAACTCGCTCTGTAGACCAAGCTGGCCTCGAACTCAGAGTTCTGGGATTAAAGGAATGCACCACCACTGCTTGGCCTTGAAATGTGTTTTTAATGACTTTCAGGAGATGCCAGGTATCCACTACTTGGCCAACCCCTACAGTACAACCCTCCTACTCTTCTGCATGGACACATTCCACACCAACAGGTATGACAAGCAGTTCCTACTCCGTAGACTTTGTTGTCAAACATCCTAACTGTTTTTGAGAATGTCAGAGGTGCTGGGGCCAACTGTCTGCACTGGCTGAGTTCTGTGACTGCCTCAGCCAGCTACTGATACTTGTTAGCACTGTCCCAATGTAGAACAGAGCAAGGGACAAGGTGGCAGCTGCATGGCTAAGTGTTGCGACTGATACCAGAAAATGGTGGTAGCCACAGGCACCGCACCCTTGTTTATGAAAGACAGTCTGCAGGGGAGGTCCTAGTGAGCTGAGCAGTAGAGGCCCAATGTTATAAAGCAGATCCAGCCTGAGACTAGTTTAATCTCTCCTCAAGTACAAAACCCAATGTTTGCTTAGCTGCTATGCTTTCAAATATCACAACTTAGTTTGCAACTCTACCTTGTTTTCTAGGGTCAGACTGGCAGCAGGCATGGAAACCGAGGACGCAGACAAGCTAAGAAAGCTGCATCCACTGACCTTGGAGCTGGTGAAGCAGGTATGTCCATAGATGTTGGTCTGAATATTCATCCCACCACACCACAAAAAAATGGGCTCCGTTCTTCTAGAGTTCTTAAACAAGTTCCTCGAAATTACTCCACCTTCAGGTTCTTAGATGTGATGTGAGGGTATACACTGTAAGGCCTTGGCAGTTAGCTTTAGAAGCAGAAAAGAGGGCTACAGGGAAAAGGTATCAGAGTAGCAAGGAGACAAAAGACTCATTCTCACCAGTGGAGAACAGTGAGAAGTTGTCGTCTTTCTGTACTTTTGCCTTTCATTGGAGTTCTGCTGAGCAGTGATGGGTGCCGAGGGCAGGTGCTCTTCTCTTTATTTCACACTGGGAGTGGGAAGCTCAGAAAAGATTTGCCCAGTGACCTGCTCTAGAGAACACCACTGTTTAATGCTAGACTTTATCAGTGAAGACTGAAATCAGTAGTGTAGCACTTAATGCTGAGTTGTAATTATTTTACAGAGAAAAGGAGATTTTGTGAGTGTACATAATGTCAGAACATTGTTTCCTGTGTCCTCGGGACAGCAATACTCTTGATCCAATGTCTCTGGTGATAGGTATGCATTAACTCTCACCTTTTCCATGCTAGTTGTTGGCAAGGTCTTGGAAATCACAGAACTTCCAGATGGAATAACTCGAATGGAAGCTGAGAAACTTTTTGGGGAACTCTTTAAAATTGGCGCCAAGATCCGATGGCTCCGTGACCCCCAGTCTCAACCCCAGCTACGTCGTCATCCTCTCTGCTGTGGCAGTGGGGATAGCACTGTCAACTCCGAGCGCTCTAAATCCAGTGACCTGGCCTCTACGTACACTGTCTTAGCCACGTTCCCCTCCATTTCAGCAGCACAGAGTGCACTGAAGAAGCAGATCCACTCAGTGAACAAGTTTAAGCTGAGAATGAGCAAGAAGCACTATGACTTCCACATTTTGGAAAGGGCAAGTTCTCAGTAAACCAGCCACTTTTGGACCCCTCTGTAATTCCCCTGCTCTCTCCCATCTGATTGGCTTGATATGTGGAGCAGATGTTAACATAGAGACTCCTGGGATGTGTGGCCACATGTTACAGCTTTTGGAAAAAAGGCCAGGGACCCAGTTAAGGAAGGGGGATATACCCATTTCACCCCAGTGACTATAGGAACCCACACAGGAATGATACAGAGTTAGCAGCTTTTCTAAGGAAATGCTGTTCAGATGCCTCCTAACTTTTATAGTTATTTTGTTTTATATTTCTGAATTCTTGTATCAGATCCAAAGCTCTATTGTACAGCAAATTATTCTTCAAAGTGATTATAACCAGTTGCAACCTGTATTTCTTTTTGCAGCCAGCACAGTGTGAACCAACTCAGACTTTGGGAGAAAAAGAATGCAGGAATGGAATAACCAAGTCAAAACCATGTCAAAACTATCCTTTGGGGGCTGCTGAGGGTGCTAAGGAAACCCACAAATAGATGATTACTCCTCCACTGAATTGCTAAACACAGAAAAGTTTTCCAGGAAATCCAGAACTCCCTAACAGGGTCCTTCCTTCTTCATTTAGGTAGTATGGCCATTAAGTGTAAGGTAATTATGTTCTCAATGCCTCTCAATCAAACCACTTAGATTAAAAAGAAATAGGAATCATCCTAGGCAGGAAAATTATTCCACTTTTTTTTTAAAGTGTCCTTCCAATAACTCAGTGCCACTCATCTGCATTCTCCTGTGTGGATATCTTATCTCCTGAGGAAATGCACTTGACGAGTGCTGAAAACTTCTTAAGTGGTTTAAATTTTGTTTTCATTGTTTGCAGCAGATTACTGGACATCAAAGATTTATTGCACAAGGAACATATGAACAAGGAACCTTATTTTCAATTTCTGTGTAATTTTGCAAGGCTGTACAATGTGCTGATGCAAGCCTTTTTCAGTTCAAGAGAATAAATGTTTACAAATGTAGACTAACTTTGTCTTTTTTTAATCGGAAACATCTCTAGGGGCTGGTAAGGTGGCTCATCAGGTGAAAGCACTGTTGCATATCAATTTCTAGAACCCTTAAAGGGAGAAGGAGAGAACCCACCCCACAAAGTTGTCTTGTGGTGCCAGTGTGTTTTCCCATGATGCCAAAAGCAGTAAGAAAATAATTAGTCAAAGCTGACAACAAAATAGGATCTATACTGTCATTCAGGCCAAGGAAAGTTAGTTTTTTTGATCCTACCAATGAGGGACCCGTGACCTGTGAACAGTCGAAATAGACCTCAAAATAAAAATCCACCATTCTTGTGTGCTTGATGTTAAGTCGAGGCAGCATATCCACACTGCTGCATAAAGCAACTAAGTAAGACCTGAGCAGAGGCCAGCCAGGAGGTCTTTGTAAAGGTGGTCTGAACCTTGCATCCCAGCAGCCTTCATGGTCCAGTACCCAGCTACTCAGAGTTGGCCCTGTGTCTGGGATTCTTGAAGCTTTGAGAACTGACCCTGAAAGAAAACCTAAGGCATTGAAACCATCAGCCTTCGCCAGCATAAAATATTGTGGGTGCATTGTTTCTGGCTTATTTCTTTTTTGGTGGGGTGGGTTTCAAGACAGGGTCTCTCTGTATAATAGCTGTCTGCCGTGGAACTCGCTTTGTAAACCAGGCTGCCCTCAAATTCACAGAGATCGCCAGCCTCTGCCTCCCGAGTGCTGGGATTAAAGGCGTGTGCCACCACTGCCCAGCTCTGACTTATTTCTAACTAATTCATTTTGGATTGATTTTTCCTAGCACAGGTATATTGGAAGGGCATAAAGAAAAGACAGGAACAAAGCCTGAGTCAGAAACAGGAAAGTGATCAAGTAGTTCTTTAAGAAAGGGAAAGGAAGCATTGAAATAGATAAAAGTGTTAGCTAAGTAAAGTTTCAGTTCTCTTGTTGCTTAACAAACTTAGTTGTTTAACACAAGCCTTAAACTGTATGTGGGTAGTGCATTTCTATAATCACAGCACTTGGAAGGTTGAGGCAAGAGTTCCATTTGCAAGATCCATGTGGTAAAAGAGAGAACCAACTCCTCTAATTTGCCCTCTGACCTCTGACACGTTATCTATCACACTCAAACACAAGTCCTCCAGGTTGAAGATGTAACTCAGTTGGCACAATGCTTGTCTAACAGTCAAAAAGCCCTAGGTTTGTTCCCCAGCACCACATAAATCAGGTGTGATGGTACTCATGAAATCTCAGAACTAGGGAGGTGGAAGCAGAAGAATTAAAAGGTCATCTTTGGCAAGTTTGAAGACAGCCTGGGCTAAATGAGACCCTGAACCACCAACCTGAAATTGATGCTGGTCTGACTTGGCTCAAGTCTTTTTTTTTTTTTAAAGTGGGGGGAAGGGAGTTGGTCATATGTTTTCTGAAGATAGGAATGAAGATGTCCTCAAGAAAGCCTCCATAGACTTAGAGTTACCGTCCTCAAGAAGACTGAAATACAGGCGTTACAAGGTGAAAGGAAGAACACTGAACAGGTAGAAACCTTTAACCCCTCTTTACACATTTCACCTGAGCCTATAATCCCAGCACTTAGGAGACAGGCATGATAATGGTTGAAAGTTCTCTACCAGCCTGGTCTACATAGTAAGACTGTCTCAGATAATAATAATGATGATATTCCTGAACCAGAATGATAGCCAATTGAGTAAAGACACCTGCCACCATGTCTGACTACAGAGTTCACTCTGCAGAAACCAAAGAGAAAGAACAGACTTCTGAAAGTCATCCTCTGGCCTCCACATGAATACCATGGCAGGCATGCACCCCTTATTACACATACATACAGACATGAAGAAATAAATATAATGTAAAAATAATAAAGCATTAATGTGTCACTAAGCTATATTCCAATGAAGCTTGAACAAATTAAACATAAAATGTGGTCAAGACAGCACACACCTATAATTCCAGCACTCAAGAGATGAAAGCACAAAGAATCAGAATTAAGATTTGCCTCCTCTGCTATACAGTTCTTCATGAAACTCTCAAAAAACAGATTTTAGAACAATAGAAACTGATTTATATACTATGTAACATACTTGGATTTGATTGTAAACAATAATCTCTGATTTCACTTCCTATAGTTTTAGTGACCTGTATTCTAAAAACATATAGAAAATTTTATTAAAAGGCAATTTGTGTCTTTTAAGTTAGCACCATTCTGAACACATGATTTGTGATGAAACCTGGTACCGTCCTGCTGTTATTCCTAGTAATCATACCTTTCTGTGCAGAGTGCCCACACCATTGTGCTACCCACCTATAAGTCACCACATAGCTATTTCTAATAAGCACTGCTGTGAAAGTATTTAAGAGCTTGTGTTCAAGTTGCTCTTTTATTGCCTAATATTGGCTCTGCAATTCAAGAGTAATGATTCCTGGAGACTGCCAGAGATGTAGTTCAGTTGGTAGAGAGCAAGCTTGCCCAGTGTGCCTAAAGCTCCAGGTTCCGTCCACAGCACTGCCTAAGTGAAATGTAATATCACATACCCATGATCCCAGCACTTGGGAAATGAAGGCAAAGGGCTCAGAAATTCAAGGTCATCTTCACTGCAAGTATCTTGTAAAAGGAATGGTGGGCTGCTTCCCGCCCAGCTAGCTTTATCCGAAATAATTACATGGAAACTGTATTCTTTTAAACACTGCTTAGCCCATTAGTTTCAGCCTCTTATTGGCTGACTCTCACATCTTGATTAACCCTTTTATAATAATCTGTGTAGCACTACGAGGTGGTGGCTTACCAGGAGGATTCTAACCTGCGGCTGTCTTGGAGAGGAGAGTCATGGTGACTGCTTCATTGCCTTCTTCCCAGCATTCTGTTCTGTCTACTCCGCCTACCTAATTTTCTGTCCTATCAAAGGCCAAGGCAGTTTCTTTATTAACCAATGAAAGTAACACATAGACAGATGACCTTCCTCCATCACTATCTTAGATATATCCATACACCCCAGCACGGAACTTTTGAAAATTACTTATATTTGAGGTAGAGGGACCTGTGTAGGTCAGAGAACAAGTTCTCTTCTATCACGTGTTCTGGTGCTGACAGGTTGTCAGGCTCAGAGGCAGGCTTCTTTACCCACTGAGCTGTCTTGCCCCAGGACTAAAATTCTAAGTGGTATCAGACAGTGTGACCCTAGAAAACTGGGGTAAGGCCCTCTATCTTTACAATCCAACATTATCTCCTGTACACAACCCTAGGTTCAATCCTCAGAGTTGAGAGAGAAAGTTATTTCTATATACAAGTACCCACAGAGGTCAGAAGATACTGGATTCCTTGGCTAGAAGTAGAGGCAGCAGATGGTGGTGTGCTGCCTGATGTAGGTGCTAGAAATCAAACTCTGGCCCTCTGCAAGAAAGAAAGCATTCCCAATCACTAAACTCATCTCTCTAACTCCACCCCAGTGCTCCTTTTTGAGATAGGCTGTATGTAGTCCTAATTGGGCTTAAACTATGTAGACCAGATTTGTTTTGAATGCATAGAGATTAACCTTGAGTGAATCCAGTGCTCCAAGGGAATGAGCCCTTGTCCAAACTTCATGGGCACTTAACGCATACACCCCAAAACACAAGCACATATATTATTTTGAAAAAATTTTAAATCCTCCTAGGTCTTGACAGCTAGGACCCTTGCTCCCCTCCTGATCTTTTGATGCTATTTTTGATACTATTTCATGAAGCCTAGGCTGGCCTTGAACTCATGTAACTAAGGATAACTGGACTCCCAGTATTTCTGTCTCTACTTCCCAAATACAAGTATTACAGATGTGCACCACCACACTGGGTTTTGCTTTCCTGGTCTGGTACATGCCCTCTTCCTGCTAAGGCTTTGTTCAAACTGAATTATGCCATGTTCCCCGTGTTTTGCATGACATGTTCTGTCTCCAGGGTTCTATACAGTGGTATCTACTTGAAACTGGAATTCTTCTGAATTGTGCAGAGATTTTTTTTTTCCTACACCAAACTGAGATATAGTGTGGCCTTTAAGTTCTAGCACATGGCCAGACTGTTCTAGTCTCATGAACTAGGTAAGATGTTTCCAAGTCTCTCTGGGCCACTGGTAAAAGTGGAGGTGGAAACAAATGCCATTTGGGGGTCTCACACAGTGCAGAATCCCAAGCCATTGTAGATTGACTTTACACTGCTCCCAAGGTCTCCAGGCCCTCTGAAGAAGTAGCAAGTCACAGGTAGACAGCTAATAGACATTTAAAGAACACTAAAAAAGTGGGAAATCCTGAGTTCTTAGCTGACTGTATGGAGCAGAGCCCCTTGTATCAACACCCCTTTTCACTCTTCTGTTGCATTCATCTGTAGAGTAAGAAAACTGCACCTTTGGCAGGTTGGCGAAATAGTGCATACAGTGTTTTTGCTGTACAAGCATAATGACCTGAATTTGACCCCCAGAACCCATTTTAATCCCAGCAGAGGCAGACGGATCTTTGTGAGTTTGGTCTACAGAGCGAGTTCCAGGACAGTCAGAGCTGCACAGGGAAAAACTGTTGGAGGCCATGGAAATATATAGCATATGGCAATTGATAATTCACAGGTCAACCCAACAGAAGAGTGAATCTGATGGAGGTTAATCCTTGTCCAGGCAAGGGCTGCAGGACCATCAATTCTGGAAACTGTCACTTTTGCTAAATCACCTTGGTGTCTCTCCATACCTGCACTGTAGTGTGTAATCTCATGTGATGTGTATTCTCATGATTACATCTCAATCTTATGGGCACATATATCTGGATGGTCAGGGAGATGACTTTTTTTAGCTATATAATTTTGATATATAGAATATATACAGTGACATGCTTCAAAAGTATATCTAGTTGTCCCATTAGGACTGTAAACACTCAAAAGCCTTTTTTGTTCCTTTTCCTCAAACTAATTGCACACAATTAGCTCACTTTCACCTCAGAGCAAGTTCAAACTAGATTAATGACGTTTCGTAAATAAATCATAAGTTTAAATTTTATGTTCTGCCGTGGCACTAACTGTATCACAAAGAACAACCATCTGAGCCTTGGCTTCACTGACATCTAGAAGATTAATTACCGGAGTCACAGACAGCCCCAACCACACCAATTAGAGGAAAAGATGAGTAGACAAGGTGAGAACACACAAAACACCACAAACCAGTAAAAACACAACACCAGTAAAATCTAGAGACCCCACAACAGTAAGACTAGAACAACCAAGTATAGATGAAGCAGAAGAAAATGACCTAAAAAAACAACTCTAAGGAGAATGTTTGAGACCCTTAAAGAGGAAATAAGAAATTCCCTCAAAGAAATGGAGGAAAAGACAAAAAAATTGGAAGACTTCAGTAAATCCCTTAAATAAAATGAAAAAGCAATGAAACATATGAAAGAAACTATTCAAGACCTGAAAACTGAAATAGAGACAATAAAGAAAACACAAGCTGAGGGAATTATAGAAACAAAAATCACGAGAAAACAATCAGGAAACACAAATGCAAAAATAAACAGCGGAATACAAGAGGTGGAAGAGAGAATCTCAAGTGCTGAAGATACAATAGAGAAAATAGACTCACCAGTCAAAGAAAGCATTAAATCTAACAAAAGCTTAACACAAAACATCCAGGAAATATGGGAATCCATGAAAAGACCAAACCTAAGAATAATAGGTATAGAATGAGAAGTTCAACTCAAAAACATAGGAAGTATGTTTAACAAAATCATAGAAGAAAATTTTCCCAACCTAAAGAAAGATATGCCTATAAAGATACAAGAAGCATAAAGAACACCAAATAGACTGGATCGGAAAAAAAGTCCCCTCACCACATAATAAAACATTAAACAACAGAATAAAGAAAGAATATTCAGAGCTGCAAAGGAAAAAGGCCAAGTAACGTATAAAGGCAGACCTATCAGAATTACACCTGATTTCTCATTGGAGACAAAGCCAGAAGGTCGTAATCAAGTGTTATGAAAACATTAAGAGACCACAGACGCCAGCCTAGACTACTATACCCAGCAAAACTTTGAGTCAACATAGAAGGACAAAACAAGATATTCCATGACAAAACCAGATTTAACCAGTACCTAGACACAAACCCAGGCCTACACAAAGTAATAGAAGGAAAACTCCAACCGAAGAAAGTTGACTACATCAACAAAAACACAGACAATTGATGAACTCAGAACAGCAAATCCAGAAGAAGGTAAAAACACAAAATTAACATCACCAACAACAAAAGCTAAATAAACAGGAGATAGCAATCACAGGCCATTAATATCCCTTAATATAAATGGACTCAACTCAGCTATAAAAAAAAAAAAAACAGGCTAACAAATGGGATACAAGAACAGAATCCACCCATTTTCTGCATACAAGAAACATATCACAACCTCAAAGACAGACATTGCCTCAGAGTAAAGGGTTGGGAAAAAATTTCCAATCAAATGGACCCAAGAAACAAGTGAGTGCCTCTATCCTAATATCTAACAAAATAGACTTTAAACTAAAATCAATGAAAAGAAACGAAGAAGGACATTTCATATTAGTCACAGGAAAAATCCATCAAGAAAAAAATTCTCAACGCTGAACATTTATGCCCCAAATACAAGGGCACCCTCATATGTCAAAGAAACACTTCCAAAGTTTAAATCATGTTAAACTCCACACACTAACAGTGGGCGTTAACACTCAACTCTCACCACTGGACAGGTCAGTCAGACCAAAAATTAACAGAGAAATAAGGATAGTTATGACTCAAATGGACTTAACAAACATCTATAGAGTATTCCATCCAAACAGAAAAGAATATACCTTCTCAGCTCCTTATGGAACCTTCTCGAAAATTGACCACATAATTGGTAACAAAACAAACCTCAAAAGATACAAAATAAATTGGAATAACCCAATGTACCTTATCAGATCACCATGGTTTAAAAGTGGATTTCAATAGCAATACTAATTCCAGAAAGTCCACAAACACGTAGAAATTAAATAATGCTCACCTGAATTACCAATGGATTAATGAAGAAATAAAGGGAGAGATTAAAGACTTCCTAAAATTCAATGAAAACGGCCACACAAAATACCTAAATTTATAGGACACAATGAAAGCAGTGTTAAGAGGAAAGTTCATAGCAGTAAATGGCTACATAAAGAAGCTGGAAAAAAAATCCCATACTAGTGAATTAACAAAACATTTGAAAACTTTAGAACAAAAAGAAACAAACTCACCCAATAGATCCAGATGGCAGGAAATAATCAAACTGAGAGAAGAAATCAGCAAAATAGAAACAAAGAACACAATACAAAGAATCAATGAGACAAAGAGTTGGTTCTTTAACAAAATAGACAAACCTTTATCCAAACTAACTAAAAGGCAGAGAGAAAATATCCAAATTAACAAAATCAGAAATAAAAGGGGGCACAAAACAAACACAGAGAAAATATAAAGAATCATCAGGTCATATTTCAAAATCCTGAACTCTGCAAACTTGGAAACGTTAAAGAAAATGGACAACTTTCTGGATAAATATCACTTACCAAATTAAATCAAGACCAGGTAACCAAGTTAAACAGACCTATAACTGCTAAAGAAATAGAAGCAGTCATCTAAAGTCTCCCAACCAAAAAAAAGTTCAGGACCAGATGGTTTCAGCTCAGAATTATACAAGATTTTCAAAGAAGGACTAATACCAATACTCCTCAAATTGTGCCTCACAATAGAAACAGATGGAACATTGCCAAGCACTTTTTATGAGGCTACAATTACCCTGATACCCAAACCACAGAAAGACATCACTAAGAAAGGGAATTACAGACCAATCTCACTCATGAACATATATGCAAAAATACTAAATAAAATACTGGCAAATCGAATCCAAGAACACATCATAACCATCATTCACCATGATCAAGTTGGCTTCATCTCAGAGATGCAGGGATGGTTCAACATAAGAAAATCTACCAACATAATCCATATAAACAAACTGAAAAATAAAAACCACATAATCATCTCATTAGATGCTGAAAAAGCTTCTGACAAAATACAACATTCCTTCATGATAAAGGTCTTGGAGAGAGAAGGGATACAAGGAACATACCTAAACATAATAAAAGCAATCTAGAGCAAGCCAACACCCAACATCAAACTAAATGGAGAGAAACTCCCAGTGATTCCACTGAAGTCAGGAACAAGGCAAGGTTGCCCACTCAATATCTATTCAATATAGTTCTTGAGGTTCTAGCAATAAGACATCAAAAGGAGATCAAGGGGATACAAGTTGGAAAAGAAGAAGTCAAGCTCTCACTGTTTGCTGATGATATGATAGTTTACATAAGTGACCCCAAAAATTCTACCAAGAAACTTCTACAACTCATAAACACTTTCAGCAATGTAGCAGGATACAAGATTAACTCAAAAATATCAGTGTCCCTCCTGTACACAGATGATAAAAAGGCTGGGAAAGAAATCAAAGAAACAATACCCTTCACAATAGCCACAGATCTCCAAAATATCTCTGAGTAACTATAATCAAACAAGTAGAAGACTTGTATGACAACTTTAAACCTTTAAAGAAATAAATTGAAGAAAACAGCAGAAAGTGGAAAGATCTCCCATGCTCTTGTTTAGGCAGAATTAACATAGTAAAAATGGCAGTCTTACCAAAAGCAATCTGCAGATTCAACGCAATGCCCATCAAAATCCCAGCAAAATTCTTCATAGACCTCAAAAGAATAATACTCAACTACATATGGAAAAGCAAAAAATCCAGGATAGCCAAAACAATCCTGTTCAATAAAAGAACTTCTGGAGGCATCACAATCCCTGACTTCAAACTCTACTACAGAGCTACAGTAATGAAAACAGCCTGGTATTGGCATAAGAACAGATAGGAGGATTAATGGAACCAAATTGAAGACTTGGATATCAATCCACACACCTTCGAACACCTGATTTTTGACAAAAAAAAATATCAAACAGGATAAAGAAAACATATTTAACAAATGGTGCTTGCATAACTGGATATCAGCATGTAGAAGAATGAAAACAGACCCATATCTATCACCATGCACAAAACTCAAGTCCAAATGGATCAAAGATTCCAAAGCTAGCCACACTGAACCTTATAGAAGAGAAGGTGGGAAGTACACTTGAACGCATTGGTACAGGGAACCACTTTCTAAATATAACCCCAGCAGCACAAACACTGAGAGAAACAATTAATGAATGGTACCTCCTGAAACTGAAAAGCTTCTGTAAAGCAAAGGACATGGTCAACAAGACAAAACAACATCCTACAGAATGGGAAAAAAATCTTCGCTAACCCCACATCAGACAGAGGTCTGATCTCCAAAATATACAAAGAACTCAAAAAATTGGTAACCAAAAGAACACATAATCCAGTAAAAAAAAATAGCAGCTTGAATTTTGCAGGAAAATGGATGGAGCTAGAAAACATTATTTTGAGTGAGGTAACCAAACACAGAAAGACAGTTATCACATGTACTCACATATAGGTGGTTTTTAAGCATAAACCAAAGAAAGCCAGCCTACAAACCACAATCCCAGAGAACTTAGACAACAATGAGTACACTAAGAGAGACTTACATAGATATAATCTACATGGGAAGTATTAAAAGACAAGATCTCCTGAGTAAATTGGGAGCATGGGGACCTTGGGGGAGGATTGAAAGGTGAGGGGAGAGGCAGGGAGGGGAGCAGAGAAAAATGTAGAGCACAATAAAACTCAATAAAAAAAACATGAATGGAGAAAATATTTATAATATCTTATTTTAAAAAAGAACAAATAATCCGACAGAAAATGGAGTACAGACCTAAACAATGAACTCTCAACAGAGAAATCTAAATTGGCTGAAAAACTCTTAAGGAAATGTTCAAAATTCTTAGTCATCAGAGAAATGTAAATCAAAACAATTCTGAGATTCCATCTTATACCTGTAAGAATGGCCAAGATCAAAAACACTGATGACAACTTATGCTTGATGTGGGGTAAAGAGAACACTTCTGCATTGCTGGTGGGAATGCAAGCTGATACAGCCCCGTTGAACATCAGTGTGGCGATTTCTCAGAAAACTAGGAAACAACCTTTCTCAAGACCTAGTAATACCACTTTTGGGTATATATCCAAAGGATGCTCAATCATGTCACAAAGACATGTGCTCAGCTATGTTCATAGTAGCTTTGCTTGTCATAGCCAGAACCTGGAAACAACTAAATGCCTCTTGATCAAAGAATGAATAAAGAAAATGTGGTACATGTACACAATGGAGTACTGCACAACAGAAAAAAATAACATCTTGGAATTTGCAGGCAAATGAATGGAGCTAGAAAACATCATTTTGAGTGAGGTAACCCAGACCCAGAAAAACAATTTTCATATGTACTCACTCATATGTGGTTTTTAAACATAAAGAAAACCAGCCTAGGGCTGGAGAGATGCCTCAGTGGTTAAGAGCATTTCCTGCTCTTCCAAAAGTCCTGAGTTCAATTCCCGGCAACCACATGGTGGCTCACAACCATCTGTAATGAGGTTTGGTGCCCTCTTCTGGCCTGCAGGCATACACGCAGAAAGAATATTGTATCCATAATAAATAAATAAATAAATAAATAAATAAATATTTAAATATTTAAAAAAAAAAAAGAAAGAAAGAAAGAAAGAAAGAAAGAAAGAAAGAAAGAAAACCAGCCTACAAATCACAATCCCGGAGAAGCTAGACAACAATGAAGACACTAAGAGAGACATACATCGATCTAATCTACATGGAGAGTAGAAAAAGACAAGATTTCCTAAGTAAATGTGGAGCTTGGAGACCTTGACAGAGGGTTGAAGGGGATGGAAATGGCAGGGAGGGGAGCAGAGAAAGATGTAGAACTCTATAAAAATCTATTAAAAAAATGTTTTTATGTTCTGGTGGAAGCTCCATCCCGGCCCATGGCATCCATATATCCAAAGAGTCTGAAATATTTTGGTAGAATCTCCACCCTAAACCTACTCTCATCTCTCTCCAAACCCTGCCTCATCTCAGAAATCCCACCAAATGATGACTCATCCCCTAGAGATGCTCATGACCAGTACCACAGAGTTTTAAACTGTTCCCCCAGAAAGTAGACAACGCGTTTTTGTTGTTGTTGTTGTTGTTTTTTTCTTTTATGTCTCTCTTTTCTGTCTCCTCTCGGGGGGTGGGGAGGGGCACTGGAAAATCATCTGGGAGTCATCTTTTTACTCATTAAACCTTGACCTTTTTTATCTTTTCGTTTTGTTTTGGTTTTTGAGATAGGGTTTTTTTGTAGCTTTGGAGCCTGCCCTGGGACTCATTTTGTGGACCAGGCTGGCCTTGAACTAACAGAAATCTGCCTGTCTCTGCCTCCTGAGTGCTGGGATTAAAAGTGTGTGCCACTACTATCTATCAACCTGGGCTTTTTCTAATTCGGATTGATTTAGTCTTATTTGTATGGCTGCTTCGGTAAAGAGGCTTATTGGAGTGCAAAAACTTTCCACTTTACAGCTATGCAGAAGGTCAGAGTCCTGATGTCTAACCAGGTTGCTACACAGAGCACTTGCCAAGTCTGCTGACAATAGAACTATGCCTCAAAGTTTGTCACTGGACACTGTACCCCCTTCCCTCCCCGGTCTGGAATCCCTTCTGATGCCACAGTAAATGGCTTGGCTCCTTATTCGCCTACCCTAGGAATGAGCTTTTGACCAATGAGAGTTAACTCTTGTAATTTTTTATTATTGCTCCACAGCCTCCTGGAAGAAAGAAAGTTTGGAGGCTAAAGGAGAAGAAACTAGGAGGAATTAAAATTAGGACAGGAGAGTTAGAATAAAAGTAGAGCAATAAGGAGACTGGTTCAGAAAAGCACAGAGTGAAAGGATTTGTTTGTTTACCCTTAGTTAACCTAAGGAAAAAAGTTCATTTCATTTGCTGTAGCATCCAGTCTGAACCCTGACGAGGGTCTTAGGGCTAGACCCCAAAGGCTCTTGGTAACAAAAACCCTGGCTGGAGTGGGGATGGCAAACAAGCAAGCAAAACCCTGATGATTTGTAATGCCAGTGCTGGGGAGGCTGAGACAGGCAGATCCCTGGGTCTTGTTGGTTACCCAGCCTGGTCTACTTGGCAAGCTTCATGCCTGTAAGAGAGCCTATCCCCAACAGATAATGTGAATGGTTCTTGGGGAATGACAACTGAAATACCTTGAGCATCCACACGCATGCTCACAAAAGTATACACACACAAAACAAGTGGGCATTCAGAGCACAAAAATTTGAGGATTTTTTTCTGTATTCAACATCTGCCTAAAACATTTATTCTTCCCACTTGGCATTTTCCAGTCAATTTAGCTCAGAAAAAAAAGATTTACCTCAATTACATATGTGTATATTTGTTATGTATACATGTATGCAGAAGCCAAAGGAGGTTATGAGAGCCAAAGGAGGTTATCCCCTGCAGCTGGAGTTACCGGCTGTGGTGAGCCACCTAATACTGGTAATTGGAACTGAACTCAAGTCCTCTGCAAGAGTAATATGTGTTTTTGAACAGTGAACCCCTCTCTCTCCATAAAGCCCCTTAATTCATATTTATATACTCCCCTTAATTCATATTTAAATACTACTTCCTACAAGTGATCCTTTTCAGTCTCACGTGAGGCTTTTTGTTTGTTTGGTTTTTGGTTTTTGGTTTTCTTCGAGACTTGGATTTTCTGTAGTTTTTTTGGAGCCTCCTGGAACTAGCTCTTGTAGACCAGGCTGGCCTCAAACTCACAGAGATCTCCCTGCCCCTGCCTCCCAAGAGATGGGATTAAAGGCGTACGCCACCACTGCCCGACTTACATGAGGCTATTTCTGGTAAATGATAATTAATGACTTAATGGAAGTTAACAATATCCTGTAGTTCCTCTTCTCAGCATTTATTACAGTGGCAATTATAAAAGTAATTGGCCAATTCATCGCTTAATGTTTTGCTACACTTTGAAATGTAATCCTTGAGATAGATTGTCTATAGCTTTAGTTTACCAGTACCTCCTTCACACCACTAAAGCATTTCTCAACAAGTATTTGTCCAATGATTAAATTAAATTTAGGAACAATCTAGCAAAACAAAGTCTTTAAATTCTGAAAAGTACATGCATAGTTTTCTTAAATATGATTTGGGCAGGCATTCCGAAACAATGTAAATTACCAAGTACTTGCTAAGCACATACAAGGGTTTCTCTGTAATCGCATTGCCTGAAGGGCAGGTTCCCTCATGGCTCCAGTTGTCTAGTGAGGCAACTGAGCTATCAGAAAGGTTAGGAAATTTGTACAGGGTTATGCTGATTAGAAATGAAGGTATTCTTGACCTCAGCTAGCTGTTTTGTGACTTTATGGGCTTAACTCCTTGTTATTGCCCCATATCTTGCCACTAACTGCTTTATATTGTCACTCTTATCAGCCATTGAAGCAGAAGAGGAATGTCAAAGTGGTTTACATAAGAAAACTTGATTTTTGAATGAAGCTAGGACAAATGCAAATGATTTTTTCTTCCATTTTAATTTCTTTGTTTTAAAGATTTATTTATTATATATACAACATTCTGCCTCCATGTATGCCCGCACACCAGAAGGGGGCGCCAGATCTTATTACAGATGGTTGTGAGACACCATGTGGTTGCTGGGAATTGAACTCAGGACCTCTGGAAGAGCAGCCAGTGCTCTTAACCACTGAGCCATCTCTCTAGCCCCATTTTTATTTCTTATGCATCGATAAACCTTACACAGTTATCAAGTTATTTTCTTACTGGCCTGTAGGCAACTGAATTTATTCCATATAGACAGCTTTATTTATACCTCTCTCACACAAGAAAAAAAGAACAGGAATATTTTTCTTTGCGTGATTTTCATATAAATTATTAAGTATGGCCTGCCACGATGGTACATGCCTTTAATTCCACCACCCAGGAGGTAGAGGCAGGAGGATTTCTATGAGTTCAAGGCCAGCCTGATCTACATAATGAGCTCTGTTGGGTCCAGGGGGGTCACGCAAAGATGGGGACAGACCATCAAAGTCTAATAAACCAGAAGCAAACTATTCCAGAAACCAGAATCCAGGAAAAAAATTTAAAAAATAAAGTTAAAAATTCCATGGGCCACAAAAAAGCTTATCAGCTACCTAGCTGAGACCGCATACAGAGATGGATTTTGTAAGGCTGTGTCAAAGGCCAGTTTCTGAACCCACCTTTTTATAGTAGAGGCACCAAGTATTAGGTCTGAAGAAAGAAATTTTTATAATCTCAAGATAAACTCAGATACAGATTGCCTTACTTTACAAACTCCATTAACAGAGTTTTTAGTTAAATTAGTGTTTGTACTTAATCTATTGTCTTTCTTGGTCCTTCCAGGTGGTGTTTACTGAAGCCCTGTGGTCTCCCCTTTTGATGCTGCAAGTTTTACATAGCAGGGATAATGCATAACCCAGAGGTCGTATATCTATTTCCTAAAAGTTGACACAGTTCATATCCGTAGGCTAGCTCTCAGTTTGCAGAGAGATGCTTTGGCCTTGTAAATAGAGCTATGGGTTATAAAGTGGAGTAATCCACTATTAATGGTTAACCCTTAAACTACTGAGAAAGCTGTTGACAGTCTGTTCTCATTTTCCCAGGCTTACAACTTTATAGTTCTCTTTATAGTTCTTTATTTCTGCATTTCTATTTCTGGAATCTATCTTTTTATATTCTTATTTTTGGACCTTTCAAGCTTGATCCAGAAAAGCTAGGACTACATATTCTCTATTTCAAAAACCAAACAAAAATTTATAAATCCATGTATACAACTCAAAATAAAATACTGTTTCAGGTAAGACATGGATCCTTTATTATTTTAAGACATAATATCTTTTGTATATTCCAGGTTGGCTTCAAACTTACTATTTAGCAAGTGATGTGGGATTCCCCGCTGTATGCTGTGAATATCTTTTATTATCATTGGTTAATAAATAAGCTCTTTGGCCTGTGATAGCCAGAACAGAGCTAGGTGGGCAGCAGTGGTGGTGGGGGGACAGAACTAAATTGAATGCTGGGAGAAAGTAGGCGGAGTCAGAGAGATGCCATGTAGCCACCCAAGGAGAAAGACATGGGCCCACCTTACTGGTAAACCACGAGCCTCGTGTTAAAATACAAAATATAGGAATGGGTTGATTTAAGATGTAAGAGTTAGCTAGAAGTTTGCATAAGCTAATAGGCCAAGCAGTAAGTAGTGTTGTAATTAATATAGTTTCTGTGTGATTATTTCGGGTCTGGGCAGCCGAGAAATGAACAAACAGTCTCTGCCTACAAACAAAAATAACCTTGACCTTGTGAGCTTCTTGCCTTAACCTCCCCAAGAGCTGGGATTATAGTTGTGTGACACCCCATCCAGTTCATGCCATCCTGGGGGTGGCACCCAGGACTTCAATCCTGCCACTTAGTTATACCCTGAGCCTAAGTTATTTTTAAATGATATATAAAAGCATAAAGTTGTGTATATTAATGGACTCCCATATGTTTTCAATACATGAATACATTGTACAATGTTTAAGCCAAGTTAAACGAATCTGTCTCATTTACCGTTTCTTTATTGTGAAAACTCGAAGTCCTACCTGATTGCAGGTTGAATTTTAGTAACTCCACACAGCTGGAGTTATAGAAGCATGCTTGCCTACCACACACAAGACCCTGAATTCTGTTCCTAGCAATGGAGAAGAGAGAAGAGGAAAAAAAATAAAGTGAAAATTGAAGTGAAAAATCAATTATTTGTTCGGGAGAATGGTGTCCTATATAAGGAGATAATCATTATGTTTCAGTTTTTTTAATTGGTTGAAAGAAACAAACACTGAGTTGTAATTTGTTAGCTATTTTTAGGTAAAATATAGAAAAGTGTCTTTATTATTACGTCCTTGGTCCCTTAAAGACTGTCAGATGCAGATAGGTAAATTTGATGTGGAAAATGTAATTACTTATGCAACATTAAGTCACATAAATCCTCAGATCTTATTTAAGAAAAAGCATATAATATGATGAAAGTATTAAATATAAATATATTTTCAATGTCAAACAACCTCATATTGCCATATCTTTTAAGACATTCTCAAATAGCAATGGAAATGAAACCATTGCTTTCCTCTTTTGTATTACTGTAGAGAAAGCAGCGAGAAAATAAGTGTTCAAAAAGTGACCATGGGCAGGGCTGTGGTGGCACACACCTTTAATCCATCCTAGTTCTTGGGAGGCAGGGGCAAGCAGTTCTCTGTGAATTCGAGGTCAGCCGGATCTACATAATGTTTATCAGGATTGCCAGGGCTACACACAGAGATATTCTATCTCGATAAAACAAAAACACAAACAAACAAACAAACAAACAACAACAAAAACCCCAACACACCAAAAAAAAAAAAAGTGGTCATGGACTAGACATGATAGCACAGGCCTATAATCTCAGCACTCTTAATGCCGAGGCAGAAGGATGGTGGATTCACCTGTGGCTGTGATTAAATACTTGACAAAAAACAACTTCAAAGAAAAATATATTTCTTTTGTCACTGTTTAACCATATGACAGAAAAGAAAATGTAACCTTCCTCTTTTCTATTCAGTATGGACCCCCGGACTGTAAGGATGGTGTCACCCACATTCAGAGTGTCTTCTATTAAACTCTGAAAACCATCTCACAGATAGCCCAAATGTTATATCTCCTAAGTGAGTCCAAATCCAGTTGACAATGACGATTATAACAGATGTCCATTCCAAAGCCAGCCTGGACTGCATAGCAAGATTGTTCTCATTGGAATAAAAGTAAATAAATTATTTCAATAGTATAGTGTCTAGAGGTTTTAGAATGTCTTGCAGTTAATCAATGCCCATTATATTCACAAAGGTCAGTATTCTGCCAATACCGCCCAGTATGTGGTTTATGGTAATATACAAACTACGCTTGTGCCTTTATCCAGTCCTTTTCTTCTTTCGTTTGTTTGTTTTTTGATTCAGGGTTGCTCTACATATCCTTCGTGTCCTGGAACTCACCATTTAGACCAGGCTGGCCTCCAGCTCTCAAAGATCCAGCCACCTCTGCCTCCAGAGTGCTTGGGATCAAAGGCATGCGCCATCATGCCACTCTGTCTTTTTCACAGGTCATACTAAATAGAAACCAAAGGCTTCCGGTAAGCCCCTGTAAAGCTTATTTTTATTTCTTTGTGGAACAAAGTAAGAGAGTGATAGCAACTCGCTACCTAGCATTTATTCTTTCACCGTTGTGTCGCCCATTACTGCCCCCTTTCGTCGTTTATATTTCAACAACAAGGAAATAAACAAGACTCGAAAGACTACAATTCCCAGGGAGCCTCACGGCAGGCGACGCCAACGTGCCGTAGCGGTTAGTCATCCTTCCTGAAGCTGCCTTCCACTTCCTGGACTCGGAACCTGGCTTTGCGGGCGCGCGCGCAGGCGGATTTACCTAGCCAACCAGGCACCGGAGCGCGCGACCCCGGACGACGTGTGTTGTCACGTGACACGGGGGCGTGCTTTTCCTGCCGAGCGCGCTCTTGTGCGCGTCCCCAGGGGGGCGGCTGTCGGGCGTACGAGTTGCTGAGGAGCTGGTTCCTCAGACGCGGCGTCCGACCAGCCGGTGGTTCCCTGGGCCGCGAGGCCGGAAAACGAGGAGGACGGGCCCCGGCTGCGGGACCGCGGCGACGACACACCGAGCGAGCGCCTGGGCCTGAGGGGAGCGATGCTGTGGTTCCAGGGCGCCATTCCAGCGGCCATCGCGTCGGCTAAGAGGAGCGGCGCGGTCTTCGTGGTGTTCGTGGCAGGTGACTGGGGAGTGGGCCTGAGAAGGAAGAAACCGAGGTCGTGGGTTTTTCCTGGTTCTCGTTAGCGTCGAGTGAACCAGGTGGGAGGACCCGCGCTGCGGCTGGGCTCGGACAGCCTAAGCCTGTCGCCTAGTCCGCTCGGGACTGTTCGGGTCCGCTCGTCTCCGATCGGGGCCAGTTAGGTTTTCTGTTACTTGGCTCCGGGCTTGCCCCGCTGCGGGACCGACCCGGAAGCCAAGCTTCTTCAGACCGCGGGCGGGCTCGGGACTCCTCGGTGACCCTGGCTCTGTTTGGACGCCGGTCTGACCCCTGTGCTTCTTTGTGGGAAGCGCAGTCCAGGCCCTGTCCCCAAACACTGAACCCTGCGAGGAGAAGCGCCCTGCAGGCCCCGGCAGTCGGTTTGTCGCCGGCTGACCCCCATAAATCCCCCCGCCCCGGTTCCTCTTTGATCCTCTAGGATCCCCCTTTCAGGGGGCTTGGACGTCCTTTTAATTTTTGTTGTTCAGGTGGGATTGGGACGAGCCTCTAGGCAGACAGTTGGGTCTAATTAGTTGTGAGCTGTCAAGAAAGCTGTGTCATCGGTAAGCCACAAAGAAACCACTTGATGTCCACAGCAGCTGTCTTAGAATGTTCCTGAAACATAAGCTTCGTCGAGGGGTAATCTTTTATGATAGCGCTGGAGGGTAATCTAAGATATAACTTAGATTTATTACAAGTGACTACACACACACACACACACACTTTTAACATAGTTTTAAAAGTACATATTCAGTCGTGATTCTTACCTCTCTTCTAATGTAAAGTCTAGTTTTCCAGACATGCGCTAACTCGTTACCCTATGTTTCTCTGTATTATTTTGTTCCATAATCTGTTTTATTTCTGAAGTCTTGTACATTAGCAGTCAACCATCTGCTTCTGTAGTTTTCTACATTCTTGTTACATGGAACAATTTGGGTGACAACTGTTAATTTGAAGTGTATTTTTTTATTTTTTTGTTCATTGGTGTTTTGCCTGCATGTATGTCTGTTTGAGGGTGTCAAAAGTCCTGGAACTGGAGTTACAGACAGGTGTGAACTGCCATGTGGGTGCTGGGAATTGAACTCGGGTCCTCTGGAAAAGCAGCCAGTAGTGCTCTTAACTGCTGAGCTATCTCTCCAGGCCCTGAAGTGTATTTCTTCACCTACTTGTGTTTAGTAATATTGTACTCATTATTGACCATCATCTCTTAGTAATTCTATAATTTGTTCATTTTTGTAAAGAAAAATGACTGAAATATGAATTTATTTAGCCTTAAAATTTAAATGTCTGATTGTTTTGTTATACTAAATTTTTAGCTTGATACTGTTAAGTTAGAGCATAAATCATTTAGATTCTATTGAAGTTGTATTATGCATTAAATAAATAAATAAGTCTTGTAATCCAGTAAGTACAATAGTCACATAAGAATGAAAAGAATATGATACTATAGTATGCAGTCAACAGGTTTATGAGATTTTAGTATGGTTGTAAGCCACCACGTGGGTTTGGGAATTGAACCCAGGTCCTCTGAAAGAGCAGCTAGTGCTTTTAACTACTGAACTATCGCTACAACCCTAGTTTATAACATTTTAAACTGTGTTCTTCACAAAATTTCAATAGCTTTTTGGGGGGAGGGGGGAGTATGTGGTATTTTATTTTCACTGTTTCTATACTTGAACATCTTAGGTCCAGTGTTGTAAAGTAACTTGAATCAGGCTCAGAAAAATTGGTTGGTTTTTATTGCTTTGAGACAGGATCTCACAGATAGCCCAGGCTGGCCTTGAACTCCTGATCCTCCTTCATCTATCTCCCAAGTGTTGGGATTACAGACTTGTGCAGCCACACCAGGTTAAAATTTACATTTTAACAGTGAGGGGAATTTTATTTTTATAGGGTTAAACTACTCAGAGATTCTCTCTGCCTTTGCTCCCTGGTACTGGAATTGAAGGTGTGCACCACCATACCTGGCTTAACAGTAAAATACTTTATCCACTTAGAAAAAGTTTTTCTTTGTTCATTTGTTTTTGAGACAGGGTCTTACTTTGTAGTCTAGGCTGACCCCAAACTCATAGTTTTCTTCCTGCTTCAGCCTTCCAAGTGCATAGATTATATCTGGGGGATTTTTTTTTCTTTATTTTTTAAAGACAAAACCAACCGTGACAAACAGCTGTGTGGCGGTGGTACACGCCTTTACTCCCAGCACTCAGGAGGCAGAGGCAGGAAACTCTTGAGTTTGAGGCTAGCCCTGTCTACAGAGTGAGTTCCTCGACAACTAGGGTTACAAAGAGAAACCTCATCTCAAAAAAAAAAATAAATAAAAAATAAAAAAAAAAATAAAAAAAAAGAAGGAAAAGAACAGTTGTAGGTTATATGGTAAAATAAAGCAGTAGATAAATGAACTCTAGAATCATATTATCCTTGTTTTTTAGCAGAACATGTGATTGATGATACTTAACCATTCCTAAAAAGTACTAAAGCAATCAGTTAACTTGAAAGAAAAAAGTTCCCCTTCATGGGTGGGTCCAAACCTGGGGCTTCATTCATGCCAAGTAATTGTTCTACTAAAGAACTAAACCCCTAGTCTAAATTGCTAGATTTGATTAACAAATATTTGAAAGCTGTAGAAATATACATACTCCTCAGTTAACTTTACTTAAATTTGCTGGTACTAGATATATTTAGAATATCATGAACCATTGATTGTTTGCAGAAATACTGTTAGGAATGGACAGTGGAGTCTGTTCCTTAATCTCTTCCAAAATATAGTTAGTTTTTCTAGAGTTTTAGCAAGGTTATCCCAACACAAAGTAGGATGAATGTTGCTCTAAGAATGTGTAGACACAGCCGGGTGGTGGTGGTGGTACACACACCTTTAATCCCATCACTCATGGAGGCAGAGTCTGTGAGTTCAAGGCCAGCCTGGCCTACAAGAGCTAGTTTCAGGACAGGCTCCAAAGCTACAGAGAAACTCTGTCTCGAAAAACCAATAAAATAAAATGAATAGAAATTTTAAAAAAATGTATAGACACTGGGATCATAAAGCAGCAACGTTTTGGTAGCACCTAACAGGTGGGCTCCATCTTTTGACCTTATGACATGACACTGCTTTCTACGGAGTTCACACCTTAGAATCTCAGAATCAAGTTATACCACCATCACCACTCCATCCCCAGCCAGATAGTCCTCAAGATATTTTAAACAAGTTCACAGGTCTTTATATTGTACCATAGACATAGCTATTCTCTTATGCTTTTACGCACATGCCTGGGCCCTAGAGCTTTGTTCTTAACTTGAAGAATATGTCTAGAACTTAAAGGATTTTCTTGATCTGAGATCCCATTAATAATATATCAACCTTTAAAAAATTTAACTTATATATAAAAATTCAGTTTATTGCTGGGTGATGGTCACACACCTTTAATTCTAGCACTCGGGAGACAGAGGCAGATGGATATCTGTGAGTTCAAGGCCAGCCTGGTCTACAGAGTTGAGTTCCAGGACAGCCAAGGCTACACAGAGAAACCCTGTCTCTAAAAATGAAACAAACAAACAAAATTCAACTTATTAAGAAATGTAAAAGGTAGCTATAGCTAGAGGAAATGGTTTTGAGAGTTTTCAAAAAAACTATTTGAGGTACACACACACACTACATACAGGGACTGGAGATGGCTCAGTGGTTAAGAGCGTTTACTGCTTCTGCGGAGGACCTAGGTTCAGCACCCATGTGCAACTTAGAACCATCTACAACTCCAGGTCTAGGAGATTTGATGCCTCTTCTGATTCCATAGCCTTTTGTACATATATGATCTACATAAACACACATAAATATTTTTTTTAAATTATTTCAGGGGGGCTGGCGAGATGGCTCACTGCTTAAGAGCACTGCCTGCTCTTCCAAAGGTCCTGAGTTCAATTCCCAGCAACCACATGGTGGCTCACAACCATCTGTAATGAGATCTGGCGCCCTCTTCTGGCCTGCAAGCATACACGGAGACAGATTATTGTATACATGATAGATAAATAAATAAATATTTAAAAAAATTATTTCAGGGAAAAAGTTTTAGGCAAGTTTTTATTTTCTGAAATTGTTTCCTTTTACTTTTTTAGAGGCTAAGTCTTGCTATTGCCCAGGCTGCTCTCTAATTCCTGGCCTTAGTAATCCTCCTAGCCTCAGCCTCCCAAGTATCTAGGACTTCAAGCATGGGCTACGGCATCTGGCTTTGATTAATAAAATTTTCATGAATGAAGTAATTCATTTAATACTTAAATAAAAATTAAATACTTGTAGAGTTGTATTAGAAGCTAGAGATACTTCAGCTAAATTAACAAGAATTTCTAGTTTTAGCTGTTTAAACTGAAAGATGTAAAGACAGTTGTACCATAGTACAAAAATCTGTTGAGGAGATTGTAGCAAAGCTGTCTGTCTAGTCAGTGGTATTCTATGGGAGGCTGAAAATTGTTCATGACTGATACTGTTGGCTGTCCTCTTTGGTTAGCATAGATCACAAAGCCTATAAGGTTTGAGCATTTGAGATTTCTTTCTTAGATTGGGTGATGAAAGGCTGCAGCTATCTGCTTCAGAGTTTGTTGGCATACTTTGTCACTTTAGATGTTGCTGCTGCCATGTATATAGCATGTGTTCTCCTAAAATCTTAGTGTCACTTGATTTTAAAATGTGAGTGATAATTTGATTAAAATTAAGACATAAAAGATACTGACAATGGCAACTGGTAATTCTAGTGAAACTTAGTGTTAAGAAGCTTCTCAACCAGGTGGTGGTGGTGCATGCTTTTAATCCCAGCACTTGAGAGGCAAAGACAGGCAGATCTCTGAGTTTGAGGCCAGCCTGGTCTACAAAACAAGTCCCAGGACAGGCATGAGTCTTACAGAGAGAAACCCTGTCTTGAAAAACCAAAATAGATAGATAGATAGATAGATAGATAGATAGATAGATAGATAAATAGATAGATAGATAGAAAGAAAGAAAGAAAGAAAGAAAGAAAGAAAGAAAGAAAGAAAGAAAGAAAATTAGTTTCTGCTGCTGCTGCCGTCACAAGGCTGAGTCAGGAACAGATAGTGCCAGTGGGACTGTGACTCTGGGACCCTAACCTAACCAGCGTAAGGTACTATGCTTTACTAAAAAAGCAAAACAAAAACGCAGTCTATTTAGGATTGACTCAAGCTTAAATATGTTTATTGCCTTCATTTGTTATTCTCCCTCAGGGTTTCTAGCTAAATGTCACCATTGTACATTCTGTTAGATAATCCATGATGTGGGTAGCCCTCATTAGCTTTTCAGTTTCATTTGTCTCATGATCTCCATTGTTTATTATTTTCCCAGCCACATAGATCTTTCTCTGTATATGTATTCTTTCTGCATGGTGAACTTTTCTGTATTTGGTGTGGCTCAGTTCTTTGGTCCTATCTTAAATGTCACCTTAGAGATGGATATGGTGGTGCATGTCTTTAATCCCAGCACTTGGGAATTCAAGGCTAGCCTGGTCTACCTAGTGAGTTCCAGTACATCCTGGGCTATGTAGAGAAACCCTGTCTCAAAAAAAGGAAATAAAAAGAGAGAGAAAAAAGTCATCTCAGAAAAGTCTTCTCTGACCATGATAGATTTTATTTATTTGTATGTGTGCTCACATCCTGGGAATCAAACTCAGAGCTTCTTGTTACTAACAGAACTGTCTTCCAAAACCTAAACACTCTCATTCATAGCAATTACTGCTTTATGTGTTGGTAGTTGTCTACTTGTTTGGAGACACACACACACACACACACACACACACACATACATTCTTTTAATTTATTCATTCTTATTTTATGTGCATTGGTGTTTTGCCTGCGTGTATGTCGGTGTGAGAGTGTCAGATCCCCTGTAACCTGTAAATGGAGACTGCACATTTGTTTCCCAGCTGCCCAGACCCCAATAATCACACAGAACCTATATTGCAACACTACTTGGCCAATAGTTTAGGCATATTCCTAGTTAGCTCTTACATCTTAAATTAACCCATTTCTATTAATCTATGTATCACCATGAAGCTATGACCTACCAGTAAGGCTCCAGAGTCTTCCTTAGGCCTTTACAGGGCATCTCCCTGACTCTGCCTACTCTCTCTATCTCTTCTGATTTCCCACCTGGCTTTACTCTGCTAAGCCATTGGCCCAAATACCTTTATTCATCAAACAATAAAAGCAACACATACACAGAAGGACATCCCACATCAGGAACCAGAGATTCAGACAGTTGTACACTGGCATGTGGGTGCTGGGAATTGAACTCAGGTCCTCTGGAAGAGTAGCCAGTGCTCTTAACCTCTGAGCCATCACCCCAGCCATATCATTAGGTTTTAAGCTGTGTTGAGAACAGTGTTTTATATCTAGTACAGAAGCCAAATGCCAGAATGGAAGAACTGAAATAAAGTATAAAGTAAAATAGTAAATAAAAGAATGATTACGTAAGATTTCTCACTCTTTACTGCCTCCTTGAAATGCTTACAGAAAGAACATTTTAAGTAGCTATTTTCTAGGTTGATAGTTGAGTCATTTTGTTAAGAATTTATTATTTCTTCCTACCCCATTGTCTCTGGAAACTCATTCAGAATGCTCTCATTTGCAAATGGCAACTTTCCTTTATTTTCTTTGTTGTAACTACCGTGAGTTAGTTAAAAGGGTATTCTTACTAGTTTTGGTCTGTCCCATCTCCATGTCCAGATTTTTCATAGGCTCTCTGTCGAGGACTGGCCTCAACAAAAATACTTCTTACCAGGATAGGGACGTGGGAATTGAAGAAATATAAGTAAAGAATATGAAGGTACATGAAAATAATAAGACAGAAAACATAGACAGTATTGGGAGGGCATTTCAGTGACTGAAATCCTGAAATTAATCGGTTTATTTTTCCCCAGCTTTTATACCCAATGTAAACTGGGGGAGAAGGTAACAAGACTTTATTAACAAGATACATAGGATAACTCACACAGTCAATGGCCTTATCACTCTGAGACATTAAATCATTAGCATTCTGTCGGCTAGGTAGCTATTATGCTCTAGGTCAGGTATACTGAAGACTGCCCTTCCCTAGGTGACCTCATAGTTACAATAGAAGGAACAGAAGTACATTTGCATATCCTGAGTACCTATCAGGATGGCATTGAGCTATCTTAATTTCAAAAGACCTTCTGAGTTAGGAGGTGCAATTACACCTGTCAGTCTCCAAACTCTCTGACCTTCAGACAAGGTAGAAATGGGCCTACATTTTTCAGCTTCCACAGCTCTCTCATTCAGATGTGCAGTCATGTATCGTAGGCACGCCTGTATGCTCACTATGCTAGACATTTAAATGTTCATTCCAATAAACACTGAATACCTGCTATATGCCTAGATACTTACTGCTACAGGTTCTGTTGTAGGGATTTCAGTCATATGATAACATAAAAAACTGGCTTTGCCTTCATGGACTATTTTCTAATTGGGAGAAAAAGACAATAAACAATAAAGATAATTAAGGTACATAGTGTATTAGAAGGTGGGTGACCTGAGATGGTTTTCATTGCAAGTTCTAAGTATTAAGTGGTGCTGTAGAGATGGTTCAGTGGAAAAGAGCATTTGCTGCTCTTAAAGAGGCCCCAAGTTTAGTTCCCAGAAGCTACATGACAGTTGCTGTGTAAGCATAGACACCCTACTGGGACTGGACAAGCTAAGAGTACTTGTTCTTTCACAGGATCCAGGTTCAGTTCCCAACATTGCATTGTAGTTTACAACTGTTCATAATTCCAGTTCCAGGAGATCTGATGCTCTCTCTGTCCTCTTCCTCAATCTTCCCCTCAACCACTATCCCCCACCACCACCACCACACACACACACACACACACACACACACACACACACAGCGTTTCTTTGTGTAGCCCTGGCTGTCCTGGAACTCACTCTGTAGACCCAGCTAGCCTCAAATTCAAGAGAATTGCCTGCCTCTGCCTCCTGAGTGCTGGGATAAAAGTGTGCACCATTATTGCCTGGCCTTTTCTGGCCTCTTTGAATACTAGGGATACATACGTGTGGGGTGTGTATGTGTGTGTGTGTGTGTGTGTGTGTGTGTGTGTGTTGTGTATGCATACAAAACACACATAAAATAAAAATAATTAAATCTTTAAAAAAAATGACCTAGCAAGGAAGACTCATTTAGATTTCTATATTCATCTGCTTTAGCTTTGCTAAGTGTGGTAGCAGTGGAAGCTATAATAAGCAGTAGTTACATTTGTATGTATTTTTGAAATAGCCAACTGAAGTTATGAATCAAGTGTTTTGGGCTTGTTTGTGTGTTTGCTCTGCTGAGGGTCAAACCAAGGGTTTTGTGCATTCTAGATAAGCACTCACCCTGCTATGGGACCACAACCACAGCTTCAGTAGGATTAGTTTTCAAGTTTGGTGAAGTTAAGAGAATACTTGCTAAACTGGGTGTGGTAGTGCATGTCTTTAATCCCAGCACTTGGAAGGAAGAAACAGTAAGTTCTAGGATTATATAGATACCCTGTCTCAGATAAAACAAAAGCAAAAAACAAAACAAAAAAAAAAAGGAAGGAAGGAGGGAGAAAATTATTTACTGTTCTTACAAAGGACCAGTTTGGTTCCCAGCACTCATATGGTAACTCACAATTGTTGTAACTCCATTTCCAGGGTTTCCAAAGACAACTTTTGGCCTGCTCAAGCACTGCACACACTCTTAAATACATGCAAGGCAAAGAGCTTATACACATAAAATAAAATGTGAAAAAAAATTGTGGATTGTATTTTATTTGAGTTCTAGTTTCACAGGGGAAGAAATTTAGAATTAGCAGTCCTGACCTCGGCATTTCTAAGAGTCCTTGAAATATGTTCACAGGTGATGATGAGCAGTCCACACAGATGGCTGCGAGCTGGGAAGATGAGAAAGTGACAGAAGCATCTTCAAACAATTTTGTTGCAATTAAAATTGATACCAAAAGGTGTGCTTATACTTTAATGTTTCATTACTTTTTATTTCTAATCATGTTTTTTGTTGTTATATTATGGTATTGATTATGATAATATTCTTGAACTATTAATATTAAGAATGTTCATTTTATAGGTACAGATATCTAAGGCACTAAGATATATTAGGAACTTAAATTACTTTTTAATTTTTGAGTATACTACCACACCCAGTTAATGGAATTTAAATTATTTTGTTATGATTACTATTTATACTTTATTATTTGACAACTTTCTTGTTTGTTTTGTTTTTCTAGCAGGATTTACCTGTGTAGCTCTGATTGTCTTGAAACACAGTATGTAGATCAGACTGGCCTCAAACTCACAAACTCGCCTGCCTCTGAGATTAAAATGCTGAGGTTAAAGATGTGATTCACCACTGCCTGGCATGGATTTAACAACTTTCTATACCTTTCCCCCATTAATTATTTTAGATAGTTTTTTTTGATGGATATTTAGAATGTTTTAATCCCTTCTTATTACAGAATATTGTCACTGTATCTTGTTACAGGCTAAGGGTTTTTTTAATCTTTTTAATTTTATGTGTATTATATGAGTATTTTCATATATGTCTGTGCACCATGTACTTGCAGTGCCCAAGGAAGTTGGGAAAGGGTGTTGGATTGCCCAGAAACAGAGTTACAGATGGTTGTGAGCCACCGTGTGGATGCTAGAAGTCAAACCTGGTCCTCTGGAAGAGCACCACTGAACCATCTTTCCAGCTGCCAAGAGTTTTTATTTTATTTGCTATTTAAGGAAGCACCATGAGATAATATTTTTTTTCCAGATGGTTTCTCACTATATAGACCACACTGACCTAGAAATCAAAAATTCTCCCACCTATGCCTTCCTGGCACTGGGATTAAAGGTGGATGCCACTACACCCAGCAAGATAGACATTTTTAATTTACAAACCCAGCCACCACTTTGTGGGTTATAAGAAGAAAGGATTGTTTAATCTGAAAGTTATAAAATAAAAATTAAAAAGAACAAAAATGTTTGTAAAATAAAATTCATATTTCTGTCCTTCCAGCATATTCCTATGTAATTTTTAAAATATACTTATGATTGGTATAGTAAATTTAATGAATGCAACACAGTTGAATTCATGTTGTGATTTTTCTCTTGATTTTTTTTTTTACAGTGAAGCTTGTCTGCAATTTTCACAAATTTGTATCCTTTCATTGAAGAATTGGTTTCATATAGATTATATTTGCTTTTCTGTTTTTAATTAAAAAATTTGGGAATTAGTTTTATTTGGGAAAACTTACCGTTTGATAGAAGCAATGTTGCAGTCTTTTGTATTAGCTATATATAATACGTTATAGCTAATGGCAAAGTATATGTTTTTCTTCTTTTTAAAGTT
Organism: Myodes glareolus; assembly: GCF_982192425.1. Lineage (NCBI taxonomy): Eukaryota > Metazoa > Chordata > Mammalia > Rodentia > Cricetidae > Myodes > Myodes glareolus. The sequence continues at coordinate 96,247,695 of NC_142030.1, read as the reverse complement.
TGTTTATTTTTTTATTTTATGTGCATTGGTATTTTTGCCTCCATGTACAGCTGGGTGAGGATGTCGAGTCCTGTGGAACTAGAGTTACTACAGACAGCTTTGAGCCATCATGTGGGTGCTGTTATTTTTTTTTTTTAATTTTTTTAAGTTTTCTTTTTTTAATTTTTTTTTTTTACATTTTCTGTACATTTCTGTTTTGCCTGCATGTATGCCTGTGTGAGGGTGTTAGGTCCCCTAGAACTGAAGTTACAGACAGTTGTGAACCACCATATAGGTGCTAAGAATTGAGCCCAGGTCCTCTGGAAAAGCAGTCCGTGCTCTTAACCACTGAGCCATCTCTCCAGTCCTGATGTTTTTCTTGTTTATGTGAATATCTGAAGAGTAGTATGGAATAATTTGATTGAAATGTTAAAAGTCTGTGACTCCAGGCAAAATGGATATAATGATGTAGAATGAAATGCATTTTATTTCACTCCAATATGCTCTACAAACCATAAATCATTTTACATATCACATGTACTAGAGGCATGAACATGCTAGTCACATTGTAAAGTCCACTAAGGTGTTTTGCTTTGTTATTGTATTTTATAAAACTTCTTGTTTCAAGCTTGAATTATTAGACTTAATTAACCTGTACAGATCCTGTAGTGTGCGTTCCATCCAGTTTCTTTATAGGAGACAGCGGAATCCCTTTGGAAGTAATAGCAGGGAGTGTTTCCGCAGAAGAACTTGTTACAAGAATTCACAAAGTCCAACAAGTAAGAAGGAACCAGAACTTTTTGAGGGTTGTGGGGAGTTTCAAGACAGGGTTTCTCCCTGTGTAGCCCTGACTTTCCTAGAACTCATTCTGTAGACCAGGCTGATCTCAAAGTCAGAGATCTGCTTGCCTCTGTCTCTCACGTGCTGTAATTAAAGGCCTGTACCTCTACCTCCTGACTTCTTTTTTTGGTTTGTTTGTTTAGTTGTTTCATTTTGTTTGGTTACTTTTTTTGTTTTGTTATTTTTAAGATTTTGTTTTTAATCCTCAGTAGCCCATTGGAAGATTTTTTTTTTTTAAAATCTGGCTTCAGTTTCATTAATTGTTAAGGATCTGTTTAAATTGTTTATATATAATTTTTGCTAGGTCATAGGTGTGCAGTGAAATACCTATTTTGTCTGATTTTTTTCAGTTTTATTTTTATTTATTTATTTGTTTATTTTGGTTTTTGGAAATGATTTCTCTGCATAGTCCTGGTCACTTTATAGATCAAGCTGATTTCAAAGTTGAGATCCTCCTGCCTCTGCCTCCTGAGTGCTGGGATCAAAGGCGTCCTCCAACATGCCTGGTGATTTTCCAGTTTACATATATTTGTGTGTGTGTGTATGATTGATTATATGTGTGGGCACCATATGTACTCAGGTGCTAGAAGTGGTCTGAGTGCATTAGATCCCTTGAAACTAGGTTATAGGCGGTTGTGACCATCTGATGTGAGTGACCCAAATCCTATACAAGAGCAGTAAGTGCTGTTAACCTATGAGCCATCTCTCCAGCCCCGAAATTTTCCAGTTTTTTTAACTAAATCTTTAATTATTTTCTGTATTTCATTGAACTCTAGAGTAGAATAAACCCCCCTTTTCATATTACTAATTTGGGTCATCTTACTTTTTCTGTTGCACTGTTGCATTAGTTGACTAGGGTTCTTTCAATGTTACTGGGGTTTTTTGTTTTTGATTTTTTTTTGGTATTTTTGTTTTTTAGCGGGGGTTTTTGTTTGGTTTTGGGTTTTTTTTGGTGTTTTTGTTTGTTTTGTTTTTTCAAGACAGGGTTTCTCAAGGTAGCTATGACTGTCTAGGAACTAACTTTCTAGATCATGCTGACCTCGAACTCACAGAGATCTGCTCACCTCTGCCTCCTGGGTGATGAGATTAAGGGCACTACTGTGCCTGGCCATTAATGTCATCCTTATTATTTATTGCTGTCTACTGCTTCAAGGTTTGGATTGTTCATGTTTTTCTGGAACTTTGGGGTACAAGGCTACTTTTTTAATTTAATTATTTGAGTGTAGAAAGCAGCCACAACACTGAGATTGGTATGGCTTTTGAGTTTTAGTCACCCTTCTAGAGGGATGCCATGTGAGTATCAGTTACACTCCTAAAACCTTACTTCTCAGACTTACTACAGCAGTGAAGGAAAGAAGAGTGACTCTAGGATTTGATTCACTCACTGTCCTTAAGTTCAGAGCTCTTAAGCTTCATGTTAGTTCTCAGTTGATGAACTCTGTTTCTGGCCACTGAGTGTGCAGGGATGTCTCTTAACACATTTCCTAGTAGTCCAAGCCAGTTTCCTACCACCTGCACTCCTCAGCCCATGGGGTCCTTCCCTCCTATGCCCACAGCTGTCTGTTTGGAGTTTTAGGGACTGTGGCAGGCCAAATTGATGCTTCCCAACCTGTGTATGTTCTCTGATCTCAGGCTCCTGGGGTAGCTCAATTTTAAACAATGGATACCCTCTGAAGATAACACAGAACTGACCTCTGAATCCTATAGCTTTCCAAAGAAAGATTATCCCAACCAGTGACCCATCTATCAGAGAGAACAGTTTTGCCAACACCTGTAATGATTTGGGACCCTTGAGAGAAGTGAGCTTGTCCTGAGGGTGGTACTGCCCATCTTCATCTGCCTTGCTTTTGGAAATGTCTTGAGTCCCATCCCCTGGCCAGATGATCACTCTGCTTTAAAACCTTTTATGGGCTGGAGATATAGCTCATCCCCCAGTACCAAATAAGGAAAATTATGCTCTGGCCAAGTTATAATTGAATTCCATAATGTGATTTTGTTGTTGTTGTTTTTGTTTTGAGGAAGGGTCTTTGGATAGCCCTGGCTGTCCTGGAACTTGCTATGTAGTTCAGACTGGCCTTGAACCTTCCACTTTTCTCTGCCTGGGATTAAAGGCTGATGTGCCCCCATGTTCATACCATAATATGTTTTTTGTTTTGTTTTGGACTCTCTATTTCCAATTTGTCTTACTGAGGGTTTAGTATTTCTACTTGTGTGTGTGTGTGTGTGTTGATAACTAATCTACCATTAAATGGCTATAGAGTGTCATGTTAAGTTGCAATATGTTTTCTCCCAAGATGCACTCATCAAAAGGTGAAACATCAGTGACAAATGACAACCAGTCAGAAAGTTCAGTATCTACCCCATCTGCCTCATTTGAACCTAATGATGTATGTGAAAATACTGAGTCCAGAAATACAGAGCTTTGTGAGACACCAGCTGCTTCTGACACAAAATCAGATACTGCAACAGGTACAGGAAGAGTATTCCTTACTTCATATTTAAGGACATGGTTTAGTCTCACGGTAGCATTCCAGACAGATAATAGCAAGTCTTTCAAATGGGGTTACACCCTGATAAACCTAGCCAAACATGGGGCTTAGCTTAGCTGGTGGAGTGCATGTTTGGCATTCCATTAGGCACAGTGGTACATTTATGTCATACTACTATTCAAGAGAAAAGGTTAACAAATGGTTTATACCTTTTACAAGTTACAAAAATTCTTATTTTGTTTTATTTTAATAATTAAGGAGAATGCTCAGGTCATGATAGTCCCTCCCAGGAGCCTCATGGATGTTCAAACCAGAGACCAGTAGAGGATCTCACCGTCAAAGTGGAAAGGTTTGCTTTTACTTTTATAGATAACATTTTGTTTTAAAAAATTACAGTTTCTAGTTATTTTTTTTGACTTGTATGAAACCTAAGTATAATGCAAATGGAATATTCAGAATTGCAGGTTTAAGTTTTTGATTGCCTCAATAACCCAACTATTCCATGAAAATTAAAATTAGGGTAGAGGTTTTCTGTATCATTGAAGTTGTCAGTCAGCTATAGACCTGAGCACTTTGTTCTGAGAGTTCCTTTTGGTGTATGTATGTGTGTCAGGCTTGTATCTCTTTATGCCAAAATAATAATAAGCTCCAGATGAACAAAAACTTGCCTCATATTGTGCATATGTATTAAGATGGGGTTCTGCACAACTACTAATATTGGTTGGACTAATAGTAAACATCTCTAATTCATTATACTTTCTAGGTTAGGATTTATAAAAATGCGGTAATTATGAAATGTGTTTGTTATGCTGTTATTAAAATGTATGAATTAATGACTAATATTTCTAATACTAGCCTAAAACCTTTTAATATTAGGTAAAAAATTAAAAATGCTTTTTAAAATTTTCTTTAAAGGAAATTAATTAATTTAAATTAAATTTGCCCCTTTAAGTATTTCTTTAATCCCAGCACTCAGGAGGCAGAGACAGGAGAATCTCTTGAGTTTGAGGCCAGCATTGTCTGCAGAATGAATTCCAGGACAACCAAGATGGCTACACAGAGAAATCTTGTCTCAAAAAAACAAAACAAAACAAAACAGAATACTTCTTAGAGGAAACTAGAGTCAGTGTTAGAATACTTAGCTGACATGAGGTCTTGGGTTAAATCCTAAGCTCTGCAAAACAGTAATAATAACATAAATAAAATTCCTTCAAAGAAGTTGGTGTCTTCTTGGTCACTTGCAGCTGTAAATACAGGCAGTTATGAGATTCATGAAGTGGGCTATGGGTATTGAACTTGAATACAATACAGGAACAATATAAACTGTTAACTGCTAAACTTTTTCTCCAGCTCAAATTTATATATTTTTCAAGCATTAGAATCATCAAAAAGTGAGGACTCTAATAGTAAATGACAGACTTCTATTAGACACCTGTGGGTTCATGGATTTCTGTACAGGATGGGAGGTAGGCAGATACACTGTTGTACTTTCAGGAGGTTATGTTTAGGTTTCCCTTTGTTTTATTCCCCTTTGTTTTAGCAAAACAAAACTTTGAGACAGTCTGATTATGTAGTCTCTAGTTAGCCTCTGTTTCCTAAATGCTGATGTTAAAGGTATTCACCACCATGTCTGCTGCCCTCTTCATGCCCCCCAAAACATAAATCATTATGTTTTGAATAATGAAATCTATCTTGGTGTTTTGTTTTTTAAACAGACTAACAAAAAAACTTGAAGAAAGGAGAGAAGAGAAAAGGAAGGAAGAAGAACAGGTAGAGCTCACCCTTAGCATTGGTTTACTCTGTTACTTGAGGGAATTTTTGATTTGTTGTCCAATTTAGCAGACTCAGAGTGATATCCTTAGAGCTCAGTGTTGTATTGTGGTGGAGGAAATTATCTGTTCTCTGCACTCAGTTTGTACTATATACATTTTAGGATCTTGGTTATTGTTTGCTTGTCTGTTTGTCATGATTGCTATGCAGTCTATGCTGGCCCAGGAATCATAGGGTTGCAAGAAGTTACCATGGCTGTCTGATATATATATATATATATATATATCCAGCAACAATTGAATAATCTTTTTTTTTCACTATGTGGATTGATCTTTTCAAATTAAGTATCTAAAGGAAGTTGATCTAAAATTGCTAGATTTGAGGAAAATCAAATTTGTAGACATCCTCCTCAGTTTTTTTTATCTAATATTGCATTCTAATTTACTCATCTTTCTCACAGTAATTGTGCTCATCTCTTTTGGGTGTCATTTAGATTATCTTTGTTTTCGAGACAAATAATTGATTGCCATGTTGTCTTTGGAGGGCAGCACATTTGCTGTAGAATCTAAAGGCTTGTAATTCTGCTTGGATACAGATTACATTGAGGACACGACACTCTTAACAGAGCCACTGACAAAAGTTTACAAGTTGATAGACATTTGATCATTAATTATGCTGTCAATAAAAGTATTTTTTAAATTATTTTATATTATCGGTGTTTTGCCTGCATGCATTTTTCACACCACTTGCATGCCTGGTGCCTGTGGAAGCCAGAAGAGGACATCAGGTCCTCTGTAACTGAAGTTACCGACAGTTGTGTTCTGTCATGTGGTTGCTGGAAATCATATCTAAGTCCTTAGGAAGAACAACCAGTGAGCTTAATAACTGAGTCATATCTCCATCTCTCTCTCTCCCTCTCTCTCTTTCTCTTTGGTTTTTCAAGGCAGGGTTTCCCTGTAGCTTTGGATCCTGTCCTGGAACTAGCTCTTGTAGACCAGGCTGGCCTCAAACTCACAGAGATCCACTTGCCTCTGACTCCCGAGTGCTGGAATTAAAGGCGTGCGCCACCACTGCCTGGGCCTGAGTCATCTCTTTAGCTCCATTTTTATTTTATTTATTTTTTCTTTACAAGACAGGGTTTCTCTGTTATACTCTGGCTGTTATAGAACTCACTCTGTAAACCAGGCTGGTCTTGAACTCAAAAAGATCTGCCTGTCTCTGTCTCCTGAGTGCTGGGAATAAAGGCTTATGCTACCACCACCCGATTTCTTCAGCTCTTTTTGTAAAATTACTTAATTTTGTGTGTGCATGTGCACACACACGTGCATAGGAACATGTGGAGATCAGTTGGAAACTTGCAGCGGTCCATTTTCTCTTTTCATTATGTGGGTTCATAGTGTAAACTTTGTCACCAGGCACTTGTACTCACTGATCCATCTCACCAGGAGATATTTTCTGAAGTTTTGTTTTCTTTGGTTTGGTTTGTAGTGGTTTTTGAGACAATGTTTCTCTATTGGAGAACTCACTCTGTAGTCCAGGTTGGTTTTGAACTCACAGAGATCCACCTCTCTCTACCTCCTAAGATCTGGGATTAAAGGTGTACTCCACCACCACTAGGCTGAAATTCTATTCTTTTAACTATATTCTACAATCAGCTTTCCATACATCAGAATTTGGTCTGGGACAGAAGTTTGGATTATGGTTTGGGTTCATCACACTTTTCTTTATTTCAGAGAGAGATTAAGAAGGAAATTGAAAGGAGAAAAACTGGAAAGGAAATGTTGGATTATAAGAGGAAACAAGAAGAGGAATTAGCAAAAAGAATGTTAGAAGAAAGAAGCAGAGAAAAGGCAGAAGACAGAGCGGCTCGAGAGCGCATCAAGCAGCAGATAGCGCTGGTGAGCTTCGCTGTGTGCTCCCTCATTCCTGTTGAGACTGCGCCTTTCTGTGCAGCCAGTAGAATCCCTGAACTCCCTTAACTGAACCAGCTAAGTGCTGGGACCAGAGAAGTGAGCCACTGGTGACTACCTTTATCTGAAATGCTTGATCCTCTGACGTTTGTGATATTTGTGAGCCTCCATGCAGGCTAACTTTTCAGTCCCTACCACACGGTCCACACAATAGCACATTTAGTAATTGAAAGAATATCAATCTGGGCTTCTGTCTTCAAGGAATTCTGTATTGAATTGAAATAGTTAAGAAAAATTGATACATAATTATTTTAATTTTCAGTCCCCCCCCATCGACATGGCTACTCTTCAGAAAAATTGTTTTTTAAGATTTATTTCCCATGTATGAGTGTTTTGCCTGCATGAATGTATGTGTACCAGTTGTATGCCTGGCGCCCTCACTGGCAGAAGAGGGTGTCACCATGTTGGTGCTGGGAACTGAAAATGTACAAGAATCCTATACAAGACTGGCAAGTCCTCTAAACCACTGAGTCAGCTCTGCCCCGAACCCCATCAAAATCGTGCATGCATGTGTGACATATTTGGATGTCAGAGGGCATCAGTGTGGAGTCAATTCTCGCCATCAACCGTTCTATGGGTTCTAGGACTCAAACTCAGGTCACCAGGCCCACGCTTTTATTTTACCCTTGAATCCATCACACTAGCCCTAGATAGGGTTGTTTATTTTCTTTGGGGTAGTTTTATTGTTCTTTATCTATTTGTTTTTGATATGTTTATGTGTTTCATTATATGTAGATATGTGTATCTGATGTGGACATGTGCATGAGAGTATAGATATTCTCAGAGACCAGAGGTATCAAATCCCCTGGGCCTGGAGTTAGAGATGGTTGTGAGCTCACTTACATGAGTGTTAGGAGCTGAACTCGGGTTCTTTGGAAGAACATCAAGTGCTCTTAACCACTGAGCCATCTCTCTGGCCACTCAAAACCATTTTAAAGTTATTTTCTTCATGTTACTTTATTCTTTGAGACAGAGTCTCACATTACAACCCTGGCTGCCCTGGAATATGATGTGTAGACCAGGCTGGCCTCTCAAACTTACAGAGATCTTGCAAGTTCTGGGGATAAAGGCATGTGCTACCCCACCCCCTCCTAGTTATTAAGACTTTTCTAAGAAGGCACAGCTTTTAAAGATTCTCTAGCTGGGCATGGTGATGCAAGCCTTTTATCCTGGCCCTCAGGAGACATGGAGATGGAGCTCTGTGAGTGCAAGGCCAGCCTGGTGTATGACGAGAATCACAGGCCAGTCGGCCAAACAGTGAAACCCTGTCTAAAAAAAAAAAAAAATCCAAAGAAAAACAAAGAATTTGTAAATTGTAGTCTGTATAAAAACATTAATTAATTAATAAAAAGCATTTTGAAAGAGAGAGAGTTTCAAAAGATTTAGGCATAACTAAAGGGTGGCGATGGTTATAGCAGTTGCTTTTCTTTTTTTTTCTTTTTTAGATTTCTTTTTATTGTGTATAAGTGTTTTACGTATGTATGTGTACTGTATGCATGCAGTGCTCATATGGGCTAGGAGAGGATGTTGGGTCCCCTGGGACAGGAGTTACAGAAGTTTGTTAGCTGCTATGTGGATGCTAGGACTCTGCATCCTCTGGAAGAACTGTCAGTGTGCTGAACCACTGGGCCATGACAAGCTCAGCAGCTGCTTTTTAAATTAACCTATTGTATACATATCTAAATAGTGTTTATTCCTCTGACCATTCAACAAACACTCATTAAACATCACCTTTGTGTCATACTTTGTTCCTGGCTATGGAGGCAGTTCCTTTTTTTCAAACAACTCAGATTCTTGACACTTGCCTAAATGAAGAAAACAAACCAAAAAAACCCTCAGATCTTAAATGTGTAAAGTCTGCGCATGAACCTAAGGAATTTCATATATTGTGTTTATCCCTTGTGTTTATAAACATGTAGGCTCTGACAGCAAGAAGTAATGTATCTAATGGTGTTTCCTTCAAAGGATCGTGCAGAGAGAGCTGCTCGTTTTGCAAAGACGAAGGAAGTAGAGGCTGCCAAAGCTGCTGCCTTGCTGGCCAGACAGGCAGAAGCAGAAGTCAAGAGGGAGTCTTCTGCTCGAGACAGAAGGTACCTCTTGCTTTATAAATGTCGCCCAGAAATAGCCATGTGTCTTTGCTGGTTTGTTTGTTTGTTTGTTTTTATTAGTTATTTTGAACAGATTCTCCCAGATTGCCCTGGCTAACCTGAAACTGTTTATGTAGACCAGCTGGCCTTGAACTCACTGACATCAAACTGCCTCCGCCTCCAAACTGCTGGGTATAAAGGCATGGATCACCAAGCCCAGCTCCTGGTTAGGATTTATGTGGTTTTTTGATATTGGATAATTGCTAACTTTCATAATCAGATATTAATGACCTCGTGTGGTGGTACACTTGGAAGGCAGACAGATCTCTCTTCTGAGTTTGAGGCTAGCCTGATCTACATAGTGAGTTCCAGGCTAGCCAGGACTACAGGGTGAGACCCTGTCTCAAAAATACACTTTTTTAAACTTTTGATTTCTCAGAAGGGCTGGGGAAATGGCTCAGAGGTTAGGTGAGAGCATTTGCTGATCTGGCAGAGAATCTGAGTTCAGTTTCTAACACCCACATCAAGTAGCTTAAAAACCACCTATAGCAACTCTTGCTCCAGAGGATCTAACACCTTCTTCCTGCTTCCAAGGGCATCTATACTTATTGACATACATTGACACAGACATACACTGACACATATACATGAATAAAAACACAATAAATCTCAAAAATAAAGAGAATTCAACTTACTTAGAAATTGCAGTAAAGACGGGCGATGGTGGTGCACGCCTTGAATTCCAGCACTCAGGAGGCAGAGGCAGGTGGATCTCTGTGAGTTCGAGGTCAGCCTGGTCTACAAGAGCTAGTTCCAGGACAGGCCCCAAAACTACACTGAGAAACCCTGCTTCGAAAAACAAAATAAAGCAAAACAAAAATTGCAGTAAAAAAGTATGTTAAATCAGCCAGGCAATGGTGGGGCACGCCTTTAAAATCCCAGCACTCAGGAGGAAGTGGCAGGCGGATCTCTTAAGTTCTGGACCAGCCTGGTCTTCAAGGCATAGTTCCAGGACAGGCACTAAAACTACATAGAGAAACCCTGTCTTGAAAAAACAAAAACTAAAAGATACTGCTTTTTAAATATTAAATGTAGAAAGGAGCAGCGGGCCACGTCCCGCCACCTGGCTCCTGTCTAGCTTACCCCCCCAAATAATTACATGGAAACTGTATTCATTTAAACACTGCCTGGCCCATTATCTGTAGCCTCTTATTGGCTAACTCTTACATCTTGACTGACCCATATCTAATAATCTGTATGCCACCATGAGGTCGTGGCTTACCAGGAAGATTCTAACCTGCGTCTGTCTCAGAGAGGAGAGTCATGGCGACTGCCTCACTGCCTTCTTCCTCCCAGCATTCTGTTCTGTCTTCCCCGCCTACCTATATTCTTACCTATCAGGCCAAGCAGTTTTCTTTATTAATTAACCAATGAGAGTAACACATAGACTGATGACCCTCCTCCATCATTTCCCCTTTTTCTGTTTAAACAAAAAAGAAAGGCTTTAACCTTAACATAGTAAAATTACATATAACAAAACAGTTATAAAGCAAGAATTACAGTTACAATATTTATATCTACTTTATCTTTTATCATAACTGAGGAAAACTATAACTATCTATCCATTCTTCAACTCCATCAAAGACTCCAGAAGGATATAATATTACCTAAGCAAACAAGAAATAAGCAACTTTCAAATCCTAGAAATGACAGAGACATCTCGCTTCCTGGATAGTCACCCAAAGTTCCTCTGTACCGTTGGGCATCCATCTGCAGCCTTCAGGCCCATAGTTTCAGTAGACATTTCCATGAAGCAGGAACTTTTAAAGGCAGTTCAGTCACTATCTGCTGTGTCCTGCAGAATGTCTCGCAGACTCTTTCATGAATCAGGAACCCCAAAAGACCATCTCACCTTTAGGCAAGTTCAGCAGTCCTCTCTCTGCGGGTTCTTTGTGTCCAGTTTATGCATCAGTCCAGGCAAGAGCAGTTTCTTGCCCAAATAGAGCCTCTTCGATGCCCATCTTCTTCTTGAAGTAGATTGATGCTGCCAGGAGCAGACATGTCCCATTATCATGAAAAACCCTTAGTTATTAAAACATTTAAAATGCCATATTCTGTAGTCTTTGAAAGCTATGAAGAATGCCTGTCTGATTGAAATATATCTCTATATATCTAGAAAATCTAACTAACATGACTATAAGCTTGATTATTATCGATGATTATCCATTAACAACCTATATTTCCTAATTATACATTACATTTTTAAATGAACTACACAATCACAATACCTTAATCAAGACCAGAAATACATATAAATATAACAAAATTGACCTTAAAATACATAGCAAAGCAAATTATTCATATCTATACCATATCTCCCTTTAAATGTAAAAGAACATTTATAAACAATGTTTGGGAATGTGGACGTAGTTATTTCTCTCCAAACTTCTTCCTGCTTTATAGGGACATTGTTAATCAGGTCTTTTATGGTGTATCCTTGGTGCCAGGTTCATCTCAGTTGACAGTTGAGTGAAGTAATTTTTTGAGGGTGTTCAAAGCAACCTTTCAGGAGGGCGTGGTCTGTCATACCGTATTGGGATAGAAGCAATCCACAGGGTCTCATCCTCCATGAAAACAAAAGAAGGACCTCCTTTCCAAAGCATCATATTCTTAGACCCAAATTCTGAAGTCATTATACCCTTATGATATCCATTCTGGTTTAGCTTGGCAGCCCATATAATGAAATGTCTTTCTGTACTTAGCTCCTTCACAGTCAAAAATTTTAAAGAAAACACAATGTACATAATCCAGACTCTCTGTGAATTTTCCATTTTTACGTGGCTTATTTTTATTTATTTCTTTTAATCTATAACTATCTGTACTCTGTCTCTTTAAAGACTTTACCTTTTTTTTAAAGGCATTAACTTTATTCTCTATATTCCTTTCCTTCTCTCTCCCAAGTCTACGTACACTCATCCAATACTGTGACCCATTTAGAGGTCTTTTATGTCTGAATCTGTCCTATTGTCAATCTGTAATTTTTTACTATCTAGGAGCATTTCTTAAAATATTAAGCACTTCTTAAAAACTTAGTTGTGCCATGTAGAGGTAATATGGTACCGCCTATTTCCTGCCCAGTCTAAAGCTTAACTGCACTGTTAATATGATAATTATGATAGTTCCTGCCTGAGATCAGCACAGTTCAGCATGGCGGAGCTGAGCCGCTCCTGCCTCAGAGCCATTTTGCGCCCCTGAGCCAAGCACAGTTCCAGGCACACAGCAGTCCACATTGCCATCAAGCAAGCCATAGCACTCTACTCCAAATGCTCCATTCAAAAGGTCTGTCGTCTGCAGGAGCCAGACAGAGATTGTGATGGCGGCACAGCCCAGAAACTGGTATTTCAAAACTGCCACATTCTAGTAGACCTGATCCCACTGCTTACTCAGGCAGGAAGAGCCAAGCCATGGGCATGGTCTCAGCTACTTTGTTCCCGACCCCAAGTGGGCACACAAACGTCTGGTCCCAGAAATGCTCCATAGCTGGAGTTTGCACCGGCAGCACAGCCCAGGAAGCTGCGTTTTAAAATGGCTGGCGCGGCTTTTTTTTTTTTCTGCCACTGTTCCTGAATCAGGAAATCTCCCTACAGCACGCCCTAGCAAACAGCAAAAAAGCTGTGTTAAAATCCCCCCCCCCTTTTTTTTACGTCCTCTCAGGTTTTTAAGTGGACTTAGTTACCACGTTGGGCACCAATCTGTAGAAGGAGCGACGGATTGCGTTCCCGCTGCCCAGCTCCCAGCTACTTTATACCCAAAATAATTACATGGAAACTGTATTCTTTTAATCACTGCCTGGCCCATTACCTTCAGCCTCTTATTGGCTAACTCTCACATATTGATTCAACCCATTTCTAATAATCTGTATCTCACCACGAGGTCGTGGCTTACCAGGAAAGATTCAGCATGTCTGACTTGGCAGCTTCATGGCAGGCAGCTCTCTGACTCTGCTTCTTTGTCCCAGCATTCTGTTCTGTCTACTCCACCCACCTAAGGGCTGGCCTATCAAAAACACCAAAGCAGTCTCTTTATTAACCAATGAAAGTAACACATAGACAGATGACCCTCCTTCATCAATTAAATATACTGTTTTTTAAATATTTGATAAATTTAGCAACAGTATAAGTCTTTAAGAGTAAAAAAAAGATTATTGAAAAAATTATAACCAGAATCCATGGGGAGGCATTCTGTTCTGTCCTCAGAAGTCATAGTATTTAGATGGTCACACTTGGAGCTGCAGAGATGGCTTATCAGTTAAGAAAGGTCACTGTGTGATCATAAGGATCTGAGTTTAGATCCCAGCACTCATGTAACAAGCCCGGAGTCCACCAAATGTCCAACCCAGCTCCAATCACGGAGCAGACAGGAGATGGCCTACACTGGCTGACTTCCAGGCTAGCTGAGACCGTACAGGCCCCAGGTCCAAAGGACTAGGTGGAGAGTGACAGAAGACACCCTGTGCCTTCTTCTGGCCTCTGTGAAGGTGTGCGTGCAGACATGTTTGCATATGCTCTCCACAGACACGTACAAATTAAACCTTTCTCTTCTTTTAATCTCAAAAGCAACTTCCAAGGGTGAGAGATGATGTTGGCTGGGTGCCTTGAAGCTACAGTCAAGGCAGCTCCCAACCCTGGCGGCTGGAACCAAACTCAGGTCCTCTGCAAGAGCAGTGAGTTCTCTTAACTGCTGAGCCATCTCTCCATTCCTAATTTTACAGAATTATTAATCTTGAAATTTATAAGGTGATGTGGGATTTTCCTTTGTATGTTGTGAATATGTTTTATTACCATTGGTTAAAGAAAAGCTGCTTTGGCCTATGGCAGGGCAGAATAGAGCTAGGCAGGGAAACTAAACTGAATATAGAGAGAAAGAAGGCAAAGTCAGGCAGGTGCCATGTAGCTTCTGAATGAGAAAGACACAAGAACTTTACCAATAGACCACAGCCTCGTGATAATACACAGATTAATAGAAACGAGTTAATTTAAGATGTAGGAGCTAGCTTAGCAATACACCTAAGCTATTGGCCAAACAGTGTTTTGGCCATTAGCCAATTCTAACCCTTGGTAATTTCAATCAAGAACACAGCAAGTTTGAGGGCTGTTTGGGTTATATATGAAGTTCCAGACCAACCTGGGCTACATAGCAAAACTATCTCACAAAAAGAAACAATACAAAAGATTGCATATTATACCACCTAAGGTAGTTCTGTTTTAAAAGACAATAAAAGTTTGCACATGATGGCCCCATGCCTTTAATCCTAACACTCAGAAGCAGAGGCAAACTTGTCTCTAAATTCAAGGTCAGAACAACAAGTGCTAGGCAGGATCTACACAATGAGACTGAACAAAGTCCAATAAAGACAGTAACAAGTGTTGGTGAGGAGGAAGAGAATTTGGAGCCTCTCTACATTATGAATGGGCAATAAAATGGTGAAGCCATTTTAGAAAACAATTTCGTAATTACTCAGGATATTAAACAAGGAGTTACCAGGTGGCCCAGCACTCACTCTTAGATATATATCAGAGTGGGTTGTTGTGGTTAGGGTTACTATTACTGTGATGAAACACCATGATCAAGGAAGTTGGGGAATAAAGGGTTTGTTTTATACTTCCACATCACAGTCTATTATCAGAGGAAGTCAGGACAGGAACTCAAGCAGGACAGGAACCTGGACACAGGAGCTGAAGCAGAGGCCATGGATAGGTGCAATTTACTGACTTGCTCACTATGGCTTGCTCAGCCTGCTCACTCATAGAATTCAGGACCATTCTTCCCAGGTATGGCACCACCCAAAATGAATTGGGTCCTCTCAAATTGGTCTCTAATTGACAAAATGTTTTGCAGCTGGATTTTAAGCAGACATTTGTCCAATTGATGCTTTTTCCTCTGATGACTCTAGCTGGTATCAAGTTAACATAAAACCAGCCAATACAAGGATTCATAATATGTCCACAAAAAAAGCCTGTCCATAAACTTTAATGGTATTCAAAAAAGCTACAATGTGATAAAATTTATCAGTTTAGGAGGAGAATCACCAATAAAAGAATCAAGAGCTTACAGAGCATTTGATGAATTTTTGATTACATAATACTGCATGAAATATATATAATATTTTTTTAGATAATAGTTTCTGACTACGTGAACCAGTTAATGGTTGCTAGGGCCTGGGAAAGGAAACAAGAGTGATTACTAATATGCTCAGGGTTATTTTGGGAAGTCATAAAATACTCTACTCCTTCCTGTGATAGCTACATGGCTCTGTTTATTTTTTTTTTATTGTTTCAATTTTTTAACATTTATTTTGGTCCTGGGTTGGGTGTTATGTGTGTTCCATGGAGTCCATGTGAATGTAAACAACAGCTTTCAGGAATTAGTTCTCTCCTTCTTCCATAGAGGAAGGGTCTTAGGGGTTGAACTTAAGTCATCTCACCAGGCCCTTGTTTTGATTTTGAGACCAGGTTTCACTGGGGACATATTTAGCCCAGGCTTGCCTCTAACCGGGGATCCTCCTGTGATAGGATTGCAAGTTGATAGGCTTGCATGGCAAGTACTTTACCTGCTGGGCCATCTTGGCCACCTCAAAACATCATTTCTACTTTCAACTGCATTTAAGGAGAAAGAAAGATCAAAAAGAAGGGAGGGAGGGAGGGAAGGAAGGAAGGAAGGAAAGACAGACGGACGGACTATTTATGGGGGTGGGAGCAGCATGCCAAGATTCATGCGTGGGGTCAGATGACGGCTTAAGGGTTCTCTCCTTTCACCATGGGAGCAAGATCATATCATCAAGCTGGGGTGCAAGTGTCCTGGTCTATCTCAGCGGCCTTTGTCTGGTGGTGAATGACACTGACTGCAGCTTGACTGTTTTCTTTTTTCATAGCACCGTTGCAAGAATTCAGTTCCGGCTGCCTGACGGCTCTTCCTTTACAAGTCAGTTTCCTTCTGATGCTCCGTTAGAAGAAGCAAGGCAGTTCGCTGCACAGGTGAGTTCATAAAGACAGATGTGTGGGCTATTAAGATCTTGCAGGAGAGGTTCCAAAGCAGAAGAATGGCAGGAAATAGACTGAGGTGGCGGGAGTTCTGACTTGTATTATACATGATGACAGTGTGCAGCAGGCTCAGGAACCCTCCTTTAGCATGCTTAATAAACAAGAGCAGTGAAAAGCCAATGGTCTCCTAGTCACTGAAAGGAAGTGGGTTCTCTTTGATTTCTCATGGGTGATTAGTGTTTAGCCGTTTTTCTGTTTGCCAATCGAAAGATCAGGAATTTACTTTAAAAGTGTGGGCTTACTCAAAATCTAAGTGGCACATGAAATTTGATGACATTACAAGTTAGGTAGGAGCAGTTTCTAGTACTTTTTATTCCATTAGTCCTGAGTAAATGGATCCTGGTTACAAATCATCCTTTAGGATTTAAGCTTTGTATGTACAGTATGGTTCTCATAACTTCAAGGTTAATATTAGAAAGTTGGCTGCGTTTTCTTGGATGCAGCTAACTTCCTTGGTTGGAGTTTCTTTTCTAGTTCTTTCTTTAGGGCTGTGTTTGTGGATAGGTATTGTTTAAGTTTTATTTTCTCATGGAATATCTTAGTGATAGGCCATGCTTTGTTGGCACCCATGGGAGTCCTACCCCCTTCTGAACAGATGTGGAGGAGGGGTGGATTGCGTGGATTGGTAGAGGGAGACAAGAAGGGGTGGGAAAAGGGGGTGTGAAGCTGCTATCAGGATGTAAAATAATTGGGAATTTTAAATTAATGAAAAGAAATACAGGGACCCCATGGATGGGTATTTTACAATATATTCATATAGTCATAAAGAAAATTTAGCTCTATTATTAAAACATAAGTTTAATGACTAAAATAATGTTGGGATATTGGGTTCAGACCTTTTCACCAAACTACTCAAATAGTCTTTCCATCATGTTGAGTTACAAGAGGACAGTGATGCCTCAGTGCAGCAGAATTCAACTCAGATGGTCGTTCATTGCTCTGATGTCCTGAGGACCCCATAAGGCTCCTCTGTTTTGTTTTAGTATCCAAATGGTTTAAGAAAACTTTTAACATCTAACACATGACCCCTGTCTTGCTTTATTCTGACTGCTATAGGTAAATGGAGGCTGTGTGGGAAAAAGAACCTTCTGTGGACCAGCTGGATGACTCATGGATTAAAAGTGCTTACTGCCATGCCTGACCACTTGATTTAGGTTCCAGGGAGAGAACTGACTTTTCAAGTTGTCCTGTGACCCCCCACACGTGTGCTGTGGTGTGCATATGTCCCCCTACCTCCCACATAGTATTGCAAAACAAATATCAAAGTAGCAGCTGTGCAGTCAAGTCTAACAACAGCTGGGGTCTTAACTAGCCTTTGGAAAACTTAGGCTAATGACTCACCAACATTTGTACTGTTATCAGTTTTTCTTATAAAATATTTGAAATGGTTTGGCGTACAGATTGAGATCATGTCTCCAAATACATACATTTTTTTAAAAAAATGACAATGACCATTATTTCCATTAATGCAAACCCCATTTCAGAATTCTATAGATACCATTTTTCATGTTTTTATTTATAACTGTTGTATGTGTCTGATGTTTGAGTGTAGGTGTGTGTATGAATGTGGGCATACATGTTTGTTGTAATCAACTTTCTTAGTGGGTTCCAAGAGTCAAACTCAAGTTACCAGACTTTTATGACAATAGTCAGTACACATAAAATAAAAATTATTACATTTTAAGAGAACTTCCATTTCATCCTGAGATATAAATGACTCACACTATACATATAATTTCAGGTTCAGGAACTTATACTGCAATGGGGTCTCACTGTTACCATCAGAAGAGGCTGGCCTTGAACTCGTTACATAGACCAAGCTGGCTTTGAACTCAGATATCTTCCTGCCCCTACTATCAAGCCCAGCTTAAAAAAAAGAAAAGAAAAAGTTTTTTTTAAGATTTATTCATTTATTTATTTATTATATTTACAATGTTCTGCCTGCACGTATGCCTGCCTGACTGAATAGAGCACCAGATCTCACTATAGATAGTTTATGAGCCACATGTGGTTGCTGGGAATTGAACTCAGGACCTCTGGAAGAACAGCCAGTGCTCTTAACCTCTGAGCCATCTCTCCAGCCCCCAAAAAGAAAAACTTTTTAGCTGGGCATGGTGGCATGCTTCTTTGATCCCAGCACCTGAGAGGTAGAGGCAGGCAGATTTCTGTGATTGCAAGTCTAGTCCCTGCAGATAGATAGATAGATAGATAGATAAATAGATAGATAGATAGATAGATAGATAGATAGATAGATAGATAGATAGATAAAGCAAAGTATGGGTCCATTCCAGGCAGTGATGGTATATGCCTTTAATCCTTGTAGTCTACAGAGTGAGTTCTAGGATAGGTTCCAAAAGCTCTAGGATAGGTTCCAAAAGCTACAGAGAAACCCTGTCTCAAAATAAACAAACGAAAACAAAACAAATCCATAGATCTTTCCATGTTCCTTTACAAAGATAAAATTCAGTCCTAGCACAGAGAAGCTTTAGTGGGACAGGTATCTTTTAAAGAGTTTTTTACAGCATTTAATTTATGCGGGAAGTGGGGGAGGCATGTGCACACCACAGCACATGTGTGGGGTCATAGAACAACTTGAAAAGTCAGTTCTCTCCTGGGACTTAACTCAAGTGGTCAGGCATGGCAGCAAGCACTTTTAATCCATGAGCCGTCCAGCTGGTTCACAGAAGAAGGTTCTTTTTCCCACACAGCCTCCATTTACCTGCAGCAGTTGGAATAAAGCAAGATGCTGGAAAAATCCTTCAGCCAATGGCCTTTGATAGGCCATGGCCTTAGGTACTATAAAAACAGATCCCTGCCCTCTTGGCTGCTCGATTCAGTTTCAGTTTCCCACTCATGCAAAGGACTGTAGATCCGTGAGTCTACCCCTAAATAAAGAACCCTTTATTATACTCCATTCTGAGCTAGTGTGGGACTACTTTATTGTAATTGCCAACAGCAAGATAATGGTCATACTGTAGATGTTAAAAGATTTTTTAAACCATTTGGATTTAGTATGTCCCAACTACTTTTTAAAACAGTTTTTTCTTAAGAGGTTTTTGAATTTATGTCTAATTAAACTTTTTAAATTAAGACATTTTCTTACAGTCATTTTAGAATCAAAAATGATGCAGATTGTTAGTGCCTTACTTTTTAAAGGCAGCTTTTTAAAGGTTTACATCCACTTCTCTATTCCAGACTGTTGGCAACACTTACGGTAATTTTTCGCTAGCAACTATGTTTCCCAGGAGGGAGTTCACCAGAGAAGACTATAAGAGGAAGCTGCTGGATCTGGAGCTCGCCCCCAGTGCCTCAGTGGTGCTGTTGCCAGTATGCACACAGTTCTGGGTTCTGCTCTTTGGGTTTTCTGTCTGTTCTATTCTTGGTCATTGCTTAGAATTGTTGGAAGAGAAAAAAGGCTGTGGGCAATTAAAATACAAAATTGAATCAATTTATAGTACATTTATTCTTTGTTTTAGAAATTTGCAATGCTAATGTTTTGTGAGACTTTGAGTTTTCTTTTATTATTAAATTTGTTTTTTTTAAAAAAATCATCTTTTCCCACTTTACATACATGTGAGGCTTTGAATTTTCAACTGTTTTGTATGCAGAAAAATTTACAGAAGAAAACAAATATTGTGTTGTTTCCTCTGTGAACTCTTAGCCTATGACTAGACTGTCTAGCACAGTAAAAATATATGTATGACAAAAAATTAGATTTAATTATTCAAGTATAGCATGCTCTTTTGGGGGGGGGAGGGTCTTTTTGTGTTATAGAGATCATTGTATAGACTAGGCTGACCTTGAACTCAAAGAGGTCTTCCTGCCTCTTCCTCTGAGTGCCAGGACTAAACATGTGTGCCACTACACCCAGTAAGTTTAGTACTTTCATCTCTCAAGGAGAAAAGAGGGTCAGAAAGCTAAGATGTTGCCAGGGTCCTACCTGAGGTGTCACCTGAGTTTTTATGTCCTGGTCAGTATAGTTTTTCCTACTCTAAACTTGAGCCGCCAGCACACTTGAAACAGCCGTGCCATCAGAATTCATGGTATTTGCTGGATTTTAAATCTTAATCTTTTACTTACTTACTTTTCTTTGGTTTTGTTTTTTTAAAAAGCCTTTCTCTTTTAATTAGTGAGACTTTTATTATCAAAGTTGTTAATTTTATTGCCAAAGTTTACTTTTCTTAGAAACAGTTGGTTCAGAGCTAGAGAAATGGCTTGGCAGTTAAGAGCAGGTACTGTGGGGACTCGAGAGATGGCGTAGTAGTTAAGAGCACAGACTGCTCTTCCAGAGGACCCAGGTTCAACTCATAGTAACTCCGGTTCCAGAATACCCAACACCCTCATGCAGGCAAAACACCAGTGCATATACATTTTTAAAACACAAAAGAGAAGGTGCTGCTCTCCTAGAGGACACAGGTTAAGTTTCCTGAAAACACGGAGCAGCTCTGTAACTTTGGATCCTGTCCTGGAACCCAATCTTATCTACCAGGCTGGCCTCCAACTAACAGAAATCTGCCTGATTCTGCCTCCCAAGTGCTGGGATTAAAGACGAGCGCCACCACTGCCCAGCCCAGATGTCTTTTTCTGATTCACTGGGCACAAGGCACACGTGTAGTAGACATATATAGTATATAGGCAAAACAGGCAAGAAAAGAAGACTATTCTTTTTTTTTTTTTGAGTTGATTCATCCAAGTGTGGTGGCACACCCCCTTAGTTATAGCATGTGGGAGGCAGAAAGAGGTGGATCTCTCGAGTTGAAGACCAGCCTGGTTCACATACTAAGTTCCTGGCTAGTGTGGGTTATATTGTGAGACCTTGTCTCAAAACATAAATAGGGGCTGAAGAGCTGGCTCAACTGTTAAGAGCACTTGCTGCTTTTGCTAAAGACCCAATTTTGGTTCCTAGTGTTCACATGGTGGCTCACAACTGTCTATATATCCAGTTCCAGGGGATCTCATGCCCTTTTCTTACTTCTGTGGGCTTATGCACACAAGTGATGCACATACATACATTCAAGCATACACATACACATAAAATTATTTAATTGCTTTCTAAAAAGTAAAAACAGTTCGGTGTGATGATATATGCCTTTCATTCCAGTACTTGGGTGGCAGAGTCAGAGGCAGGCAGATCTTTGTGAGTTTAAGGCCAGTCTGGTCTACAGAGTGAATTCTAGGACAGCCAGGACTACAAAGTGAGGCCCATCTCAAAAAATAGAAAGAAACAAAGGCAGGTAGCTCTAGGAGTCCACCTAAGTTCATGGGACATGGAAATCAGTAAAGATGATCATTTTCACTTTCTTGGATTGAGACAGTAGAGTCTCATTTCCAGATAAAAGAAGCATCTAAGACCCATGTGGGATTCAGTTGTACTGATACAGTCTTTACTTGCTTGTTTGTTTATTTATTTATTTATTTACTTTCTAGGCAGGACGACCAGCCACATCTATTGTCCACTCTTCCAGTAGAGACATTTGGACATTGCTGGGGACGGTGCTTTATCCATTCCTGGCCATATGGAGACTAATTAGCAACTTTTTATTTAGTAATCCTCCTCCTGCACAGACTTCAGCAAGAGCCACATCCTCAGAGCCTTCAAACCCTATGTCATCCAGCAAGTCAGAGAAAAGGTATATGTTCTTGTTTTTTTTCTGGTGGTAAAATACCCAGGTCATGTCCAATAGATCTCTTACTCCCTGGTGCTAGAAAAGCAATGTTGCCTCTTTTTCCCCTGTTCACTGAACTCTCTTTATTCCATCATTACTAATACAGGTTTTCCTCCCATGTATGTAATTTATTTTTTGCTAGCCTTGTTTTTCTGTTGTCATTCATTTGTTTTTAAGATGAGGTCTCACTGTGTTGCCCTGACTGGTCTGGAACTTATGTAGATCAGATTGATCTGTTCCTTCTCCTTTCTATTTTTCAAGTGCTAGGGTTAAAGGTTTGTGCCACCTCACCTGGCCTTCTTGTTAGCCATATTTTGCTTAATACAATGGCACTGGTTGCTTATAGTCTTGCATAATTTTTTCCTTTTTTTCGAACTATAATTTTTATTATTTTTCTTTTACATATCAATCTCAGTTTCCCCTCCCTCCTCTCCTCCTACTCCCCAACCTTCCTCCAACCCTAGCCCCCTTCCGCTCCTCAGAGAGGGTAAGGCCTTCCCCTAAGTCTGTTTCAGTACCTCATTGAGCTTGCATAGTTTCTCTGCAGGAATCTGAAAATAGAGAATTTTAATCTGAGTTTTCTTTGATCTACTGGCTGATTTCCTTATTTGAGTCACTCAGAAGAAAATCACACTGAAAAAACTAAGTACACCCTTGAATATGATGCTTCTAAGCCAGATTTATCAGGGTGCATAGTAATCTCTGGCACTTGAGAGCCTGGTGGGTGGGCAGGTGAGGTTGTGGATCATGAATTTGAATCCTTTCTAGGTTACACATTGAAACCTTGAGCCAAACAGAAGATGAAAAACAAGAACAGAAAAAAAATGTTGCCTTCAGACTTGATTCTTTAACCAAGAGGCCTTATTTTCATCACAGATCAAAGATTTTGTTATACAGACCGTACTGATAGCCCATACTCTGATGGCATATTCTAAATAGGTTGAAGAAAGTATTATCCAGAAGGTGAGGGTATACCACCATCTAACAATGCTTATTCTTGTTAAACACACTCCATTAGCATTTGTCTTGCAGGGGTTGAGGTGTTTTGAGATGCAGGGTTTCATACAGCTCAGGCTGACTTCTTAACTACTTGTCTATAACCTTGAACTCCTGATCCTCTTGCCTCCATTTTCCAAGTACTAGGGTTACAGCTACTCCCCACTACGCTCCCACTCCTCTTGGACCTATAATAGACATTGTAGCAAATCTGTCAGCCCTGGAAGCCATTGCTCTGCTGTCTGGGCACTTAGTCCAATGTTTCACTGATTCTGTGGGTGGTGATTTATATAAATGAATCCTGTGATTAGCTGATATGGCATTTATCTTGAGTGTCAGGCAATAGATCAATAATATCCTTAATCTTCCTGAAGAGTAGGTAGAAATATTTAATTCTGTATACTATAGTATGGAATAGGATGCCATGTGAACTGTTGAAACTTTCTCAGGTGAGTGGACTTGAGGCAGAGGGTAGAGTGTGTGTGTATGAGAAAGGGTGAGGCTTTATGTTCCGCTGTTTTTACACTTTCCGTTGCTAATAAAATTCTTTAAACTTGCTGGGTGGTAGTGGCGGCCGCATACACCTTTAATCCCAATGCTTGGGAGGCACAGGCAGTCAGTCAGATAGATTTTTCTGAATTCAAGGCCAGCATGGTCTACAGGACAGCCTACAAAGAGAAACCCTGTTTCAAAAAAACAAACAAAAAAATTCTTTAAACTTAAGACTCTTTACTTCCTGTTTGGAATAAGGAAGTCCTATGTGTTCTTGGCTGTAAGTTACTGGGAAAAGTTTTGAAAGGATTGCAAATGACTGACCATTTCTATATGTTAAGGTTCAGCTGCAGCTTTATGTAGCTTCTAGGGTGATCTCAGAGGTAGATGTTAGTGTTTGTGTCAGCTTGTATGAGGTTTTTAAATTTAGTTAACTAAATTCATGTTCTGAGGTTCAGTAAGTCATTATGAAAATGGACAATATGATTTGACTGGTTTGACTTATAGAACTGAGGAGATTAAATTACTAAAGACTAATAAAATTGATTATTGCAGGAGGGACATACAGATACTCCCCGTGGACATCATTATTGAGTCAAAAATAATATATAGTTGCCATCATCAGAAATGTGAAGAATCAGCTTTGTATTGTTTGTGTTTTATGTCCCCTTCCCTCTTTTCCTTGTTTTTCATATCAGGGAACCAGTCCGAAAAAGAGTGCTGGAAAAACGAGGAGAGGACTTTAAAAAGGAAGGAAAAATATATAGACTGAGGACTCAAGATGACGGCGAAGACGAAAACAACACTTGGAACGGAAACTCTACGCAGCAGATGTAGTATAGCAGGCACAGTGTGTGCAGTCTTCGCTGTTTCCCTTAGGGTTCCACTCAGCTAGACCTTTGCTGGAGAAATGAATCTGCTTGTTTTCAGACCATGTATACAGCCTTTATTTCTGCTTAGAGGTTATGAGTTAAAGTTGTTTAACCTGAAAATGTCAAAGCATGACATAGCTGGATGCTAGGTCCTTGTATAGGGTAACCAGCTGCTCTCCCAGCCACCTACCAGTTCCTACTCAAACTTTACGGCCCTCTAGTCCAATGTTTCGTTTAGAATACTTTTTGCTTCAAGATTTTTAAGCCACACAAAGTAATTGGTATGTCATTGGGTAATCTGACCCTAGAGCACTCTGCTAGCTGACCAGGTGATAACCAGTGTTTAGCATTTCTCTTTGCACTCATCAACAGCAAACAAAATCTTGTAGTTTTTGATCTTACTTAAACCTTGAATAAAAAAGTTTTCTAAAAATGAGAATAATCTTATTTTTGCTGTAAGCATCTTTCTGTCGTACAGGGCTGTATCAAGGTCACTTTTATCTAACTTTTCCTCCCAGTGCTGCCCTGAAAATGTCAACAAAATGACTGGCTATCTTTTCTTTAAAAAGTAAAAATTTAGGGATTCTAAATGTTATGGAGACCAAACCCCAAGTGTCCCAGGTCACTGAGGCATTTATTTGTTTTGTAATCTGTTCTCATCGATGCCAAGCAGTTGAGAATGGCCAGTCTGCAGCTTAATTTGCACACTCACATTTGTTATGAAGTTTCATATTTACCAGTCACACTTCTAGGACCTAGGGTAAACTAGGATAGAGCACTAAAACACACCTTCCTTCATGGTGGTTATTCCTAAGAGCTTGGAAGACATTCACTAACTGAACTTTCACTAAAAGTTGTGATGTTTGAACCATGGGGTGGGTATGTGTGACAGTTCCTCTGTTTTTAGAGCAACTGCATGTCAGGGACGACTGACTTGGATTAGTGATTGGAGAAAGAGCTTTCTCCCGTTAGATAATAGATTTGTAAGATGGGAGTGTTGGCAGGAAGTAGAGTAGCTACTGAGCTACTGGGGGCAGCAGAACCTTTCTGAAAACATGCCCAGAAACTTTAATGTTTTATACTTTAACAATAACCTTTTCTAAGTAGTGATGATCATCATTGCAAAAGTTTAGCTATTACTAATTTAACTTAAAAACTGGAAACAACTAAATGCTCTCTGTGGATGTAATTTCTGCTGAGAAGTGGTACATACTAATCTAGCACTTGCCATGTTTACTGAATGCCTGCTGTGTGTTAGTGAAAAGAAGGTAGGAGACCTAGCATAGGCTGAGTCCAGCTTGTAAGTTTTGTGTGTAGAGGACATTGTGTTAACATATATGTAAAGAAAGAGACAACATTGTTAATGGATGACTGTATGTTCTAGTTTTCTTGTAGTCTTGAATTTTTCCAGTCTTCTGCATTGATCATATTATTTACATTATTTAAAGAGAGTTTTGCCAGGTGTGGTTGGTGTCTCACACTGAAAATCCCAACACTTAGGAGTCAGAGGCAGTCTAATTCAGGGGCCAGCCTGGTCTACATAGCAAGTTCAGGCCAGCCAGAGCTACAAGATAAAACCTTGTCTCAAAAACAACAACAAAAATGTGAGTTTTTTAAAATTGCTAGCAACCGATTAATTTAAAATCCAGTCTTCTAAAAATGCAGCAAGCTGGGTGTGGCATCTCATGTTTGTAGTCTGAGTACTTGGGAGGCAGAGGCAGGAGTATCAAAAGTTCAAGATTATCTTTAGTCAAGTCCGGCGTAGGCTGAATAAGATATTGTCTCCACAACAGTGAGTCAATATATGATTTTTTAAAAAATACTTGTCAAGTGGGTGTGAATCCTGGAAAAACATTAAGTACCTCAAGTCAGTTTGTCTTGAAGAAAATCAAATACAAATCTTAGAATGTACATAATTCATGTTTCATTAAGAAGGTTCCTTCTCAACTTTATCTCTTAAAAAAGTACACATGGTTGAAAAAGCTCCAAAATATAAGATAATGGTGTCTCTGTCATGGCGTCATACCCCACTACCATTCCCCAGAGGCAACCTCTATTAGTAATTTCTAATGTAATTTTCAGAAAAATTTTATGCATATAAGCAAATATGTAATGTTTATTTTTAAATAAATGGGATCATATTGTATGTACTTCCCTGCATCTTGCTCCTTCTTTACAGTTCTGAAGATCTTGACCTGTTTACACACAGCTAGTTGCCTTATTCCTACTATTGCCTGTTGAAGTTTTCTGAACATAAGGACCCAACTGATTACCCACCATTAGTTGCAGTCTGTGGTTATTAAAATGGACTTGGTTTGAGCCAGGCAGTGATGGCACACACCTTTAATCCCAGTGCTTGAGTGATAGGTGCAGGCAAATCTCTGAGTTCAAGACCAACCTGTTCTACACAGTGAGTTCCAGGACAGCCAGGGCTACTCAGTGTAACCCTGTTTTGAAAAATGGCTGGCTTTGAACTCACAATCTGCTGCCTCCACCTCCTGAGTGCAGGGATTAAAGGTCTACAGCATGACTAGTGAGATGGTTGTCTTTCAATGATCCTGGCCATGCTGATTTACTTTGAAACTGTCCTCCAGTTTTACTTGTCTTTTGCCTACTGAATTGTAAAAACTCTGCACATAAGAAAGCTCTTTACTAGCATATGCTGTGAATATTTTGTCCTTTAATCTTTCTTTTTTATTTTTAAAGATTTATTTTTTATGATGTGGGTAGATGCCCCCCGAAGCCCGAAGAGAGTATCCGAACTCCTGGAGTCAAGGTGACACAGAACTGAACTAAACTCAGATCCTCTGCAAGAGCAACAAGCAAACACTCTTAAGTACTGATGAATCTTTCCAGCCTCCTGAAAATTGTTTTTCATTATAAGGAGGGAGAGAGTAAGGAGATCAGAGGATAATTTGTGGGAATCAGTTCTTCCCCTGTACGTATTCTGGGTGTAAGTTAAGGTTGTAAGATTTGAACTGCTGAACAATCTCAAGAGCCCTCTTATTTGTATGTGGTCAGATAGATTTTAATAAATTATTAATTTATTAAATTAATTTAATTTATTAAATCTTTCTCACAGACATCTTTCCTACTTCAAAACCTAAGTTTTTATATCCTCTTTCGGGAGTGGGGGGATGAAACAGGGTTTTTCTGTATAGCCCCAACTGTCCTGAAACTCTAGACCAGGCTGGCTTTGTAGAGATCCGCCTGCCTTTGCCTCCCAAGTGCTGGGATTAAAGGCATGTGCCACCACTGCCTGGCTATCCAAATACTCTTAGGGTTTATGTTCTAAAAAAAAAACAAAGATTTATTTTAAATTCATGTGTATGAATGTTTTGCTTAAATGTATGTAAAGGTACTACTCGTTGCCTGATGTTTGTGGAGCTGGAGGAGGTGCCATAATACCTGGAACTGGAGTTAAGGATAATTAATTGTAGGCCATTGTGGGTGCATGAAGCTGAACCCAGGACCTCTGCAAAAGTAGCGAGTGCTCTTAACTGCTGACCTATCTCTCTAGCTCCAGTTGATAACATTTGGTCAGGAATCTTTCTGCCCAAGTAATGCCCTCAGTATCTGTTTTGGAAACACCCACATTTAGCCCATGGTAGTGCATGTCTATAATCCCTATATTCTCAAGCACAGGCCTAATTAAAAGCTAACCCTAAATTCAAGACCATTTTTTTTTCTGTGTAGAGTTCCAAAGAAAGCTGGAGGTAGAAAACATGCAAAACCAAACAAACCCATTTGCCAACTTAACAGAAAAAGAATGTATTCACCAAAGAATTCCTGACTGCTAAGCTAGTCATGGAACCTTTAATAGGATTTTTAAGATAATATATGTGGATAGTGCTTTCCTGCATGTATGTTTGTGTACCATATGCATGTAGTAACCACAGAAACCAAAAGAGATTATTGAATCTGCAGGACTTGAGTTCAGACAGTTGTTAGCTGCTGTAAGATGCTGAGACTCAACACCTATGTCCTCTGGAAGAGCAGGCAGAGCTCTTAACTCCTGAGCCATGTCTTCAGCTCCCTGGATAGGGCTATACTTTATATATATACTTTAGGTTAGGAATGCTTGTAAGAAACACAACTACAGACATAATTACTCTTCCTTTTAAATTTTTATTTATCTGTATGTGTAGTGTCCCAGCATGTATGTCTATACTTTAATGAGTGCCTGGTTTCAAGGGAGGCCAGAAGAGGGCATTGAATCCTCTAAAACTGATGTTTCCTACATGAGCTGCCATGTGGGCATTGGGAATCAAACTCAGGTCCTCTAAAATAACAGCTGGTGCTCTTAATTGCTGAACCATCTCTCTAACCACATAACAACCTTTTAAAGTTAGCCAAACACTGGTGGTGAGGGGCTAGGCCAGATCTTTGAATCTGATAGGCAAGTATTTTTCCATCGTACTATCTATGTCCCTGACCTCTACCGCCCCCAATCCCTGCTCCCTCTCACCCCTAAGCAGGATTTCACTGTGTGGTTGTGGCTGGCCTCAAACTGGAGCACCTCCTGCCTCTGTCCCCTGAGTGCTAGGATTACGGGCAGACATGTAGTATCGCAGCTAGACCTGCTTTTCACTTTTACTTATCTAGTTTGGAGTCTGCCATCAGACACTGAAATGAACACACAGAACCACTAGACAGTTCAGTCTCTACATTTCCACAGAGGACCGTGCAAGCTTCTAGGAGTCCACAGAAAAATTCCCAGTACTGAAGAAGATGCTTTTTCATTTCAACTGAGAACTTAGAAAGCTTCAAGATAAAAACCATCTCCCACAGTGCAGGAAGCCTTGATGAAGAGTCCATTGTGGTCAGGAGTCTGTGCTAGCAGGCACAGGGCACAGGGCTTCCATGCACAACAGAGGAGCTGGTGACTACTCAGAAGGAGGACACTGGACTCAGCTCACTTTCTCTTGGCTGTGTTTCCCGGTACTTGGAGCGCTTGCAGTATTTGTACAATAGAAACACCAAGCTACAGACTCCAAGAAGCAGCAGAGCGAAGAGCACATACAACGCCGTCTGTGCTTCTGTGATGCCCAGCATCAGCCCCAGGAAGGGCACTTCTGTCTTCACAGGGCTGGCAGTGGGTTCAGCATCTAGGAGAGGACAATGGAGCTTAGGTTCTGGCATTCTGGAAAGGTCCTGCTGATCCTGGAGTCCAGAGACTGCATAGTACCCTCCTCCCAAACATACACAACAAAAGAAAGGTCACCGCTGTGGTGTTGGCATGGATACCTTCATGGCTGTGTTTTTGTATGTGCATACCATGATGCTCATGTATGGACAGAGCATAATTTTCAGGTCTCTATTTTCACTTTGGGCTCCTAGTATTAAACTCACACCATAACGCTTTTCCCTGCAAAACCATGAGCCATCTCACTGTGCCACCCAATGCCACATCCTTTATTCACTTGAGACTGGTCTCATGCTGCCCAGGCAGGCCTCAGTTATGCCAGGTACTCATGGATGACCTTGAACTTCAAATTCTACTGCCTCTACTTCCTAGGTGTTCAGATGCAGGGCCGGGCAATTGTAGCCTGTTGGTGTAGTATTGTGGGTATTGTCATAGCCGTTTATGTCTTATAGTCACCCAATAAGTACTAGCTGTATTATTTATGCAATCCTTAAGCTTGACCTAGAAACTACCTGGAAGTGTCTGTCCTTCTCAAGGAAGGTGCAGCAGTGACTTTGAGGTAGGACTGGAGGAATCTAGCTCTGCTCATTCCCACAGCAGGATCCAGACAGGCTCTGGAGAGTCCTGCAGCAGCCCAAAGGCACCTGGAGCACATGCTAATGAATGGAGGGGACAGAAGAGCAGGAGAAGGCCAGGAACTAGAGGAAGGTAGGTGGAAACAGGAGCTCCCTCTACCCTTTATCACAAAGTGTTTTTTCCTCCCAGGACTACCTACCGTCTGGTTGCTGTAGACAAGGGTGAGGTCCTTGTGCAGGGTCAGGAAAGCCATTGCAGCGCACTACAGAGGCATAGACCTTGGCCGATGCCTTGGGGATCCTTGGCAGAGAAGGGTCCGAGCGGTTCACAAAGTGCACACCAAACCTCTCTGAAAATCCTGTGGCCCATTCGAAGTTGTCCATTATGCTCCATAATGTGTATCCTCGAAGGTCCACCTTATCCTGTACAGTGGCTAAAAAAGATGCAGGGTGTGAACACTTTACATCAAGACACCTGTGTGCCAGGTCTCCTGAAGCCGGGCTCATAGTTGTCCCCACTGTTCTGCTTTGTAGAGTGTGAGTTCCAACTTTGAGGCCCTTCCTGTGTGCTAGCAGGTCCTCTACAGTGGACATGCGGGACCATTGGTATCTTTCTACAAAGACTCAATTCTGAATGGAACTAGGATAGCCTGAGCTAACCCCACAGCTTTCTTCTGTAGCTCGGGGATTGGTCTGAGTCAGGATCTTGATATACCCATGAAGAGGCAGGAGTGTTTAGAAGCAAAAGATCTGAGCTGTAGTTAAGACCTCCTGTCTGTTCCTTTGATGTAGAGGAGCACGGGCTTTACATATAGACACAAACAAATGTATATGTATATACATAACACACATATTATATATATATATATACACACACATATATATACATACATAATATGTATATCACATAGTTTGTAGCTGTGTGTCCATATGAATGCTGTGTGGTGCATGTAGAGGCCAGAGATGAGCCTCAGGTTCTATGCACCTTGTTTTTCTAGACAAGTAGGCTAGGCTGCCAGCCAAAGAACACCAAGGATCCACCATTTTCTCACTCCCCAGTGCCAGGATTACAAACACCCACCACCACACCAGCTTTCCACATGGTGTCTGGGATTGAACCCAGGGCTCGCGGTTGTACAGCGAGCACTTTCCCACCTTAGCTACCACCCCAGTCCTTCTATCTTGCAAACAAACAGCCCTAGAGCCACCAGACAACCCTTGTCTGCTCACAGAGGAAAGCAATGTGCAGAGATGCCAAACAGCAAGAAAGACTAAAATCAGGAACTATCTCAGGCCAGTACAGGAAAATGGGTTTACTTGCTGTGGGTAGGTGAGTCTAGGAAGGAAAAAGACTTCTGATTCTAGCCTCAAGCAAAGGCTCAAAATCCTTTGAGCAAAGGGCCTTGTCATTAGTGTCCCCGAGGGGCCAGGCTACTGTCCTGCAGACACTGATTCTCCAGCAATGAAGGAGCTCACTGGAGTCAGGCAGTGAGGTGGGAGCTCTTACCTTTGAGGGCCTCATTGATGTAGCTGCGGAGGTAGTAGATCCTGTCGGTGTCATTGAGTTCTGGGTCCCCCCGTCTGGTCACTCCATTCTCTGTGACATAAATTGGAGGGTTGTTGTATTCTTCCTTCAGCCAGTTCAAGATCCTCCGGAAGCCAAAAGGGGTCATCTTAAGCCAGAAGGAGCCAGAGTCAGGCCAAGAGCTGTCTGCAGTAGAGGCAACGCCCCTACAAATTCAGAAGGTAAAGAATGCATCTGGTTTATAAACCCCAGAGGGTAGCCTCAGTTGTTACATCTAAAATTCCATGAATCCTATTCACATAGGGCACCTCACATGAACATGAACAACTCCACATGTCCCCGGCTCCTGTCTGCTGCTGAATTGTAAATGTTACCATCAGAGAGTGCGTCCCCATGTAGTTGCTGTTATATGAACTCAGGACCTCTGGAAGAGCAGGCAGTGTTCTTAACTACTGAGCCATCTCTCCAGCCTCATGCAAGAATATCTTATTCTCGTTTCTCAGTGTTTCCTCCATGTATTTATACTATTTATATAGCACAGATATAATAGTTTGGCCTTTGTATTGAAAAAGAAACCAAAGACCTGTGTTAGGGAAAGCAGGAGGGAGATGCCATGTCACATGGCTGTCACGTGCGATAGCCATCAAGCAAATCCTGCTATACAGACCATCAGGTATGTTCTGAGGATGACAGACCTGAATCTACATTGGGAAAAGAGCACTTCCCTCCTCAGGTGTCCTGTTGTTTGTCTTACCTGTCTGCATCAAAGGAAGAGATGTCAGCAGGATAGTCGAGGTTGTAGGCCAGGACAGTGGTGTAGTGGTTGAACCCGAAAAAGTCAAAGGTGCCGTTGATCCTCTTCTTCTCGCTCTCTGTAAATTCAGGAAGCCTGGGAAGAGGGAGCCATTAGGGGAAGAATCAGGAGGAATCACACTTTGAGGAGAGACTGTCTGGACAGGGTAGGGGCACTCGGAACTCCAGACACGTGGTTATGACTAGAGCAGCTCCCACAAAGGGAAGCTCTTCAGGTGATGCTCCTGCCTGCTGCTACATCCCTTCTCCTCCCCAAAGATCCACTCTGCACACTGGTCTCACTGTCCTGGGTATGCTACCTGCGTCCCCCACTACCGTCCATTACCTTCAGACATTCTGAGTTTTATTATGTAAGATAGGTTTGACAACCAAGCCTGCATCTGAAGTAATTTCTTCTAACTATTCCTTTATGCTCTTAATTTAATCTTTGTCATACGTGTTCTCCCAGCTCACACTTTGTTCCTCTCTTTTCCTGGGCTTGCTTCATTCAGGAGCCCTCTGCTGTCTGTCCTTACTAACGGGGAGTTCTGAGAACTGAATGTTGGATTGTGGACTTCCGTGTCTGATTGATTATTTCACTGACCTGTGATCTCAACCCCTGCTTCTCTCTCTGGAGTCTGTAATGGCCCCTCAGCTGTGGCCTCAAGGCCATGTCCCTGTCCAGCTTCCCTGTGGCCCTGCCCTGCAGCAGGCTCCTCTCAGCTCTGCTGTATGTATTCTGCTTAGTCTTCCTCTGCCTGACTCGTAGCCCTGAGACACAGCGACCTCTGCTGCCCCAGCTTCTTGTTGAGGCCCAGCCCTACAGTGCCCTGCCTTGGCTCTGAAATCCCCAGGTCTACCAAGCTCCTGTTGTCTTTAGAGTTTTCTTTGTACTGAGGACTAGAATCCCATGCTGGCCTGTCAGCTGCTGGAGGAGCCAGACTCTGCCTATGGACCCTACCACTTAGTTCTGACCCAGGTGTGCAGTATCTGCTGAGCAAAGCTGTGTGCAGGGCCCAGAATGTCCACTAGCAGACTGCTACATCAGACACAGTGGCATAGACTTGCACATCAGAACTGCCCTACACAGGCCAGGTGTGTGCTACAAGGTAAGAACTACAGTTTTTAATATCCTCAGATGGGAAGGAAGGCAGACCTTGAAAGAAAGACTCAAAGGCTATTAGGAATGAATGTCTGCTGAATTTCTATCATCCTCTGCTGCTCAGATGAGCTAAAGTAGGGCTTTTGAGTCTGTTCCCATAAAGCCAGGGACCATGTCTTTGTGCCTTTCCACATGTCACACCTCCAATCCCAGCTGGGTGTTGGTTTTGAAGACAGGCAGCCTTGTTCTGAACATCACTTTGGTGGTGGGGCACTCTGCCCTGACCTTTATTACTCTCTTTAGTATTAACAGCACCTTGGAAACCATCACTTCCAGTTGCTGCAACCAGGAAGAGAGCAGATCAGGGAAGCAGGGATGCTCTGTTGTAAACCACTGCCATCTGCTGGCCAAGTGACAAAAAGTATGTGCCTGACAGTCCCCAAGCAATGGCTTTCTCTCAAGGTGATAAACAGAGCAAGTAAGTAAACTGGGGAACAAGGCAATGGAGTTGCTTAGTACCGGGTACTCTTGGGACAGTTTCTGGGGCTATCCTGGAGAACAATAACATTAATAGCGATGTCTCACCGGGCACATTCCCGTGCCAGGATTGAGCTCAGTTTTCTTTTGTTTTAATTAAAAAATATTCTTTCTCAGGCTGAAAAGGAGGATTAGAGGTCAAGATTGCTGCCTTCTCTTCCTAAGGTCCTGAGTTCAATTCTGACAAACCACCTGATGCCTCACAACCATCTAGAATGCGATCTGATACCCTCTTCTAGTGTGTAGGCATGCATGCAAACAGAACACTGAATATATAATAAATACATTTTTTATAAAAAGAAAATAGTTTTCTCGTACAAAATGTTTTGAGTATATTTTCCCCTTCTTCAGCTCTACCCTCCCCACCTCCCTTGCTCACCCAATATTTTTTTCTTCTATTTCAAAAACAAAAATCAAATCAAAGCAAACAAAAGCCCCATCCATATATCAGTGGCTCACTCAATCTCATCAGAAACCCCTCTTCCTGCAACAGATGGGAATTAACGGACAGCCACATATGGACAAGGTGCAGAGTGGGAGACTTCGGAGCACGGGAGACTTTGGAGCACTCTCATAAATGGTGTCGTCCTCAAACCCTCCTGCCCTCCCCTTGAGAACTGTGTGCAGAAGAGAAGGTGCAGAAGACTGTAAGAGTTAGAGGTGATGGGTGACCCTAAGTGTCTTCCTGAGTTTTACAGATGCTATCACATGCCATCTTCATAGCAAGGACACGAGTTCTAGGTATGGTGCCCTTCCTGGCACTGACACTCACACCGTTCAATCACTGCTGAGGACACAGCACTGACCTTGACTTGCTGAGGCCCTCCGCCAGGCTCCTTTCAAGCACCCGTGTCTTCATCACCTCCGGGTAATCTCCGTTTTTGAAGATGGGGTGTGCAAACCAGCCTCCCATGAACTGTGTGGGGGTAAATCACTGTTGAAACTGACATGGGCACCAGCAGGCTAGGGGAGGCTGTACCATCGGGGTCACTCTCTCCCTCGGGTCAAGGGTCTTCACTGCACATGACTGTTTCCTGCTGGCCTCTGCTTACTATACTACAGACTTCCAGGGGCTGTATAAGGACATCACTGTTCTGAGAATTAGAAACTAGGGGCGCTGGAGTTCCTCAGAATTTAAGGAACTCTTGGCACCCAGAGGTGATGGCTACAAGCCTCCTCTATAACCTACTGTAGAGGTTAGAGTGGAGGAAGTTACCATCAAGTCAGTGCTGCATCCAGTGAGGCCTACATTGGACAAGGTCTCACTGTAGCATAGGCAAGCCTCAGACTTGCTATGTAGCCAAGGATTCCCATGAACTCCCGATCCTCCTGCTTCAGTCTCCAAATGCTAGGCTCACAGGCATGCATCACCACAAGCAGGCTTATGCAGAGCTGAAAACAAAACCTCAGGCTCCATGAATGCTAAGCAAGCACTCAACAATGAGTTTCCTCCCTAGCCCTGTACTATCTTTTTTGGTAGTGTAGACAGTGGCAGTGGTGGTGTGTGTGTCTATGTGTATGAGGTGCAGTGAGAGTGGGTGCCATGCTGGGGGTTAGAAGACAACTCTGGAGTCTCTTCTCTCTGTCCTTCCTTCTTATTTTTAAATTTATTTATATTTTATGTTCATTGGTGTTTACCTGCATGCATATCTGTGTAAGGGTGTATGATCCCTGACAACTAGACTTACAGACCCTGTGAGCTTCCTAGTTAGTGCTGATAATTGATCCTAGGTCCTCTAGAAGAACAGACAGTGTTCTTAACTGAGGAGCCATCTCTACAGTCCTAGAGAAGCACTGATTTCTTTCCTGTATTTTTAAAAATATGGATGAGTGCTCTATCTGGTGTATTCCTTTCTGTGAGAGGAGGGCATCGGGTCACACTATAGATGCTGGTGAACCACCACATGACTCTTGGGAATTGAACTTACCGCCTCAAAAAAAGCAACCTCGTGCTCCTACCTGGTAAGCCCTCTCTACAGCTGCTTCTCCTTCCTTTTTTTTTTCACCCCAAGAAATGGCTTCTCTGTAGCTTTGGTGACTTTCCTAGAACTTGCTGTGTAGACCAGGCTAGCATCAAACTCACAAAGATCTGCCTGCCTCTGCTTCTTAGGTGGTGCATTGAACACGTGTACCACTACTGCCAGGCCTCTTTCCTTCTTTACATGGGTTCTGAGAATAGAATTTAAGTCACCAAGCTTGGATTGACAAGCACCTTTACCCACTGAGCCATCTTGCAACCCACAGACAATTTTTTTTAAGACTTAAAACACAGTCTCTGGCTGGAGAGAAGGTTCAATAGTCAAGGAAACTTGCTGCTCTCCAGAGGACCTGAGTTTGGTTCTCAAGAGCCTGGTCATATGGCTCACAACAATTCCTGGAAATCTGATTCCATTTTCTGACCTCCACAGACTCCTACACTCACAGGCACACGTGCAAACAGAGAATTAAAAATAAAATAAATCAGGTGGTAGTGGCACACATCTTCATTCCAGCACTCTGGAGGCAGAAGCAGAAAGTTCTCTGTAAGTTCCAGATTAACCTGGTCTACAAATTAAGTTCCAGGATTTTCAGGGCACACAGAAACCCTGTTTCCAAAAACCAAATAAATAATTTTAAAAGATCTTTAAAAAAAAAAAAACAAACCAGTCTCTTATAACTCATCCCTCTCTGTCACAGCAACTTCTGAGTAAGAAACATCTAGTTCACTGTTGAAAAACCTGAAGAACGGAACAGTTAAGCATTTCCCCTCAGGATCACAAAATCAAGTAAGAACAAAACTGGCTTAGATCTAAAACCTTTGATTCCTGGTCTCCATCTACTTCTTTCAGAGCACAGTGGGAGAGAAGAGAGCCAAGAAGATATATTACCCAGAGGACACACCTGGACATGCCTCCTGGCAGCCTCTACGTCCTCCTGTTTAGAGGAATCCCTGGGCTCAGCCCAGTCACTGCTGATGGTGATGGAAATCAGGCCTCCCTGGCTAGCACGGTACTTGTCATTGTAGAGATGCCAAGCCTCAGCGTGAGCCTTTATTAGGTTGTGGCCGACAGTGTATGGAGCTGTGCCAGGCCTGGAGGAGATTCCTGGAAACACACACAGGAATGTCAGCAGAAAACACCATCCTCCCTGTGTATGGGAAGAGGGATTTGACACCTGGGAGACTGGTACTCCAATCCAACATCTCCTTCCTACTGGAGGGCAGACAGTAGTCAGCCTCATAGTGCCTTTCCCAGGAGAACAGGCAGCAAAGAGTGCTTGTAAGAAGGGAATGGATTGTTTGTGGGCAGCAGCCAGCAGCACTCTGGCTGAGAGAAGGTACTTGATCTATGGTGGCTTATGTCCCCTCCTCTGGTGGGACTTCTACTATGACGTATGCTCAGTTGACATCCTAGAGCTCTAGGGGACACCATAAAGTCAGGACTGGAGGACACACCCAAGGGCGACAATAACCACATCAGGAGAACAAGTGCTCAAATCAAAGTGCCAACTAGAGCCACAGAAGATGCATCTATCTGTGATTTGAGAAATACCTCCCAATCCATTTCAAGTTTAGTGTGTGTGTGCAGGAGCATGTGCTGACATGTGTGACTGTAGGTGGAGTTCA
This sequence comes from Myodes glareolus, assembly GCF_982192425.1. NCBI lineage: Eukaryota > Metazoa > Chordata > Mammalia > Rodentia > Cricetidae > Myodes > Myodes glareolus. The sequence goes on along the minus strand of NC_142030.1, from coordinate 96,210,153 downwards.
GAGGACTTAGGTATCATTCAGAGAGAGACCACCTTCTTCTGTGTGACAGGATCACTTGTGGACCTAAACTAGGCTGGACTGAGGGACATGGGAGCCTCAAAGGGTCACCTGACTCTGCCTTCTTAGGGATAGGGTTACAAAGGTGTCACTGTACCTTGTTTTTCTATTTGTATGTTTTATGTTTTACATGGGTTCTAGCGAGAACTCAGACCCCCAGACCTGCATGGTAAGCACTTTAGAGCTGAGCCTTTTCCCCAGGCCCGTGGAGGTAGGGACTACAACACACTGCCTGGCCATGACTTCTCATGATACCTGGATCCCAAGGTTTCACTGTCCTAAGAATGTCATTATCCAAAGAGCGGACAAGTTGGATCTCGGACATTTACCTGGAGCATACAGCCCACTGCCATAGCCATGGGCCGCAATGACGTAGGGCTCATTCAGTGTCATCCAAAACTTCACCTTGTCCCCCAGCCTCTCGAAGAGCACATCTGCATACTCCTTAAACAGCTGCACAATTGTCTCATTCTCCCAGCCCCCAATGTCTTGCAGTGCCTGGGGCAGGTCCCAGTGATGTATGGTCACCTGGGGGGAAGCCAAATCAATGTTGTATCCACCATCTCCTCAGGAAGCCAGCGACATGAGACATGCAAGGACACTCACACGGAAAGGTTCATGGAGTTCTGAACTTTCTCCACGACAGGGAAGAAAACATTTCATTCTCTAACTCTGCACCATGTGAATCTATGGACAGTTCAAAACTCAAGTTACAAAACCATTTAGGTGCTTGGGTGATGGCTCAGCAGGTGCCTGCCACCAAACCTGATGATCTAGGTTCAAACTCCAGGATCCACACAGGGGAAGGAAAGTGGTCACTCCTATATAGATTTTCTCTGATACACACACACACACACACACACACACGTGCGCACACAATCTGGGGTTCGCAATAGAGTCTTGCCTAGCATGCATCAAGCCCTGGGTTCCATCCATACAGCACGGTGGTGCACACCTGAAAGTCTGTATCTGGGATACAGAACAGAAGTTCAAGAACATCTCCAGCTACATAAGGAGTAAGAGGTCTGCTGGGATATTGGAGGCTTTTTCCTCAAATGTAGATAAATAGATAAATAAATACATAAGACCCTATTTGATAAATAAATAAATAAGTGGATATGAGCAGCAGGCAGCACACCTTAAAAATATATAGAGTAAATGAATAAAATAATATCCCAGCACTTGTTTGTATAATAAATGGGTTCCTCTGACCCACTGCCTCCAGGGACCACACTCACCTGTGGTGTGATGCCAGCAGCCAGCAGTGCATCTATCAATCGAACATAGTAGTTGAGGCCAGCTTCATTGATGAACCTGGTGGTTCCGTCTGGGAGGACTCGAGGCCAGGAGATGGAGAATCGATAGTGGGACACACCCAGGTTCTGAAGGGCCACCACGTCCTCAGCAATCTTGTGGTAACTGTCACAGGCCACATCTCCATTGTCGTCATTCTCAATCTTCAATGGTGTGTGGGAAAATGTGTCCCAAATACTGAGTCCTTTGCCATCTGCTCTCCAGGCGCCTTCGATCTCAAGATGACAAGAGGTGGTCTAAGCCATCTGACCAAAAACATTCCCTTCTGCAGCTCCCTGGGGAGCCTTCTCTGCACACCCTGCTGCCAGTTACTAAAGTTGCCCTGCAAACATGGCAGCATCACACTGCACTCTGCTACCGTGATGGTTTCCCATATCACCATGCAGTGTAAGCACATGTGTGTGTGTGCACGCATACACTCGCATACACACCCATGCACATGAAAGAGAGACAGAAACAGAGAGCCTCACATAGCCTCTGCTGGCTTTGAACTCTCATGTAACAATGGAACCGAGTACTCTACTGAGTCACATCCCCAATTCCAAGAATGGGTATCGCATTTTAGTTTCCCAATTAATGCTGGCAGTGGGGTCTGGCATATGGTAGGTACTAACAAAAGGTACTGAGTGAACAATTTCACGTCCCCTACCACCTCTAACTACAGTCAAGCCAACTGCAAGGATAATGGTGTGGAGAAAGTTATTTGTAGTCCAGACGTACATGGCTGTTTCTATGCCTTCCTTCTCTCTAACTTCCTTCCAATAAGACTTTGGAGGACGCCCATCTGTGGTGTTCAGTGGGTAGATAGGTACCACCTTTGTAATTCACTTTCAAACATTTCAACAAATATGGTGGGACAGCAAATATGGTTGGCATTCTAGTGCTTGCTTAGAGAGGAGCAGAGTGGAATCAATATGAGAACTGCCATAGGAACCATGTGTGTGGAGGTGGCCAGGATCAAAGCCACTAGCCTAGGGTGCCAGGAGCTAGATTTATATATATATACACCTTAGTATAAAGAGTTATTCACCGGATAAAGGAGATGCAAATATGAAAAATGAAAGGGCTAGCATTTCCTTATAGATTTGAACTGGATGTATGGATATGAACTCACGACTTTAAATATACAAACTGTAGGGCAGGGGGATAAGGCTAAGTTAGATGAGACATTGAGACCCTGGGCTCCATCCCCAGCACTACGTATGCTGAGAGTATTTAGGCATGCTAGTAAGCCTGATATTTGGACAGTAGAGGCAGGAGGGTCAGAAGTTCAAGGTCATCTTGGGCTACAGAGTGAGTTGGTTTACATAAGACCCTGTCTCCTGTATAATTAATTAAGGAATGCAAAGTGGGAAGGGTCAAGGGTAAAATGACAGAAAATACGTGTGGGTCCATCCATGTGTTATGCAGTTCCGACTGCTGAGAGGACCTACAAGTTGGGACACTCCAGGGGCAGAGAGGACACCAGACGACAATTGTTGGCTGCTGTATAAAACAGCTGGGTCTCACCAGAGAAATGGCCGCTTAACAGCTGGGGAGGAAGAGGAATAGAGGAGCCCAGTGTGTCCGAAGGGATAGGAAGTCAGACTGGGGTGAGACTCAACTGGTCGAGGCTTTTCTAGCATGCGTGGACCCCAGGCTATCCCATCCCAGCACTGAGAAACCAGGCCTAGCGCTGCACACCTGTAACCCCAGCATTCGAGGAAATGGAGGCAGAATGGTCAAGAATCCAAGAATATGGGCTGCTCAGCAAATTCAATGCCAGCCTGATCTGTATGAGACCCTGTCTCAAAAAAAAAAAAATTGGAAAAAGTGGAGGAGGAAGAGAAGAAGATGAAGAAAGGTGGAGCCCCACGCCCACTGACGGGTCACCATGTCTGCACTGAGCACACCCCTTGCCCTCTCTCTTTCATCTTTCCTCTTCCTGAGGAAAGGGAATCACAGCACCATATGTTCTGTGTTTACCTTCCTGGTCATGAACTCAGTAGCAGGCCCAGGTCAGAGCATCAGAAAATGCCCGGATTGACCCCAGAGCCAGTTAGGTCAGCTGACGCACAGGTGGAGCCTCCAGGGAGATTACATGTTTGCATGCTCTTCCTGAACCTTCTGTCATGGCTCTACCTGATCCATCTGGCCCTTCAAATGTCCATCTCAGTCCTTCACAAGTTCTACAGACACCTAGGAAACAAATGTCTGGCCAATCTATAAAGAAGTTTCTAGACTGAATTAATTAAGGAAAGAAAAATCACTCTTAATGTGGGCAATTACCGTTCAGTGGCTGGAATTTACCAAATAAAACCAAGAAACTGAACTGGGCACCAGAACCCATGTCTCTCTGCTTCCTCACTGAAGATGCTATGTGACCAGCTGCCTCACCTGGCTGCTGTCAGGACTTCTCCTCCTTCTTAAACTGTGAACCTGAAATTAATCCTTCCCTCCATAAGTGGCCTGTGTCAGGTAACTTACCACAGCTACCAGACAAGTAACAAGCCAACCTTTCCCACAGAGATCTAACTGACTTTGGGGTCTGAGGACCTGGATCCTCATGCACACACAGACTCGTCTGTGCAGGTTTGCTAGCGGCTCTGGCTTGTGTGCCTCCAGTCCTGTGCACATGCTTGGGCCCAGCAGCCTGTAGGAAAGTGAGCTCATGGCTCCACACTCCTCACCTGATATGCAGCAGTAGACGTACTCCAGATGAAGCCCTTGGGGAACTCTCCATACACGAACTCATCCTCCTTGGCCAGGGGCATGCCATTGTTAGTAATGACCTCCGTGTAGTATCTGGCTGAGGCTCTTGCTGTTCGAGGCCTGGTCACATTGTCAAAGTCAACATGATACAGTCCAAACTTGACCGTGTAGCCTGACAGCCACTCGAAGTTGTCCATCAGCGACCAGGCAAAATACCCTCGAAGGTCCACACCATCCAGCCTGTAGGCTAGGATATGCCAAAGAGAGGAGAAGAAAGCTTTAGCCAGTAGGCAGGGCTCTCAAGAGTCCCGGTCCTGTGCTGGTACTGGACTCCAGGCTATGCCCTATGCTAAACCACGCACGTGTGCAGGCACATGCTTCCTGAGAGAGGAACATGTCACCTCATCACTCGTACTTTTTGCTTTTTGTTGTTTTGCTTTTGTCTTTTGTGGGTTTGTTTTTTGTTTTTTGTTTTTTATTTTTTTAATGAGACAAGGTTTACTATGTCACCCTGGCTGTCCTGGAACACACTTTGCAGACCAGGCTGGCCTCGTACTCAGAGTTCACCTACCTCTTCATCCCTAGCCGTGCAATTAAATTGTGCACCACCACCAGTTTTCAATCTTACTTTTCCTGGCCTCAATGACCTTACAGCAAGTGTTATTTGTTTTTTTTTAATATTTATTTATTAACCATACAAAGTACTGCTGGCAAGGAAGGCACCAGGTTTCATTACAGATGGTTGTGAGCCACCATGTGGTTACTGGGAATTGAACTCAGGACCTCCTGAAGAGCCGACAGTGCTCTTACCCTCCGAACTATCTCTTCAGCTCCCAGCAAGTGTTATTTGTTAAGGTAAAGGGATATGCCTCAAATTCAAGAGCCTCAGCCTGCTTAGCTAGTAAGCACACAAGTGTAAATTTCTTGATATCATTTGTATCATTTTAAGACAGGATCCCAAGTAGTGCAGGCTGGTCTTGCACTCACTCTACAGTCAAGAATAAACTTGGATTTTTTTCTGCTTCTCCTGCCCCTCCTGCTCCAGTGTGGAATTGCAGGTGTGCACCTTGCCCACTCTAGGGCTAGGAGTGGAGACTGGGGCTGTGTATTCTGGGCAAGCAGTTTACTAACTGAGCCTCATCCCCTGCTCTAGAAGTGGGAACTTTACCTTTTTATGTAAATCTCTGTGTGTGTATGAGTGAGCAAGTGTGTGCAAGTGTGTGTGTGTGTGTAGGCTAGAACACAACCTCAGATGTCTTTTTTAATTTTTTTTATGATTACTTATTCTTATTTTATGTGCATTGGTTGAAGGTGTCTGAACCCCTGGAACTGGATTTTCAGACAGTTGTGAGCCGCCATGTCGGTGGTGGGAATTGAACCTGGGTCCTCTGGAAGAGCAGTCAGTACTCCTAACCGCTGAGACATCTCTCCAGTCCCTCAGACATCTTTTCTGGGACATCATTCACTTTTCTTTTTCAAAGCCTCGCAGTTGACCTGGAGCTCACCAAGCGGTCTAGGCTGGTGGGCCAGAGAGCCCCAAGAATGCACCTTTCTGCTCCCTTGGCACACAGATTACAAATGTACTAAGCCTGACGTTTTCCTGGAAATTGAACTCTGGTCCCTATGCTCTCAAGACAACACTTTACTAACCTAGCACTGCCCCAAGCCCAAAAGAGTTCAGAGTGCTTGCCAGAGCATGGGACACATGACAGACCGAGGACAGGGAAACTGGACACAAGAGAGGCACAGGACAGCGAGAATGGAGGTTTAGTGAGAGCGGCTGAAGCCTCACGTACCTTTCAGAGCCTCGTTGATATAGGTTTTGTGGTAGAATATCCTGTCAGTGTCATCCAGCGAGGGGTCGTCCAGGCCGTATCCATTCTCTGAGATGTAAATGGGAATGTCGCCATACTCTTCCTTGATCCAGTTCAGCAGCCTCCGCATCCCCCAGGGCACGGCTGGGAGCATTGACGGGGAGGTCAACGAAGAGTCCATATTGCTGACCGTGAGCTCACAGTCATCATAATAGCTGGGTGGAGTCAGCCTTGGAGTACTGTGCTGCACAAACACGGACGAGTAGGTGTTGAGGCAGAAGACATCGGCGGTGCCCCTGATGTACACCTTCTCCTCCTCTGTGAAGCTGGGCAGGCGGGAGCCCGCCAGGTGCTGCAGTTCACTCCTGTTCCCCACGTTCCATTTCATGACATCTGGATAGTCCCCGTTTCTAAAAATGGGGTGGGCAAACCAGCCCAGGGAAAACTGCAGCATCCGGTCGGCAGCTTCCACATCTCTTAGGACTCCTGGGTCTTTGGGTTCCACCCAGTGAGCGTTGAGGCTCAGTGAGATGACCCCCTTCTGCTCCTGCCTGTATTTCTCATCATAAGTATGGTAGACTCTAGCATGAGCCTTGAGGATGACGTGGCTGACCCTGTAAGGTGCCCAGCCCGGGTCCTGCACATTTGGGGGAAACTCCCCGGAACCATAGCCAGACAGCGACACTAAATAGGGCTCATTAAAGGTCATCCAGAACTTGACTCTGTCACCAAAGGTCTGAAAACAGAAGTCAGCGTAGCTGTCGAACAACTCGATCAAAGAAGGGTTCTCCCAGCCTCCAATATCCTGGAGGGCCTGGGGCAGGTCCCAGTGAAACAGTGTCACCATGGGGAGGATGTCGCTCCGCACCAAGCCATCAATCAGACTGTTGTAATAATCGACACCGGGATTGTTGAGGGAACTGTTTCTTCCCGTTGGGAAAATCCGAGGCCAGGAGATAGAGAACCTATAGGCCTTGACCTTCAGGGCGCGAAGAATGTTCAGGTCGGCTTCCAGTTGGTGATAGCTGTCACAAGCTATGTCTGCGGTGGCATTGTCTTTCACGGTGCTCCCTGTGCTGTGGGTGAAGTTGTCCCAGATGCTGGGCCCTTTGCCATCAGCATCCCAACCTCCTTCGATCTGATAGGCCGAAGTGGACACGCCCCACAGGAAGTCATCCCTGAATGTGCCATGATAGAACAAGTCTCTCTCAAACTTGGGCTGGTTGGAGAACTTCTCCCACACGATTTTAGCCTGGGAGGGCACCTCAGATGGGGAGTTGTAGACGGTTGTGACTCTGGAGGAAAAGTCTGCTTTCACAGGCACTGGGGTTCTTCTCAGCTCCTTGGCAGGGAAACCATTCTTTTCAATGATGCCAGTGAAGAAGTGGGCAGATCTCCTGGCAGTTCTCGGTCTGCTGCTGTCACTGAAGTTGACACGGTACAGCCCGAACCTCTGGCTGTACCCTGGGGGTCCTTCGAAGCCATCAATGAGGGAACGAGCAACGTATGCACGGACATCCACAAAATCCTCCTTGACAGCTGTAAAGAGAAAATAAAGTCAGTCTTGTGTGAGTGCGTGTGTGTGTGATGTGTGTGTGTGTGTGATGTGCGTGTGTGTGTGTGAATGCATGGGAAAGCCAGAAGACAACCTCATTTGTTGTTTCTTAGGATGCCATCCCCCTTTAGTTTTCCTTACTCTTTTTTTAATTTGAAAATCATTTTATGTGCATGGGTGTTTTCCCTGCATGTATGTCTGTGCACCACATGTATGTAGTGCATGCAGAGGCTGGAAAGGAGCATCAGATCCCATGGGGTAGAGTTTCAGAGGGGTGTGAGCTGCTGTGTTGGAACTGGGACTTGAACTCATGTTCTCCAGAAAAGCAGCCTGTACTACGATATTTTTACTCTTTTGTCTTTGGGGACCACTAGCAAATCCCCCATGTAAATCACACATGACACTTATACTCAGTTATGAATGCCCAACTTTGGCTTGTTTCTAGCCAGCTTTTCTTAAATTATCCCAAATACCTTTCGCTCTGGGCTTTTTCCTTTGTTTACTTCTGTATGTCTTCCTTTCCACTGTGACTGGCCGTATTGCTGGGTCGCTGGAGCCCTGTGTCCTCCACTCTTTGTTCTATTTCTTCTTGCTCTCTCTCTTCCTCATTTCCCCTTCTATTTATCCTCTCTGCCTGCCAGCCCTGCCTATCATTGCTCCTGCCACCCAACTGGCCATTCAGCTCTTTATTAGACCATCAGGTGTTTTAGACAGGCAAAGAATCACAGCTTCACAGGGTTAAACAAATGCAGCATAAACCAAAGTCACACACCTTAAAATAGTAATTCCCAACATTGCCAATGCTCTTAACTGCTGAGCAATTTCTCCGGCTGCCACCACCCACCTGAGTCAATACACATTACAAAAATAATAACAAGGTGGCTGAGGCTGACTTCAAATTCTGTGGAGCTGAGGGTAAACGCGCACTCCTGACCCCACGGCCTCCACCTCCTGAGCACTGGTGTCACAGGCACACACTCCCTAGTTGACACAATGTTGGGGATGGAACCCACGACGGTCAGAATGCTAAGAAAGAACTCTACCAAGTACATCCTGGGCCTATTTAATTGTTTTTAAGACAAGCTCTCATTAAGTATTCCAGGATGACTTTGAACTCTCAATCCTCCTGCCTCTGATTCCAGCTCTTTTGGATAAAGGGTTGCCCCAGGCCTAGGAACACGTGTCCCTAATAGGAAAGATCACACGAAGATGGAGGCATGGACTGGCGTGAAGCCGACCTCCCCACTCTCCATATATAGACTGTGGCTGGAGAAGATATGGAAGACTGGGCTAGGCTATTAACCCCGTCTTCTCAGATGGCCGAGTCTCTGAAGACAGCATCCCTGTCCCTGCTCACTGGCTTCTGTGAGTGACAGCCAACATCAACTGATCTAGGTTAGTGACCCATGTGCTGAAAACCACTTGCCCTCCTTTTCCACTTAAAGAAGACGCATTGGGTCCAACTGAGCATGTATGCACGGCTCACCTGCAGAACAGGGAGGTCAATGCAGACTGGATAGCAGCTGAGGGAGATGGGACTCAAAGGGGGCAGCGCACTGAGGGGAGTCAGTGGGTTGGGGTCCTGTCCTAAGCGTCAGTCCATGCTGTATCCCACTGTGGACTGAGTCTCCTAAGAAAAGATGACATTACTCAACTACGTCTTTACTGTCTTATGCAGTTCCAGGCTCCTCACGATCTCAATAAACACTGATTAACTAAGAGCGCGAGAATACCGGACTGGAGAGGCTGAAATGGCTTAGTAAGTATAAGCTCTTGTTGAGCAATCCTGAAGGCCTGAGTTCAGTCTCTGGTCTGCCCCCTCAAACACCTGTGAAGACTTGGGGAAGAGCCGGCCCCTCGAGATCAGCAGGTTAACCTTCTTACCCTTGAGCACCTCGTTGATGTACAGGTAGAAGTAGTTTACTCTCACTGAGTCGTCAAGGAGATCCTCTCCTTCCCCTACAGGCATGCCATTCCCAGCCAAGAAGATGGGAACTTTTCCTTTCGTGTATTCCATGGAAGCAAACCGAAGCAGCCTCCTTAGGCCCCAGGGCACCACCCGGATCCAGGGAGATGCAGTCTGGGGCCACGTGGGGTCTACGTACTGGGAGAAGCCTCCGATGTTATCATAGCTGGGGATGCAGGTCTGCTGGGCAGCGCTGCTGACCAGCCGGGATGTGTAGTGAGACAGACCAAGGAAGTCCGCAGAGCCTTTCAGGAGCTGCTGCTCCGCTGCAGTGAACTCTGGGAGTTGGGCCAGAGGACCCCCACACTGCTGGTTTACCTGCTGGATCTGGGCCCGGAGGGTGGTGGGGTAGTTCCCATCCACAAAGATGGGGTGAGCGAACCAGCCCAGCATGAAGTGCAGGAAGCGCTCAGCGGCAGCAAGGTCCTGGGGACTCTTCCCATCCAGGGGCTCTGCCCAGTCTGAATTGAGCACGATGCCCACGCGGCCCTGCTGCTGTTGGCGATGGTGAAGGTCGTAGTGATGCCAAGTTCTGGCGTGCGCCTTGAGGATCAAGTGAGCCACCTCGGGAGGAAAGGAGGACGAAAATAATGTCAACAGTGGCACCAGCTAGTCAGTAGTGTCACCAAGTTCCTGCTGACGTCAGCAGAACCAGCCATGGGTCTGGGACGTGGCTGGATTGTTAGACAGCCTCATAGTCACAGAACCCGGGGCTCCATTTCCTGCACTAATGAACCTGGCATGGTGGTGCAAGCCTGTACTGACAGAACTCGGGAGGTGGAGCAGGAGGATTGCTGGTTCATCCTTGTCTGCATAGCAAGTTCAAGGCCTTGTCTTCTCGGCTGTGTAGAGCTACAGCTTAGAACCATCAGGCAAAGGGACCCTTCCTTCCCCAAGTGCCTTTTGTGGTGGTGTTCTTTGTATTTCAAGACTGGGTTTGTCGTGTAGCCCTGAGTGTCCTATGGTGGCCTTGAACTCAGAGATCCACTTGCCTCTTCCTCTCAAGTGCTGGGATTAAAGTTGTGTGCCACCACCACCCATCTGCAAGTGCTTTTGACAGGTGTATTGTCCTAGCAGTGAGAAAAGGAACTGCTATAGAAATGAGGAGAAATGAAGACTTTCTCAGCCTGTATATAATATATCTAAAATATCACAGGAGACACTATAAACGCTCAGGAAATTCTTACCTATAACAAAAGCTTACCAAAGCCAGCTGTGATGGCTCAGTCTGTACTTTAGAGGCTGAGGCAGGAGGATTTCTGTGTGCTGAAGACTGAGCACTCTGTGTTTCATGTTAGCTTGAGCTACAAACTGAGACCTATCTCAATAAAGCAATGCAAATAAATAAATAAAATCTTAACGGCTATGACTACAGCTGAGTAATATGTACAGAAGTCTTTCCTGAAATGCAGAGCCCTGGGTCTACCCCATAATCCTGGGCAAGAGCGGCACATGTCTGTCATCGCAGCTCCAAGGAGGTGTGGACTGAACCCAGCCCACGTGTGTGCTAGGAAAGAGCTCTACAGCTGAGGACAATCCTCCAAGCCTGGAACTTGTCCTTGGAGTCCAGGAGTCTTGACCAGGCCTGAGGATGTGGCTCATTTGGCCAAGTGCTCACGTATTATGAAGAAGCCCTAGGTTTCATTCTCACCCCTGTTTAAAACCCACGCATGGTGAGAGATGCCTGTGACCCCCAGCTCTTGGGATAACAAGCAAAAGGTCAGGAGTTCAAGGTTATCCTCAGCCTAGGTGTACAAGAGGACACTAACAACACATTCTTATCCTTCCCTCTGTTTTTCTTTCCAGGGCTGGGAGTCCACAGCCTGATGTGCCTTCTAATTGACAGGAGTTGAGGGGTGGGAGAAAGTACCTTAAAAGAAGCCACTCCCGGGTCAGAGATGCCTGGTGGGTGCTGCCCAGTGCCATAGCCTGCATAGCTTATCACCCATGGCTCGTGGAAGGTCACCCACAGCTTCACACGGTCCCCAAATGTTGAGAAGCAGAAGGCTGCATAGTCCAGGAAGGCATCCACCACACTCTCGTTCTGCCACCCGCCTTGATCCTGCAGGGCCTGGGGCAGGTCCCAGTGGAACAGCGTAGCCATGGGCTCGATGTGGGAGTCCAGCAGGCTGTCTATCAGTCTGTTGTAGTAGGCGACACCTTGCAGGTTGGGGCTGCTCTTCTGCCCAGTGGGGAACAGCCGGGACCAGGAGATGGAGAATTTGTACACCCCAGCCCTGAGGCCTCGGAGCAGGGCCACATCGGAGGCTGGTTTGTGGTAACTGTCACTGGCCACCTTTGCTGTCGCTTGGCCCTTGGCAGCGTTCAGGTCACTGTAGCTGTCCCAGATGCTCGGCCCTCGGCTGCCTTCTGCCCAGGCTCCTTCCACACTGAAGGCTCCAGTAGACACGCCCCAGAGGAATCCCTCTGGGAAGACATCTTGCAGGAAGGCATCCCTTTCTGCCCTAGACTGGTTAGCAAAGGCTGCCCAGACTGTCTGGTAGGCTGAGACGGGGGAAGAGGGCACAGCTGCTGTCTCCTGCTGCTGCTCAGTCTGAAAGGCCAGGCTGTCGGTTAGAGAACAAGATGGGCTGTGGGGTAGAGCGACATCAAGGGACACAATTAATGACTGAGTTACAAACGTCCCACAGGGTCAGGCATGGAGGCTCATGCCCTTCTCTCAGCACTCAGGAGGCAGATGCAGCCAGATGTCTGTTAATGTGAGGCCAGCAGGCCAGCCAGGGCTACACAGTGAAACCGTAAGGAGAATGAGAAAAAGAAAAAGGCAGAAGAAAGGAGAAGAACAAGGGGAAGAAAAAAGAAGGATGAGGAGGAGAGAAGAGAAGGCAAGCAAGAAAGAGAGACAGAGAAAGAAAGAAAAAAAGAAAGAAAGAAAAAGAAGAAAGAAAGGAAGAAAGAAAGAAAACAACAGAAAGAAAGTAAAGGAGGAGCAGAAAGGGAAGAAGGTCGGGAGGTAGAAGAGGGGAAGAAGGATCAGGAGGAATAGAATGACAGTTAGGAGAAAGAGACAAAGAAGAGAGAAAATGAAAAAAAGAAAAAAGGAAGGGAGGACGGAAGAAAAAGAATGAAAAATTAAGAAAGGAAGAAAAAAAACAAAGGAAGAAAGGAAGGAAGAAAGAAGAAAAGGATGGGGCAGAATGAGGAGGAGGGCCAGGAGGAAGAAGCCCATCTGAATTCCAGCACTGTGCTATGAAACATTCCCATTATACTTGCCTTTTATGCTTGTTCTTTGGGTGCTCAGGCCCCCATGCTTACAGAGAAAGCACCTGACAGCCTGAATCTCCTCTCCTCCCCTTTTGATGTAAGAAATTTTTAAAATAAGGATCTTTTGGAGCAGGCTCTGCACTGACTTCCTGCCAGTGCTGTGATTCGGGAAGGTGTTCACATCTCACACTGAAGAACTGGGCTCAGGAATTTATCTCATGAAACTTCAGTGGGCTGCTCAGATCTACACCTAAACTGCTCTCTCTTTTTTCTTCTCTTTAATAAAATTACTATATTCATTTACCTTTTAAGTTTCATTATTTATTGCTGTGGTTTTTATATATGGACAACTTCATGGAGTCCGTTCTCCTCCTCTGCATTGAAATAAAACCTGGGGATCAAACTTTGCTCAAAGGGCTTTGTTGTGAGCTGGTTAGGTTTTTGTCAACCTGACACCAAGCTAGGGTCATCTGAGAAGAGGAAACCTTGACTGAGAAAATGTATATGTTTGCCTGGCCTGTACACAAGTCTGTGGGCATCTTCCTTATGTAATGATGGGTGTGAGAGGCCAGGCCAACTGTGGGTAGAGCGACCCCTGGGTAGGTGGTCCTGAGTTATACAAGAAAGTAGACTGGGAGCTGAAAAGATAAGATAGCTCAGAGGTTGAGAACACTGGTAGCATTTTCAGAAGTTGTGAGTTCAATTCCTAGCACCCACATGCTGACTCAGCAATGTCTACAACTGTACTTCCAAGCAATGCAGTGTCTCCTCTGATGTGCATATATGCAGACAAAACACACAAATGCATAAATTAAGAAATCTTGAAAGAAAGAAAGAGGGCTGAGCAAGCCATGGAGAGCAAACAAGCAGGCAGCATTCATTCCCCCATGGCCTCAGCTTCGACTCTGCCTCGAGTTTCTGCCCTGACGCCCATCTTGGAGGACTGTAAACAGTAAGATGAAATGAGCTCTGTCCTCCTCAAGATGCTATGGTCACGTTTTATCAGAGCAACAGAAAGCCAACTAGCACATAGGCAAGGGCCTTTACCCTCTGAGGCACCAGAGTCATGCATTCATTCAATCATTCATTCAGAGAATCTGTGTGAGGGGTGTGCACACGGCAAGTGCAGAGGTTGGATGACAATTGTGGGTGTCAGTCATCTCCTTCCAACACGTGAGCCTGAGAGATCACACTCAGGTCATCAGACTTGGGCACAGGTACCTTTACCCATGAACCATGTAGCTGGCCCCATAACCTGCTTTCTCTGCCACATATGTGCACACTTCCCCAGTATCCTCATCTCAGCTCTGCTAAATATGCAGACCTGGGAGAATCTGACAGTGAGGACACAGGACCTGTAGACCCAGGCACATCTCCACGAGCTACTGCTTCTCTGGCCTCCCTCTGAGCCTCCACCTCTCATCTCTTAAATGACTGTGTCCTGTTTGCTGTCCCAGGAGGCAAAGTCAGGACTGGTGAGATGGCTCAGCAGTTAAGACCAATTACTGCTGTTGCAGAAGGCCTGGGTTTAGTTCCCAGCATTCACATGGGAATTCTAGTTCCAAGGGATCTGTCATTCTGACAATTCTGACCTCTGTGGGCTCACTCAGGAAGGTGGTGCACCTGCACGCTCACTCAGGATCCTGCATGCGTGCACACACGCCTCAAACAAAACCAAAACACAAGGACAATGGTCCCCAGTGATCGCCCGTGTACACAACAACAGAACCCATAGTAACCGTTACTTCTTGTTAACGGCACAAGCCAGCATTACCTCTCCTCAGGACTGGATGAACAGCTCAGGAATGCATTGATGTCGAACCCAACAGTCTGTACTTGGTCTTTATTTATGGCTGTAGGAAAAGCAGCTTTGTTAACTGTGTGTGGAGCTGGAGCAGAAACATGCAATCTGTAGTTTACCTCATTTTAAAACCACTCTAACCCCAAGTGATGATGAAAAGCCCTTCTGAAGATACCATGGATGCATCTGGTCTGCTTAGAACTAGAATATTGGTCCTCATATTTCAGAGTGAATATCAGTGACACAAACACTTCAGAAGATAGCTGGACCCACCTGGAAACGTGTTCATACCTCCTTTCGGGCTTTTTTATTTTTTATTTTATTTTATTTTTTTGAGATAGGATTTCACGATGTAGCTCTGGCTTTTCTAGAACTTGCTCTTAGAGCTGAATGGCTTTGAACTCAGAGATTTGCCTACCTCTGCCTCCTGAGTACTAGGATTTAAAGTGTCTGCCACTGCCACCTTCTTGTGAAATTTTTGAAAAAGAAGGTGGGGGAGTTAATTGGTAAGGTGCCTCCTGGGTAAACAGGAGAAATTAGCTCAACCTCCACAACCACACAAAAAGCCTGGCATGGGATGAGAGAGATGACTCTGGATAAGGAGCAAATTGTTCTTCTAGAAGACCCGAGTTCAGATCCCAGTACCCACTGCAGGCAGCTCACAATTGCTTGTGAGTAACTCCGTTTCCAGAGGACCCAACAGCCTCTTCTGTTCTCCTCAGGCACCTGCACCAATATGTACACACTCATACAAACACACACACACAGACACGCACACACGCATGCACTAAATAGACTGCCCTTGAGTTCAAGGCCTGGCAGGACTACACAGTGACGTCTACACCACAAGGTCTTATACCAGAGGTTTTCTGCATCTTAGATGCTCCCGGGGCTGCTCAGACAGGGGAACACAAGGATATGTTTCCACGCTGACAGTTCACAACTGAGTCAGGAACATGTCATTATGGGCACCCTTGCCACCTGTATAGGACCACTCGGTGTCCCAGGACAGGAGGAGCTCACTGCCAGGGAAGTTATCGGACTGGAGCCACACCTGGTAGGCTCTCAGTTCAGCCATTTTCCTAGGCCCCTCCCTCGTGAGAACCCCCGATGTCAGTATTGCTCCCCAACACACCAGCCACCCAACAAATGCCACTCAACACCTGCCACATGCTGGTCCACTCACCTTCAAGCAGGCTGAAGAGCAGTGAGGAGGGGCTCCTCACTGTGGATGGGCAATCCTGAAGTTCTAAGGTATAGATGAAAACCTTCATTTTGGGCTCAATGTTCTAGAAAAGATGAAGACCAACAAGTATGCCTTTAGTAATGGGAAGAGTGGAGACGCTACATGCTCACCTTCTAGAAACAACCTTGAGTCATCCCACCTACTGAGGGCAGTGACTTGGACTCTGGAGAACAACACTCGTCAGTGACCATCGGCTACCAGCCCTTCTTAAATGAAGTGATAACCATAGCAGTTTTTTTTAGACGGAGCACTTCCTACGCCAGCAAGAAGATTAGGGTCAAGAGCAAGGTTTCTGCTTGTGTAGGAGCTTGCACTTCCTAAAATGTTTAACCAAGATGCTGTATCACCATGATCATGAGTGTTCATGGTTTGTTTAAAAAATACTCTGCTTTGTGACGTTGAGAATGTACTTTGGCTGGTAGAGTGTTTTTCTAGAATGTGTAAAGCTCTGGCTTCCATCCTCAGTGCTACATAAACCAGGTGTGGCGGGGCAGGTATACAATGTCCACACTCAAGACATGGGGGCAGGAGAATCATAAGTGCAACGTTAGCCATGGAAGGCCAGCCTGGGCTACATGAAAATCTGTTTCAGTATATATACTTTAGACAGGAGAACAGATCGGACAGGTAAACAAGTTGACTACGACTGAACTAGATAGCCATGTCCTCATAGGAGTTCTTGTACTTTCCTTTCTTCTTTGGATTTGTTTCAAACTTTCTCGAATAAAAAGTCAAGCAAGCGGCTACAGAGATGACTTGGTGCTTAAGAGCACCCAATCACAGTCATGAGTTCTGATCCTGTGTAAGAAGCAGGCCTCCCACGAATGCCTGTCACTCCAGCTCTGAGGGACATGATGCCCTCTTCCAGCCTCTGTGCACCCAGGCAATACCGCTCCCCGCCAGCAGGAGGCACATGCACTTACACAAATATGCACAGTCACACTGAAACACACACACAAACTGTTCTCAAAAGTCAGAGGCGCTGTCACTGTGAGATCTCACTCAGCTCCTCTGGCTGATTTCCCTCTGTTCTTTTTATTTATTTTTGAGATAGTCATTTAATTACAGCATTTTTTCCTTCCCTTTCTTCCGTAACCATCCAATATACCCCTCCCTCCTCTTTGTCAAATTCACAAGTTCCTATTTCATCAATTTTTATTGCTTGCGCAGGTATATTTGTAAGTATGCTTATATACATATATTCCTAACCATAACCTGTTCAGTCCATGTACTGTTATTTGTATGTGTGTTTTCGGGCTGACCATTGGGCACTGGACAGCCCACTGGTGTGCTCTTCCCTGGGGAGGAGCCCCTGTCCCACTCTCAGCTTTACTGTCCCCAGTAGTTCTCTGTGTACAGCTGAGGCTTCACGGGCTGTCCTCCATCATGTTGGTGACACTCTATGGCTCTAGCTTCTGATGTTACTTGGGAGACACAATCTCACAGCAAACTTGCTATGCTCTGCCTCCCACGATCTCTCTCTCCCTCCCTCTATTGCTTTCCAGCATCTTTGGTGTAATGGGAAATTATCTTCAGTCTGGTATGCTTGACTTAGCTTTAAGTAGTGTTGGTGGTGGTGGGTTTGAGGCTTCTGCACACACATTTTCGTATGGCAGCTTGTTCTCTCTTCTCCATCTCTCTCTCTCAAACAGGGTCTCAGGTAGCCTAGGTTGACCTTGACCTCATTGTTTAGTTGACAATGACTTTGTACTCCTGATCCTCCTACCTCCCGAGTGCTGGGATTACAAGCAAGATTTACTACACTGTTTCATGCTGAGCTGGGGATGAACTTAGGGCTTTGCTCCTGTAAGGCAAGCAGGCTACTATCTGAGCCACAGAGCACACCCAGGGACTGCCCACGGGGAGCCCACATATAGCTACAGAAACCACAGCAAGCCCACATCCTGATGGTCTCTGTAAGTGGGAATGTCTGAAGCTGCAGCTCGGGGGGTCGGGCTGTTATGAAAGGCTCAGTCCACGCCTTAGGCAAATGTCACATTTCTGATAAACTGTCCAGAACCTTTACCACTCCATCACGATGGAAAAGTCCTCACATTACCTGCAGGTCACTCAGCTTCTGTGGTAGAGTCGCCACACTTTGGCATGTAGAAGTTAAATCAAGAGAGAGGAAGTCAACCGAGTCCTAGAAACAGGGAGATAAACCATTAGAACAAGGCCTCCTCAGAAGTGTGCTGGTTCTCCCCATGACTATCCCGATCTTGGGATTCCCAGGAGAAAGCTGCAGATGAGTGTGCATGTGACTACAGCAGGGGCGTGAGTGTGGTGAACTAGTAAGTGTGAAAATGTGTGTGTGGGTGTGCGGTGCCTGCAAATGGAGGAGCACGAAGGGAGGGAATCGGGGTCTGGAGCTTCTCCCAGGGGTCCTCCTCCCCTGACCTTTGTGACATCTGGGAACCGTCTTGGGTCTGGGGTTTTGTTTTAATTTCAGACCACAGCTTCAAGTCCACCCCAGTCAAGCCTGGCTTGAGCAGTTCTACTAGCAGAAAAACAAGCTACACAGCCCTGATCACCCAGGCTCTCTAACCCATGGTCTAGCTAGGGATTCCAGCTCACTGAGCATGTGGCTCAGTAGAAAGAATGCTTGCTGAGCGTGTGCAAGGCCCAGGGTCTGTCACCAGCACTGCATTAACAGGACATGGTGGTTCCCATCTCTACTCCAGCATGCTCATCCTTGGCTACCTTGTGAGTTCAAGGCCAGCTAGTGCAACAAGAGATCTTGTCTTGAAGAAGAGGAGGAGGAAGAGAATAGTGACAGGGCCTAGCAGCTATAGGTGTCTGCTCTCCACTCTGATGACCTGAGTTCACCCCCCATCACACATGAGGGTAGAACTGAGACTCCCCAGATTTCACTCTGCTCTCTACATAAGTGCCATAGTGTGTTCATGCCTACATAGAGATACACAGATACAGACAGATACATACCACACACACACACACACACACACACACACACCAAATAACACAGTACACCACACCACATACACAGACACACAACAAATAACAAACACATACACCATACCACACACAAAATAAATGTAATGAATTTTTTTAAAAATCAAGGACAGTCGGGCAGTGGTGGCACACACTTTTCATCCCAGCCCCAGGAAACAGAAGCAGGCAGATATCTGAGCTTGAGGGCACCCTGGTCTGCACAGCACGTTTCTTACAACCAGGGCTACACAGAGAAACCCTGTCTTGAAAAAGAAAAAAAAAGAAAGGAAGGAAGGGGCTGGAGAATGGGCCCACTCAGTGAGTTCTTCCCATACTTTCTAATGCTCAGTACCTACGGAGTATCCACAAGCACGTCTCATTGGTTTTGTCGTTGTTTGTTTTCTGAGTAGCCTTTGTCTGGCCTAGAATTCATTTGTAGGCTAGGTTGGCCTTGAACTCCTAGATCTGCCTGCATCTGTCTCCCAAGAATTGATACATGTTCAGCCAAAGAGTATGTCTTTAACCTGAATGCTGAGAGTTGGAGATCAGTGTGTCCTGGGGGTTCACTGACCAGTCAGTCCAGTCAAATAAGTGAGCTCCCATTTCAGAGAGAGACTGAGACCCTGTCTCCAAAAAAGGGCAGGGGTAAAAAGTGACAGAAGCCACCCAGTGTTGGCCTCTGGCCTTCACAAGCACCTGACACATACTCACAGATGAGCAGGTTAGTGCACCTGCACACACATGTAATACATTAGTTAGTGCACACGTGCACACACTGAGAAAAACAATCATAACAGGAAAGACAGGAATCTACCTGATCTGTGTTTTACATATGCTTGAAGAACTTTAAATTAAGGATCTATGCATGAGAATACAATAGTTTAATTCACACACAGGTGCACAGGCACAAACACACACACACACACACACACACACACACACACACACCCCTGCCTACACAATCTCGATTGGCCACTCTATTTTTCTCTTGACTGGAATCTCACAAGCTGATAACTGCCATTCCCTCCAACAGGTCAGTTGTTTCATAGGTCAGGCACCAACTGGGACCCACGTGTCCAGGTCCAGTGCCCTAGCGCCCAACCCTCACTGGCTCCCCAATGCCTTCCTATCAAGTGATTCCCGGTGTCCATCAGATTCAACATCTGCCAGCTCAGGAAATTGAAAACCACATACAATACGGTTCTGGATAAACAAATCTCTTGCTGACTAGACGCCATCTAAATTAATTTACAGAGTAATAATTGCTATAGAGAGACCAAAGGGCTGGTCATAAAAATCCTTGTCCAGCAACAGCCTTTGAGCTGGTATTTCGCCCCTGCATGCTGCGCAGAGCTCAGGGGTAAACACAGGACAGTGTCTGGGTTCCTTCTGAGAAGTGCAAACCCTGGGGCCTTCAATGGGCCTGAGCAGTGTGTGCCTCTCTCTGACTCTGGACTCCCTGCTTTGCCCTGTGTCTGTCTAATGCTGGCACTGGCTTCCTACCCTTACATCATTCCTGCCTTCCCTGTTTTCCCTCCTGTCCTGTTTCATTATTTCTCGCAAATTTCTCCCTACTGTTAACACCCACACAACAGTGTCCTCCAAGGCCAGGGTGTTGGGACATGCCTTTAATCCCAGCACTCAGGAGGCAGAGGAAGGTTGATCTCTGAGTTTGAGGCAACCTGATCTACAGACTGAGTTCCAGGACAGCCAGGGCTACACAGAGAAACCTCTCTCAAAAAATAAAAAAGAGTGTCCCCCAGTAGGAGGCTCTTACCTGGGTTCCTCTCTCCTGAGGTGCTCTTTCCCCATAGGGAACAATTAGCTTAGACCAGCAGAGACCCTGGGCTGGGGATGTGGTCCAGCAGGGATGTTTGCCTAGCATGCACAAAGGCCTGGGTTCCACCCTAGCATGATGGAGACCAGGTATGGTGGTTCATGCCAATAACCCAGAACTTGTGGGGTAGAGGCAGGAAGGTCAGGAGTTCAAGGTCATCCTCAGCTATACAGTGACTTAGGCTAGCCTGGCATACATATGGCCCTTTCTCAAAAACAAAATGAATAAGCAAATAAAGGATTGAATGAACAAATAACAGTTACTAGAGGAAATAGTGGGGACACCTGAGTCTTTAGCAGCCTAAGGCTGAGACAAGGATTGACCAAATCTGAGGCCAGCCTGGGCTACTCTGTGAGACCGTTTGACAATAGAATATGGTAAAATCACACACGGTGCTGCATGCCTGTCACTCAGACCACAGAAATGGTAGCCAGAGACCAAGAGTTCAAGGTCAGCCTGGGATACAGAGGGAAGTCCTGCTCGAAAACAAACAAAACAAAACAAAAATAAAAAACCAAAACAAAAAATAAGTTATAATTTTAAAAATCACAGAGGATATAATCAGGATGGTACTCTAAGGCATATATTTTGGTTATAAGCCTTATTTATTTTCTTTTCTATACAGCATGTACGAGAGCCCAAGGGAGCCAGGAGAGGGCAATGGTTCCTTGGAACTGGAGGTTACAGAAGGTTGTGAGCCTTCATGTGGGTGCTGGGAACTGAACCTGGATCCTCTGGAAAAGAGCAGCCAGTGCTTTTAACCACTGAGCCATCTCTTCAACTCCCAGAAGTATATAAATATATTTTAATAAATTACCATCTCTTAATGTTTTTTTTCTCTCTGTGCATATGTGTAGACCAATTGGGTGCCAGAAGTATATTTGTTTTGTTTTATTTGACACAGAGTCTCAATATGTATCTCTTCTAGTCCTGAAACTCACTAGTAGCCCAGGCTCACAGAGATCTCAGACTCACAGAGATCCCCCTGCTTCTGCCATCCTCTGTGATTAATCATAGCCTGAGGACCAACCCCACCCCTGCCCACTCGTGAGACTAACAGTTCCAATTTCCCTAAGTCAGTGTCATGAAGTCAGCACAAGTAGCATTCCTGCATGTCCTAGATTAACAACAACCCTGGCCAAACCCACCCTCTGCCCTCTGACCAACCCTCCTCCCCATCCCTGATAAAACCCTAGCCCGTGGGAGAAGCTCAGTCTCCTCTTCTCTGGTGACAGCCCTTCTCAGGTTGACTAATACACCTGTGCCACAGTCACTGAGCAGCCTCAAGCTCTTTTCCTCTTACACAGGCCTCATCTCAAAATAAATAAACACAATCACATTTCTCCCTAGGCATTACAGATGCTGCATCTACCTTGGTGAGTGCAGCCGAGGATGGGGTTAGCAGGAGCTCGGGGATATCTTCAGCCTTCAGGACCACAGAGAGCCTTCCTCCTGGAACCAAACAGGAAAGAGCAGTAGTTGAGGGAGGGCGGAGCTTCTGAAGGGATAGATCAGGACCATGACTTCTCTTTAGCAGCTGACAGACTCCAGAAAACAAAGTGGCTAAAAATACAATGTCTCACTAAGAGATTAGTTTGGTTTTTATTCAGATTTTGTTGAGACACATTCTCATTGTGTGACCCTGGCTGTCTTGGAGGTCAGCTGGCCTTGAATTCACAGAGAGATCTTCCTGTCTCTGCCTCCCAAGTGCTTTGATTAAACTTGTGTGTCACCATGCCAGGCTAAGAGACTGTTGTGTACGAATCAAGACCCACATAGAGAGCACTTGGAAAAGTCAGCATAGAAAGAATTATCCCAACGTGACAAGAGAACCGTTTTCCAAACTCTATTTAAAGGCACAGTGCTCCAGGCTGAGGATGCAGCTCCATTGGTAGAGAGCTCATTCAAGTCCAGGGATTGATTGATTGATTGATTGTATAGGTTTGTGATTGATTGATTGAATGAACAAGTCCAGGGATTGAATGAATGAATGAATGAATGAATGAATGACAAGCCCAGGGACTGATAGCCAGCACAGCATAACCAGGCATGGTGGCACAGGCCTGTGATCCCAGCACTTGAGAAGGAGAAGCAAGCAGGATCAGAAGCCTGAGGTCATCTCGGCTATATCCCCAGCTATATCTCTGGACAGTCAGGACAGAGCTGCCACCTAACACAAACAAAACCAAAGTCAGGGTGCTCTCCGGAACTTCTGTGTCTCTGTCCTCATTGCAGCTACTGTGCCTTGATGGGGAAACAAAGGAAACACTGATGTGTGCATGTGTTTTGTTTAGCTCTCCCGCAGCATGGTGACTGCTCTCAAGCTTGTGTGTGCACCACAACTGCCTGGAGAACAAGGATAGGAAATACAGAGCTGCTGGGTGGGGGTGGTGCATGCCTCTAATTGCGGCACTTACAAAGCAGATACAGGGGGATCTCTGAGTCTGAGGCCAGCAGGGTCTTCAGAGTGAGCTTACAGGACAGTCAGGAATACAGAGAGAAGCCCTATCTTGAAAAACTAAACCAAACCAAACCAAAAAAAAAAAAATCAAAAACAAAGAAACAAAAATAGGACATTAAATCTATTTAATACGTACATATATCCACACACACACAAACCATAAACTCAAATGAAAAAAAAATCTGATTCACATACACAAGTAATATATGAAATTTAGGAAAACGTAAAAAGAAAAAGAAAGCTAACGTCAGGACCCATCTTCAGATTTAGAGTCAAGATACAGATGTGCCCAGGAACATAACAACCCTTTTAACAATACATAGTTGTTTTATTTATGTGGATATTGCTATGTCTATGTAATCATATACAATGCATATATAGATGTCAACAGAGGCCAGAAGAAAGTGTGGAATCCCCTGGAGCTGGATTTACAGGTGATTGTGAGCCACTTGATGTGGGTGCTGAGAACTAAGCTCTGGTCCTCTGGAAGACAGCAATAACTCCTAGCCAATCAGGAGCCATCTCTTCACCACCTTGACTCCCAATGCCGTTTTTAAGACAGGGTTTCATGTAGTCCAGGCTGGCCTCCAAATTTCCAAGTGGACAAGGATGACCTAGAATTGATTCTTCTACCTTCAGCTCCCAAGACGACCTTGAACTTCTGGCCATCCTGCTTCCACCTTTTCAGTGCTTGGCTTACAGACATGTGTCACTATGCCCAGTTCATGCAATGCAGGAATTGGAACCCAGGGCTTCCTGCATGAATGGCAAGCACTCTGCTACGCAAGCACTCAACCATATTGTTCATTTAAATTTGTTTTTTTTTCTTTTTTTGTATGATCGTTTTTTGGAGATGGGCTTTCTCTGTGTAGCCCTAGCTGTCCTGGAACTCATTCCGTAGACCTTTGAATTCAGATATCCACCTGCCTCTGCTTCCTCAGTACTAGGATTAAAGGTTTACATCACTATAACCTGATATGGTATTCCCCTCTGTATGCTGTGAATACCAATGGCTAATAAAGAAACTGTCTTAGGCCTGTAATCGGGTAGAGTAGAGCTAGGCAGGGAAAACTAAGCTTAATATTGGAAGAAAAGAGGCAGAGTCAGGGAGAAACCATGTAGCCCCACCAGAGACAGATACTGGAACTTTACTCAGCAAGCCATTGTCATGTGGCGATACACAGATTAATGGAGATGGGTTAAATTTATATGTACGAGTTAGTCAATAAGAAGCTAGAGCTAATGGGTCAAGCAGTGATTTAATTAATACAATTTCTGTGTGGTTATTTTGGGGCTGAGCAGCCAGGAACTAACTGGCGGCCTCTTACTACAAAAACCCACCTAGCTTTTAAAGTTTTAACAGAAAAAGTTAGATTCTTTTTATTTTTTATTGGTAAATTTTTGGGTTTTGATTTGTTTTTTCCCCAAGACAGATTCCCAGAAAGTAGACCAGACTGGCCTTGAACTCATAGAGGCCCACCTGCCTCTGCCTGCAAGTACTTGAATTGTAAAGGTTTAAGCACTATGACCAGCTAAGAGTTTACTTTCTTATATTCACACTATGTATAACAAAAAATACATCATTTAAAATTGACAGAATAGGATAGAACAGCAACATTGTAGCAATGGTGTAAACAGCATTATGCTTTGAGGTCTTAAAGAATGCAGCTATTTTCAAACACTGACTTCATTTTTTCTCTCTTTTCTTATTTGGGGAGATGGGGTTCTCACTACGTAGCACTGGCTGATCTTGAACTCATAGATCTGCACATCAGGCTGACTTTGAACTTACAATCCTCACACTCAGTCTTTTTAGTGCTAGATTTAGAGGCATGCACTACCACACCTGGCTAATTTCAGTTTGAAGGCCATATCAAAAGGAATGATCAGAAGGTGGCAGGAATTTACACACAGCACTAGTTGCTGTGATATACTTCGTTCCTAGTAAAAATAAGTCAGTACAGTTGTACAGCACTTGCCTCTCGTGGGCAAGGTTTTCGCTTTAGTCTCCATCCTACGTTTACAAATCATAATCTTCTCATTATGCATCGTTGTGTTATTTATCTTTGCCTCACTTGATGCACTGTAAGCTCCAGCTAAAAGGTACACACTTGTTTCCGTAAGAGAAGGGGAACCACAGTCGGGTCTCCTTGTAGAGACTCAGGAGAGCACTCTCCAAGGCAGCTCCAGATTCAAGGAGCTGTTAGAAGAATGTGGGAGGAATCCTGACTTTATAAACGTCCCTTCAAGGAAGGGCAGAGAAAGACAGTTGCTCAGACTTAACCCTGAGGAAGGGTCTAGAAGATAGTTTTCAAGGGCTGGAGAGATGGCTCAGCAATAAGAGCACAGGCTGCTCTTCCAGAGGTCCCTAGTTTGATTCCTGGCATCTACACGGCAACTCAAACCCTCTGTAACTCCAGTTCCAGGGGATCTGAGGGCACAGGCATGCACATAGTGCTTGGATGTTTGTAGAGAAAACATCCATATAAAAAAATAAAAAATAAAATCACACATGCACAGACAGACACAATTTTCAGGAGCTTAGGATATGGCTCAGTGGTTAGAGCGCTTGCCTGGCACGCACAAGCCCCAGCACTGCATAAAACTGGTTGTGGCGGCGTGTCTGTCATTTTGGAACTCAGGATGTGAATTCGAGAGGATCCGAAGTTCAAACTTATCTTCTGACCTCACAGTGAGCCAGCCCGGACTACAAGAGACACTATCTCAACGGAAGAGAAAAGGGGTTTCAGACAAATGCTGTGAGTTTATATCTCTGTCCCCTTTGGGAATGGATTCTCAATAATGCTTAGATCTGGGGTCTCATGGAAGGGCAGCAATGAGAGAGGCATCAGTTCCTGCCTAAGAAGCAAACGGAGGAGGGTGGTGAGAGCTGCTCACGGGCCACCACGTCTGTGTGTACTCACCCTGAGAAGAGAACTCTCTGTGGTAAACTTCAAAGGCTTTCCTGTGGGCCTTGCTGAGGGTTTGGAGAGCAGAAGCTTTCGAACCCTGGGGGGCAAGATCCAGGATCACTTTCTCCAAGTCGCTGAAGGTGAACCAGATCTCAACAAGGTCCCCAAAGGACTGGAAGGCGAACGTGGCATAGTCGGCAAAGAGGTCAGCAAAGTCCCTGTCTCTCTGGATGGTGCCGCGGGTGGGTGGCGTCTGGTGGCACAGGACCACCATGGGCTGAAGCTGGGCAGCCTTCAGGGACTGCAGGAGTTGTCGGTAGCACCACACCGCTTCCTGGTCTGGATTCTTGGGGCTTCCCGTTGGCAGAAGCTGTGCCCATGATAGAAGTACTTTGTAATGGGTGACCTGACTGGCACGAAGACTGCTCAAGTACTGTGGCAAGAAAGAGGGCAATGGCTGCTGGCAGACGTAGAAGTCCTTGCTGCCAAGTCCAAAACCAGAGCCCTGGGTTCCCAGTGGATGGCTCGGGTTAAGCACTAAGTCATTTGTAAGAGGACCAGCGGCTGAAATAAAATTTCTGTCGGATTCCCAATCAGTCCCCTGGCATGAAAGACTCAGGAGGACCATGCTCAGGAAAAGGGCTGTCCAGGGCAGATCCATGTTCAAGGATCTGTTAGAAGCATGTGGAAAAAATCCAGATCTTATAACACTGATGAGGCTGTAAAATACAGTGATTATCCACACAATATTTAACCGTGTTATCTATGATCATTAAATTAGAGCTTTGTTTAACCAGTGTAATCTTTAGAAAGAAAATTGTCTTGTGCTTCTGTATACATATTCATGAACTTGTGTGTGCACAAACATGTGGAGGCCAGAGGTAATTCTTGGGCGTCTTCCCCGATTGTGAGCCCTGGGGAGCTGCCTGTCCCAGCCTCTTCAGTGCAGAATTACAGTCATGTCAGCACATCTGGTGTTTTACAAGGACACTGAGCATCAAAACTCAGGTCCTCGTTGCTGTACAGCAAGTACCTTACCATCAAGTTGTCTACTCCACCCTAGTCTTTGCAAATGCACAAACCGTGAGATAATGTTATTGGAATTGTTAGGTATACTGATATAATAAATAAAGCTTGCCTAAATATAAGAGGGCAAAGCTAAGACACTAGAGGTTAGGCAGTGGAGGTACACACCTTTAATTCCAGGTTTTGAGAGACAGAGCAGATGGATCTCTGTGAGTTAAAATTCACCCTGGGCTACACAAGATCAATGCAGAAAGAAATGCAGGTGGTGGTGGCTCATACCCTTAATCCCAGTACTAGGGAGTCATATGCCCTGAATCCCAGCATTACAGGGATATAAAATGGGAGGAGAGAGAGGCTTAGTCTGCTGAGTCTGTGGTCGCCCAGCCTTGGTAGAGGAAAAACTTCTCTAGTGGCTTGGCTGCTTTGCTTTTCTGGTTGTTGGGTTGAACTCCAATATTTGTGCTACAGTTAGGGTGTCTGAACCCTGGTAGCCCAACAGGCTAAGCTCAGTCACTAAGGCCCCCAAATGCCAGATACATAACAGTGAAAAAAGCAGAAAGAATATTCACTTGTGGGCATGGTGGAGAAAATAAAGGGGCGTGTTGAACTTCTAACTTCTAGCTCCATCTTCAGTGTTGTGACATGAGTTTTGTTATTTTTAAAGATTATTTGCAAGATGGTGGTGACATGTCCTTAATCCCAGCTCTCAGGTTAGAGGAAGGCAGATCTCTGTGAGTTTCAGACCAACCTGGTCTACTAAGTGAGTCCCAGGACTGCCAGGGCAACACAGAGAAACACCTCATGCACGCCAGGTGGCCTCAGAGGCTAGAAGAGGGTGTTGGATCCCCTGGAACTGGAGTTACACATGGTTTTGAGTCACCACACAGATGCTGAGAATCAAACCGGGTCCTCCGCAGAGCAGCAGTGTTCTTATCCACTGGGCATCTCTCCAGTCCATGATGTTTAAGGTTAAATAAAGGGCACAGCTCAGCAGTTCTGGTCAAGGTGTGTCCCTGCACCTCACTGTCCATTCAGTTTCTCCTGCAGAGCGGTCTGAGAAGTTTTGACCTGTGTGCCTGTGTGCAGTTCCTTCCCGGAAGACAAGCTCCCTCCCTGACTGGAACTCAGTTTCAGCTTTTGTTCTTGCCCTACCCCAAGGCTGCATGGAATTCCAGGGAAATCCTAATTCCAAGAGGTTCCTTGTTCAAATTGGTCTCTACTGATAGGAACAGGGTTGTAGGTCTCTTAAATAATCTTCATTCCTGACAGGAATGAAGGTTACAACAACAAACTTCAAACTTCCCACTTTTTTTTAATTTATTGATTTAATTTTATTGATTTTTATTGAGCATTTTTCTCTGCTCTCGTCCCTGCTTCTCCTCTCCCAGTTCAACCCTTCCCCAAGGTCCCCATGCTCCTAATTTACTCAGGAGATCTTGCCTTTTTCTACTTCCCATGTAGATTATATCTATGTAAGTCTCTCTTAGTGTCCGTATTGTTGTGTAAATTCTCTGGGATTGTGGTTTCTAGGCTGGCTTTCTTTGCTTTATGTTTAAAAACCACCTATGAGTGAGTACATGTGATAATTGTCTTTCTGTGTCTGGGTTACCTCACTCAGAATAATGTTTTCTAGTTCCATCCATTTTCCTGCAAAATTCAAGCTGTTATTTTTTTCTGCTGTGTAGTACTCCATTGCGTAAATGTACCACATTTTCCTTATCCATTCTTTGATTGAGGGGCATTTAGGTTGTTTCCAGATTCTACCTATGACAAACAATGCTGCTATGAACATTCCCCACTTAGTACAAGGACACTAACTTGAAAATACCAAGAGAAAAAAAAATCATTTGTGTTCTGACAAACCAGATGAAATCTGACACAAGAAACACAAACCCCTCTCCAATCTGTTCCCCGTGAAACATGGGTGATGCCCATCTTTAACTAGCACTCAGGAGGCTGAGGTGTGTGGATCTCTGAGGTTGAGGGCAGGTGAGCAGACATAGTGACTTTGAGATCTGCCAGAGCTAGTAAGACTGTCTAGAAAAACCAAACTCAGAGAATCGAAACGGGGATGGGAGTGGGAAGACGGCTCAGTGATTTAAGGACACCGGTTGCCTCGGCAATCATCTTCTCCTTCCATCATGTGGGTCCATAGAGTCAACTTTGGCGGCAGGCACTTGTACTCACTGAGCCATCTCAGCAGCAGACAGATTAACTGCACTCTATATTCAGCTTTCCTTACATCAGAATATTGTCTGGGACAGAAGATTGGATTATGGTTTGGGTTCATCACACTTTTCTTTATTTCAGAGAGAGATTAAGAAGGAAATTGAAAGGAGAAAAACTGGAAAGGAAATGTTGGATTATAAGAGGAAACAAGAGGAGGAATTAGCAAAAAGAATGTTAGAAGAAAGAAGCAGAGAAAAGGCAGAAGACCGAGCGGCTCGAGAGCGCATCAAGCAGCAGAAAGCGCTGGTGAGCTTCGCTGTGTGCTCCCTCATTCCTGTTGAGACTGCACCTTTCTGTGCAGCCAGTAGAATCCCTGAACTCTCTTAACTGAACCAGCTAAGTGCTGGGACCAGAGAAGTGAGCCACTGGTGTCTACCTTTATCTGAAATGCTTGATCCTCTATGTTTGTGATATTTGTGAGCCTCCATGCAGGCTAACTTTTCAGTCCCTACCACACGGTCCACACAATAGCACATTTAGTAACTGAAAGAATACCAACCTGGGCAGCCTATAGAATGGAAAAAGATCTTCACCAACCCCGCATCAGACAGAGGTCTAATCTCCAAAATATACAAAGAACTCAAAAAATTGGTCATCAAAATAATAAATAACCCACCCTTCCCCCAAAATGGAGTACAGACCTAAACAGAAAACTCTCAATAAAAGAATCTAAAATGGCTGAAAGACACTTAAGGAAATTTTCAACATCCTTAGTCATCAGAGAAATGCAAATCAAAACAACTCTGAGATTACATCTTACGCCTGTAAGAATGGCCAAGATCAAAAACACTGATGAGAGGTTGGGGGAAAAAGGGAACGCTTCTGCATTGCTGGTGGGAATGCAAGCTGGTACAACCCCTTTTGATGTCAGTGTGGTGATTTCTCAGAAAATTAGGAAACAACCTTCCTCAAAACCCAGCAATACCAATTTTGGGTACATATTCAAAGGATGCTCAATCATCCCACAAGGACATGGGCTCAACTATGTTCACAGCAGCATTGTTTGTCATAGCCAGAATCTGAAAACAACCTAAATGCCCCTCAGCTGAAGAATGGATAGGGAAAATGTGGTAATTTACACAATGGAGTACTACACAGCAGAAAAAAATAATGGTATCTTGAAATTTGCAAGAAAACGAATGGATCTAGAAAACATAATATTGAATGAGGTAACCCAGACCCAGAAAGACAATTATCATATGTACTCACTCATAAGTGGTTTTAAACATCAAGCAAAGAAAACCAGCCCACAAATCACAATCCCAGAGAACCTAGGCATCAATGCGGATCGTAAGAGAGATGTACATGGATCTAATCTACATGGGAAGTAGAAAAAGACAAGACCTCCTGAGTAGATTGGGAGCATGGGGGCCATGGGAGTGGGTAGAGCTGGGAGGGGACAGGAAGGGCCGAGAGCAGAGAAAAATGCTCAATAAAAATCAATAAAATTAAAAAAGTGGGGAGTTTGAAGTTTGGATGAGAGTGTAGATATTCTCAGAGACCAGAGGTGTCAAATCCCCTGGACCTGGAGCTACAGATGGTTGTGAGCTCACTTATGTGAGTATTAGGAGCTGAACTTAGGTTCTTTGGAAGAACAACAAGTGCTCTTAACCACTGAGCCATCTCTCTGGCCATTCAAAAGTTATTTTCTTCATGTTACTTTATTCTTTGAGACAGAGTCTCACATTCTAACCCTGGCTGCCCTGGAACATGATGTGTAGACCAGGCTGGCCTCAAACTCACAGAGATCTTCCAAGTGCCAAGGTTAAAGGTATATGCCCTCACATAGTTATTTAGAGTTTTTAAAGAAAACACAGTTTTGGGGGGGGGGCTGGAGTGATGGCTCAGTAGTTAAGAGTACTGACTGCTCTTCCAGAGGACCTGGGTTCAATTCCCAGCACCCACATGGCAGCTAACAACTCTTTAACTGCAAGATCTGACACCTTCACACAGACTGATACACATAAAATAAAATAAAAAATTAAAAAAAAAGAAAAAAGAAAACACAGCTTTTAAAGATTCTCTAGCTGGGCATGGTGATGCGAGCCTTTAATCCTGGCCCTCAGGAGACATGGAGATGGAGCTCTGTGAGTGCAAGGCCAGCTTGGTCTACGACGAGAGTCACAGGCCAGTCAGGGCCTAACAGTGAAACCCTGTCTGAAAACATCCCAAGGAAACATAGAATTTGTTACATTGTGATCTGCATAAGGTATCAATTTTGAGAGAGAGACTCTCAAAGGATTTAGGTACAACTCACAGTCACCCAGACCCAAATAATTACACAACACTGTTTTGTCAATAGCTTAGGTGTATTGCTAGATAGTTCTTTTATCTTTAATTAATCCATTTCTATTATTCAGTGCAACACCACAAGGCTGTGGCCTACAGCTAAGGTTCTGGAGCCCTTCTTTGGCAGTACATGGGCTCTCCCTGACTCCGCCTACTTCCTCTCTATATCTCTGTTCAGATTTCCCACCTGGCTTTTACTCTTTTAAAAAAAGTAAATGAAAAAAGTCAATCTGAGATTCTGTTTTTAGAGGAATTCTGTATTGAATTGAAATAGTTAAAAAATTAATACATAATTAGTTTAATTTTCAATATTCTCTAGCTGGTATTTATTTATTTTGTTTTTGCTAAGAATGGTTAACAATTAACTGCCTGTCATGGTACACTATTTTTTTATATATATATTTTTTGAGCTCTACATTTTTCTCTGCTCCCCTTGTATCTCTGCTCTCTCCAAGACCTTCATCATGAAGGGATGTTGTATTTTGTCAAAAGCTTTTTTGGCATCTAATGAGATGATCATGTGGTTTTTATTTTTCAGCTTGTTTATATGGTCGATTTCGTTGACAGATTTTCATATGTTGAACCATTCCTGCATCGCTGGGATGAAACCGACTTATTATGGTGGATGATGGTTCTGATGTCTTCTTGGATTTGATTTGTCAGTATTTTATTTAGTATTTTTGCATCAATGTTCTTGAGTGAGATTGGTCTGTAATTCTCTTTCTTAGTAATGTCTTTCTGTGGTTAGGGTATCAGGGTAATTGTAGCCTCATAAAAAGAGTTTTCCAATGTTTCTTCTGTTTCTATTGTGTGGAATAATTTGAGGAGTATTGGTATTAGTTTTTCTTTGAAAGTCTTGTAGAATTCTGAGCTGAAACGATCTGGTCCTGGGCTTTTTTTTTTTTTTTTTGGTTGGGAGATTTTTGATGACTGTTTCTATTTCTTCAGCATTATAAGTCTGTTTAATTTGCTTATCTGGTCTTGATTTAATTTTGGTAAATGATATTTATTCAGAAAATTGTCCATTTCCTTTAAATTTTTCAATTTTGTGGAGTACAGGTTTTCAAAATATGACCTGATGATCCTCTGTATTTCCTTCATGTCTGTTGTTATGTCCCCCTTCTCATTTCTGATTTTGTTTATTTGGATATTCTCTCTTTGTCTTTTGATTAGTTTGGATAAAGGTTTGTCTATTTTGTTGATTTTCTTGAAGAACCAACTCTTTGTCTCATTGATTCTTTGTATTGTTTTCTTTGTTCCTATATTTGCTGATTTCAGCTCTCAATTTGATTATTTCCTGCCGTCTAGTTCTCTTAGGTGAGTCTGCTTCTTTTTGTTCTAAAGTTTTCAAATGTTTTGTTAATTCCCTAGTGTGGGATTTTTTCAGCTTCTTTATGTAGACATTTAGTGCTATGAACTTTCCTCTTAACACTGCTTTCATTGTGTCCCATAAATTTGGGTATGTTGTGTGGTCATTTTCATTGAATTTTAGGAAGTCTTTAATTTATCCCATTATTTCTTCCTTGACCCGTTGATGATTCAGGTGAGCATTGTTTAATTTCCATGTGTTTGTGGGTTTTCTGGAACTAGTATTGCTGTTGATTTCTAGTTTTAAACCATGGTGATCTGATAAGGTACATTCGGTTATTCCAATTTTTTTTGTATGTGTTAAGGTTTGTTTTGTTACCAAGTATGTGATCAGTTTTTGAGAAGGTTCCATGAGGTGCTGAGAAGAAAGTATATTCTTTTCTGTTTGGATGGAATATTCTATAGATGTCTGTTAAGTCCATTTGAGTCATAACATCTGTTAGTTATCTTACTTCTTTGTTCAATTTTTGTCTGATTGACCTGTCCCGTGGCAAGAGGGGAGTGTTGAAGTCTCCCACTATTAGTGTGTGGGGTTTACTATATATTTAAGCTTTAGAGGTGTTTCTTTGACATATGAGGGTGCCCTTGTATTTGGGACATAGATGTTCATTGTTGAGATTTCCTCTTGATGGATTTTTCTTGTGACAATTAAGAAATGACCTTCTTCGTCTCTTTTGACTGATTTTAGCTTGAAGTCTATCTTGTTAGATATTAGGATAGCTACACCTGCTTGTTTCTTAGGTCCGTTTGATTGGTATATTTTTCTCAACCTTTTACTCTAAGACAATGTCTGTCCTTGAGGTTGAGACGCATTTCTTGTATGCAGAAGAAGGATGGATTCTGTTTTCGTATCCAATCTGTTAGCCCGTGCCTTTTTATAGATGAGTTGAGTCCATTTAAATTAAGGGATATTAATGACCTGTGGTTGCTATCTCCTGTTAATTTAGTTTTCATTGTTGGTGATGTTAATTTGTGCATTTTTTTTCTTCTTTGGGATTTGCTCTAATGAGATAATCAATTGTCTGTGTTTTTGTTGGTGTAGCCATCTTCCTTGGGTTGGAGTTTTCCTTCTAGTATTTTGTGTAGGGCTGGGTTTGTGACTAGGTATTGGTTAAACCTAGATTTGTCATGGAATATCTTGTTTTGTCCTTCCATGGTGATTGACAGTTTTGCTGGGTATAGTAGTCTGGGCTGGCATCTGTGGTCTCTTAATGTCTGCATAATGCTTGACCATTACCTTCTGGCTTTCATTCTCTCCAATGAGAAGTCAGGTGTAATTCTGATAGGTCTACCTTTATATGTTACTTGGCCTTTTTCCTTTGCAGCTCTTAATATTCTTTCTTTACTCTGTATGTTTAGTGTTTTGATTATTATATAGCAAGAGGACCTTTTTTCGGATCAAGTCTATTTGGTGTTCTGTAAGTTTTTTGTATCTTCATAGGTATATCTTTCTTTAGGTAGGGAAAGTTTTCTTCTATGATTTTGTTAAATATAATTTCTGTGCCTTTGAGTTGAACTTCTCCTTTTTTACCTATTATTCTAAGATTTGGTATTTTACGGTGTCCCATATTTCACAGATATTTTGTGTTAAGTTTTTGTTAGATTTAACGTTTTCTTTGACTGATGAGTCTGTTTCCTCTAGTGTATCTTCAGCACTTGAGATTCTCTCTTCCATTTCTTGTATTCTGTTGCTCATGCTTGCATTTGTAGTTCCTGATCTTTTTCTCATGATATCTGTTTCTATAATTCCTTCGGCTTGTGTTTTCTTTATTGTTTCTATTTCAGTTTTCAAGTCCTTAAAAGTTTCTTTTATAAGTTTGATTTCTTTTTCTTGGTTTTCTTTAAATGATTTGCTGATGTCTTTTAATTTTTTGTTTGTCTTTTCCTCCATTTCTTTAAGGAAATTTCTCATTTCATCTTTAAGAATTTCAAACATTCTCTTGAAGTTGTTTTTTAGATCATTTTCTTCTGGTTCATCCATATTTGGTTGTTCAGGCCTTGCAGTTACAGGGTCTTTAGGTTTTATTGGTATTGTGTTGCTCTTTGTGGCGTAGCATGTGATCTTACCTTTTGTATTCATCTTTTCCTCTAATAGGTGTGGTTGGGGCTGTCTGAGATTCTGTTGAATAGTCTTCTAGATGCCAGTGAATCCAAAGCTCAGATGGTTGTTCCTCGTGGTACAGTCAGTGTCACAGTTCTAGTTGCCCTGTTGGTTATTCCTATTCCTGGAGGTAGCTCAGTGCTCCTGTGCTTTGGTCTGCTCCCTTGGAGTTTGCTATCTCAGGCTTACTTTGACCTAGGCTTCTGGCTTTGATCTGTTTCTGTAAATCTTGGTCTGGATCTCTTCCTGCAGAAGAAGCTTGGAGTTGGGCCTGTTCTGGTGGAGATCACTGACTCTGGATCTGGTTGCTGGCTCAGTCCTGATCTGCCAGTGTTCTGGAACTGGGTTGACTCCCAGGACTGGATTTAATCCTGGCTTCTGCTCCCGGTGGGGCTTGTTTCCTCAGGTCCTCTCTGTCCTAGGAGTCTTGGAACTGTGTTTTAAAGTGACATGACACGATGAGGGTAAAATGACACTACAATTTTCTTTTTCAAGACAGGGTTTCTCTGTGGCTTTGGAGTGTCCTAGAACTCGCTCTTGTAGACCAGGCTGGCCTGTTTTTTCATACTAACAGAAAAGAATGTGTTCACCGAAGAATTCCTGACTGCCAAGCTAGTCATGGAACCTTTGAATAGGATTTTTAAATAATATATGTGGATAGTGCTTTCTTGCATGTATGTTTGTGCACCATATGCATGTAGTAAACACAGAAACCAAACGAGATTATTGGATCTGCAGGACTCGAGTTCAGACAGTTGTTAGCTGCTGTAAGATGCTGAGACTCAACACCTATGTCCTCTGGAAGAGCAGGCAGAGCTCTTAACTCCTGAGCCATGTCTTCAGCTCCCTGGATAGGGCTATACTTTATATATATACTTTAGGTTAGGAATGCTTGTAAGAAACACAACTACAGACATAATTATATTTACTTTCAATTTTTATTGTTTTATGTCTATTTTGCCAACATATATAACTGTGAATCACATGAGTGTCTGGAGACCAGAAGAGGGCATTGGATCCCCTGGAGTTTCCAACAGTTATGAACTGCCATGTGGATATTTGGAATCAAACTCAGGTCCTCTAAAATAACAGCTGGTGCTCTTAATTGCTGAATCATCTCTCTAACCACATAACAGTCTTTTAAGGTTAGCCAAACACTGGTGGTGAGGGGCTAGGCCAGATCTTTGAATCTGATAGGCAAGTATTTTTCCATCGTACTATCTATGTCCCTGGCCTCTACCACCCCCCGATCCCTGCTCCCTCTCACTATCAAGCAGGATTTCACTGTGTGGTTGTGGCTGGCCTCAAACTGGAGCACCTCCTGCCTCTGCCCCCTGAGTGCTAGGATTACGGGCAGACATGTAGTATCGCGGTTAGACCTGCTTTTCACTTTTACTTATCTAGTTTGGAGTCTGCCATCAGACACTGAAATGAACACACAGAACCACTAGACAGTTCAGTCTCTGCATTTCCACAGAGGACCGTGCAAGCTTCTAGGAGTCCACAGGAAATTTCCCAGTACTGAAGAAGATGCTTTTTCATTTCAACTGAGAACTTAGAAAGCTTCAAGATAAAAACCATCTCCCACAGTGCAGGAAGCCTTGATGAAGAGTCCATTGTGGTCAGGAGTCTGTGCTAGCAGGCACAGGGCACAGGGCTTCTCTGCACAACAGAGGAGCTGGTGACTACTCAGAAGGAGGACACTGGACTCAGCTCACTTTCACTTGGCTGTGTTTCCCGGTGCTTGGAGCGCTTGCAGTATTTGTACAATAGAAACACCAAGCTACAGACTCCAAGAAGCAGCAGAGCGAAGAGCACATACAACGCCGTCTGTGCTTCTGTGATGCCCAGCATCAGCCCCAGGAAGGGCACTTCTGTCTTCACAGGGCTGGCAGTGGGTTCAGCATCTAGGAGAGGACAATGGAGCTTAGGTTCTGGCATTCTGGAAAGGTCCTGCTGATCCTGGAGTCCAGAGACTGCATAGTACCCTCCTCCCAAACATACACAACAAAAAGCTCACCGCTGTGGTGTTGGCATAGACACCTTCATGGCTGTGTTTTTGTATGTGCATACCATGATGCTCATGTATGGACAGAGCATAATTTTCAGGAGGTCTCTATTTCCACTTTGGGCTCCTAGTATTAAACTCACACCATAACGCTTTTCCCTGCAAAACCATGAGCCATCTCACTGTCCCACCCCACTGCCACATCCTTTATTCACCTGAGACTGGTCCCATGTAGCCCAGGCAGGCCTCAATTATGCCAGGTACTCATGAATGACATTGAACTTCAAATTCTACTGTCTCTACTTCCTAGGTGTTCAGATGCAGGGCCGGGCAATTGTAGCTTGTTGATGTAGTATTGTGGGTATTCTCATAGCCGTTTATGTCTTATAGTCACCCAATAAGTACGAGCTGTATTATTTATGCAATCCTTAAGCTTGACCTAGAAACTACCTGGAAGTGTCTGTCCTTCTCAAGGAAGGTGCAGCAGTGACTTTGAGGTAGGACTGGAGGAATCTAGCTCTGCTCATTCCCACAGCAGGGCCCAGTCTAGGGTAAGACAGGCTCTGGAGAGACCTGCAGCAGCCCAAAGGCACCTGGAACACATGCTAATGAATGGAGGGGACAGGAGGGTAGGAGAAGGCCAGGAACTAGAGGAAGGTGGGTGGAAACAGCAGCTCCCCCTCACCCTTGACCCCACAGTGTTGGCCCCTCCCAGCGCCACCTACCCTCTGGTTGCTGGAGACAAGGGTGAGGTCCTTGTGCAGGGTCAGGAAAGCCATTGCAGCGCACTACAGAGGCATAGACCTTGGCCGATGCCTTTGGGATCCTTGGCAGAGAAGGGTCCGAGCGGTTCACAAAGTGCACACCAAACCTCTCTGTAAAGCCTGCGGCCCATTCGATGTTGTCCAACACGCTCCATACCGTGTATCCTCGAAGGTCCACCTTATCCTGCACAATGGCTGAAAAAGATGCCAGGTGTGAACTCTTCACATCAAGACACCTGTGTGCCAGGTCTCCTGAAGCCGGGCTCATAGTTGTCCCCACTGTTCTGCTTTGTAGAGTGTGAGATGCAACTCTGAGGCCCTTCCTGTGTGCTAGCAGGTCCTCTACAGTGGACATGCGGGGCCATTGGTATCTTTCTACAAAGGCTCAGTTCTGAACTAGGATAGTCATATGAACTAGATATGTAACTAGGATAGTCTGAGCTAACCCCACAGCTTTCTTCTGTAGCTCAGGGGATTAGTCTGAGTCAGGACCTTGATATACCCATGGAGAGGCAGGAGTATTTAGAAGCTAAAGATCTGAGCTGTAGTTAAGACCTCCTGTCTGTTCCCTTACATGTAGAGGTGCCCGGGGTTTACATACATATCTCACAAAAAGTTTTTAGCTATATGTCCTTATAAGTGCTATGTGTGGTGCATGTAGAGGAGCCTGCAGTTTACACATACACACACACACACACATACACACACACACATAACACACACACACACACACACACATATATATATATGAACACATAGCTACAAACTATTTGTGGTATATATATATATATATGTACATATATGTATATATGTGTGTTCATATGAATGCTATGTCTGGGTGCATGTATAGGCCAGAGGAGAACCTCAGGTTCTGTCCACCTTGTTTTTCTAGACAAGTAGGCTAGGCTGCCAGCAAAAGAGCCCCAAGGATCCCCCATTTTCTCCCTCCCCAGTGCTGGGATTACAAGCACCCACCACCACATCCAGCTTTCCACATGGTGTCTGGGATTGAACCCAGGGCTCACGGTTGGACAGCGAGCCCTTTCCCACCTGAACTACCACCCCAATCCTCCTACCTTGCAAACAAACGGCCCTAGAGCCACCAGACAACTCTCATCTGCCCACAGAGGAAAGCAATGTGCAGAGATGCCAAACAGTAAGAAAGACTAAGGGCTGCAGGGGGAACTAACTCAGGCCAGTTCAGGAAACTGGGTTTACTTGCTGTGGGTAGGTGAGTCTAAGTAGGAAAAGACCTCAGATTTTAGCCTCAAAAAAATGCTCAAAATCCTCTGAGCAAAGGGCCTTGTCATTAGTGTCCCCGAGGGGCCAGGCTACCGTCCTGCAGACACTGATTCTCCAGCAATGAAGGAGCTCATTGGGCCAGGCAGTAAGGTGGGAGCTCTCACCTTTGAGGGCCTCATTGATGTAGCTGCGGAGGTAATAGATCCTGTCGGTGTCATTGAGTTCTGGGTCTCCCCGTCTGGACACCCCATTCTCTGTGACATAAATTGGAGGGTTGTTGTATTCTTCCTTCAGCCAGTTCAAGATCCTCCGGAAGCCAAAAGGGGTCATCTTAAGCCAGGAGGAACCAGAGACTGGCCAAGAGCTGTCTGCAATGGTAGCCACGCCCCTGAAAGTTCACAAGGTAAAGATGTCATGTTTATAAACCAAGAGAATTGCCTCGGTTGTGACATCTAACCTTCTGTGAATCCTATTCACATATGGCACCTCACATGAACACGAACAGCTCCGCATGCCCCCAGCTCCTGTCTGCTGCTGAATTGTAAATGCTACCATCAGAGAGTGGGTCCCCATGTAGTTGCTGTGATCTGAACTCAGGA
The DNA here is from genome assembly GCF_982192425.1 of Myodes glareolus. Classification (NCBI taxonomy): domain Eukaryota; kingdom Metazoa; phylum Chordata; class Mammalia; order Rodentia; family Cricetidae; genus Myodes; species Myodes glareolus. The sequence goes on along the minus strand of NC_142030.1, from coordinate 96,170,696 downwards.
TCTCTGGAAGAGCAGTCAGTGTTCTTAACCATTGAGCCATCTCCCAGCTTCATGCAAGAATATCTTACTCTCATTTCTCAGTGTTTCCTTCATGCATTTATACTATTTACATAGCACAGATAAAATAGTTTGGCCTTTGTATTGAAAAAGAAGCCAAGGACCAGTGTTAGGGAAATCAGCTGGGAGATGCAATGTCACATGGCTGTTACGTGCTGTAGCCATCAAGCAAATCCAGGTATACAGACCATCAGGTATGTTCTGAGGATGACAGACCTGAATCTACACTGGGAAAAGAGCACTTCCCTCCTCAGGTGTCCTGTTGTTTGTCTTACCTGTCTGCATCAAAGGAAGAGATGTCAGCAGGATAGTCGAGGTTGTAGGCCAGGACTGTGGTATAGTGGTTGAACCCGAAAAAGTCAAAGGTGCCATTGATCCTCTTCTTCTCGCTCTCTGTAAATTCAGGAAGCCTGGGAAGAGGGAGCCATTAGGGGAAGAATCAGGAGGAATCACACTTTGAGGAGAGACTGTCTGGACAGGGTAGGGGCACTCGGAACTCCAGACACCTGGTTATGACTAGAGCAGCTCCCACAAAGGGAAGCTCTTCAGGTGATGCTCCTGCCTGCTGCTACATCCCTTCTCCTCCCCAAAGATCCACTCTGCACACTGGTCTCACTGTCCTGGGTACGCTACCTGCATCCCCCACTCCCCCCCATTACCTTCAGACATTCTGAGTTTTATTATGTAAGATAGGTTTGACAACCAAGCCTGCATCTGAAGTAATTTCTTCTAACTATTCCTTTATGCTCTTAATTTAGTCTTTGTCATACGTGTCCTCCCAGCTCACACTTGGCTCCTCTCTTTCCCTGGGCTTGCTTCATTCAGGAGCCCTCTGCTGTCTGTCCTTACTAACAGGGAGTTCTGAGAACTGAATGTTGGATTGTGGACTTCCATGTCTGATTGATTATTTCACTGACCTGTGATCTCAACCCCTGCTTCTCTCTCTGGAGTCTGTAATGGCCCCTCAGCTGTGGCCTCAAGGCCATGTCCCTGTCCAGCTTCCCTGTGGCCCTGCCCTGCAGCAGGCTCCTCTCAGCTCTGCTGTATGTATTCTGCTTAGTCTTCCTCTGCCTGACTCGTAGCCCTGAGACACAGCGACCTCTGCTGCCCCAGCTTTTTGTTGAGGCCCAGCCCTCCAGTGCCCTGCCTTGGCTCTGAAATCCCCAGGTCTACCAAGCTCCTGTTATCTTTAGAGTTTTCTTTGTACTGAGGACTAGAATCCCATGCTGGCCTGTCAGCTGCTGGAGGAGCCAGACTCTGCCTATGGACCCTACCACTTAGTTCTGACCCAGGTGTGCAGTAGCTGCTGAGCAAAGCTGTGTGCGGGGCCTAGAATGCCCACTAACAGACTGCTACATCAGACACAGTGGCATAGTCTTGCACATCAGGACTGCCCTACACAGGACAGGTGTGCACTACAAGGTAAGAACTACAGTTTTTAATATCCTCAGATGGGAGGGAAGGCAGACCTTGAAAGAAAGACTCAAAGGCTATTAGGAATGGATGTCTGCTGAATTCCTATCATCCTCTGCTGCTCAGATGAGCTGAAGTAGGGCTTTTGAGTCTGTTCCCATAAAGCCAGGGACCATGTTTTTGTGCCTTTCCACATGCCACACCTCCAATCCCAGCTGGGTGTTAGTTTTGAAGACAGGCAGCCTTGTTCTGAACATCACTTTGGTGGTGGGGCACTCTGCCCTGACCTTTATTACTCTCTTTAGTATTAACAGCACCTTGGAAACCATAACTTCCAGTTGCTGCTCCCAGGAAGAGAGCAGAGCAGGGAAGCAGGGATGCTCTGTTGTAAACCACTGCCATCTGCTGGCCAAGTGACAAAAAGCACGTGCCTGACAGTCCCCAAGCAATGGCTTTCTCTCAAGGTGATAAACAGAGCAAGTAAGTAAACTGGGGAACAAGGCAATGGAGTTGCTTAGGACCGGGTACTCTTGGGACAGTTTCTGGGGCTATCCTGGAGAACGATAACATTAATAACGACTGTCTCACCGGGCACATTCCTGTGCCAGGATTGAGCTCAGTTTTCTTTTGTTTTAATTAAAAAATATTCTTTCTCAGGCTGAAAAGGAGGCTTAGAGGTCAAGATTGCTGCCTTCTCTTCCTAAGGTCCTGAGTTCAATTCTGACAAACCACCTGATGCCTCACAACCATCTAGAATGAGATCTGATACCCTCTTCTAGTGTGTAGGCATGCATGCAAACAGAACACTGAATATATGATAAATACATCTTTTATAACATGAAAATATTTTTGTCCTAAAAAATGTTTTGAATATGTTTTCCTCTCCTCCAGCTCTACCCTACCCACCTCCCTTGGTCACCCAATTTTGTTTTCTTCTATTTCAAAAACAAAAATCAAATCAAAGCAAACAAAAGCCCCATCCATATATCAGTGGCTCACTCAATCTCATCAGAAACCCCTCTTCCTGAAACAGATGGGAATTAACGGACAGCCACAAGTGGACAAGGTGCAGAGTGGGTAACTTCGGAGCACTCTCATAAATGGTGTCTTCCTCAAACCTTCCTGCCCTCCCCTTGAGAACTATGTGCAGAAGAGGAGGTACAGAAGACTGTAAGAGTTAGAGGTGATGGGTGACCCTAAGTGTCTTCCTGAGTTTTACAGATGCTATCACATGCCATCTTCATAGCAAGGACACGAGTTCCAGGCACGGTGCCCTTCCTGGAACTGACACTCACACCGTTCAATCACTGCTGAGGACACAGCACTGACCTTGACTTGTTGAGGCCCTCCGCCAGGCTCCTTTCAAGCACCCGTGTCTTCATCACCTCTGAGTAATCTCCGTTTTTGAAGACGGGGTGTGCAAACCAGCCTCCCATGAACTGTGTGGGGGTAAATCACTGTTGAAACTGACATGGGCACCAGCAGGCTAGGGGAGGCTGTACCATCGGGGTCACTCTCTCCCTCGGGTCAAGGATCTTCACTGCACATGACTGTTCCCTGCTGGCCTCTGCTTACTATACTACAGACTTCCAGGGGCTGTATAAGGACATCCTTGTTCGGAGAATTAGAAACTAGGGGCGCTAGAGTTCCTCAGAATTTAAGGAACTCTTGGCACCCAGAGGTGATGGCCACAGCCTCCTCTATAACCTATTGTAGAGGTTAGAGTGGAGGAAGTTAGCATCAAGTCAGTGCTGCATCCAGTGAGGCCTACACATGACAGGGTCTCACTGTAGCACAGGCAAGCCCCAGACTTGTTATGTAGCCAAGGATGCCCGTGAACTCCCGACCCTCCTGCTTATGTAGAGCTGACAACAGAACCTCAGGCTCCATGCATGCTAAGCAAGCACTCAACCAATGAGTTTCTTTGTTAAATTATCATCAGCACTAGCTGTGGAGGTGGCGTTGGTGGCGGTGGAGGTGGCAGCAGCAGCTGTGGTGTGTGCATCTGTGTGTATGAGGTGGAGTGGGCGTGGTGCCATGGTGGACAAATGGAGGTCAGAAGACAACCCTGTGGAGTCTCTTCTCTCTACCCTCCTTCTGATTTTTAAGTTCATTTATTTGTGTTTTATGTACATTGGTGTTTACCTGCATGCATATCTGTGTAAGGGTGTATGATCCCTCACAACTAGACTTACAGACCCTGTGAGCTGCCTTGTGAGTTGAGATGTGATCACAGATCCTCTGGAAGAGCAAACAGTGTTCTTAACTGAGGAGCCATCTCTTCAGTCCTAGAGAAGCACTGATTTCTTTCCCGGATTTTTAAAATGTGGATGAGTGCTCTATCTGGTGTATTCCTTTCTGTGAGAGGAGGGCATCGGGTCACACTATAGATGCTGGTGAACCACCACGTGACTCTTGGGAATTGAACTTACCGCCCCTGGAAGCAGCCTAGTGCTCCTACCTGGTAAGCCCTCTCTACAGCTGCTTCTCCTTCCTTTTTTTTTTTCACCCCAAGAAATGGCTTCTCTGTAGCTTTGGTGACTTTCCTAGAACTTGCTGTGTAGACCAGGCTAGCATCAAACTCACAGAGATCTGCCTGCCTCTGCTTCTTAGGTGGTGCGTTGAACACGTGTGCCACTACTGCCAGGCCTCTTTCCTTCTTTACATGGGTTCTGAGAATAGAATTTAAGTCACCAAGCTTGGATTGACAAGCACCTTTACCCACTGAGCCATCTTGCCAACCCACAGACATTTCTTTCAAGACTTAAAACACAGTCTCTAGCTGGAGAGAAAGTTCAATAGTCAAGGAAACTTGCTGCTCTCCAGAGGACCTGAGTTTGGTGCCCAGTAGCCTGCTCATGTGGCTCACAACCATTCCTGGAAATCCGATGCTATTTTCTGACCTCCACTGGCTCCAGTACTAACAGGAACACATCCATATACAGAATTAAAAATAAAATAAATCAGGTGGTGGTGGCACACACCTTTATTAGCAAAACTGTGGAAGCAGAGGCAGGTAGATCTCTGTGAATTCTAGGTTAACCTTGTCTACCGTAGAGTTCCAGGACAGCCAGGACTATACACAGAAACCCTGTCTCCAAAGACCAAATAAATAATAAAAAAGAATCTTAAACAAAAAACCCTCAGTCACATAAATCAAATAACTCATCCCCTCTGTCACAGCAACCTCTGAGTAAGAAACATCTAGTTCATAGTTGAAAAACCTGAAGAACGGAACAGCTAAGCATTTCCCCTCAGGATCACAAAATCAAGTAAGAACAAAACTGGCTTAGATCTAAAACCTTTGATTCCTGGTCTCCATCTACTTCTTTCAGAGCACAGTGGGAGAGGAGAGAGCCAAGAAGAGATGGTACCCAGAGGACACACCTGGACGTTCCTCCTGGCAGCCTCTACGTCCTCCTGCTTGGAGGGATCCCTGGGCTCAGCCCAGTCACTGTTGATGGTGATGGAAATCACGCCTCCCTGGCTGGCACGGTACTTGTCATTGTAGAGATGCCAAGCCTCAGCGTGAGCCTTTATTAGGTTGTGGCCGACAGTGTATGGAGCCGTGCCAGGCCTGGAGGAGATTCCTAGAAACACACACAGGATGTCAGCAGAAAACACCATCCTCCCTGTGTATGGGAGGAGGGATTTGACACCTGGGAGACTGGCACTCCTATCCCACATCTCCTTCCTACTGGAGGGCAGACAGTAGTCAGCCTCATAGTGCCTTTCCCAGGAGAACAGGCACCAAAGAGTGCTTGTAAGAAGGGAATGGATTGTTTGTGGGCAGCAGCAGCCAGCAGCACTCTGGCTGAGAGAAGGTACTTGATCTATGGTGGCTTATGTCCCCTCCTCTGATGGGACTTCTACTATGACGTATGCTCAGTTGACATCCCAGAGCTCTAGGGGACACCATGAAGTCAGGACTGGAGGACACACCCAAGGGCGACAATAGCCACATCAGGAGAACAAGTGCTCAAATCAAAGTGCCAACTAGAGCCACAGAAGATGCATCTATCTGTGATTTGAGAAATACCTCCCAATCCATTTCAAGTTTAGTGTGTGTGTGCAGGAGCAAGTGTGTGCAGGAGCATGTGCTGACATGTGTGACTGTAGGTGGAGTCCAGAGGACAGCCTTAGGTATCATCACAGAGAGACCATCTACTTCTCTGTGACAGGATTGCTTGTGGACCTAAACTAGGCTAGACTGAGGGACATGGGAGCCCCAGAGGGTCACCTGACTCTGCCTTCCCAGGGATAGGGTTACGAAGGTGTCACTGTACCTTGTTTTCTTCTTTGTTTGTTTTGTTTTTTGCATGGGCTCTAGCGAGAACTCAGACCCCCCCCCCCAGACCTGCATGGTAAGCACTTTAGAGCTGAGCCCTTTCCCCAGGCCTGTGGAGGTAGGGACTACAACACATTGGCTGTCAGTGACTTCTCATGATACCTGGATCCCAGGGTTTCACTGTCCTAAGAATGTCATTATCCAAACAGATGGCAAGTTGGATCTCGGACATTTACCTGGAGCATGTACCCCACTGCTATGGCCTTGGGCAGCAATGACGAAGGGCTCATTCAATGTGATCCAAAACTTCACCTTGTCCCCCAGCCTCTCGAAGAGCACATCTGCATACTCCTTAAACCGCTGCACAATTGTCTCATTCTCCCAGCCCCCAAAGTCTTGTAGTGCCTGGGGCAGGTCCCAGTGGTATAAGGTCACCTGGGGGGAAGCCAGAACAATGTTCTATTAACCATCTCCTCAGGAAGCCAGCAACATGAGACATGCAAGGACACTCACAGGGAAACGTTCATGGAGTTCTGAACTTTCTCCACGACAGGGAAGAAAACATTTTTTTCTCTAACTCTGCACTATGTGAATCTATGGACAATTCAAAACCCAAGTTACAAAACCATTTAGGTGCTTGGGTGATGGCTCAGCAGGTGCCTGCCACCAAACCTGATGATCTAGGTTCAAACACCAGGATCCACACGGGGGAAGGAACGTGGTCACTCCTATAAAGATTTTCTCTGATACATACACACACACATACACACACACACACACCCCACACACACACCACACACACCACACACCACCCTCACTTACACACAATTTCTGGGGTTGGCAATAGAGTCTTGCCTAGCATGCATCAAGCCCTGGGTTCCATCCATACAGCACGGTGGTGCATATCTGTAAGTCTAGACTATAAGGTGTGGGATACAGAACAGAAATTCAAGAACATCCCCAGCTACATAAGGAGTAAGAGGTCTGCAGGGATAATGGAGACTTGTGTCAAGTATAAATGAATGAATGAATGAATGCATAAATAAATGACCCTATCTGATATATAAATAAATATAAGAAGCAGGTAGCACATTTTAAAAATATATAGGTTAAATAAATAAAATCTTAGCATTCTTGTATAATAAATAGAGTCCTCTTGACCCATTGCCTCCAGGGACCACCCTCACCTGTGGTGTGATGCCATCAGCCAGCAGTGCATCTATCAATCGAACATAGTAGTTGAGGCCAGCTTCATTGATGAACCTGGTGGTTCCGTCTGGGAGGACTCGAGGCCAGGAGATGGAGAATCGATAGTGGGACACACCCAGGTTCTGAAGGGCCACCACGTCCTCAGCAATCTTGTGGTAACTGTCACAGGTCACATCTCCATTGTCGTCATTCTCAATCTTCAATGGTGTGTGGGAAAATGTGTCCCAAATACTGAGTCCTTTGCCATCTGCTCTCCAGGCGCCTTCGATCTCAAGATGACAAGAGGTGGTCTAAGCCATCTGACCAAAAACATTCCCTTCTGCAGCTCCCTGGGGAGCCTTCTCTGCACACCCTGCCGCCAGTTACTAAAGTTGCCCTGCACACATGGCAGCATCACACTGCACTCTGCTACCATGATGGTTTCCCATATCACCATGCGATGTAGGCACGTGTGTGTATGTGTGTGTGTGTGTGTGTGTGTGTGTGTGTGCCTGAGTGAATGCATGTGTGTGTTTGTGCATGCACACACGCGTCCATGCACACGAGAGAGAGACAGAAACAGAGAGCCTCACATAGTCTCGGCTGGCTTTGAACTCTTATTTATCAAAGGAACCGAGTCACATTCCCAGTTCCAAGAATGGGTATCACATTTTAGTTTCGCAATTAATGCTGGCAGTGGGGTCTGGCATATGGTGGGTACTCACCAAAGGTGCTGCGTGAACAATTTCACATCCCCTACCACCTCTAACTACAGTCAAGCCAACTGCAAGGATACTGGTGTGGAAAGTATTTGTAGTCCAGACATACATGGCTGTTTCTATGCCTTCCTCCTCCTCTCTAACTCTCTTCCAATAAGACTTTGGAGGACACCCATCTGTGGAGTTCAGTGGGTAGATAGGTACCACCTTTGTAATTCACTTTCAAACATTTCAGCAAATATGGTGGGACAGCAAGTATGGTGTCACAATTGAGATGGTGCTGGCATTCTAGCCAACAATGCACATCCAGTGCTGGCTGGGAGAAGGCAGAGTGGAGCCAGCAGGAAACGGCCATAGGAACTATGTATGTGGAGCTGGAAGAGGCCAGGACCAAAGGGACTAGCCTAGGGTGCCAGGAACTAGATTTATATATACATACATTAGTATAGAGAGTAATTCACGGGAGAAAGGAGATGCAAATATGGAAAATGAAAGGGCTAGCATTTCCTTATAGATTTGAACTGGATGTATGGATATAAACTCACGACTTTAAATATACAAACTGTAGGGCTGGGGGATAAGGCTAAGTTAGTGAGACATTGATTGCTATGCATGAGGCCCTGGGCTCCATCCCCAGCACTGCATATACTGAGAGTATTTAGGCATGCTAGTAAGCCTGATATTTGGACAGTAGAGGCAGGAGGGTCAGAAGTTCAAGGTCATCTTGGGCTACAGAGTGAGTTGGTTTACATAAGACCCTGTCTCCTGTATAATTAATTAAGGAATGCAAAGTGGGAAGGGTCAAGGGTAAAATGACAGAAAATATGTGTGGGTCCATCCATGTGCTATGCAGTTCCGACTGCTGAGAGGACCTACAAGTTGGGACAATCCAGGGGCAGAGAGGACACCAGACGACAATTGTTGGCTGCTGTGTAAAACAGCTGGGTCTCACCAGAGAAATGGCCGCTTAACAGCTGGGGAGGAAGAGGAACAGAGGAGCCCAGTGTGTCCGAAGGGGTAGGAAGTCAGACTGGGGTGAGACTCAACTGGACGAGGCTTGACTAGCATGCGTGGACCCCAGGCTATCCCATCCCAGCACTGAGAAACCAGGCCTAGCGCTGCACACCTGCAACCCCAGCATTCAAGGAAATGGAGGCAGAATGGTCAAGAATCCAAGAATATGGGCTGCTCAGTAATTCAAGGACAACTTGAACTGTATGAGACCCTGTCTAGAAAAAAAAATGAAAAAAGTGGAGGAAGAAGAGTAGAAGAAAATGAAGAAAGGCGGAGCCCCACGCCCGCTGACGGGTCACCATGCCTGCACTGAGCACACCCCTTGCCCTCTCTCTTTCATCTTTCCTCTTCCTGAGGAAAGGGAATCAGGGCACCATATGTTTTGTGTTTACCTTCCTGGTCATGAACTCAGTAGCAGCCCCGGGTCAGTGCATCAGAAAATGCCCGGATTGAACCCAGCGCCAGTTAGGTCAGCTGACGCACAGATGGAGCCTCCAGGGAGATTACACGTTTGCATGCTCTTCCTGAACCTTCTGTCATGGCTCTACCTGATCCATCTGGCCCTTCATCTGTCCATCTCAGTCCTTCACAAGTTCTACAGACACCTAGAAAACACATGTCTGGCCAATCTATAAAGAAGTTTTTAGACTGAATTAACTAAGGGAGGAAAAATGATCCTGAATGTGAGTGGTCGCTATTCAGTGGCTGGAATCTTCTGATTAAAACCGCGAAAGTGAGCTGAGTACCAGAACCCACGTCTCTCTGCTTCCGGACTGAAGATGCTATGTGACCAGCTGCCTCACCTGGCTGCTGTCAGGACTTCTCCTCATCCTTAAACTGTGAACCTGAAATTCACCCTTCCCTCCATAAGTGGCCTGTGTCAGGTATCTTACCACAGCTACCAGACAAGTAACAAGCCAACCTTACTCACAGGGATCTAACTGACTTTGGGGTCTGAGGACCTGGATCCTCACGCACACACAGACTCGTCTGTGCAGGTTTGCTAGCGGCTCTGGCTTGTGTGCTTCCAGTCCTGTGCACATGCTTGGCGTCCAGTAGCCTGTAGGAAAGTGAGCTCATGGCTCCACACTCCTCACCTGATATGCAGCAGAAGCCGCACTCCAGATGAAGCCCTTGGGGAACTCTCCATACAGGAACTCGTCCTCCTTGGCCAGGGGCATGCCATTGTTGGTAATGACCTCTGTGTAGTATCTGGCTGAGGCTCTTGCTGTTCGAGGCCTCTTTGCATCGTTAAAGTCAACATGATACAGTCCGAACTTGACCGTGTAGCCTGACAGCCACTCGAAGTTGTCCATCAGCGACCAGGCAAAATACCCTCGAAGGTCCACACCATCCAGCCTGTAGGCTAGGATATGCCAAAGAGAGGAGAAGAAAGCTTTAGACAGTAGGCAGGGCTCTCAAGAGTCCCGGTCCTGTGCTGGTACTGGACTCCAGGCTATGCCCTATGCTAAACCACACACGTGTGCAGTCACATGGTTCCTGAGAGAGGAACATGTCACCTCATTACTCGTACTTTTACTTTTTGTTGTTTTGCTTTTGTCTTTTGAATATTTTTTTTTCCAGACAAGGTTTATCTGTGAAACCCTGACTGTCCTGGAACACACTTTGCAGACCAGGCTGGCCTCGTACTCAGAGTTCACCGAGCTCTTCATCCCTAGCCGCACAATTAAATCGTGTACCACCACCAACACCAGTTTTCAATCTTACTTTTCCTGGCCTCAATGACCTTACAGCAAGTGTTATTTGTTAAGGTAAAGGGCTAAGCCTCAAATTCAAGGGCCTCAACCCGCTTTGCTGGTAAGCACACAAGTGTGAATTTCTTGATATCATTTGAAACATTTTGAGACAGGATCCCAGGTAGCGCAGGCTGGTCTTGCACTCACTCTACAGTCAAGATTAAACTTGGATTTTTTTCTGCTCCTCCTGCCCCTACTGCTCCAGTGTGGGATTGCAGGTGTGCACCTTGCCCACTCTAGGGCTGGGACTGGAGGATGGGGATGTGTATTCTGGGCAAGCAGTTTACTAACTGAGCCTCATCCCCTGCTCTAGAAGTGGGAACTTTACCTTTTTATGTAAATCTCTATGTGTGTATGAGTGAACAAGTGTGTGTGTGTGTGTGTGTGTGTGTGTTTGTGTTTGCATGTGTAGGCTAGAACACAACCTCAGACATTATTTCTTGGGCATCACTCACTTTTCTTTTTCATAGCCTCTCAGTTGACCTGGAGTTCACCAAGTGGGCCAGGTTGGTGGGCCAGAGAGCGCCAAGAATGCACCTTTCTGCTTCCTCGGCATACAGATTACAAATGTACCAAGCCTGACGTTTCCCTAGAAAATGGACTCTGATCCCTATGCTTGCAGACAACACTTTACTGAGCCCTAGCCCAAGACCAAAAGAGAGATGTTCAGAGTGCTTGCCAGAGCATGGGACACATGACAGACCGAGGACAGGGAAACTGGACACAAGAGAGGCACAGGACACGGAGAATGGAGGTTTAGTGAGAGCGGCTACAGCCTCATGTACCTTTCAGAGCCTCGTTGATATAGGTTTTGTGGTAGAATATCCTGTCAGTGTCATCCAGCGAGGGGTCGTCCAGGCCGTTTCCATTCTCCGAGATGTAAATGGGAATGTCGCCATACTCTTCCTTGATCCAGTTCAGCAGCCTCCGCATCCCCCAGGGCACGGCTGGGAGCATTGATGGGGAGGTCAACGAAGAGTCCATATCGCTGACCGTGAGCTCGCGGTCATCATAATAGCTGGGTGGGGTCAGCCTTGGAGTGCTGTGCTGCACAAACACGGACGAGTAGGTGTTGAGGCAGAAGACATCGGCGGTGCCCCTGATGTACGCCTTCTCCTCCTCTGTGAAGCTGGGCAGGCGGGAGCCCGCCAGGTGCTGCAGTTCACTCCTGTTCCCCACGTTCCATTTCATGACATCTGGATAGTCCCCGTTTCTAAAAATGGGGTGGGCAAACCAGCCCAGGGAAAACTGCAGCATCCGGTCGGCAGCTTCCACATCTCTTAGGACTCCTGGGTCTTTGGGTTCCACCCAGTGAGCGTTGAGGCTCAGTGAGATGACCCCCTTCTGCTCCTGCCTGTATTTCTCATCATAAGTATGGTAGACTCTAGCATGAGCCTTGAGGATGACGTGGCTGACCCTGTAAGGTGCCCAGCCCGGGTCCTGCACATTTGGGGGAAACTCCCCAGAACCATAGCCAGACAGCGACACTAAAAAGGGCTCATTAAAGGTCATCCAGAACTTGACTCTGTCACCAAAGGTCTGAAAACAGAAGTCAGCATAGCTGTCGAACAACTCGATCAAAGAAGGGTTCTCCCAGCCTCCAATATCCTGGAGGGCCTGGGGCAGGTCCCAGTGAAACAGTGTCACCATGGGGAGGATGTTGCTCTGCACCAAGCCGTCAATCAGCCTGTTGTAATAATCGACACCGGGCCTGTTGATGGAACTGTTTCTTCCCGTTGGGAAAATCCGAGGCCAGGAGATAGAGAACCTATAGGCCTTGACCTTCAGGGCGCGAAGAATGTTCAGGTCGGCTTCCAGTTGGCGATAGCTGTCACAAGCTATGTCTGCGGTGGCATTGTCTTTCACGGTGCTCCCTGTGCTGTGGGTGAAGTTGTCCCAGATGCTGGGCCCTTTGCCATCCTCATCCCAACCTCCTTCGATCTGATAGGCTGAGGTGGACACGCCCCACAGGAAATCATCCCTGAATGTGCCATGATAGAACAAGTCTCTCTCAAACTTGGGCTGGTTGGAGAACTTCTCCCACACGATTTTAGCCTGGGAGGGCACCTCAGATGGGGAGTTGTAGAAGGTTGTGACTCTGGAGGAAAAGTCTGCTTTCACAGGCACTGGGGTTCTTCTCAGCTCCTTGGCAGGGAAACCATTCTTTTCAATGATGCCAGTGAAGAAGTGGGCAGATCTCCTGGCAGTTCTCGGTCTGCTGCTGTCACTGAAGTTGACACGGTACAGCCCAAACCTCTGGCTGTACCCTGGGGGTCCTTCAAAGCCATCAATGAGGGAACGAGCAATGTATGCACGGACATCCACCAAATCCTCCTTGACAGCTGTAAAGATAAAACAAAGTCAGTCCTGTGTGAGTGCGTGCGTGCGTGTGTGATGTGTGTGTGTGTGTGTATGTCTGTGTGTGTGTGTGTATGTGTGAATGCATGGGAAAACCAGAAGACAACCTCATTTGTTGTTTCTTAGGATGCCATCCCCCTTAGTTTTCCTTACTCTTTTTTTAATTTGAAAATCATTTTATGTGCATGGGTGTTTTCCCTGCATGTATGCCTGTGCACTACATGTGTGTAGTGCATGCAGAGGTTGGAAGGGAGCATCAGATCCCATGGGGTAGAGTTTCAGAGGGGTGTGAACTGCTGTGTTGGAACTGGGACTTGAACTCATGTTCTCCAGAAAAGCAGCCTGTACTGCGATATTTTTACTCTTTTGTCTTTGGGGACCACTAGCAAATCCCCCATGTAAATCACATATGAGACTTATACTTAGTTATGAATGCCCAACTGTGGCTTGTTTCTAGCCAGCTTTTCTTAAATTATCCCAAATACCTTTTCCCTTGGACTTTTTCATTTGCTTACTTCTGTATGTCTTCCTTTCCGCTGTGACTGGCCGTATTGCTGGGTCGCTGGAGCCCTGTGTCCTCCACTCTTTGTTCTATTTCTTCTTGCTCTCTCTCTTCCTCATTTCCCCTTCTATTTATCCTCTCTGCCTGCCAGCCCTGCCTATCATTGCTCCTGCCACCCAATTGGCCATTCAGCTCTTTATTAGACCATCAGGTGTTTTAGACAGGCAAAGAATCACAGCTTCACAGGGTTAAACAAATGCAGCATAAACCAAAGTCACACACCTTAAAATAGTAATTCCCAACATTGCCAGTGCTCTTAACTGCTGAGCCATTTCTCCAACTGCCACCACCCACCACAACCCCAGCCTGAGTTCACACACATTACAAAAATAATAACGAGGTGGCCGAGGCTGACTTCAAACTCTGTGGAGCTGAGGATAAACGCGCACTCCTGACCCCACGGCCTCCACCTCCTGAGCACTGGTGTCACAGGCACACACTCCCTCGTTGACACAGTGCTGGGGATGGAACCCACGATGGTCAGAATGCTAGGAAAGAACTCTACCAAGTACATCCTGGGCCTATTTAATTGTTTTTAAGACAAGCTCTCATTAAGTATTCCAGGATGACTTTGAACTCTCAATCCTCCTGCCTCTGATTCCAGCTGCTGGGGATAAAGGGTTGCACCACCAGGCCTAGAGACACGTGTCCCTAATAGGAAAGATCACACAAAGATGGAGGCATAGACTGGTGTGAAGCCGAACTCCCCACTCTCCATATATAGACAGTGGCTGGGGAAGGTATGGAAGACAGGGCTAGGCTATTAACCCCGTCTTCTCAGATGGCCGAGTCTCTGAAGACAGCATCCCTGTCCCTGCTCACTGGCTTCGGTGAGTGACAGCCATCATGAACTGATCTATGTTAGTGACCCATGTGCTGAAAACCACTTGCCCTCCTTTTCCACTTAAAGAAGACGCATTGGGTCCAACTGAGCATGTATGTACGGCTCACCTGCAGAACAGGGAGGTCAATGCAGACTGGATAGCAGCTGAGGGAGATGGGGCTCAAAGGGGGCAGCGCACTGAGGGGAGTCAGTGGGTTGGGGTCCTGTCCTAAGTGTCAGTCCCACTGTGGACTGAGTCTCCTAAGAAAAGATGACATTACTCAACTACATCTTTACTGTATTACGCAATTCCAGGCTCCTCATGCTCTCAATAAACACTGATTAACGAAGAGCGCAAGAATACCGGACTGGAGAGGCTGAAATGGGTTAGTGAGTAAGGGCTCTTGTTGAGCAATCCCGAAGGCCTGAGTTCAGTCTCTGGTCTGCCCCCTTAAACACTGTGAAGACTTGGGGAAGAGCCGCCCCTCCCACCCCGCCGCTCCCCCCCCCCCCCCCCCCCCGGACCTTCTTACCCTTGAGCACCTCGTTGATGTACAGGTTGAAGTAGTTCACTCTCACCGAGTCGTCAAGGAGATCCTCTCCTTCCCCTACAGGCATGCCATTCCCAGCCAAGAAGATGGGAACTCTTCCTTTCGTGTATTCCATGGAAGCAAAGCGAAGCAGCCTCCTTAGGCCCCAGGGCACCACCCGGATCCAGGGAGATGCAGTCTGGGGCCACGTGGGGTCTACGTGCTGGGAGAAGCCTCCAATGTTATCATAGCTGGGGATGCAGGTCTGCTGGGCAGCGCTGCTGACCAGCCGGGATGTGTAGTGAGACAGACCAAGGAAGTCCGCAGAGCCTTTCAGGAGCTGCTGCTCCGCTGCAGTGAACTCTGGGAGTTGGGCCAGAGGACCCCCACACTGCTGGTTTACCTGCTGGATCTGGGCCCGGAGGGTGGTGGGGTAGTTCCCATCCACAAAGATGGGGTGAGCGAACCAGCCCAGCATGAAGTGCAGGAAGCGCTCAGCGGCAGCAAGGTCCTGGGGACTCTCCCCATCCAGGGGCTCTGCCCAGTCTGAATTGAGCACGATGCCCACGCGGCCCTGCTGCTGTTGGCGATGGTGAAGGTCGTAGTGATGCCAAGTTCTGGCGTGGGCCTTGAGGATCAAGTGAGCCACCTCGGGAGGAAAGGAGGACGAAAATAATGTCAACAGTGGCACCAGCTAGTCAGTAGTGTCACCAAGTTCCTGCTGACGTCAGCAGAACCAGCCATGGGTCTGGGACGTGGCTGGATTGTTAGACAGCCTCATAGTCACAGAACCCGGGGCTCCATTTCCTGCACTAATGAACCTGGCATGGTGGTGCAAGCCTGTACTGACAGAACTCGGGAGGTGGAGCAGGAGGATTGCTGGTTCATCCTTGTCTGCATAGCACGTTCAAGGCCATGTCTTCTCGGCTGTGTAGAGCTACAGCTTAGAACCATCAGGCAAAGGGACCCTTCCTTCCCCAAGTGCTTTTTGTGGTGGTGTTCTTTGTATTTCAAGACTGGGTTTGTCGTGTAGCCCTGAGTGTCCTATGGTGGCCTTGAACTCAGAGATCCACTTGCCTCTGCCTCTCAAGTGCTGAGATTAAAGTTGTGTGCCGCCACCACCCATCTGCAAGTGCTTTTGACAGGTGTATTGTCCTAGCAGTGAGAAAAGGAACGCTACAGAAATGAGGAGAAATGAACTTTCTCAGCCTATATATAATATATCTAAAATATCACAGGAGACACTATAAACACTCAGGAAATTCTTACCTATAACAAAAGATTACCAAAGCCAGCTGTGAAGGCTCAGTCTGTACTTTAGAGGCTGAGGCAGGAGGATTTCTGTGTGCTGAAGACTGAGCACTCTGTGTTTCATGTTAGCTTGAGCTACAAACTGAGACCTATCTCAATAAAGCAATGCAAATAAATAAATAAAATCTTAACGGCTATGACTACAGCTGAGTAATATGTACAGAAGTACTTTCCTGAAATGCAGAGCCCTGGGTCTACCCCATAATCCTGGGCACAGGCAGCACATGTCTGTCATCGCTGCTCCAAGGAGGTGGGGACTGAACCCAGGCCACGTGTGTGCTAGGAAAGAGCTCTACAGCTGAGGACAATCCTCCAAGCCTGGAACTTGTCCTTGGAGTCCAGGAGCCTTGACCAGGCCTGAGGGTGTGGCTCATTTGGCCAAGTGCTCACGTATTATGAAGAAGCCCTAGGTCTCATTCTCACCCCAGTTTAAAACCCAGGCATGGTGGGAGATGCCTGTGACCCCCAGCTCTCGGGATAACAAGCAAAAGGTCAGGAGTTCAAGGTCATCCTCAGCCTAGGTGTAGGAGACAACACTAACAACACATTCTTATCCTTCCCTCTGTTTTTCTTTCCAGGGCTGGGAGTCCACAGCCTGATGTGTCTTCTAATTGACAGGAGTTGAGGGGTGGGAGAAAGTACCTTAAAAGAAGCCACTCCCGGGTCAGAGATGCCTGGTGGGTGCTGCCCAGTGCCATAGCCTGCATAGCTTATCACCCATGGCTCGTGGAAGGTCACCCACAGCTTCACACGGTCCCCAAATGTTGAGAAGCAGAAGGCTGCATAGTCCAGGAAGGCATCCACCACACTCTCGTTCTGCCACCCGCCTTGATCCTGCAGGGCCTGGGGCAGGTCCCAGTGGAACAGCGTAGCCATGGGCTCGATGTGGGAGTCCAGCAGGCTGTCTATCAGTCTGTTGTAGTAGGCGACACCTTGCAGGTTGGGGCTGCTCTTCTGCCCAGTGGGGAACAGCCGGGACCAGGAGATGGAGAATTTGTACACCCCAGCCCTGAGGCCTCGGAGCAGGGCCACATCGGAGGCTGGTTTGTGGTAACTGTCACTGGCCACCTTTGCTGTCGCTTGGCCCTTGGCAGCGTTCAGGTCACTGTCGCTGTCCCAGATGCTTGGCCCTCTGCTGCCTTCTGCCCAGGCTCCTTCCACACTGAAGGCTCCAGTAGACACGCCCCAGAGGAATCCCTCTGGGAACACATCTTGCAGGAAGCCATCCCTTTCTGCCCTAGACTGGTTAGCAAAGGCTGCCCAGACTGTCTGGTAGGCTGAGACGGGGGAAGAGGGCACAGCTGCTGTCTCCTGCTGCTGCTCAGTCTGAAAGGCCAGGCTGTCGGTTAGAGAACAAGATGGGCTGTGGGGTAGAGCGACATCAAGGGACACAATTAATGACTGAGTTACAAACGCCCCACAGGGTCAGGCATGGAGGCTCATGCCCTTCTCTCAGCACTCAGGAGGCAGATGCGGCCAGATGTCTGTTAATGTGAGAACAGCCTGGTGTGCAGAGTGATTTCCAGATCAGCCAGGGCTACACAGTGAAACCGTAAGGAGAATGAGAAAAAGAAAAAGGCAGAAAAAAGGAGAAGAACAAGGGGAAGAAAAAAAGAAGGATGAGGAGGAGAGAAGAGAATGCAAGTAAGAAAGAGAGACAGAGATAGAAAGAAAAACAAAGAAAGGAAGGAAGGAAGAAGGAAGGAAGGAAGAAAGAAAAAGAAAGAAAGAAAGGAAACAACAGAAAGAAAGTAAAGGAGGGACAGAAACAAGAAGGGTCAGGAGGAATAGAAGGACAGTTAGGAGAAAGAGATGAAGAAGAGAAAAAATGAGAAAAAGAAAAAAGGAAGGGAGAAAGGAAGAAAAAGAATGAAAAATTAAGAAAGGAAGAGAGGAAGGAAGAAGAAGAAAAGGATGGGCAGTATGAGGAGTAGTGTCAGGAGGAGGAGGGTCAGGAGGAGGAGATTCAGAAGGAGGAGGGTCAGGAGGAGGAGGGTCAGGAGGAGGAGGGTCAGAAGGAGGAGGGTCAGGAGGAGGAGGGTCAGGAGGAGGAGGGTCAGGAGGAGGAGGGTCAGAAGGAGGAGGGTCAGGAGGAGGAGGGTCAGGAGGAGGAGGGTCAGGAGGAGGAGGGTCAGGAAGAGTAGTGTCAGGAGGAGGAGGGTCAGGAGGAGGAGGGTCAGAAGGTGGAGGACCAGGAGGAGGAGGAGGAGGGCCAGGAGGAAGAAGATCATCTCTGAATCCAGCACTGTGGTATGAAACATTCCCATTATACTTGCCTTTTTGTTTGTTCTCTGCTTAGTCCCCCATGCTTGCAGAGAAAGCATCTGACAGCCTGAATCTCTCCAGCCAAATTTGATCTGAGAAATTTTTAAAATAAGGATCTTCCTGTCGGTGCTGTGATTTGGGAAGGTGTTCACATCTCACACTGAAGAACTGAGCTCAAGAATTTATCTCATGAAACTTCAGCAGGCTGCTCAGGTCTATACCTAAACTGCTCTCTCTTTTTTCTTCTCTTTAATAATTACTATATTTATTTACCTTTTAAGTTTCATTATTTATTGCTGTGGATTTTATATACAGACAACTTCATGGAGTCTGTTCTCTTCGGCTGCACTTACAGCCGAAGTGGGACCTGGGGATCTAACTCAGGTCACAATGCTTGAGTGGTAAGCTGCTTACTTTTTGTTAACCTTGGTGCCGGAAATTGTCGGTAAACTGTCAATCATGTTTTACATAAATGCTGATTGGACAGGCAGGAAGTATAGGCGGGAAAACCAGACAGGAAGTAGAGGGGATGCAATGAGAACAGGAGAATTCTGGGAAAGAAGAAGCTGATTCCTTCCAGTCCTGCCCAGATCACTGAGGAAGCAGGATGTGACCTGCCAGCTGAAAAAGATACCAAGCCATATGGCTAAAATAGATCAGAACAAGAACGAATAAGAAGCCTGAGCGAATGGGTCAATCAGTTTTATAACTTATGGAGACCTCTGTGTGATTTTCTTTGGGGCTTGCCGGTTATGGGGTACCTGGCAGGACAGAAACCCCAACAAGCAGGCCCCTTCATGTTACAAACCTGACACCAAGCTGGAGTCATCTGAGAAGAGGAAACCTTGACTGAGAAAATGTATATGTTTGCCTGGCCTGTACACAAGTCTGTGGGCATCTTCCTTGTGTAATGATGGGTGTGTGAGGCCAGGCCAACTGTGGGTGGAATGACCCCTGGGTAGGTGGTGCTGAGTTATACAAGAAAGCAGACTGGGAGCTGGAAAGATAAGACAGCTCAGAGGTTGAGAACACTGGTAGCATTTTCAGAAGTTGTGAGTTCAATTCCTAGCACCCACATGCTGACTCACCAATGTCTACAACTCTAATTCCAAGCAAAGCAGTGTCTCCTCTGATGTGCATATATGCAGACAAAACACACAAATGCATAAATTAAGAAACATTGAAAAACAGAAAGAGGGCTGAGCAAGCCATGGAGAGCAAACAAGCAGGCAGCATTCATTCCCCATGGCCTCAGCTTCGACTCTGCCTCAAGTTCCTGCCCTGACGACCATCTTGGAGGACTGTAAACAGTAAGATGAAATGAGCTCTGTCCTCCCAAGTTGCTTGGGTCACTGTTTTATCAGAGCAACAGAAAGAAAACTAGGACACGGGAAAGGGCCTTTACCCTCTGAGGCACCAGAGTCATGCATGCATGCATTTATTCATTCATTCTTTCATTCAGAGACTCTGTGTGAGGGGTGTGCACATGGCATGTGCAGAGGTTGGATGACAATTGTGGGTGTCAGTCGTCTCCTTCCAACACGTGAGCCTGAGAGACCACACTCAGGTCATCAGACTTGGGCACAGGTGTCTTTACCCATGAACCATGTAGCTGGCCCCATAACCTGCTTTCTCTGCCACATATGTGCACACTATCCCAGTATCCTCATCTCAGCTCTGCTAAATATGCAGACTTGGGAGAATCTGACAGTGAGGACACAGGACCTGTAGGCCCAGGCACATCTCCACGAGCTACTGCTTCTCTGGCCTCCCTCTGAGCCTCCACCTCTCATCTCTTAAACGACTGTGTCCTGTTTGCTGTTCCAGGAGGCAAAGTCAGGACTGGTGAGATGGCTCAGCAGTTAAGACCAATTACTGCTGTTGCAGAAGGCCTGGGTTTAGTTCCCAGCATTCACATGGGAATTCTAGTTCCAAGGGATCTGTCATTCTGACATTCTGACCTCTGTGGGCTCACTCAGGCAGGTGGTGCACCTGCACGCTCACTCATGATCCTGCATGCGCTCACATACATGCCTCAAACAAAACCAAAACACAAGGACAATGGTCCCCAGCGATTGCCCATGTACACAACAACAGAACCCATAGTAACCGTTACTTCTTGTTAACGGCACAAGCCAGCATTACCTCTCCTCAGGACTGGATGAACAGCTCAGGAATGCATTGATGTCGAACCCAACCATCTGTACTTGGTCTTTATTTATGGCTGTAAGAAAAGCAGCTTTGTTAACTGTGTGTGGAGCTGGAGCAGAAACATGCAATCTGTAGGTTACCTCATTTTAAAACCACTCTAACCCCAAGTGATGATGATAAGACTTTCTGAAGATACCATGGATGCATCTGGTCTGCTTAGAACTAGAAAGTTGGTCCTCATATTTCAGAGTGAATATCAGTGACACAAACACTTCAGAAGATAGCTGGACCCACCCTTGAGTCTTGGTCATGGGAACGTGTTCATACCTCCTTTCGGGCTTTTTATTTTTTATTTTATTTTGAGATAGGATTTCACGATGTAGCTCTGACTTTCCTAGAACTTGCTCTTAGAGCTGAATGGCTTTGAACTCAGAGATTTGCCTACCTCTGCCTCCTGAGTACTAGGATTTAAAGTGTCTGCCACTGCCACCTTCTTGTGAAATTTTTGAAAAAGAAGGTGGGGGAGTTAATTGGTAAGGTGCCTCCTGGGTAAACAGGAGGAATTAGCTCAACCTCCACAACCACACAAAAAGCCTGGCATGGGATGAGAGAGATGACTCTGGATAAGGAGCAAATTGTTCTTCTAGAAGATCCGAGTTCAGATCCCAGCACCCACTGCAGGCAGCTCACAACTACTTGTGAGTAACTCCGTTTCCAGAGGATCCAAAAGCCTTCTGTTCTCCTCAGGCACCTGCACCAATATATACACACTCATAGAAACACACACACACAGACACAGACATGCACACACGCATGCACTAAATAGACTGCCCTTGAGTTCAAGGCCTGGCAGGACTACTCAGTGACGTTTAGACCACAAGATCCTACACCAGAGGTTTTCTGCGTCTTAGATCCTCCTGGGGCTGCTAAGACCAGGGGAACACAAGGCTGTGTTTCCATGCTGACAGTTCACACCTGAGTCAGGAACATGTCATATTGGGCACCCTTGCCATCTGTATAGGACCACTCGGTGTCCCAGGACAGGAGGAGCTCACTGCCAGGGAAGTTATGGGACTTGAGCCACACCTGGTAGGCTCTCAGTTCAGCCATTTTCCTAGGCCCCTCCCTCGTGAGAACCCCCGATGTCAGTATTGCTCCCCAACACACAGTGTAACAAAGGCCATTCAACTCCTGCCACATGCTGGTCCACTCACCTTCAAGCAGGCTGAAGAGCAGTGAGGAGGGGCTCCTCCCTATGGATGGGCAATCCTGAAGTTTTAGGGTGTAGATGAAAACTTTCATTTTGGGCTCAATGTTCTAGAAAAGATGAAGGCCAACAAGTGTGCCTTTAGTAATGGGAAGAGTGGAGACGCTACATGCTCACCTTCTGGAAACAACCTCAAGTCACCCCACTTACTGAGGGCAGTGACTTGGACTCTGGAGAACGACAATTGTCAGTGACCATCGGCCACCAGCCCTTCCTAAATGAACTGATAACCATAGCAGTTCATTTTAGATAGAGGACTTCATACGCCAGCCAGAAGATTAGGGTCAAGAGCAAGGTTTCTGCTTGTGTAGGAGCCTGCATTTCCTAAAATGTTTAACCAAGATGCTGCATCACCATGATCATGAGTGTTCATGGTTTGCTTAAAAAATACTTTTTCTGTGACGTTGAGAATGTACTTTGGCTGGTAGAGTGTTTTTCTAGAATGTGTAAAGTCCTGGCTTCCATCCTCAGTGCTACATAAACCAGGTGTGGCGGGGCAGGTATACAATGTCCACACTCAAGACATGGGGGCAGGAGAATCATAAGTGCAACGTTAGCCACAGAAGGCCAGCCTGGCCTACATGAAAATCTGTCTCAGTATATAATCTTTAGATAGAGAACAGATCGGACAGGTAAACAAGTTGGCTATGGCAGCCATGTCCTCATAGGAATTCCTATACTTTCGCTTCTTCTTTCGATTTGTTTCAAACTTTCTGTAATAAAAAGTCAAGCAAACGGCTACAGAGATGACTTGGTGGTTAAGGCCACCCAAATCACAATCATGAGTTCAGATCCTGTGTAAGAAGCAGGCCTCCCACGAATGCCTGTCACTCTAGCTCTGAGGGATGTGATGCCCTCTTCCAGCCTCTCTGCACCCAGGCAATACCTCTCCCTCCCAGCAGGAGGCACATGCATTTATACAAATATGCACAGTCACACTGAAACATAAACACAAACTGTCTTAAGAAATCCTGTATTGAAAATAAAAATCAGTAAAATGACATATGGTCTGGAGAGATGGCTCAGTGGTTAAGAGCACTGGCTGTTCTTCCAGAGGTCCTGAGTTCAATTCCCAGCACCCACATGGTCGCTCACAACCACCTGTAATGAGATCTGGTGCTCTCTTCAGGCCTGCAGGCACATGTGCAGACAGAACACTGTATCCATACATAATAAATAAAGCAAATGTTTTTAAAAAAAATCAGAGGCGCTGTCACTTTGAGATCTCAGCTCCTGTAGCTGATTTCCCTCTATTCTTTGCTTCTTTATTTTTGAGATTGTCATTTAATTACAACATTTCTTGCTTCTCTTTCTTCCCTAAGCCCTCCAATATACCTCTCCCTCCTCTTCTTCAAATTCATGGCCTTCTTTTTCTGTCAATTCCTACTGTTTGTATAGGTATATTTGTAAGTATGTTTATATACATATATTCCTAACTGTAACTTGTTCAGTCCATATACTGTTATTTGTATGTGACCTTTGGGCTGACCATTGGGCACTGGTGTTCTCTTCCCTGGGGAGAAGCCCCTGTCCCGCTCTCAGCATTACTGTCCCCTGTAGTTCTCTGTGCACAGCTGAGGCTTCACGGGCTGACCTCCATCATGTTGGTGACACTCTGTGTCTGTAGTTTCTGATGTTACTGGGAGACACAATCTCACAGCAAACTTGCTATGCTCTGCCTCCCACGATCTCTCTCCCTCCCTCTATTGCTTTCCAGCATCTTTGGTGTAACGGGAAATTTTCTTCAGTCTGGTATGTTTGACTTAGCTTTAAGTAGTGGTGGTGGTGGTGGGTTTGGGGTGTCTGCACACACATTTTCGTATGGCAGCTTGTTCTCCCTTCTCCATCCCTCTCTCTCGAACAGGGTCTCAGTTAGTCTAGGTTGGCCTTGACTTTATTGTTTAGTTGACAGTGACTTTGTACTCCTGATCCTCCTACCTCCCGAGTGCCGGGATTACAAGCAAGCTTTACTACACTGTTTCATGCTGAGCTGGGGATGAACTCAGTGCTTTGCTCCTGTAAGGCAAGCAGGCTACTATCTGAGCCACAGAGCACACCCAGGGACTGCCCACGGGGAGCCCACATCTAGCTACAGAAACCACAGCAAGCCCACATCCTGATGGTCTCTGTAAGTGGGAATGTCTGAAGCTGCAGCTCGGGGGGGGGGGGGGGCGGGCTGTTATGGAAGGCTCAGTCCACGCCTTAGGCAAATGTCACACTTCTGATAAGCTGTCCAGAACCTTTCCCACTCCATCACGATGGAAAAGCCCTCACATTACCTGCAGGTCACTCAGCTTCTGTGGTAGAGTCGCCACACTTTGGCATGTAGAAGTCAAATCAAGAGAGAGGAAGTCAACCGAGTCCTAGAAACAGGGAGATAAACCATTAGAACAAGGCCTCCTCAGAAGAGTGCTGGTTCTCCCCATGACTAACCCGATCCTGGGATTCCCAGGAGAAAGCTGTAGATGAGTGTGCATGTGACTACAGCAGGGGCGTGAGTGTGGTGAATTTGTAAGTGTGAAAATGTGTGTGTGGGTGTGCGGTGCCTGCAAATGGAGGAGCACGAAGGGAGGGAATCGGAGTCTGGAGCTTCCCCCAGGGGTCCCCTCCCCTGACCTTTGTGACATCTGGGAACCCTCTTGGGTCTGGGGTTTTGTTGTAATTTCAGGCCACAGCTTCAAGTCCACCCCAGTCAAGCCTGGCTTGAGCAGTTCTCCCAGCAGAAAAACAAGCTACACAGCCCTGATCACCCAGGCTCTCTAACCCATGGTCTAGCTAGGGTCCAGCTCACTGAGCATGTGGCTCAGTAGAAAGAATGCTTGCTGAGCGTGTACAAGGCCATGGGTCTGTCACCAGCACTGCATTAACAGGGCATGGTGGTGCCCGTCTCCACTTCAGCATTCTAATCCTTGGCTACCTTGTGAGTTCAAGGCCAGCTAGTGCAATAAGAGATCTTGTCTTGAAGAAGAGGAGGAGGAAGAGAATAGTGACAGGGCCTAGCAGCTATAGGTGTCTGCTCTCCACTCTGATGACCTGAGTTCAACCCCCATCACACATGAGGGTAGAACTGAGACTCCACAGATTTCCCTCTGCTCTCTACATAAGTGCCATAGAATGTTCATGCCTACATAGAGATACACAGATACAGACAGATACATACCACATACACAACAAGTAACACATATATACCACATCACGTACACAGACAGACAAACAGACACACAGCAAATAACAAACACATACACCACACCACACACAAAATAAATGTAATGAATTTTTTTAAAAATCAAGGATTTTTTAAAAATCAAGTCGGGCAGTGGTGGCACACACTTTTCATCCCAGCCCCCAGGAGACAGAAGCAGGCAGATATCTGAGCTTGAGGGCACCCTGGTCTGTACAGCATGTTTCTTACAACCAGGGCTACACAGAGAAAACCTGTCTTGAAAAAGAAAAAAAAAAGAAAGGAAGGAAGGGGCTGGAGAATGGGCCCACTCAGTGAGTTCTTCCCATGCTTTCTGATGCCCAGTACCCACCGAGTATCCACAAGCACGTCTCATTGGTTTTGTTGTTGGTTTTTTTCTTAGCAGTCTTTGGCTGGCCTAGAATTCATTTGTAGACTAGGCTGGACTTGAACTCCTAGATCTGCCTGCATCTGTCTCCCAAGTAGAGAGACAAAATCATGTGTTACCATGTTCAACACGAGAGTGTCTTTAATCTGAACGCTGGGAGATGGAGATCGGTGTATCCTGGGGGTTCACTGACAGGTCAGTCCAGTCAAATCAGTGAGCTCCCATTTCAGAGAGAGACTGAGACCCAGTCTCCAAAAAAGGGGAGGGGTAAAAAGTGACAGAAGACACCTGACCATCTATACTACTACATGTACTGCAGTACTACGCCTGTAGTCGGACCCTGCGCTACAGGACTATTCCCAAGCCGGGCAAGGGCCCGGAGATTTAAACGCACAAAGACACACAGACAGAGACACGGGTCATCCTTGAAAAATGAATGCCCCCTTTATTTTGTACCAGTGCCGCTTATATATGGATCCTTAACTGATATCCATGCCCCAGTCAAACCCACTAGAAACCACTCCCCTGCCATCAGGAACTCCTGAGGGTCTCATGCTCAGAGCAGCTGCAAACACAGGAAAACAAGTTGTTTTGCTCAGAGCAGCTGCAGGTTTACAGGAAATTTGGGGTCTGGGTCCACAGCCCCCAATAGGCACCCAGTGTTGGCCTCTGGCCTTCACAAGCACCTGGACCCACACTCACAGATGAGCAGGTTCGTGCACCTGCACACACATGTAATACATTAGCACATGCACAGACAGAGAAAACCAATCATAATAGAAAAGACAAGATTCTACCTGGTCTGTGGTTTACATATGTGCTGTAGGAAGGCTTGTAGCTTGTGGTTACCCGCCTACTGAGGCGTGGCCTCTTATACTATACACACGGGCACAGAACCTGCTGCATCTGCCCCTTTTTCTCTTCCTTCCTTTTCGCCAGCTGCTCATTCGGATTGTTGCATTGCGGGATTCGATCTCTGTCCTCCATTCAAGCAGAGAATTCTGAGTTGTGAGTTTACCCCTAAATAAATAACTGTCTACTTATCATTTCTGAGCTAGTGTGGGATTTCTTTCAAGCGTCCATGCATCACTAGGTCCCCTCATCACATATGTTTGAACAACTTTAAATTCAGGATCTAAACATGAGAATACAGTAGTGTAACTCACACACGCGCACACATGCACACACACACACACACACACACACACACACACACACACACACACACCTGCTGCCACAATTCAGACTGACCACTCTATTTTTCTCTTGGCTGGAATCTCACAAGCTGCCCTTCCCTCCAACAGGTCGGCTGTTTCATAGGTCAGGCACCAACTGGGAGCCACATGTCCAGGTCCAGTGCCCTAGCGCCCAACCCTCACTGGCTCCCCAATGCCTTCCGATCAAGTGATCTCCGGAGTCCACCAGATTCCACATCTGCCAGCTAAGGATATTGAAAACCACATACAATACAGTTCTAGATAAACAAATCTGTTGCTGATTAAATGCCATCTAAATTAATTTACAGAGTAATAATTGTTATCGAGAGACCAAAGGGCTGGTCATAAAAATCCTTGTCCAGCAACAGCCTTTGAACTGGCATTTTGCCCCTGCATGCTGCGCAGAGCTCAGGGGTAAACACAGGACAGTGTCTGGGTTCCTTCTGAGAAGTGCAAACCCTGGGGCCTTCAATGGGCCTGAGCAGTGTGTGCCTGTCTCTGGCTCTGGACTCGCTGCTTTGCCCTATGTCTGTCTAATGCTGGCGCTGGCTTCCAACCCTTACATCATCCCTGCCTTCCCTGTTTTTCCTCTTGTCCTGTCTCATTATGTCTAGCAAATTTCTTCCTACTGTTAACACCCACACAACAGTGTCCTCTAAGGCCAGGGTGATGGGACGTGCCTTTAATCCCAGCACTCAGGAAGCAGAGGAAGGTTGATCTCTGAGTTTGAGGCAACCTGATCTACAGACTGAGTTCCAGGACAGCCAGGGCTACACAGAGAAACCTCTCTCAAAAAATAAAAAAAGAGTGTCCCCCAATAGGAGGCTCTTACCTGGGCTCCTCTCTCCTAAGGTGCTCTTTCCCCATAGGGAACTATTAGCTTAGACCAGCAGAGACCCTGGGCTGGGGATGTGGTCCAGCAGGGATGTTTGCCTAGCATGCACAAAGGCCTGGGTTCCACCCTAGCATGATGGAGACCAGGCATGTTGGTTCATGCCAGTAACCCAGAACTTGTGGGGTAGAGGCAGGAAGGTCAGGAGTTCAAGGTCATCCTCAGCTATACAGTGACTTAGGCTAGCCTGGGATACATGTGGCCCTTTCTCAAAAACAAAATGAATAAGCAAACAAAGGAGTGAGTAAATAAATAACAGTTACTAGAGGAGATGGTGGGGACACCTGAGTCTTTAGAGCTGGAGGCTGAGACAAGAGGATTGACCAAATCTGAGGCCAGCCTGGGCTACTCTGTGAGACCGTTTGACAATAGAATATGGTAAAGTCACACGCGGTGCTGCATGCCTGTCACTCAGACCACAGAAATGGTAGCCAGAGACCAAGAGTTCAAGGTCAGCCTGGGCTACAGAGGGAAGCACTGTTCGAAATTTTAAAAATCACGGAGGATATCATCAGGATGGTACTCTAAGGCATATATTTTGTTTATAAGCCTTCTTTATTTTCTTTTTTATGCAGCATGGACGAGAGCCCAAGGGAGCCAGGAGAGGGCAATGGTTCCTTGGAATTGGAGGTTACAGAAGGTTGTGAGCCTTCATGTGGGTGCTGGGAACTGACCCTGGATCCTCTGGAAATGAGCAGCCAGTGCTTTTAACCACTGAGCCATCCCTTCAGCTCCCAGAAGTATATAAATAAATACTTTAATAAATTACTAACTCTTAATGTTTTTTTTTCTCTGTGGGTATGTGTAGACCAATTGGGTGCCAAAGTATATTTGTTTTGTTTTTTTTTGACACAGTGTCTCAGAATATATCTCTCCTGGCCTGAAACTCACTAGTAGCCCAGGCTGGCCTCAGACTCACAGAGATCCCCCTGCTTCTGCCATCCTCTGTGATTAATCATAGCCTGAGGACCAACCCCACCCCTGCCCACTCGTGAGACTAACAGTTCCAATTTCCCTAAGTCAGTGTCATGAAGTCAGCACAAGTAGCATTCCTGCATGTCCTAGATTAACAACAACCCTGGCCAAACCCACCCTCTGCCCTTTGACCAACCCTCCTCCCCATCCCTGATAAAAACCCTAGCCCCTGGGAGAAGCTCAGTCCCGTCTTCTCTGGTGACAGCCCTTCTCAGGTTGACTAATACACCTGTGCCACAGTCACTGAGCAGCCTCAAGCTCTTTTCCTCTTACACAGGCCTCATCTCAAAATAAATAAACACAATCACATTTCTCCCTAGGCATTACAGATGCAGCATCTACCTTGGTGAGTGCAGCCGAGGATGGGGTTAGCAGGAGCTCGGGGATATCTTCAGCCTTCAGGACCACAGAGAGCCTTCCTCCTGGAACCAAACAGGAAAGAGCAGTAGTTGAGGGAGGGCGGAGCTTCTGAAGGGATAGATCAGGACCATGACTTCTCTTTAGCAGCTGACAGACTCCAGAAAACAAAGTGGCTAAAAATACATCTCCCTAAGAGAGTAGGTTGTTTTTATTTGGATTTTTTTAGACCATGCTTCACTCTATGATCCTGGATGTCCCGGAAGTCAGTTGGCCTTGATTCACCAAGGTCTGCTTTCCTCTGCCTCCCAAGTGCTTTGACTAAACTTGTGTGTCACCATGCCAGGCAAAGAGACTGTTGTGTACGAATCAAGACCCACATAGAGAGCACTTGGAAAAGTCAGCATAGAAAGAATTATCCCAACGTGACAAGAGAACCGTTTTCCAAACTCTATTTAAAGGCACAGTGCTCCAGGCTGAGGATTCAGCACCATTGGTAGAGAGCTCGTTCAAGTCCAGGGATTGATTGATTGATTGATTGTATAGGTTTGTGATTGATTGATTGAATGAACAAGTCCAGGGATTGATTGAATGAATGAATAAATGAATGAATGAATGACAAGCCCAGGGACTGATAGCCAGCACAGCATAACCAGGCATGGTGGCACAGGTCTGTGATCCCAGCACTTGAGAAGGAGAAGCAAGCAGGATCAGAAGCCTGAGGTCATCTCGGCTATATCCCCAGCTATATCTCTGGACAGTCAGGACCAGAGCTGCCACCTAGCACAAACAAAACCAAAGTCAGGGTGCTCTCCGGAACCTCTGTGTCTCTGTCCTCATTGCAGCTACTGTGCCTTGATGGGGAAACAAAGGAAACACTGATGTGTGCATGCGTTTTGTTTAGCTGTCCCGCAGCATGGTGACTGCTCTCAAGCTTGTGTGTGCACCACAACTGCCTGGAGAACAAAGGCAGGAAATACAGAGCTGCTGGGTGGGGGCGGTGCATGCCCTTAACTGTGGCACTTACAAGGTAAGGCAGAGACAGGGGGATCTCTGAGTCTGAGGCCAGCAGGGTCTTCAGAGTGAGTTTACAGGCCAGTCAGGGCTACAGAGAGAAGCCCTATCTTGAAAAAGTAAGCCAAACCAAACAAAAAAATTCAAAAACAAACAAACAAAAACAGGACATTAAATCTATTTACTAAGTACATACATGAAAAAACCTGATTCACATACACAAGTAATAAATGAAATTTAGGAAAAAGTAAAAAGAAAAAGAAAGCTAACGTTAGGACCCACCTTCAGATTTAGAGTCAAGGGTAAAGATACAGATGTACCCAGGAACATAAAACCCTTTTAAAAATACATAGTTGTTTTTATTTATGTGGATATTTCTATGTCTATGTGATCATATGCAATGCATATATAGATGTCAACAGAGGCCAGAAGAAAGTGTGGAATCCCCTGGAGTTGGAAATACAGGTGGTTGTGAGCCACTTGATGTGGGTGCTGAGAACTAAGCTCTGGTCCTCTGGATGACAGCAATAACTCCTAGCCAATCAGGAGCCATCTCTCCACCACCTTGAATCCCAATGCCTTTTTTTTGAGACAGGGTTTCATGTAGTCCAGGCTGGCCTCCAAATTTCCAAGTGGACAAGGATGACCATGAATTGATCGTTCTGCCTTCAGCTCCCAAGGCAACCTTGAACTCCTGGACATCCTGCCTCCACCTTTTCAGTGCTTGGCTTACAGACATGTGTCACTATGCCCAGTTCATGCAAGGCAGGAATTGGAACCCAGGGCTTCCTGCATTCATGACAAGCACTCTGCTATGCAATCACACAACCATATTGTTCATTTAAGTTTGGTTTTTTTGTATGATCGTTTTTAGAGATGGGGTTTATCTGTGCAGCCCTAGCTGTCCTGGAACTCATTCTGTAGACCCTTGAATTCAGATATCTACCTGCCTCTGCTTCCTCAGTACTAGGACTAAAGGTTGACATCACCATAACCTGATGTGGTATTCCCCTCTGTATGCTGTAAATACCAAAGGCACTCTCTCTCCAAGGCAGTTCCAGGTACAAGGAACCCTTAGAAGAATGTGGGAGGAATCCTGACTTTATAAACTTCCCTTCAAGGAAGGGCAGAGAAAGACAGTTGCACAGACTTGACCCTGAGGAAGGGTCTAGAAGATAGTTTTCAAGGACTGGAGAAATGGCTCAGCAATAAGAACACGGGCTTCTCTTCCAAAGGTCCCTGGTTTGATTCCTGGCATCTACACGGAACTCAAACCCTCTGTAACTCCAGTTCCAGGGGATCTGAGGGCACAGGCATGCACATGGTGCTCAGACAAACATGTAGATAAAACACCCACATATCTAAAATAAAAATAAAATCGCACGTACAGACACACACACGCACACATACACACACACACACACACACACACAGACACACACGCACGCACAGACAGACACACAGAACTCCTAGATGCGTACAGGTGGGGGCCTCATCAGTTCCTGTTAAGGAAGCAAACAGAAGAAGGTGGTGAGAGCTGCTCCCGATCCACCATGTCCGTGAGTACTCACCCTGAGAAGAGAACTCTCTGTGGTAAACTTCAAAGGCTTTCCTGTGGGCCTTGCTGAGGGTTTGGAGAGCAGAAGCTTTCGAACCCTGGGGG
Organism: Myodes glareolus; assembly: GCF_982192425.1. Lineage (NCBI taxonomy): Eukaryota > Metazoa > Chordata > Mammalia > Rodentia > Cricetidae > Myodes > Myodes glareolus. The sequence continues at coordinate 96,139,306 of NC_142030.1, read as the reverse complement.
GCAAGATCCAGGATCACTTTCTCCAAGTCGCTGAAGGTGAACCAGATCTCAGCAAGGTCCCCAAAGGACTGGAAGGCGAACGTGGCATAGTCGGCAAAGAGGTCAGCAAAGTCCCTGTCTCTCTGGATGGTGCCGCGGGTGGGTGGCGTCTGGTGGCACAGGACCACCATGGGCTGAAGCTGGGCAGCCTTCAGGGACTGCAGGAGTTGTCGGTAGCACCGCACCGCTTCCTGGTCTGGATTCTTGGGGCTTCCCGTTGGCAGAAGCTGTGCCCATGATAGAAGTACTTTGTAATGGGTGACCTGACTGGCACGAAGACTGCTCAAGTACTGTGGCAAGAAAGAGGGCAATGGCTGCTGGCAGACGTAGAAGTCCTTGCTGCCAAGTCCAAAACCAGAGCCCTGGGTTCCCAGTGGATGGCTCAGGTTAAGCACTAAGTCATTTGTAAGAGGACCAGCGGCTGAAATAAAATTTCTATCGGAATCCCAGGCAGTCCCCTGGCATGAAAGACTCAGGAGGACAGTGCTCAGGAAGAGGGCTGTCCAGGGCAGATCCATGTTCAAGGAATGGTTAGAAGCACTGGTAGGAATCTGGTCCTTATAACACAGTTGAAGCTGTAAAAAACAGTGATTATCCCCACAATATTTAACTGTGTTATCTAGGATCGTTAAATGAGAACTTGGTAACTTCAAACAGTGTAATCTTCATAGAAACAAAACAAAAACTTGTCTTGTGCTGCTGTATACATGTTCATGAACTTGTGTGTGCACAAATATGTGGAGGCCAGAGGTAGATCTTGGGCGTCTTCCCCGATTGTGAGCCCTGGGGAGCTGCCTGTCCCAGCCTCTTCAGTGCAGAATTACAGTTGTGTCAGCACATCTGGTGTTTTACAAGGACATTGAGCATCAAAACTCAGGTCCGTATTGCTGTACAGCAAGCACCTTACCATCGAGCTGTCTACTCCACCCTAGTCTTTGCAAATGCACAAACCGTAAGATAATGTTATTGGAATTGTTAGGTATAATGATATAATAAATAAAGCTTGCCTAAATATAAGAGGGCAAAGCTAAGACACTAGAGGTTAGGCAGTGGAGGCACACACCTTTAATTCCAGGTTTTGAGAGACAGAGCAGATGGATCTCTGTGAGTTAAAATTCACCCTGGGCTACACAAGATCAATGCAGAAAGAAATGCAGGTGGTGGTGGCTCATACCCTTAATCCCAGTTCTAGGGAGTCATATGCCCTGAATCCCAGCATTACAGGGAATATAAAATGGGAGGAGAGAGAGGCTTAGTCTGCTGAGTCTGTGGTCGCCCAGCCTTGGTAGAGGTAAGACTTCTCTAGTGGCCTGGCTGCTTTGCTTTTCTGGTTGTCGGGTTGAACCCCAATATTTGTGCTACAGTTAGGGTGTCTGAACCCTGGTAGCCCAACAGGCTAAGCTCAGTCACTAAGGCCCCCCAAATGCCAGATACATAACAGTGAAAAAAACAGAAAGAATATTCACTGTGGGCATGGTAGAGAAAATAAAGGGGCGTGTTGAACTTCTAACTTCTAGCCCCATCTTCAGGGTTGTGACATGAGTTTTGTTATTTTTAAAGATTTATTCCAAGATGGTGGTGACATGTCCTTAATCCCAGCTCTCAGGAAGCAGAGGCAGGGAGATCTCTGTGAGTTTCAGGTCAACCTGATCTACTAAGCAGTTCCAGGACAGCCAGGGGAACACGGAGAAACACCACATGCATGCCAGGTGACCTCAGAGGCTAGAAGAGGGTGTCGGATCCCCTGGAAATGGAGTTACACATGGTTTTGAGTCACCACATGGATGCTGGGAATCAAACCGGGTCCTCCGCAGAGCAGCAGTGTTCTTATCCACTGGGCATCTCTCCAGTCCCATGAGGTTTAAGGTTAAATAAAGGGCACAGCGCAGCAGTTCTGGTCAAGGTGTGGCCCTGCCCCTCACTGTCCATTCAGTTTCTCCTGCAGAGCGGTCTGAGAAGTGTTGACCTGTGTGCCTTTGTGCAGTTCCTTCCAGGAAGACAAGTCCCTCCCCACCCCCGACTGAAACTCAGTTTCAGCTTTTGTTCTTGCCCTACCCCAAGGCTGCATGGAATTCCAGGGAAATACTAATTCCAAGAGTTTCCTTGTTCAAATTGGTCTCTACCGATAGGAACAGGGTTGAAGGTCTCTTAAAGAATCTTCATTCCTGCTAGAATTGAAGGTTACAGCAACAAACTTCATGTAAGGACAGAAAGTTGCAAATACCTGAACAAACCAGATGAAATCTGACACAAGAAACACAAACCCCTCTCCAATCTGTTCCCCGTGAAACAAGGGTGATGCCCATCTTTAACTCAGCACTCAGGAGGCTGAGGTGCGTGGATCTCTGAGGTTGAGGGCAGCTGAGTGGACATAGTGACTTTGAGATCTGCCAGAGCTAGTAAGACTGTCTAGAAAAACCAAACTCAGAGAATCGAACCGGGGATAGGAGGGGGAAGACAGCTCAGTGATTTAAGGACACCGGTTGCCTCAGCAACCATCTTCTCCTTCCATCATGTGGGTCCATAGAGTCAACTTTGGCGGCAGGCACTTGTACTCACTGAGCCATCTCAGCAGCAGACAGATTAACTGCACTCTATATTCAGCTTTCCTTACATCAGAATATTGTCTGGGACAGAAGATTGGATTATGGTTTGGGTTCATCACACTTTTCTTTATTTCAGAGAGAGATTAAGAAGGAAATTGAAAGGAGAAAACCTGGAAAGGAAATGTTGGATTATAAGAGGAAACAAGAGGAGGAATTAGCAAAAAGAATGTTAGAAGAAAGAAGCAGAGAAAAGGCAGAAGACCGAGCGGCTCGAGAGCGCATCAAGCAGCAGATAGCGCTGGTGAGCTTCGCTGTGTGCTCCCTCATTCCTGTTGAGACTGTGCCTTTCTGTGCAGCCAGTAGAATCCCTGAACTCCCTTAACTGAACCAGCTAAGGGCTGGGACCAGAGAAGTGAGCCACTGGTGTCTACCTTTATCTGAAATGCTTGATCCTCTGACGTTTGTGATACTGTTTCTCCATGCAGGCTGACTTTTCAGTCCCTACCACACAGTGCACACAATAGCACATTTACGAATTGAAAGAATATCAACCTGGGCTTCCGTCTTCAGAATTCTGTACTGAATTGAAATAGTTAAGAAAAATTGATATGAACATAGTTGAACAAATGCTTTTGTAGTATGATTGGGCATCTCTTGGGTATATTCCCAAGAGTGGTTATTGCTGGATCTTGAGGTAGGTTGACTCCGAATTTCCTGAGAAACCACCACACTGATTTCCAAAGTGGTTGCACAAGTTTGCATTCCCACCAGCAATGGAGGAGTGGTCCCCTTACTCCACATCCTCTCCAGTATAGGTTATCATTGGTGTTTTTGATTTTAGCCATTCTGACAGGTGTAAGATGGTATCTCAAAGTTGTTTTTTTTTGCATTTTCCTGATCGCTAAGGAAGTTGAACATGACCTTAAGTATCTTTTGGCCTTTTGAACTTCTTCTGTTGAGAATTCTCTGTTCAGTTCAGTACCCCATATTCAACTGGGTTATTTAGAATTTTAATGTCTAGTTTCTTGAGTTCTTTATATATTTCGGAGATCAGGCCTTTGTCTGAATCAGTGTTGGGCAAGATCTCCCATTCAGTAGGTTGCCTTTTTGTCTTAATGATAGTGTTCTTTGCTTTACAGAAGCTTCTCAGTTTCAGGAGGTCCCATTTATTCATTGCTGCTCTTATTGTCTGTGCTACTATGGTATGTTCATAGCAGCACTATTTGTAATAGCCAGAACCTGGAAACAACCTAGATGTCCCTCAATGGAAGAATGGATAAAGAAAGTGTGGAACATATACACATTAGAGTACTACTCAGCAGTAAAAACAATGACATCTTGAATTTTGCATGCAAATGGATGGAAATAGAAAACACTATCCTGAGTGAGATAACCTAGACCCAAAAAGGTGAATATGGCATGTACTCACTCATTATTGAACTCTAGCCATAAACAAAGGACATTGAGCCCATAGTTTACGATCCTAGAGAAGCTAAATAATAAGGTGAACCCAAAGAAAAACATATATAGATCCTCCAGGAAATTGGAAGCAGACAAGATCGCTGGGCAAAAGTTGGGAGCATGAGGGTGAGGGTGGCGGTGGGGTGGGGGGAAGGAGAGAGGGGGAGACAGAAGGGAGAAGGGAAGGATTGGGGAGAGCTTGGGGGAGTGGGATGGTTGAGATGGAGGAAGGGTGGATATGGGAGCAGGGAAGTAGATATCTTAATTAAGGGAACCATTTTAGGGCTGTCAAGAGGCTTAGTCCTGGAGGGGTTCCCAGGAGTCCACAGGGATGACCCCAGCTAGATCCTTGGGCAGTAGAGGAGAGGGTGCCTGAACTGGCCTTGTCCTGTAGTCAGACTGATAACTATCTTCAATGTCACCATAGAACCTTCGTCTGACAATGGATAGAGATAGAGACAGAGACCCACATGGGAGCACTGAACTGAGCTCCCAAGGTCCAGTTGAAGAGCACAAGGAGGGAGAAGATGAGCAAGGAAGTCAGGACTGCGAGGGGTTGGTCCACGCACTAAGACAATGTGCCTGATCTAATGGGAGCTCCCCAAAGCCAGCTGGACTGGGACTGAATGAGCATGTGATCAAACCGAACTCTCTGAATGTGACTGACAATGGGAACCGACTGAGAAGCCAATGATAATGACACTTGGATTTGTTTCTACTACATGTACTGGCTTTTTGGGATCCTAGTCCATTTGGATGCACACCTTCCTAGGCCTGGATGGAGGCGGGAGGGCCTTGGACTTTCCATAGGGCAGAGAGAGTACCCTGTGGTACTGGAGGGTGGAGGGTGGAGGGTGAGTTGGGGAGTGGGAGGAAAGTGGGAGGAGGGGAGGAAGTTGAAATTTTGAATGTTATTATTCATAAAGCAATAAAAATTTTTTAAAAATAAAAATTAATACATAATTAGTTTAATTATCAATATTTTTCTCCCCCCCGACAACATGACTACTCTTCAAAAATTTGTTTTCTTAAGATTTATTTATTTCCCATGTATGAGTGTTTTTCCTTCATCAACATATGTGTACCAGTTGTTTGCCTGGTACCCTCACAGGCAGAAGAGGGTGGTGGGTCCTCTGGGATGGTTGCTAAGTCACCATATTGGTGCTGGGAACTGAACCTGTACAAGAATCCTATACAAGACTGACAAGTGCTCTAAACAGCTCTGCCTCCAACCCCATCACTGGCGTGCCTGTGTGTCATGACATATTTGGACATCAGAGGACAACAGTGTGGAGTCAGTTCTTGCCTTCAACTTTCTCATGGGTTCTGGGGCTCAAACTCAGGCCACCTGGTCCATGCTTTTACCCTGAATCCATTATACTAGGCCAGGATAGGGTTGTTTTTGGGGGGGAGGTTTGTTGTTCTTTGTTTATTTGTTTGTTTCTGATGTGTTTATGTGTTTCATTATATGTAGATATGTGTATCTGATGTGGACATGTGCATGAGAGTGGAGATATTCTCAGAGACCAGAGGTGTCAAATCCCTTGGGCCTGGAGCTACAGATGGTTGTGAGCTTCCTTACATGAGTGTTAGGAGCTGAACTCGGGTCCTTTGGAAGAACATCAAGTGCTCTTAACCACTGAGTCATCTCTCTGGCCACTCAAAACCATTTTAGAGTTATTTTCTTCATGTTACTTTATTCTTTGAGACAGAGTCTCACATTCTAACCCTGGCTGCCCTGGAACATGATGTGTAGACCAGGCTGGCCTCAAACTCACAGAGATCTGCCAAGTGTGGAGGTTAAAGGCATGTGCTACCCTACCCCCTCCTAGTTATTAAGAATTTTCTAAGAAGGCACAGCTTTTAAAGATTCTCAAGCTGGGCATGGTGATGTGAGCCTTTTATCCTGGGCCTCAGGAGACATGGAGATGGAGCTCTGTGAGTGCAAGGCCAGCCTGGTCTAAGATGAAAGTCACAGGCCAGTCAGGGCCTCACAGTGAAACCCTGTCTAAAAAACATCCCAGGGAAACAAAGAATTTGTTACACTGTGATCTGCATAAGACATCAGTTTTGAGAGAGAGAGAGAGAGAGAGACTTTCAAAAGATTTAGGCACAAGTCAAAGTTTAGGGAAATTTTAAAGCAGTTGTTTTCTTTTTTAAATTATTTTTATTTTTTATGGGTATAAGTGTTTCACACATGTATATGTATGTACACCATATGCATACAGTGCTCATAGGGGCCAGGAGAGGGTGTTGGATCCCCTGACACAGCAGTTGCAGAGATTTGTTAGTTGCCATGTGGATGCTGGGACCCTGCGTCCTCTGGAAGAACTGTCAGTGTGCTGAACCACTGGGCCATAACAAGTCCGGCAGCTGCTTTTTTAAGAATTGTTTTTATTGAGCTACATGTTTTGATCCACTCCCCTTTGTTCCTCCCCTCCCCGCTTCTACTCTCTCCTGAACCCCCGCCCCCATGCTCCCAATTTTCTCAGGCGATCTTGTCTTTTTCACCTTTCTATGTAGATCCATGTATGTCTCTCTTAGGGTCCTCTCTGTTATCTAGTTTCTCTGGGGTTGTGCCCTGTAAGCTAGTTTTTCCCTGCTTTATGTCTTATGAGTGAATACGTCTTGTATTTGCCTTTCTGGGTCTAGGTTACTTCACTCAATATGGTTTTTGCTAGATCCATCCATTTGCCTGCGAATTTCATGATGTCATTGTTTTTGTTATTTTTGTTGTTGTTGTTGTTTTAACCACTGTGTAGTACTCCATTGTGCAAATGCACCACATTTTCTTTATCCATTCTTCAGTTGAGGGGCATCTAGGATGCTTCCAGGTTCTGGATATTACAAATAGTGCTTCTACAGGCGGTGGGGGCGCATGCCTTTAATCCAGCACTCAGGAGGCAGAGGCAGGAGGATCTCTATGAGTTCGAGGCCAGCCTGGGCAAGAGCTAGCTCCAGGACAGGCTCCAAAGCTACAGAGAAACCCTGTCTTGAAAAACCAAATAAAATAAAATAAAATAATGCTGCTATAAACATTGTTGAGTACATGTCCTTTTAGTATAATTGAGCATCTTTTGGGTACATACCCAACAGCAGTATTACTGGGTCTTGAGGTAGATTATTTCCTAAATTTCTGAGAAATAACCAGACTGATTTCCAAAGCAGCTTACAAGTTTGCATTCCCACCAACAATGGAGGAGCATTGCCCTTCCTAAATTAGGCTCTCATATGCATATCTGAATATTATTTATTCCTGTGGTCATTCAACAAACACTGGTTGTTTTTGTTTTTGCTTCTGTTTTTCTTTTTTTCTTTTTCTTTTGAGACAGGGTTTCTCTGTGTCACTTGGAGACTGTCCTGGAACTTGCTCTGTAGACCAGGATGGCCTTGAACTCACAGAGGTCCACACGTTTCTGCCTCCTGAGGACTGGGATTAAAGGTGTGTGCCACCATCTCCAGACTTCCAGCAAACACTGAACACCAATTTTGTGCCAGACTTTCTTCGCGGCTATGGAGCCAGTCCATCTGTTTTTGTATAACAACTCAGATCCTTGATAGTTGCCTAAATAAATAAAGAAACAAAACAAAACAAAAAAACCCTCAAATCTTAAATGTGTAAAGTCTTCATATGAACCTAAAAAATTTTATGTATGGTGTTTATTCCTTGACCTTATAGACATCACGCTATGTGAGATGTGCCTGGTGCTGGATAGTGTTTCTCTCATTTATTTTTATTGTTTATTTTGAATATAATCTCCCTGTGTTGCTCTTGCTAACCTAAAATTGTTTATGTAGACCAGCCCGGCCTTCAATTCACAGAGATCTACCTGCCTCTGCCTACAAACTGCTGGGTTAAAAGGCATGGACCACCAAGCCCAGCTCCTGATTAGGATTTAGGTGTTTTTTGATATTGGACAATTGCTAACTTTCATAATCAAATATTATGTCCTCGTGTGGTGGTGCACTTGAAAGGCAGACAGATCTCTCTTCTGAGTCTGAGGCTAGCCTGCTCTACATAGTGATTTCCAGGCTGGCCAGGACTACATGGTGAGAATGTCTCAAAAACACACTTTTTAAAACTTTTGATTTCCAAGAAAGGCTAGGGAAATGGCTCAGAGGTTAGGTGAGAGCATTTGCTGATCTGGCAGAGTTCCTAACACCCACATCAAGTAGCTTAAAACCACCTGTAGCAACTCTTGCTCCAGAGGATCTAACACCGTCTTCCTGCTTCCAAGGGCCCCTATATTACTGGCATACATTCACATAGACACGCACTGACACATATACATAAATAAAAACAAAACAATGCTCAAAAAATGGTGATAATTAAAATTTATTAGAAATTGCAATAAATTTTTGGCCAGGTGGTGGTGGGGCATGCCTTTAATCCCAGCACTCTGGAGGCAGAGGCAGGTGGACATCTGTGTGTTCGAGGCCAGCTTAGTAAACATAGGCAGTTCCAATATAGGCTCCAAAGGTACAGCGAAACCCTGTCTCGAAAAACAAAATAAATTTATAAATGAATAAAAAAGAAAAACAACAAAAAGGAAAGAAAATGCAATTAAATATTTGATAAATTAATAAAGTATAACTCTTATAGAGTTAAAAGTAGAAAAAGATTATTAAAAGCATTAAAACCTAAATGCATAGACAAATACTCTTTTCCATCCTCAGAAGTCATAATATTTATATGGTCATGTTTGGAACTGGAAAGATGGCTCATCAATTAAGAATGCTCACTGTGCTAGGAGGTGGTGGAACAAGCCATAAGCATCCTAGCTCTGAAGAGACAGAAGCAGGTGGATCTCTGTGAGGTTGTGGCCAGTCTGGTTTACAGAGTGAGTTCAAGGACAGCCAGGACTGTTTTGCAGAGAAACCCTGTCTTCAAAAATAAACGAACAAAATAAAAAATAAATAAAATAAAACATAAAAGAATGCTTACTGTGTGAGCATAAGGACCTGAATTTAAAACCCAGCACTCATGTAACGAGCCCGGAGTCCACCAAATGTCTAACCCAGCTCCAATCACGGAGCAGACAGGAGATGGCCTACACTGGCTGACTTCCAGGCTAGCTGAGACTGTACAGGCCCCAGGTCCAAAGGACTAAGTGGAGAGTGACAGAAGACACCCTGTGCCTTCTTCTGGCCTCTGTGAAGGTGTGCGTGCAGGCATGTTTGCATATGCTCTCCACAGACACACACAAATTAAACCTCTCTCTTCTTTTAATCTCAAAAGCAACTTCCAAGGGTGAGAGATGATGTTGGCTGGGTGCCTTGAAGTTACAGTCAAGGCAGCTCCCAACCCTGGCGGCTGGAACCAAACTCAGGTCCTCTGCAAGAGCAGTGAGTTCTCTTAACTGCTGAGCCATCCCTCCATTCCTGACTTTTACAGAATTATTAATCTTGAAATGTATAAGGAACTGGAGAAAATACATCCAAGTATATACTTACTAAGGATTTTATACCTGCACTACAAAAACATTTCTATAGCTCAACAATGAAAAGATAACTCCTACATGGGAAAAGATTGGGATAGTTTTTTCTCTAAAGAAGGCACAGAAATGGCCCATAAGCAAGCCGGGTGTTAGCTGTGTACCTATAATTCTAACCCCTTGGGAACTGCAATCAAGAACACAGCAAGTCTGAGGGCTGCTTGGGTTATATATGAAGTTCCAGACCAGTCTGGGCTACACAGCAAAACTTTCTCACAAAAAGAAACAATCAGAAAGATTGCATTTCACACCACCTAGGAAAATTCAGTTTTAAAAGACAGCAACAGTTTGGGCATGATGGCACAAGCCTTTAATCCTAGCACTCTGTAGAAGAGGCTAACTGACCTCTGTGGGGACACTGGTAGTTGTTGGACAAGGATTTATCTCTAGTAGTTGAACTAGCTTTTTGGAGTCCATTCTTCTGGGGGGGGGTATCTTGCTCAGTCTAAATATGGGGGGAGAGCCTTGGTCCTGCCTCAAAGTGACATGTCAGATTTGGTTGACTCCCCATGGAAAGATTTGCTCTCTCTGAGGAGTGGATGGGGGACAGGGTGGGGGGAGTAAAGGGGGGAAAAGGAGGGGAAACTGGGATCGATGTGAAAAATGAGAAAAGATTGTTTTTAAAATAAAAAAAATAGTATTTTTTACAAAAGAAAATACCTTACTTATAGATCTTATGGAGATATTTTCTCAGGCAAGACTTCTTCCTCTTTGTTCACTCTAGCTGGTAATAAGTTGACATAAAACCAGTCAATACAAACATTGAAAACATGTCCACAAAAAAACCTGTACACAAACATTCATGATATTTAAAAAAGACAAAATGTGATCATAAATTTCATCAATTTAAGAAGAGATTCAGCAATAAAAGTATCAAGAACTGAGAGAGCATTGGATGACTTTTGAAGACACAATGCTGTATGAAAGACCACACTTGATTCCTTTAGATGAAAGGTTCCACCTGGGCAAACCAGTTAATGGTTGGTAAGGCCTGGGAGAGGAAAGGGAGTGATTGCTAATGGTCTCAGGGGCATTTTAGGAAGTCATGAAATATTCTACGGTTTCTGTGTACGGTTTCTACATGGTTCTATATAATATTTTATTTTGTGGGTTTAAAAGAAGTTTAACATTTATTTTGGCCCTGGGATGGGTGTTGTGTGTGTTCCATGGAGTCCATATGAATGTAAACAACAGCTTTCAGGAATTAGTTCTCTCCTTCTTTCGTGGAGGAAGGGTCTTAGGGGTTGAACTTAAGTCATCTCACCAGGACCTTGTTTTTTTTTGAGACAAGGTTTCACTGGGGACATAGCCCAGGCTTGCCTCTAACCTGGGATTCCCCTGTGATAGGATGGCAGGTTGACAGGCTTGCATGGCAAGTACTTTACCTGCTGGGCCATCTTGCCTGCCTCAAAATATCATTTCTACTCTTAACTGAATTAAGGATAAAGAAAGAACAAAAAGAAGCAAAGGAAGGAAGGAAGGAAGGAAGGAAGGAAGGAAGGAAGGAAGGAAGGAAAGAAAGAACTATTTATGGGAGTGGAAACAGCAAGCCATGGTGCATGCATGGAGGTCAGATGACAGCTTAGGGTTCTCTCCTTCCACCATGGGAGCAAGGTCATATCATCAAGCTGGGGAGCAAGTGTCCTGGTCTATCTCAGCGGCCTTTGTCTGGTGGTGAACGACACTGCTTGAGAATCTGTAGGTGAAGGTGCTGACTGCAGCTTGACTGTTTTCTTTTTTCATAGCACCATTGCAAGAATTCAGTTCCGGCTGCCTTACGGCTCTACCTTTACAAGTCAATTCCCTTCTGATGCTTCGTTAGAAGAAGCAACGCAGTTCGCTGCACAGGTGAGTTCATAAAGACAGATGTGTGGGTTATTAAGATCTTGCAGGGGAGGTTCCAAAGCAGAAGAATGGCAGGAAATAGACTGAGGTGGCGGGAGTTCTGACTTGTATTATACATGATGACAGTGTGCAGCAGGCTCAGGAACCCTCCTTTAGCATGCTTAATTACCAAGAGCAGTGAAAAGCCAGTGGTCTCCTAGTCGTTGATCTGAGGACTTGCCTGTCCTGGAAAGGAGGTGGGTTCTCTTTGTTTTCTTTCTTTCTTTCTTAGATTTATTTATTTATCATGTATACAGTGTTCTGTCTGCATGTATACCTGCAGGCCAGAAGAGGGCACCAGACCTCATTACAGATGGTTGTGAGCCATTATATGGTTGCTGGAATTGAACTCAGGACCTCTGGAAGAGTAGTCAGTGCTCTTAACCTCTGAGCCATCTCTCCAGCCCCTCTCTTTGTTTTCTGATGGTTGATTTGTGCCTCATCGTTTTTCTGTTTGCCAATACAAAAGATCAAGAATTAACTTTAAAAGTGTGACCTTACTCAAAATCTAAGTGCACATGAAGTTTGATGACATAAGAAGTAAGATAGGAGTGATTTCTAGTACTATTTATTCTCTTAGTACTGAGTCTAATGCATCCTGGTTATAAATCATCTTTTAGGAATAAGTTTTGTACAGCCAGAACCGGGAAACAACCTAAATGCCCCTCAACCAAAGAATGGATAAGGAAAATGTGGTACATTTACACAATGGAATACTACACAGCAGAAAAAATAACAACATCTTGAATTTTGCAGGAAAATGGATGGAGCTAGAAAACATCATTTTGAGTGGGGTAATCCAGACCCAGAAAGACAATTATCACATGTACTCACTCATAAGTGTTTTTTTTAACATAAAGCAAAGAAAACCAGCCTACAAATCACAATCCCAGAGAACCTAGACAACAATGAGGACCCTAAGAGAGACATACATGGATCTAATCTACAAGGGAAGTAGAAAAAGACAAGATCTCCTGAGTAAATTGGGAGCATGGGGACCTTGGGAGAGGGTTGAAGGAGAGGGGAGAGGGAGGGAGGAGAGTAGAGAAAAATGTAGAGCTCAATAAAAATAAATAAAATTAAAAAAATAGGAATAAGCTTTGTATATACATTATGGTTCTCATAACTTCAAGGTTAAACTTAGAAAGTTGGCTGTGTTTTCACAGATGAGGTTAACTTTCCTGGGTTGGAGTTTTCCTTCTAGTACCTTCTCTAGTGCTGGGTCTGTGGATAGGTATTGTTTGAGTTTGGTTTTGTCGTGGAGTATCTTGTTGATAGGCCATGCTTTGTTGGCACCCATGGGAGTCCTGCCCCATTCTGAACAGAGGTGAGGGAGGGGTGGATGCATCAGAAAGGACAAGAGGAGATGGAAGGGGAGGGAAACTGTGATCATGATGTAAAATAAATTAAAAAATTTAAATAATGAAAAGAAATACATGAATCTCACGAATGGGTGTTTTATGATATATTCTTATATTCAAAGGAGAACTTAGCCCTATTGTTAAAACATAATTTAAATGACTGAAGAAAAGTTGGGATAATGGGTTAGACCTTTTCACCAAACTACTCAAATAGCCTTTCCTCCATGGTGAGTCAAAGAGGACAGTGATGCCTCAGCGCGGCAGAATCCAGCGCAGGTGGTTGTTCATTGCTCTGCTGTCCTGAGGACCCCACAAGGCTCCTCCTCCATCTTTTAGTATCTAATGGATTTAAAAACTTCAGAATAGGAATGTGTGTAAGAAACCAAGCTACAGACATACTCACTCTTACCTATTGTTAAATTTGTATTGTTTTTGTGTATGGGTAATTTTCCAGCATGTCTGTCTATACTTTAATGACTGCCTGGTTTCCAGGGAGGCCAAAAGAGGGCATTGGATCCCCTGGAGTTTCCAACAGTTATGAACTGCCATGTGGATATTTGGAATCAAACTCAGGTCCTCTAAAATAACAGCTGGTGCTCTTAATTGCTGAACCATCTCTCTAACCATGTAACAATCTTTTAAAGTTAGTCAAACACTGGTGGTGAGGGGCTAGGCCAGATCTTTGAATCTGATAGGCAAGTATTTTTCCATCGTACTATCTATGTCCCTGGCCTCTACCGCCCACATCCCTGCTCCCTCTCACCCCCAAGCAGGATTTCTACTGTGTGGTTGTGGCTGGCCTCAAATTGGAGCACCTCCTGCCTCTGTCCCCTGAGTGCTAGGATTACGGGCAGACATGTAGTATCGCGGCTAGACCTGCTTTTCACATTTACTTATCTAGTTTGGAGTCTGCCATCAGACACTGAAATGAACACACAGAACCACTAGACAGTTCAGTCTCTGCATTTCCACAGGGGACCTTGCAAGCTTCTCGGGGTCCACAGGAAAATTCCCAGTACTGAAGAAGATGCTTTTTCATTTCAACTGAGAACTTAGAAAGCTTCAAGATAAAAACCATCTCCCACAGTTCAGGAAGCCTTGATGAAGAGACCTTTGTGGTCAGGAGTCTGTGCTAGCAGGCACAGGGCACAGGGCACAGGGCTTCTCTGCACAACAGAGGAGCTGGCGACTCCTCAGAAGGAGGACATTGAACTCAAGTCACGCTCACTTTGCTGTGTTTCCCGGTGCTTGGAGCGCTTGCAGTATTTGTACAATAGAAACACCAAGCTACAGACTCCAAGAAGCAGCAGAGCGAAGAGCACATTCACCGCCGTCTGTGCTTCTGTGATGCCCAGCATCAGCCCCAGGAAGGGCACTTCTGTCTTCACAGGGCTGGCAGTGGGTTCAGCATCTAGGAGAGGACAATGGAGCTTAGGTTCTGGCATTCTGGAAAGTTCCTGCTGATCCTGGAGTCCAGAGGTGGCATAGTATCCCCCTCATAAACATACACAACAAACGCTCACCGCTGTGTTATCAGCGTGGGTTCCCTTCATTATTGTGTTGGTTTTGTGTGTGCATATACCATGATGTTCATGTAGGGGCAAAGGACAACTTTCAGGAAGTCTCTCTTTCCAATTTGGGTTTCCAATATAGAACACAGGCTATAGTGCTTTTACCTACTGATCCATGAGCCACCTTACTGTACCTTCCCCCTACATATGCTTTTTCCCCTGAGACCAGTCTCATGTAGCCCCGACAGGCCTCAGGCTAGGAAGTTAGCCATAGATGATGTTGAAATTCAAATTCTACTGCCTCTACCTCTTACATGCTCAGAGTACACAGATATGCTACTGCATCCCGTTTGTGTTACAATGTGTATTGACCCCCATCACCATGAACATGCTAGGTGAGCTCTCCATCATCTGAGAAATATCCCCAATCCTGTCTCAAGCATCACTTTGGGCAACTAAACAACAGTGTGAACTGGATAAAGGTCTTTTACTATCATAGTCATTTACATATTTTAGTCACCCCATAAGAACTACCTGTAGTGTTTATAAAATCCTTTAACTTGACCAAGAAACTACCTGGAAGTGTCTGTCCTTCTCAAGGAAGGTGCAGCAGTGACTTTGAGGTAGGACTGGAGGAATCTAGCTCTGTTCATTCCCACAGCAGGACCCAGTCTCTAGGGTAAGACAGGCTCTGGAGAGACCTGCAGCAGCCCAAAGGCGCCTGGAGCACATGCTAATGAATGGAGGGGACAGAAGGGCAGGAGAAGGCCAGGAACTAGAGGAAGGTGGGTGGAAAGAGCAGCTCCCTCTCACCCTTGACCCCAAAGTGTTAGTACCTCCCAGGGCCACCTACCCTCTGGTTGCTGGAGACAAGGGTGAGGTCCTTGTGCAGGGTCAGGAAAGCCATTGCAGCTCACTACAGAGGCATAGAACTTGGCCGATGCCTTGGGGATCCTTGGCAGAGAAGGGTCCAAGTGGTTCACAAAGTGCACACCAAACCTCTATGCAAAGCCTATGGCCCATTTGAAGTTGTCCATTATGCTCCATAATGTGTATCCTCGAAGGTCCACCTTATCCTGCACAGTGGCTGAAAAAGATGCCAGGTGTGAACTCTTCACATCAAGACACCTGTGTGCCAGGTCTCCTGAAGCCGGGCTCATAGTTGTCCCCACTGTTCTGCTTTGTGGAGTGTGAGACCCAACTCTGAGGCCCTTCCTGTGTGCTAGCAGGTCCTCTACAGTGGACATGCGGGACCATTGGTATCTTTCTACAAAGGCTCCGTTCTGAATGGAGCTTGGATAGCCTGAGCTAACCCCACAGCTTTCTTCTGTAGCTCGGGGATTGGTCTGTGTCAGGACCTTGAAATACCCATGGAGAGGCAGGAGCGTTTAGAAGCAAAAGATCTGATCTGAGCTGTAGTAAGACCTCCTGTCTGTTCCCTTTACTGTAGGAGAGCCCGAGGTTTATATATATGTCACACACATAGTTTGTAGCTGTGTGTCCATGTGAGTGCTGTGGTGCATGTAGAGGCCAGAGATGAGCCTCAGGTTTTTTCCACCTTGTTTTTCTAGACAAGTAGGCGAGGCTACCAGCCAAAAAGACCCAAGGGTCCCCCATTTTCTCCCTCCCCAGTGCCAGGATTACAAACACCCACCACCACACCCAGCTTTCCACATGGTGTCTGGGATTGAACCCAGGGCTCGCGGTTGGACAGCGAGCACTTTCCCACCTGAGCTACCACCCCAGTCCTCCTACCTTGCAAACAAACAGCCCTAGAGCCACCAGACAACCCTTGTCTGCTCACAGAGGAAAGCAATGTGCAGAGATGCCAAACAGCAAGAAAGACTAAGGTCAGGAACGATCTCAGGCCAGAACAGGAAAATGGGTTTACTTGCTGTGGGTAGGTGAGTCTAGGAAGGAAAAAGACCTCTGATTCTAGCCTCAAGCAAAGGCTCAAAATCCTCTGAGCAAAGGGCCTTGTCATTAGTGTCCCCGAGGGGCCAGGCTACCGTCCTGCAGACACTGATGCTCCACCAATGAAGGGGCTCACTGGGGCCAGGCAGTGAGGTGGGAGCTCTCACCTTTGAGGGCCTCATTGATGTAGCTGCGGAGGTAGTAGATCCTGTCAGTGTCATTGAGTTCTGGGTCCCCCCGTCTGGACACCCCATTCTCTGTGACATAAATTGGAGGGTTGTTGTATTCTTCCTTCAGCCAGTTCAAGATCCTCTGGAAGCCAAAAGGGGTCATCTTAAGCCAGGAGGAGCCAGAGTCTAGCCAAGAGCTGTCTGCAATGGTAGCCACGCCCCTGCAAGTTCACAAGGTAAAGGAGATGTCTTGTTTATAACTCCCAGGGGGATAATCTTAGTTGTTTCATCTAACCTTCCCTGGGCCCTTGAACTCTTAGAGATCTCCCTGCATCTGCATCCTGAGTAGTGAGATTAAAAACATGAGTTACCATGTTCAGCCGGAGAGCATGTGGCTAACCCCAATGCTGGGAGATGGAGATAGGTGAGTCCAGTCAGTCTAGCTGAATCGGTGAGTTCCACAATCAGAGGAATTGAGACCCTGGTTCCAAAAAAGAGATAGGGGTAAAAAGTGTAAAAGTGACAGAAGACACCCAGTGTTGGTCTGGCCTCCAGAATCACCTGGACACACACCCACAGATGTTCAGGTTACATCTGCACACACACGTATTATATTATTGAACATTTATTAGTGCACACATGAACACACATAGAAAATCTATCAAAATAGAAAAAAAGGGATTCTGCCTGGTCTGTAACTTACATATGCTTGAAGAACTTTAAATTCAGAATTTAAACATGAGAATACAGTAGTGGTAGTCATACATGCATGCTTGCACGTGCACGCAGACGCGCACACACACACACACACACACACACTTACCTCAAATGCCTGACTGACCACACTATTGCTCAGGCTGGGATCTCACGAGCTCATCACTGCCCTTGTCTCACACAGGTCAGCTGTTTCACAGGTAAGGCACCAGTTGAGAGCCAAGCACCCAGTCCCCTAATGCCCAACTCTCACTAGCTCCCCAATGCCTTTCTAATCAAGTTATCCCCAGTGTCCACCAGATTCCACATCTGCTAGCTCAGAAAAATGAAAACCAGTCACGATAAGGTTCTGGATAAACAAATCCCTTGCTGATTAAATGCCATCTAAATTCATTTACTGAGTGATAATTGCTATCTAGAGAACAAAGTGCTGATCACAAAAATCCTTGTCAGCAACAACCTTTGAACTGGTATTTGGCCCTCTGCAAAGCTCAGGGGTAAACGCAGGACAGTGTCTGGTTTCCTTCTGAGAAGTGCAAACCCCCAGGGCCTTCAATGGGCCTGAGCAGTGTGTGCCTCTCTCTGGCTCTGGACTCCCTGCTTTGCCCTGTGTCTGTCTAATACTGGCGCTGACTTCCTATCCTTTTGCATGATCCCCTATCTTCACTGGTATCCATCCTTTTCTGTCTCTTGATATTTCCAGCAAAAGTCTCCCTACTGTTAACACCCACACAACAGTGTCCTCCAATGCCGGGCAGTGGTGGCACATGACTTTAATCTCAGGACTCCAGAGGCAGAGGTCGATGGATCCCTGAGTTCTGAGTTCAAGGCCAGCCTGGTCTACAGACTAAGTTCCAGGACAGCCAGGGTTACACAGAGAAACTGGTTTCAAAAAATAAAAAAGAATGTCCCTCAATAGGAGGCTCTTACCTGGGCTCCTCTCTCCTGAGGTGCTCTTTCCCCATAGGGAACTATTAGCTTAGATCAGCAGAGACCCTGGGCTGGGGATGTGGTCCAGCAGGGATGTTTGCCTAGCATGCACAAAGGCCTGGGTTCCATCCTAGCATGATGGAAACCGGGCATGGTGGTTTATGCCAATAACCCAGAACTTGGAGGATAGAGGCAGGAAGGTCAGGAGTTCAAGGTCATCTTCAGCTATACAGTGACTTAGGCTAGCCTGAGATACATGTGGCCCTTTCTCAAAAACAAAATGAATAAGCAAATAAAGGAGTGAGTAAATAAATAACAGTTACTAGAGGAGATGGTGGGGACACCTGAGTCTTAGCAACTTGATATATTTTTCTCTCTCTGTGGGCATGTGTAGACCCTGTGGGTCCCAGAAATATATTTGTTTTATTTTGTTAGACACAGAATCTCAGTATGTATCTGCTTGCTCTACAACTCACCAGGTAGCCTAGGCTGGCCCCAAACTCAAAAAGATCCTCCTGCTTCTGCCTGCTAGGTGTTCAGATTGCAGATATGAGACACGCTGCCTCTCTGAACTCTGCTTTCTTAATGGAGCCAGGCTAAAACATGACAAATCAAGAACCAGGCCTATTTCCTTTTACGTGAGCAACAAATCTTGGGAACGGATGCTGTTTAGAAGAGTTTATAGAGATGTCAAACTAGGACCGGGTTTGTAGCTTGGTTAGTCCCGTGCTTGCCCAGCATCCACAAAGTTCAATGAGAGCACTGCATTACCCAGGTGTGTGTCGCATGCCTGTAATCAGGCTGGAGCACCCGGGAGCTGGAGGCAGGAGGCTCACAAGTTCAAGATAATCTGCTGAATACTCTGAGATACATAGGACCCTATCTCAGAAATTTAAAACTAATAATAAAAGCAAAGAAGCAAACAAAATCTCACTTTTAGGAAATCACAATGTAGCCAGGCATGCTGGTGTGCACTGTTAATCGCAGCACCTTGGAAAGCAGAAGCATGTGCCTCTGTGAGTTCGAGGCTTCCTGAACTACATAGTGAGACTGAGGGAACAAGAGTATGACCATCTACCTTGGAGACACCCCCATTCTGGCCTGAACAGCACCCCGTTCTCAGTGATTAATCATAGCCTAAGGACCAACTCCACCCCTGTCCGCTCACGAGACTAACAGTTCCAATTTCCCTAAGTCAACGTCATGAAGTCAGCACAGCAGCATTCCTGCATGTCCTAGATGAACAACAACCCTGGCCAAACCCACCCTCTGCCCTCTGACCAGCTCTCCTCCCTGTCCCTGATAAAACCCTAGTCAAGCTCAGTCTCTCTGATGACTGAAAGAAGTAAGATAAAAATTTCCAGTACTTTTATTCCCTTAGTCCTGAGTCAAATGGATCCTGGTTACAAATCATCATGTAGGATCTAAGTTTTGGATGTACAGTACGGTTCTCATAACTTCAAGGTTAATATTAGAAAGTTGGCTGTGTTTTCCTGAATGCAGCTAACTTTCCTGGGGTGGAGTTTTCACTCTAGTTCCTTCTCTAGGGCTAGGTTTGTGGATAGGTATTGTTTAAGTTTGGTTTTGTTATGAAATATCTTGTTGATAGGCCATGCTTTGTTGGCACCCATGGGAGTCCTGCCCCCTTCTGAACAGAGGTGGGGGAGGGGTGGATGGAGATGGGGGTCAGAAAAGACAAGAGGAGATGAAAGGGGAAGGGAAACTGATCAGGATGTAAAATAAATGAAAATTTTAAATAATGAAAAGAAATATATGAACCTAATGGATGGGTATTTTATAATATATTCTTATATTCATGAGGAGAACTTAGCCCTATTATTAAAACAATGAGAGAAAAAAAAGTTGGGATGTTGGGTTCAGAACTTCTCCCCAAACTGCTCAAATAGTCTTCTCACATGTTGAGTCACAAGAGGACAAGATGCCTCAGCACGGCAGAATCCAACGCAGGTGGTCGTTCATTGCTATGATGTCCTGAGGACCCCAAAAGGTTCCTCTGCTAACTTAGTATCCAAACGGTTAAAAACTTGAGGATAGGAATGCTCATAAGAAACAAACCTTCTAACATAATCACTCACTTATTATTAATTCTTATTGTTTTTGTGTATGGGTATTTTCCCTGTATGTCAGTCTACACATCACATGAGTGCCTGGTTTCCAGGGAGGCCAGAGGAGGGTGTTGGATCCCCAAGACCTGGAGTTTCCCACTGCTGCCATGTGAAAACTGGGAATCAAATGCAGGTCCTCTAAAAGAAGAGCTGGTGCTCTTAACGGCTGAACCATCTCTCTAACCACATAACAGTCTTTTAAAGTTAGCCAAACACTGGCGGTGAGGGGCTAGGAATTGAACCCAGATCCTTGAGTCTTATAGGCATGCATTTTTCCATCATGCCATCCATGTCCCTGACCCCCTACTGCCCCCCACCCCAGTTCCTTCTCACCCCCAAACAGGGCTTCACTGTGTGGCAGTGACTGGCCTCAAACTGGAGTGCCTCCTGCCTCTTGCCTCTGCCTCCTGAGTGCGAGGATTATAGACAGGCATGCAGTATCACAGTTAGACCTTCTTTTCACGTCTACTTATTTAGTTCAGAGTCTCTGCATGCCCACAGGGTCTTTGGAGGCTTCTCAGAGTTCAAAATTCCCATATTGAAGATGTTGTCATTTCAACTGAGAAGTTAAAAAGTTTCAAGATGGAAACCATCTCCCACAGTGCTGGAAGCATTGGAAAGGAGATCCACTGTGGCAGGAATCGGTACTAGCAGGCCTGTCTAAACAACCCAGGCTTCTCTGCACAACAGAGGAGCTGGCGACTCCTCAGAAGGAGGACATTGGACTCAGGTCACGCTCACTTGGCTGTGTTTCCCGGCTTGGAGCGCTTGCAGTATTTGTACAATAGAAACACCAAGCTACAGACTCCAAGAAGCAGCAGAGCGAAGAGCACATACAACGCCGTCTGTGCTTCTGTGATGCCCAGCATCAGCCCCAGGAAGGGCACTTCTGTCGTCACAGGGCTGGCAGTGGGTTCAGCATCTAGGAGAGGACAGTGGGGATCAGGCTCTGGCACTGTTAGCTACCAGATTGTAACAGTTCCGGAAAGGTCCTGCTGAGTCTACAGTCCAGAGGCTGCATAGTACTCTCCTTTCAAACAAACGCAGCAAGAAGGCTAATCGCTGTGCAGTCTGCATGGACACCTTTCACTATTTTGTTGTTTTTGCACTTGTGCACACCAGGAGGTTCATGAAGCAGCAGAGGACAACCTTCAAGAGGACACTTTCCACTTTGTACTCCTAGTATAGAACTCACTCCAGAGAGCTTTTACCTACTGAGTCATGAGCCCTCTCACTGTGCCCCTCCCCATATGCACACATCTTTTTTCCCCTGAGACTGGTGTCATGTGGCCCAGAAAGTCCTCAAGCTAGCTAGGGAGCCATGGATGACCTTAAACTTCAATTCCACTGCCTCTACCACTCAGATGCTCAGACTGCAGGGCTATGCATCTGTATGCATACTGGGTATCATAGCCACGTGTAATTTTCAGTTTCCCAGTAAGTACTGGCCATACTGTTTATACAATCCTTAAAGTGACCTAGAAACTACCTGGAGGTGTCAGTCCTTCTCATTGAAGGTGCAGCAGCGACTTTGAGGTAGGACTGGAGGAATCTAGCTCTGCTCATTCCCACAGCAGGGCCCAGTCTCTAGGGTAAGACAGGCTCTGGAGAGACCTGCAGCAGCCCAAAGGCGCCTGGAGCACATGCTAATGAATGGAGGGGACAGAAGAGCAGGAGAAGGCCAGGAACTAGAGGAAGGTGGGTGGAAACAGCAGCTCCCTCACACCCTTGATCACACAGTGTAGGTCCCTCCCAGGGCCACCTACCCTCTGGTTGCTGTAGACAAGGGTGAGGTCCTTGTGCAGGGTCAGGAAAGCCATTGCAGCTCACTACAGAGGCATAGAACTTGGCTGATGCCTTGGGGATCCTTGACAGAGAAGTATCCAAGCAGTTCACAAAGTTCAAGCCAAACCTCTCTGCAAAGCCTATGGCCCATTCGAAGTTGTCCATCACGTTCCATTCTGTGTATCCCCGAAGGTCCACCTTATCCTGCACAGTGGCTGAAAAAGATGCCAGGTGTGAACACTCACATGAAGACACCTGTGTGCCAGGTCTCCTGAAGCCAGGATCATAGTTGTCCCTACTGCTGTGCTTTGTAGAGTGTGAGTTCCAACTCTGAGGCCCTTCCTGTGTGCTAGCATGTTCTCTACAGTGGACATGCGGGACCATTGGTATCTTTCTACAAAGGCTCAGTTATGATGGAGCTTGGATAGCCTGAGCTAACCCCACAGCTTTCTTCTGTAGCTCGGGGATTGGTCTGTGTCAGGACCTTGAAATACCCATGGAGAGGCAGGAGCGTTTAGAAGCAAAAGATCTGATCTGAGCTGTAGTAAGACCTCCTGTCTGTTCCCTTTACTGTAGGAGAGCCCGAGGTTTATATATGTCACACACATAGTTTGTAGCTATGTGTCCATGTGAGTGCTGTGTGGTGCATGTGGAGGACAGAGATGAGCCTCAGGTTCTGTCCACCTTGTTTTTCTAGACAAGTAGGCTAGGCTACCAGCCAAAAAGACCCAAGGGTCCCCCATTTTCTCCCTCCCCAGTGCCAGGATTACAAGCACCCACCACCACACCAGCTTTCCACATGGTGTCTGGGATTGAACCCAGGGCTCACGGTTAAACAGCGAGCCCTTTCCCCCCTGAGCTACCACCCCAGTGCTTCTACCTTGCAAACAAACAGCTCTAGAGCCACCAGACAACCCTTGTCTCCTCACAGAGGAAAGCCATATGCAGAAATGCCAAACAGCAAGAAAGACTAAGGTCAGGAACGATCTCAGGCCAGTACAGGAAAATGGGTTTACTTGCTGTGGGTAGGTGAGTCTAGGAAGGAAAAAGACCTCTGATTCTAGCCTCAAGCAAAGGCTCAAACTCCCCTGAGCAAAGGGCCTTGTCATTAGTGTCCCCGAGGGGCCAGACTACCCTCCTGCAGGCACTGATGCTCCAGCAATGAAGGAGCTCACTGGGGCCAGGCAGTGAGGTGGGAGCTCTCACCTTTGAGGGCCTCATTGATGTAGCTGCAGAGGTAGTAGATCCTGTCGGTGTCATTGAGTTCTGGGTCCCCCCGTCTGGACACCCCATTCTCTGTGACATAAATTGGAGGGTTGTTGTATTCTTCCTTCAGCCAGTTCAAGATCCTCTGGAAGCCAAAAGGGGTCACCTTCAGCCAGGAGGAGCCAGAGTCTGGCCAAGAGATGTCTGCAATGTAGCCACGCCCCTGCAAGTTCACAAGGTAAAGGAGATGTCTTGTTTATAATCCCTGGGGATGATCTTAGTTGTGGCATCTAATCTTCCCTGGGTCCTCGAACTCTTAGAGACCTCCCTGCACCTGCCCCCCGAGTAGTGAGATTAAAAACATGTGTTACCATGTTCATCTGGAGAGCATGAGGCTAACCCCAATGCTGGGAGATGGAGATAGGTGGGTCCAGTCTGTACATCTGAATCAGTGAGTTCCAGGATCAGAGCGAGGCTGAGACCCTGGCTCCATAAAAGGGGTGGGGGTAAAAATGACATAAGAAGACACACAGTGTTGGCCTCTGTCCTCCACAAGCTCCTGGACCCACAGATGCACAGGTTAGTGCATCTGCACAGATATGTAATATATTAGTGCACATTTCTTATTGCACACATGGACACATAGAGAAATACAATCAAAATAGAAAAAGTATTCTGCCTGATCTGTGTCTTATGATCTACTACTGGCTTGTCCTGCCACTTGGGTACTCTATCTTTTTAAGAGACAAGCCCTGCCCATTTCCCCCTTCACAAGGCAAACAGATCTTCTGCCTCCTTCAACCTGTGCCCTCTCTTCCAATCCCTCTTCTGAAGTGACTGATTCTTCTCTCTCTCTCTCTCTCCATTTCTGTTCCATCTCTCTTTCCCTCTGTCTCTCTGTCTCTCTCTCTCTCTGTATCTCTCCCTCTCCCTCTTCCCCTTCCCTTCTATAACCCACTAAATAAACTCTATACCCAAACTCTCTCTGCATGGTGTTTCTGTGTGTCTCTCACCTGCCATGGTCTTCCATCTGCCTTGGACCCTCCAAGGCCTCGGGTGGTAGGACTGGCAGCCCCTCATGGCTTGACATTGCCCTGCTTGGGGCACCCGCCATGGTCTCCCACCCACCAAGGGGACCAGGATTGGCCTCAGGTCACCTGCCGAGGCCTCTGACCTGCTGACCCCTCCCACAGTCTCTGTCCTGCATGGGATACCCTTCGCTTTAGAGAATAACACTGTGATTTACACATCCTTGAAGAAGCCTTAATTCAGGATTTAAACATGAGAACACAGCAGTGTGAGTCACACACACACACACACACACACACACACACACACACACACACACACACTTGCCTCTTCATAGCTGGCTGGCCACACTATTCTATTGCTCTCTTGTGTGGGATCTCACGAGCTCATCACTACCCTGTCTCCCACAGGTCAGCTGTTTCACAGGTAAATCACCAGTTGAGAGCCAAGCACCCAGTCCCCTAATGCCCAATTCTCACTAGCTCCCCAATGTCTTCCTAATCAAGTTGTCCCCAGTGTCCACCAGATTCCACATCTGCTAGCTCAGAAAAATGAAAACCAGCCACGATAAGGTTCTGGATAATGAAATCTCTTCCTGATTAAATGCCATCTAAATTCATTTACTGAGTGATAATTGCTATCTAGAGAACAAAGTGCTGATCACAAAATCCTTGTCCAGCAACAGCCTTTGAACAGGTATCTCATTCCATGTATCCAGCATAAAGCTCAGGGGTAAACCCAAGACAGTGTGTGTTTTCCCTCTGGGAAGTGTAAATCCCCAGGGCCTTGAATGGGTCTGAGCAGTGTGTGCCTCTCTCTCTCTGGCTCTGGACTCCCTGCTTTGCCCTGTGTCTGTCTATTGCTGGTACTGACTTCCTGCC
Source organism: Myodes glareolus (assembly GCF_982192425.1). NCBI lineage: Eukaryota > Metazoa > Chordata > Mammalia > Rodentia > Cricetidae > Myodes > Myodes glareolus. Next base: position 96,114,254 of record NC_142030.1, on the reverse strand, counting down.
CATTTGATGATTCTAGCTTTTACTGGTATCCCTCTGTTGTGGGAGGCTTCTTGTTTGTTTCCTGGCTGCCAAGATTCCTGAAATAACCACCCAGAAACTGTATTAATTAAATCACTGCTTTTCCTATTAGCTCTAATAGCTTATTGACTAGCTCTTACATCTTAATTTAACCCATTTCTATTCATCTGTGTATCACCACATGGCTGTAGTTTACTGGCAAGTTTTCAGCAAGTCTGTTCCCGGCTGTTGCTACATGGTATCTCCTGACTCTGCCTTCTTCCTCCCAACATTCAGTTCAGTCTTTCCCACCTAGCTCTCTTCTACCCGATCAAAGGCCCAAAACAGCTTCTTTATTCATTAACCAATAAAAGCAATACATATACAGAAGGACCTCCAAATCATAAATGTGTGGTTTTGAAATGGCGACTTCCAGGTTCGTGATGTCAGCTCGAATTCTGACTCTTTCAGGAGGTCTGGCTATAAAGCATTTAAATGGGGTTTGTAAACACAGTGTTATAAACTGCTTAATGATGTGACATAGACCCGCTGCATACCTGGAACTGGGTGGTGTGCACGGCTGGCAGAGGTGGTGAACATGCCTCTGCCATGTTGGATTGAGTGGAGCCAGAAGGTCAAGCAGCCTTAGTCCTAGTAATGCAGCTTTGCATTTTAAGAAGCAGTCCTGGTCAGAAAAGGACTACAGAAATGCAATAAAAACAGATTCAGATAAAAATGAAAAAAAAAAGACCTCAAAACGAGATACAGTGTGTTTTTTTTAAAAAAAAATGTAATTAGAACTAAATAAGAAGATGAACCTGATGAAGATTATTTAGCTATCCGCCAGGAGGTAGGAAATTGTCAAGAGTCCCAGGTAACCTTGGGTGCATGGGGGGGGGGGGGTGGGAGGGTTGTTGGAAGGGGAGAGGGTTAGAGAGAAGGGAGTAGGGGAGGAATGGAGAAAGCTCGGTTGACCGGGATGGGGGGAAGGGAGGAAGGATGAATGTGGGATCAGGGAAGAATATATTTCAACTAAGGGAGTCATATTAGAGTTTACAGGAAACTTGATTATATATGGGATCCCAGGTCCAAGGAGAGATCCCCAGATTGTTCTCTGGACAGAGGAGGGGGTGCCTGAACCGGCCTTGGCCCGTGACCATACTGATGAATATTTTGCTTATCACCATAGATCCCTCATCTGGCGTTGGATGACGATACAGATGGAGGCCCGCGTTGGAGCACCGAACTGAGCCCCCCAAGATCCAAATGAGGAGCAGAAGGAGGAAGAAAATGACGAAGGACTGAGAGGGATACTATCACCCACTGATACAAGGGGTCGGATCTAATGAGAGTTTACCAAGGCCAGATGGACCGTGACTGAACGAGCATGTGATCCAACCAGATTCTCTGAATGTGGCCGGATTTTCTGAATGTGGCTGGCCTGCAGTCTTTCCGAGAAGCCATTGACAATGACACTGGGACTGGTTTCCTCTGCATATACTGGATTTTTGGGATCCAGTCTGTTTGGATGCTCACCTTCCTGGACCTGGAGTGAGGGGGTAGGAACTTGGACTTCTCACAGGGCAGGAGACCCTGACTTCCCTTGGGGACAAAGAGGGAGGAGGAGAGGGAGGGGGGGAGTGGGAGGGCGTTGGGAGGAGGGGCGTAAATGGAAACTTTTTATAATTTAATAAAATTACTAAAAAAAATGTATATAGGCTTGGGAGAGAGAAGAAAAAGAATATAGAGAGCTATAAAAGGAAGTAAATGGTTTCTAAAAAATAAAACAAAGTCTTTAAAGAGACAGAGTAAACTTCTAGAAAAAGTAATAAAGTAAGAAAAATAAGCCATATAAAGATGGAAAACACACAGAGAGTCTGGATTATGTGCATTCTTGTGTTTCCTTTAAATTTTTTGACTATGAAGGAGCTAAGTACAGAGAGACATTCCATTGTATGGACTGAAAAGCTAAACCAACATATGTGTTTTAATGGTTTCTTGACTTCAAAATTTGAGTTTAAAAATATGTTGATTTGGAAAAGAGGTTCCTCTTTTGTTTCCAGAAAAGATGAGAACCTGTGGAATCCTTCTAGACTAATGTGGTTTGATGGACCAAGACCACACAAAAGGTCTCTGTGAAAAGCCCCAAATAGACTTCGTCCAACAAAAAGCAGGAAGTAATTTGGAGAGACCTATATACAAATTCCCTAAATGATTGTTTATAAATGTTTGTTTATATTTAATGGAGGATACAATAGATAAGAATAATTTGCTTTGGAATAGGTCTTGGTCTATTGATACAAATTTTGGGTCAATCTTATTATATGTATATTTCTGCTCTTGATTAAGGTTTTGTGATTGTGCAGTTCATTTAAAAATGTAATGTATAGTTACAAAATACAAATTAATAGATAGTTATCTATAATAGTCAAGCGTGTAGTCATGTTAAGTTAGGGTTTCTAGATGTATAGAGATATATTTCAGTTAGATGGAATATCTTCAAACTTTTCAAAGACCAAAGGAATATGGCATTTAAAATATTTTAATATTTTAAATATTTTAGGACTGTTCATGACAATGAGATACAATGAGATACTCCTGGCAGCACAAATCTACTTCAAGAAGATGATGGACATTGAAGAGGCTCCAGTGGAGTTTGTGAGCTATTTGGGCAAGGAACTGCTCTTGCCTGGACTGCTTGATGGTATGCTGCATGAACTGGACACGCAGGACCCACAGAAGAATGACTGCTGAAGTTGTCTAAAGGTGAGACAGTCCTTTGGTGTTCCTGCTTCATGAAAGAGTCTGCCAGTCATTCTGCAGGACCCAGAAGAAAGGAACTGACAAACTGCCAATATAGGCGGAACTGTCTTTGAAATTTCCTGTTTCATGGAAAAGTCTGCCAGATACTATGGGCCTGTGGGCTGAAGATGGATGCCCCAATGGTACAGAAGAACTTTGGTTGACTGCCCAGGCAGCAAGATGTCTCTGTCAATTCTAGAGTTTTGAATGTTGCTTACAATGTACTTCCTGTTAACTTAGGTAATATAGTATCCTTCTGAGGTTTTTGATAGAGTTAAAGAATAGATAGCTATAATTATAGTTTTCCTTAGTTATGATAAAAGATAAAGTAGATATAAATATTGTAATTATGATTCTTGCTTGATACCTGTTATATGTAATTTTACTATGTTAAAGTTAAACCCTTTTTTTACTTAGACAGAAAAGGGTAGATGATACAGGATGTCCTTCTGTATATGTGTTGCTTTCATTGGTTAATGAATAAAGAAAGATGCTGATTTGGGCTTGTGATAGGATAGAATAGACCTTGGTGTGGAAGACTGAACTGAATGCTGGAAAGAAGAAGGTGGAGTTTGGGGATGCCATGTAACCTCTGCCAGGAACAGATGTGCCGGAAACTTGCCAGTAAACCAGAGCCACATGGCAATATACAGATTAATAGAAATGGGTTAAATTAAGATGTAAGAGCAAGCCAATAAGAAATTAGAGCTAAAGGTCAAACAGTGATTAAATTAATACAGTTTCTGTGTGGTTACTTTTGGACTGGCTGGCAGGGAATGTACAAACATCCCTCCTGTTCTGTCTCTCTATATTTCCAGTAAAATTTTCCCTACTGTTAACACCCATAAAACAGTGTACTCCAATGCCAGGCAGTGGTGGCATATGCCTTTAATCCCAGCACTCAGAAGGAAGAGATAGGTGAATCTCTGAGATCTAAATTCGAGGTGACCTGGTATACAGAGTAAGTTCCATGACAGCCAGGGCTACACAGAGAAAAATGGCTCAAAAAAAAAAAAAATAAAAAAGGGTGTCCCTCAATAGGAGGCTCTTACCTGGGCTCCTCTCTCCTGAGGTGCTCTTTCCCCATAGGGAACTATTAGCTTAGATCAGCAGAGACCCTGGGCTGGGGATGTGGTCCAGCAGGGATGTTTGCCTAGCATGCGCAAATGCTGTGGGAGTTCCTTCAGCTCCTTCAGCCAATCGCCGCTGAGTTACCAGCCCATTGGGGCGTGGTCTCTCCCTTTAAAAAAAAGCAGCGGCTGTCCTCCACTCTCTCTTTGTCTTCCGGCTCCGTTTCCGGCCCCTGGACTCCTTTCCTGTTCGCGCGGAGGGGCTGTTGTCTGGGACGGTAATCTGTAAGTTTTTTCCCCTTTGAATAAATAACCATTATATTAATCATAATTCCAAACTGGTGTGGGATTGTCTGTGACTTACGCCTTCATCTGGCGCCCCACGTTTGGTTGTAGAACCCCCCCTTCCCCCCCACTCAACTGCTTGCTACCAGCTCGGCTAGTCACGAGACCTCCCTCAGCTGCGGCCTGTGCCCTGTATGTGGAGCCAGCAGTTCAGTTAAACCCCACGCCTCCCAAGCTCCACAGGCTCGGGACAGTCTCTGCCTGCCTGGTTTGCTCTTTTCTGAGTTGTTTTCAAATTTCCCTTGTAAGTGCGGCACTTTAGTGGCGTGAATCAGAACGACTCGGTCACGTGGAGGCATACGCGGCTTCCGGGTTGCTCTTTTCTACCCCTGGATTCTGGGTTTCTGGTTCCGTGTATGGAATTGATTTAATTAAACTTTCTTTCTTGAGCAACTTATATTTCCTAGTTTTTAACAAATACTAAGGCAGACACTGAAACAGGACCTGTTTAAGTCACCTTTGCAGTGGTTCTAGTCGCAACTTGGCAACAGCGCCACCAACTAGACAAGAGGTAATATGGCAGTTTTTGTTTCCAACGCCAATTTTACTGTTTTCTTTATTAATACAATGGATTATGTCATGCAAGGTTTATATGACTATGGGAATATATTAATTTACTTGTTACTAGGTTTCAGTTTTCTTTTCAATATTTTATCATTAAGAAAGATACGACTTTTACGGACTAATATTGAACAACTAGTTGAAAGGATTAAAATTATTGAAAATCAGGGGTTATCTGAACAAGTGGATACTATGATAGACAAAATTGACTCCATGTCCAAGGGTACTAGGAAGTTACCTGAAAGGGTACAGGCTGTTGAATTTGACGTTCAGATGTTACCACAAAGTTTTGATAAGGTAACAGATAGAATGAACCTCCAGAATGGGAACCAAAAAACTGATACCTTAGTGAAATTACTAGAAACACGGGTAGGTCAGGAGATTCAGGATTTAAGGGATACAATGATAAAAAGATTAGAAATGATTGAAGAAACTATTGGAGCTGGTGAACAGAGTAAGAAGGCACAAGGACAGGATACAATGCCACCACCAGCTGTTAGAACTGGCTTACCCAGGGTCCTAACAACATACCCTGTAATTTATTCTGACAAAGGGTTAACTTCCAAAGGCTCAAAGGGAGTTAAGGAAGCTAGATGGACACCAATAGCAATGAATGATTTAAAAGAAATTAAGCAAGCTGTCGTTAATTTTGGCTTGCACTCTGCATTTGTTAAGGAAATGATAAGGACTTGGGCTTCTAATGTCAGAGCTACCCCCCATGATTTCTCTCAGCTAGTGTCTGCAGTTTTAGATGATGGGCCTTCCTTGATGTTTGGAATTTATTTCAGAGAAGAATCCAAACATATGGAACAGCAAGGAAGAGCAAAAGGTGTGGAGGTTTCCCAAGATCAAATTCTTGGTGTAGGAGCATATGCTGATCCACAGGTCCAAGCTCTTTATGATGAAGAAGTGCTGTCCTTATGTCACAAAGCAGCCTTGAATGCTTTGAATAGAATACAAGATCCAGCAAAAAGGGTCGAATCATATACCAGGGTTAGGCAGGGACAGAGAGAACCCTTTACTGACTTTGTGCAAAGATTAATTAAGGCTCTGGACATAGGGGTAACAGACCCAGAAGCTAGACGAATACTTCTTGAATCTCTAGCTTTTGAAAATGCAAATACTGAATGTAAAAAGATAATTGGGCCTTTAAGATCTAGATCAGCACCAATGGAAGAATGGATACAGCATACAATGAATGTTGAGATGTTTAGCTATAATGATGAATCCTGGGTAGGAGAAGCGATTTCCAAAGCTATGAGGAGACATCAAACTACCAGGTGTTTTAATTGTGGTAAATTAGGACATCTGAAAAGGGATTGCAGGCAAAGAAATCCTAGGAATAATATCTCCTCTGGGAATGACAAAAGTAGGAGATCTCAGCCTTCAGGTATATGCAGAAGATGTGGTAAAGGCCGACATTGGTCCAACGAATGCAGGTCAACAACAGACAGACAAGGCAACCCGATACCATCGGGAAACTCCTTGAGGGGCCTCTCGCAGGCCCCCAAGCCAAAAGTGGCCCAGTCATTCCCAGTTACAGTCGAAAATGTGTCTCACCAAGAAAATTAAAAACTCCAATGTCTGCCGTAAAAAGTAATACTGGTCTAAATGATGAATTACATGTGGAGAATGAGTCAAAAAATTCAGGAGGACAGAGTAAACGTATATTTTGGCAAACGTATATTAACGATCAAAGACCAAAGCTAAGAGTCTGTATAAATGGCATTTTCATTGAAGGCTTATTAGACACAGGTGCGGATGTAAGTATAATTACTCCAGAATCCTGGCATCCAAATTGGCCTCTTCATGAGGTAGATGTTCAGTTCCTGGGAATTGGAACCCTATCTCGTGTAAAACAAAGCACAAGATGGGTGGAATGCATAGGGCCTGAAGGGCAAATAGGAAGATTAAGGCCATATATAGCAAATATTGCAATAAATTTATGGGGCCGTGACCTGCTACAGCAATGGAATACCCAGATTAACATTCCTGTAGTTCCAGGAACTCACAATTCTGGGAAGGATATAATGAGGTATTATGGAAAAAGGTCACCAGCCATTCAGGCTGTACAAGAACACACAGCCAATAGCAAACCTTTAGAGGTACCAACAGCCCTACCTTTAAAATGGCTAACTGAGAAGCCAATATGGATCAAGCAGTGGCCTCTAGCTGAAGATAAGTTACAGGCTTTGGAACAGCTGGTACAAGAGCAACTAGATGCTAACCATATTGAAGAATCAACCAGCCCTTGGAATTCTCCTGTGTTTGTTGTAAAAAAGAAATCTGGTAAATGGAGAATGGTGACAGATCTAAGAGCTGTCAACAAGGTAATTCAGCCTATGGGTCCGCTACAATCTGGAATTCCTTTGCCTTCTCTATTACCAAGAGGATGGCCTCTTATAGTTATTGATTTGAAAGATTGTTTTTTCACTATACCTTTGCAAAAAAAGGATAGAGAAAAATTTGCCTTCACAGTGCCTACTTATAATAATTCTCAGCCTACTAGGAGATATCAATGGACTGTCCTCCCACAGGGGATGCTCAATAGTCCCACATTGTGTCAATATTTTGTTAATAAGCCACTGGAAATAATTCGTAAGCAATTTCCCAAGTCCATAATTTATCATTACATGGATGACATTTTATTATCTGATTCAAATAAAGATACTTTGGAAAGTATGTTTGAAGAAGTAAAGAAAGTTTTGCCTAGGTGGGGATTACAAATTGCCCCTGAAAAGATTCAAAGAGGAGATTCTATTAATTACCTAGGCTACAGAATAGGGTTAGAAAAAATTCGAACACAAAAGGCACAAATTAGGAGAGACCGATTACGGACTCTTAATGACTTCCAAAGATTGTTAGGAGATATTTCCAGTCTACGACCAGCTGTTGGGATAACACCTGATCTAATAGTTCATTTAAACAAAACCTTAGATGGTGATAAGGATTTGAATAGTCCCAGAAAATTGACAGTTGAAGCAGAAAAGGAACTGACAATGATTGAGGAAAAATTACAGGAGGCACATGTGGATAGGGTCAACCCGAATCTTAGTTCCATCCTAGTCATACTGCCTTCCAGAATTTCTCCTACAGGGATTTTAATGCAGAGGGAAGATATTATTTTAGAGTGGATATTTATACCTCATAAACCAAGTAAAAAAATTAAAAACTTATGTAGAAAAGGTTTCAGAATTAATTATAAAAGGTAAACTGAGACTTCGTCAACTAGCAGGTATAGATCCAGCAGAAATTATAGTGCCTTTTACTACTGAGGAAATAAGAAAGTTATGGGAAGATAATGAACCATGGCAAAGAGCTTGTGCTAATTTTTTGGGAGAAATTAGCAGCAACTATCCCAAAAGTGATAGACTTAACCTCATAAAGAGAACTTCTTGGATTCTTCCTAGAATTGTACGTGATGCTCCAATAACTGGAGCTCGGACATTTTATACCGATGCAAATAAATCAGGGAAAGCAGGTTATAAATCGGAAGAATTGAGTAAGGTGGAACAAAGCCCTTATAATTCTGTCCAGAAGGCAGAATTATATGCCATTCTTATGGTGCTAAGGGATTTTAAAGAACCTCTTAATATAGTTACAGATTCACAATATGCAGAAAGAGTTATCTTGCATATTGAAACCGCTGAATTCATACCAGATGACACAGAGTTGACTTCATTGTTTATCGAGGTACAGGACATAATTAGGAATAGGCTTTGTCCAATGTACATAACACACATCCGGTCCCATACCGGTCTGCCTGGGCCTCTAGCACAAGGTAACGCTGAAATTGACCAATTATTGATTGGAAGCGTTCTGCAGGCCTCAGAATTTCATAAAAAACATCATGTCAATAGTAAAGGCTTAAAGAAAGAGTTTTCCATTACATGGCAACAAGCTAAGGACATTATAAAGAGATGTCCTACTTGTTCTTTCTATAATCAAACACCGTTGCCTGCAGGGAGTAACCCAAAGGGTACTCAAAGGAATGAAATCTGGCAGATGGATGTGTTCCACTTTATGGAATTTGGTAAATTAAAATATGTACACCACACCATAGACACGTATTCAGGTTTTCAATGGGCAACTGCCCTGAGCTCAGAAAAGGCTGATTCGGTAATCACACATTTATTGGAAGTTATGGCCATCATGGGTATACCTGCACAAATAAAGACAGACAATGGTCCAGCATATGTATCTAAGAAAATGAAACGCTTCTTTGCTTATTATAATATAAAACACGTTACAGGTATACCAAATAATCCTACAGGTCAGGCAGTTATAGAAAGATCAAATCGTACTATAAAGGATATGCTAAACAAACAGAAAGGGACGAAAGATACCCCCAGAAATAGATTGCATAATGCTTTATTAACCTTGAATTTTCTTAATGCTAATGAGAAAGGAACAACAGCAGCAGAGAGGCATTGGATAATGGAAAAAACTTCTGAACTAAACCAACCTGTTTATTTCAAAGACGTGCTGACCTCTCAATGGAAGCCAGGAGATGTGCTACGTTGGGGAAGGGGTTTTGCTCTTGTTTCCACAGGAGAAGAAAAATTGTGGATACCATCAAAATTAATAAAGGTTCGATTTGAAGAGGAGAAACCTCTTGGAAAGGAGAAATGACAGCATCTACAATGATGATAACCATACAGGTGGTAAGAAAAGCATATAGAATGGGGGCAGGGTTCTGTTCTTATCTCCACAGGAAAACACTGATCTTTGAAAAGTTCAAGGGACCCTGGATATTTGAATACTGACAGATGGAAAATAACGGCCCAATAGGGACTATCAAGAAAACTGAATAGGTTCTGTAAGTACCATATACTAAATCATATTTCTAAATTTATAGAGCTGGTTTTAGAGTTGGACTCTGGCTCAGTCCCTCTCTAATTCCAAGCCTGTTGTTTAAAGAAAAACCCAGAGTTTCTGGAGTTTCTGTCTCATGTCAAGAGCCATGATATGGGACAGAAAGAAATATGAGTTTAGAAAACATCTTTACTTTTCTTCATATCTATCATACCTTCATTAAATATATCTATCATGTCTCTCATTGAATATAGGTATTCATGTATATGTCTATATAATTAATGTTTAAGTTTTCCACAATGAACAATGAGTTTTTCCTACAGTGACATTTGAAGTTTCCAGGAAGAAGATGGGGCCCCATAACAACAACTCCACCTGGTTGAGATGACATCATGATACTGATAGCGCTACTACAAGACCTGTTTTGGGTACCAGCTGCACAAGACGGTTCCAACGTGCTGAAATGGTGCACATCTTGTACAACATTCTGGCCAGACCTCCACAAAATACTCAGAGACTATTTGCAATTTTAAAAGACATTGATCTTGAAATTTAACCATCATTTTACTTTCACAGGATCCCCCAGAAAGAACGTCGCCCCCATGACAGCTGGAAGTAATTCTAGAGAACGACGTCCCCTTTCCCAGTAAAGTTTGTCCTTGGGTTTAGGGACATCATTTAGGGGTTGGTTATAATTAGTATAGGGTTGAGGGTTGGGGGAGGAATTTTATAAGTGCAGGAATCTAAAAAAAAAAAAAAAAAAAAAAAAAAAGGGATAATTGGATTATGGGATAATAGCTTTGTACTTGTGAGTTATTGTTTTTGACAAATGTATTGGTATTGATTCTTATATATTGATACAAAGTTAAATTATGTTGACTATTTTATGCATGCATGCTTCATGCTTCTACCTCTGTTTAAAACATTTTTATGTATTTGTATATATATATTGTATTGATATATGTATATTTACCATATTGCATTGTACACTTCTACCTCTGATTAAGATACTTATATATTGTTTATGTATTGATATATATTTACCATATTGTAATGTATACTTGCACATTGTTTATATTTGGAGGTCACATTGTCCTCATTTATTGCACAGTTGTTTATTATCTCAGTCTTTAAGTTAGACAGATATTGAGAATTATATAGATCAACAGTCATCTAAGTTTGTCATTTATAATTAGACTAATCAGGTTCTTTAGATATATAGAGATTATATTCAGTATAGATAGATAATCTTCAACCTCTTCAAAGAGCTGTAGAAAATGGCCTTTAATCTAATTCAGAGTTCTGTGGTAGGGAGACACAATCGCTCCTGGCAACACAGATCTATGCCCGAGAGAATGTTGAGCACCAAAGACACTCCACCTGGAGCCTTTCGTCTTGGCAGAACTGGCCTTTGGGTAAAGAAATGCTCATACCTCAACTACTGACAGAGTTACAGAATATCCGTAAATGGATAAAACAAGACTGCCATATCCTGCCAAGACAGGGTAAGATAGTTTTGAAGTTTCTTGCCTTTGAAAATGGTATGTCAGTTACATCAGGCCTTAGCCAAAGTTGGTTGCTTCAACGCTGCAAATGTGACTTTGGGTGTTTGTCCAGGTAGCCAGTCGTCTCTGCGATTTGTTATATGTTCTGGAAGTTGTTTGATTGCACTTCCTAATTACTCAGATAACATTATTTCCCTTCTCAGATCTTTGATGGGATTGAAGATTATATAAATGTAGTTACTTTCCTTTCATGACTTGGCCAAGTTATTTGTTATACAAGACTTAAGCTAGTTAGAATAGGATATTTGTATTTATTGTATATAATTTCGTAGGTTTGTACTTATTGTATATAATTGCGTAGTAGGCTTAGAACTCTCTTACATAAACAAAAGGGGGAGATGCTGTGGGAGTTCCTTCAGCTCCTTCAGCCAATCGCCGCTGAGTTACCAGCCCATTGGGGCGTGGTCTCTCCCTTTAAAAAAAAGCAGCGGCTGTCCTCCACTCTCTCTTTGTCTTCCGGCTCCATTTCCGGCCCCTGGACTCCTTTCCTGTTCGCGCGGAGGGGCTGTTGTCTGGGACGGTAATCTGTAAGTTTTTTCCCCTTTGAATAAATAACCATTATATTAATCATAATTCCAAACTGGTGTGGGATTGTCTGTGACTTACGCCTTCACGCAAAGGCCTGGGTTCCATCCTAGCATGATGGAAACCGGGCATGGTGGTTCATGCCAATAATCCAGAACTTGGGGGGTAAAGGCAGGAAGGTCAGGTCATCCTCAGCTATACAGTGACTTAGGCTAGCCTGAGATACATGTGGCCCTTTCTCAAAAACAAAATGAATAAGCAAACAAAGGAGTGAGTAAATAAATAACAATTACTAGAGGAGATGGTGGGGACACCTGAGTCTTAGCAACTTGATATATTTTTCTCTCTATGGGCCTATGTAGACCCTGTGGGTCCCAGAAATATATTTGTATTGTTTTGTTTGAGACAGAGTCTCAGTACGTATCTGTGCTTGGCCTGCAGCCCACTGTGTTGTCCAAGCTGGCCTCAAACTCACAGAGATCCTCCTGCTTCTGCCTGCTAGGTGTTCAGATTGCAGATATGAGACACGCTGCCTCTCTGAACTCTGCTTTCTTAATGGAGCCAGGCTAAAACATGACAAATCAAGAATCCGGCCTATTTCCTTTTAAGTTAGCTACAAATCTTGGGAACGGATGCTGTTTAGAAGAGTTTATAGAGATGTCAAACTAGGACCGGGTTTGTAGCTTGGTTAGTCCCGTGCTTGCCCAGCATCCACAAAGTTCAATGAGAGCACTGCATTACCCAGGTGTGTGCCGCATGCCTGTAATCAGGCTGGAGCACCCGGGAGCTGGAGGCAGGAGGCTCACAAGTTCAAGATAATCTTCTGCTGAATACTCTGAGATACACAGGACCCTATCTCAGAAATTTAAAACTAATAATAAAAGCAAAGAAGCAAACAAAATCTCATTTTTAGGAAATCACAATTTAGCCAGGCATGCTGGTGTGCACTGTTAATCCCAGCACCTTGGAAGACAGAGGCAGGCGTTTCTGTGAGTTCGAGGCTTACTGACCTACATACTGAGACTAAGGGTCAAGAGCACGACCTTGGAGGCAATCTTCATTCTGGCCTGAATAGCACCCCGTTCTCTGTGATTAATCATAGCCTGAGGACCAACCCCACCCCTGCCCACTCAAGAGACTAACAGTTCCAATTTCCCTAAGTCAATGTCATGAAGTCAGCACAAGCAGCATTCCTGCATGTCCTAGATTAACAACAACCCTGGCCAAACCCACCCTCTGCCCTCTACCAACCCTCCCCATCCCTGATAAAACCCTAGCCCGTGGGAGAAGCTCAGTCTCCTCCTCTTCTCTGGTGACAGCCCTTCTCAGATTGACTAATACACCTGTGCCACTGCCACTGAGCAGCCTCAAGCTCTTTTCCTCTTACACAGGCCTCATCTCAAAATAAATAAACACAATCACATTTCTCCCTAGGCATTACAGATGCTGCATCTACCTTGGTGAGTGCAGCCGAGGATGGGGTTAGCAGGAGCTCGGGGATATCTTCAGCCTTCAGGACCACAGAGAGCCTTCCTCCTGGAACCAAACAGGAAAGAGCAGTAGTTGAGGGAGGGCGGAGCTTCTGAAGGGATAGATCAGGACCATGACTTCTCTTTAGCAGCTGACAGACTCCAGAAAACAAAGTGGCTAAAAATACAAAGTCTCACTAAGGGATTAGTTTGGGTTTTATTCAGATTTTTTTGAGACACATTCTCATTGTGTGACCCTGGCTGTGTTGGAGGTCAGCTGGCCTTGAATTCACAGAGATCTACCTGTCTCTGCCTCCCAAGTGCTTCGACTAAACTTGTGTGTCACCATGCCAGGCTAAGAGACTGTTGTGTACGAATCAAGACCCACATAGAGAGCACTTGGAAAAGTCAGCATAGAAAGAATTATCCCAAGGTGACAAGAGGACCCTTTTCCAAACTGGATTTAAAAGCAAGTTGCTTCAGGCTGAGGATGCAGCTCTGTTGGTAGAGAGCTCGTTCAAGTTCAGGGATTGATTGATTGATTGATTGATTGAATAGCTTTGTGATTGATTGAGTGACCAATTTCAGGGATTGATTGATTGTTGTATATGTTTGTGATTGATTGATTGATTTGAACAAGCCCAGAGATTGACTGATTGATTGAAGAAATGACAAGCCCAGGGACTGATAGCCAGCACAGCATAACCAGGCATGGTGGCACAGACCTGTGATCTCAGCACTTGAGAAGGAGAAGCAAGCAGGATCAGAAGCCTGAGGTCATCTCAGCTATATCCCCAGCTATATCTCTGGACAGTCGGGACCAGAGCTGTCACCTAACACAAACAAAACCAAAGTCAGGGTGCTCTCCGGAACCTCTGTGTCTCTGTCCTCATTGCACCTACTGTGCCTTGATGGGGAAACAAAGGAAACACTGATGTGTGCATGCGTTTTGTTTAGCTGTCCCGCAGCATGGTGACTGCTCTCAAGCTTGTGTGTGCACCACAACTGCCTGGAGAACAAAGGCAGGAAATACAGAGCTGCTGGGTGGGGGCGGTGCATGCCCTTAACTGTGGCACTTACAAGGCAAGGCAGAGACAGGGGGATCTCTGAGTCTGAGGCCAGCAGGGTCTTCAGAGTGAGTTTACAGGCAAGTCAGGGCTACAGAGAGAAGTCCTATCTTGAAAAAGTAAGCCAAACCAAACAAAAAAAATCAAAAACAAACTAAAAAGGACTTTAAGTTAATTTACTAAGTATGGATACATACACACATTCATTCATGTTGAAACTGTGCTTTTATTTGGAGCCAACAGAATCCCGGAACTCCTCTTAACTGAACCAGCTAACTGCTGGGACCAGAGAAGTGAGTCACTGGCATCTACATTTATTTGAAATGCTTGATCCTCTAACATTTGTGATATTGTCTCTCCATGCAGGCTGACTTTTCAGTCCCTATTACATGGTGCATACAATAGCATATCTAGTAACTGATATCAATCTGGGCTTCTGTTTTCAACAGAATTCTGTATTAAATTGAAATAGTTAAAAAAATTAATACATAATTAGTTTAATTTTCAATATTTTCCCCTCAGATGGCACCTCCTCAATTTCTTTTCTTAAGATTTATTTATCTCCCATGTATGAGTGTTTTGCCTGCATGAATGTATGTGTACCAGTTGTGTGCCTGATGCCTTCAGAGGCCAGAAGAGGGAGTTCAATCCTCTGGAATGGTTGTTAAGTCACCATGTTGGTGCTGGGAACTGAACCTGTACAAGAGTCCTATACAAGACTGACAAGTGCTCTAATCTGCTTAGTCAGCTCCACTCCCAACCCCATCATAAATGCACGTTCGTGTGTGTCATGACATATTTGGATGTCAGAGGACAATGGTGTGGAGTTCATTCTTGTCTTCAATGTTTTTATGGGTTCTGGGGCTCAAACCAGATCACCAGGCCATGCTTTTACCCTTGAATCCATCGTCCTAGCCCAAGACAGGGTTGCTGTTTTGTTGGGGGAGTTTTATTGTTCTTTATTTGTTTGTTTCTGATGTGTTTATGTGTTTCATTATATGTAGGAGTGTGGATCTGATGTGGACATGTGCATGAGAGTGGAGATATTCTCAGAGACCAGAGGTGTCAAATCCCCTGGGCCTGGAGCTACAGATGGTTGTGAGCTCCCTTACATGAGTGTTAGGAGCTGAACTCGGGTTCTTTGGAAGAGCAGCAAGTGCTCTTAACCACTGAGCCATCTCTCTTGCCACTCAAAACCATTTTAGAGTTATTTTCTTCATGTTACTTTATTCTTTAAGACAGAGTCTCACATTATAACCATGGATGTCCTGGAACATGGTGTGTAGACCAGGCTGGCCTCAAACTCACAGAGATCTGCCATGTTGCAAAAGGAGCAGCAGGCCCCATTCCTGCCGCCCAGTTCCCGGCTAGTTTTATATCTGAAATAATTACGTGGAAACTGTATTTATTTAAACATTGTCTGGCCCATTAGTTCTCCAGCCTTTTATTGGCCAACTCTCACATCTTGACTAACCCATATCTAATAATCTGTATGCCATCATGAGGTCATGGCTTACCAGGAGGATTCTAACTCATGTCCATCTTGGGCAGGAGAAGCATGGCGTCTGACTGCCTCTGCTTTCTTTCTCCCACAATTTTGTTTTGTCTATTATACCTATCTAAGCTGTTGTCCTATCAAAATCCAAGACAATTTCTTTATTAACCAATAAAAATAACATATAGACTGATGACCCTCCTACATCACTGCCACGTGTTGGGGTTAAAGGCATGACCATCCCACACACATACACCCCCAGTTATTACGAGTTTTTTAAGAAGGCACAGATTTTAAAAATTCTCTAGCTGGGGAGCTGGAGAGATGGCTCAGCAGTTAAGAGCACTGACTGCTCTTCCAGAGGACCCGGGTTCAATTCCCAGCACCCACATGGCAGCTAACAACTGTCTGAAAATCTAGTTCCAGGGGACCTGACACCTTTACACTAATGCACATAAAATACAAAGATAAATAAATCATAATTTTTTAAAAAAAAAAGATTCTCTAGCTGGGCATGGTGATGCGAGCCTTTAATCCTGGCCGTCAGGAGACATGGAGATGGAGCTAGAATGCAAGGCTAGCCTGGTCTACGACGAGAGTCACAGGCCAGCCAGGGCTAAAAAGTGAAACCCTGTCCAAAAAACATCCCAAGGAAACATAGAATTTGTTACATTGTGATCTGCATAAGGCATCAATTTTGAGAGAGAGACTCTCAAAGGATGTAGGCACAACTCATGGCTTACAATGGTTTTACAGCAATTGCTTTTCTTAAATTACTTTTTATGTATTTAAGTGTTTTACATATGTGTATGTACATACACCATATCCATACAGAGCTCACAGAGGACAGGAGAGGGTGTTGGGTACCCTGACACAGGAGTTACAGAGGTTTGTTAGTTGCCATGTGGATGCTGGGACCCTGTGTCCTCTGGAAGAATTGTCAGTGTGCTGAACCACTGGGCCATAACAAGCTCGGGAGCTGCTTTTTAAATTAACTATTGTATACATATCTAAATACTGTTTATTTGTGTGGCCATTCAACAAACACTGTTTTTTGTTGTTGGTGGTGGTGGTGGTCTTTCTTTTCTTTCCTTTTTTCTTTTCTTTTCTTTTCTTTTCTTTTCTTTTCATTCATTCTTTCTTTCCCTTTGTCCCTCGTCCTTCCTTCCTTCCTTCCTTCCTTCCTTTATTTACTTTTTTACTTTTTGAGACAGGGTTTCTCTGTGTAGCTTTGGAGCCTGTCCTGGAACTTGCTCTGTAGACCAGGTTGACCTTGAACTCACAAAGATCCACCTGCTTCTGCCTCCTAAGAACTGGGATTAAAGGTGTGTGCCACCACATTCTGGCTTTCAACAAACACTCATTAAACATCAACTTTGTGCCAGACTTCCTTCCTGGCTTTGGAGTCAGTTCATCTTTTTTGTTTGTTTGTTTGCTTGTATAACAATTCAAATTCTTGATAGTTGCCTAAATGAAGAAAGAAGAAAAAAAACAAAAAATCCCTCAAAGCTTAAATGTGTAAAGTCTGCACATGAACCTAAGGAATTTCATGTACTGTGTTTGTTCCTTGTGTTTATAAATATGTAGGCTCTGACAGCGAGAAGTAATGTGTCTAATGGTGTTTCCTTCAAAGAATTGTCCGGAGAAAGCTGTTTGTTTTGTGAAGACAAAGGAAGTGGAGGCTCAAGGCTGCTGCCTCACTGTCCAGACAGGCAGAAGCAGAGTCAAGAGGGAGTCTTCTGCTCGAGACAGAAGGTACACCTTGCTTTATAAATGTCATCCTGAACTAGCCGGGTTCCTGGGGCTGATTAGTGTTTATCTCATTTATTTATTTTGCTATTCATTTTGAACAGAATTTCCCTATGATGTCCTTGCCAACCTGAAACTGCTTATGTAGACCAGGCTAACCTTGATCTCACAGAGATCCATCTGCCTCTGCCTTCAAACTGCTGGGTTTAAAGACTTGGGACACCAAGTCTAGCACCTGTTTAGGATTTATGTTTTATTTCACATTGGACAATTGCTAACTTTCATAATCAAATATTATGACTGGGTGTGGTGGTGCATGCCTTTACCCGAGTACTTGGGAGGCAGGCCGATCTCTGTGAGATTGAGGCTAGCCTGTCCAGGGCTGCCAGGGCTACATAGAGAGATCCTGTGTAAATGGAGACTGCTCATTCGCTTCCCGGCCATCCAGAGCCAAATGATCACACCGAAACTATATTAATTACAACACATTTTGACCAATATCTTAGATGTATTCCTGGATAGCTCTTTTATTAATCCATTTCTGTTAATCAGTGCATCACCACAAGGCTGAGGCCTACAGATAAGGTTCTGAGTCCTTCTTTGGCAGCTACATGGCATCTCCCTGACTCCACCTATTTTCTCTCTAGATCTCTATTCAGATTTCCCACCTGGCTTTACTCTGCAAAGCCACAGGCTGAAACACCTTTATTCATCAACCAGTAAAAACAACACATATACAGAAGTACATCCAACATCAACCCTGTCTCAAAAATACGCTTTTTAAACTTTTGATTTCTCAGAAGGGCTGGAGAAATGGCTCAAAGGTTGGGTAAGCCCTTGCTGCTCTGGCAGAGAACCTGAGTTCAGTTCTAACACCCACGTCAGGTAGCTTAAAACCTGTAGCAACTCTTGCTCCAGAGGATCAAACACCATCTTCCTGCTTCCAGGGGCACCTATATTTATTGGCATACATTCACACAGACACACACTGACACATATACATAAATAAAAATACAAAAAATCTCAAAAATAATGAGAATTAAATTTTTTTAGAAGTTGTAAAAAATATTTGATAAATTTAACAACAGTATAAGTCTTATAGAATAGAAAGTAAAAATATTATTGAAAGAATTAAAACCTGAATCCATAGGCAAATACTCTGTTCCGTCCTCAGAAGCCATAGTTTTTATATGGTCATACTTGGAGTGGAAGAGATGGCTCATCAGTTAAGAAAGCTCACTGTGCTGGGTGGTGGTGGCATGTGCCTTTAAGGATCCCAGCACTCACACTCAAGAGGCAGAAGCAGGTGGATCTCTGTGAGTTCAAAGCCAGCCTGGTCTACAGAGTGAGCTCCAGGTCAGTCAGGACTGTTTCACAGAGAAATCCTGTTTCCAAAAACAAAACCAAAAACAAACAAACAAAAAGAATGTTCACTGTGCGATCATCAGAACGTGAATTGAGATCCCAGGACTCATGTAACAAGCCCGGAGTCCACCAAATGTCCAACCCAGCTCCAATCACGGAGCAGACAGGAGATGGCCTACACTGGCTGACTTCCAGGCTAGCTGAGACCGTACAGGCCCCAGGTCCAAAGGACTAGGTGGAGAGTGACAGAAGACACCCTGTGCCTTCTTCTGGCCTCTGGGAAGGTGTGCGTGCAGACATGTTTGCATATGCTCTCCACAGACACACACAAATTAAACCTCTCTCTTCTTTTAATCTCAAAAGCAACTTCCAAGGGTGAGAGATGATGTTGGTTGGGTGCCTTGAAGTTACAGTCAAGGCAGCTCCCAACCCTGGCGGCTGGAACCAAACTCAGGTCCTCTGCAAGAGCAGTGAGTTCTCTTAACTGCTGAGCCATCTCTCCATTCCTAATTTTACAAAAATTTTTAATCTTGAAATGTATAAGGAAATGGAGAAAACACTTCAAATAATATATTTAAGAAGGAACTTTATACCTGGCCAATAAAAACATTTGTTTAGCTCAACAATGAAAAGATAACTCCTTTATGGGGAAAGGATTGGGATAGTTATTTCTCTAAAGAAGGCACAGAAATGGCCCATAAGCAAGCCGGGTGTTAGGAATGTGCATATAAATCTAACCCTTGGGAATCACAATCATGAACTCGGCAAGGTTGAGGGCTACTATGTTTATATACGAAGTTTCAAACCAGCCTGGCTACACAGTGAAACTATATCACAAAAAGGAACAATCCAAAAGATTGCATATCACACTGCCAAGGATAACACAGTTTTGAAAGACAAAAACAGTTTAGGCATGATGTCATATGCCTTTAATCCTAGCACTCAGAAGCAAAGGAAAACTGATCTCTGAATTCAAGGTCAGAACAGCAAGTGCTAGGCAGGGTCTATACAATGAGACTGAAGAAAATCCAGTAAAGACAGTAACAAGTGTTGGTGAGGAGGAAGAAAATTTGGAGCCTCTCTACATTATGAATGGGTGATAAAATGGTGAAGCCATTTTAGAAAACCATTTCGTAATTCCTCAGGGTATTAAACAAGGAGTTACCAGGTGGCCCAGCACTCACTCTTAGATATATATCAGAGTGGGTTGTTGTGGTTAGGGTTACTACTGTGATAAAACACCATGATCAAGGAAGTTGGGGAGTAAAGGGTTTGTTTGTCTTTCACTTCCACAGCACAGTCCATTATCAGAGGAAGTCAGGACAGGAACTCAAACAGAACAGGAACCTGGATGCAGGAGCTGAAGCAGAGACCATGGATAGGTGCTACTGGTTTGCTCCCTATTGCTCGTTCAACCTGCTTTCTCATAAAATCCAGCACAGAATGGACTGGGTTCTCCCCCGTTGGTTACCAACTGAGAAGATGTGTTACAGGTGGTTGTTATAGAAGCTTTATTGAGGGTCCTTCCTTTTGATGACTTTTGATACAGTTTGATACTAACTGGTATCAAGTTGACATAAAACAGGCCAATACAAATATTAAAATTGGGCCCACCCAAAAACCTATACATAAACATTCATGATATTCAAAAAAGCCAAAACATGGTCATTAATTTCATCCACTTATGAGGAGATTCTGCAATACGAGAAGAACCGAGAGAGCAGTGCTCTTAACCGCAGAGCCATCTCTCCAGCCCCAGGAATTCACTTTAAAAGTGTGGGCTTACTCAAAATCTAAGTGGCACATGAAATTTGATGACCTAAGAAGGAAGGTAGGAGCAATTTCTACTACTTTTTATTCCCTTAGTCCTGAGTCAAATTGATCCTGGTTACAAATCATTCTTCAGGGTCTAAGCTTTGTATGTACAGTATGGTTCTCATAACGTCAATGTTAATATTAGAAAGTTGCCTACGTTTTAATGAATGCAGATAACTCTCCTAGGTTGGAATTTTCCTTCCAGTACCTTTTCTAGGGTTGGGTCCGTGGAAAGGTATTGTTTAAATTTGGTTTTGTCATGGAATATCTTGTTGATAAGCCAAGCTTTGTTGGCACCTATAGGAGACCTGCCCCCTTCTGAACAGAGGTGAAGGAGGGGTGGATTGGGTGGCAGGGCAGAGGGGATGAGTGGGGACAGTAGTGAGGGAAATGACGTTTCGATCATGATGTAAAATAAATTAAAATTTTAATCAATGAAAATACATTATAAAACCATGAAAACAATGGATAGAATTTTACAATATATTCTTATTTTCATAAGGAAAAACTAGCCCTATTATTAAAACACAATTTTCATGACTGAAAAAAAAGTTGGAATATTGGGTTCAGAACTTTTCACCAAACTGCTCAAATAGTCTTCTCACATGTTGAGTCACAAGAGGACATGATGCCTCAGCACGGCAGAATCCAATGCAGGTGGTCGTTCATTGCTATGATGTCCTAAGAACCTCGCAAGCTCCCCTGCCATCTTTTAGTTTCCAAATGGTTAAAAACTTTAGGATAGGAATGTGTGTAAGAAACCAAACTACAGACATAATCACTCTTACTTATTTTTAAATTTTTATTCTTTTTGTGTATGGGTAATTTTCCCAGCATGTATAACTGTGCATCACATGAGTGCCTGGTTTCCAGGGAGGCCAGAAGAGGGCATTGGATCCCCAATACCTGGAGTTTCCTACATGAGATGCCATGTGGGCATTGGAATCAAACTCAGGTCCTCTAAAATAACACCCGGTGGTCTTAATTGCTGAACCATCTCTCTAACCACATAACAACCTTTCAAAGTTAGCCAAAAACTGGGGGTGAGGGGCTAAAAATTGAACTCAGATCTCTGAATCTGATAGGCAAGTGTTTTGCCACCATGCTATTTATGTTCCTGACCTCTACTGCCCCCCATCCTTGTTTCTTCTCACCCCCAAGCAGGATTTTACTATGTGGTTGTGGCTGGCCTCAAAGTGGATCGCCTCCTGCCTCTGCCTCCTGAGTGCTAGGATTATAGACAGACACGTAGTATCACGACTAGACCTGCTTTTCACTTTTATTTAGCTAGGCGTCTACCGTCAGACACTGGAATGAGCACACAGAACCACCACACACTTTAGTCTCTGCATTTCCACAAGGAAACATGTAGGCTTCTTGGAGTCCATTGATAAATTTTCATACTGAAGATGCTTTCTTTTATTTCAACTGAGAAGTTAAAAAGTTTCAAGATGGAAACCATCTCCCACAGTGCTGGAAGCATTGGAAAGGAGATCCACTGTGGCAGGAATCGGTACTAGCAGGCCTGTCTAAAGAACCCAGGCTTCTCTGCACAACTGAGGAGCTGGCGACTCCTCAGAAGGAGGACATTGGACTCAGGTCATGCTCTCTTGGCTGTGTTTCCCGGTGCTTGGAGCGCTTGCAGTATTTGTACAATAGAAACACCAAGCTACAGACTCCAAGAAGCAGCAGAGCGAAGAGCACATACAACGCCGTCTGTGCTTCTGTGATGCCCAGCATCAGCCCCAGGAAGGGCACTTCTGTCTTCACAGGGCTGGCAGTGGGTTCAGCATCTAGGAGAGGACAGTGGGGATCAGGCTCTGGCACTGTTAGCTACCAGACTGTAACAGTTCCGGAAAGGTCCTGCTGAGTCTACAGTCCAGAGGCTGTTTAGTATCTCCTTCCCAAAAGAGGCTTCCACCAAAAGAGGCTAATTGCTGTGGTCCCCTTCACTGCTGTGTTGTTTCTGTGTTTGCCCATACCATTATTATCATGTACCAGCAGAGCATAACATTCAGGAGGCCTCTCTTTCCACTTTGTGCTCCTTGTACAGAACTCATGCCATAGTGCTTTTACTGACAGAACCATGAGCCACCTCAGTGTACCCCTCCCCACCCCCGCACTCACCCTTTCTTGCATTGACTCTAGTCTCATATAGATCAGAAAGTCCTCAAGCTAGCTAGGTAGCTATGGATGACCTTAAACTTCAATTCCACTGCCTCTACCACCTCGATGATCAGATTGCAGTACTGGCTACTATACTCTGTTTGTTTGGCGCTGGGTGGTATCATAGCCATGTAAGTACTGGTCATACTGTTTATACAATCCTTAAAGTGACCTAGAAACTACCTGGAAGTGTCTGTCCTTCTCATTGAAGGTGATGCAGCAACTTCAAGGTAGGACTGGAGGAATCTAGCTCTGCTCATTCTCACAGCAGGACCCAGTCTCTAGGGTAAGACAGGCTCTGGAGAGACCTGCAGCAGCCCAAAGGCACCTGGAGCACATGCTAATGAATGGAGGGGACAGAAGGGCAGGAGAAGGCCAGGAACTAGAGGAAGGTGGGTGGAAACAGCAGCTCCCCCTCACCCTTGACCCTGCAGTCCCTCCCAGGGCCACCTACCCTCTGGTTGCTGTAGACAAGGGTGAGGGCCTTGTGCAGGGTCAGGAAAGCCATTGCAGTGCACTATAGAGGCATAGAACTTGGCTGATGCCTTTGGGATCCTTGGCAGAGAAGGGTCTGAGCGGTTCACAAAGTTCAAACCAAACCTCTCTGTAAGGCCCGCAGCCCATTCGAAGTTGTCCAACACGCTCCAAACCGTGTATCCCCGAAGGTCCACCTTATCCTGCACAATGGCTGAAAAAGATGCCAGGTGTGAACACTCACATGAAGACCCTGTGTGCCAGGTCTCCTGAAGCCGAGCTCATAGTTGTCCCTACTGCTGTGCTTTGTAGAGTGTGAGTTCCAACTGTGAGGCCCTTCCTGTGTGCTAGCAGGTCCTCTACAGTGGACATGCGGGACCATTGGTATCTTTCTACAAAGGTTCAGTTCTGAATGGAGCTTGGATAGCCTGAGCTAACCCCACAGCTTTCTTCTGTAGCTCGGGGATTAGTCTGAGTCAGGACCTTGAAATACTCCTGGTGTAGGAGGTCCTTCTGCATTTGTGTTGGTTTCATTGGTTGAATAAAGAAGCTGCCTTGGCCTTTTGATAGGGCAGCCCTTAGGTTGGTGGAGTAGAAAGAACAGAATTCTGGGAGGAAGAAGACAGGCAGAGAGCCGCCTGCCATGAAGCTGCCAGGTCAGACATGCTCAAACTTTCCCAGTAAATCACAGCCTTGTGGTGACATGCAGATTATTAGAAATGGGTTGAATCAAGATGTGAAAGTTAGCCAATAAGAGGCTAGAGCTAATGGGCCAGGCAGAGATTTAATTAATACAGATTTCCGTGTGGTTATTTTGGGGGTTAAGCTAGCCAGGCTAGGAATGCAGTCCACTCATCCTACAACATATTCCTACCCATGGAGAGGCAAAAGTGTTTAGAAGCAAAAGATCTGAGCTATAATATAAGATATCCTGTCTGTTCCCTTGACTATAGGGAAGCCCGGGGTCTACATATATATCACACATATAGTTTGTAGTCTAGGCTTCCAGTCAAAGAGCCTCAGGGATTCCCAATTTTCTCCCTCCCAAGTGCTGGGATTACAAGCACCCACCACCACACCCAGCTTTCCACATGGTGTCTGGGATTGAACCCAGGGCTCACAGTTGTACAGGGAGCACTTTCCCACCTTAGCTACCACCCCAGTCCTCCTACCTTGCAAACAAACAGCCCTAGAGCCACCAGACAACTCTCATCTGCCCACAGAGGAAAGCAATGTGCAGAGACGCCAAACAGCAAGAAAGACTAAGGGCTTCAGGGGGAACTAACTCAGGCCAGTTCAGGAAAATGGGTTTACTTGCTGTCGGTAGGTGAGTCTAGGAAGGAAAGTTTCAGATTCTAGCCTCAAACAAATGCTCAAACTCCTCTGAACAAAGGGCCTTGTCCTTAGTGTCCCTGAGGTACCAGACTACCCTCCTGCAGACACTGGGGTCAGACAGTGAGGTGGGAGCTCTCACCTTTGAGGGCCGCATTGATGTAGCCGCGGAGGTAATAGATCCGGTCGGTATCATTGAGTTCTGGGTTCCCCCGTCTGGACACCCCATTCTCTGTGACATAAATTGGAGGGTTGTTGTATTCCTCCTTCAGCCAGTTCAAGATCCTCCGGAAGCCAAAAGGGGTCATCTTAAGCCAGGAGGAGCCAGAGACTGGCCAAGAGCTGTCTTGAATGGTAGCCACACCCCTGCAAGTTCACAAGGTAAAGAAGATGTCTTGTTTATAAGCCCAGAGGATGGCCTTGGTTGTGACATCTAACCTTCTGTGGGTCCTATTCACACAGGATTCCTCACATTAATTTAAATAGTTCCACAGGTCCCCAGCTCCTATCTCCTACTGAAAAGTAAATGCTACCACCAGAGAGTGGGTCCCCGTGCAATTGCTGTGATCTGAACTCAGGACCTCTGGAAGAGCAGCCAGTGTTCTTCACCACTAAACCCTCTCCCCAGCTTCATGTAAGAATATCTTATTTTCGGGCTGGAGAGATGGCTCAGTGGTTAAGAGCATTGCCTGCTCTTCCAAAGGTCCTGAGCTCAATTCCCGGCAACCACATGGTGGCTCACAACCATCTGTAATGAGGTCTGGTCCCCTCTTCTGGCCTGTAGGCATACATGGAGACAGAATATTGTATACACAATAAATAAATATTTTTTAAAAAAGAATATCTTATTCTCATTTCTCAGTGTTTCCTCCATGCATTTATACTGTTTATAAAGCACAGATATAATTGTTTGGCCTTTGTATTGAAAAACGAAGCCAAGGACATATATTAGGGAAAGCAGCTGGGAGATGCAACATCACATGGCTGTCACGTGCTGTAGCCATAAAGCAAATCCAGGTATACAGACCATCAGGTATGTTCTGAGGATGACAGACCTGAATCTACACTGGGAAAAGAGCACTTCCCTCCCCAGGTGCAGGACACCTTACCTGTCTTACCTGTCTGCATCAAAGGAAGAGATGTTAGCAGGATAGTCGAAGTTGTAGGCCAGGACAGTGGTGTAGTGGTTGAACCCGAAAAAGTCAAAGGTGCCGTTGATCCTCTTCTTCTCGCTCTCTGTAAATTCAGGAAGCCTGGGAAGAGGGAGTCATTAGGGGAAGAATCAGGAGGAATCACACTTTGAGGAGAGACTGTCTGGACACGATAGGGGCACTCGGAACTCCAGACACGTGGTTATGACTAGAGCAGCTCCCACAAAGGGAAGCTCTTCAGGTGATGCTCCTGCCTGCTGCTACATCCCTTCTGCTCCCCAAAGAGCCACTCTGCACACTGGTCTCACTGTCCTGGGTATGCTACCTGCGTCCCCCACTCCCGTCCATTACCTTCAGACATTCTGAGTTTTATTATGTAAGATAGGTTTGACAACCAAGCCTGAATCTGAAGTAATTTCTTCTAACTATTCCTTTATGCTCTTAATTTAGTCTTTGTCATACGTGTCCTCCCAGCTCACACTTGGCTCCTCTCTTTTCCTGGGCTTGCTTCATTCAGGAGCCCTCTGCTGTCTGTCCTTACTAATGGGGAGTTCTGAGAACTGAATGTTGGATTGTGGACTTCCGTGTCTGATTGATTATTTCACTGACCTGTGATCTCAACCCCTGCTTCTCTCTCTGGAGTCTGTAATGGCCCCTCAGCTGTGGCCTCAAGGCCATGTCCCTGTCCAGCTTCCCTGTGGCCCTGCCCTGCAGCAGGCTCCTCTCAGCTCTGCTGTATGTATTCTGCTTAGTCTTCCTCTGCCTGTACCAGTAGTTCCGAGACACAGGGAGTTCTGCCCTTCCAAGGTTTTGTGGTTTTTTTTGGGGGGGGGGGATGCTTGCGCGGGCATGCATGGTTTTTTAAGACAGGGTGTCTCTTGCCCTCTTTTTCCAGGGTTTCTTAATCACTCTCAATCACTCTTGCCCTGACTTTTACTATTCTTTTTAATAATAAGAGCACCTTTGAAGCCTTAACTTCTAGTTTCTGCTCCCAGGAAGAGAGCAGAGCAGGGAAGCAGGGATGCTCTGTTGTACACCACTCCCATCTGCTGGCCGAGTGACAAAAAGCACGTGCCTGACAGTCCCCAAGCAATGGCTTTCTCTCAAGAGCAGGGCGAACTAGGCAACTCGTTCTTGAGCAAGGCAGTGGGGTTACTTAGGACCACGTACTCTTGGGACAGTTTCCATGGCTACCCTGGAGAACAATAACATTAATATTGACTGTCTCATCAGGCACATTCCCGGGTCAAGCTTGAGCTTAGTTTTCTTTTATTTTAATTTAAAAAATTTCTTTCTCGGGCTCGAGAAAAGTCTTAGAGGTGAAGAGCATGGGCTGCTATATCTGAAGTCCTGAGTTCAATTCCCAGCAACCACATGGTGGCTCACAACCATCTAGAATGAGATCTGGTGCTCTCTTCTAGTGTGTACGTATGTATGCATACAGAACACTGAATATATACTAAATGAAATGATAGCTTTTTAAAAAGAATTGTTTCTCCCACAATATGTTTTAAATAGATTTTTCCTTCCTCGATCTATACCCAGATCCTGTCCACCACCCTGTTCACCCAATTTTGTTTTTTTCTCTCTCAATCAAAAACAAAAATAAAACAAAACAAACAAAAAACCCAAACATAGATCAGTGGCTCACTCAGTCTCATCAGAAGATTGTCTTATGAAGTAGATGGGAATTAACAAAGAGCCACAATTGAACAAAACACAGAGTGGGAGACTTTGGAGCACTCTATCCTAAATGGTGTCTTCCTCAAACCTGCCTTCTATGTGCAGAAGAGGAGGTGGGAAGACTGTAAGAGTCAGAGGTGATGGGTGACCCTAAGTGTCTTCCTGAGTTTTACAGATGCTATCACATGCCATCTTCATAGCAAGAACACGAGTTCTAGGCACAGGGCCCTTCCTGGCACTGACACTCACACCGTTCAATCACCGCTGAGGACACAGCACTGACCTTGACTTGTTGAGGCCCTCCGCCAGGCTCCTTTCAAGGACCCGTGTCTTCATCACCTCCGGGTAATCTCCGCTTTTGAAGATGGGGTGTGCAAACCAGGCTCCCATGAACTGTGTGAGGGTAAATCACTGTTGAAACTGACATGGGCACCAGCAGGCTAGGGGAGGCTGTACCATCGGGGTCACTCTCTCCCTCCTGTCAGGGCTCTTCACTGTTCCCTGCTGGCCTCTGCTTACTATACTACAGACTTCCAGGGGCTGTATAAGCACATCACTGTTCTGAGAATTAGAAACTAGGGGCGCTGGAGTTCCTCAGAATTTAAGGAACTCTTGGCACCCAGAGGTGATGGCTACAGCCTCCTCTATAACCTACTATAGGGAAAGCAGGGGGTTAGAGTGGAGGAAGTTACCATCAAGTCAGTGCTGCATCCAGTGAGGCCTACACATGACAGGGTCTCACTGTAGCACAGGCAAGCCCCAGACTTGCTATGTAGCCAAGGATGCCCGTGAACTCCCGATCCTCCTACTTATGCAGAGCTGACGACAGAACCTCAGGCTCCATGCCTGCTAAGCAAGCACTCAACCAATGAGTTTTCTTGTTAAATTATCATCACCACTAGCTGTGGAGGTGGTGTTGGTGGCGGTGGAGGTGGCAGCAGCAGCTGTGGTGTGTGCATCTGTGTGTATGAGGTGGAGTGGGGGGCGGTGCCATGGTGGACAAATGGAGGTCAGAAGACAACTCTGTGGAGTTTCTCCTCTTCATCCTTCCTTCTTTTTAAATTTATTTGTATTTTATTTTCATTCGTTTTGCCTGCATGTATGTCTGTGTGAGGGTGTCAGACCCCAAGAACAGGAATTACAGACACTTGTGAGCTGCCATGTGGTTACTGGAATTGATCCTGGGTCCTCTGGCACAGAAGACAGAGCTCTTATTTGATGAGTATTTTTCCAGCCCTACAGAAAAACTGATATTTTTCCAGATTTTTTAAATGTGTATGAGTACTCAGTCTGCATGTATTTCTTTATGCGAGAAGAGGGCAGCAGATCACACTATAGAAGGTTGCAAACCACCATGCCGTTCCTGGGAATTGAATTTAGGAACTCTAGCAGAATAGTCTAGTGGCCGTAATGGTAAGCCATCTCTCCAGCCGCATCTCCTTCATATTTACATGGGTCCTGAAGATAGAATTTATGTCAACAAGTTTGGATTGGCAAGGACCTTCAGTCACAGAGTCATCTTGCCAACCCATAGACAATTATTTTAAGACTAAAAACTCAGTCACTCACTGGAGAGAAGGTACAATTGTCAATGAAAGTTGATGCTCTCCAAAGGACCCAAGTTTGGTTCCCAGTAGCCTAGTCATGTGGTTTGCAATCATTCCCAAATATTTGATGTCCTTTTCTAAACTCCACACGCTCCTGCACACCCAGTCACGCATGCATACACAGAATTAAAAGTAAAATAAATCGGTGGTAGTGGTGCAAACCTTTAATTCCAGCACTCTGGAAGCAGAGGCCGATGGATTGCTGTGAATTCAAGTTAGCCTGGTCTACAAATTGAGTTCCAAGATAGGCGGGACTACACACAGAAAATGTCTTCAAAAACTAAATAAATAATTTTTTTTAAAAAACCTCTGTCTTTTATAACTCATCCCCTTTGCTACAGCAAATCTCTAAGTAAGAAACATTTAGTTCACAAATGAAAGACCTGAAGAACAAAACAGTTAAGTGTTACCCACAAGCACAGAATCAAGTAAGAGCAAAACTGGCTTAGATCTAAACTTTTGATTCCTGGTCTCCATCTACTTCTTTCAGAGCACAGTGGGAGAGAAGAGAGCCAAGAAGAGATGGTACCCAGAGGACACACCTGGACGTTCCTCCTGGCAGCCTCCACGTCCTCCTGCTTGGAGGGATCCCTGGGCTCAGCCCAGTCACAGTTGATGGTGATGGAAATCACGCCTCCCTGGCTGGCACGGTACTTGTCATTGTAGAGATGCCAAGCCTCAGCGTGAGCCTTTATTAGGTTGTGGCCGACAGTGTATGGAGCCGTGCCAGGCCTGGAGGAGATTCCTGGAAACACACACAGGAATGTCAGCAGAAAACACCGTCCTCCCTGTGTATGGGAAGAGGGGTTTGACACCTGGGAGACTGGCACTCCAATCCCACATCTCCTTCCTACTGGAGGGCAGACAGTAGTCAGCCTCATAGTGCCTTTCCCAGGAGAACAGGCAGCAAAGAGTGCTTGTAAGAAGGGAATGGATTGTTTGTGGGCAGCAGCCAGCAGCACTCTGGCTGAGAGAAGGTACTTGATCTATGGTGGCTTATGTCCCCTCCTCTGGTGGGACTTCTACTATGACGTATGCTCAGTAGACATCCTAGAACTCTAGGGGACACCATGAAGTCAGGACTGGAGGACACACCCAAGGGCGACAATAGCCACATCAGGAGAACAAGTGCTCAAATCAAAGTGCCAACTAGAGCCACAGAAGATGCCTCTATCTGTGATTTGAGAAATACCTCCCAATCCATTTCAAGTTTAGTGTGTGTGTGCAGGAGCAAGTGTGTGCAGGAGCAAGTGTGTGCAGGAGCAAGTGTGTGCAGGAGCATGTGCTGACATGTGTGAGTGTAGGTGGAGGCCAGAGGACAGCCTTAGGTATCATCACAGAGAGACCATCTACTTTTCTGTGACAGGATCACTTGTGGACCTAAACTAGGCTAAACTGAGGGACATGGGAACCCCAGAGGGTCACCTGACTCTGCCTTCTCAGGGTTAGGGTTACAAATGTGTCACCTTAACTGGTTTTACTGTTTGTTTTGTGTTTTGCATGGATTCTGGGAAGAGAATTCAGACCAGACTTGCATGGGAAGTCTTTACCAACTGAGCTCTCTTCCAACACCTGTAGAAGTGGGGACTCCAAAACACTGCCTGGCCATGACTTCTCATGTGAGCAGGATCCCAGGGCTTTACTGTGCTAAGAATATCATGAGCTAAGCAGCTGAAATGTTGGACTTAGGACATTTACCTGGAGCATGCACCCCACTGGCATAGCCATGAGTAGCAAAGACAGAGGGCTCATTCAGTGTGATCCAAAACTTCACCTTGTCCCCCAGCCTCTCGAAGAGCACATCTGCATACTCCTTAAACCGCTGCACAATTGTCTCATTCTCCCAGCCCCCGAAGTCATGTAGTGCCTGGGGCAGGTCCCAATGAAATAGTGTCACCTGCGGGGAAGCCAGATCAATGTTGAATCCACCATCTCCTCAGGAAGCCAGCGACATGAGACATGCAAGGACACTCACACGGAAAGGTTCAGGGAGTTCTGAACATTCTCCACGACAGAGAAGAAAACATTTCAGTCTCTAACTCTGCACCATGTGAATCTATGGACAATTCAAAACCCAAGTTACAAAACCATTTAGGTGCTTGGGTGATGGCTCAGTAGGTGCCTGCCACCAAACCTGATGACCTAGGTTCAAACTCCAGAATCCACACGGGGGAAGGAAAGTGGTCACTCCTATATAGATTTTCTCTGATACACACACACACACACACACACACAGCACGGTGGTGCACACCTGAAAGTCTAGACTATAAGGTGTGGGATACAGAACAGAAGTTCAAGAACATCTCCAGCTACATAAGGAGTAAGAGGTCTGCAGGGATATTGGAGGCTTTTTCTCAAATGTAGATAAATAGATAAATAAATACATAAGACCCTATTTGATAAATAAATAAATATGAACAGCAGGCAGCACACTTTAAAAATATATAGAGTAAATGAATAAAATAAAATCCAAGCACTTGTTTGTATAATAAATGGGTTCCTCTGACCCACTGCCTCCAGGGACCACCCTCACCTGTGGTGTGATGCCAGCAGCCAGCAGTGCATCTATCAATCGAACATAGTAGTTGAGGCCAGCTTCATTGATGAACCTGGTGGTTCCGTCTGGGAGGACTCGAGGCCAGGAGATGGAGAATCGATAGTGGGACACACCCAGGTTCTGAAGGGCCACCACGTCCTCAGCAATCTTGTGGTAACTGTCACAATTCAAATTGCCATTGTCGTCATTCTCAATCTTCAATGGTGTGTGGGAAAATGTGTCCCAAATACTGAGTCCTTTGCCATCTTCTCTCCAGGCACCTTCGATCTCAAGATGACAAGAGGTGGTCTAAGCCATCTGACCAAATACATTCCCTTCTGCAGCTCCCTGGGGAGCCTTCTCTGCACACCCTGCCGCCAGTTACTAAAGTTGCCCTGCACATATGGCAGCATCACACTGCACTCTGCTACCGTGATGGTTTCCCATTTCCACATGCGGTGTAGGCACGTGTGTGTGTGTGTGTGTGTGTGTGTGTGTGTGTGTGTGTGTGCCTGAGTGCATGCATGTTTGTTTGTGTGTGTGTGTGTGTGTGTGTGTGTGTGTGTGTGCGCGCACACGCACACACTGACCCATGCATGTAAAGAGAGACAGAAACAGAGAGCTTCACACAGCCTAGGCTGGCTTTGAGCTCTCAGGTAACAAAGGAACCGAGTACTCTACTGAGTCACATTCCCAGTTCCAGAATGGGTATCGCATTTTAGTTTCCCAATTAATGCTGGCAGTGGGGTCTGGCATATGGTGGGTACTCACCAAAGGTGCTGCGTGAACAATTTCACATCCCCTATCACCTCTAAGTACAGTCAAGAAAACTGCAAGGATACTGGTGTGGAAAGTATTTGTAGTCCAGACATACATGGCTGTTTCTATGCCTTCCTCCTCCTCTCTAACTCTCTTCCAATAAGACTTTGGAGGACGCCCATCTGTGGTGTTCAGTGGGTAGATAGGTACCACCTTTGTAATTCACTTTCAAACATTTCAGCAAATATGGTGGGACAGCAAATACGGTGTCACAGCTGAGATGGTGCTGGCATTCTAGCCAATAATGAACATCCAGTGCTGGCTGGGAGAGGGCGGAGTGGAGCCAGCAGGAAACAGCCATAGGAACCATGTGTGTGGAGGTGGAAGAGGCCAGGACCAAAGGGACTAGCCTAGGCTGCCAGGAGCTAGATTTATATATATCCATTAGTGTAGAGAGTTATTCACAGGAGAAAGGAGATGCAAATATGGAAAATGAAAGGGCTAGCATTTCCTTATAGATTTGAACTGGACGTATGGATATGAACTCACGACTTTAAATATACAAAGTGTGGGGTTGGGGGATGTGACTAAGTTAGAAAAGGCATTGATTGCCATACATGAGGCCCTGGGCTCCATCCCCGGCACTGCATATGCTGAGAGTATTTAGGCATGCTAGTAAGCCTGATATTTGAACAGTAGAGGCAGGAGGGTCAGAAGTTCAAGATCATCTTGGGCTACAGAGTGAGTTGGTTTACATAAAACCCTGTCTCCTGTATAATTAATTAAGGAATGCAAAGTGGGAAGGGTCAAGGGTAAAATGACAGAAAATATGTGTGGGTCCATCCATGTGCTGTGCAGTTCCGACTGCTGAGAGGACCTACAAGTTGGAACAATCCAGGGGCAGAGAGGACACCAGAGAGGACGACAATTGTTGGCTGCTGTGTAAAACAGCTGGGTCTCACCAGAGAAATGGCCGCTTAACAGCTGGGGAGGAAGAGGAACAGAGGAGCCCACTGTGCCCGAAGGGATAGGAAGTCAGACTGGGGTGAGACTCAACTGGTCGAGGCTTTTCTAGCATGCGTGGACCCCAGGCTATCCCATCCCCGCACTGAGAAACCAGGCCTAGCGCTGCACACCTGTAACCCCAGCATTCGAGGAAATGGAGGCAGAATGGTCAAGAATCCAAGAATATGGGCTGCACAGTAATTCAATGCCAGCCTGATCTGTATGAGACCCTGTCTAGAAAAAAAAAATGGAAAAAGTGGAGGAGGAAGAGAAGAAGAGGATGAAGAAAGGCGGAGCCCCACGCCCGCTGATGGGTCACCATGCCTGCACTGAGCACACCCCTTGCCCTCTCTCTTTCATCTTTCCTCTTCCTGAGGAAAGGGAATCACGGCACCATATGTTCTGTGTTTACCTTCCTGGTCATGAACTCAGTAGCAGCCCCAGGTCAGAGCATCAGAAAATGCCCAGATTGACCCCAGCACCAGTTAGGTCAGCTGACGCACAGATGGAGCCTCCAGGGAGATTACACGTTTGCATGCTCTTCCTGAACCTTCTGTCATGGCTCTACCTGATCCATCTGGCCCTTCAAATGTCCATCTCAGTCCTTCACAAGATCTACAGACACCTAGGAAACACATGTCTGGCCAATCTATAAAGAAGTTTCTAGACTGAATTAACTAAGGAAAGAAAAATCACCCTTAATGTGGGCAATTACCGTTCAGTGGCTGAAATTTACCGAATAAAACCGAGAAATTGAGCTGAGCACCAGAACCCACGTCTCTCTGCTTCCTGACTGAAGATGCCATGTGACCAGCTGCCTCACCTGGCTGCTGTCAGGACTTCTCCTCATCCTTAAACTGTGAACCTGAAATTCTCCCTTCCCTCCATAAGTGGCCTGTGTCAGGTATCTTACCACAGCTACTAGACAAGTAACAAGCCAACCTTACCCACAGGGATCTAACTGACTTTGGGGTCTGAGGACCTGGATCCTCACGCACACGCACACTCATCTGCGCAGGTTTGCTAGTGGCTCTGGCTTGTGTGCTTCCAGTCCTGTGCACATGCTTGGGCCCAGCAGCCTGTAGGAAAGTGAGCTCATGGCTCCACACTCCTCACCTGATATGCAGCAGAAGCCGCACTCCAGATGAAGCCCTTGGGGAACTCTCCATACAGGAACTCGTCCTCCTTGACCAGGGGCATGCCATTGTTGGTAATGACCTCTGTGTAGTATCTGGCTGAGGCTCTTGCTGTTCGAGGCCTGGTCACATTGTCAAAGTCAACATGATACAGTCCAAACTTGACCGTGTAGCCTGACAGCCACTCGAAGTTGTCCATCAGCGACCAGGCAAAATACCCTCGAAGGTCCACACCATCCAGCCTGTAGGCTAGGATATGCCAAAGAGAGGAGAAGAAAGCTTTAGCCAGTAGGCAGGGCTCTCGAGAAGCCCGGTCCTGTGCTGGTACTGGACTCCAGGCTATGCCCTATGCTAAACCATGCACGCGTGCAGTCACATGCTTCCTGAGAGTGGAACATGTCACCTCATCACTCGTACTTTTTGCTTTTTATTGTTTTGCTTTTGTCTTTTGTGGGTTTTTTTTTTCCAGACAAGGTTTATCTGTGAAACCCTGGCTGTCCTGGAACACACTTTGCAGACCAGACTGGCCTCGTACTCAGAGTTCACCGAGCTCTTCATCCCTAGCCGCACAATTAAATCGTACACCACCACCACCACCAGTTTTCAATCTTACTTTTCCTGGCCTGAATGACCTTACAGCAAGTGTTATTTGTTAAGGTAAAGGGATAAGCCTCAAATTCAAGGGCCTCAGCCCGCTTTGCTGGTAAGCACACAAGTGTGAATTTCTTGATATCATGTGAAACATTTTGAGACAGATCCCAGGTAGCGCAGGCTGGTCTTGCACTCACTCTACAGTCAAGAATAAACTTGGATTATTTTCTGCTCCTCCTGCCCCTACTGCTCCAGTGTGGGATTGCAGGTGTGTACCTTGCCCACTCTAGGGCTGGGAGTGCAGCCTGGGGCTGTGTATTCTGGGCAAGCAGTTTACTAACTGAGCTTCATCCCCTGCTCTAGAAGTGGGAACTTTACCTTTTTATGTAAATCTCTGTGTGTGTATGAGTGAGCAAGTGTGTGTGTGTGTGTTTGTGTTTGCGTGTGTAGGCTAGAACACAACCTCAGACATTATTTCTTGGGCATCACTCACTTTTCTTTTTCAAAGCCTCTCAGTTGACCTGGAGCTCACCAAGTGGGCCAGGCTGGTGGGCCAGAGAGCGCCAAGAATGCACCTTTCTGCTTCCTCGGCACACAGATTACAAATGTACCAAGCCTGATGTTTCCCTAGAAAATGGACTCTGATCCCTATGCTTGCAGACAACACTTTACTGAGCCCTAGCCCAAGACCAAAAGAGAGATGTTCAGAGTGCTTGCCAGAGCATGGGACACATGACAGACCGAGGACAGGGAAACTGGACACAAGAGAGGCACAGGACAGCGAGAATGGAGGTTTAGTGAGAGCGGCTGCAGCCTCATGTACCTTTCAGAGCCTCGTTGATATAGGTTTTGTGGTAGAATATCCTGTCAGTGTCATCCAGCGAGGGGTCGTCCAGGCCGTTTCCATTCTCCGAGATGTAAATGGGAATGTCGCCATACTCTCCCTTGATCCAGTTCAGCAGCCTCCGCATCCCCCAGGGCACGGCTGAGAACATTGACGGGGAGGTCAACGAAGAGTCCATATTGCTGACCGTGAGCTCGCGGTCATCATAATAGCTGGGTGGGGTCAGCCTTGGAGTGCTGTGCTGCACAAACACGGACGAGTAGGTGTTGAGGCAGAAGACATCGGCGGTGCCCCTGATGTACGCCTTCTCCTCCTCTGTGAAGCTGGGCAGGCGGGAGCCCGCCAGGTGCTGCAGTTCACTCCTGTTCCCCACGTTCCATTTCATGACATCTGGATAGTCCCCGTTTCTAAAAATGGGGTGGGCAAACCAGCCCAGGGAAAACTGCAGCATCCGGTCGGCAGCTTCCACATCTCTTAGGACTCCTGGGTCTTTGGGTTCCACCCAGTGAGCGTTGAGGCTCAGTGAGATGACCCCCTTCTGCTCCTGCCTGTATTTCTCATCATAAGTATGGTAGACTCTAGCATGAGCCTTGAGGATGACGTGGCTGACCCTGTAAGGTGCCCAGCCCGGGTCCTGCACATTTGGGGGAAACTCCCCGGAACCATAGCCAGACAGCGACACTAAATAGGGCTCATTAAAGGTCATCCAGAATTTGACTCTGTCACCAAAGGTCTTAAAACAGAAGTCAGCATAGCTGTCAAACAACTCGATCAAAGAAGGGTTCTCCCAACCTCCAATATCCTGGAGGGCCTGGGGCAGGTCCCAGTGAAACAGTGTCACCATGGGGAGGATGTTGCTCTGCACCAAGCCGTCAATCAGACTGTTGTAATAATCGACACCGGGCCTGTTGAGGGAACTGTTTCTTCCCGTTGGGAAAATCCGAGGCCAGGAGATAGAGAACCTATAGGCCTTGACCTTCAGGGCGCGAAGAATGTTCAGATCGGCTTCCAGTTGGTGATAGCTGTCACAAGCTATGTCTGCGGTGGCATTGTCTTTCACGGTGCTCCCTGTGCTGTGGGTGAAGTTGTCCCAGATGCTGGGCCCTTTGCCATCCTCATCCCAACCTCCTTCGATCTGAAAGGCCGAGGTGGACACGCCCCACAGGAAGTCATCCCTGAATGTGCCATGATAGAACAAGTCTCTCTCAAACTTGGGCTGGTTGGAGAACTTCTCCCACACGATTTTAGCCTGGGAGGGCACCTCAGATGGGGAGTTGTAGAAGGTTGTGACTCTGGAAGAAAAGTCTGCTTTCACAGGCACTGGGGTTCTTCTCAGCTCTTTAGCAGGGAAACCATTCTTTTCAATGATGCCAGTGAAGAAGTGGGCAGATCTCCTGGCAGTTCTCGGTCTGCTGCTGTCACTGAAGTTGACACGGTACAGCCCGAACCTCTGGCTGTACCCTGGGGGTCCTTCGAAGCCATCAATGAGGGAACGAGCAATGTATGCACGGACATCCACCAAATCCTCCTTGACAGCTGTAAAGAGAAAACAAAGTCAGTCCTGTGTGAGTGCGTGCGTGTGTGATGTGCGTGTGTGTGTGTGTCTGTGTGTGTGCGTGTGTGTGTGTGAATGCATGGGAAAGCCAGAAGACAACCTCATTTGTTGTTCCTTAGGATGCCATCCCCCTTTAGTTTTCCTTACTCTTTTTTAATTTGAAAATCTTTTTATGTGCATGGGTGTTTTCCCTGCATGTATGTCTGTGCACCACATGTATGTAGTGCATGCAGAGGCTGGAAAGGAGCATCAGATCCCATGGGGTAGAGTTTCAGAGGGGTGTGAGCTGCTGTGTTGGAACTGGGACTTGAACTCATGTTCTCCAGAAAAGCAGCCTGTTCTGCGATATTTTTACTCTTTTGTCTTTGGGGACCACTAGCAAATCCTCCATGTAAATCACACATGAGACTTATACTTAGTTATGAATGCCCAACTTTGGCTTGTATCTAGCCAGTTTTTCTTAAATTATCCCAAATACCTTTTCCCTCAGGCTTTTTCCTTTGCTTACTTCTGTATATCTTCCTTTCCGCTGTGACTGGCCGTATTCCTGGGTCGCTGGAGCCCTGTGTCCTCCACTCTTTGTTCTATTGCTTCTTGCTCTCTCTCTCCTCATTTCCCCTTCTATTTATCCTCTCTGCCTGCCAGCCCTGCCTATCATTGCTCCTGCCACCCAATTGGCCATTCAGCTCTTTATTAGACCATCAGGTGTTTTAGACAGGCAAAGAATCACAGCTTAACAGGGTTAAACAAATGCAGCATAAACCAAAGTCACACACCTTAAAATAGTAATTCCCAACATTGCCAGTGCTCTTAACTGCTGAGCCATTTCTCCAACTGCCACCACCCACCACAACCCCAGCCTGAGTTCATACACATTACAAAAATAATAACAAGGTGGCCAAGGCTGACTTCAAACTCTGTGGAGCTGAGGATAAACGCGCACCCCTGACCCCACGGCCTCCACCTCCTGAGCACTGGTGTCACAGGCACACACTCCCTCGTTGACACAGTGCTGGGGATGGAACCCACGACGGTCAGAATGGTAGGAAAGAACTCTACCAAGTACATCCTGGGCCTATTTAATTATTTTTATGACAAGCTCTCATTAAGTATTCCAGGATGACTTTGAACTCTCAATCCTTCTGCCTCTGATTCCAACTGTTGGGGATAAAGGGTTGCACCACCAGGCCTAGAGACACGTGTCCCTAATAGGAAAGATCACACGAAGATGGAGGCATGGACTGGCGTGAAGCCGACCTCCCCACTCTCCATATATAGACTGTGGCTGGAGAAGATATGGAAGACTGGGCTAGGCTATTAACCCCGTCTTCTCAGATGGCCGAGTCTCTGAAGACAGCATCCCTGTCCCTGCTCACTGGCTTCTGTGAGTGACAGCCATCATGAACTGATCTATGTTAGTGACCCATGTGCTGAAAACCACTTGCCCTCCTTTTCCACTTAAAGAAGACACATTGGGTCCAACTGAGCATGTATGCACAGCTCACTTGCAGAACAGGGAGGTCAATGCAGACTGGATAGCAGCTGAGGGAGATGGGGCTCAAAGGGGGCAGCGCACTGAGGGGAGTCGTCAGTGGGTTAGGGTCCTGTCCTAAGCGTCAGTCCCACTGTGGACTGAGTCTCCTAAGAAAAGATGACATTACTCAACTACATCTTTACTGTCTTATGCACTTCCAGGCTCCTCATGCTGTCAATAAACACTGATTAATGAAGAGCTCAAGAATACCAGACTGGAGAGGCTGAAATGGATTAGTGAGTATAGGCTCTTGTTGAGCAAGCCTGAAGGCCTGAGTTCAGTCTCTGGTCTGCCCCCTTAAACACTGTGAAGACTTGGGGAAGAGCCGCCCCTCCCACCCCCCACCCGGACCTTCTTACCCTTGAGCACCTCGTTGATGTACAGGTTGAAGTAGTTCACTCTCACTGAGTCGTCAAGGAGATCCTCTCCTTCCCCTACGGGCATGCCATTCCCAGCCAAGAAGATGGGAACTTTTTCTTTCGTGTATTCCATGGAAGCAAACCGAAGCAGCCTCCTTAGGCCCCAGGGCACCACCCGGATCCAGGGAGATGCAGTCTGGGGCCACGTGGGGTCTACGTGCTGGGAGAAGCCTCCGATGTTATCATAGCTGGGGCTGCAGCTCAGCTGGGCAGCGCTGCTGACCAGCCGGGATGTGTAGTGAGACAGACCAAGGAAGTCCGCAGAGCCTTTCAGGAGCTGCTGCTCCGCTGCAGTGAACTCTGGGAGTTGGGCCAGAGGACCCCCACACTGCTGGTTTACCTGCTGGATCTGGGCCCGGAGGGTGGTGGGGTAGTTCCCATCCACAAAGATGGGGTGAGCGAACCAGCCCAGCATGAAGTGCAGGAAGCGCTCAGCGGCAGCAAGGTCCTGGGGACTCTCCCCATCCAGGGGCTCTGCCCAGTCTGAATTGAGCACGATGCCCACGCGGCCCTGCTGCTGTTGGCGATGGTGAAGGTCGTAGTGATGCCAAGTTCTGGCGTGCGCCTTGAGGATCAAGTGAGCCACCTCGGGAGGAAAGGAGGACGAAAATAATGTCAACAGTGGCACCAGCTAGTCAGTAGTGTCACCAAGTTCCTGCTGACGTCAGCAGAACCAGCCATGGGTCTGGGACGTGGCTGGATTGTTAGACAGACTCATAGTCACAGAACCCGGGGCTCCATTTCCTGCACTAATGAACTTGGCATGGTGGTGCAAGCCTGTATTGGCAGAACTCGGGAAGTGGAGCAGGAGGATTGCTGGTTCATCCTTGTCTGCATAGCACGTTCAAGGCCATGTCTTCTCGGCTGTGTAGAGCTACAGCTTAGAACCATCAGGCAAAGGGACCCTTCCTTCCCCAAGTGCTTTTTGTGGTGGTGTTCTTTGTATTTCAAGACTGGGTTTCTCATGTAGCCCTGGCTGTCCTATGGTGGCCTTGAACTCAGAACTTGCCTCTGCCTCTCAAGTGCTGGGATTAAAGTTGTGTGCCGCCACCACCCATCTGCAAGTGCTTTTGACAGGTGTATTGTCCTAGCAGTGAGAAAAGGAACTGCTACAGAAATGAGGAGAAATGAACTTTCTCAGCCTGCATATAATATATCTAAAATATCACAGGAGACACTATAAACACTCAGGAAATTCTTACCTATAACAAAAGATTACCAAAGCCAGCTGTGATGGCTCAGTCTGTACTTTAGAGGCTGAGGCAGGAGGATTTCTGTGTGCTGAAGACTGAAAACTGTGTTTCATGTTAGCTTGAGCTACAAACTGAGACCTATCTCAATAAAGCAATGCAAATAAATAGATAAATAAAATCTTAACGGCTATGACTACAGCTGAGTAATATGTACAGAAGTACTTTCCTGAAATGCAGAGCCCTGGGTCTACCCCATAATCCTGGGCACAGACAGCACATGTCTGTCATCGCAGCTCCAAGGAGGTGGGGACTGAACCCAGGCCACGTGTGTGCTAGGAAAGAGCTCTACAGCTGAGGACAATCCTCCAAGCCCGGAACTTGTCCTTGGAGTCCAGGAGCCTTGACCAGGCCTGAGGGTGTGGCTCATTTGGCCAAGTGCTCACGTATTATGAAGAAGCCCTAGGTTTCATTCTCACCCCTGTTTAAAACCCAGGCATGGTGGGAGATGCCTGTGACCCCCAGCTCTCGGGATAACAAGCAAAAGGTCAGGAGTTCAAGGTCATCCTCAGCCTAGGTGTAGGAGACAACACTAACAACACATTCTTATCCTTCCCTCTGTTTTTCTTTCCAGGGCTGGGAGTTCACAGCCTGATGTGTCTTCTAATTGACAGGAGTTGAGGGGTGGGAGAAAGTACCTTAAAAGAAGCCACTCCCGGGTCAGAGATGCCTGGTGGGTGCTGCCCAGTGCCATAGCCTGCGTAGCTTATCACCCATGGCTCGTGGAAGGTCACCCACAGCTTCACACGGTCCCCAAATGTGGAGAAGCAGAAGACTGCATAGTCCAGGAAGGCATCCACCACACTCTCGTTCTGCCACCCGCCTTGATCCTGCAGGGCCTGGGGCAGGTCCCAGTGGAACAGCGTAGCCATGGGCTCGATGTGGGAGTCCAGCAGGCTGTCTATCAGTCTGTTGTAGTAGGCGACACCTTGCAGGTTAGGGCTGCTCTTCTGCCCAGTGGGGAACAGCCGGGACCAGGAGATGGAGAATTTGTACACCCCAGCCCTGAGGCCTCGGAGCAGGGCCACATCGGAGGCTGGTTTGTGGTAACTGTCACTGGCCACCTTTGCTGTCGCTTGGCCCTTGGCTGCGTTCAGGTCACTGTAGCTGTCCCAGATGCTCGGCCCTCGGCTGCCTTCTGCCCAGGCTCCTTCCACACTAAAGGCTCCAGTAGACACGCCCCAGAGGAATCCCTCTGGGAAGACATCTTGCAGGAAGGCATCCCTTTCTGCCCTAGACTGGTTAGCAAAGGCTGCCCAGACTGTCTGGTAGGCTGAGACGGGGGAAGAGGGCACAGCTGCTGTCTCCTGCTGCTGCTCAGTCTGAAAGGCCAGGCTGTCAGTTAGAGAACAAGATGGACTGTGGGGTAGAGCGACATCAA
Source organism: Myodes glareolus (assembly GCF_982192425.1). Classification (NCBI taxonomy): domain Eukaryota; kingdom Metazoa; phylum Chordata; class Mammalia; order Rodentia; family Cricetidae; genus Myodes; species Myodes glareolus. Next base: position 96,072,191 of record NC_142030.1, on the reverse strand, counting down.
GGGACACAATTAATGACTGAGTTACAAACGCCCCACAGGGTCAGGTATGGAGGCTCATGCCCTTCTCTCAGAACTCAGGAGGCAGATGCGGCCAGATGTCTGTTAATGTGAGGCCAGCCTGGTGTGCAGAGTGAGTTCCAGGTCAGCCAGGGCTACACAGTGAAACCTTAAGGAGAATGAGAAAAAGAAAAAGGCAGAAGAAATGAGAAGAACAAGCGGAAGAAAGAAGAAGGATGAGGAGGAAGTCAAGAGAAAGAAAGCAAGAAAGAAAGAGAGAGAGAGAAAGAAAGAAAGAAAGAAAGAAAGAAAGAAAGAAAGAAAGAAAGAAAACAACAGAAAGAAAGTAAAGGAGGGGCAGAAAGGGAAGAAGGTCAGGAGGAATAGAAGGATAGTTGGGAGAAAGAGACGGAGCAGAGAAAAAATGAAAAAAAGAAAAAAGGAAGAAAGAAAGAAAGAAAGAAAAAGAATGAAAAAATAAAAAAGGAAGAAAGAAGGCAAAGGAAGAGAGGAAGAAAGAAAGAAGAAAAAGATGAGGCAGAATGAGGAGGAGGGTCAGGAGGAGGAGGGCCAGGAGGAGGAGCATCAGGAGGAGGAGCATCAGGAGGAGGAGCGTCAGGAGGAACATAGTCAGGAGGAGAAGGGTCAGAAGGAGGAGGACCAGTAGAAGGAGGGCCAGGAGGAAGAAGACCATCTCTGAATCCAGCACTGTGATATGAAACATTCCCATTGTACTTGGCTTTTATGCTTGTTCTCTGCTCAGGCCCCCCATGCTTACAGAGAAGGCACCTGACAGCCTGAATCTCCTCTTCTGCCCATTTGATCTGAGAAAGTTCTAAAATAAGGATTTTCCTGTGAGAGCTGTGATTCGAGGAAGGTGTTCACATCTCATACTGAAGAACTGAGCTCAGAAGTTTATCTCGTGAAGCCTCAGTGGGCTGCTCAGGTCTACACCTAAACTGCTCTCTTTTTTTTTCTTCTCTTTAATAATTACTATATTTATTTACCTTTTAAGTTTCATTATTTATTGCTGTGGATTTTATATATGGACAACTTCATGGAGTCTGTTCTCTTCGGCTGCACTTACGTGGGACCTGGGGATCTAACTCAGGTACAAATGCATGCCTGGTGAGCTGCTTACTTTTTGTTAACCTTGGTGCGGGAAATTGTCTGTAATCTGTCAATCATGTTTTACATAAATGCTGATTGGCCAGGCAGGAAGCATAGGCAGAAAAATCAGACAGGAAGTAGAGGTGATGCAATGAGAACAGGAGAATTCTGGGAAGGAAGAAGCTGATTCCTTCCAGTCCTGCCCAGATCACTGAGGAAGCAGGATGTGACCTGCCAGCGAAAAAGGTACCGAGCCATATGGCTAAAACATATCAGAACAAGAACTAATAGGAAGCCTGAGCTAATGGGTCAATCAGTTTTATAACTTATGGAGACTTCTGTGAGTTTTAATTTGGGGCTTGCTGGTTGTGGGATACCGGGCAGGACAGAAACCCCAACAAGCAGGCCCCTTCATGTTAAAAACCTGACACCAAGCTGGAGTCATCTGAGAAGAGGAAACCTTGACAGAGAAAAGGCTTATGTCCGACTGGATTGTGCACAAGTCTGTGGGCATCATCCTTATGTAATGATGGGTGTGAGAGGCCAAGTCAACTGTGGGTAGAACGACCCCTGGGTAGGTGGTCCTGAGTTATACAAGAAAGTAGACTGGGAGCTGGAAAGACTAAGACAGCTCAGAGGTTGAGAACATGTTTGCATTGTCAGAAGTTGTGAGCTCAATTCCTAGCACCCACATGCTGACTCAGTAATGTCTACAACTGTACTTCCAAGCAATGCAGTGCCTCCTCTGATGTGCATACATGCAGACAAAACACACAAATGCATAAATTAAGAAATCTTGAAAAAAAAGAAAGAGGGCTGAGCAAGCCATGGAGAGCAAACAAGCAAGCAGCATTCATTTCCCCATGGCCTCAGTTTCAACTCTGCCTCGAGTTCCTGCCCTGATGCCCATTGTGGAAGACTGTAAACAGTAACATGAAATGAGCTCTGTCCTCCCAAGTTGCTTGGGTCACTGTTTTATCAGAGCAACAGAAAGCCAACCAGCACACAGGCAAGGGCCTTTACCCTCTGAGGCACCAGAGTCATGCATACATGCATTTATTCATTCATTCTTTCATTCAGAGACTCTGTGTGAGGAGTGTGCACACGGCATGTGCAGAGGTTGGATGACAATTGTGGGTGTCAGTCGTCTCCTTCCAACACGTGAGCCTGAGAGACCACACTCAGGTCATCAGACTTGGGCACAGGTACCTTTACCCATGAACCATGTAGCTGGCCCCATAACCTGCTTTCTCTGCCACATATGTGCACACTATCCCAGTATCCTCATCTCAGCTCTGCTAAATATGCAGACCTGGGAGAATCTGACAGTGAGGACACAGGACCTGTAGGCCCAGGCACATCTCCACGAGCTACTGCTTCTCTGGCCTCCCTCTGAGCCTCCACCTCTCATCTCTTAAACGACTGTGACCTGTTTGCTGTCCCAGGAGGCAAAGTCAGGACTGGTGAGATGGTTCAGCAGTTAAGACCAATTACTGCTGTTGCAGAAGGCCTGGGTTTAGTTCCCAGCATTCACATGGGAATTCTAGTTCCAAGGGATCTGTCATTCTGACATTCTGACCTCTGTGGGCTCACTCAGGAAGGTGGTGCACCTGCATGCTCACTCAGGATGCTGCATGCGCGCACACACGCCTCAAACAACACCAAAACAAAAGGACAATGGTCCCCAGTGATTGCCCATGTACACAACAAGAGAAGCCATAGTAACTGTTACTTCTTGTTAACGGCACAAGCCAGCATTACCTCTCCTCAGGACTGGATGAACAGCTCAGGAATGCATTGATGTCGAACCCAACCATCTGTACTTGGTCTTTATTTATGGCTGTAAGAAAAGCAGCTTTGTTAACTGTGTGTGGAGCTGGAGCAGAAACATGCAATCTGTAGTTTACTTCATTTTAAAACCACTCTAACCCCAAGTGATGATGATAAGACTTTCTGAAGATACCATGGATGCATCTGGTCTGCTTAGAACTAGAATGTTGGTCCTCATATTTCAGAGTGAATATCAGTGACACAAACACTTCAGAAGATAGCTGGACCCACCCTTGAGTCTTGGTCATGGGAACGTGTTCATACCTCCTTTCGGGCTTTTTATTTTTTATTTTATTTTGAGATAGGATTTCACGATGTAGCTCTGACTTTCCTAGAACTTGCTCTTAGAGCTGAATGGCTTTGAACTCAGAGATTTGCCTACCTCTGCCTCCTGAGTACTAGGATTTAAAGTGTCTGCCACTGCCACCTTCTTGTGAAATTTTTGAAAAAGAAGGTGGGGGAGTTAATTGGTAAGGTGCCTCCTGGGTAAACAGGAGGAATTAGCTCAACCTCCACAACCACACAAAAAGCCTGGCATGGGATGAGAGAGATGACTCTGGATAAGGAGCAAATTGTTCTTCTAGAAGATCCGAGTTCAGATCCCAGCACCCACTGCAGGCAGCTCACAACTACTTGTGAGTAACTCCGTTTCCAGAGGATCCAACAGCCTTCTGTTCTCCTCAGGCACCTGCACCAATATATACACACTCATAGAAACACACACACACAGACACAGACATGCACACACGCATGCACTAAATAGACTGCCCTTGAGTTCAAGGCCTGGCAGGACTACTCAGTGACGTTTAGACCGCAAGATCCTACACCAGAGGTTTTCTGCGTCTTAGATCCTCCTGGGGCTGCTAAGACCAGGGGAACACAAGGATATGTTTCCATGCTGACAGTTCACACCTGAGTTAGGAACATGTCATATTGGGCACCCTTGCCATCTGTAGAGGACCACTCGGTGTCCCAGGACAGGAGGAGCTCACTGCCAGGGAAGTTATGGGACTTTAGCCTCACCTGGTAGGCTCTCAGTTCAGCCATTTTCCTAGGCCCCTCCCTCGTGAGAACCCCCGATGTCAGTATTGCTCCCCAACACACAGTGTAACAAAGGCCATTCAACTCCTGCCACATGCTGGTCCACTCACCTTCAAGCAGGCTGAAGAGCAGTGAGGAGGGGCTCCTCCCTGTGGATGGGCAATCCTGAAGTTTTAGGGTGTAGATGAAAACTTTCATTTTGGGCTCAATGTTCTAGAAAAGATGAAGGCCAACAAGTGTGCCTTTAGTAATGGGAAGAGTGGAGACGCTACATGCTCACCTTCTGGAAACAACCTCAAGTCACCCCACTTACTGAGGGCAGTGACTTGGACTCTGGAGAACGACAATTGTCAGTGACCATCGGCCACCAGCCCTTCCTAAATGAACTGATAACCATAGCAGTTCATTTTAGATAGAGGACTTCATACGCCAGCCAGAAGATTAGGGTCAAGAGCAAGGTTTCTGCTTGTGTAGGAGCCTGCACTTCCTAAAATGTTTAACCAATAGGCCTCATCACCATGATCATGAGTGTTCATGGTTTGCTTAAAAAATACTTTTTTTGTGACGTTGAGAATGTACTTTGGCTGGTAGAGTGTTTTTCTAGAATGTGTAAAGTCCTGGCTTCCATCCTCAGTGCTACATAAACCAGGTGTGGCGGGGCAGGTATACAATGTCCACACTCAAGACATGGGGGCAGGAGAATCATAAGTGCAACGTTAGCCACAGAAGGCCAGCCTGGGCTACATGAAAATCTGTCTCAGTATATAATTTTTAGATAGAGAACAGATCGGACAGGTAAACAAGTTGGCTATGGCAGCCATGTCCTCATAGGAATTCCTATACTTTCGCTTCTTCTTTGGATTTGTTTCAAACTTTCTGTAATAAAAAGTCAAGCAAACGGCTACAGAGATGACTTGGTGGTTAAGGGCACCCAAATCACAATCATGAGTTCAGGTCCTGTTTAAGAAGCAGGCCTCCCACGAATGCCTGTCACTCCAGCTCTGAGGGATGCGATGCCCTCTTCCAGCCTCTGTGCACCCAGGCAATACCTCTCCCTCCCAGCAGGAGGCACATGCATTTATACAAATATGCACAGTCACACTGAAACATAAACACAAACTGTCTTAAGAAATCCTGTCTTGAAAATAAAAATCAGTAAAATGACATATGGTCTGGAGAGATGGCTCAGCGGTTAAGAGCACTGGCTGTTCTTCCAGAGGTCCTGAGTTCAATTCCCAGCACCCACATGGTGGCTCACAACCATCTGTAATGATATCTGGTGCTCTCTTCAGGCCTGCAGGCACATGTGCAGACAGAACACTGTATACATACATAATAAATAAAGAAAATGTTTTTAAAAAAATCAGAGGCGCTGTCACTTTGAGATCTCAGCTCCTGTGGCTGATTTCCCTCTATTCTTTGCTTCTTTATTTTTGAGATTGTCATTTAATTACAACATTTCTTGCTTCTCTTTCTTCCCTAAGCCCTCCAATATACCTCTCCCTCCTCTTCTTCATATTCATGGCCTTCTTTTTCTGTCAATTCCTACTGTTTGTATAGGTATATTTGTAAGTATGTTTATATACATATATTCCTAACTGTAACTTGTTCAGTCCATATACTGTTATTTGTATGTGTGTTTTCGGGCTGACCATTAGGCACTGGTGTTCTCTTCCCTGGGGAGAAGCCCCTGTCCCGCTCTCAGCATTACTGTACCCTGTAGTTCTCTGTGCACAGCTGAGGCTTCATGGGCTGTTCTCCATCATGTTGGTGACACTCTATGGCTGTAGCTTCTGATGTTACTGGGAGACACAATCTCACAGCAAACTTGCTATGCTCTGCCTCCCACGATCTCTCTCCCTCCCTCTATTGCTTTCCAGCATCTTTGGTGTAACGGGAAATTGTCTTCAGTCTGGTAAGTTAGTAGTAGTGGTGGTGGTGGTGGGTTTGGGGTGTCTGCACACACATTTTCGTATGGCAGCTTGTTCTCCCTTCTCCATCCCTCTCTCTCGAACAGGGTCTCAGTTAGCCAGGGTTGGCCTTGACTTTATTGTTTAGTTGACAATGACTTTGTACTCCTGATCCTCCTACCTCCCGAGTGCCGGGATTACAAGCAAGCTTTACTACACTGTTTCATGCTGAGCTGGGGATGAACTTAGGGCTTTGCTCCTGTAAGGCAAACAGGCTACTATCTGAGCCACAGAGCACACCCAGGGACTGCCCACAGGGAACCCACATCTAGCTACAGAAACCACAGCAAGCCCACATCCTGATGGTCTCTGTAAGTGGGAATGTCTGAAGCTGCAGCTCAGGGGGGTCGGGCTGTTATGGAAGGCTCAGTCCACGCCTTAGGCAAATGTCACATTTCTGATAAGCTGTCCAGAACCTTTCCCACTCCATCACGATGGAAAAGCCCTCACATTACCTGCAGGTCACTCAGCTTCTGTGGTAGAGTCGCCACACTTTGGCATGTAGAAGTCAAATCAAGAGAGAGGAAGTCAACCGAGTCCTAGAAACAGGGAGATAAACCATTAGAACAAGGCCTCCTCAGAAGAGTGCTGGTTCTCCCCATGACTAACCCGATCCTGGGATTCCCAGGAGAAAGCTGTAGATGAGTGTGCATGTGACTACAGCAGGGGCGTGAGTGTGGTGAATTTGTAAGTGTGAAAATGTGTGTGTGGGTGTGCGGTGCCTGCAAATGGAGGAGCACGAAGGGAGGGAATCGGAGTCTGGAGCTTCCCCCAGGGGTCCCCTCCCCTGACCTTTGTGACATCTGGGAACCCTCTTGGGTCTGGGGTTTTGTTGTAATTTCAGGCCACAGCTTCAAGTCCACCCCAGTCAAGCCTGGCTTGAGCAGTTCTCCCAGCAGAAAAACAAGCTACACAGCCCTGATCACCCAGGCTCTCTAACCCATGGTCTAGCTAGGGTCCAGCTCACTGAGCATGTGGCTCAGTAGAAAGAATGCTTGCTGAGCGTGTACAAGGCCCAGGGTCTGTCACCAGCACTGCATTAACAGGGCATGGTGGTGCCCGTCTCCACTTCAGCATTCTAATCCTTGGCTACCTTGTGAGTTCAAGGCCAGCTAGTGCAATAAGAGATCTTGTCTTGAAGAAGAGGAGGAGGAAGAGAATAGTGACAGGGCCTAGCAGCTATAGGTGTCTGCTCTCCACTCTGATGACCTGAGTTCAACCCCCCATCACACATGAGGGTAGAACTGAGACTCCACAGATTTCCCTCTGCTCTCTACATAAGTGCCATAGGATGTGCATGCCTACATAGAGATACACAGATACAGACAGATACATACCACATACACAACAAGTAACACATATATACCACATCACGTACACAGACAGACAAACAGACACACAGCAAATAACAAACACATACACCATACCATACACAAAATAAATGTAATGAATTTTTTTAAAAATCAAGGACAGTCGGGCAGTGGTGGCACACACTTTTCATCCCAGCCCTCAGGAGACAGAAGCAGGCAGATATCTGAGCTTGAGGGCACCCTGGTCTGCACAGCACGTTTCTCACAACCAGGACTACACAGAGAAACCCTGTCTTGAAAAAGAAAAAAAAAAGAAAGGAAGGAAGGGGCTGGAGAATGGGCCCACTCAGTGAGTTCTTCCCATGCTTTCTGATGCCCAGTACCCACCGAGTATCCACAAGCACGTCTCATTGGTTTTGTTGTTGGTTTTTTTCTTAGCAGTCTTTGGCTGGCCTAGAATTCATTTGTAGACTAGGCTGGACTTGAACTCCTAGATCTGCCTGCATCTGTCTCCCAAGTAGAGAGACAAAATCATGTGTTACCATGTTCAACACGAGAGTGTCTTTAACCTGAACGCTGGGAGATGGAGATCGGTGTATCCTGGGGGTTCACTGACAGGTCAGTCCAGTCAAATCAGTGAGCTCCCATTTCAGAGAGAGACTGAGACCCAGTCTCCAAAAAAGGGGAGGGGTAAAAAGTGACAGAAGACACCTGACCGTCTATACTACTACATGTACTGCAGTACTACGCCTGTAGTCGGACCCTGCGCTACAGGACCATTCCCAAGCCGGGCAAGGGTCCGGAGATTTAAACACACAAAGACACACAGACAGAGACACGGGTCATCCTTGAAAAATGAATGCCCCCTTTATTTTGTACCAGTGCCGCTTATATATGGATTCTTAACTGATATCCATGCCCCAGTCAAACCCACTAGAAACCACTCCCCTGCCATCAGGAACTCCTGAGGGTCTCATGCTCACAGTAGCTGCAAACACAGGAAAACAAGTTGTTTTGCTCAGAGCAGCTGCAGGTTTACAGGAAATTCGGGGTCTGGGTCCACAGCCCCCAATAGACACCCAGTGTTGGCCTCTGGCCTTCACAAGCACCTGGACACACACTCACAGATGAGCAGGTTCGTGCACCTGCACACACATGTAATACATTAGCACATGCACAGACAGAGAAAACCAATCATGATAGAAAAGACAAGATTCTACCTGGTCTGTGTTTTACATATGTGCTGTAGGAAGGCTTGTAGCTTGTAGTTACCTGCCTACTGAGGCGTGGCCTCTTGTACTATATACAGGGACGCAGAACCTGCTGCATCCACCCCTTTTTTTCTTCCTTCCTTTTCGCCAGCTGCTCATTCGGATTGTTGCATTGCAGGATTCGATCTCTGTCCTCCATTCAAGCAGAGAATTCTGAGTTGTGAGTTTACCCCTAAATAAATAACTGTCTACTTATCATTTCTGAGCTAGTGTGGGATTTCTTTCAAGCGTCCATGCATCACTAGGTCCCCTCATCACATATATTTGAACAACTTTAAATTCAGGATCTAAACATGAGAATACAGCAGTGTAACTCACACACGCGCACACATGCACACACACACACACACACACACACACACACACACCCACACACACACACACACCTGCTGCCACAATTCAGATTGACCACTCTATTTTTCTCTTGGCTGGAATCTCACAAACTGCCCTTCCCTCCAACAGGTCAGTTGTTTCATAGGTCAGGCACCAACTGGGAGCCACGTGTCCAGGTCCAGTGCCCTAGCGCCCAACCCTCACTGGCTCCCCAATGCCTTCCGATCAAGTGATCTCCGGAGTCCACCAGATTCCACATCTGCCAGCTAAGGATATTGAAAACCACATACAATATGGTTCTAGATAAACAAATCTGTTGCTGATTAAATGCCATCTAAATTAATTTACAGAGTAATAATTGTTATCGAGAGACCAAAGGGCTGGTCATAAAAATCCTTGTCCAGCAACAGCCTTTGAGCTGGTATTTCGCCCCTGCATGCTGCACAGAGCTCAGGGGTAAACACAGGACAGTGTCTGGGTTCCTTCTGAGAAGTGCAAACCCTGGGGCCTTCAATGGGCCTGAGCAGTGTGTGCCTGTCTCTGGCTCTGGACTCCCTGCTTTGCCCTGTGTCTGTCTAATGCTGGCGCTGGCTTCCAACCCTTACATCATCCCTGCCTTCTCTGTTTTTCCTCTTGTCCTGTCTCATTATGTCTAGCAAATTTCTTCCTACTGTTAACACCCACACAACAGTGTCCTCTAAGGCCAGGGTGATGGGACGTGCCTTTAATCCCAGCACTCAGGAAGCAGAGGAAGGTTGATCTCTGAGTTTGAGGCAACCTGATCTACAGACTGAGTTCCAGGACAGCCAGGGCTACACAGAGAAACCTCTCTCAAAAAATAAAAAAAGAGTGTCCCCCAATAGGAGGCTCTTACCTGGGCTCCTCTCTCCTGAGGTGCTCTTTCCCCATAGGGAACTATTAGTTTAGACCAGCAGAGACACTGGGCTGGGGATGTGGTCCAGCAGGGATGTTTGCCTAGCATGCACAAAGGCCTGGGTTCCACCCTAGCATGATGGAGACCAGGCATGTTGGTTCATGCCAGTAACCCAGAACTTGTGGGGTAGAGGCAGGAAGGTCAGGAGTTCAAGGTCATCCTCAGCTATACAGTGACTTAGGCTAGCCTGGGATACATGTGGCCCTTTCTCAAAAACAAAATGAATAAGCAAATAAAGGAGTGAGTAAAAAAATAACAGTTACTAGAGGAGATGGTGGGTACACCTGAGTCTTTAGAGCTGGAGGCTGAGACAAGAGGATTGACCAAATCTGAGGCCAGCCTGGGCTACTCTGTGAGACCGTTTGACAATAGAATATGGTAAAGTCACACGCGGTGCTGCATGCCTGTCACTCAGACCACAGAAATGGTAGCCAGAGATCAAGAGTTCAAGGTCAGCCTGGGCTACAGAGGGAAGCCCTGTTCGAAATTTTAAAAATCACAGAGGATATCATCAGGATGGTACTCTAAGGCATATATTTTGTTTATAAGCCTTCTTTATTTTCTTTTTTATTCAGCATGGACGAGAGCCCAAGGGAGCCAGGAGAGGGCAATGGTTCCTTGGAATTGGAGGTTACAGAAGGTTGTGAGCCTTCATGTGGGTGCTGGGAACTGACCCTGGATCCTCTGGAAAAGAGCAGCCAGTGCTTTTAACCATTGAGCCATCCCTTCAGCTCCCAGAAGTATATAAATAAATACTTTAATAAATTACTAACTCTTAATTTTTTTTTCTCTGTGGGTATGTGTAGACCAATTGGGTGCCAAAGTATATTTGTTTTGTTTTATTTGACACAGTGTCTCAGAATATATCTCTCCTGGCCTGAAACTCACTAGTAGCCCAGGCTGGCCTCAGACTCACAGAGATCCCCCTGCTTCTGCCATCCTCTGTGATTAATCATAGCCTGAGGACCAACCCCACCCCTGCCCACTCGTGAGACTAACAGTTCCAATTTCCCTAAGTCAGTGTCATGAAGTCAGCACAAGTAGCATTCCTGCATGTCCTAGATGAACAACTCTGGCCAAACCCACCCTCTGCCCTTTGACCAACCCTCCTCCCCATCCCTGATAAAAACCCTAGCCCGTGGGAGAAGCTCAGTCCCGTCTTCTCTGGTGACAGCCCTTCTCAGGATGACACCTGTGCCACAGCCACTGAGCAGCCTCAAGCTCTTTTCCTCTTACACAGGCCTCATCTCAAAATAAATAAACACAATCACATTTCTCCCTAGGCATTACAGATGCAGCATCTACCTTGGTGAGTGCAGCCGAGGATGGGGTTAGCAGGAGCTCGGGGATATCTTCAGCCTTCAGGACCACAGAGAGCCTTCCTCCTGGAACCAAACAGGAAAGAGCAGTAGTTGAGGGAGGGCTGAGCTTCTGAAGGGATAGATCAGGACCATGACTTCTCTTTAGCAGCTGACAGACTCCAGAAAACAAAGTGGCTAAAAATACATCTCCCTAAGAGAGTAGGTTGTTTTTATTTGGATTTTTTTAGACCATGCTTCACTCTATGATCCTGGATGTCCCGGAAGTCAGTTGGCCTTGATTCACCAAGGTCTGCTTTCCTCTGCCTCCCAAGTGCTTTGACTAAACTTGTGTGTCACCATGTCAGGCAAAGAGACTGTTGTGTACGAATCAAGACCCACATAGAGAGCACTTGGAAAAGTCAGCATAGAAAGAATTATCCCAACGTGACAAGAGAACCGTTTTCCAAACTCTATTTAAAGGCACAGTGCTCCAGGCTGAGGATTCAGCACCATTGGTAGAGAGCTCGTTCAAGTCCAGGGATTGATTGATTGATTGATTGTATAGGTTTGTGATTGATTGATTGAATGAACAAGTCCAGGGATTGATTGAATGAATGAATAAATGAATGAATGAATGACAAGCCCAGGGACTGATAGCCAGCACAGCATAACCAGGCATGGTGGCACAGGTCTGTGATCCCAGCACTTGAGAAGGAGAAGCAAGCAGGATCAGAAGCCTGAGGTCATCTCGGCTATATCCCCAGCTATATCTCTGGACAGTCAGGACCAGAGCTGCCACCTAGCACAAACAAAACCAAAGTCAGGGTGCTCCCCGGAACCTCTGTGTCTCTGTCCTCATTGCACCTACTGTGCCTTGATGGGGAAACAAAGGAAACACTGATGTGTGCATGCGTTTTGTTTAGCTGTCCCGCAGCATGGTGACTGCTCTCAAGCTTGTGTGTGCACCACAACTGCCTGGAGAACAAAGGCAGGAAATACAGAGCTGCTGGGTGGGGGCGGTGCATGCCCTTAACTGTGGCACTTACAAGGTAAGGCAGAGACAGGGGGATCTCTGAGTCTGAGGCCAGCAGGGTCTTCAGAGTGAGTTTACAGGCCAGTCAGGGCTACAGAGAGAAGCCCTATCTTGAAAAAGTAAGCCAAACCAAACAAAAAAATTCAAAAACAAACAAACAAAAACAGGACATTAAATCTATTTACTAAGTACATACATGAAAAAACCTGATTCACATACACAAGTAATAAATGAAATTTAGGAAAAAGTAAAAAGAAAAAGAAAGCTAACGTCAGGACCCACCTTCAGATTTAGAGTCAAGGGTAAAGATACAGATGTACCCAGGAACATAAAACCCTTTTAAAAATACATAGTTGTTTTTATTTATGTGGATATTTCTATGTCTATGTGATCATATGCAATGCATATATAGATGTCAACAGAGGCCAGAAGAAAGTGTGGAATCCCCTGGAGTTGGAAATACAGGTGGTTGTGAGCCACTTGATGTGGGTGCTGAGAACTAAGCTCTGGTCCTCTGGATGACAGCAATAACTCCTAGCCAATCAGGAGCCATCTCTCCACCACCTTGAATCCCAATGCCTTTTTTTTGAGACAGGGTTTCATGTAGTCCAGGCTGGCCTCTAAATTTCCAAGTGGACAAGGATGACCATGAATTGATCGTTCTGCCTTCAGCTCCCAAGGCAACCTTGAACTCCTGGACATCCTGCCTCCACCTTTTCAGTGCTTGGCTTACAGACATGTGTCACTATGCCCAGTTCATGCAAGGCAGGAATTGGAACCCAGGGCTTCCTGCATTCATGACAAGCACTCTGCTATGCAATCACACAACCATATTGTTCATTTAAGTTTGGTTTTTTTGTATGATCGTTTTTAGAGATGGGGTTTATCTGTGCAGCCCTAGCTGTCCTGGAACTCATTCTGTAGACCCTTGAATTCAGATATCTACCTGCCTCTGCTTCCTCAGTACTAGGACTAAAGGTTGACATCACCATAACCTGATGTGGTATTCCCCTCTGTATGCTGTAAATACCAAAGGCACTCTCTCTCCAAGGCAGTTCCAGGTACAAGGAACCCTTAGAAGAATGTGGGAGGAATCCTGACTTTATAAACTTCCCTTCAAGGAAGGGCAGAGAAAGACAGTTGCACAGACTTGACCCTGAGGAAGGGTCTAGAAGATAGTTTTCAAGGACTGGAGAAATGGCTCAGCAATAAGAACACGGGCTTCTCTTCCAAAGGTCCCTGGTTTGATTCCTGGCATCTACACGGAACTCAAACCCTCTGTAACTCCAGTTCCAGGGGATCTGAGGGCACAGGCATGCACATGGTGCTCAGACAAACATGTAGATAAAACACCCACATATCTAAAATAAAAATAAAATCGCACGTACAGACACACACACGCACACATACACACACACACACACACACACACACAGACACACACGCACGCACAGACAGACACACAGAACTCCGAGATGCGTACAGGTGGGGGCCTCATCAGTTCCTGTTAAGGAAGCAAACAGAAGAAGGTGGTGAGAGCTGCTCCCGATCCACCATGTCCGTGAGTACTCACCCTGAGAAGAGAACTCTCTGTGGTAAACTTCAAAGGCTTTCCTGTGGGCCTTGCTGAGGGTTTGGAGAGCAGAAGCTTTCGAACCCTGGGGGGCAAGATCCAGGATCACTTTCTCCAAGTCGCTGAAGGTGAACCAGATCTCAGCAAGGTCCCCAAAGGACTGGAAGGCGAACGTGGCATAGTCGGCAAAGAGGTCAGCAAAGTCCCTGTCTCTCTGGATGGTGCCGCGGGTGGGTGGCGTCTGGTGGCACAGGACCACCATGGGCTGAAGCTGGGCAGCCTTCAGGGACTGCAGGAGTTGTCGGTAGCACCGCACCGCTTCCTGGTCTGGATTCTTGGGGCTTCCCGTTGGCAGAAGCTGTGCCCATGATAGAAGTACTTTGTAATGGGTGACCTGACTGGCACGAAGACTGCTCAAGTACTGTGGCAAGAAAGAGGGCAATGGCTGCTGGCAGACGTAGAAGTCCTTGCTGCCAAAAAACCAGAGCCCTGGGTTCCCAGTGGATGGCTCGGGTTAAGCACTAAGTCATTTGTAAGAGGACCAGCGGCTGAAATAAAATTTCTATCGGAATCCCAGGCAGTCCCCTGGCATGAAAGACTCAGGAGGACAGTGCTCAGGAAGAGGGCTGTCCAGGGCAGATCCATGTTCAAGGAATGGTTAGAAGCACTGGTAGGAATCTGGTCCTTATAACACAGTTGAAGCTGTAAAAAACAGTGATTATCCCCACAATATTTAACTGTGTTATCTAGGATCGTTAAATGAGAACTTGGTAACTTCAAACAGTGTAATCTTCATAGAAACAAAACAAAAACTTGTCTTGTGCTGCTGTATACATGTTCATGAACTTGTGTGTGCACAAATATGTGGAGGCCAGAGGTAGATCTTGGGCGTCTTCCCCGATTGTGAGCCCTGGGGAGCTGCCTGTCCCAGCCTCTTCAGTGCAGAATTACAGTTGTGTCAGCACATCTGGTGTTTTACAAGGACATTGAGCATCAAAACTCAGGTCCGTATTGCTGTACAGCAAGCACCTTACCATCGAGCTGTCTACTCCACCCTAGTCTTTGCAAATGCACAAACCGTAAGATAATGTTATTGGAATTGTTAGGTATAATGATATAATAAATAAAGCTTGCCTAAATATAAGAGGGCAAAGCTAAGACACTAGAGGTTAGGCAATGGAGGCACACACCTTTAATTCCAGGTTTTGAGAGACAGAGCAGATGGATCTCTGTGAGTTAAAATTCACCCTGGGCTACACAAGATCAATGCAGAAAGAAATGCAGGTGGTGGTGGCTCATACCCTTAATCCCAGTTCTAGGGAGTCATATGCCCTGAATCCCAGCATTACAGGGAATATAAAATGGGAGGAGAGAGAGGCTTAGTCTGCTGAGTCTGTGGTCGCCCAGCCTTGGTAGAGGTAAGACTTCTCTAGTGGCCTGGCTGCTTTGCTTTTCTGGTTGTCGGGTTGAACCCCAATATTTGTGCTACAGTTAGGGTGTCTGAACCCTGGTAGCCCAACAGGCTAAGCTCAGTCACTAAGGCCCCCCAAATGCCAGATACATAACAGTGAAAAAAACAGAAAGAATATTCACTGTGGGCATGGTAGAGAAAATAAAGGGGCGTGTTGAACTTCTAACTTCTAGCCCCATCTTCAGGGTTGTGACATGAGTTTTGTTATTTTTAAAGATTTATTCCAAGATGGTGGTGACATGTCCTTAATCCCAGCTCTCAGGAAGCAGAGGCAGGGAGATCTCTGTGAGTTTCAGGTCAACCTGATCTACTAAGCAGTTCCAGGACAGCCAGGGGAACACGGAGAAACACCACATGCATGCCAGGTGACCTCAGAGGCTAGAAGAGGGTGTCGGATCCCCTGGAAATGGAGTTACACATGGTTTTGAGTCACCACATGGATGCTGGGAATCAAACCGGGTCCTCCGCAGAGCAGCAGTGTTCTTATCCACTGGGCATCTCTCCAGTCCCATGAGGTTTAAGGTTAAATAAAGGGCACAGCGCAGCAGTTCTGGTCAAGGTGTGGCCCTGCCCCTCACTGTCCATTCAGTTTCTCCTGCAGAGCGGTCTGAGAAGTGTTGACCTGTGTGCCTTTGTGCAGTTCCTTCCCGGAAGACAAGTCCCTCCCCACCCCCGACTGAAACTCAGTTTCAGCTTTTGTTCTTGCCCTACCCCAAGGCTGCATGGAATTCCAGGGAAATACTAATTCCAAGAGTTTCCTTGTTCAAATTGGTCTCTACCGATAGGAACAGGGTTGAAGGTCTCTTAAAGAATCTTCATTCCTGCTAGAATTGAAGGTTACAGCAACAAACTTCATGTAAGGACAGAAAGTTGCAAATACCTGAACAAACCAGATGAAATCTGACACAAGAAACACAAACCCCTCTCCAATCTGTTCCCCGTGAAACAAGGGTGATGCCCATCTTTAACTCAGCACTCAGGAGGCTGAGGTGCGTGGATCTCTGAGGTTGAGGGCAGCTGAGTGGACATAGTGACTTTGAGATCTGCCAGAGCTAGTAAGACTGTCTAGAAAAACCAAACTCAGAGAATCGAACCGGGGATAGGAGGGGGAAGACAGCTCAGTGATTTAAGGACACCGGTTGCCTCAGCAACCATCTTCTCCTTCCATCATGTGGGTCCATAGAGTCAACTTTGGCGGCAGGCACTTGTACTCACTGAGCCATCTCAGCAGCAGACAGATTAACTGCACTCTATATTCAGCTTTCCTTACATCAGAATATTGTCTGGGACAGAAGATTGGATTATGGTTTGGGTTCATCACACTTTTCTTTATTTCAGAGAGAGATTAAGAAGGAAATTGAAAGGAGAAAACCTGGAAAGGAAATGTTGGATTATAAGAGGAAACAAGAGGAGGAATTAGCAAAAAGAATGTTAGAAGAAAGAAGCAGAGAAAAGGCAGAAGACCGAGCGGCTCGAGAGCGCATCAAGCAGCAGATAGCGCTGGTGAGCTTCGCTGTGTGCTCCCTCATTCCTGTTGAGACTGCGCCTTTCTGTGCAGCCAGTAGAATCCCTGAACTCCCTTAACTGAACCAGCTAAGGGCTGGGACCAGAGAAGTGAGCCACTGGTGTCTACCTTTATCTGAAATGCTTGATCCTCTGACGTTTGTGATACTGTTTCTCCATGCAGGCTGACTTTTCAGTCCCTACCACACAGTGCACACAATAGCACATTTACGAATTGAAAGAATATCAACCTGGGCTTCCGTCTTCAGAATTCTGTACTGAATTGAAATAGTTAAGAAAAATTGATATGAACATAGTTGAACAAATGCTTTTGTAGTATGATTGGGCATCTCTTGGGTATATTCCCAAGAGTGGTTATTGCTGGATCTTGAGGTAGGTTGACTCCGAATTTCCTGAGAAACCACCACACTGATTTCCAAAGTGGTTGCACAAGTTTGCATTCCCACCAGCAATGGAGGAGTGGTCCCCTTACTCCACATCCTCTCCAGTATAGGTTATCATTGGTGTTTTTGATTTTAGCCATTCTGACAGGTGTAAGATGGTATCTCAAAGTTGTTTTTTTTTTGCATTTTCCTGATCGCTAAGGAAGTTGAACATGACCTTAAGTATCTTTTGGCCTTTTGAACTTCTTCTGTTGAGAATTCTCTGTTCAGTTCAGTACCCCATATTCAACTGGGTTATTTAGAATTTTAATGTCTAGTTTCTTGAGTTCTTTATATATTTCGGAGATCAGGCCTTTGTCTGAATCAGTGTTGGGCAAGATCTCCCATTCAGTAGGTTGCCTTTTTGTCTTAATGATAGTGTTCTTTGCTTTACAGAAGCTTCTCAGTTTCAGGAGGTCCCATTTATTCATTGCTGCTCTTATTGTCTGTGCTACTATGGTATGTTCATAGCAGCACTATTTGTAATAGCCAGAACCTGGAAACAACCTAGATGTCCCTCAATGGAAGAATGGATAAAGAAAGTGTGGAACATATACACATTAGAGTACTACTCAGCAGTAAAAACAATGACATCTTGAATTTTGCATGCAAATGGATGGAAATAGAAAACACTATCCTGAGTGAGATAACCTAGACCCAAAAAGGTGAATATGGCATGTACTCACTCATTATTGAACTCTAGCCATAAACAAAGGACATTGAGCCCATAGTTTACGATCCTAGAGAAGCTAAATAATAAGGTGAACCCAAAGAAAAACATATATAGATCCTCCAGGAAATTGGAAGCAGACAAGATCGCTGGGCAAAAGTTGGGAGCATGAGGGTGAGGGTGGCGGTGGGGTGGGGGGAAGGAGAGAGGGGGAGACAGAAGGGAGAAGGGAAGGATTGGGGAGAGCTTGGGGGAGTGGGATGGTTGAGATGGAGGAAGGGTGGATATGGGAGCAGGGAAGTAGATATCTTAATTAAGGGAACCATTTTAGGGCTGTCAAGAGGCTTAGTCCTGGAGGGGTTCCCAGGAGTCCACAGGGATGACCCCAGCTAGATCCTTGGGCAGTAGAGGAGAGGGTGCCTGAACTGGCCTTGTCCTGTAGTCAGACTGATAACTATCTTCAATGTCACCATAGAACCTTCGTCTGACAATGGATAGAGATAGAGACAGAGACCCACATGGGAGCACTGAACTGAGCTCCCAAGGTCCAGTTGAAGAGCACAAGGAGGGAGAAGATGAGCAAGGAAGTCAGGACTGCGAGGGGTTGGTCCACGCACTAAGACAATGTGCCTGATCTAATGGGAGCTCCCCAAAGCCAGCTGGACTGGGACTGAATGAGCATGTGATCAAACCGAACTCTCTGAATGTGACTGACAATGGGAACCGACTGAGAAGCCAATGATAATGACACTTGGATTTGTTTCTACTACATGTACTGGCTTTTTGGGATCCTAGTCCGTTTGGATGCACACCTTCCTAGGCCTGGATGGAGGCGGGAGGGCCTTGGACTTTCCATAGGGCAGAGAGAGTACCCTGTGGTACTGGAGGGTGGAGGGTGGAGGGTGAGTTGGGGAGTGGGAGGAAAGTGGGAGGAGGGGAGGAAGTTGAAATTTTGAATGTTATTATTCATAAAGCAATAAAAATTTTTTAAAAATAAAAATTAATACATAATTAGTTTAATTATCAATGTTTTTCTCCCCCCCGACAACATGACTACTCTTCAAAAATTTGTTTTCTTAAGATTTATTTATTTCCCATGTATGAGTGTTTTTCCTTCATCAACATATGTGTACCAGTTGTTTGCCTGGTACCCTCACAGGCAGAAGAGGGTGGTGGGTCCTCTGGGATGGTTGCTAAGTCACCATATTGGTGCTGGGAACTGAACCTGTACAAGAATCCTATACAAGACTGACAAGTGCTCTAAACAGCTCTGCCTTCAACCCCATCACTGGCGTGCCTGTGTGTCATGACATATTTGGACATCAGAGGACAACAGTGTGGAGTCAGTTCTTGCCTTCAACTTTCTCATGGGTTCTGGGGCTCAAACTCAGGCCACCTGGTCCATGCTTTTACCCTGAATCCATTATACTAGGCCAGGATAGGGTTGTTTTTGGGGGGGAGGTTTGTTGTTCTTTGTTTATTTGTTTGTTTCTGATGTGTTTATGTGTTTCATTATATGTAGATATGTGTATCTGATGTGGACATGTGCATGAGAGTGGAGATATTCTCAGAGACCAGAGGTGTCAAATCCCTTGGGCCTGGAGCTACAGATGGTTGTGAGCTTCCTTACATGAGTGTTAGGAGCTGAACTCGGGTCCTTTGGAAGAACATCAAGTGCTCTTAACCACTGAGTCATCTCTCTGGCCACTCAAAACCATTTTAGAGTTATTTTCTTCATGTTACTTTATTCTTTGAGACAGAGTCTCACATTCTAACCCTGGCTGCCCTGGAACATGATGTGTAGACCAGGCTGGCCTCAAACTCACAGAGATCTGCCAAGTGTGGAGGTTAAAGGCATGTGCTACCCTACCCCCTCCTAGTTATTAAGAATTTTCTAAGAAGGCACAGCTTTTAAAGATTCTCAAGCTGGGCATGGTGATGTGAGCCTTTTATCCTGGGCCTCAGGAGACATGGAGATGGAGCTCTGTGAGTGCAAGGCCAGCCTGGTCTAAGATGAAAGTCACAGGCCAGTCAGGGCCTCACAGTGAAACCCTGTCTAAAAAACATCCCAGGGAAACAAAGAATTTGTTACACTGTGATCTGCATAAGACATCAGTTTTGAGAGAGAGAGAGAGAGAGAGAGACTTTCAAAAGATTTAGGCACAAGTCAAAGTTTAGGGAAATTTTAAAGCAGTTGTTTTCTTTTTTAAATTATTTTTATTTTTTATGGGTATAAGTGTTTCACACATGTATATGTATGTACACCATATGCATACAGTGCTCATAGGGGCCAGGAGAGGGTGTTGGATCCCCTGACACAGCAGTTGCAGAGATTTGTTAGTTGCCATGTGGATGCTGGGACCCTGCGTCCTCTGGAAGAACTGTCAGTGTGCTGAACCACTGGGCCATAACAAGTCCGGCAGCTGCTTTTTTAAGAATTGTTTTTATTGAGCTACATGTTTTGATCCACTCCCCTTTGTTCCTCCCCTCCCCGCTTCTACTCTCTCCTGAACCCCCGCCCCCATGCTCCCAATTTTCTCAGGCGATCTTGTCTTTTTCACCTTTCTATGTAGATCCATGTATGTCTCTCTTAGGGTCCTCTCTGTTATCTAGTTTCTCTGGGGTTGTGCCCTGTAAGCTAGTTTTTCCCTGCTTTATGTCTTATGAGTGAATACGTCTTGTATTTGCCTTTCTGGGTCTAGGTTACTTCACTCAATATGGTTTTTGCTAGATCCATCCATTTGCCTGCGAATTTCATGATGTCATTGTTTTTGTTATTTTTGTTGTTGTTGTTGTTTTAACCACTGTGTAGTACTCCATTGTGCAAATGCACCACATTTTCTTTATCCATTCTTCAGTTGAGGGGCATCTAGGATGCTTCCAGGTTCTGGATATTACAAATAGTGCTTCTACAGGCGGTGGGGGCGCACGCCTTTAATCCAGCACTCAGGAGGCAGAGGCAGGAGGATCTCTATGAGTTCGAGGCCAGCCTGGGCAAGAGCTAGCTCCAGGACAGGCTCCAAAGCTACAGAGAAACCCTGTCTTGAAAAACCAAATAAAATAAAATAAAATAATGCTGCTATAAACATTGTTGAGTACATGTCCTTTTAGTATAATTGAGCATCTTTTGGGTACATACCCAACAGCAGTATTACTGGGTCTTGAGGTAGATTATTTCCTAAATTTCTGAGAAATAACCAGACTGATTTCCAAAGCAGCTTACAAGTTTGCATTCCCACCAACAATGGAGGAGCATTGCCCTTCCTAAATTAGGCTCTCATATGCATATCTGAATATTATTTATTCCTGTGGTCATTCAACAAACACTGGTTGTTTTTGTTTTTGCTTCTGTTTTTCTTTTTTTCTTTTTCTTTTGAGACAGGGTTTCTCTGTGTCACTTGGAGACTGTCCTGGAACTTGCTCTGTAGACCAGGATGGCCTTGAACTCACAGAGGTCCACACGTTTCTGCCTCCTGAGGACTGGGATTAAAGGTGTGTGCCACCATCTCCAGACTTCCAGCAAACACTGAACACCAATTTTGTGCCAGACTTTCTTCGCGGCTATGGAGCCAGTCCATCTGTTTTTGTATAACAACTCAGATCCTTGATAGTTGCCTAAATGAAGAAAGAAACAAAACAAAACAAAAAAACCCTCAAATCTTAAATGTGTAAAGTCTTCATATGAACCTAAAAAATTTTATGTATGGTGTTTATTCCTTGACCTTATAGACATCACGCTATGTGAGATGTGCCTGGTGCTGGATAGTGTTTCTCTCATTTATTTTTATTGTTTATTTTGAATATAATCTCCCTGTGTTGCTCTTGCTAACCTAAAATTGTTTATGTAGACCAGCCCGGCCTTCAATTCACAGAGATCTACCTGCCTCTGCCTACAAACTGCTGGGTTAAAAGGCATGGACCACCAAGCCCAGCTCCTGATTAGGATTTAGGTGTTTTTTGATATTGGACAATTGCTAACTTTCATAATCAAATATTATGTCCTCGTGTGGTGGTGCACTTGAAAGGCAGACAGATCTCTCTTCTGAGTCTGAGGCTAGCCTGCTCTACATAGTGATTTCCAGGCTGGCCAGGACTACATGGTGAGAATGTCTCAAAAACACACTTTTTAAAACTTTTGATTTCCAAGAAAGGCTAGGGAAATGGCTCAGAGGTTAGGTGAGAGCATTTGCTGATCTGGCAGAGTTCCTAACACCCACATCAAGTAGCTTAAAACCACCTGTAGCAACTCTTGCTCCAGAGGATCTAACACCGTCTTCCTGCTTCCAAGGGCCCCTATATTACTGGCATACATTCACATAGACACGCACTGACACATATACATAAATAAAAACAAAACAATGCTCAAAAAATGGTGATAATTAAAATTTATTAGAAATTGCAATAAATTTTTGGCCAGGTGGTGGTGGGGCATGCCTTTAATCCCAGCACTCTGGAGGCAGAGGCAGGTGGACATCTGTGTGTTCGAGGCCAGCTTAGTCAACATAGGCAGTTCCAATATAGGCTCCAAAGGTACAGCGAAACCCTGTCTCGAAAAACAAAATAAATTTATAAATGAATAAAAAAGAAAAACAACAAAAAGGAAAGAAAATGCAATTAAATATTTGATAAATTAATAAAGTATAACTCTTATAGAGTTAAAAGTAGAAAAAGATTATTAAAAGGATTAAAACCGAAATGCATAGACAAATACTCTTTTCCATCCTCAGAAGTCATAATATTTATATGGTCATGTTTGGAACTGGAAAGATGGCTCATCAATTAAGAATGCTCACTGTGCTAGGAGGTGGTGGAACAAGCCATAAGCATCCTAGCTCTGAAGAGACAGAAGCAGGTGGATCTCTGTGAGGTTGTGGCCAGTCTGGTCTACAGAGTGAGTTCAAGGACAGCCAGGACTGTTTTGCAGAGAAACCCTGTCTTCAAAAATAAACGAACAAAATAAAAAATAAATAAAATAAAACATAAAAGAATGCTTACTGTGTGAGCATAAGGACCTGAATTTAAAACCCAGCACTCATGTAACGAGCCCGGAGTCCATCAAATGTCTAACCCAGCTCCAATCACGGAGCACACAGGACATGGCCTACACTGGCTGACTTCCAGGCTAGCTGAGACCGTACAGGCCCCAGGTCCAAAGGACTAGGTGGAGAGTGACAGAAGACACCCTGTGCCTTCTTCTGGCCTCTGTGAAGGTGTGCGTGCAGACATGTTTGCATATGCTCTCCACAGACACACACAAATTAAACCTTTCTCTTCTTTTAATCTCAAAAGCAACTTCCAAGGGTGAGAGATGATGTTGGCTGGGTGCCTTGAAGTTACAGTCAAGGCAGCTCCCAACCCTGGCGGCTGGAACCAAACTCAGGTCCTCTGCAAGAGCAGTGAGTTCTCTTAACTGCTGAGCCATCTCTCCATTCCTGACTTTTATAGGATTATTAATCTTGAAATGTATAAGGAACTGGAGAAAATACATCCAAGTATATACTTACTAAGGATTTTATACCTGCACTACAAAAACATTTCTATAGCTCAACAATGAAAAGATAACTCCTACATGGGAAAAGAATTGGGATAGTTTTTTCTCTAAAGAAGGCACAGAAATGGCTCATAAGCAAGCCGGGTGTTAGCTGTGTACCTATAATTCTAACCCCTTGGGAACTGCAATCAAGAACACAGCAAGTCTGAGGGCTGCTTGGGTTATATATGAAGTTTCAGATCAATCTGGGCTACACAGCAAAACTTTCTCACAAAAAGAAACAATCAGAAAGATTGCATTTCACACCACCTAGGATAATTCAGTTTTAAAAGACAGCAACAGTTTGGGCATGATGGCACAAGCCTTTCATCCTAGCACTCTGTAGCAGAGGCAAACTGACCTCTGTGGGGACACTGGTAGTTGGACAAGGATTTATCTCTAGTAGTTGAACTAGCTTTTTGGAGTCCATTCTTCTGGGGGGGGTATCTTGCTCAGTCTAAATATGGGGGGAGAGCCTTGGTCCTGCCTCAAAGTGACATGTCAGATTTGGTTGACTCCCCATGGAAAGATTTGCTCTCTCTGAGGAGTGGATGGGGGACAGGGTGGGGGGAGTAAAGGGAGGAAAAGGAGGGGAAACTGGGATCGATGTGAAAAATGAGAAAAGATTGTTTTTAAAATAAAAAAATAGTATTTTTTTACAAAAGAAAATACCTTACTTATAGATCTTATGGAGATATTTTCTCAGGCAAGACTTCTTCCTCTTTGTTCACTCTAGCTGGTAATAAGTTGACATAAAACCAGCCAATACAAAGATTGAAAACATGTCCACAAAAAACCTGTACACAAACATTCATGATATTTAAAAAAGACAAAATGTGATCATAAATTTCATCAATTTAAGAAGAGATTCAGCAATAAAAGTATCAAGAACTGAGAGAACATTGGATGACTTTTGAAGACACAATGCTGTATGAAAGACCACACTTGATTCCTTTAGATGAAAGGTTCCACCTGGGCAAACCAGTTAATGGTTGGTAAGGCCTGGGAGAGGAAAGGGAGTGATTGCTAATAGACTCAGGGGCATTTTAGGAAGTCATGAAATATTCTACGGTTTCTGTGTACAGTTTCTACATGGTTCTATATAATATTTTATTTTGTGGGTTTAAAAGAAGTTTAACATTTATTTTGGCCCTGGGATGGGTGTTGTGTGTGTTCCATGGAGTCCATATGAATGTAAACAACAGCTTTCAGGAATTAGTTCTCTCCTTCTTTCGTGGAGGAAGGGTCTTAGGGGTTGAACTTAAGTCATCTCACCAGGACCTTGTTTTTTTTTGAGACAAGGTTTCACTGGGGACATAGCCCAGGCTTGCCTCTAACCTGGGATCCCCCTGTGATAGGATTGCAGGTTGACAGGCTTGCATGGCAAGTACTTTACCTGCTGGGCCATCTTGCCTGCCTCAAAATATCATTTCTACTCTTAACTGAATTAAGGATAAAGAAAGAACAAAAAGAAGCAAAGGAAGGAAGGAAGGAAGGAAGGAAGGAAGGAAGGAAGGAAGGAAGGAAAGAAAGAACTATTTATGGGAGTGGGAGCAGCAAGCCATGGTGCATGAATGGAGGTCAGATGACAGCTTAGGGTTCTCTCCTTCCACCATGGGAGCAAGGTCATATCATCAAGCTGGGGAGCAAGTGTCCTGGTCTATCTCAGCGGCCTTTGTCTGGTGGTGAACGACACTGCTTGAGAATCTGTAGGTGAAGGTGCTGACTGCAGCTTGACTGCTTTCTTTTTTCATAGCACCATTGCAAGAATTCAGTTCCGGCTGCCTGACGGCTCTACCTTTACAAGTCAATTCCCTTCTGATGCTTCATTAGAAGAAGCAACGCAGTTCACTGCACAGGTGAGTTCATAAAGACAGATGTGTGGGTTATTAAGATCTTGCAGGGGAGGTTCCAAAGCAGAAGAATGGCAGGAAATAGACTGAGGTGGCGGGAGTTCTGACTTGTATTATACATGATGACAGTGTGCAGCAGGCTCAGGAACCCTCCTTTAGCATGCTTAATTACCAAGAGCAGTGAAAAGCCAGTGGTCTCCTAGTCGTTGATCTGAGGACTTGCCTGTCCTGGAAAGGAGGTGGGTTCTCTTTGTTTTCTTTCTTTCTTTCTTAGATTTATTTATTTATCATGTATACAGTGTTCTGTCTGCATGTATACCTGCAGGCCAGAAGAGGGCACCAGACCTCATTACAGATGGTTGTGAGCCATTATATGGTTGCTGGAATTGAACTCAGGACCTCTGGAAGAGTAGTCAGTGCTCTTAACCTCTGAGCCATCTCTCCAACCCCTCTCTTTGTTTTCTGATGGTTGATTTGTGCCTCATCGTTTTTCTGTTTGCCAATACAAAAGATCAAGAATTAACTTTAAAAGTGTGACCTTACTCAAAATCTAAGTGCACATGAAGTTTGATGACATAAGAAGTAAGATAGGAGTGATTTCTAGTACTACTTATTCTCTTAGTACTGAGTCTAATGCATCCTGGTTATAAATCATCTTTTAGGAATAAGTTTTGTACAGCCAGAACCGGGAAACAACCTAAATGCCCCTCAACCAAAGAATGGATAAGGAAAATGTGGTACATTTACGCAATGGAGTACTACACAGCAGAAAAAATAACAACATCTTGAATTTTGCAGGAAAATGGATGGAGCTAGAAAACATCATTTTGAGTGGGGTAATCCAGACCCAGAAAGACAATTATCACATGTACTCACTCATAAGTGTTTTTTTTTAACATAAAGCAAAGAAAACCAGCCTACAAATCACAATCCCAGAGAACCTAGACAACAATGAGGACCCTAAGAGAGACATACATGGATCTAATCTACAAGGGAAGTAGAAAAAGACAAGATCTCCTGAGTAAATTGGGAGCATGGGGACCTTGGGAGAGGGTTGAAGGAGAGGGGAGAGGGAGGGAGGAAAGTAGAGAAAAATGTAGAGCTCAATAAAAATAAATAAAATTAAAAAAATAGGAATAAGCTTTGTATATACATTATGGTTCTCATAACTTCAAGGTTAAACTTAGAAAGTTGGCTGTGTTTTCACAGATGAGGCTAACTTTCCTGGGTTGGAGTTTTCCTTCTAGTACCTTCTCTAGTGCTGGGTCTGTGGACAGGTATTGTTTGAGTTTGGTTTTGTCGTGGAGTATCTTGTTGATAGGCCATGCTTTGTTGGCACCCATGGGAGTCCTGCCCCATTCTGAACAGAGGTAGGAGAGCGGTGGATGCATCAGAAAGGACAAGAGGAGATGGAAGGGGAGGGAAACTGTGATCATGATGTAAAATAAATTAAAAAATTTAAATAATGAAAAGAAATACATGAATCTCACGAATGGGTGTTTTATGATATATTCTTATATTCAAAGGAGAACTTAGCCCTATTGTTAAAACATAATTTAAATGACTGAAGAAAAGTTGGGATAATGGGTTAGACCTTTTCACCAAACTACTCAAATAGCCTTTCCTCCATGGTGAGTCAAAGAGGACAGTGATGCCTCAGCGCGGCAGAATCCAGCGCAGGTGGTTGTTCATTGCTCTGCTGTCCTGAGGACCCCACAAGGCTCCTCCTCCATCTTTTAGTATCTAATGGATTTAAAAACTTCAGAATAGGAATGTGTGTAAGAAACCAAGCTACAGACATACTCACTCTTACCTATTGTTAAATTTGTATTGTTTTTGTGTATGGGTAATTTTCCAGCATGTCTGTCTATACTTTAATGACTGCCTGGTTTCCAGGGAGGCCAAAAGAGGGCATTGGATCCCCTAGACCTGGAGTTTCCTACATGACCTGCCATTTGGGCTTTGGGAATCAAACTCAGGTCCTCTAAAATAACAGCTGGTGCTCTTAATTGCTGAACCATCTCTCTAACCATGTAACAATCTTTTAAAGGTAGCCAAACACTGGTGGTGAGGGGCTAGGCCAGATCTTTGAATCTGATAGGCAAGTATTTTTCCATCGTACTATCTATGTCCCTGGCCTCTACCGCCCACATCCCTGCTCCCTCTCACCCCCAAGCAGGATTTCACTGTGTGGTTGTGGCTGGCCTCAAATTGGAGCACCTCCTGCCTCTGTCCCCTGAGTGCTAGGATTACGGGCAGACATGTAGTATCGCGGCTAGACCTGCTTTTCACATTTACTTATCTAGTTTGGAGTCTGCCATCAGACACTGAAATGAACACACAGAACCACTAGACAGTTCAGTCTCTGCATTTCCACAGGGGACCTTGCAAGCTTCTCGGGGTCCACAGGAAATTTCCCAGTACTGAAGAAGATGCTTTTTCATTTAAACTGAGAACTTAGAAAGCTTCAAGATAAAAACCATCTCCCACAGTTCAGGAAGCCTTGATGAAGAGATCTTTGAGGTCAGGAGTCTGTGCTAGCAGGCACAGGGCACAGGGCACAGGGCTTCTCTGCACAACAGAGGAGCTGGCGACTCCTCAGAAGGAGGACATTGAACTCAAGTCACGCTCACTTGGCTGTGTTTCCCAGTGCTTGGAGCGCTTGCAGTATTTGTACAATAGAAACACCAAGCTACAGACTCCAAGAAGCAGCAGAGCGAAGAGCACATTCACCGCCGTCTGTGCTTCTGTGATGCCCAGCATCAGCCCCAGGAAGGGCACTTCTGTCTTCACAGGGCTGGCAGTGGGTTCAGCATCTAGGAGAGGACAATGGAGCTTAGGTTCTGGCATTCTGGAAAGTTCCTGCTGATCCTGGAGTCCAGAGGTGGCATAGTATCCCCCTCATAAACATACACAACAAATGCTCACCGCTGTGTTATCAGCGTGGGTTCCCTTCATTATTGTGTTAGTTTTGTGTGTGCATATACCATGATGTTCATGTAGGGGCAAAGAACAACTTTCAGGAAGTCTCTCTTTCCAATTTGGGGTTCCAATATAGAACACAGGCTATAGTGCTTTTACCTACTGATCCATGAGCCACCTTACTGTGCCTTCCCCCTACATATGCTTTTTCCCCTGAGACCAGTCTCATGTAGCCCCACAGGCCTCAGGCTAGGAAGTTAGCCATAGATGATGTTGAAATTCAAATTCTACTGCCTCTACCTCTTACATGCTCAGAGTACACAGATATGCTACTGCATCCCGTTTGTGTTACAATGTGTATTGACCCCCATCACCATGAACATGCTAGGTGAGCTCTCCATCATCTGAGACATATCCCCAATCCTGTCTCAAGCATCACTTTGGGCAACTAAACAACAGTGTGAACTGGATAAAGGTCTTTTACTATCATAGTCATTTACATATTTTAGTCACCCCATAAGAACTACCTGTAGTGTTTATAAAATCCTTTAACTTGACCAAGAAACTACCTGGAAGTGTCTGTCCTTCTCAAGGAAGGTGCAGCAGTGACTTTGAGGTAGGACTGGAGGAATCTAGCTCTGCTCATTCTCACAGCAGGACCCAGTCTCTAGGGTAAGACAGGCTCTGGAGAGACCTGCAGCAGCCCAAAGGCACCTGGAGCACATGCTAATGAATGGAGGGGACAGAAGGGCAGGAGAAGGCCAGGAACTAGAGGAAGGTGGGTGGAAACAGCAGCTCCCCCTCACCCTTGACCCTGCAGTCCCTCCCAGGGCCACCTACCCTCTGGTTGCTGTAGACAAGGGTGAGGTCCTTGTGCAGGGTCAGGAAAGCCATTGCAGCGCACTACAGAGGCATAGAACTTGGCCGATGCCTTGGGGATCCTTGGCAGAGAAGGGTCCGAGCAGTTCACAAAGTGCACACCGAACCTCTCTGCAAAGCCTATGGCCCATTTGAAGTTGTCCATTATGCTCCATTCTGTGTATCCTCGAAGGTCCACCTTATCCTGCACAGTGGCTGAAAAAGATGCCAGGTGTGAACACTCACATGAAGACACCTGTGTTCCAGGTCTCCTGAAGCCGGGCTCATAGTTGTCCCTACTGCTGTGCTTTGTGGAGTGTGAGTTCCAACTCTGAGGCCCTTCCTGTGTGCTAGCAGGTCCTCTACAGTGGACATGCGGGACCATTGGTATCTTTCTACAAAGGCTCCGTTCTGAATGGAGCTTGGATAGCCTGAGCTAACCCCACAGCTTTCTTCTGTAGCTCGGGGTTGGTCTGAGTCAGGACCTTGAAATACCAATGGAGAGGTAGGAGCGTTTAGAAGCAAAAGATCTGATCTGAGCTGTAGTAAGACCTCCTGTCTGTTCCCTTTACTGCAGGAGAGCCCGAGGTTTATATATATATGTCACACACATAGTTTGTAGCTATGTGTCCATGTGAGTGCTGTGTGGTGCATGTGGAGGACAGAGATGAGCCTCAGGTTCTGTCCACCTTTTTTTTTCTAGACAAGTAGGCTAGGCTACCAGTCAAAAAGACCCAAGGGTCCCCCATTTTCTCCCTCCCCAGTGCCAGGATTACAAACACCCACCACCACACCCAGCTTTCCACATGGTGTCTGGGATTGAACCCAGGGCTCACGGTTGGACAGCGAGCCCTTTCCCACCTGAGCTACCACCCCAGTCCTTCTACCTTGCAAACAAACAGCCCTAGAGCCACCAGACAACTCTTGTCTGCTCACAGAGGAAGGCAATGTGCAGAAATGCCAAACAGCAAGAAAGACTAAGGTCAGGAGCTATCTCAGGCCAGTACAGGAAAATGGGTTTACTTGCTGTGGGTAGGTGAGTCTAGGAAGGAAAAAGACTTCTGATTCTAGCCTCAAGCAAAGGCTCAAAATCCTCTGAGCAAAGGGCCTTGTCATTAGTGTCCCCGAGGAGCCAGGCTACTGTCCTGCAGACACTGATGCTCTAGCAATGAAGGAGCTCACTGGGGCCAGGCAGTGAGGTGGGAGCTCTCACCTTTGAGGGCCGCATTGATGTAGCTGCGGAGGTAGTAGATCCTGTCGGTGTCATTGAGTTCTGGGTCCCCCCATCTGGACACCCCATTCTCTGTGACATAAATTGGAGGGTTGTTGTATTCTTCCTTCAGCCAGTTCAAGATCCTCTGGAAGCCAAAAGGGGTCATCTTAAACCAGGAGGAGCCAGAGTCTGGCCAAGAGCTGTCTGCAATGGTAGCCATGCCCTTGCAAGTTCACAAGGTAAAGGAGATGTCTTGTTTATAACTCCCAGGGGGATAATCTTAGTTGTTTCATCTAACCTTCCCTGGGCCCTTGAACTCTTAGATGTCTCCCTACATCTGCATCCTGAGTAGTGAGATTAAAAACATGAGTTACCATGTTCAGCCGGAGAGCATGTGGCTAACCCCAATGCTGGGAGATGGAGATAGGTGAGTCCAGTCAGTCTAGCTGAATCGGTGAGTTCCACAATCAGAGGAATTGAGACCCTGGTTCCAAAAAAGAGATAGGGGTAAAAAGTGTAAAAGTGACAGAAGACACCCAGTGTTGGTCTGGCCTCCAGAAGCACCTGGACACACACCCACAGATGTTCAGGTTACATCTGCACACACACATATTATATTATTGAACATTTATTAGTGCACATATGAGCACACATAGAAAATCTATCAAAATAGAAAAAAAGGGATTCTGCCTGGTCTGTAACTTACATATGCTTGAAGAACTTTAAATTCAGAATTTAAACATGAGAATACAGTAGTGGTAGTCATACATGCATGCTTGCACGCGCACACACACACACACACACACACACACACACTTACCTCAAATGCCTGGCTGACCACACTATTGCTCAGGCTGGGATCTCACGAGCTCATCACTGCCCTTGTCTCACACAGGTCAGCTGTTTCACAGGTAAGGCACCAGTTGAGAGCCAAGCACTTAGTCCCCTAATGCCCAACTCTCACTAGCTCCCCAATGCCTTTCTAATCAAGTTATCCCCAGTGTCCACCAGATTCCACATCTGCTAGCTCAGAAAAATGAAAACCAGCCACGATAAGGTTCTGGATAAACAAATCCCTTGCTGATTAAATGCCATCTCAATTAATTTACTGAATGAGAATTGCTATCTAGAGAACAAAGTGCTGATCACAAAAATCCTTGTCAGCAACAACCTTTGAACTGGTATTTGGCCCTCTGCAAAGCTCAGGGGTAAACGCAGGACAGTGTCTGGTTTCCTTCTGAGAAGTGCAAACCCCCAGGGCCTTCAATGGGCCTGAGCAGTGTGTGCCTCTCTCTGGCTCTGGACTCCCTGCTTTGCCCTGTGTCTGTCTAATACTGGCGCTGACTTCCTATCCTTTTGCATGATCCCCTACCTTCACTGGTATCCATCCTTTTCTGTCTCTTGATATTTCCAGCAAAATTCTCCCTACTGTTAACACCCACACAACAGTGTCCTCCAATGCCGGGCAGTGGTGGCACATGACTTTAATCTCAGGACTCCAGAGGCAGAGGGCGATGGATCCCTGAGTTCTGAGTTCAAGGCCAGCCTGGTCTACAGACTAAGTTCCAGGACAGCCAGGGTTACACAGAGAAACTGGTTTCAAAAAATAAAAAAGAATGTCCCTCAATAGGAGGCTCTTACCTGGGCTCCTCTCTCCTGAGGTGCTCTTTCCCCATAGGGAACTATTAGCTTAGATCAGCAGAGACCCTGGGCTGGGGATGTGGTCCAGCAGGGATCTTTGCCTAGCATGCACAAAGGCCTGGGTTCCATCCTAGCATGATGGAAACCGGGCATGGTGGTTCATGCCAATAACCCAGAACTTGGGGGATAGAGGCAGGAAGGTCAGGAGTTCAAGGTCATCTTCAGCTATACAGTGACTTAGGCTAGCCTGAGATACATGTGGCCCTTTCTCAAAAACAAAATGAATAAGCAAATAAAGGAGTGAGTAAATAAATAACAGTTACTAGAGGAGATGGTGGGGACACCTGAGTCTTAGCAACTTGATATATTTTTCTCTCTCTGTGTGCATGTGTAGACCCTGCAGGTCCCAGAAATATATTTGTTTTATTTTGTTAGACACAGAATCTCAGTATGTATCTGCTTGCTCTACAACTCACCAGGTAGCCTAGGCTGGCCCCAAACTCAAAAAGATCCTCCTGCTTCTGCCTGCTAGGTGTTCAGATTGCACATATGAGACACACTGCCTATCTGAACTCTGCTTTCTTAATGGAGCCAGGCTAAAACATGACAAATCAAGAACCAGGCCTATTTCCTTTTACATTAGCGACAAATCGTGGGAACGGATACCGTTTAGAAGAGTTTATAGAGATGTCAAACTAGGACCGGGTTTGTAGCTTGGTTAGTCCCGTGCTTGCCCAGCATCCACAAAGTTCAGTGAGAGCACTGCATTACCCAGGTGTGTGCCGCATGCCTGTATTCAAGCTGGAGCACCCGGGAGCTGGAGGCAGGAGGCTCACAAGTTCAAGATAGTCTTCTGCTGAATACTCTGAGATACATAGGACCCTATCTCAGAAATTTAAAACTAATAATAAAAGCAAAGAAGCAATCAAAATCTCACTTTTAGGAAATCACAATTTAGCCAGGCATGCTGGTGTGCACTGTTAATCCCAGCACCTTGGAAGGCAGAAGCATGTGCCTCTGTGAGTTCGAGACTTCCTGAACTACATAGGGAGACTGAGGGAACAAGAGTATGACCATCTACCTTGGAGACACCCCCATTCTGGCCTGAACAGAACCCGTTCTCAGTGATTAATCATAGCCTAAGAACCAACCCCACCCCTGTCCGCTCACGAGACTAACAGTTCCAATTTCCCTAAGTCAATGTCATGAAGTCAGCACAAGCAGCATTTCTGCGTGTCCTAGATTAACAACCCTGGCCAAACCCACCCTCTGCCCTCTGACCAGCCCTCCTCCCCGTCCCTGATAAAATCCTAGTCAAGCTCAGTCTCTCTGATGACTGAAAGAAGTAAGATAAGAATAATTTCCAGTACTTTTATTCCCTTAGTCCTGAGTCAAATGGATCCTGGTTACAAATCATCATGTAGGATCTAAGTTTTGTCTGTACAGTATGGTTCTCATAACTTCAAGGTTAACATTAGAAAGTTGGCTGTGTTTTCCTGAATGCAGCTAACTTTCCTGGGTTGGAGTTTTCACTCTAGTTCCTTCTCTAGGGCTAGGTTTGTGGATAGGTATTGTTTAAGTTTGGTTTTTTTTATGGAATATCTTGTTGATAGGCCATGCTTTGTTGGCACCCATGGGAGTCCTGCCCCCTTCTGAACAGAGGTGGGGAGGGGTGGATGGAGATGGGGGTCAGAAAAGACAAGAGGAGATGAAAGGGGAAGGGAAACTGATCAGGATGTAAAATAAATGAAAATTTTAAATAATGACAAGAAATATATGAACCTAATGGATGGGTATTTTATAATATATTCTTATATTCATAAGGAGAACTTAGCCCTATTATTAAAACAATGAGAGAAAAAAAAGTTGGGATGTTGGGTTCAGAACTTCTCCCCAAACTGCTCAAATAGTCTTCTCACAGGTTGAGTCACAAGAGGACATGATGCCTCAGCACGGCAGAATCCAACGCAGGTGGTCGTTCATTGCTATGATGTCCTGAGGACCCCAAAATGTTCCTCTGCTAACTTAGTATCCAAACGGTTAAAAACTTGAGGATAGGAATGCTCATAAGAAACAAACCTTCTAACATAATCACTCACTTATAATTAATTCTTATTGTTTTTGTGTATGGGTATTTTCCCTGTATTTCAGTCTACACATCACATGAGTGCCTGGTTTCCAGGGAGGCCAGATGAGGGTGTTGGATCCCCAAGACCTGGAGTTTCCCACTGCTGCCATGTGAAAACTGGGAATCAAATGCAGGTCCTCTAAAAGAAGAGCTGGTGCTCTTAACGGCTGAACCATCTCTCTAACCACATAACAGTCTTTTAAAGTTAGCCAAACACTGGCGGTGAGGGGCTAGGAATTGAACCCAGATCCTTGAGTCTTATAGGCATGCATTTTTCCATCATGCCATCCATGTCCCTGACCCCCTACTGCCCCCCACCCCAGTTCCTTCTCACCCCCAAACAGGGCTTCACTGTGTGGCAGTGACTGGCCTCAAACTGGAGTGCCTCCTGCCTCTTGCCTCTGCCTCCTGAGTGCGAGGATTATAGACAGGCATGCAGTATCACAGTTAGACCTTCTTTTCACGTCTACTTATTTAGTTCAGAGTCTCTGCATGCCCACAGGGTCTTTGGAGGCTTCTCAGAGTTCAAAATTCCCATATTGAAGATGCTTTTATTTCAACTGAGAAGTTAAAAAGTTTCAAGATGGAAACCATCTCCCACAGTGCTGGAAGCATTGGAAAGGAGATCCACTGTGGCAGGAATTGGTACTAGCAGGCCTGTCTAAACAACCCAGGCTTCTCTGCACAACTGAGGAGCTGGCGACTCCTCAGAAGGAGGACATTGGACTCAGGTCACGCTCACTTGGCTGTGTTTCCCGGTGCTTGGAGCGCTTGCAGTATTTGTACAATAGAAACACCAAGCTACAGACTCCAAGAAGCAGCAGAGCGAAGAGCACGTACAACGCCGTCTGTGCTTCTGTGATGCCCAGCATCAGCCCCAGGAAGGGCACTTCTGTCTTCACAGGGCTGGCAGTGGGTTCAGCATCTAGGAGAGGACAGTGGGGATCAGGCTCTGGCACTGTTAGCTACCAGATTGTAACAGTTCCAGAAAGGTCCTGCTGAGTCTACAGTCCAGAGGCTGCATAGTACTCTCCTTTCAAACAAACGCAGCAAGAAGGCTAATCGCTGTGCAGTCGGCATGGACACCTTTCACTATTTTGTTGTTTTTGTACTTGTGCACACCAGGAGGTTCATGAAGCAGCAGAGGACAACCTTCAAGAGGACACTTTCCACTTTGTACTCCTAGTATAGAACTCACTCCAGAGAGCTTTTACCTACTGAGTCATGAGCCCTCTCACTGTGCCCCTCCCCATATGCACATATCTTTTTTCCCCTGAGACTGGTGTCATGTGGCCCAGAAAATCCTCAAGCTAGCTAGGGAGCCATGGATGACCTTAAACTTCAATTCCACTGCCTCTACCACTCAGATGCTCAGACTGTAGGGCTATGCATCTGTATGCTGTTTGTGTGATACTGGGTATCATAGCCACGTGTAATTTTTAGCTTCCCAGTAAGTACTGGCCATACTGTTTATACAATCCTTAAAGTGACCTAGAAACTACCTGGAGGTGTCAGTCCTTCTCATTGAAGGTGCAGCAGCGACTTTGAGGTAGGACTGGAGGAATCTAGCTCTGCTCATTCCCACAGCAGGGCCCAGTCTCTAGGGTAAGACAGGCTCTGGAGAGACCTGCAGCAGCCCAAAGGTGCCTGGAGCACATGCTAATGAATGGAGGGGACAGAAGAGCAGGAGAAGGCCAGGAACTAGAGGAAGGTGGGTGGAAACAGCAGATCCCTCACACCCTTGATCACACAGTGTTGGTCCCTCCCAGGGCCACCTACCCTCTGGTTGCTGTAGACAAGGGTGAGGTCCTTGTGCAGGGTCAGGAAAGCCATTGCAGCTCACTACAGAGGCATAGAACTTGGCTGATGCCTTGTGGATCTTTGGCAGAGAAGGGTCTGAGCAGTTCACAAAGCGCACACCAAACCTCTCTGCAAAGCCTATGGCCCATTCGAAGTTGTCCATCACGCTCCATACTGTGTATCCTCGAAGGTCCACCTTATCCTGCACAGTGGCTAAAAATCATGCCGAGTGTGAACACTTTAGAAGCCGGGCTCATAGCTGTCCCCATTGTTCTGCTTTGTAGAGCGTGAGTTCCAACTGTGAGGCCCTTCCTGTGTGCTAGCAGGTCCTCTACAGTGGACATACGGGACCATTGG
Source organism: Myodes glareolus (assembly GCF_982192425.1). Lineage (NCBI taxonomy): Eukaryota > Metazoa > Chordata > Mammalia > Rodentia > Cricetidae > Myodes > Myodes glareolus. The sequence goes on along the minus strand of NC_142030.1, from coordinate 96,036,099 downwards.
TATCTTTCTACAAAGGCTCCGTTCTGAATGGAGCTTGGATAGCCTGAGCTAACCCCACAGCTTTCTTCTGTAGCTCGGGGATTGGTCTGAGTCAGGACCTTGAAATACCCATGGAGAGACAGGAGCGTTTAGAAGCAAAAGATCTGATCTGAGCTGTAGTAAGACCTCCTGTCTGTTCCCTTTACTGCAGGAGAGCCCGAGGTTTATATATATGTCACACACATAGTTTGTAGCTATGTGTCCATGTGAGTGCTGTGTGGTGCATGTGGAGGACAGAGATGAGCCTCAGGTTCTGTCCACCTTGTTTTTCTAGACAAGTAGGCTAGGCTACCAGCCAAAAAGACCAAAGGGTCCCCCATTTTCTCCCTCCCCAGTGCCAGGATTACAAACACCCACCACCACACCCAGCTTTCCACATGGTGTCTGGAATTGAACCCAGGGCTCACGGTTAAACAGCGAGCCCTTTCCCACCTTAGCTACCACTCCAGTGCTTCTACCTTGCAAACAAACAGCTCTAGAGCCACCAGACAACTCTTGTCTGCTCACAGAGGAAAGCAATGTGCAGAGATGCCAAACAGCAAGAAAGACTAGGGTCAGGAACGATCTCAGGCCAGTACAGGAAAATGGGTTTACTTGCTGTGGGTAGGTGAGTCTAGGAAGGAAAAAGACCTCTGATTCTAGCCTCAAGCAAAGGCTCAAAATCCTCTGAGCAAAGGGCCTTGTCATTAGTGTCCCCGAGGGGCCAGGCTACCGTCCTGCAGACACTGATTCTCCAGCAATGAAGGGGCTCACTGGGGCCAGGCAGTGAGGTGGGAGCTCTCACCTTTGAGGGCCTCATTGACGTAGCTGCGGAGGTAGTAGATCCTGTCGGTGTCATTGAGTTCTGGGTCCCCCCGTCTGGACACTCCATTCTCTGTGACATAAATTGGAGGGTTGTTGTATACTTCCTTCAGCCAGTTCAAGATCCTCTGGAAGCCAAAAGGGGTCACCTTCAGCCAGAAGGAGCCAGAGTCTGGCCAAGAGCTGTCTGCAGTGGTGGCCATGTCCCTGCAAATTCACAAGGTAAAGGAGATGTCTTGTTTATAATCCCTGGGGATGATCTTAGTTGTGGCATCTAATCTTCCCTGGATCCTCGAACTCTCAGAGACCTCCCTGCACCTGCCCCCCGAGTAGTGAGATTAAAAACATGTGTTACCATGTTCATCTGGAGAGCATGAGGCTAACCCCAATGCTGGGAGATGGAGATAGGTGGGTCCAGTCTGTACATCTGAATCAGTGAGTTCCAGGATCAGAGCGAGGCTGAGACCCTGGCTCCATAAAAGGGGTGGGGGTAAAAATGACATAAGAAGACACACAGTGTTGGCCTCTGTCCTCCACAAGCTCCTGGACCCACAGATGCACAGGTTAGTGCATCTGCACAGATATGTAATATATTAGTGCACATTTCTTATTGCACACATGGACACATAGAGAAATACAATCAAAATAGAAAAAGTATTCTGCCTGATCTGTGTCTTATGATCTACTACTGGCTTGTCCTGCCACTTGGGTACTCTATCTTTTTAAGAGACAAGCCCTGCCCATTTCCCCCTTCACAAGGCAAACAGATCTTCTGCCTCCTTCAACCTGTGCCCTCTCTTCCAATCCCTCTTCTGAAGTGACTGATTCTTCTCTCTCTCTCTCTCTCTCCATTTCTGTTCCATCTCTCTTTCCCTCTGTCTCTCTGTCTCTCTCTCTCTCTCTGTATCTCTCCCTCTCCCTCTTCCCCTTCCCTTCTATAACCCACTAAATAAACTCTATACCCAAACTCTCTCTGCATGGTGTTTCTGTGTGTCTCTCACCCGCCATGGTCTTCCATCTGCCTTGGACCCTCCAAGGCCTCGGGTGGTAGGACTGGCAGCCCCTCATGGCTTGACATTGCCCTGCTTGGGGCACCCGCCATGGTCTCCCACCCACCAAGGGGACCAGGATTGGCCTCAGGTCACCTGCCGAGGCCTCTGACCTGCTGACCCCTCCCACAGTCTCTGTCCTGCATGGGATACCCTTCGCTTTAGAGAATAACACTGTGATTTACACATCCTTGAAGAAGCCTTAATTCAGGATTTAAACATGAGAACACAGCAGTGTGAGTCACACACACACACACACACACACACACACACACACACACACACACACTTGCCTCTTCATAGCTGGCTGGCCACACTATTGCTCTCTTGTGTGGGATCTCACGAGCTCATCACTACCCTGTCTCCCACAGGTCAGCTGTTTCACAGGTAAGGCACCAGTTGAGAGCCAAGCACCCAGTCCCCTAATGCCCAACTCTCACTAGCTCCCCAATGTCTTCCTAATCAAGTTGTCCCCAGTGTCCATCAGATTCCACATCTGCTAGCTCAGAAAAATGAAAACCAGCCACGATAAGGTTCTGGATAATGAAATCTCTTCCTGATTAAATGCCATCTAAATTCATTTACTGAGTGATAATTGCTATCTAGAGAACAAAGTGCTGATCACAAAAATCCTTGTCCAGCAACAGCCTTTGAACAGGTATCTCATTCCATGTATCCAGCATAAAGCTCAGGGGTAAACCCAAGACAGTGTGTGTTTTCCCTCTGGGAAGTGTAAATCCCCAGGGCCTTGAATGGGTCTGAGCAGTGTGTGCCTCTCTATCTGGCTCTGGACTCCCTGCTTTGCCCTGTGTCTGTCTATTGCTGGTACTGACTTCCTGCCCATTTGATGATTCTAGCTTTTACTGGTATCCCTCTGTTGTGGGAGGCTTCTTGTTTGTTTCCTGGCTGCCAAGACTCCTGAAATAACCACCCAGAAACTGTATTAATTAAATCACTGCTTTTCCTATTAGCTCTAATAGCTTATTGACTAGCTCTTACATCTTAATTTAACCCATTTCTATTCATCTGTGTATCACCACATGGCTGTAGTTTACTGGTAAGTTTTCAGCAAGTCTGTTCCCGGCTGTTGCTACATGGTATCTCCTGACTCTGCCTTCTTCCTCCCAACATTCAGTTCAGTCTTTCCCACCTAGCTCTCTTCTACCCGATCAAAGGCCCAAAACAGCTTCTTTATTCATTAACCAATAAAAGCAATACATATACAGAAGGACCTCCAAATCATAAATGTGTGGTTTTGAAATGGCGACTTCCAGGTTCGTGATGTCAGCTCGAATTCTGACTCTTTCAGGAGGTCTGGCTATAAAGCATTTAAATGGGGTTTGTAAACACAGTGTTATAAACTGCTTAATGATGTGACATAGACCCGCTGCATACCTGGAACTGGGTGGTGTGCACGGCTGGCAGAGGTGGTGAACATGCCTCTGCCATGTTGGATTGAGTGGAGCCAGAAGGTCAAGCAGCCTTAGTCCTAGTAATGCAGCTTTGCATTTTAAGAAGCAGTCCTGGTCAGAAAAGGACTACAGAAATGCAATAAAGACAGATTCAGATAAAAATGAAAAAAAAAAAGACCTCAAAACGAGATACAGTGTTTTTTTTTTTAAAAAAACGTATATAGGCTTGGGAGAGAGAAGAAGAAGAATATAGAGAGCTATAAAAGGAAGTAAATGGTTTCTAAAAAATAAAACAAAGTCTTTAAAGAGGCAGAGTAAACTTCTAGAAAAAGTAATAAAGTAAGAAAAATAAGCCATATAAAGATGGAAAACACACAGAGAGTCTGGATTATGTGCATTCTTGTGTTTCCTTTAAATTTTTTGACTATGAAGGAGCTAAGTACAGAGAGACATTCTATTGTATGGACTGAAAAGCTAAACCAACATATGTGTTTTAATGGTTTCTTGACTTCAAAATTTGAGTTTAAAAATATGTTGATTTGGAAAAGAGGTTCCTCTTTTGTTTCCAGAAAAGATGAGAACCTGTGGAATCCTTCTAGACTAATGTGGTTTGATGGACCAAGACCACACAAAAGGTCTCTGTGAAAAGCCCCAAATAGACTTCGTCCAACAAAAAGCAGGAAGTAATTTGGAGAGACCTATATACAAATTCCCTAAATGATTGTTTATAAATGTTTGTTTATATTTAATGGAGGATACAATAGATAAGAATAATTTGCTTTGGAATAGGTCTTGGTCTATTGATACAAATTTTGGGTCAATCTTATTATATGTATATTTCTGCTCTTGATTAAGGTTTTGTGATTGTGCAGTTCATTTAAAAATGTAATGTATAGTTACAAAATACAAATTAATAGATAGTTATCTATAATAGTCAAGCGTGTAGTCATGTTAAGTTAGGGTTTCTAGATGTATAGAGATATATTTCAGTTAGATGGAATATCTTCAAACTTTTCAAAGACCAAAGGAATATGGCATTTAAAATATTTTAATATTTTAAATATTTTAGGACTGTTCATGACAATGAGATACAATGAGATACTCCTGGCAGCACAAATCTACTTCAAGAAGATGATGGACATTGAAGAGGCTCCAGTGGAGTTTGTGAGCTATTTGGGCAAGGAACTGCTCTTGCCTGGACTGCTTGATGGTATGCTGTATGAACTGGACACGCAGGACCCACAGAAGAATGACTGCTGAAGTTGTCTAAAGGTGAGACAGTCCTTTGGTGTTCCTGCTCCATGAAAGAGTCTGCCAGTCATTCTGCAGGACCCAGAAGAAAGGGCCTGACAAACTGCCAATATAGGCGGAACTGTCTTTGAAATTTCCCGTTTCGTGGAAAAGTCTGCCAGGTACTATGGGCCTGTGGGCTGAAGATGGATGCCCCAATGGTACAGAAGAACTTTGGTTGACTGCCCAGGCAGCAAGATGTCTCTGTCAATTCTAGAGTTTTGAATGTTGCTTACAATGTACTTCCTGTTAACTTAGGTAATATAGTATCCTTCTGAGGTTTTTGATAGAGTTAAAGAATAGATAGCTATAATTATAGTTTTCCTTAGTTATGATAAAAGATAAAGTAGATATAAATATTGTAACTATGATTCTTGCTTGATACCTGTTATATGTAATTTTACTATGTTAAAGTTAAACCCTTTTTTTACTTAGACAGAAAAGGGTAGATGATACAGGATGTCCTTCTGTATATGTGTTGCTTTCATTGGTTAATGAATAAAGAAAGATGCTGTTTTGGGCTTGTGATAGGATAGAATAGACCTTGGTGTGGAAGACTGAACTGAATGCTGGAAAGAAGAAGGTGGAGTTTGGGGATGCCATGTAACCTCTGCCAGGAACAGATGTGCCGGAAACTTGCCAGTAAACCAGAGCCACATGGCAATATACAGATTAATAGAAATGGGTTAAATTAAGACGTAAGAGCAAGCCAATAAGAAATTAGAGCTAAAGGTCAAACAGTGATTAAATTAATACAGTTTCTGTGTGGTTATTTTTGGACTGGCTGGCAGGGAATGTACAAACATCCCTCCTGTTCTGTCTCTCTATATTTCCAGTAAAATTTTCCCTACTGTTAACACCCATATAACAGTGTCCTCCAATGCCAGGCAGTGGTGGCATATGCCTTTAATCCCAGCACTCAGAAGGAAGAGATAGGTGAATCTCTGAGATCTAAATTCGAGGTGACCTGGTATACAGAGTAAGTTCCATGACAGCCAGGGCTACACAGAGAAAAATGGCTCAAAAAAATAAAAATAAAAAAGAGTGTCCCCCAGTAGGAGGCTCTTACCTGGGCTCCTCTCTCCTGAGGTGCTCTTTCCCCATAGGAAACTATTAGCTTAGACCAGCAGAGACCCTGGGCTGGGGATGTGGTCCAGCACGGATGTTTGCCTAGCGTGCACAAAGGCCTGAGTTCCATCCTAACATGATGGAAACCGGGCATGGTGGTTCATGCCAATAATCCAGAACTTGGGGGGTAAAGGCAGGAAGGTCAGGTCATCCTCAGCTATACAGTGACTTAGGCTAGCCTGAGATACATGTGGCCCTTTCTCAAAAACAAAATGAATAAGCAAATAAAGGAGTGAGTAAATAAATAACAGTTACTAGAGGAGATGGTGGGGACACCTGAGTCTTAGCAACTTGATATATTTTTCTCTCTGTGGGCCTATGTAGACCCTGTGGGTCCCAGAAATATATTTGTATTGTTTTGTTTGAGACAGAGTCTCAGTACGTATCTGTGCTTGGCCTGCAGCCCACTGTGTTGTCCAGGCTGGCCTCAAACTCACAGAGATCCTCCTGCTTCTGCCTGCTAGGTGTTCAGATTGCACATATGAGACATGCTGCCTCTCTGAACTCTGCTTTCTTAATGGAGCCAGGCTAAAACATGACAAGTCAAGAACCAGGCCTATTTCCTTTTATGTTAGCTACAAATCTTGGGAACGGATGCTGTTTAGAAGAGTTTATACAGATGTCAAACTAGGACCGGGTTTGTAGCTTGGTTAGTCCCGTGCTTGCCCAGCATCCACAAAGTTCAATGAGAGCACTGCATTACCCAGGTGTGCGTCGCATGCCTGTAATCAGGCTGGAGCACCCGGGAGCTGGAGGCAGGAGGCTCACAAGTTCAAGATAATCTTCTGCTGAATACTCTGAGAGACATAGGACCCTATCTCAGAAATTTAAAACTAATAATAAAAGCAAAGAAGCAAACAAAATCTCATTTTTAGGAAATCACAATTTAGCCAGGCATGCTGGTGTGCACTGTTAATACCAGCACCTTGGAAGGCAGAGGCAGGCGTTTCTGTGAGTTCGAGGCTTACTGACCTACATACTGAGACTAAGGGTCAAGAGCACGACCTTGGAGGCAATCTTCATTCTGGCCTGAATAGCACCCCGTTCTCTGTGATTAATCATAGCCTGAGGACCAACCCCACCCCTGCCCACTCGTGAGACTAACAGTTCCAATTTCCCTAAGTCAGTGTCATAATGGCAGCACAAACAGCATTCCTGCATGTCCTAGATTAACAACAACCCTGGCCAAACCCACCCTCTGCCCTCTGACCAACCTTCCTCCCCATCCCTGATAAAACCCTAGCCCATGGGAGAAGCTCAGTCTCCTCCTCTTCTCTGGTGACAGCCCTTTTCAGGTTGACTAATACACCTGTGCCACAGTCACTGAGCAGCCTCAAGCTCTTTTCCTCTTACACAGGCCTCATCTCAAAATAAATAAACACAATCACATTTCTCCCTAGGCATTACAGATGCTGCATCTACCTTGGTGAGTGCAGCCGAGGATGGGGTTAGTAGGAGCTCGGGGATATCTTCAGCCTTCAGGATCACAGAGAGCCTTCCTCCTGGAACCAAACAGGAAAGAGCAGTAGTTGAGGGGGGGGCTGAGCTTCTGAAGGGATAGCTCAGGACCATGACTTCTCTTTAGCAGCTGACAGAGTCCAGAAAACAAAGTGGCTAAAAATACAAAGTCTCACTAAGGGATTAGTTTGGATTTTATTCAGATTTTTTTGAGACACATTCTCATTGTGTGACCCTGGCTGTCTTGGAGGTCAGCTGGCCTTGAATTCACAGAGATCTACCTGTCTCTGCCTCCCAAGTGCTTCGACTAAACTTGTGTGTCACCATGCCAGGCAAAGAGACTGTTGTGTACGAATCAAGACCCACATGCAGAACACTTGGAAAAGTCAGCATAGAAAGAATTATCCCAAGGTGACAAGAGGACCCTTTTCCAAACTGGATTTAAAAGCAAGTTGCTTCAGGCTGAGGATGCAGCTCTGTTGGTAGAGAGCTCGTTCAAGTTCAGGGATTGATTGATTGATTGATTGATTGAATAGCTTTGTGATTGATTGAGTGACCAATTTCAGGGATTGATTGATTGTTGTATATGTTTGTGATTGATTGATTGATTTGAACAAGCCCAGAGATTGACTGATTGATTGAAGGAATGACAAGCCCAGGGACTGATAGCCAGCACAGCATAACCAGGCATGGTGGCACAGGTCTGTGATCTCAGCACTTGAGAAGGAGAAGCAAGCAGGATCAGAAGCCTGAGGTCATCTCTGCTATATCCCCAGCTATATCTCTGGACAGTCAGGACCAGAGCTGTCACCTAACACAAACAAAACCAAAGTCAGGGTGCTCTCCGGAACCTCTGTGTCTCTGTCCTCATTGCAGCTACTGTGCCTTGATGGGGAAACAAAGGAAACACTGATGTGTGCATGCGTTTTGTTTAGCTCTCCTGCAGCATGGTGACTGCTCTCAAGCTTGTGTGTGCACCACAACTGCCTGGAGAACAAAGGCAGGAAATACAGAGCTGCTGGGTGGGGGCGGTGCATGCCCTTAACTGTGGCACTTACAAGGCAAGGCAGAGACAGGGGGATCTCTGAGTCTGAGGCCAGCAGGGTCTTCAGAGTGAGTTTACAGGCCAGTCAGGGCTACAGAGAGAAGCCCTATCTTGAAAAAGTAAGCCAAACCAAACAAAAAAAATCAAAAACAAACTAAAAAGGACTTTAAGTTAATTTACTAAGTATGGATACATACACACATTCATTCATGTTGAAACTGTGCTTTTATTTGGAGCCCACAGAATCCCGGAACTCCTCTTAACTGAACCAGCTAACTGCTGGGACCAGAGAAGTGAGTCACTGGCATCTACATTTATTTGAAATGCTAGATCCTCTAACATTTGTGATATTGTCTTTCCATGCAGGCTGACTTTTCAGTCCCTATTACATGGTGCACACAATCCATATTTAGTAACTGTAAGAATATCAATCTGGGCTTCTGTTTTCAACAGAATTCTGTATTAAATTGAAATAGTTAAAAAATTAGTACATAATTAGTTTAATTTTCAATATTTTCCCCTCAGATGGCACCTCCTCAATTTCTTTTCTTAAGATTTATTTATCTCCCATGTATGAGTGTTTTGCCTGCATGAATGTATGTGTACCAGTTGTGTGCCTGATGCCTTCAGAGGCCAGAAGAGGGAGTTCGATCCTCTGGAATGGTTGTTAAGTCACCATGTTGGTGCTGGGAACTGAACCTGTACAAGAGTCCTATACAAGACTGACAAGTGCTCTAATCTGCTTAGTCAGCTCCACTCCCAACCCCATCATAAATGTGCGTTCGTGTGTATCATGACATATTTGGATGTCAGAGGACAATGGTGTGGAGTTCATTCTTGTCTTCAATGTTTTTATGGGTTCTGGGGCTCAAACCAGATCACCAGGCCATGCTTTTACCCTTGAATCTATCGTCCTAGCCCAAGACAGGGTTGTTGTTTTGTTGGGGGAGTTTTATTGTTCTTTATTTGGTTGTTTTTGATGGGCTTGTGTTCCATTATATGTAGGAGTGTGGATCTGATGTGGACATGTGCATGAGAGTGTAGATATTCTCAGAGACCAGAGGAGTCAAATCCCCTGGACCTGGAGCTACAGATGGTTGTGAGCTCCCTTACATGAGTGTTAGGAGCTGAATTCGGGTCCTTTGGAAGAGCAGCAAGTGCTCTTAACCACTGAATCATCTCTATGGCCACCCAAAACCATTTTAAAGTTATTTCTCCATGTTTCATTACATTTTGAGACAGAGTCTCACATTATAACCATGGCTGTCCTGGAACATGGTGTGTAGACCAGGCTGGCCTCAAAATCACAGAGATCTGCCATGTTGCAAAAGGAGCAGCAGGCCCCGTTCCCGCCGCCCAGTTCCCGGCTAGTTTTATATCTGAAATAATTATGTGGAAACTGTATTTATTTAAACACTGTCTGGCCCATTAGTTCTCCAGCCTTTTATTTGCCAACTCTCACATCTTGACTAACCCATATCTAATAATCTGTATGCCATCATGAGGTCATGGCTTACCAGGAGGATTCTAACCCATGTCCATCTTGGGCAGGAGAAGCATGGCGTCTGACTGCCTCTGCTTTCTTTCTCCCACAATTTTGTTTTGTCTATTATACCTATCTAAGCTGTTGTCCTATCAAAAGCCAAGACAATTTCTTTATTAACCAATAAAAATAACATATAGACTGATGACCCTCCTACATCACTGCCAAGTGTTGGGGTTAAAGGCATGACCATCCCACACACATACACCCCCAGTTATTACGAGTTTTCTAAGAAGGCACAGCTTTTAAAGATTCTCTAGTTGGGGGGCTGGAGAGATGGCTCAGCAGTTAAGAGCACTGACTGCTCTTCCAGAGGACCCGGGTTCAATTCCCAGCACCCACATGGCAGCTAACAACTGTCTGAAAATCTAGTTCCAGGGGACCTGACACCTTTACACTAATGCACATAAAATACAAAGTTAAATAAATCATTTTTTTTTTAAAAAAAGATTCTCTAGCTGGGCATGGTGATGCGAGCCTTTAATCCTGGCCCTCGGGAGACATGGAGATGGAGCTAGAATGCAAGGCTAGCCTGGTCTACGACGAGAGTCACAGGCCAGTCAGGGCTAAAAAGTGAAACCCTGTCCAAAAAACATCCCAAGGAAACATAGAATTTGTTACATTGTGATCTGCATAAGGCATCAATTTTGAGGGAGAGACTCTCAAAGGATGTAGGCACAACTCATGGCTTACAATGGTTTTACAGCAATTGCTTTTCTTAAATTACTTTTTATGTATTTAAGTGTTTTACATATGTGTATGTACATACACCATATCCATACAGAGCTCACAGAGGACAGGAGAGGGTGTTGGGTACCCTGACACAGGAGTTACAGAGGTTTGTTAGTTGCCATGTGGATGCTGGGACCCTGTGTCCTCTGGAAGAATTGTCAGTGTGCTGAACCACTGGGCCATAACAAGCTCGGGAGCTGCTTTTTAAATTAACTATTGTATACATATCTAAATACTGTTTATTTGTGTGGCCATTCAACAAACACTTTTTTTTTTGTTGGTGGTGGTCTTTCTTTTCTTTCCTTTCTTCTTTTCTTTTCATTCATTCTTTCTTTCCCTTTGTCCTCCTTCCTTCCTTCCTTCCTTCCTTCATTTCCTTTTTTACTTTTTGAGACAGGGTTTCTCTGTGTAGCTTTGGAGCCTGTCCTGGAACTAGCTCTTGTAGACCAGGCTGACCTTGAACTCACAAAGATCCACCTGCTTCTGCCTCCTAAGAACTGGGATTAAAGTTGTGTGCCACCACATTCTGGCTTTCAACAAACACTCATTAAACATCAACTTTATGCCAGACTTCCTTCCTGGCTTTGGAGTCAGTTCATCTTTTTTGTTTGTTTGTATGCTTGTATAACAATTCAAATTCTTGATAGTTGCCTAAATGAAGAAAGAAGAAAAAACAAAAAATCCCTCAAAGCTTAAATGTCTGCACATGAACCTAAGGAATTTCATGTACTGTGTTTGTTCCTTGTGTTTATAAATATGTAGGCTCTGACAGCGAGAAGTAATGTGTCTAATGGTGTTTCCTTCAAAGAATTGTGCGGAGAAAGCTGTTTGTTTTGTGAAGACAAAGGAGTGAAGGCTCAAGGCTGCTGCCTTGCTGGCCAGACAGGCAGAAGCAGAGTCAAGAGGGAGTCTTCTGCTCGAGACAGAAGGTACACCTTGCTTTATAAATGTCATCCTGAACTAGCCGGGTTCCTGGGGCTGGTTAGTGTTTATCTCATTTATTTATTTTGCTATTCATTTTGAAAAGAATTTCCCTATGATGTCCTTGCTAACCTGAAACTGCTTATGTAGACCAGGCTAACCTTGATCTCACAGAGATCCATCTGCCTCTGCCTTCAAACTGCTGGGTTTAAAGACTTGGGACACCAAGTCTAGCACCTGTTTAGGATTTAAGTTTTATTTGACATTGGACAATTGCTAACTTTCATAATCAAATATTATGACTGGGTGTGGTGGTGCATGCCTTTACCCGAGTACTTGGGAGGCAGGCCGATCTCTGTGAGATTGAGGCTAGCCTGTCCAGGGCTGCCAGGGCTACGTGGTGAAACCCTGTGTAAATGGAGACTGCTCATTCGCTTTCCGGCCATCCAGAGCCAAATGATCACACCGAAACTATATTAATTACCACACATTTTGACCAATATCTTAGATGTATTCCTGGATAGCTCTTTTATTAATCTATTTCTGTTAATCAGTGCATCACCACAAGGCTGAGGCCTACAGCTAAGGTTCTGAGTCCTTCTTTGGCAGCTACATGACATCTCCCTGACTCCACCTACTTTCTCTCTAGATCTCTATTCAGATTTTCCACCTGGCTTTACTCTGCAAAGCCACTGGCTGGAACACCTTTATTCATCAACCAGTAAAAACAACACATATACAGAAGTACATCCAACATCAACCCTGTCTCAAAAATACACTTTTTAAACTTCTGATTTCTCTGAAGGGCTGGAGAAATGGCTCAGAGGTTGGGTGAGCCCTTGCTGCTCTGGCAGAGAACCTGAGTTCAGTTTCTAACACCCACGTCAGGTAGCTTAAAACCACCTGTAGCAACTCTTGCTCCAGAGGATCTAAGACTGTCTTCCTGCTTCCAAGGGCACCTATATTGTTTGGCATACATTCACACAGACACACACTGACACATATACATAAATAAAAATACAAAAAATCTCAAAATAATGAGAATAAACTTTTTTAGAAGTTGTAATAAATAGTTGATAAATTTAACATTAGGAAAAGTCTTATAGAATAGAAAGTAAAAATATTATTAAAAGAATTAAAACCTGGAAGTCTTTAATTTCTTTCTTTATTTCTTCCTTGACCCAGGGGTGATTCAGTAGTTGACTGTTCAACTTCCATGAATTTGTTGGCTTCCTGGGGGTAGCACTGTTCTTGAATTCTAACTTTAATCCACGGTGGTCTGACAAGACACAGGTGGTTACTAATATTTTTTTGTATCTGTGGAAGTTTGCTTTGTTACCCAGTATGTGGTCAATTTTCGAGAAGGTTCCATGAGCTGCAGAGAAGAAGGTATATTCTTTCCTATTTGGGTGGAATGTTCTATAGATGTCTGTTAAGTCCATTTGATTCAATACCTCCAATAATTCTCTTAATTCTCTGTTAGGTTTCTGTCTGATTGACCTGTCCATTGGTGAGAGAGGAGTGTTGAAGTCTCCTACTATTAGTGTGTGTGGTTTGATGACTGCCTTGAGTTCTAGAAGTGTTTCTTTTACATAAGTAGGAGGCTTTATATTAGGGGCGTAGATATTCAGGATTGAGACTTCCTCCTGATGAATTGTTCCTGTTATGAGTATAAAATGTCCATCTCCATCTCTTCTGATTGATTTTAGTTTGAAGTCAATTTTGTTGGAGATTAGAATGGCCACGCCTGCTTGTTTCTTAGGTCCGTTTGCTTGAAAAACCTTTTCCCAACCCTTTACTCTGAGTAAATGTCTGTCTTTGTGGTTGAGGTGTGTTTCTTGTAAACAGCAGAATGTTGGATCCTGTTTTCGTATCCAGTCTCTTAGTCTGTGCCTTTTTATAGGTGAATTGAGTCCATTAATATTAAGTGATATTAATGACCAGTGGTTGTTGACTCCGGTTATTATTATTTTTTGTTTGTTTGATTAATAGAGTTTGTATGTGTCCCTTCTTTGAGTTAAGCTCGTGAAGGGTCGCTAGATGTCTGAGTTATTGTAAGCATTGCTGGCAATGTTGGACTCCTTTGGTTGCAATTTTCCTTCTAATACTTTCTGTAAGGCTGGGTTTGTGGCTGCGAATTGTTTAAATGTGTTCTTATCCTGGAATATTTTGTTTTCTCCATTGATAGTGAATGATAGCTTGGCTGGGTATATTAGTCTGGGTTTGCATCCATGGTCTCTTAGTTTCTGCAGTACCTCTATCCAGGACCTTCTGGCTTTCATGGTTTCCATAGAGAAGTCCGGTGTGAGTCTGATAGGTTTACCTTTATAAGTTACTTGCCCTTTTTCCTTTGCAGCTCTTAATATTCTTTCTTTAATCTGTATGTTTTGTGTTTTGATTATTATATGGCGAGGGGATGGTTTTTTTTTTTTGATCAAGCCTATTCGGTGTTCTGTATGCTTCTTGAACCTTCATAGGAATATCATTCTTTAGATTGGGAAAGTTTTCTTCTATAATTTTGTTGAATATATTTTCTGGTCCTTTGATCTGCAGTTCTTCTCCTTCTTCAATCCCTATTATTCTTAGATTTGGTTTTTTTATTGTGTCCCAGATTTCTTGAATGTTTTGTGATGAGAATTTATTGGATTTGCTGTTTTCTTTGATCAGAGCATTTATTTTCTCTATGGTATCTTCAGACTCTGAGATTCGTTCTTCCATCTCTTGTATCCTATTGGTTATGCTTGATTCTGTAGTCTCGTTCGTTTACCTAGATTTTCCATATCCAGCCGGCCCTCGTTTTGTGTTTTCTTCATTGTCTCCATTTCAGTTTTCAATTCTTGAACTGTTTCCATTACCTGTTTGATTGTTTTTTCTTGGTTTCCCAATATATCATTCATGGATTTACTCATTTCTTCGATGTTTTTTTTTTTATTTTTCATCCATTTCTTTACTCATTTCTTCAATCTTTTTGTTATACTTCTCATCCAGTTCTTTAAGGGAGTTATTCATATCCTGTTTAAGGGACTCTATTGCTTTCATAATGGCATTTTTTCCCGCTTCTTCTGAATTAAGAGGTTCAAGTCCTTCTATTGTAGGGTCATTGGGTTCTGGTGTTTTCATGTTGTTTTTTAGATTGTTGGAGGAGTTCTTGCCTTGGCGTCTGCCCATCTCTTCCTTCAAATGCTCTCTACTGGATCTTTTAGTACCAGGTCAGGTTCCCTTGTTGGGCAGGGAATTCACTGACAGAAGGCCTACCTTTCCTCAGGCAGTCTATTGAAACACAGGCACTCCCTACTACCGGGTTGTACCCACAACTCAGGCCCCGTGAGCAAGGGAGTTGCTCTGGGGAGATCTTGTGGCCCCAGAGGGAAGGGGGGAAGAGAGGAAGGTGTACCTGGATAAAGGCTGGGACGGGATTCGGGAGAGCTCCGCAGAGAGGAGTCGCCTCTGCCTGGTGACCAGATTGTCGAGGGGGGCGGGGAAAGGCTGAATTCCTCCTAGAGGAAGCCCTCTGGCCAGGGGAAAACTCACCCCTCCTCCAATGGAAGTCTGCTAGAAGTTCACTCTCTCTTGCTGGCCAGGAATGTGATTGAGCTGAGACAGGGCTTGCCTTTCCTCAGGCAGGCTCTCAAAGCACCGGAGCTGCCCCTGCCGGACTGAGCCCACAGTCCAGGCCCAGCGTGCAAGGGAGCAGCTCTGGGGAGATCTTGTGTCTCCAGAGGGGAGGGGGGGGGGAGAGGAAGGTGTACCTGGATAAAGGCTGGATAAATCACCCCTGGGTCAAGGAAGAAATAAAGAAAGAAATTAAAGCCTTCCTTGAATTTAATGAAAATAAAGACACAACATACTCAAACCTATGGGACACTATGAAAGCAGTGCTAAGAGGAAAGTTCATAGCACTAAGTGCCCAATTAAAGAAAACGGAGAAAGCACACATTGGAGACTTAACAGCACACTTGAAAGATCTAGAAAAAAAAAGAAGCTGATTCACCCAGGAGGAGTAGAAGACTGGAAATAATCAAACTGAGGGCTGAAATCAACAAAATAGAAACACAGAAAACAATCCAAAGAATCAATGAATCAAAAAGTTGGTTCTTGGAGAAAATCAACAAGATCGACAAACCCCTATCCAAATTAATCAAACGGCAGAGAGAGAACATGCAAATTAATAAGATCAGAAATGAAAAGGGGGACATAACCACAGACACAGAGGAAATTCAGAGAATCATTAGATCTTACTACGAAAATTTATATGCCACAAAGTTGGAAAATGTAAAAGAAATGGACATTTTTTTAGATAAGTACCATATACCAAAGTTGAACCAAGAACAGGCGAACAATCTAAATAGACCTGTCAGTCGTGAAGAATTAGAAGCTGTTATTAAAAATCTCCCTACCAAAAAAGCCCAGGACCAGATGGTTTCAATGCAGAATTCTACCGGAACTTCCAGGAAGAGCTAATACCTATACTCCTTAATGTATTTCACAATATAGAAACAGAAGAATCACTGCCAAACTCTTTTTATGAAGCTACAGTTACCCTGATACCAAAACCACACAAAGACACAACCAGGAAAGAGAATTACAGACCAATATCACTCATGAACATTGACGCAAAAATACTCAATAAAATACTGGCAAACCGAATCCAAGAATACATTAGAAAAATTATCCATTATGATCAAGTGGGCTTCATCCCAGAGATGCAGGGCTGGTTCAACATACGCAAATCTATCAATGTAATCCATCATATAAATAAACTGAAAGAAAAAAACCATATGATCATTTCATTGGATGCTGAAAAAGCATTTGACAAAATTCAACACCCATTTATGATAAAGGTGTTGGAGAGACTGGGGATACAAGGATCATACCTAAATATAATAAAAGCAATATACAGCAAACCGTCAGCTAACATCAAATTGAATGGAGAGAAACTCAAAGCCTTTCCACTAAAATCAGGAACACGACAAGGCTGTCCACTCTCACCATTCCTCTTCAATATAGTGCTTGAAGTTCTAGCAATAGCAATAAGACAACATAAGGGGATCAAGGGGATTCGAATTGGAAAAGATGAAGTTAAACTTTCGTTATTTGCAGACGATATGATAGTGTACATCAGCGACCCCAAAAACTCTACCAAAGAACTCCTACAGTTGATAAACACCTTTAGTAATGTGGCAGGATACAAGATCAACTCCAAAAAATCGGTAGCCCTCCTATACACAAAGGATAAAGAAGCAGAGAGGGAAATCAGAGAAACATCACCTTTCATGATAGCCACAAATAGCATAAAATATCTTGGGGTAACTCTAACCAAGGAAGTGAAAGACCTATTTGACAAGAACTTTAAGACTTTGAAGAAAGACATTAAGGAGGATACCAGAAAATGGAAAGACCTTCCCTGCTCTTGGATAGGGAGAATCAACATAGTAAAAATGGCAATTCTACCAAAAGCAATCTATAGATTCAATGCAATTCCCATCAAAATCCCATCAAACTTCTTTACAGACCTTGAGAAAACAATAATCAAGTTTATATGGCAAAACAAAAAACCCAGGATAGCCAAAACAATCTTATACAATAAAGGAACCTCTGGAGGCATTATCATCCCTGACTTCAAACTGTATTACAGAGCAACAGTATTGAAAACAGCTTGGTATTGGCATAACAACAGAGAAGTCGACCTATGGAATCGAATAGAAGACCCGGGTATTAACCCACAAACTTATGAACACCTGATTTTTGACAAGGGAGCTAAAGCTATACAATGGAAGAAAGATAGCATCTTTAACAAATGGTGCTGGCATAACTGGATGTCAACCTGTAGAAGAATGAAAATAGATCTATATCTATCACCATGCACAAAACTCAGGTCCAAATGGATAAAAGACATCAACATTAATCCGACCACTTTGAACCTGATAGAAGAGAAAGTGGGAAGTAGTCTACAAGATATAGGCACAGGAGATCACTTCCTAAGCAGAACCCCAGGAGCGCAGACAATAAGAGAAACAATAAATAAATGGGACCTACTGAAACTGAGAAGCTTCTGTAAAGCAAAGGACACTGTCAGTAAGACAAAAAGGCTACCTTCTGACTGGGAAAAGATCTTCACAAACCCTGCAACAGATAAAGGTCTGATCTCCAAAATATACAAAGAACTCAAGAAACTAGACACTAAAACTCTAATTAACCCAATTAAAAAATGGGGTACTGAACTGAACAGAGAATTCACAACAGATGAACTTCGAAGGGCTAAAAAGCACTTAAGGTCATGCTCAACCTCCTTAGCGATCAGGGAAATGCAAATCAAAACCACTTTGAGATATCATCTTACACCTGTCAGAATAGCCAAACTCAAAAACACCAATGATAGCCTATGCTGGAGAGGATGTGGAATGAGGGGAACACTCATCCATTGTTGGTGGGAATGCAAACTTGTGCAGCCACTGTGGAAATCAGTGTGGCGGTTTCTCAGGAAACTGGGAGTCAACCTCCCTCAGGACCCAGCAATTCCACTCTTGGGAATATACCCTAGAGATTCCCTAACATACTACAAAAGCATTTGTTCTACTATGTTCATAGCAGCACTATTTGTAATAGCCAGAACCTGGAAACAGCCTAGGTGCCCCTCAATAGAAGAATGGTTAAAAAAGGTGTGGAACATATACACATTAGAGTTTTACTCAGCGGTAAAAAACAATGACATCTTGAATTTTGCATGCAAATGGATGGAAATAGAAAACGCTTTACTGAGTGAGGTAAGCCAGACCCAAAAAGAGGAACATGGTATGTATTCACTCATAAGTGGATTCTAACCATAATTATTAAATTAAATAATAGGCTCATAGTCTTTGAGCCTATTATTCGTGATCCTAGAGAAGCTAAATAAGAAGATGAACCTGATGAAGATTATTTAGCTATCCGCCAGGAGGTAGGAAATAGACAAGAGTCCCAGGTAACCTCGGGTGCATGGGGGGGTGGGAGGGTTGTCAGAAAGGGAGAGGGTTAGAGAGAAGGGAGTAGGGGAGGATTGGGGAAAGATCGGGGGACTAGGATGGGGGGGAGGGAGGAAGGATGGATATGGGATCAGGCAAGTTTATACCTCAACTAAGGGAATCATTTTAGGGTTTACAAGAGACTTGATTATAAAGGGGATCCCCGGTCCAAGGAGAGATCCCCAGATGGTTCTCTGGACAGAGGAGAGGGTGCCTGAACCGGCCTTGGCCCACAGCCATACTGATGATTATTTTGCATGTCACCATAGAACCCTCATCTGGCGATGGATGGAGATGGAGGCGGAGAACCACGTTGGAACACGGGACCTAGCTCCCTAGGTCCAAATAAGAGGCAGAAGGAAAGAGAACGTGAGCAAAGAAGGCAAGGGCAGAGGAAACCTTCATCCGACGTTGGATGGCGATACAGATGGAGACCCATATTGGAACACCGAACTGAGCACTCCACGGTCCAAATGAGGAACAGAAAGATGAAGAAAATAAAAAAAGTAACCAGGACTGCGAGGGATGCGAGCACCCACTGATACAAGGGAACTGATATAATGAGAGTTCACCAAGGCCTGTTGGACTGGGACTGAACGAGGTCGTGATCCAACCAGATTCTCTGAATGTGGCTGGCCCGGAGCCTTTTTGAAAAGCCATTGACAATGACACTGGGACTTGCTTCCTCTGCATATACTGGATTTTGGCGCTCCAGTCTGTTTGGACTCTCACCTTTTCTGGACCTGGAGGGAGGGGGGAGGAACTTGAACTTCCCACAGGACAGGAAACCCTGACTGCTCTAGGGGATGGAGAGGGAGGAGGAGAGGGAGTGGGGGGACTGGGACGGTGTTGGGAGGAGGGGCTGAAATGGAAACTTTTATAATTTAATAATAATAAAAAAAAAAAGAATTAAAACCTGAATCCATAGGCAAATACTCTGTTCCGTCCTCAGAAGCCGTAGTTTTTATATGGTCATACTTGGAGTGGGAGAGATGGCTCATCAGTTAAGAAAGCTCACTCTGCTGGGCGGTAGCGGCATGTGCCTTTAAGGATCCCAGCACTCACACTCAAGAGGCAGAAGCAGGTGGATCTCTGTGAGTTCAAAGCCAGCCTGGTCTACAGAGTAAACTCCAGGTCAGTCAGGACTGTTTCACAGAGAAACCCTGTTTCCAAAAACAAAACCAAAAACAAACAAACAAAAAGAATGCTCACTGTGTGATCATCAGAACGTGAATTGAGATCCCAGCACTCCTGTAACAAGCCCGGAGTCCACCAAATGTCCAACCCAGCTCCAATCACGGAGCACACAGGACATGGCCTACACTGGCTGACTTCCAGGCTAGCTGAGACCGTACAGGCCCCAGGTCCAAAGGACTAAGTGGAGAGTGACAGAAGACACCCTGTGCCTTCTTCTGGCCTCTGTGAAGGTGTGCGTGCAGACATGTTTGCATATGCTCTCCACAGACACGCACAAATTAAACCTCTCTCTTCTTTTAATCTCAAAAGCAACTTCCAAGGGTGAGAGATGATGGTGGCTGGGTGCCTTGAAGGTACAGTCAAGGCAGCTCCCAACCCTGGCGGCTGGAACCAAACTCAGGTCCTCTGCAAGAGCAGTGAGTTCTCTTAACTGCTGAGCCATCCCTCCATTCCTGACTTTTACAGAATTATTAATCTTGAAATGTATAAGGAACTGGAGAAAATACATCCAAGTATATACTTACTAAGGATTTTATACCTGCACTACAAAAACGTTTCTATAGCTCAACAATGAAAAGATAACTCCTACATGGGAAAAGAATTGGGATAGTTATTTCTCTAAAGAAGGCACAGAAATGGCCCATAAGCAAGCCGGGTGTTAGGAATGTGCATATAAATCTAACCCTTGGGAATCACAATCATGATCCCTGCAAGGTTGAGGGCTACTATGTTTATATACGAAGTTTCAAACCAGCCTGGCTACACAGTGAAACTATATCACAAAAAGGAACAATCCAAAAGATTGCATATCACACTGCCAAGGATAACACAGTTTTGAAAGACAAAAGCAGTTTAGGCATGAAGTCACATGCCTTTAATCCTAGCACTCAGAAGCAAAGGCAAACTGATCTCTGAATTCAAGGTCAGAACAGCAAGTGCTAGGCAGGGTCTATACAATGAGACTGAAGAAAATCCAGTAAAGACAGTAACAAGTGTTGGTGAGGAGGAAGAAAATTTGGAGCCTCTCTACATTATGAATGGGTGATAAAATGGTGAAGCCATTTTAGAAAACCATTTCGTAATTCCTCAGGGTATTAAACAAGGAGTTACCAGGTGGCCCAGCACTCACTCTTAGATATATATCAGAGTGGGTTGTTGTGGTTAGGGTTACTACTGTGATAAAACACCATGATCAAGGAAGTTGGGGAGTAAAGGGTTTGTTTGTCTTTCACTTCCACAGCACAGTCCATTATCAGAGGAAGTCAGGACAGGAACTCAAACAGAACAGGAACCTGGATGCAGGAGCTGAAGCAGAGGCCATGGGTAGGTACTACTTGCTGGTTTGCTCCCTTATTGCTTGTTCAGCCTGCTTTCTCATAACATCTAGCACAGAATGGACTGGGTTCTCCCCCATTGGTTACTAACTGAGAAGATGTGTTACAGGTGGTTTTTATAGAAGCTTTATTGAGGGTCCTTCCTTTTGATGACTTTTGATACAGTTTGATACTAACTGGTATCAAGTTGACATAAAACTGGCCAATACAAATATTAAAATTGGGCCCACCCAAAAAACTATACATAAACATTCATGATATTCAAAAAAGCCAAAACATGGTCATTAATTTCATCCACTTATGAGGAGATTCTGCAATACGAGAAGAACCGAGAGAGCAGTGCTCTTAACCGCGGAGCCATCTCTCCAGGCCCAGGAATTCACTTTAAAAGTGTGGGCTTACGCAAAATCTAAGTGGCACATGAAATTTGATGACCTAAGAAGGAAGGTAGGAGCAATTTCTACTACTTTTTATTCCCTTAGTCCTGAGTCAAATTGATCCTGGTTACAAATCATTCTTCAGGGTCTAAGCTTTGTATGTACAGTATGGTTCTCATAACGTCAATGTTAATATTAGAAAGTTGCCTACGTTTTAATGAATGCAGATAACTCTCCTAGGTTGGAATTTTCCTTCCAGTACCTTTTCTAGGGTTGGGTCCGTGGAAAGGTATTGTTTAAATTTGGTTTTGTCATGGAATATCTTGTTGATAAGCCAAGCTTTGTTGGCACCTATAGGAGACCTGCCCCCTTCTGAACAGAGGTGAAGGAGGGGTGGATTAGGTGGCAGGGCAGAGGGGATGAGTGGGGACAGTAGTGAGGGAAATGAAGTTTCGATCATGATGTAAAATAAATGAAAATTTTAATCAATGAAAATACATTATAAAACCATGAAAACAATGGATAGAATTTTACAATATATTCTTATTTTCATAAGGAAAAACTAGCCCTATTATTAAAACACAATTTTCATGACTGAAAAAAAAGTTGGAATATTGGGTTCAGAACTTTTCACCAAACTGCTCAAATAGTCTTCTCACATGTTGAGTCACAAGAGGACATGATTCCTCAGCACGGCAGAATCCAATGCAGGTGGTCGTTCATTGCTATGATGTCCTAAGAACCTCGCAAGCTCCCCTGCCATCTTTTAGTTTCCAAATGGTTAAAAACTTTAGGATAGGAATGTGTGTAAGAAACCAAACTACAGACATAATCACTCTTACTTATTTTTAAATTTTTATTCTTTTTGTGTATGGGTAATTTTCCCAGCATGTATAACTGTGCATCACATGAGTGCCTGGTTTCCAGGGAGGCCAGAAGAGGGCATTGGATCCCCAATACCTGGAGTTTCCTACATGAGATGCCATGTGGGCATTGGAATCAAACTCAGGTCCTCTAAAATAACACCCGGTGGTCTTAATTGCTGAACCATCTCTCTAACCACATAACAACCTTTCAAAGTTAGCCAAAAACTGGGGGTGAGGGGCTAAAAATTGAACTCAGATCTCTGAATCTGATAGGCAAGTGTTTTGCCACCATGCTATTTATGTTCCTGACCTCTACTGCCCCCCATCCTTGTTTCTTCTCACCCCCAAGCAGGATTTTACTATGTGGTTGTGGCTGGCCTCAAAGTGGATCGCCTCCTGCCTCTGCCTCCTGAGTGCTAGGATTATAGACAGACACATAGTATCACGACTAGACCTGCTTTTCACTTTTATTTAGCTAGGCGTCTACCGTCAGACACTGGAATGAGCACACAGAACCACCACACACTTTAGTCTCTGCATTTCCACAAGGAAACATGTAGGCTTCTTGGAGTCCATTGATAAATTTTCATACTGAAGATGCTTTCTTTTATTTCAACTGAGAATTTAAAAAGTTTCAAGATGGAAACCATCTCCCACAGTGCTGGAAGCATTGGAAAGGAGATCCACTGTGGCAGGAATCGGTACTAGCAGGCCTGTCTAAAGAACCCAGGCTTCTCTGCACAACTGAGGAGCTGGCGACTCCTCAGAAGGAGGACACTGGACTCAGCTCACTTTCACTTGGCTGTGTTTCCCGGTGCTTGGAGCGCTTGCAGTATTTGTACAATAGAAACACCAAGCTACAGACTCCAAGAAGCAGCAGAGCGAAGAGCACATACAACGCCGTCTGTGCTTCTGTGATGCCCAGCATCAGCCCCAGGAAGGGCACTTCTGTCTTCACAGGGCTGGCAGTGGGTTCAGCATCTAGGAGAGGACAGTGGGGATCAGGCTCTGGCACTGTTAGCTACCAGACTGTAACAGTTCCGGAAAGGTCCTGCTGAGTCTACAGTCCAGAGGCTGTTTAGTATCTCCTTCCCAAAAGAGGCTTCCACCAAAAGAGGCTAATTGCTGTGGTCCCCTTCACTGCTGTGTTGTTTCTGTGTTTGCCCATACCATTATTATCATGTACCAGCAGAGCATAACATTCAGGAGGCCTCTCTTTCCACTTTGTGCTCCTTGTACAGAACTCATGCCATAGTGCTTTTACTGACAGAACCATGAGCCACCTCAGTGTACCCCTCCCCACCCCCGCACTCACCCTTTCTTGCCCTGACTCTAGTCTCATATAGATCAGAAAGTCCTCAAGCTAGCTAGGTAGCTATGGATGACCTTAAACTTCACTTCCACTGCCTCTACCACCTCGATGATCAGATTGCAGTACTGGCTACTATACTCTGTTTGTTTGGCGCTGGGTGGTATCATAGCCATGTAAGTACTGGTCATACTGTTTATACAATCCTTAAAGTGACCTAGAAACTACCTGGAAGTGTCTGTCCTTCTCATTGAAGGTGATGCAGCAACTTCAAGGTAGGACTGGAGGAATCTAGCTCTGCTCATTCTCACAGCAGGACCCAGTCTCTAGGGTAAGACAGGCTCTGGAGAGACCTGCAGCAGCCCAAAGGCACCTGGAGCACATGCTAATGAATGGAGGGGACAGAAGGGCAGGAGAAGGCCAGGAACTAGAGGAAGGTGGGTGGAAACAGCAGCTCCCCCTCACCCTTGACCCTGCAGTCCCTCCCAGGGCCACCTACCCTCTGGTTGCTGTAGACAAGGGTGAGGGCCTTGTGCAGGGTCAGGAAAGCCATTGCAGTGCACTATAGAGGCATAGAACTTGGCTGATGCCTTTGGGATCCTTGGCAGAGAAGGGTCTGAGCGGTTCACAAAGTTCAAACCAAACCTCTCTGTAAGGCCCGCAGCCCATTCGAAGTTGTCCAACACGCTCCAAACCGTGTATCCCCGAAGGTCCACCTTATCCTGCACAATGGCTGAAAAAGATGCCAGGTGTGAACACTCACATGAAGACCCTGTGTGCCAGGCCTCCTGAAGCCGAGCTCATAGTTGTCCCTACTGCTGTGCTTTGTAGAGTGTGAGTTCCAACTGTGAGGCCCTTCCTGTGTGCTAGCAGGTCCTCTACAGTGGACATGCGGGACCATTGGTATCTTTCTACAAAGGTTCAGTTCTGAATGGAGCTTGGATAGCCTGAGCTAACCCCACAGCTTTCTTCTGTAGCTCGGGGATTGGTCTGAGTCAGGACCTTGAAATACTCCTGGTGTAGGAGGTCCTTCTGCATTTGTGTTGGTTTCATTGGTTGAATAAAGAAGCTGCCTTGGCCTTTTGATAGGGCAGCCCTTAGGTTGGTGGAGTAGAAAGAACAGAATTCTGGGAGGAAGAAGACAGGCAGAGAGCCGCCCGCCATGAAGCTGCCAGGTCAGACATGCTCAAACTTTCCCAGTAAATCACAGCCTTGTGGTGACATGCAGATTATTAGAAATGGGTTGAATCAAGATGTGAAAGTTAGCCAATAAGAGGCTAGAGCTAATGGGCCAGGCAGAGATTTAATTAATACAGATTTCCGTGTGGTTATTTTGGGGGTTAAGCTAGCCAGGCTAGGAATGCAGTCCACTCATCCTACAACATATTCCTACCCATGGAGAGGCAAAAGTGTTTAGAAGCAAAAGATCTGAGCTATAATATAAGATATCCTGTCTGTTCCCTTGACTATAGGGAAGCCCGGGGTCTACATATATATCACACATATAGTTTGTAGTCTAGGCTGCCAGTCAAAGAGCCTCAGGGATTCCCAATTTTCTCCCTCCCAAGTGCTGGGATTACAAGCACCCACCACCACACCCAGCTTTCCACATGGTGTCTGGGATTGAACCCAGGGCTCACAGTTGTACAGGGAGCACTTTCCCACCTTAGCTACCACCCCAGTCCTCCTACCTTGCAAACAAACGGCCCTAGAGCCACCAGACAACTCTCATCTGCCCACAGAGGAAAGCAATGTGCAGAGACGCCAAACAGCAAGAAAGACTAAGGGCTTCAGGGGGAACTAACTCAGGCCAGTTCAGGAAAATGGGTTTACTTGCTGTCGGTAGGTGAGTCTAGGAAGGAAAGTTTCAGATTCTAGCCTCAAACAAATGCTCAAACTCCTCTGAACAAAGGGCCTTGTCCTTAGTGTCCCTGAGGTACCAGACTACCCTCCTGCAGACACTGGGGTCAGACAGTGAGGTGGGAGCTCTCACCTTTGAGGGCCGCATTGATGTAGCCGCGGAGGTAATAGATCCGGTCGGTATCATTGAGTTCTGGGTTCCCCCGTCTGGACACCCCATTCTCTGTGACATAAATTGGAGGGTTGTTGTATTCCTCCTTCAGCCAGTTCAAGATCCTCCGGAAGCCAAAAGGGGTCATCTTAAGCCAGGAGGAGCCAGAGACTGGCCAAGAGCTGTCTTGAATGGTAGCCACACCCCTGCAAGTTCACAAGGTAAAGAAGATGTCTTGTTTATAAGCCCAGAGGATGGCCTTGGTTGTGACATCTAACCTTCTGTGGGTCCTATTCACACAGGATTCCTCACATTAATTTAAATAGTTCCACAGGTCCCCAGCTCCTATCTCCTACTGAAAAGTAAATGCTACCACCAGAGAGTGGGTCCCCGTGCAATTGCTGTGATCTGAACTCAGGACCTCTGGAAGAGCAGCCAGTGTTCTTTACCACTAAACCCTCTCCCCAGCTTCATGTAAGAATATCTTATTCTCGGGCTGGAGAGATGGCTCAGTGGTTAAGAGCATTGCCTGCTCTTCCAAAGGTCCTGAGTTCAATTCCCGGCAACCACATGGTGGCTCACAACCATCTGTAATGAGGTCTGGTCCCCTCTTCTGGCCTGTAGGCATACATGGAGACAGAATATTGTATACACAATAAATAAATATTTTTTAAAAAAGAATATCTTATTCTCATTTCTCAGTGTTTCCTCCATGCATTTATACTGTTTATAAAGCACAGATATAATTGTTTGGCCTTTGTATTGAAAAACGAAGCCAAGGACATATATTAGGGAAAGCAGCTGGGAGATGCAACATCACATGGCTGTCACGTGCTGTAGCCATAAAGCAAATCCAGGTATACAGACCATCAGGTATGTTCTGAGGATGACAGACCTGAATCTACACTGGGAAAAGAGCACTTCCCTCCCCAGGTGTCCTGTTGTTTGTCTTACCTGTCTGCATCAAAGGAAGAGATGTTAGCAGGATAGTCGAAGTTGTAGGCGAGGACTGTGGTGTAGTGGTTGAACCCGAAAAAGTCAAAGGTGCCGTTGATCCTCTTCTTCTCGCTCTCTGTAAATTCAGGAAGCCTGGGAAGAGGGAGTCATTAGGGGAAGAATCAGGAGGAATCACACTTTGAGGAGAGACTGTCTGGACACGGTAGGGGCACTCGGAACTCCAGACACGTGGTTATGACTAGAGCAGCTCCCACAAAGGGAAGCTCTTCAGGTGATGCTCCTGCCTGCTGCTACATCCCTTCTCCTCCCCAAAGATCCACTCTGCACACTGGTCTCACTGTCCTGGGTATGCTACCTGCATCCCCCACTCCCGTCCATTACCTTCAGACATTCTGAGTTTTATTATGTAAGATAGGTTTGACAACCAAGCCTGAATCTGAAGTAATTTCTTCTAACTATTCCTTTATGCTCTTAATTTAGTCTTTGTCATACGTGTCCTCCCAGCTCACACTTGGCTCCTCTCTTTTCCTGGGCTTGCTTCATTCAGGAGCCCTCTGCTGTCTGTCCTTACTAATGGGGAGTTCTGAGAACTGAATGTTGGATTGTGGACTTCCGTGTCTGATTGATTATTTCACTGACCTGTGATCTCAACCCCTGCTTCTCTCTCTGGAGTCTGTAATGGCCCCTCAGCTGTGGCCTCAAGGCCATGTCCCTGTCCAGCTTCCCTGTGGCCCTGCCCTGCAGCAGGCTCCTCTCAGCTCTGCTGTATGTATTCTGCTTAGTCTTCCTCTGCCTGTACCAGTAGTTCCGAGACACAGGGAGTTCTGCCCTTCCAAGGTTTTGTGGTTTTTTTGGGGGGTGGGGGTGGGGGGATGCTTGCGCGGGCATGCATGGTTTTTTAAGACAGGGTGTCTCTTGCCCTCTTTTTCCAGGGTTTCTTAATCACTCTCAATCACTCTTGCCCTGACTTTTACTATTCTTTTTAATAATAAGAGCACCTTTGAAGCCTTAACTTCTAGTTTCTGCTCCCAGGAAGAGAGCAGAGCAGGGAAGCAGGGATGCTCTGTTGTACACCACTCCCATCTGCTGGCCGAGTGACAAAAAGCACGTGCCTGACAGTCCCCAAGCAATGGCTTTCTCTCAAGAGCAGGGCGAACTAGGCAACTCGTTCTTGAGCAAGGCAGTGGGGTTACTTAGGACCACGTACTCTTGGGACAGTTTCCATGGCTACCCTGGAGAACAATAACATTAATATTGACTGTCTCATCAGGCACATTCCCGGGTCAAGCTTGAGCTTAGTTTTCTTTTATTTTAATTTAAAAAATTTCTTTCTCGGGCTCGAGAAAAGTCTTAGAGGTGAAGAGCATGGGCTGCTATATCTGAAGTCCTGAGTTCAATTCCCAGCAACCACATGGTGGCTCACAACCATCTAGAATGAGATCTGGTGCTCTCTTCTAGTGTGTACGTATGTATGCATACAGAACACTGAATATATACTAAATGAAATGATAGCTTTTTAAAAAGAATTGTTTCTCCCACAATATGTTTTAAATAGATTTTTCCTTCCTCGATCTATACCCAGATCCTGTCCACCACCCTGTTCACCCAATTTTGTTTTTTTCTCTCTCAATCAAAAACAAAAATAAAACAAAACAAACAAAAAACCCAAACATAGATCAGTGGCTCACTCAGTCTCATCAGAAGATTGTCTTATGAAGTAGATGGGAATTAACAAAGAGCCACAATTGAACAAAACACAGAGTGGGAGACTTTGGAGCACTCTATCCTAAATGGTGTCTTCCTCAAACCTGCCTTCTATGTGCAGAAGAGGAGGTGGGAAGACTGTAAGAGTCAGAGGTGATGGGTGACCCTAAGTGTCTTCCTGAGTTTTACAGATGCTATCACATGCCATCTTCATAGCAAGAACACGAGTTCTAGGCACAGGGCCCTTCCTGGCACTGACACTCACACCGTTCAATCACCGCTGAGGACACAGCACTGACCTTGACTTGTTGAGGCCCTCCGCCAGGCTCCTTTCAAGGACCCGTGTCTTCATCACCTCCGGGTAATCTCCGCTTTTGAAGATGGGGTGTGCAAACCAGGCTCCCATGAACTGTGTGAGGGTAAATCACTGTTGAAACTGACATGGGCACCAGCAGGCTAGGGGAGGCTGTACCATCGGGGTCACTCTCTCCCTCCTGTCAGGGCTCTTCACTGTTCCCTGCTGGCCTCTGCTTACTATACTACAGACTTCCAGGGGCTGTATAAGCACATCACTGTTCTGAGAATTAGAAACTAGGGGCGCTGGAGTTCCTCAGAATTTAAGGAACTCTTGGCACCCAGAGGTGATGGCTACAGCCTCCTCTATAACCTACTATAGGGAAAGCAGGGGGTTAGAGTGGAGGAAGTTACCATCAAGTCAGTGCTGCATCCAGTGAGGCCTACACATGACAGGGTCTCACTGTAGCACAGGCAAGCCCCAGACTTGCTATGTAGCCAAGGATGCCCGTGAACTCCCGATCCTCCTACTTATGCAGAGCTGACGACAGAACCTCAGGCTCCATGCCTGCTAAGCAAGCACTCAACCAATGAGTTTTCTTGTTAAATTATCATCACCACTAGCTGTGGAGGTGGTGTTGGTGGCGGTGGAGGTGGCAGCAGCAGCTGTGGTGTGTGCATCTGTGTGTATGAGGTGGAGTGGGGGCGGTGCCATGGTGGACAAATGGAGGTCAGAAGACAACTCTGTGGAGTTTCTCCTCTTCATCCTTCCTTCTTTTTAAATTTATTTGTATTTTATTTTCATTCGTTTTGCCTGCATGTATGTCTGTGTGAGGGTGTCAGACCCCAAGAACAGGAATTACAGACACTTGTGAGCTGCCATGTGGTTACTGGAATTGATCCTGGGTCCTCTGGCACAGAAGACAGAGCTCTTATTTGATGAGTATTTTTCCAGCCCTACAGAAAAACTGATATTTTTCCAGATTTTTTAAATGTGTATGAGTACTCAGTCTGCATGTATTTCTTTATGCGAGAAGAGGGCAGCAGATCACACTATAGAAGGTTGCAAACCACCATGCCGTTCCTGGGAATTGAATTTAGGAACTCTAGCAGAATAGTCTAGTGGCCGTAATGGTAAGCCATCTCTCCAGCCGCATCTCCTTCATATTTACATGGGTCCTGAAGATAGAATTTATGTCAACAAGTTTGGATTGGCAAGGACCTTCAGTCACAGAGTCATCTTGCCAACCCATAGACAATTATTTTAAGACTAAAAACTCAGTCACTCACTGGAGAGAAGGTACAATTGTCAATGAAAGTTGATGCTCTCCAAAGGACCCAAGTTTGGTTCCCAGTAGCCTAGTCATGTGGTTTGCAATCATTCCCAAATATTTGATGTCCTTTTCTAAACTCCACACGCTCCTGCACACCCAGTCACGCATGCATACACAGAATTAAAAGTAAAATAAATCGGTGGTAGTGGTGCAAACCTTTAATTCCAGCACTCTGGAAGCAGAGGCCGATGGATTGCTGTGAATTCAAGTTAGCCTGGTCTACAAATTGAGTTCCAAGATAGGCGGGACTACACACAGAAAATGTCTTCAAAAACTAAATAAATAATTTTTTTTAAAAAACCTCTGTCTTTTATAACTCATCCCCTTTGCTACAGCAAATCTCTAAGTAAGAAACATTTAGTTCACAAATGAAAGACCTGAAGAACAAAACAGTTAAGTGTTACCCACAAGCACAGAATCAAGTAAGAGCAAAACTGGCTTAGATCTAAACTTTTGATTCCTGGTCTCCATCTACTTCTTTCAGAGCACAGTGGGAGAGAAGAGAGCCAAGAAGAGATGGTACCCAGAGGACACACCTGGACGTTCCTCCTGGCAGCCTCCACGTCCTCCTGCTTGGAGGGATCCCTGGGCTCAGCCCAGTCACAGTTGATGGTGATGGAAATCACGCCTCCCTGGCTGGCACGGTACTTGTCATTGTAGAGATGCCAAGCCTCAGCGTGAGCCTTTATTAGGTTGTGGCCGACAGTGTATGGAGCCGTGCCAGGCCTGGAGGAGATTCCTGGAAACACACACAGGAATGTCAGCAGAAAACACCGTCCTCCCTGTGTATGGGAAGAGGGGTTTGACACCTGGGAGACTGGCACTCCAATCCCACATCTCCTTCCTACTGGAGGGCAGACAGTAGTCAGCCTCATAGTGCCTTTCCCAGGAGAACAGGCAGCAAAGAGTGCTTGTAAGAAGGGAATGGATTGTTTGTGGGCAGCAGCCAGCAGCACTCTGGCTGAGAGAAGGTACTTGATCTATGGTGGCTTATGTCCCCTCCTCTGGTGGGACTTCTACTATGACGTATGCTCAGTAGACATCCTAGAACTCTAGGGGACACCATGAAGTCAGGACTGGAGGACACACCCAAGGGAGACAATAGCCACATCAGGAGAACAAGTGCTCAAATCAAAGTGCCAACTAGAGCCACAGAAGATGCCTCTATCTGTGATTTGAGAAATACCTCCCAATCCATTTCAAGTTTAGTGTGTGTGTGCAGGAGCAAGTGTGTGCAGGAGCAAGTGTGTGCAGGAGCAAGTGTGTGCAGGAGCATGTGCTGACATGTGTGAGTGTAGGTGGAGGCCAGAGGACAGCCTTAGGTATCATCACAGAGAGACCATCTACTTTTCTGTGACAGGATCACTTGTGGACCTAAACTAGGCTAAACTGAGGGACATGGGAACCCCAGAGGGTCACCTGACTCTGCCTTCTCAGGGTTAGGGTTACAAATGTGTCACCTTAACTGGTTTTACTGTTTGTTTTGTGTTTTGCATGGATTCTGGGAAGAGAATTCAGACCAGACTTGCATGGGAAGTCTTTACCAACTGAGCTCTCTTCCAACACCTGTAGAAGTGGGGACTCCAAAACACTGCCTGGCCATGACTTCTCATGTGAGCAGGATCCCAGGGCTTTACTGT
Organism: Myodes glareolus; assembly: GCF_982192425.1. Lineage (NCBI taxonomy): Eukaryota > Metazoa > Chordata > Mammalia > Rodentia > Cricetidae > Myodes > Myodes glareolus. Next base: position 96,004,657 of record NC_142030.1, on the reverse strand, counting down.
GCTAAGAATATCATGAGCTAAGCAGCTGAAATGTTGGACTTAGGACATTTACCTGGAGCATGCACCCCACTGGCATAGCCATGAGTAGCAAAGACAGAGGGCTCATTCAGTGTGATCCAAAACTTCACCTTGTCCCCCAGCCTCTCGAAGAGCACATCTGCATACTCCTTAAACCGCTGCACAATTGTCTCATTCTCCCAGCCCCCGAAGTCATGTAGTGCCTGGGGCAGGTCCCAATGAAATAGTGTCACCTGCGGGGAAGCCAGATCAATGTTGAATCCACCATCTCCTCAGGAAGCCAGCGACATGAGACATGCAAGGACACTCACACGGAAAGGTTCAGGGAGTTCTGAACATTCTCCACGACAGAGAAGAAAACATTTCAGTCTCTAACTCTGCACCATGTGAATCTATGGACAATTCAAAACCCAAGTTACAAAACCATTTAGGTGCTTGGGTGATGGCTCAGTAGGTGCCTGCCACCAAACCTGATGACCTAGGTTCAAACTCCAGAATCCACACGGGGGAAGGAAAGTGGTCACTCCTATATAGATTTTCTCTGATACACACACACACACACACACACAGCACGGTGGTGCACACCTGAAAGTCTAGACTATAAGGTGTGGGATACAGAACAGAAGTTCAAGAACATCTCCAGCTACATAAGGAGTAAGAGGTCTGCAGGGATATTGGAGGCTTTTTCTCAAATGTAGATAAATAGATAAATAAATACATAAGACCCTATTTGATAAATAAATAAATATGAACAGCAGGCAGCACACTTTAAAAATATATAGAGTAAATGAATAAAATAAAATCCAAGCACTTGTTTGTATAATAAATGGGTTCCTCTGACCCACTGCCTCCAGGGACCACCCTCACCTGTGGTGTGATGCCAGCAGCCAGCAGTGCATCTATCAATCGAACATAGTAGTTGAGGCCAGCTTCATTGATGAACCTGGTGGTTCCGTCTGGGAGGACTCGAGGCCAGGAGATGGAGAATCGATAGTGGGACACACCCAGGTTCTGAAGGGCCACCACGTCCTCAGCAATCTTGTGGTAACTGTCACAATTCAAATTGCCATTGTCGTCATTCTCAATCTTCAATGGTGTGTGGGAAAATGTGTCCCAAATACTGAGTCCTTTGCCATCTTCTCTCCAGGCACCTTCGATCTCAAGATGACAAGAGGTGGTCTAAGCCATCTGACCAAATACATTCCCTTCTGCAGCTCCCTGGGGAGCCTTCTCTGCACACCCTGCCGCCAGTTACTAAAGTTGCCCTGCACATATGGCAGCATCACACTGCACTCTGCTACCGTGATGGTTTCCCATTTCCACATGCGGTGTAGGCACGTGTGTGTGTGTGTGTGTGTGTGTGTGTGTGTGTGTGTGCCTGAGTGCATGCATGTTTGTTTGTGTGTGTGTGTGTGTGTGTGTGTGCGCGCACACGCACACACTGACCCATGCATGTAAAGAGAGACAGAAACAGAGAGCTTCACACAGCCTAGGCTGGCTTTGAGCTCTCAGGTAACAAAGGAACCGAGTACTCTACTGAGTCACATTCCCAGTTCCAGAATGGGTATCGCATTTTAGTTTCCCAATTAATGCTGGCAGTGGGGTCTGGCATATGGTGGGTACTCACCAAAGGTGCTGCGTGAACAATTTCACATCCCCTATCACCTCTAAGTACAGTCAAGAAAACTGCAAGGATACTGGTGTGGAAAGTATTTGTAGTCCAGACATACATGGCTGTTTCTATGCCTTCCTCCTCCTCTCTAACTCTCTTCCAATAAGACTTTGGAGGACGCCCATCTGTGGTGTTCAGTGGGTAGATAGGTACCACCTTTGTAATTCACTTTCAAACATTTCAGCAAATATGGTGGGACAGCAAATACGGTGTCACAGCTGAGATGGTGCTGGCATTCTAGCCAATAATGAACATCCAGTGCTGGCTGGGAGAGGGCGGAGTGGAGCCAGCAGGAAACAGCCATAGGAACCATGTGTGTGGAGGTGGAAGAGGCCAGGACCAAAGGGACTAGCCTAGGCTGCCAGGAGCTAGATTTATATATATCCATTAGTGTAGAGAGTTATTCACAGGAGAAAGGAGATGCAAATATGGAAAATGAAAGGGCTAGCATTTCCTTATAGATTTGAACTGGACGTATGGATATGAACTCACGACTTTAAATATACAAAGTGTGGGGTTGGGGGATGTGACTAAGTTAGAAAAGGCATTGATTGCCATACATGAGGCCCTGGGCTCCATCCCCGGCACTGCATATGCTGAGAGTATTTAGGCATGCTAGTAAGCCTGATATTTGAACAGTAGAGGCAGGAGGGTCAGAAGTTCAAGATCATCTTGGGCTACAGAGTGAGTTGGTTTACATAAAACCCTGTCTCCTGTATAATTAATTAAGGAATGCAAAGTGGGAAGGGTCAAGGGTAAAATGACAGAAAATATGTGTGGGTCCATCCATGTGCTGTGCAGTTCCGACTGCTGAGAGGACCTACAAGTTGGAACAATCCAGGGGCAGAGAGGACACCAGAGAGGACGACAATTGTTGGCTGCTGTGTAAAACAGCTGGGTCTCACCAGAGAAATGGCCGCTTAACAGCTGGGGAGGAAGAGGAACAGAGGAGCCCACTGTGCCCGAAGGGATAGGAAGTCAGACTGGGGTGAGACTCAACTGGTCGAGGCTTTTCTAGCATGCGTGGACCCCAGGCTATCCCATCCCCGCACTGAGAAACCAGGCCTAGCGCTGCACACCTGTAACCCCAGCATTCAAGGAAATGGAGGCAGAATGGTCAAGAATCCAAGAATATGGGCTGCTCAGTAATTCAATGCCAGCCTGATCTGTATGAGACCCTGTCTAGAAAAAAAAAAATGGAAAAAGTGGAGGAGGAAGAGAAGAAGAGGATGAAGAAAGGCGGAGCCCCACGCCCGCTGATGGGTCACCATGCCTGCACTGAGCACACCCCTTGCCCTCTCTCTTTCATCTTTCCTCTTCCTGAGGAAAGGGAATCACGGCACCATATGTTCTGTGTTTACCTTCCTGGTCATGAACTCAGTAGCAGCCCCAGGTCAGAGCATCAGAAAATGCCCAGATTGACCCCAGCACCAGTTAGGTCAGCTGACGCACAGATGGAGCCTCCAGGGAGATTACATGTTTGCATGCTCTTCCTGAACCTTCTGTCATGGCTCTACCTGATCCATCTGGCCCTTCAAATGTCCATCTCAGTCCTTCACAAGATCTACAGACACCTAGGAAACACATGTCTGGCCAATCTATAAAGAAGTTTCTAGACTGAATTAACTAAGGAAAGAAAAATCACCCTTAATGTGGGCAATTACCGTTCAGTGGCTGAAATTTACCGAATAAAACCGAGAAATTGAGCTGAGCACCAGAACCCACGTCTCTCTGCTTCCTGACTGAAGATGCCATGTGACCAGCTGCCTCACCTGGCTGCTGTCAGGACTTCTCCTCATCCTTAAACTGTGAACCTGAAATTCTCCCTTCCCTCCATAAGTGGCCTGTGTCAGGTATCTTACCACAGCTACTAGACAAGTAACAAGCCAACCTTACCCACAGGGATCTAACTGACTTTGGGGTCTGAGGACCTGGATCCTCACGCACACGCACACTCATCTGCGCAGGTTTGCTAGTGGCTCTGGCTTGTGTGCTTCCAGTCCTGTGCACATGCTTGGGCCCAGCAGCCTGTAGGAAAGTGAGCTCATGGCTCCACACTCCTCACCTGATATGCAGCAGAAGCCGCACTCCAGATGAAGCCCTTGGGGAACTCTCCATACAGGAACTCGTCCTCCTTGACCAGGGGCATGCCATTGTTGGTAATGACCTCTGTGTAGTATCTGGCTGAGGCTCTTGCTGTTCGAGGCCTGGTCACATTGTCAAAGTCAACATGATACAGTCCAAACTTGACCGTGTAGCCTGACAGCCACTCGAAGTTGTCCATCAGCGACCAGGCAAAATACCCTCGAAGGTCCACACCATCCAGCCTGTAGGCTAGGATATGCCAAAGAGAGGAGAAGAAAGCTTTAGCCAGTAGGCAGGGCTCTCGAGAAGCCCGGTCCTGTGCTGGTACTGGACTCCAGGCTATGCCCTATGCTAAACCATGCACGCGTGCAGTCACATGCTTCCTGAGAGTGGAACATGTCACCTCATCACTCGTACTTTTTGCTTTTTATTGTTTTGCTTTTGTCTTTTGTGGGTTTTTTTTTTTCCAGACAAGGTTTATCTGTGAAACCCTGGCTGTCCTGGAACACACTTTGCAGACCAGACTGGCCTCGTACTCAGAGTTCACCGAGCTCTTCATCCCTAGCCGCACAATTAAATCGTACACCACCACCACCACCAGTTTTCAATCTTACTTTTCCTGGCCTGAATGACCTTACAGCAAGTGTTATTTGTTAAGGTAAAGGGATAAGCCTCAAATTCAAGGGCCTCAGCCCGCTTTGCTGGTAAGCACACAAGTGTGAATTTCTTGATATCATGTGAAACATTTTGAGACAGATCCCAGGTAGCGCAGGCTGGTCTTGCACTCACTCTACAGTCAAGAATAAACTTGGATTATTTTCTGCTCCTCCTGCCCCTACTGCTCCAGTGTGGGATTGCAGGTGTGTACCTTGCCCACTCTAGGGCTGGGAGTGCAGCCTGGGGCTGTGTATTCTGGGCAAGCAGTTTACTAACTGAGCTTCATCCCCTGCTCTAGAAGTGGGAACTTTACCTTTTTATGTAAATCTCTGTGTGTGTATGAGTGAGCAAGTGTGTGTGTGTGTGTTTGTGTTTGCGTGTGTAGGCTAGAACACAACCTCAGACATTATTTCTTGGGCATCACTCACTTTTCTTTTTCAAAGCCTCTCAGTTGACCTGGAGCTCACCAAGTGGGCCAGGCTGGTGGGCCAGAGAGCGCCAAGAATGCACCTTTCTGCTTCCTCGGCACACAGATTACAAATGTACCAAGCCTGATGTTTCCCTAGAAAATGGACTCTGATCCCTATGCTTGCAGACAACACTTTACTGAGCCCTAGCCCAAGACCAAAAGAGAGATGTTCAGAGTGCTTGCCAGAGCATGGGACACATGACAGACCGAGGACAGGGAAACTGGACACAAGAGAGGCACAGGACAGCGAGAATGGAGGTTTAGTGAGAGCGGCTGCAGCCTCATGTACCTTTCAGAGCCTCGTTGATATAGGTTTTGTGGTAGAATATCCTGTCAGTGTCATCCAGCGAGGGGTCGTCCAGGCCGTTTCCATTCTCCGAGATGTAAATGGGAATGTCGCCATACTCTTCCTTGATCCAGTTCAGCAGCCTCCGCATCCCCCAGGGCACGGCTGAGAACATTGACGGGGAGGTCAACGAAGAGTCCATATTGCTGACCGTGAGCTCGCGGTCATCATAATAGCTGGGTGGGGTCAGCCTTGGAGTGCTGTGCTGCACAAACACGGACGAGTAGGTGTTGAGGCAGAAGACATCGGCGGTGCCCCTGATGTACGCCTTCTCCTCCTCTGTGAAGCTGGGCAGGCGGGAGCCCGCCAGGTGCTGCAGTTCACTCCTGTTCCCCACGTTCCATTTCATGACATCTGGATAGTCCCCGTTTCTAAAAATGGGGTGGGCAAACCAGCCCAGGGAAAACTGCAGCATCCGGTCGGCAGCTTCCACATCTCTTAGGACTCCTGGGTCTTTGGGTTCCACCCAGTGAGCGTTGAGGCTCAGTGAGATGACCCCCTTCTGCTCCTGCCTGTATTTCTCATCATAAGTATGGTAGACTCTAGCATGAGCCTTGAGGATGACGTGGCTGACCCTGTAAGGTGCCCAGCCCGGGTCCTGCACATTTGGGGGAAACTCCCCGGAACCATAGCCAGACAGCGACACTAAATAGGGCTCATTAAAGGTCATCCAGAACTTGACTCTGTCACCAAAGGTCTTAAAACAGAAGTCAGCATAGCTGTCAAACAACTCGATCAAAGAAGGGTTCTCCCAACCTCCAATATCCTGGAGGGCCTGGGGCAGGTCCCAGTGAAACAGTGTCACCATGGGGAGGATGTTGCTCTGCACCAAGCCGTCAATCAGACTGTTGTAATAATCGACACCGGGCCTGTTGAGGGAACTGTTTCTTCCCGTTGGGAAAATCCGAGGCCAGGAGATAGAGAACCTATAGGCCTTGACCTTCAGGGCGCGAAGAATGTTCAGATCGGCTTCCAGTTGGTGATAGCTGTCACAAGCTATGTCTGCGGTGGCATTGTCTTTCACGGTGCTCCCTGTGCTGTGGGTGAAGTTGTCCCAGATGCTGGGCCCTTTGCCATCCTCATCCCAACCTCCTTCGATCTGAAAGGCCGAGGTGGACACGCCCCACAGGAAGTCATCCCTGAATGTGCCATGATAGAACAAGTCTCTCTCAAACTTGGGCTGGTTGGAGAACTTCTCCCACACGATTTTAGCCTGGGAGGGCACCTCAGATGGGGAGTTGTAGAAGGTTGTGACTCTGGAGGAAAAGTCTGCTTTCACAGGCACTGGGGTTCTTCTCAGCTCTTTAGCAGGGAAACCATTCTTTTCAATGATGCCAGTGAAGAAGTGGGCAGATCTCCTGGCAGTTCTCGGTCTGCTGCTGTCACTGAAGTTGACACGGTACAGCCCAAACCTCTGGCTGTACCCTGGGGGTCCTTCGAAGCCATCAATGAGGGAACGAGCAATGTATGCACGGACATCCACCAAATCCTCCTTGACAGCTGTAAAGAGAAAACAAAGTCAGTCCTGTGTGAGTGCGTGCGTGTGTGATGTGCGTGTGTGTGTGTGTCTGTGTGTGTGCGTGTGTGTGTGTGAATGCATGGGAAAGCCAGAAGACAACCTCATTTGTTGTTCCTTAGGATGCCATCCCCCTTTAGTTTTCCTTACTCTTTTTTAATTTGAAAATCTTTTTATGTGCATGGGTGTTTTCCCTACATGTATGTCTATGCACCACATGTATGTAGTGCAAGCAGAAGTTGGAAAGGAGCATCAGATCCCATGGGGTAGAGTTTCAGAGGGTGTGAGCTGCTGTGTTGGAACTGGGACTTGAACTCATGTTCTCCAGAAAAGCAGCCTGTTCTGCGATATTTTTACTCTTTTGTCTTTGGGGACCACTAGCAAATCCTCCATGTAAATCACACATGAGACTTATACTTAGTTATGAATGCCCAACTTTGGCTTGTATCTAGCCAGTTTTTCTTAAATTATCCCAAATACCTTTTCCCTCAGGCTTTTTCCTTTGCTTACTTCTGTATATCTTCCTTTCCGCTGTGACTGGCCGTATTCCTGGGTCGCTGGAGCCCTGTGTCCTCCACTCTTTGTTCTATTGCTTCTTGCTCTCTCTCTCCTCATTTCCCCTTCTATTTATCCTCTCTGCCTGCCAGCCCTGCCTATCATTGCTCCTGCCACCCAATTGGCCATTCAGCTCTTTATTAGACCATCAGGTGTTTTAGACAGGCAAAGAATCACAGCTTAACAGGGTTAAACAAATGCAGCATAAACCAAAGTCACACACCTTAAAATAGTAATTCCCAACATTGCCAGTGCTCTTAACTGCTGAGCCATTTCTCCAACTGCCACCACCCACCACAACCCCAGCCTGAGTTCATACACATTACAAAAATAATAACAAGGTGGCCAAGGCTGACTTCAAACTCTGTGGAGCTGAGGATAAACGCGCACTCCTGACCCCACGGCCTCCACCTCCTGAGCACTGGTGTCACAGGCACACACTCCCTCGTTGACACAGTGCTGGGGATGGAACCCACGACGGTCAGAATGGTAGGAAAGAACTCTACCAAGTACATCCTGGGCCTATTTAATTATTTTTATGACAAGCTCTCATTAAGTATTCCAGGATGACTTTGAACTCTCAATCCTTCTGCCTCTGATTCCAGCTGCTGGGGATAAAGGGTTGCACCACCAGGCCTAGAGACACGTGTCCCTAATAGGAAAGATCACACGAAGATGGAGGCATAGACTGGTGTGAAGCCGAACTCCCCACTCTCCATATATAGACAGTGGCTGGGGAAGGTATGGAAGACTGGGCTAGGCTATTAACCCCGTCTTCTCAGATGGCCGAGTCTCTGAAGACAGCATCCCTGTCCCTGCTCACTGGCTTCTGTGAGTGACAGCCATCATCAACTGATCTAGGTTAGTGACCCATGTGCTGAAAACCACTTGCCCTCCTTTTCCACTTAAAGAAGACACATTGGGTCCAACTGAGCATGTATGCACGGCTCACCTGCAGAACAGGGAGGTCAATGCAGACTGGATAGCAGCTGAGGGAGATGGGGCTCAAAGGGGGCAGCGCACTGAGGGGAGTCGTCAGTGGGTTAGGGTCCTGTCCTAAGCGTCAGTCCCACTGTGGACTGAGTCTCCTAAGAAAAGATGACATTACTCAACTACATCTTTACTGTCTTATGCACTTCCAGGCTCCTCATGCTGTCAATAAACACTGATTAATGAAGAGCTCAAGAATACCAGACTGGAGAGGCTGAAATGGATTAGTGAGTATAGGCTCTTGTTGAGCAAGCCTGAAGGCCTGAGTTCAGTCTCTGGTCTGCCCCCTTAAACACTGTGAAGACTTGGGGAAGAGCCGCCCCTCCCACCCCGCCGCTCCCCCCCCCCCCCCCGGACCTTCTTACCCTTGAGCACCTCGTTGATGTACAGGTTGAAGTAGTTCACTCTCACTGAGTCGTCAAGGAGATCCTCTCCTTCCCCTACGGGCATGCCATTCCCAGCCAAGAAGATGGGAACTTTTTCTTTCGTGTATTCCATGGAAGCAAACCGAAGCAGCCTCCTTAGGCCCCAGGGCACCACCCGGATCCAGGGAGATGCAGTCTGGGGCCACGTGGGGTCTACGTGCTGGGAGAAGCCTCCGATGTTATCATAGCTGGGGATGCAGCTCAGCTGGGCAGCGCTGCTGACCAGCCGGGATGTGTAGTGAGACAGACCAAGGAAGTCCGCAGAGCCTTTCAGGAGCTGCTGCTCCGCTGCAGTGAACTCTGGGAGTTGGGCCAGAGGACCCCCACACTGCTGGTTTACCTGCTGGATCTGGGCCCGGAGGGTGGTGGGGTAGTTCCCATCCACAAAGATGGGGTGAGCGAACCAGCCCAGCATGAAGTGCAGGAAGCGCTCAGCGGCAGCAAGGTCCTGGGGACTCTCCCCATCCAGGGGCTCTGCCCAGTCTGAATTGAGCACGATGCCCACGCGGCCCTGCTGCTGTTGGCGATGGTGAAGGTCGTAGTGATGCCAAGTTCTGGCGTGCGCCTTGAGGATCAAGTGAGCCACCTCGGGAGGAAAGGATGACGAAAATAATGTCAACAGTGGCACCAGCTAGTCAGTAGTGTCACCAAATTCCTGCTGAAGTCAGCAGAACCAGCCATGGGTCTGGGACGTGGCTGGATTGTTAGACAGCCTCATAGTCACAGAACCCGGGGCTCCATTTCCTGCACTAATGAACCTGGCATGGTGGTGCAAGCCTGTACTGACAGAACTCGGGAGGTGGAGCAGGAGGATTGCTGGTTCATCCTTGTCTGCATAGCACGTTCAAGGCCATGTCTTCTCGGCTGTGTAGAGCTACAGCTTAGAACCATCAGGCAAAGGGACCCTTCCTTCCCCAAGTGCTTTTTGTGGTGGTGTTCTTTGTATTTCAAGACTGGGTTTCTCATGTAGCCCTGGCTGTCCTATGGTGGCCTTGAACTCAGAACTTGCCTCTGCCTCTCAAGTGCTGGGATTAAAGTTGTGTGCCGCCACCACCCATCTGCAAGTGCTTTTGACAGGTGTATTGTCCTAGCAGTGAGAAAAGGAACTGCTACAGAAATGAGGAGAAATGAACTTTCTCAGCCTGCATATAATATATCTAAAATATCACAGGAGACACTATAAACACTCAGGAAATTCTTACCTATAACAAAAGATTACCAAAGCCAGCTGTGATGGCTCAGTCTGTACTTTAGAGGCTGAGGCAGGAGGATTTCTGTGTGCTGAAGACTGAAAACTGTGTTTCATGTTAGCTTTAGCTACAAACTGAGACCTATCTCAATAAAGCAATGCAAATAAATAGATAAATAAAATCTTAACGGCTATGACTACAGCTGAGTAATATGTACAGAAGTACTTTCCTGAAATGCAGAGCCCTGGGTCTACCCCATAATCCTGGGCACAGACAGCACATGTCTGTCATCGCAGCTCCAAGGAGGTGGGGACTGAACCCAGGCCACGTGTGTGCTAGGAAAGAGCTCTACAGCTGAGGACAATCCTCCAAGCCCGGAACTTGTCCTTGGAGTCCAGGAACCTTGACCAGGCCTGAGGGTGTGGCTCATTTGGCCAAGTGCTCACGTATTATGAAGAAGCCCTAGGTTTCATTCTCACCCCTGTTTAAAACCCAGGCATGGTGGGAGATGCCTGTGACCCCCAGCTCTCAGGATAACAAGCAAAAGGTCAGGAGTTCAAGGTCATCCTCAGCCTAGGTGTAGGAGACAACACTAACAACACATTCTTATCCTTCCCTCTGTTTTTCTTTCCAGGGCTGGGAGTTCACAGCCTGATGTGTCTTCTAATTGACAGGAGTTGAGGGGTGGGAAAAAGTACCTTAAAAGAAGCCACTCCCGGGTCAGAGATGCCTGGTGGGTGCTGCCCAGTGCCATAGCCTGCGTAGCTTATCACCCATGGCTCGTGGAAGGTCACCCACAGCTTCACACGGTCCCCAAATGTTGAGAAGCAGAAGGCTGCATAGTCCAGGAAGGCATCCACCACACTCTCATTCTGCCACCCGCCTTGATCCTGCAGGGCCTGGGGCAGGTCCCAGTGGAACAGCGTAGCCATGGGCTCGATGTGGGAGTCCAGCAGGCTGTCTATCAGTCTGTTGTAGTAGGCGACACCTTGCAGGTTAGGGCTGCTCTTCTGCCCAGTGGGGAACAGCCGGGACCAGGAGATGGAGAATTTGTACACCCCAGCCCTGAGGCCTCGGAGCAGGGCCACATCAGAGGCTGGTTTGTGGTAACTGTCACTGGCCACCTTTGCTGTCGCTTGGCCCTTGGCTGCGTTCAGGTCACTGTAGCTGTCCCAGATGCTCGGCCCTCGGCTGCCTTCTGCCCAGGCTCCTTCCACACTAAAGGCTCCAGTAGACACGCCCCAGAGGAATCCCTCTGGGAACACATCTTGCAGGAAGGCATCCCTTTCTGCCCTAGACTGGTTAGCAAAGGCTGCCCAGACTGTCTGGTAGGCTGAGACGGGGGAAGAGGGCACAGCTGCTGTCTCCTGCTGCTGCTCAGTCTGAAAGGCCAGGCTGTCAGTTAGAGAACAAGATGGACTGTGGGGTAGAGCGACATCAAGGGACACAATTAATGACTGAGTTACAAACGCCCCACAGGGTCAGGTATGGAGGCTCATGCCCTTCTCTCAGAACTCAGGAGGCAGATGCGGCCAGATGTCTGTTAATGTGAGGCCAGCCTGGTGTGCAGAGTGAGTTCCAGGTCAGCCAGGGCTACACAGTGAAACCTTAAGGAGAATGAGAAAAAGAAAAAGGCAGAAGAAATGAGAAGAACAAGCGGAAGAAAGAAGAAGGATGAGGAGGAAGTCAAGAGAAAGAAAGCAAGAGAGAAAGAGAGAGAGAGAGAGAAAAAAAGAAAGAAAGAAAGAAAGAAAGAAAGAAAGAAAGAAAACAACAGAAAGAAAACAACAGAAAGAAAGTAAAGGAGGGGCAGAAAGGGAAGAAGGTCAGGAGGAATAGAAGGATAGTTGGGAGAAAGAGACGGAGCAGAGAAAAAATGAAAAAAAGAAAAAAGGAAGAAAGAAAGAAAGAAAAAGAATGAAAAAATAAAAAAGGAAGAAAGAAGGCAAAGGAAGAGAGGAAGAAAGAAAGAAGAAAAAGATGAGGCAGAATGAGGAGGAGGGTCAGGAGGAGGAGGGCCAGGAGGAGGAGCATCAGGAGGAGGAGCATCAGGAGGAGGAGCATCAGGAGGAACATAGTCAGGAGGAGAAGGGTCAGAAGGAGGAGGACCAGTAGAAGGAGGGCCAGGAGGAAGAAGACCATCTCTGAATCCAGCACTGTGATATGAAACATTCCCATTGTACTTGGCTTTTATGCTTGTTCTCTGCTCAGGCCCCCCATGCTTACAGAGAAGGCACCTGACAGCCTGAATCTCCTCTTCTGCCCATTTGATCTGAGAAAGTTCTAAAATAAGGATTTTCCTGTGAGAGCTGTGATTCGAGGAAGGTGTTCACATCTCATACTGAAGAACTGAGCTCAGAAGTTTATCTCGTGAAGCCTCAGTGGGCTGCTCAGGTCTACACCTAAACTGCTCTCTTTTTTTTTCTTCTCTTTAATAATTACTATATTTATTTACCTTTTAAGTTTCATTATTTATTGCTGTGGATTTTATATATGGACAATTTCATGGAGTCTGTTCTCTTCGGCTGCACTTACGTGGGACCTGGGGATCTAACTCAGGTACAAATGCATGCGTGGTGAGCTGCTTACTTTTTGTTAACCTTGGTGCGGGAAATTGTCTGTAATCTGTCAATCATGTTTTACATAAATGCTGATTGGCCAGGCAGGAAGCATAGGCAGAAAAATCAGACAGGAAGTAGAGGTGATGCAATGAGAACAGGAGAATTCTGGGAAGGAAGAAGCTGATTCCTTCCAGTCCTGCCCAGATCACTGAGGAAGCAGGATGTGACCTGCCAGCGAAAAAGGTACCGAGCCATATGGCTAAAACATATCAGAACAAGAACTAATAGGAAGCCTGAGCTAATGGGTCAATCAGTTTTATAACTTATGGAGACTTCTGTGAGTTTTAATTTGGGGCTTGCTGGTTGTGGGATACCGGGCAGGACAGAAACCCCAACAAGCAGGCCCCTTCATGTTAAAAACCTGACACCAAGCTGGAGTCATCTGAGAAGAGGAAACCTTGACAGAGAAAAGGCTTATGTCCGACTGGATTGTGCACAAGTCTGTGGGCATCATCCTTATGTAATGATGGGTGTGAGAGGCCAAGTCAACTGTGGGTAGAACGACCCCTGGGTAGGTGGTCCTGAGTTATACAAGAAAGTAGACTGGGAGCTGGAAAGACTAAGACAGCTCAGAGGTTGAGAACACTGTTTGCATTGTCAGAAGTTGTGAGCTCAATTCCTAGCACCCACATGCTGACTCAGTAATGTCTACAACTGTACTTCCAAGCAATGCAGTGCCTCCTCTGATGTGCATACATGCAGACAAAACACACAAATGCATAAATTAAGAAATCTTGAAAAAAAAGAAAGAGGGCTGAGCAAGCCATGGAGAGCAAACAAGCAAGCAGCATTCATTTCCCCATGGCCTCAGTTTCAACTCTGCCTCGAGTTCCTGCCCTGATGCCCATTGTGGAGGACTGTAAACAGTAACATGAAATGAGCTCTGTCCTCCCAAGTTGCTTGGGTCACTGTTTTATCAGAGCAACAGAAAGCCAACCAGCACACAGGCAAGGGCCTTTACCCTCTGAGGCACCAGAGTCATGCATACATGCATTTATTCATTCATTCTTTCATTCAGAGACTCTGTGTGAGGAGTGTGCACACGGCATGTGCAGAGGTTGGATGACAATTGTGGGTGTCAGTCGTCTCCTTCCAACACGTGAGCCTGAGAGACCACACTCAGGTCATCAGACTTGGGCACAGGTACCTTTACCCATGAACCATGTAGCTGGCCCCATAACCTGCTTTCTCTGCCACATATGTGCACACTATCCCAGTATCCTCATCTCAGCTCTGCTAAATATGCAGACCTGGGAGAATCTGACAGTGAGGACACAGGACCTGTAGGCCCAGGCACATCTCCACGAGCTACTGCTTCTCTGGCCTCCCTCTGAGCCTCCACCTCTCATCTCTTAAACGACTGTGACCTGTTTGCTGTTCCAGGAGGCAAAGTCAGGACTGGTGAGATGGCTCAGCAGTTAAGACCAATTACTGCTGTTGCAGAAGGCCTGGGTTTAGTTCCCAGCATTCACATGGGAATTCTAGTTCCAAGGGATCTGTCATTCTGACATTCTGACCTCTGTGGGCTCACTCAGGCAGGTGGTGCACCTGTATGCTCACTCAGGATGCTGCATGCGCGCACACACGCCTCAAACAAAACCAAAACACAAGGACAATGGTCCCCAGTGATTGCCCATGTACGCAACAACAGAACCCATAGTAACCGTTACTTCTTGTTAACGGCACAAGTCAGCATTACCTCTCCTCAGGACTGGATGAACAGCTCAGGAATGCATTGATGTCGAACCCAACCATCTGTACTTGGTCTTTATTTATGGCTGTAAGAAAAGCAGCTTTGTTAACTGTGTGTGGAGCTGGAGCAGAAACATGCAATCTGTAGTTTACTTCATTTTAAAACCACTCTAAACACAAGTGATGATGATAAGACTTTCTGAAGATACCATGGATGCATCTGGTCTGCTTAGAACTAGAATGTTGGTCCTCATATTTCAGAGTGAATATCAGTGACACAAACACTTCAGAAGATAGCTGGACCCACCCTTGAGTCTTGGTCATGGGAACGTGTTCATACCTCCTTTCGGGCTTTTTATTTTTTATTTTTTTATTTTATTTTGAGATAGGATTTCACGATGTAGCTCTGACTTTCCTAGAACTTGCTCTTAGAGTTGAATGGCTTTGAACTCAGAGATTTGCCTACCTCTGTCTTCTGAGTACTAGGATTTAAAGTGTCTGCCACTGCCACCTTCTTGTGAAATTTTTGAAAAAGAAGGTGGGGGAGTTAATTGGCTCGGTGCCTTCTGGGTAAACAGGGGGAATTAGCTAAAGCTCCAGAACCACACAAAAAGCCTGGCATGGGATGAGAGAGATGACTCTGGATAAGAAGCAAATTGTTCTTCTAGAAGACCTGAGTTCAGATCCCAGCATCCACTGCAGGCAGCTCACAACTGCTTGCGAGTAACTTTGTTTCCAGAGGATCCAACAGCCTCCTCTGTTCTCCTCAGGCACCTGCACCAATATGTACACACACAGACAAACACACAGACACAGACATGCACACACACGTGCACTAAATAGACTTCCCTTGAGTTCAAGGCCTGGCAGGACTATTCAGTGACGTCTAGACCACAAGGTCCTACACCAGAGGTTTTCAGCATCTTAGATGCTACCAGGACTGCTCAGACAGCGGAACACAAGGATATGTTTCCATTCTGACAGTTCACACCTGAGTCAGGAACATGTCATATTGGGCACCCTTGCCATCTGTACAGGACCACTCGGTGTCCCAGGACAGGAGGAGCTCACTGCCAGGGAAGTTATGGGACTTTAGCCTCACCTGGTAGGCTCTCAGTCCAGCCATTTTCCTAAGCCCCTCCCGCGTGAGAACCCCCGATGTCAGTATTGCTTCCCAACACACAGTGTAACAAATGCCACTCAACACCTGCCACATGCTGGCCCACTCACCTTCAAGAAGGCTGAAGAGCAGTGAGGAGGGTCTCCTCCCTGTGGATGGGCAATCCTGAAGTTCTAGGGAATAGATGAAAATCTTCATTTTGGGCTCAATGTTCTAGAAAAGATGAAGACCAACAAGTGTGCCTTTAGTAATGGGAACAGGGGAGAAGCTACATGCTCACCTTCTAGAAACAACCTCAAGTCACCCCATCTACTGAGGGCAGTGACTTGGACTCTGGAGAACAACACTCGTCAGTGACCATCGGCCACCAGCCCTTCCTAAATGAACTGAAACCATAGCAGCTCATTTTAGAGAGAGGACTTCATACGCCAGCAAGAAGATTAGGGTCAAGAGCAAGGTTTCTGCTTGTGTAGGAGCCTGCACTTCCTAAAATGTTTAACCAAGATGCTGTATCACCATGATCATGAGTGTTCATGGTTTGCTTAAAAAATACTCTGCTTTGAGGAGAGGGTGCCTGAACTGGCCTTATCCCATAGCCATACTGATGAATATCTTGCATATATCACCATAGAACCTTCATCTAGTGATGGATGGAGATAGAGACAGAGACCTACATTGGAGCAGTGGACTGAGCTCCCAAGGTCCGGATGAAGAGCAGAAGGAGGGAGAACATTAGCAACGAAGTCAGGGCCGAAAGGGGTGCATCCAACCACGGAGCCGGTGGGACTGATCTAATAGGAGCTTACAAAGGCCAGCTGGACTGGGACTGATGGAGCATGTGATCAAACCAGACTCTCTGAATGTGGGTGACGATGAGGGCTGACTGAGAAGCAAAGGATAATGGCACTGGGTTTTGATTCTACTGTACTGACTGGCTTTGTGGGAACCTAGTCTGTTTAGATGCTCACCTTCCTAGACCTGAATGGAGCGGGGAGGACCTTGGACTTCCCACAGGGCAGGGCACTCTGACTTCTCTTAGGACTGGAGAGGGAGAGGGAGGGGAGAAGAGGGAGGGAAATGGGAGGAGGTGGAAAATTTTAATAAATAATAATAAAAAAGCCCCACCCTCTTATACCAAAAAAAGAAAGAAAGAAAAAAAAATCTCTGCTTTGTGATATTGAGAATGTACTTTGGCTGGTAGAGTGTTTTTCTAGAATGTGTAAAGTCCTGGCTTCCATCCTCAGTGGTACATAAACCAGGTGTGGCGGGGCAGGTATACAATGTCCACACTCAAGACATGGGGGCAGGAGAATCATAAGTGCAACGTTAGCCACAGAAGACCAGCCTGGGTTACATGAAAATCTGTCTCAGTATATATACTTTAGATAGAGAACAGATCGGACAGGTAAACAAGTTGGCTATGGCAGCCATGTCCTCATAGGAATTCCTATACTTTCCTTTCTTCTTTGGATTTGTTTCAAACTTTCTGTAATAAAAAGTCAAGCAAATGGCTACAGTGACAAATTGGTGGTTAAGGGCACCCAAATCACAATCATGAGTTCAGGTCCTGTGTAAGAAGCAGGCCTCCCAGGAATGCCTGTCACTCCAGCTCTGAGGGATGTGATGCCGTCTTCCAGCCTCTGTGCACCCAGGCAATACCTCTCCCCCCAAGCAGGAGGCACATGCATTTACACAAATATGTACAGTCACACTGAAACATAAACACAAACTGTCTTAAGAAATCCTGTCTTGAAAATAAAAATCAGTAAAATGACATAGGGTCTGGAGAGATGGCTCAGCGGTTGAGAGCACTGGCTGTTCTTCCAGAGGTCCTGAGTTCAATTCCCAGCACCCACATGGTGGCTCACAACCACCTGTAATGATATCTGGTGCCCTCTTCAGGCCTGCAGGCACATGTGCAGATAGAACACTGTATACATACATAATAAATAAAGAAAATGTTTTTTAAAAAATCAGAGGCGCTGTCACTTTGAGATCTCAGCTCCTATGGCTGATATCCCTCTATTCTTTGCTTCTTTATTTTTGAGATTGTCATTTAATTACAACATTTCTTGCTTCTCTTTCTTCCCTAAGCCCTCCAATATACTTCTCCCTCCTCTTCTTCAAATTCATGGCCTCCTTTTTTTGTCAATTCATATTGCTTGTGTAATGTATTTCTAAGTATGCTTATATACATATATTACTAACTGTAACCTGTTCAGTCCATATACTGTTATTTGTATGTGTGTTTTCGGGCTGACCATTGGGCACTGGACAGCCCACTGGTGTGCTCTTCCCTGGGGAGGAGCCCCTGTCACGCTCTCGCATTACTGTCCCCTGTAGTTCTCTGTGCACAGCTGAGGCTTCATGGGCTGTCCACTACTATGTTGGTGACACTCTATGGCTGTAGCTTCTGATGTTACTGGGAGACACAATCTCACAGCAAACTTGCTATGCTCTGCCTCCCACGATCTCTCTCTCCCTCCCTCTATAGCTTTTCAGCATCTTTGGTGTAACGGGAAATTGTCTTCAGGCTGGTATGTTTGACTTCGCTTTAAAGTAGTGTTACTGATGGTGGGTTTGGGGTGTCTGCACACATTTTCATATGGCAGCTTGTTCTCCCTTCTCCATTCCTCTCTCTCAAACAGGGTCTCAGGTAGCCTAGGTTGGCGTTGACCTCATTATTTAGTTAACAATGATTTCCTACTCCTGATCCTCCTACCTCCCTAGTGCCGGGATTACAAGCAAACTTTACTACACTGTTTCATGCTGAGCTGGGGATGAACTCAGGGCTTTGCTCCTGTAAGGCAAGCAGGCTACTAACTGAGCCACAGAGCACACCCAGGGACTGCCCACGGGGAGCCCACATCTAGCTACAGCAAGCCCACATCCTGATGGTCTCTGTAACAATGGAAAAGCCCTCACATTACCTGTAGGTCACTCAGCTTCTGTGGTAGAGTCGCCACACTCTGACATGTAGAAGTCAAATCAAGAGAGAGGAAGTCAACCGAGTCCTAGAAACAGGGAGATAAACCATTAGAACAAGGCCTCCTCAGAAGTGTGCTGGTTCTCCCCATGACTAACCCGATCTTGGGATTCCCAGGAGAAAGCTGCAGATGAGTGTGCATGTGACTACAGCAGGGGCGTGAGTATGGTGAACTAGTAAGTGTGAAAATGTGTGTGTGGGTGTGCGGTGCCAGCAAATGGAGGAGCACGAAGGGAGGGAATTGGAGTCTGGAGCTTCCCCCAGGGGTCCCCCTCCCCTGACCTTTGTGACATCTGGGAACCGTCTTGGGTCTGGGTTTGGTTTTAATTTCAGGCCACAGCTTGAAGTTCACCCCAGTCAAGCCTGGCTTGAGCAGTTCTCCCAGCAGACAAACAAGCCACACAGCCCTGATCACCTGCGCTCTCTAACCCATGGTCTAGCTAGGGATTCCAGCTCACTGAGCATGTGGCTCAGTAGGAAGAACACTTGCTGAGCGTGTGCAAGGCCCAGGGTCTGTCACCAGCACTGCATTAACAGGGCATGGTGGTGCCTGTCTCTCCTTCAGCATTCTAATCCTTGGCTACCTTGTGAGTTCAAGGCCAGCTAGTGCAACAAGAGATCTTGTCTTGAAGAAGAGGAGGAGGAAGAGAATAGTGACAGGGCCTAGAAGCTATAGGTGTCTGCCCTCCACTCTGATGACCTGAGCTCAACCCCCCATCACACATGAGGGTAGAACTGAGACTCCCCAGATTTCCCTCTGCTCTCTACATAAGTGCCATAGTGTGTTCATGCCTACATAGAGATACACAGATACAGACAGATACATACCACACACACATACACACACATACAACAAATAACACATGTACACCACACCACATATACAGACACACAGACAGACGAACACATACACCATACCACACACAAAATAAAAATGTAATGAATTTTTTAAAAATCAAGGACAGTCGGGCAGTGGTGGCACACACTTTTCATCCCAGCCCCAGGAGACAGAAACAGGCAGATATCTGAGCTTGAGGGCACCCTGGTCTGCACAGCAAGCTTCTTACAACCAGGGCTACACAGAGAAACCCTGTCTTGAAAAAGAAAAAAAAGAAAGGAAGGAAGGGGCTAGAGAATGGGCCCACTCAGTGAGTTCTTCCCATGCTTTCTGATGTCGAGTACACACCGAGTATCCACAAGCACGTCTCATTGGTTTTGTTGTTGTTTGTTTTCTGAGCAGCCTTTGTCTGGCCTAGAATTCATTTGTAGACTAGGCTGGACTTGAACTCCTAGATCTGCCTGCGTCTGTCTCCCAAGTAGTGAGACTAAAAACATGTGTTACCATGTTCAACACGAGAGTGTCTTTAACCTGAACGCTGGGAGATGGAGATCGGTGTGTCCTGGGGGTTCACTGACAAGTCAGTCCAGTCAAATCAGTGAGTTCCCATTTAAGAGAGAGACTGAGACCCTGTCTCCATAAAAGGGGAGGGGTAAAAAGTGACAGAAGAAGACACCTGTACCGTCTGTACTACTACATGCACTGCGGTACTACGCCTGTAGTGCGGACCCGAGCCGGGCAAGAGCCTGGAGATTTGAACACACAAAGACACACAGATAGAAACACGTGTCATCCTTGCAAAAAGAATGCCCCCTTTATTGTGTACCAGAGCCGCTTATATATGGTTCCTTAGCTGATAGCCACGCCCTAGCTAAACCCACTAGAAACCATTCCCCTGTCATCAGGAACTCCTGAGGGTCTCATGCTCACAGTAGCTGCAAACACAGGAAAACAAGTTGTTTTGCTCAGAGCAGCTGCAGGTTTACAGGAAATTCAGGGTCTGGGTCCACAGCCCCCAATAGACACCCAGTGTTGGCCTCTGGCCTTCACAAGCACCTGGACACACACTCACAGATGAGCAGGTTCGTGCACCTGCACACACATGTAATACATTAGCACATGCACAGACAGAGAAAACCAATCATAATAGAAAAGATAAGATTCTACCTGGTCTGTGGTTTACATATGTGCTGTAGGAAGGCTTGTAGCTTGTGGTTACCCGCCTACTGAGGCGTGGCCTCTTATACTATATACACGGACACAGAACCTGCTGTATCCGCCCCTTTTTCTCTTCCTTCCTTTTCGCCAGCTGCTCATTTGGATTGTTGCATTGCGGGATTCAATCTCTGTCCTCCATTCAAGCAGAGAATTCTAAGTTGTGAGTTTACCCCTAAATAAATAACTGTCTACTTATCACTTCTGAGCTAGTGTGGGATTTCTTTCAAGCGTTCATGCACCACTAGGTCCCCTCATCACATATGCTTGAACAACTTTAAATTCAGGATCTAAGCATGACAAGACAGCAATGTAACTCACACACACACACACACACACACATGCACACACACACACACACACACCTGCCTCCACAATCCGGACCGACCACTCTATTTTTCTCTTGGCTGGAATCTCACAAGTTGATAACTGCCCTTCCCTCCAAGAGGTCAGCTGTTTCATAGGTCAGGAACCAACTGGGAGTCACGTGTCCAGGTCCAGTGCCCTAGCGCCCAACTCTCACTGGCTCCCCAATGCCTTCCTATCAAGTGATCCCCGGTGTCCACCAGATTCCACATCTGCCAGCTCAGGAAATTGAAAACCACATACGATACAGCTCTGGATAAACAAATCTCTTGCTGACTAGATGCCATCTAAATTAATTTATAGAGTAATAATTGCTATCGAGAGAACAAAGGGTTAGTCATAAAAATCCTTGTCCAGCAACAACCTTTGAGCTGGTATTTTGCCCCTGCATGCAGCGCAGAGCTCAGGGGTAAACGCAGGACAGTGTCTGGGTTCCTTCTGAGAAGTGCAAACCCTGGGGCCTTCAATGGGCCTGAGCAGTGTGTGCCTCTCTCTGGCTCTGGACTCCCTGCTTTGCCCTGTGTCTGTCTAATGCTGGCGCTGGCTTCCTACCCATACATCATCCCTGCCTTCCCTGTTTTCCCTCCTGTCCTGTCTCATTATGTCTAGTAAATTTCTCCCTACTGTTAACACCCACACAACAGTGTCCTCCAAGGCCAGGGTGATGGGACGTGCCTTTAATCCCAGCACTCAGGAGGCAGAGGAAGGTTGATCTCTGAGTTTGAGGCAACCTGATCTACAGACTGAGTTCCAGGACAGCCAGGGCTACACAGAGAAACCTCTCTCAAAAAATAAAAAAAGAGTGTCCCCCAGTAGGAGGCTCTTACCTGGGCTCCTCTCTCCTGAGGTGCTCTTTCCCCATAGGGAACTATTAGCTTAGACCAGCAGAGACCCTGGGCTGGGGATGTGGTCCAGCAGGGATGTTTGCCTAGCATGCACAAAAGCCTGGGTTCCACCCTAGCATGATGGAAACCAGGCATGGTGATTCATGCCAATAACCCAGAACTTGGAGGGTAGAGGCAGGAAGGTCAGGAGTTCAAGGTCATCCTCAGCTATACAGTGACTTAGGCTAGCCTGAGATACATGTGGCCCTTTCTCAAAAGCAAAATGAATAAGCAAATAAAGCAGTGTATAAATAAATAACAGTTACTAGAGGAGATGGTGGGGACACCTGAGTCTTTAGAGCTTGTGCCTAGACAAGAGGATTGACCAAATCTGAGGCCAGCCTGTAATCTGGCTGTTCTAATTTCCCTAAGTCAGTGACATAATGTAATCTGTGAGAACATTTGACAATAGAATATGGTAAAGTCACACACGGTGTTTCATGCCTCTAATCCCAGACCTCAGAAACAGGAGCTAGAGACCAAAAGCTCAACGTCAACCTGGGCTACAGATGGAAGCCCTGTTCGAAATTTTAAAAATCACAGAGGATGTCATCAGGATGGTACTCTAAGGCATATATTTTGTTTATAAGCCTTATTTATTTTCTTTTCTATACAGCATGTACGAGAGCCCAAGGGAGCCAGGAGAGGGTTATGGTTCCTTGGAACTGGAGGTTACAGAAGGTTGTGAGCCTTCATGTGGGTGCTGGGAACTGACCCTGGATCCTCTGGAAAAGAGCAGCCAGTGCTTTTAACCATTGAGCCATCCCTTCAGCTCCCAGAAGTATATAAATAAATACTTTAATAAATTACTAACTCTTAATTTTTTTTTCTCTGTGGGTATGTGTAGACCAATTGGGTGCCAAAGTATATTTGTTTTGTTTTATTTGACACAGTGTCTCAGAATATATCTCTCCTGGCCTGAAACTCACTAGTAGCCCAGGCTGGACTCAGACTCACAGAGATCCCCCTGCTTCTGCCATCCTCTGTGATTAATCATAGCCTGAGGACCAACCCCACCCCTGCCCACTCGTGAGACTAACAGTTCCAATTTCCCTAAGTCAGTGTCATGAAGTCAGCACAAGTAGCATTCCTGCATGTCCTAGATGAACAACAACACTGGCCAAACCCACCCTCTGCCCTTTGACCAACCCTCCTCCCCATCCCTGATAAAAACCCTAGCCCGTGGGAGAAGCTCAGTCTCCTCTTCTCTGGTGACAGCCCTTCTCAGGTTGACTAATACACCTGTGCCACTGCCACTGAGCAGCCTCAAGCTCTTTTCCTCTTACACAGGCCTCATCTCAAAATAAATAAACACAATCACATTTCTCCCTAGGCATTACAGATGCTGCATCTACCTTGGTGAGTGCAGCCGAGGATGGGGTTAGCAGGAGCTCGGGGATATCTTCAGCCTTCAGGACCACAGAGAGCCTTCCTCCTGGAACCAAACAGGAAAGAGCAGTAGTTGAGGGAGGGCGGAGCTTCTGAAGGGATAGATCAGGACCATGACTTCTTTAGCAGCTGACAGACTCCAGAAAACAAAGTGGCTAAAAATACAATGTCTCAATAAGAGATTAGTTTGGTTTTTATTCAGATTTTTTTGAGACACATTCTCATTGTGTGACCCTGGCTGTCTTGGAGGTCAGCTGGCCTTGAATTCACAGAGATCTACCTGTCTCTGCCTCCCAAATGCTTGGACTAAACTTGTGTGTCACCATGCCATGCAAAGAGACTGTTGTGTACGAATCAAGACCCACATAGAGAGCACTTGGAAAAGTCAGCATAGAAAGAATTAACCCAAGGTGACAAGAGGACCTTTTGCCAAACTCTATTTAAAGGCACAGTGCTCCAGGCTGAGGATGCAGCTCTGTTGGTAGAGAGCTTGGAACAAGCCCAGGGATTGATTGATTGACTGACTGATTGATTGATTGATTGAAAAAGCCCAGGGATTAATTGATCGATTGATTGAATGACAAGCCCAGGGACTGATTTAACCCAGGGACTGATAGCCAGCACAGGATAACCAGGCATGGTGGCACAGGTCTGTGATAAGCAAGCAGGATCAGAAGCCTGAGGTCATCTCGGCTATATCCCCAGCTATATCTCTGGACAGTCGGGACCAGAGCTGCCACCTAACACAAACAAAACCCAAAGTCAGGGTGCTCTCCGGAACCTCTGTGTCTCTGTCCTCACTGCAGTTACTGTGCCTTGATGGGGAAACAAAGGAAATACTGATGTGTGCATGCGTTTTGTTTAGCTGTCCCGCAGCATGGTGACTGCTCTCAAGCTTGTGTGTGCACCACAACTGACTGGAGAACAAGGGTAGGAAATACAGAGCTGCTGGGTGGGGGTGGTGCATGCCCTTAACTGTGGCACTTACAAGGCAAGGCAGAGACAGGGGGATCTCTGAGTCTGAGGCCAGCAGGGTCTTCAGAGTGAGTTTACAGGCCAGTCAGGGCTACAGAGAGAAGCCCTATCTTGAAAAAGTAAGCCAAACCAAACAAAAAAAAATTCAAAAACAAACAAACAAACACAGGACATTAAATCTATTAATTAAGTACATATACACACTCAGATGAAAAAACCTGATTCACATACACAAGTAATATATGAAATTTAGGAAAAAGGAAAAAGAAAAAGAAAACTAACATCAGGACCTACCTTCAGATTTCGAGTCAAGGGTAAAGATACAAATGTACCCAGGAACATAACAACCCTTTTAAAAATACATAGTTGTTTTTATTTATGTGGATATTTCTATGTGTATGTGATCATATGAAATGCATATATAGATGTCAACAGAGGCCAGAAGAAAGTGTGGAATCCCCTGGAGCTGGAAATACAGGTGATTGTGAGCCACTTGATTTGGGTGCTGAGAACTAAGCTCTGGTCCTCTGAAAGACAGCAATAACTCTTAGCCAATCAGGAGCCATCTCTCCACCACCTTGACTCCCAATGCCTCTTCTTTTTTTTTGAGACAGGGTTTCATGTAGTCCAGGCTGGCCTCCAAATTTCCAAGTGGACAAGGATGACCATGAATTGATTATTCTGCCTTCAGCTCCCAAGGTGACCTTGAACTCCTGGTCATCCTGCCTCCACCTTTTCAGTGCTTGGCTTACAGACATGTGTCACTACACCCAGTTCATGCAAGGCAGGAATTGGAACCCAGGGCTTCCTGCATTCATGACAAGCACTCTGCTATGCAATCACACAACCATATTGTTCATTTAAGTTTGTTTTTTTTTGTAGGATCGTTTTTAGAGATGGGGTTTCTCTGTGCAGCCCTAGCTGTCCTGGAACTCATTCTGTAGACCCTTGAATTCAGATATCCACCTGCCTCTGCTACCTCAGTACTAGGACTAAAGGTTGACATCACCATAATCTGATGTGGTATTCCCCTCCGTATGCTGTAAATACCAATGGCACTCTCTCTCCAAGGCAGCTCCAGGTACAAGGAACCCTTAGAAGAATGTGGGAGGAATCCTGACTTTATAAACGTCCCTTCAAGGAAGGGCAGAGAAAGACAGTTGCTCAGACTTGACCCTGAGGAAGGGTCTAGAAGATAGTTTTCAAGGGCTGGAGAAATGGTTCAGCAATAAGAGCACGGGCTGCTCTTCCAGAGGTCCCTGGTTTGATTCCTGGCATCTACACAGCAACTCAAACCCTCTGTAACTCCAGTTCCAGGGGATCTGAGGGCACAGGCATGCACATGGTGCTCATGTAGATAAAACATGTAGATAAAACACCCACATATCTAAAATAAAAATAAAATCACTTGCGCACACACACACACACACACACAGACACACACACACACACACGCACACGCACGCACAGACAGACACACAGAACTCCTAGATGTGTACAGGTGGGGGCCTCATCAGTTCCTGTTAAGGAAGCAAACAGAGGAGGGTGGTGAGAGCTGCTCACGGGCCACCACGTCTGTGTGTACTCACCCTGAGAAGAGAACTCTCTGTGGTAAACTTCAAAGGCTTTCCTGTGGGCCTTGCTGAGGGTTTGGAGAGCAGAAGCTTTCGAACCCTGGGGGGCAAGATCCAGGATCACTTTCTCCAAGTCGCTGAAGGTGAACCAGATCTCAGCAAGGTCCCCAAAGGACTGGAAGGCGAACGTGGCATAGTCGGCAAAGAGGTCAGCAAAGTCCCTGTCTCTCTGGATGGTGCCGCGGGTGGGTGGCGTCTGGTGGCACAGGACCACCATGGGCTGAAGCTGGGCAGCCTTCAGGGACTGCAGGAGTTGTCGGTAGCACCGCACCGCTTCCTGGTCTGGATTCTTGGGGCTTCCCGTTGGCAGAAGCTGTGCCCATGATAGAAGTACTTTGTAATGGGTGACCTGACTGGCACGAAGACTGCTCAAGTACTGTGGCAAGAAAGAGGGCAATGGCTGCTGGCAGACGTAGAAGTCCTTGCTGCCAGGTCCAAAACCAGAGCCCTGGGTTCCCAGTGGATGGCTCAGGTTAAGCACTAAGTCATTTGTAAGAGGACCAGCGGCTGAAATAAAATTTCTATCGGAATCCCAGGCAGTCCCCTGGCATGAAAGACTCAGGAGGACAGTGCTCAGGAAAAGGGCTGTCCAGGGCAGATCCATGTTCAAGGAATGGTTAGAAGCACTGGTAGGAATCCGGTCCTTATAACACAGTTGAAGCTGTAAAAAACAGTGATTATCCCCACAATATTTAACTGTGTTATCTAGGATCATTAAATGAGAACTTGGTAACTTCAAACAGTGTAATCTTCATAGAAACAAAACAAAAACTTGTCTGTGCTGCTGTATACATGTTCATGAACTTGTGTGTGCACAAATATGTGGAGGCCAGAGGTAGATCTTGGGCGTCTTCCCCGATTGTGAGCCCTGGGGAGCTGCCTGTCCCAGCCTCTTCAGTGCAGAATTGCAGTTGTGTCAGCACATCTGGTGTTTTACAAGGACATTGAGCATCAAAACTCAGGTCCGTATTGCTGTACAGCAAGCACCTTACCATCGAGCTGTCTACTCCACCCTAGTCTTTGCAAATGCACAAACCGTAAGATAATGTTATTGGAATTGTTAGGTATAATGATATAATAAATAAAGCTTGCCTAAATATAAGAGGGCAAAGCTAAGACACTAGAGGTTAGGCAGTGGAGGTACACACCTTTAATTCCAGGTTTTGAGAGACAGAGCAGATGGATCTCTGTGAGTTAAAATTCACCCTGGGCTACACAAGATCAATGCAGAAAGAAATGCAGGTGGTGGTGGCTCATACCCTTAATCCCAGTACTAGGGAGTCATATGCCCTTAATGCCAGCACTACAGGGAATATAAAATGGGAGGAGAGAGAGGCTTAGTCTGCTGAGTGTCTGGTCGCCCAGCCTTGGTAGAGATATGACTTCTGTAGTGGCTTGGCTGCTTTGCTTTTCTGGTTGTTGGGTTGAACTCCAATATTTGTGCTACAGTTAGGGTGTCTGAACCCTGGTAGCCCAACAGGCTAAGCTCAGTCACTAAGGCCCCCCAAATGCCAGATACATAACAGTGAAAAAAACAAAAAGAATATTCACTGTGGGCATGGTGGAGAAAATAAAGGGGCGTGTTGAACTTCTAACTTCCAGCCCCATCTTCAGGGTTGTGACATGAGTTTTGTCATTTTTAAAGATTTATTCCAAGATGGTGGTGACATGTCCTTAATCCCAGCTCTCAGGAAGCAGAGGCAGGGAGATCTCTGTGAGTTTCAGGTCAACCTGATCTACTAAGCAGTTCCAGGACAGCCAGGGGAACACGGAGAAACACCACATGCATGCCAGGTGACCTCAGAGGCTAGAAGAGGGTGTCGGATCCCCTGGAAATGGAGTTACACATGGTTTTGAGTCACCACATGGATGCTGGGAATCAAACCGGGTCCTCCGCAGAGCAGCAGTGTTCTTATCCACTGGGCATCTCTCCAGTCCCATGAGGTTTAAGGTTAAATAAAGGGCACAGCACAGCAGTTCTGGTCAAGGTGTGGCCCTGCCCCTCACTGTCCATTCAGTTTCTCCTGCAGAGCGGTCTGAGAAGTGTTGACCTGTGTGCCTTTGTGCAGTTCCTTCCCGGAAGACAAGTCCCTCCCCCCCCCCCCCCCCGACTGAAACTCAGTTTCAGCTTTTGTTCTTGCCCTACCCCAAGGCTGCATGGAATTCCAGGGAAATACTAATTCCAAGAGTTTCCTTGTTCAAATTGGTCTCTACCGATAGGAACAGGGTTGAAGGTCTCTTAAAGAATCTTCATTCCTGCTAGAATTGAAGGTTACAGCAACAAACTTCATGTAAGGACAGAAAGTTGCAAATACCTGAACAAACCAGATGAAATCTGACACAAGAAACACAAACCCCTCTCCAATCTGTTCCCCGTGAAACAAGGGTGATGCCCATCTTTAACTCAGCACTCAGGAGGCTGAGGTGCGTGGATCTCTGAGGTTGAGGGCAGCTGAGTGGACATAGTGACTTTGAGATCTGCCAGAGCTAGTAAGACTGTCTAGAAAAACCAAACTCAGAGAATCGAACCGGGGATAGGAGGGGGAAGACAGCTCAGTGATTTAAGGACACCGGTTGCCTCAGCAACCATCTTCTCCTTCCATCATGTGGGTCCATAGAGTCAACTTTGGCGGCAGGCACTTGTACTCACTGAGCCATCTCAGCAGCAGACAGATTAACTGCACTCTATATTCAGCTTTCCTTACATCAGAATATTGTCTGGGACAGAAGATTGGATTATGGTTTGGGTTCATCACACTTTTCTTTATTTCAGAGAGAGATTAAGAAGGAAATTGAAAGGAGAAAACCTGGAAAGGAAATGTTGGATTATAAGAGGAAACAAGAGGAGGAATTAGCAAAAAGAATGTTAGAAGAAAGAAGCAGAGAAAAGGCAGAAGACCGAGCGGCTCGAGAGCGCATCAAGCAGCAGATAGCGCTGGTGAGCTTCGCTGTGTGCTCCCTCATTCCTGTTGAGACTGCGCCTTTCTGTGCAGCCAGTAGAATCCCTGAACTCCCTTAACTGAACCAGCTAAGGGCTGGGACCAGAGAAGTGAGCCACTGGTGTCTACCTTTATCTGAAATGCTTGATCCTCTGACGTTTGTGATACTGTTTCTCCATGCACGCTGACTTTTCAGTCCCTACCACACAGTGCACACAATAGCACATTTACGAATTGAAAGAATATCAACCTGGGCTTCTGTCTTCAGAATTCTGTACTGAATTGAAATAGTTAAGAAAAATTGATATGAACATAGTTGAACAAATGCTTTTGTAGTATGATTGGGCATCTCTTGGGTATATTCCCAAGAGTGGTTATTGCTGGATCTTGAGGTAGGTTGACTCTGAATTTCCTGAGAAACCACCACACTGATTTCCAAAGTGGTTGCACAAGTTTGCATTCCCACCAGCAATGGAGGAGTGGTCCCCTTACTCCACATCCTCTCCAGTATAGGTTATCATTGGTGTTTTTGATTTTAGCCATTCTGACAGGTGTAAGATGGTATCTCAAAGTTGTTTTTTTTTTGCATTTTCCTGATCGCTAAGGAAGTTGAACATGACCTTAAGTATCTTTTGGCCTTTTGAACTTCTTCTGTTGAGAATTCTCTGTTCAGTTCAGTACCCCATATTCAATTGGGTTATTTAGAATTTTAATGTCTAGTTTCTTGAGTTCTTTATATATTTTGGAGATCAGGCCTTTGTCTGAATCAGTGTTGGGCAAGATCTCCCATTCAGTAGGTTGCCTTTTTGTCTTAATGATAGTGTTCTTTGCTTTACAGAAGCTTCTCAGTTTCAGGAGGTCCCATTTATTCATTGCTGCTCTTATTGTCTGTGCTACTATGGTATGTTCATAGCAGCACTATTTGTAATAGCCAGAACCTGGAAACAACCTAGATGTCCCTCAATGGAAGAATGGATAAAGAAAGTGTGGAACATATACACATTAGAGTACTACTCAGCAGTAAAAACAATGACATCTTGAATTTTGCATGCAAATGGATGGAAATAGAAAACACTATCCTGAGTGAGATAACCTAGACCCAAAAAGGTGAATATGGCATGTACTCACTCATTATTGAACTCTAGCCATAAACAAAGGACATTGAGCCCATAGTTTGCGATCCTAGAGAAGCTAAATAATAAGGTGAACCCAAAGAAAAACATATATAGATCCTCCAGGAAATTGGAAGCAGACAAGATCGCTGGGCAAAAGTTGGGAGCATGAGGGTGAGGGTGGCGGTGGGGTGGGGGGAAGGAGAGAGGGAGAGACAGAAGGGAGAAGGGAAGGATTGGGGAGAGCTTGGGGGAGTGGGATGGTTGAGATGGAGGAAGGGTGGATATGGGAGCAGGGAAGTAGATATCTTAATTAAGGGAACCATTTTAGGGCTGGCAAGAGGCTTAGTCCTGGAGGGGTTCCCAGGAGTCCACAGGGATGACCCCAGCTAGGTCCTTGGGCAGTAGAGGAGAGGGTGCCTGAACTGGCCTTGTCCTGTAGTCAGACTGATAACTATCTTCAATATCACCATAGAACCTTCGTCTGACAATGGATAGAGATAGAGACAGAGACCCACATGGGAGCACTGGACTGAGCTCCCAAGGTCCAGTTGAAGAGCACAAGGAGGGAGAAGATGAGCAAGGAAGTCAGGACTGCGAGGGGTTGGTCCACGCACTAAGACAATGTGCCTGATCTAATGGGAGCTCACCAAAGCTAGCTGGACTGGGACTGAACGAGCATGTGATCAAACCGGACTCTCTGAATGTGACTGACAATGGGGACCGACTGAGAAGCCAATGATAATGGCACTTGGATTTGTTTCTACTGCATGTACTGGCTTTTTGGGATCCTAGTCCGTTTGGATGCACACCTTCCTAGGCCTGGATGGAGGCGGGAGGGCCTTGGACTTTCCATAGGGCAGAGAGAGTACCCTGTGGTACTGGAGGGTGGAGGGTGGAGGGGGAGTGGGGGAGTGGGAGGAAAGTGGGAGGAGGGGAGGAAGTTGAAATTTTGAATGTTATTATTTATAAAGCAATAAAAATTTTTAAAAAATAAAAATTAATTCATAATTAGTTTAATTATCAATATTTTTCTCCCCCACACAACATGACTACTCTTCAAAAAATTTGTTTTCTTAAGATTTATTTATTTCCCATGTATGAGTGTTTTGCCTTCATCAACATATGTGTACCAGTTGTTTGCCTGGTACCCTCACAGGCAGAAGAGGGTGGTGGGTCCTCTAGGATGGTTGCTAAGTCACCATATTGGTGCTGGGAACTGAACCTGTACAAGAATCCTATACAAGACTGACAAGTGCTCTAAACAGCTCTGCCTCCAACCCCATCACTGGCGTGCCTGTGTGTCATGACATATTTGGACATCAGAGGACAACAGTGTGGAGTCAGTTCTTGCCTTCAACCTTCTCATGGGTTCTGGGGCTCAAACTCAGGCCACCTGGTCCATGCGTTTACCCTGAATCCATTATATTAGGCCAGGATAGGGTTGTTTTTTTGGGGGGGAGGTTTGTTGTTCTTTGTTTATTTGTTTGTTTTTGATGTGTTTATGTGTTTCATTATATGTAGGAGTGTGGATCTGATGTGGACATGTGCATGAGAGTGGAGATATTCTCAGAGACCAGAGGTGTCAAATCCCCTGGGCCTGGAGCTACAGATGGTTGTGAGCTCCCTTACATGAGTGTTAGGAGCTGAATTCTGGTCCTTTGGAAGAACATCAAGTGCTCTTAACCACTGAGTCATCTCTCTGGCCACTCAAAACCATTTTAGAGTTATTTTCTTCATGTTACTTTATTCTTTGAGACAGAGTCTCACATTACAACCCTGGCTGCCCTGGAACATGATGTGTAGACCAGGCTGGCCTCAAACTCACAGAGTGCGGAGGTTAAAGGCATGTGCTACCCTACCCCCTCCTAGTTATTAAGAATTTTCTAAGAAGGCACAGTTTTTAAAGATTCTCTAGCTGGGCATGGTGATGTGAGCCTTTAATCCTGGCCCTCAGGAGACATGGAGATGGAGCTCTGTGAGTGCAAGGCCAGCCTGGTCTACAACGAGAGTCACAGGCCAGTCAGGGCCTCACAGTGAAACCCTGTCTAAAAAACATCCCAGGGAAACAAAGAATTTGTTACACTGTGATCTGCATAAGACATCAGTTTTGAGAGAGAGAGAGAGAGACTTTCAAAAGATTTAGGCACAAGTCAAAATTTAGGGAAATTTTAAAGCAGTTGTTTTCTTTTTTAAATTATTTTTATTTTTTATGGGTATAAGTGTTTCACACATGTATATGTATGTACACCATATGCATACAGTGCTCATAGGGGCCAGGAGAGGGTGTTGGATCCCCTGACACAGGAGTTGCAGAGGTTTGTTAGTTGCCATGTGGATGCTGGGACCCTGCGTCCTCTGGAAGAACTGTCAGTGTGCTGAACCACTGGGCCATAACAAGCCCGGCAGCTGCTTTTTTAAGAATTGTTTTTATTGAGCTACATGTTTTGATCCACTCCCCTTTCTTCCTCCCCTCCCCGCTTCTACTCTCTCCTGAACCCCCGCCCCCATGTTCCCAATTTTCTCAGGAGATCTTGTCTTTTTCACCTTTCTATGTAGATCCATGTATGTCTATCTTAGGGTCCTCTCTGTTATCTAGTTTCTCTGGGGTTGTGCCCTGCAAGCTAGTTTTTCCCTGCTTTATGTCTTATGAGTGAATACGTCTTGTATTTGCCTTTCTGGGTCTAGGTTACTTCACTCAATATGGTTTTTGCTAGATCCATCCATTTGCCTGCGAATTTCATGATGTCATTGTTTTTGTTATTTTTGTTGTTGTTGTTGTTTTAACCACTGTGTAGTACTCCATTGTGCAAATGCACCACATTTTCTTTATCCATTCTTCAGTTGAGGGGCATCTAGGATGCTTCCAGGTTCTGGATATTACAAATAATGCTGCTACAGGCGGTGGTGGCGCACGCCTTTAATCCAGCACTCAGGAGGCAGAGGCAGGAGGATCTCTATGAGTTCGAGGCCAGCCTGGGCAAGAGCTAGCTCCAGGACAGGCTCCAAAGCTACAGAGAAACCCTGTCTTGAAAAACCAAATAAAATAAAATAATAAAATAATGCAGCTATAAACATTGTTGAGTACATGTCCTTTTAGTATAATTGAGCATCTTTTGGGTACATACCCAACAGCAGTATTACTGGGTCTTGAGGTAGATTATTTCCTAAATTTCTGAGAAATAACCAGACTGATTTCCAAAGCAGCTTACAAGTTTGCATTCCCACCAACAATGGAGGAGCATTTACCTTCCTAAATTAGGCTCTCATATGCATATCTGAATATTATTTATTCCTGTGGTCATTCAACAAACACTGGTTGTTTTTGTTTTTGCTTCTGTTTTTCTTTTTTTCTTTTTCTTTTGAGACAGGGTTTCTCTGTGTCACTTGGAGACTGTCCTGGAACTTGCTCTGTAGACCAGGATGGCCTTGAACTCACAGAGGTCCACACGTTTCTGCCTCCTGAGGACTGGGATTAAAGGTGTGTGCCACCATCTCCAGACTTCCAGCAAACACTGAACACCAATTTTGTGCCAGACTTTCTTCGCGGATATGGAGCAAGTCCATCTGTTTTTGTATAACAACTCAGATCCTTGATAGTTGCCTAAATGAAGAAAGAAACAAAACAAAACAAAAAAACCCTCAAATCTTAAATGTGTAAAGTCTTCATATGAACCTAAAAAATTTTATGTATGGTGTTTATTCCTTGACCTTATAGACATCACGCTATGTGAGATGTGCCTGGTGCTGGATAGTGTTTCTCTCATTTATTTTTATTGTTTATTTTGAATATAATCTCCCTGTGTTGCTCTTGCTAACCTAAAATTGTTTATGTAGACCAGCCTGGCCTTCAATTCACAGAGATCTACCTGCCTCTGCCTACAAACTGCTGGGTTAAAAGGCATGGACCACCAAGCCCAGCTCCTGATTAGGATTTAGGTGTTTTTTGATATTGGACAATTGCTAACTTTCATAATCAAATATTATGTCCTCGTGTGGTGGTGCACTTGAAAGGCAGACAGATCTCTCTTCTGAGTTTGAGGCTAGCCTGCTCTACATAGTGATTTCCAGGTTGGCCAGGACTACATGGTGAGAATGTCTCAAAAATACACTTTTTAAAACTTTTGATTTCTCAGAAAGGCTAGGGAAATGGCTCAGAGGTTAGGTGAGAGCATTTGCTGATCTGGCAGAGTTCCTAACACCCACATCAAGTAGCTTAAAACCACCTGTAGCAACTCTTGCTCCAGAGGATCTAACACCGTCTTCCTGCTTCCAAGGGCCCCTATATTACTGGCATACATTCACATAGACACACACTGACACATATACATAAATAAAAACAAAACAATGCTCAAAAACTGGTGATAATTAAAATTTATTAGAAATTGCAATAAATTTTTGGCCAGGTGGTGGTGGGGCATGCCTTTAATCCCAGCACTCTGGAGGCAGAGGCAGGTGGACATCTGTGTGTTCGAGGCCAGCTTAGTCAACATAGGCAGTTCCAATATAGGCTCCAAAGGTACAGCGAAACCCTGTCTCGAAAAACAAAATAAATTTATAAATGAATAAAAAACAAAAACAACAAAAAAGAAAGAAAATGCAATTAAATATTTGATAAATTAATAAAAGTATAACTCTTATAGAGTTAAAAGTAGAAAAAGATTATTAAAAGGATTAAAACCGAAATGCATAGACAAATACTCTTTTCCATCCTCAGAAGTCATAATATTTATATGGTCATGTTTGGAACTGGAAAGATGGCTCATCAATTAAGAATGCTCACTGTGCCAGGAGGTGGTGGAACAAGCCATAAGCATCCTAGCTCTCAAGAGACAGAAGCAGGTGGATCTCTGTGAGGTTGTGGCCAGCCTGGTCTACAGAGTGAGTTCAAGGACAGCCAGGACTGTTTTGAAGAGAAACCCTGTCTTCAAAAATAAACGAACAAAACAAAAAATAAATAAAATAAAACATAAAAGAATGCTTACTGTGTGAGCATAAGGACCTGAATTTAAAACCCAGCACTCATGTAACGAGCCCGGAGTCCACCAAATGTCTAACCCAGCTCCAATCACGGAGCACACAGGACATGGCCTACACTGGCTGACTTCCAGGCTAGCTGAGACCGTACAGGCCCCAGGTCCAAAGGACTAGGTGGAGAGTGACAGAAGACACCCTGTGCCTTCTTCTGGCCTCTGTGAAGGTGTGCGTGCAGGCATGTTTGCATATGCTCTCCACAGACACACACAAATTAAACCTCTCTCTTCTTTTAATCTCAAAAGCAACTTCCAAGGGTGAGAGATGATGTTGGCTGGGTGCCTTGAAGCTACAGTCAAGGCAGCTCCCAACCCTGGCGGCTGGAACCAAACTCAGGTCCTCTGCAAGAGCAGTGAGTTCTCTTAACTGCTGAGCCATCCCTCCATTCCTGACTTTTATAGGATTATTAATCTTGAAATGTATAAGGAACTGGAGAAAATACATCCAAGTATATACTTACTAAGGATTTTATACCTGCACTACAAAAACATTTCTATAGCTCAACAATGAAAAGATAACTCCTTTATGGGGAAAAGATTGGGATAGTTATTTTTCTAAAGAAGGCACAGAAATGGCCCATAAGCAAGCCGGGTGTTAGCTGTGTACCTATAATTCTAACCTCTAGGGAACTGCAATCAAGAACACAGCAAGTCTGAGGGCTGCTTGGGTTATATATGAAGTTTCAGACCAGTCTGGGCTACACAGCAAAACTTTCTCACAAAAAGAAACAATCAGAAAGATCGCATATCACACCGCCTAGGATAATTCAGTTTTAAAAGACAGCAACAGTTTGGGCATGATGGCACAAGCCTTTAATCCTAGCACTCTGTAGCAGAGGCAAACTGACCTCTGTGGGGACACTGGTAGTTGGACAAGGATTTATCTCTACTAGTTGAACTAGCTTTTTGGAGTCCATTCTTCTGAGGGGGGGTATCTTGCTCAGTCTAAATAGAGGGGGGAGAGCCTTGGTCCTGCCTCAAAGTGACATGTCAGATTTGGTTGACTCCCCATGGAAAGACTTGCTCTCTCTGAGGAGTGGATGGGGGACACGGTGGGGGAAGTAAAGGGAGGAAAAGGAGGGGAAACTGGGATCGATGTGAAAAATGAGAAAAGATTGTTTTTAAAATAAATAAATTAGTATTTTTTTACAAAAGAAAATGCCTTACTTATAGATCTTATGGAGATATTTTCTCAGGCAAGACTTCTTCCTTTTTGTTCACTCTAGCTGGTAATAAGTTGACATAAAACCAGCCAATACAAAGATTGAAAACATGTCCACAAAAAAACCTGTACACAAACATTTATGATATTTAAAAAAGACAAAATGTGATCATAAATTTCATCAATTTAAGAAGAGATTCAGCAATAAAAGTATCAAGAACTGAGAGAGCATTGGATGACTTTTGAAGACACAATGCTGTATGAAAGACCACACTTGATTCCTTTAGATGAAAGGTTCCACCTGGGCAAACCAGTTAATGGTTGGTAAGGCCTGGGAGAGGAAAGGGAGTGATTGCTAATAGAATCAGGGGCATTTTAGGAAGTCATGAAATATTCTACGGTTTCTGTGTACGGTTTCTACATGGTTCTATATAATATTTTATTTTGTGAGTTTAAAAGAAGTTTAACATTTATTTTGGCCCTGGGATGGGTGTTGTGTGTGTTCCATGGAGTCCATATGAATGTAAACAACAGCTTTCAGGAATTAGTTCTCTCCTTCTTTCGTGGAGGAAGGGTCTTAGGGGTTGAACTTAAGTCATCTCACCAGGCCCTTGTTTTTTTTTGAGACAAGGTTTCACTGGGGACATAGCCCAGGCTTGCCTCTAACCTGGGATTCCCCTGTGATAGGATGGCAGGTTGACAGGCTTGCATGGCAAGTACTTTACCTGCTGGGCCATCTTGCCTGCCTCAAAATATCATTTCTACTCTTAACTGAATTAAGGATAAAGAAAGAACAAAAAGAAGCAAAGGAAGGAAGGAAGGAAGGAAAGAAAGAACTATTTATGGGAGTGGAAACAGCAAGCCATGGTGCATGCATGGAGGTCAGATGACAGCTTAGGGTTCTCTCCTTCCACCATGGGAGCAAGGTCATATCATCAAGCTGGGGTGCAAGTGTCCTGGTCTATCTCAGCGGCCTTTGTCTGGTGGTGAACGACACTGACTGCAGCTTGACTGTTTTCTTTTTTCATAGCACCGTTGCAAGAATTCAGTTCCGGCTGCCTGACGGCTCTACCTTTACAAGTCAGTTCCCTTCTGATGCTCCGTTAGAAGAAGCAAGGCAGTTCGCTGCACAGGTGAGTTCATAAAGACAGATGTGTGGGTTATTAAGATCTTGCAGGGGAGGTTCCAAAGCAGAAGAATGGCAGGAAATAGACTGAGGTGGCGGGAGTTCTGACTTGTATTATACATGATGACAGTGTGCAGCAGGCTCAGGAACCCTCCTTTAGCATGCTTAATTACCAAGAGCAGTGAAAAGCCAGTGGTCTCCTAGTCGTTGATCTGAGGACTTGCCTGTCCTGGAAAGGAGGTGGGTTCTCTTTGTTTTCTTTCTTTCTTTCTTAGATTTATTTATTTATCATGTATACAGTGTTCTGTCTGCATGTATACCTGCAGGCCAGAAGAGGGCACCAGACCTCATTACAGATGGTTGTGAGCCATTATATGGTTGCTGGAATTGAACTCAGGACCTCTGGAAGAGTAGTCAGTGCTCTTAACCTCTGAGCCATCTCTCCAGCCCCTCTCTTTGTTTTCTGATGGTTGATTTGTGCCTCATCGTTTTTCTGTTTGCCAATACAAAAGATCAAGAATTAACTTTAAAAGTGTGACCTTACTCAAAATCTAAGTGCACATGAAGTTTGATGACATAAGAAGTAAGATAGGAGTGATTTCTAGTACTATTTATTCTCTTAGTACTGAGTCTAATGCATCCTGGTTATAAATCATCTTTTAGGAATAAGTTTTGTACAGCCAGAACCGGGAAACAACCTAAATGCCCCTCAACCAAAGAATGGATAAGGAAAATGTGGTACATTTACACAATGGAGTACTACACAGCAGAAAAAATAACAACATCTTGAATTTTGCAGGAAAATGGATGGAGCTAGAAAACATCATTTTGAGTGGGGTAATCCAGACCCAGAAAGACAATTATCACATGTACTCACTCATAAGTGTTTTTTTTTAACATAAAGCAAAGAAAACCAGCCTACAAATCACAATCCCAGAGAACCTAGACAACAATGAGGACCCTAAGAGAGACATACATGGATCTAATCTACAAGGGAAGTAGAAAAAGACAAGATCTCCTGAGTAAATTGGGAGCATGGGGACCTTGGGAGAGGGTTGAAGGAGAGGGGAGAGGGAGGGAGGAGAGTAGAGAAAAATGTAGAGCTCAATAAAAATAAATAAAATTAAAAAAATAGGAATAAGCTTTGTATATACATTATGGTTCTCATAACTTCAAGGTTAAACTTAGAAAGTTGGCTGTGTTTTCACAGATGAGGCTAACTTTCCTGGGTTGGAGTTTTCCTTCTAGTACCTTCTCTAGTGCTGGGTCTGTGGATAGGTATTGTTTGAGTTTGGTTTTGTCGTGGAGTATCTTGTTGATAGGCCATGCTTTGTTGGCACCCATGGGAGTCCTGCCCCATTCTGAACAGAGGTGAGGGAGGGGTGGATGCATCAGAAAGGACAAGAGGAGATGGAAGGGGAGGGAAACTGTGATCATGATATAAAATAAATTAAAAAATTTAAATAATGAAAAGAAATACATGAATCTCACGAATGGGTGTTTTATGATATATTCTTATATTCAAAGGAGAACTTAGCCCTATTGTTAAAACATAATTTAAATGACTGAAGAAAAGTTGGGATAATGGGTTAGACCTTTTCACCAAACTACTCAAATAGCCTTTCCTCCATGGTGAGTCAAAGAGGACAGTGATGCCTCAGCGCGGCAGAATCCAGCGCAGGTGGTTGTTCATTGCTCTGCTGTCCTGAGGACCCCACAAGGCTCCTCCTCCATCTTTTAGTATCTAATGGATTTAAAAACTTCAGAATAGGAATGTGTGTAAGAAACCAAGCTACAGACATACTCACTCTTACCTATTGTTAAATTTGTATTGTTTTTGTGTATGGGTAATTTTCCAGCATGTCTGTCTATACTTTAATGACTGCCTGGTTTCCAGGGAGGCCAAAAGAGGGCATTGGATCCCCTGGAGTTTCCAACAGTTATGAACTGCCATGTGGATATTTGGAATCAAACTCAGGTCCTCTAAAATAACAGCTGGTGCTCTTAATTGCTGAACCATCTCTCTAACCATGTAACAATCTTTTAAAGTTAGTCAAACACTGGTGGTGAGGGGCTAGGCCAGATCTTTGAATCTGATAGGCAAGTATTTTTCCATCGTACTATCTATGTCCCTGGCCTCTACCGCCCACATCCCTGCTCCCTCTCACCCCCAAGCAGGATTTCTACTGTGTGGTTGTGGCTGGCCTCAAATTGGAGCACCTCCTGCCTCTGTCCCCTGAGTGCTAGGATTACGGGCAGACATGTAGTATCGCGGCTAGACCTGCTTTTCACATTTACTTATCTAGTTTGGAGTCTGCCATCAGACACTGAAATGAACACACAGAACCACTAGACAGTTCAGTCTCTGCATTTCCACAGGGGACCTTGCAAGCTTCTCGGGGTCCACAGGAAAATTCCCAGTACTGAAGAAGATGCTTTTTCATTTAAACTGAGAACTTAGAAAGCTTCAAGATAAAAACCATCTCCCACAGTTCAGGAAGCCTTGATGAAGAGACCTTTGTGGTCAGGAGTCTGTGCTAGCAGGCACAGGGCACAGGGCACAGGGCTTCTCTGCACAACAGAGGAGCTGGCGACTCCTCAGAAGGAGGACATTGAACTCAAGTCACGCTCACTTTGCTGTGTTTCCCGGTGCTTGGAGCGCTTGCAGTATTTGTACAATAGAAACACCAAGCTACAGACTCCAAGAAGCAGCAGAGCGAAGAGCACATTCACCGCCGTCTGTGCTTCTGTGATGCCCAGCATCAGCCCCAGGAAGGGCACTTCTGTCTTCACAGGGCTGGCAGTGGGTTCAGCATCTAGGAGAGGACAATGGAGCTTAGGTTCTGGCATTCTGGAAAGTTCCTGCTGATCCTGGAGTCCAGAGGTGGCATAGTATCCCCCTCATAAACATACACAACAAACGCTCACCGCTGTGTTATCAGCGTGGGTTCCCTTCATTATTGTGTTGGTTTTGTGTGTGCATATACCATGATGTTCATGTAGGGGCAAAGGACAACTTTCAGGAAGTCTCTCTTTCCAATTTGGGTTTCCAATATAGAACACAGGCTATAGTGCTTTTACCTACTGATCCATGAGCCACCTTACTGTACCTTCCCCCTACATATGCTTTTTCCCCTGAGACCAGTCTCATGTAGCCCCGACAGGCCTCAGGCTAGGAAGTTAGCCATAGATGATGTTGAAATTCAAATTCTACTGCCTCTACCTCTTACATGCTCAGAGTACACAGATATGCTACTGCATCCCGTTTGTGTTACAATGTGTATTGACCCCCATCACCATGAACATGCTAGGTGAGCTCTCCATCATCTGAGAAATATCCCCAATCCTGTCTCAAGCATCACTTTGGGCAACTAAACAACAGTGTGAACTGGATAAAGGTCTTTTACTATCATAGTCATTTACATATTTTAGTCACCCCATAAGAACTACCTGTAGTGTTTATAAAATCCTTTAACTTGACCAAGAAACTACCTGGAAGTGTCTGTCCTTCTCAAGGAAGGTGCAGCAGTGACTTTGAGGTAGGACTGGAGGAATCTAGCTCTGTTCATTCCCACAGCAGGACCCAGTCTCTAGGGTAAGACAGGCTCTGGAGAGACCTGCAGCAGCCCAAAGGCGCCTGGAGCACATGCTAATGAATGGAGGGGACAGAAGGGCAGGAGAAGGCCAGGAACTAGAGGAAGGTGGGTGGAAAGAGCAGCTCCCTCTCACCCTTGACCCCAAAGTGTTAGTACCTCCCAGGGCCACCTACCCTCTGGTTGCTGGAGACAAGGGTGAGGTCCTTGTGCAGGGTCAGGAAAGCCATTGCAGCTCACTACAGAGGCATAGAACTTGGCCGATGCCTTGGGGATCCTTGGCAGAGAAGGGTCCAAGTGGTTCACAAAGTGCACACCAAACCTCTATGCAAAGCCTATGGCCCATTTGAAGTTCTCCATTATGCTCCATAATGTGTATCCTCGAAGGTCCACCTTATCCTGCACAGTGGCTGAAAAAGATGCCAGGTGTGAACTCTTCACATCAAGACACCTGTGTGCCAGGTCTCCTGAAGCCGGGCTCATAGTTGTCCCCACTGTTCTGCTTTGTGGAGTGTGAGACCCAACTCTGAGGCCCTTCCTGTGTGCTAGCAGGTCCTCTACAGTGGATATGCGGAACCATCGGTATCTTTCTACAAAGGCTCCGTTCTGAATGGAGCTTGGATAGCCTGAGCTAACCCCACAGCTTTCTTCTGTAGCTCGGGGATTGGTCTGTGTCAGGACCTTGAAATACCCATGGAGAGGCAGGAGCGTTTAGAAGCAAAAGATCTGATCTGAGCTGTAGTAAGACCTCCTGTCTGTTCCCTTTACTGTAGGAGAGCCCGAGGTTTATATATATGTCACACACATAGTTTGTAGCTGTGTGTCCATGTGAGTGCTGTGGTGCATGTAGAGGCCAGAGATGAGCCTCAGGTTTTTTCCACCTTGTTTTTCTAGACAAGTAGGCGAGGCTACCAGCCAAAAAGACCCAAGGGTCCCCCATTTTCTCCCTCCCCAGTGCCAGGATTACAAACACCCACCACCACACCCAGCTTTCCACATGGTGTCTGGGATTGAACCCAGGGCTCGCGGTTGGACAGCGAGCACTTTCCCACCTGAGCTACCACCCCAGTCCTCCTACCTTGCAAACAAACAGCCCTAGAGCCACCAGACAACCCTTGTCTGCTCACAGAGGAAAGCAATGTGCAGAGATGCCAAACAGCAAGAAAGACTAAGGTCAGGAACGATCTCAGGCCAGAACAGGAAAATGGGTTTACTTGCTGTGGGTAGGTGAGTCTAGGAAGGAAAAAGACCTCTGATTCTAGCCTCAAGCAAAGGCTCAAAATCCTCTGAGCAAAGGGCCTTGTCATTAGTGTCCCCGAGGGGCCAGGCTACCGTCCTGCAGACACTGATGCTCCACCAATGAAGGGGCTCACTGGGGCCAGGCAGTGAGGTGGGAGCTCTCACCTTTGAGGGCCTCATTGATGTAGCTGCGGAGGTAGTAGATCCTGTCAGTGTCATTGAGTTCTGGGTCCCCCCGTCTGGACACCCCATTCTCTGTGACATAAATTGGAGGGTTGTTGTATTCTTCCTTCAGCCAGTTCAAGATCCTCTGGAAGCCAAAAGGGGTCATCTTAAGCCAGGAGGAGCCAGAGTCTAGCCAAGAGCTGTCTGCAATGGTAGCCACGCCCCTGCAAGTTCACAAGGTAAAGGAGATGTCTTGTTTATAACTCCCAGGGGGATAATCTTAGTTGTTTCATCTAACCTTCCCTGGGCCCTTGAACTCTTAGAGATCTCCCTGCATCTGCATCCTGAGTAGTGAGATTAAAAACATGAGTTACCATGTTCAGCCGGAGAGCATGTGGCTAACCCCAATGCTGGGAGATGGAGATAGGTGAGTCCAGTCAGTCTAGCTGAATCCGTGAGTTCCACAATCAGAGGAATTGAGACCCTGGTTCCAAAAAAGAGATAGGGGTAAAAAGTGTAAAAGTGACAGAAGACACCCAGTGTTGGTCTGGCCTCCAGAATCACCTGGACACACACCCACAGATGTTCAGGTTACATCTGCACACACACGTATTATATTATTGAACATTTATTAGTGCACACATGAACACACATAGAAAATCTATCAAAATAGAAAAAAAGGGATTCTGCCTGGTCTGTAACTTACATATGCTTGAAGAACTTTAAATTCAGAATTTAAACATGAGAATACAGTAGTGGTAGTCATACATGCATGCTTGCACGTGCACGCAGACGCGCGCACACACACACACACACACACACACACACACACACACTTACCTCAAATGCCTGACTGACCACACTATTGCTCAGGCTGGGATCTCACGAGCTCATCACTGCCCTTGTCTCACACAGGTCAGCTGTTTCACAGGTAAGGCACCAGTTGAGAGCCAAGCACCCAGTCCCCTAATGCCCAACTCTCACTAGCTCCCCAATGCCTTTCTAATCAAGTTATCCCCAGTGTCCACCAGATTCCACATCTGCTAGCTCAGAAAAATGAAAACCAGTCACGATAAGGTTCTGGATAAACAAATCCCTTGCTGATTAAATGCCATCTAAATTCATTTACTGAGTGATAATTGCTATCTAGAGAACAAAGTGCTGATCACAAAAATCCTTGTCAGCAACAACCTTTGAACTGGTATTTGGCCCTCTGCAAAGCTCAGGGGTAAACGCAGGACAGTGTCTGGTTTCCTTCTGAGAAGTGCAAACCCCCAGGGCCTTCAATGGGCCTGAGCAGTGTGTGCCTCTCTCTGGCTCTGGACTCCCTGCTTTGCCCTGTGTCTGTCTAATACTGGCGCTGACTTCCTATCCTTTTGCATGATCCCCTATCTTCACTGGTATCCATCCTTTTCTGTCTCTTGATATTTCCAGCAAAAGTCTCCCTACTGTTAACACCCACACAACAGTGTCCTCCAATGCCGGGCAGTGGTGGCACATGACTTTAATCTCAGGACTCCAGAGGCAGAGGTCGATGGATCCCTGAGTTCTGAGTTCAAGGCCAGCCTGGTCTACAGACTAAGTTCCAGGACAGCCAGGGTTACACAGAGAAACTGGTTTCAAAAAATAAAAAAGAATGTCCCTCAATAGGAGGCTCTTACCTGGGCTCCTCTCTCCTGAGGTGCTCTTTCCCCATAGGGA
The DNA here is from genome assembly GCF_982192425.1 of Myodes glareolus. Taxonomy (NCBI): domain Eukaryota; kingdom Metazoa; phylum Chordata; class Mammalia; order Rodentia; family Cricetidae; genus Myodes; species Myodes glareolus. The sequence continues at coordinate 95,960,944 of NC_142030.1, read as the reverse complement.
ACTATTAGCTTAGATCAGCAGAGACCCTGGGCTGGGGATGTGGTCCAGCAGGGATGTTTGCCTAGCATGCACAAAGGCCTGGGTTCCATCCTAGCATGATGGAAACCGGGCATGGTGGTTCATGCCAATAACCCAGAACTTGGAGGATAGAGGCAGGAAGGTCAGGAGTTCAAGGTCATCTTCAGCTATACAGTGACTTAGGCTAGCCTGAGATACATGTGGCCCTTTCTCAAAAACAAAATGAATAAGCAAATAAAGGAGTGAGTAAATAAATAACAGTTACTAGAGGAGATGGTGGGGACACCTGAGTCTTAGCAACTTGATATATTTTTCTCTCTCTGTGGGCATGTGTAGACCCTGTGGGTCCCAGAAATATATTTGTTTTATTTTGTTAGACACAGAATCTCAGTATGTATCTGCTTGCTCTACAACTCACCAGGTAGCCTAGGCTGGCCCCAAACTCAAAAAGATCCTCCTGCTTCTGCCTGCTAGGTGTTCAGATTGCAGATATGAGACACGCTGCCTCTCTGAACTCTGCTTTCTTAATGGAGCCAGGCTAAAACATGACAAATCAAGAACCAGGCCTATTTCCTTTTACGTGAGCAACAAATCTTGGGAACGGATGCTGTTTAGAAGAGTTTATAGAGATGTCAAACTAGGACCGGGTTTGTAGCTTGGTTAGTCCCGTGCTTGCCCAGCATCCACAAAGTTCAATGAGAGCACTGCATTACCCAGGTGTGTGTCGCATGCCTGTAATCAGGCTGGAGCACCCGGGAGCTGGAGGCAGGAGGCTCACAAGTTCAAGATAATCTGCTGAATACTCTGAGATACATAGGACCCTATCTCAGAAATTTAAAACTAATAATAAAAGCAAAGAAGCAAACAAAATCTCACTTTTAGGAAATCACAATGTAGCCAGGCATGCTGGTGTGCACTGTTAATCGCAGCACCTTGGAAAGCAGAAGCATGTGCCTCTGTGAGTTCGAGGCTTCCTGAACTACATAGTGAGACTGAGGGAACAAGAGTATGACCATCTACCTTGGAGACACCCCCATTCTGGCCTGAACAGCACCCCGTTCTCAGTGATTAATCATAGCCTAAGGACCAACTCCACCCCTGTCCGCTCACGAGACTAACAGTTCCAATTTCCCTAAGTCAACGTCATGAAGTCAGCACAGCAGCATTCCTGCATGTCCTAGATGAACAACAACCCTGGCCAAACCCACCCTCTGCCCTCTGACCAGCTCTCCTCCCCGTCCCTGATAAAACCCTAGTCAAGCTCAGTCTCTCTGATGACTGAAAGAAGTAAGATAAAAATTTCCAGTACTTTTATTCCCTTAGTCCTGAGTCAAATGGATCCTGGTTACAAATCATCATGTAGGATCTAAGTTTTGGATGTACAGTACGGTTCTCATAACTTCAAGGTTAATATTAGAAAGTTGGCTGTGTTTTCCTGAATGCAGCTAACTTTCCTGGGGTGGAGTTTTCACTCTAGTTCCTTCTCTAGGGCTAGGTTTGTGGATAGGTATTGTTTAAGTTTGGTTTTGTTATGAAATATCTTGTTGATAGGCCATGCTTTGTTGGCACCCATGGGAGTCCTGCCCCCTTCTGAACAGAGGTGGGGGAGGGGTGGATGGAGATGGGGGTCAGAAAAGACAAGAGGAGATGAAAGGGGAAGGGAAACTGATCAGGATGTAAAATAAATGAAAATTTTAAATAATGAAAAGAAATATATGAACCTAATGGATGGGTATTTTATAATATATTCTTATATTCATGAGGAGAACTTAGCCCTATTATTAAAACAATGAGAGAAAAAAAAGTTGGGATGTTGGGTTCAGAACTTCTCCCCAAACTGCTCAAATAGTCTTCTCACATGTTGAGTCACAAGAGGACAAGATGCCTCAGCACGGCAGAATCCAACGCAGGTGGTCGTTCATTGCTATGATGTCCTGAGGACCCCAAAAGGTTCCTCTGCTAACTTAGTATCCAAACGGTTAAAAACTTGAGGATAGAATGCTCATAAGAAACAAACCTTCTAACATAATCACTCACTTATTATTAATTCTTATTGTTTTTTGTGTATGGGTATTTTCCCCGTATGTCAGTCTACACATCACATGAGTGCCTGGTTTCCAGGGGAGGCCAGAGGAGGGTGTTGGATCCCCAAGACCTGGAGTTTCCCACTGCTGCCATGTGAAAACTGGGAATCAAATGCAGGTCCTCTAAAAGAAGAGCTGGTGCTCTTAACGGCTGAACCATCTCTCTAACCACATAACAGTCTTTTAAAGTTAGCCAAACACTGGCGGTGAGGGGCTAGGAATTGAACCCAGATCCTTGAGTCTTATAGGCATGCATTTTTCCATCATGCCATCCATGTCCCTGACCCCCTACTGCCCCCCACCCCAGTTCCTTCTCACCCCCAAACAGGGCTTCACTGTGTGGCAGTGACTGGCCTCAAACTGGAGTGCCTCCTGCCTCTTGCCTCTGCCTCCTGAGTGCGAGGATTATAGACAGGCATGCAGTATCACAGTTAGACCTTCTTTTCACGTCTACTTATTTAGTTCAGAGTCTCTGCATGCCCACAGGGTCTTTGGAGGCTTCTCAGAGTTCAAAATTCCCATATTGAAGATGTTGTCATTTCAACTGAGAAGTTAAAAAGTTTCAAGATGGAAACCATCTCCCACAGTGCTGGAAGCATTGGAAAGGAGATCCACTGTGGCAGGAATCGGTACTAGCAGGCCTGTCTAAACAACCCAGGCTTCTCTGCACAACAGAGGAGCTGGCGACTCCTCAGAAGGAGGACATTGGACTCAGGTCACGCTCACTTGGCTGTGTTTCCCGGTGCTTGGAGCGCTTGCAGTATTTGTACAATAGAAACACCAAGCTACAGACTCCAAGAAGCAGCAGAGCGAAGAGCACATACAACGCCGTCTGTGCTTCTGTGATGCCCAGCATCAGCCCCAGGAAGGGCACTTCTGTCGTCACAGGGCTGGCAGTGGGTTCAGCATCTAGGAGAGGACAGTGGGGATCAGGCTCTGGCACTGTTAGCTACCAGATTGTAACAGTTCCGGAAAGGTCCTGCTGAGTCTACAGTCCAGAGGCTGCATAGTACTCTCCTTTCAAACAAACGCAGCAAGAAGGCTAATCGCTGTGCAGTCTGCATGGACACCTTTCACTATTTTGTTGTTTTTGCACTTGTGCACACCAGGAGGTTCATGAAGCAGCAGAGGACAACCTTCAAGAGGACACTTTCCACTTTGTACTCCTAGTATAGAACTCACTCCAGAGAGCTTTTACCTACTGAGTCATGAGCCCTCTCACTGTGCCCCTCCCCATATGCACACATCTTTTTTCCCCTGAGACTGGTGTCATGTGGCCCAGAAAGTCCTCAAGCTAGCTAGGGAGCCATGGATGACCTTAAACTTCAATTCCACTGCCTCTACCACTCAGATGCTCAGACTGCAGGGCTATGCATCTGTATGCATACTGGGTATCATAGCCACGTGTAATTTTCAGTTTCCCAGTAAGTACTGGCCATACTGTTTATACAATCCTTAAAGTGACCTAGAAACTACCTGGAGGTGTCAGTCCTTCTCATTGAAGGTGCAGCAGCGACTTTGAGGTAGGACTGGAGGAATCTAGCTCTGCTCATTCCCACAGCAGGGCCCAGTCTCTAGGGTAAGACAGGCTCTGGAGAGACCTGCAGCAGCCCAAAGGCGCCTGGAGCACATGCTAATGAATGGAGGGGACAGAAGAGCAGGAGAAGGCCAGGAACTAGAGGAAGGTGGGTGGAAACAGCAGCTCCCTCACACCCTTGATCACACAGTGTAGGTCCCTCCCAGGGCCACCTACCCTCTGGTTGCTGTAGACAAGGGTGAGGTCCTTGTGCAGGGTCAGGAAAGCCATTGCAGCTCACTACAGAGGCATAGAACTTGGCTGATGCCTTGGGGATCCTTGACAGAGAAGTATCCAAGCAGTTCACAAAGTTCAAGCCAAACCTCTCTGCAAAGCCTATGGCCCATTCGAAGTTGTCCATCACGTTCCATTCTGTGTATCCCCGAAGGTCCACCTTATCCTGCACAGTGGCTGAAAAAGATGCCAGGTGTGAACACTCACATGAAGACACCTGTGTGCCAGGTCTCCTGAAGCCAGGATCATAGTTGTCCCTACTGCTGTGCTTTGTAGAGTGTGAGTTCCAACTCTGAGGCCCTTCCTGTGTGCTAGCATGTTCTCTACAGTGGACATGCGGGACCATTGGTATCTTTCTACAAAGGCTCAGTTATGAATGGAGCTTGGATAGCCTGAGCTAACCCCACAGCTTTCTTCTGTAGCTCGGGGTTGGTCTGTGTCAGGACCTTGAAATACCCATGGAGAGGCAGGAGCGTTTAGAAGCAAAAGATCTGATCTGAGCTGTAGTAAGACCTCCTGTCTGTTCCCTTTACTGTAGGAGAGCCCGAGGTTTATATATGTCACACACATAGTTTGTAGCTATGTGTCCATGTGAGTGCTGTGTGGTGCATGTGGAGGACAGAGATGAGCCTCAGGTTCTGTCCACCTTGTTTTTCTAGACAAGTAGGCTAGGCTACCAGCCAAAAAGACCCAAGGGTCCCCCATTTTCTCCCTCCCCAGTGCCAGGATTACAAGCACCCACCACCACACCAGCTTTCCACATGGTGTCTGGGATTGAACCCAGGGCTCACGGTTAAACAGCGAGCCCTTTCCCCCCTGAGCTACCACCCCAGTGCTTCTACCTTGCAAACAAACAGCTCTAGAGCCACCAGACAACCCTTGTCTCCTCACAGAGGAAAGCCATATGCAGAAATGCCAAACAGCAAGAAAGACTAAGGTCAGGAACGATCTCAGGCCAGTACAGGAAAATGGGTTTACTTGCTGTGGGTAGGTGAGTCTAGGAAGGAAAAAGACCTCTGATTCTAGCCTCAAGCAAAGGCTCAAACTCCCCTGAGCAAAGGGCCTTGTCATTAGTGTCCCCGAGGGGCCAGACTACCCTCCTGCAGGCACTGATGCTCCAGCAATGAAGGAGCTCACTGGGGCCAGGCAGTGAGGTGGGAGCTCTCACCTTTGAGGGCCTCATTGATGTAGCTGCAGAGGTAGTAGATCCTGTCGGTGTCATTGAGTTCTGGGTCCCCCCATCTGGACACCCCATTCTCTGTGACATAAATTGGAGGGTTGTTGTATTCTTCCTTCAGCCAGTTCAAGATCCTCTGGAAGCCAAAAGGGGTCACCTTCAGCCAGGAGGAGCCAGAGTCTGGCCAAGAGATGTCTGCAATGTAGCCACGCCCCTGCAAGTTCACAAGGTAAAGGAGATGTCTTGTTTATAATCCCTGGGGATGATCTTAGTTGTGGCATCTAATCTTCCCTGGGTCCTCGAACTCTTAGAGACCTCCCTGCACCTGCCCCCCGAGTAGTGAGATTAAAAACATGTGTTACCATGTTCATCTGGAGAGCATGAGGCTAACCCCAATGCTGGGAGATGGAGATAGGTGGGTCCAGTCTGTACATCTGAATCAGTGAGTTCCAGGATCAGAGCGAGGCTGAGACCCTGGCTCCATAAAAGGGGTGGGGGTAAAAATGACATAAGAAGACACACAGTGTTGGCCTCTGTCCTCCACAAGCTCCTGGACCCACAGATGCACAGGTTAGTGCATCTGCACAGATATGTAATATATTAGTGCACATTTCTTATTGCACACATGGACACATAGAGAAATACAATCAAAATAGAAAAAGTATTCTGCCTGATCTGTGTCTTATGATCTACTACTGGCTTGTCCTGCCACTTGGGTACTCTATCTTTTTAAGAGACAAGCCCTGCCCATTTCCCCCTTCACAAGGCAAACAGATCTTCTGCCTCCTTCAACCTGTGCCCTCTCTTCCAATCCCTCTTCTGAAGTGACTGATTCTTCTCTCTCTCTCTCTCTCCATTTCTGTTCCATCTCTCTTTCCCTCTGTCTCTCTGTCTTTCTCTCTCTCTGTATCTCTCCCTCTCCCTCTTCCCCTTCCCTTCTATAACCCACTAAATAAACTCTATACCCAAACTCTCTCTGCATGGTGTTTCTGTGTGTCTCTCACCCGCCATGGTCTTCCATCTGCCTTGGACCCTCCAAGGCCTCGGGTGGTAGGACTGGCAGCCCCTCATGGCTTGACATTGCCCTGCTTGGGGCACCCGCCATGGTCTCCCACCCACCAAGGGGACCAGGATTGGCCTCAGGTCACCTGCCGAGGCCTCTGACCTGCTGACCCCTCCCACAGTCTCTGTCCTGCATGGGATACCCTTCGCTTTAGAGAATAACACTGTGATTTACACATCCTTGAAGAAGCCTTAATTCAGGATTTAAACATGAGAACACAGCAGTGTGAGTCACACACACACACACACACACACACACACACACACACACACACTTGCCTCTTCATAGCTGGCTGGCCACACTATTCTATTGCTCTCTTGTGTGGGATCTCACGAGCTCATCACTACCCTGTCTCCCACAGGTCAGCTGTTTCACAGGTAAATCACCAGTTGAGAGCCAAGCACCCAGTCCCCTAATGCCCAATTCTCACTAGCTCCCCAATGTCTTCCTAATCAAGTTGTCCCCAGTGTCCACCAGATTCCACATCTGCTAGCTCAGAAAAATGAAAACCAGCCACGATAAGGTTCTGGATAATGAAATCTCTTCCTGATTAAATGCCATCTAAATTCATTTACTGAGTGATAATTGCTATCTAGAGAACAAAGTGCTGATCACAAAATCCTTGTCCAGCAACAGCCTTTGAACAGGTATCTCATTCCATGTATCCAGCATAAAGCTCAGGGGTAAACCCAAGACAGTGTGTGTTTTCCCTCTGGGAAGTGTAAATCCCCAGGGCCTTGAATGGGTCTGAGCAGTGTGTGCCTCTCTCTCTCTGGCTCTGGACTCCCTGCTTTGCCCTGTGTCTGTCTATTGCTGGTACTGACTTCCTGCCCATTTGATGATTCTAGCTTTTACTGGTATCCCTCTGTTGTGGGAGGCTTCTTGTTTGTTTCCTGGCTGCCAAGATTCCTGAAATAACCACCCAGAAACTGTATTAATTAAATCACTGCTTTTCCTATTAGCTCTAATAGCTTATTGACTAGCTCTTACATCTTAATTTAACCCATTTCTATTCATCTGTGTATCACCACATGGCTGTAGTTTACTGGCAAGTTTTCAGCAAGTCTGTTCCCGGCTGTTGCTACATGGTATCTCCTGACTCTGCCTTCTTCCTCCCAACATTCAGTTCAGTCTTTCCCACCTAGCTCTCTTCTACCCGATCAAAGGCCCAAAACAGCTTCTTTATTCATTAACCAATAAAAGCAATACATATACAGAAGGACCTCCAAATCATAAATGTGTGGTTTTGAAATGGCGACTTCCAGGTTCGTGATGTCAGCTCGAATTCTGACTCTTTCAGGAGGTCTGGCTATAAAGCATTTAAATGGGGTTTGTAAACACAGTGTTATAAACTGCTTAATGATGTGACATAGACCCGCTGCATACCTGGAACTGGGTGGTGTGCACGGCTGGCAGAGGTGGTGAACATGCCTCTGCCATGTTGGATTGAGTGGAGCCAGAAGGTCAAGCAGCCTTAGTCCTAGTAATGCAGCTTTGCATTTTAAGAAGCAGTCCTGGTCAGAAAAGGACTACAGAAATGCAATAAAAACAGATTCAGATAAAAATGAAAAAAAAAAGACCTCAAAACGAGATACAGTGTGTTTTTTTTTAAAAAAAATGTAATTAGAACTAAATAAGAAGATGAACCTGATGAAGATTATTTAGCTATCCGCCAGGAGGTAGGAAATTGTCAAGAGTCCCAGGTAACCTTGGGTGCATGGGGGGGGTGGGAGGGTTGTTGGAAGGGGAGAGGGTTAGAGAGAAGGGAGTAGGGGAGGAATGGAGAAAGCTCGGTTGACCGGGATGGGGGGAAGGGAGGAAGGATGAATGTGGGATCAGGGAAGAATATATTTCAACTAAGGGAGTCATATTAGAGTTTACAGGAAACTTGATTATATATGGGATCCCAGGTCCAAGGAGAGATCCCCAGATTGTTCTCTGGACAGAGGAGGGGGTGCCTGAACCGGCCTTGGCCCGTGACCATACTGATGAATATTTTGCTTATCACCATAGATCCCTCATCTGGCGTTGGATGACGATACAGATGGAGGCCCGCGTTGGAGCACCGAACTGAGCCCCCCAAGATCCAAATGAGGAGCAGAAGGAGGAAGAAAATGACGAAGGACTGCGAGGGATACTATCACCCACTGATACAAGGGGTCGGATCTAATGAGAGTTTACCAAGGCCAGATGGACCGTGACTGAACGAGCATGTGATCCAACCAGATTCTCTGAATGTGGCCGGATTTTCTGAATGTGGCTGGCCTGCAGTCTTTCCGAGAAGCCATTGACAATGACACTGGGACTGGTTTCCTCTGCATATACTGGATTTTTGGGATCCAGTCTGTTTGGATGCTCACCTTCCTGGACCTGGAGTGAGGGGGTAGGAACTTGGACTTCTCACAGGGCAGGAGACCCTGACTTCCCTTGGGGACAAAGAGGGAGGAGGAGAGGGAGGGGGGGAGTGGGAGGGCGTTGGGAGGAGGGGCGTAAATGGAAACTTTTTATAATTTAATAAAATTACTAAAAAAAATGTATATAGGCTTGGGAGAGAGAAGAAAAAGAATATAGAGAGCTATAAAAGGAAGTAAATGGTTTCTAAAAAATAAAACAAAGTCTTTAAAGAGACAGAGTAAACTTCTAGAAAAAGTAATAAAGTAAGAAAAATAAGCCATATAAAGATGGAAAACACACAGAGAGTCTGGATTATGTGCATTCTTGTGTTTCCTTTAAATTTTTTGACTATGAAGGAGCTAAGTACAGAGAGACATTCCATTGTATGGACTGAAAAGCTAAACCAACATATGTGTTTTAATGGTTTCTTGACTTCAAAATTTGAGTTTAAAAATATGTTGATTTGGAAAAGAGGTTCCTCTTTTGTTTCCAGAAAAGATGAGAACCTGTGGAATCCTTCTAGACTAATGTGGTTTGATGGACCAAGACCACACAAAAGGTCTCTGTGAAAAGCCCCAAATAGACTTCGTCCAACAAAAAGCAGGAAGTAATTTGGAGAGACCTATATACAAATTCCCTAAATGATTGTTTATAAATGTTTGTTTATATTTAATGGAGGATACAATAGATAAGAATAATTTGCTTTGGAATAGGTCTTGGTCTATTGATACAAATTTTGGGTCAATCTTATTATATGTATATTTCTGCTCTTGATTAAGGTTTTGTGATTGTGCAGTTCATTTAAAAATGTAATGTATAGTTACAAAATACAAATTAATAGATAGTTATCTATAATAGTCAAGCGTGTAGTCATGTTAAGTTAGGGTTTCTAGATGTATAGAGATATATTTCAGTTAGATGGAATATCTTCAAACTTTTCAAAGACCAAAGGAATATGGCATTTAAAATATTTTAATATTTTAAATATTTTAGGACTGTTCATGACAATGAGATACAATGAGATACTCCTGGCAGCACAAATCTACTTCAAGAAGATGATGGACATTGAAGAGGCTCCAGTGGAGTTTGTGAGCTATTTGGGCAAGGAACTGCTCTTGCCTGGACTGCTTGATGGTATGCTGTATGAACTGGACACGCAGGACCCACAGAAGAATGACTGCTGAAGTTGTCTAAAGGTGAGACAGTCCTTTGGTGTTCCTGCTTCATGAAAGAGTCTGCCAGTCATTCTGCAGGACCCAGAAGAAAGGAACTGACAAACTGCCAATATAGGCGGAACTGTCTTTGAAATTTCCTGTTTCATGGAAAAGTCTGCCAGATACTATGGGCCTGTGGGCTGAAGATGGATGCCCCAATGGTACAGAAGAACTTTGGTTGACTGCCCAGGCAGCAAGATGTCTCTGTCAATTCTAGAGTTTTGAATGTTGCTTACAATGTACTTCCTGTTAACTTAGGTAATATAGTATCCTTCTGAGGTTTTTGATAGAGTTAAAGAATAGATAGCTATAATTATAGTTTTCCTTAGTTATGATAAAAGATAAAGTAGATATAAATATTGTAATTATGATTCTTGCTTGATACCTGTTATATGTAATTTTACTATGTTAAAGTTAAACCCTTTTTTTACTTAGACAGAAAAGGGTAGATGATACAGGATGTCCTTCTGTATATGTGTTGCTTTCATTGGTTAATGAATAAAGAAAGATGCTGTTTTGGGCTTGTGATAGGATAGAATAGACCTTGGTGTGGAAGACTGAACTGAATGCTGGAAAGAAGAAGGTGGAGTTTGGGGATGCCATGTAACCTCTGCCAGGAACAGATGTGCCGGAAACTTGCCAGTAAACCAGAGCCACATGGCAATATACAGATTAATAGAAATGGGTTAAATTAAGATGTAAGAGCAAGCCAATAAGAAATTAGAGCTAAAGGTCAAACAGTGATTAAATTAATACAGTTTCTGTGTGGTTACTTTTGGACTGGCTGGCAGGGAATGTACAAACATCCCTCCTGTTCTGTCTCTCTATATTTCCAGTAAAATTTTCCCTACTGTTAACACCCATAAAACAGTGTACTCCAATGCCAGGCAGTGGTGGCATATGCCTTTAATCCCAGCACTCAGAAGGAAGAGATAGGTGAATCTCTGAGATCTAAATTCGAGGTGACCTGGTATACAGAGTAAGTTCCATGACAGCCAGGGCTACACAGAGAAAAATGGCTCAAAAAAAAAAAATAAAAAAGGGTGTCCCTCAATAGGAGGCTCTTACCTGGGCTCCTCTCTCCTGAGGTGCTCTTTCCCCATAGGGAACTATTAGCTTAGATCAGCAGAGACCCTGGGCTGGGGATGTGGTCCAGCAGGGATGTTTGCCTAGCATGCGCAAATGCTGTGGGAGTTCCTTCAGCTCCTTCAGCCAATCGCCGCTGAGTTACCAGCCCATTGGGGCGTGGTCTCTCCCTTTAAAAAAAAGCAGCGGCTGTCCTCCACTCTCTCTTTGTCTTCCGGCTCCGTTTCCGGCCCCTGGACTCCTTTCCTGTTCGCGCGGAGGGGCTGTTGTCTGGGACGGTAATCTGTAAGTTTTTTCCCCTTTGAATAAATAACCATTATATTAATCATAATTCCAAACTGGTGTGGGATTGTCTGTGACTTACGCCTTCATCTGGCGCCCCACGTTTGGTTGTAGAACCCCCCCTTCCCCCCCACTCAACTGCTTGCTACCAGCTCGGCTAGTCACGAGACCTCCCTCAGCTGCGGCCTGTGCCCTGTATGTGGAGCCAGCAGTTCAGTTAAACCCCACGCCTCCCAAGCTCCACAGGCTCGGGACAGTCTCTGCCTGCCTGGTTTGCTCTTTTCTGAGTTGTTTTCAAATTTCCCTTGTAAGTGCGGCACTTTAGTGGCGTGAATCAGAACGACTCGGTCACGTGGAGGCATACGCGGCTTCCGGGTTGCTCTTTTCTACCCCTGGATTCTGGGTTTCTGGTTCCGTGTATGGAATTGATTTAATTAAACTTTCTTTCTTGAGCAACTTATATTTCCTAGTTTTTAACAAATACTAAGGCAGACACTGAAACAGGACCTGTTTAAGTCACCTTTGCAGTGGTTCTAGTCGCAACTTGGCAACAGCGCCACCAACTAGACAAGAGGTAATATGGCAGTTTTTGTTTCCAACGCCAATTTTACTGTTTTCTTTATTAATACAATGGATTATGTCATGCAAGGTTTATATGACTATGGGAATATATTAATTTACTTGTTACTAGGTTTCAGTTTTCTTTTCAATATTTTATCATTAAGAAAGATACGACTTTTACGGACTAATATTGAACAACTAGTTGAAAGGATTAAAATTATTGAAAATCAGGGGTTATCTGAACAAGTGGATACTATGATAGACAAAATTGACTCCATGTCCAAGGGTACTAGGAAGTTACCTGAAAGGGTACAGGCTGTTGAATTTGACGTTCAGATGTTACCACAAAGTTTTGATAAGGTAACAGATAGAATGAACCTCCAGAATGGGAACCAAAAAACTGATACCTTAGTGAAATTACTAGAAACACGGGTAGGTCAGGAGATTCAGGATTTAAGGGATACAATGATAAAAAGATTAGAAATGATTGAAGAAACTATTGGAGCTGGTGAACAGAGTAAGAAGGCACAAGGACAGGATACAATGCCACCACCAGCTGTTAGAACTGGCTTACCCAGGGTCCTAACAACATACCCTGTAATTTATTCTGACAAAGGGTTAACTTCCAAAGGCTCAAAGGGAGTTAAGGAAGCTAGATGGACACCAATAGCAATGAATGATTTAAAAGAAATTAAGCAAGCTGTCGTTAATTTTGGCTTGCACTCTGCATTTGTTAAGGAAATGATAAGGACTTGGGCTTCTAATGTCAGAGCTACCCCCCATGATTTCTCTCAGCTAGTGTCTGCAGTTTTAGATGATGGGCCTTCCTTGATGTTTGGAATTTATTTCAGAGAAGAATCCAAACATATGGAACAGCAAGGAAGAGCAAAAGGTGTGGAGGTTTCCCAAGATCAAATTCTTGGTGTAGGAGCATATGCTGATCCACAGGTCCAAGCTCTTTATGATGAAGAAGTGCTGTCCTTATGTCACAAAGCAGCCTTGAATGCTTTGAATAGAATACAAGATCCAGCAAAAAGGGTCGAATCATATACCAGGGTTAGGCAGGGACAGAGAGAACCCTTTACTGACTTTGTGCAAAGATTAATTAAGGCTCTGGACATAGGGGTAACAGACCCAGAAGCTAGACGAATACTTCTTGAATCTCTAGCTTTTGAAAATGCAAATACTGAATGTAAAAAGATAATTGGGCCTTTAAGATCTAGATCAGCACCAATGGAAGAATGGATACAGCATACAATGAATGTTGAGATGTTTAGCTATAATGATGAATCCTGGGTAGGAGAAGCGATTTCCAAAGCTATGAGGAGACATCAAACTACCAGGTGTTTTAATTGTGGTAAATTAGGACATCTGAAAAGGGATTGCAGGCAAAGAAATCCTAGGAATAATATCTCCTCTGGGAATGACAAAAGTAGGAGATCTCAGCCTTCAGGTATATGCAGAAGATGTGGTAAAGGCCGACATTGGTCCAACGAATGCAGGTCAACAACAGACAGACAAGGCAACCCGATACCATCGGGAAACTCCTTGAGGGGCCTCTCGCAGGCCCCCAAGCCAAAAGTGGCCCAGTCATTCCCAGTTACAGTCGAAAATGTGTCTCACCAAGAAAATTAAAAACTCCAATGTCTGCCGTAAAAAGTAATACTGGTCTAAATGATGAATTACATGTGGAGAATGAGTCAAAAAATTCAGGAGGACAGAGTAAACGTATATTTTGGCAAACGTATATTAACGATCAAAGACCAAAGCTAAGAGTCTGTATAAATGGCATTTTCATTGAAGGCTTATTAGACACAGGTGCGGATGTAAGTATAATTACTCCAGAATCCTGGCATCCAAATTGGCCTCTTCATGAGGTAGATGTTCAGTTCCTGGGAATTGGAACCCTATCTCGTGTAAAACAAAGCACAAGATGGGTGGAATGCATAGGGCCTGAAGGGCAAATAGGAAGATTAAGGCCATATATAGCAAATATTGCAATAAATTTATGGGGCCGTGACCTGCTACAGCAATGGAATACCCAGATTAACATTCCTGTAGTTCCAGGAACTCACAATTCTGGGAAGGATATAATGAGGTATTATGGAAAAAGGTCACCAGCCATTCAGGCTGTACAAGAACACACAGCCAATAGCAAACCTTTAGAGGTACCAACAGCCCTACCTTTAAAATGGCTAACTGAGAAGCCAATATGGATCAAGCAGTGGCCTCTAGCTGAAGATAAGTTACAGGCTTTGGAACAGCTGGTACAAGAGCAACTAGATGCTAACCATATTGAAGAATCAACCAGCCCTTGGAATTCTCCTGTGTTTGTTGTAAAAAAGAAATCTGGTAAATGGAGAATGGTGACAGATCTAAGAGCTGTCAACAAGGTAATTCAGCCTATGGGTCCGCTACAATCTGGAATTCCTTTGCCTTCTCTATTACCAAGAGGATGGCCTCTTATAGTTATTGATTTGAAAGATTGTTTTTTCACTATACCTTTGCAAAAAAAGGATAGAGAAAAATTTGCCTTCACAGTGCCTACTTATAATAATTCTCAGCCTACTAGGAGATATCAATGGACTGTCCTCCCACAGGGGATGCTCAATAGTCCCACATTGTGTCAATATTTTGTTAATAAGCCACTGGAAATAATTCGTAAGCAATTTCCCAAGTCCATAATTTATCATTACATGGATGACATTTTATTATCTGATTCAAATAAAGATACTTTGGAAAGTATGTTTGAAGAAGTAAAGAAAGTTTTGCCTAGGTGGGGATTACAAATTGCCCCTGAAAAGATTCAAAGAGGAGATTCTATTAATTACCTAGGCTACAGAATAGGGTTAGAAAAAATTCGAACACAAAAGGCACAAATTAGGAGAGACCGATTACGGACTCTTAATGACTTCCAAAGATTGTTAGGAGATATTTCCAGTCTACGACCAGCTGTTGGGATAACACCTGATCTAATAGTTCATTTAAACAAAACCTTAGATGGTGATAAGGATTTGAATAGTCCCAGAAAATTGACAGTTGAAGCAGAAAAGGAACTGACAATGATTGAGGAAAAATTACAGGAGGCACATGTGGATAGGGTCAACCCGAATCTTAGTTCCATCCTAGTCATACTGCCTTCCAGAATTTCTCCTACAGGGATTTTAATGCAGAGGGAAGATATTATTTTAGAGTGGATATTTATACCTCATAAACCAAGTAAAAAAATTAAAAACTTATGTAGAAAAGGTTTCAGAATTAATTATAAAAGGTAAACTGAGACTTCGTCAACTAGCAGGTATAGATCCAGCAGAAATTATAGTGCCTTTTACTACTGAGGAAATAAGAAAGTTATGGGAAGATAATGAACCATGGCAAAGAGCTTGTGCTAATTTTTTGGGAGAAATTAGCAGCAACTATCCCAAAAGTGATAGACTTAACCTCATAAAGAGAACTTCTTGGATTCTTCCTAGAATTGTACGTGATGCTCCAATAACTGGAGCTCGGACATTTTATACCGATGCAAATAAATCAGGGAAAGCAGGTTATAAATCGGAAGAATTGAGTAAGGTGGAACAAAGCCCTTATAATTCTGTCCAGAAGGCAGAATTATATGCCATTCTTATGGTGCTAAGGGATTTTAAAGAACCTCTTAATATAGTTACAGATTCACAATATGCAGAAAGAGTTATCTTGCATATTGAAACCGCTGAATTCATACCAGATGACACAGAGTTGACTTCATTGTTTATCGAGGTACAGGACATAATTAGGAATAGGCTTTGTCCAATGTACATAACACACATCCGGTCCCATACCGGTCTGCCTGGGCCTCTAGCACAAGGTAACGCTGAAATTGACCAATTATTGATTGGAAGCGTTCTGCAGGCCTCAGAATTTCATAAAAAACATCATGTCAATAGTAAAGGCTTAAAGAAAGAGTTTTCCATTACATGGCAACAAGCTAAGGACATTATAAAGAGATGTCCTACTTGTTCTTTCTATAATCAAACACCGTTGCCTGCAGGGAGTAACCCAAAGGGTACTCAAAGGAATGAAATCTGGCAGATGGATGTGTTCCACTTTATGGAATTTGGTAAATTAAAATATGTACACCACACCATAGACACGTATTCAGGTTTTCAATGGGCAACTGCCCTGAGCTCAGAAAAGGCTGATTCGGTAATCACACATTTATTGGAAGTTATGGCCATCATGGGTATACCTGCACAAATAAAGACAGACAATGGTCCAGCATATGTATCTAAGAAAATGAAACGCTTCTTTGCTTATTATAATATAAAACACGTTACAGGTATACCAAATAATCCTACAGGTCAGGCAGTTATAGAAAGATCAAATCGTACTATAAAGGATATGCTAAACAAACAGAAAGGGACGAAAGATACCCCCAGAAATAGATTGCATAATGCTTTATTAACCTTGAATTTTCTTAATGCTAATGAGAAAGGAACAACAGCAGCAGAGAGGCATTGGATAATGGAAAAAACTTCTGAACTAAACCAACCTGTTTATTTCAAAGACGTGCTGACCTCTCAATGGAAGCCAGGAGATGTGCTACGTTGGGGAAGGGGTTTTGCTCTTGTTTCCACAGGAGAAGAAAAATTGTGGATACCATCAAAATTAATAAAGGTTCGATTTGAAGAGGAGAAACCTCTTGGAAAGGAGAAATGACAGCATCTACAATGATGATAACCATACAGGTGGTAAGAAAAGCATATAGAATGGGGGCAGGGTTCTGTTCTTATCTCCACAGGAAAACACTGATCTTTGAAAAGTTCAAGGGACCCTGGATATTTGAATACTGACAGATGGAAAATAACGGCCCAATAGGGACTATCAAGAAAACTGAATAGGTTCTGTAAGTACCATATACTAAATCATATTTCTAAATTTATAGAGCTGGTTTTAGAGTTGGACTCTGGCTCAGTCCCTCTCTAATTCCAAGCCTGTTGTTTAAAGAAAAACCCAGAGTTTCTGGAGTTTCTGTCTCATGTCAAGAGCCATGATATGGGACAGAAAGAAATATGAGTTTAGAAAACATCTTTACTTTTCTTCATATCTATCATACCTTCATTAAATATATCTATCATGTCTCTCATTGAATATAGGTATTCATGTATATGTCTATATAATTAATGTTTAAGTTTTCCACAATGAACAATGAGTTTTTCCTACAGTGACATTTGAAGTTTCCAGGAAGAAGATGGGGCCCCATAACAACAACTCCACCTGGTTGAGATGACATCATGATACTGATAGCGCTACTACAAGACCTGTTTTGGGTACCAGCTGCACAAGACGGTTCCAACGTGCTGAAATGGTGCACATCTTGTACAACATTCTGGCCAGACCTCCACAAAATACTCAGAGACTATTTGCAATTTTAAAAGACATTGATCTTGAAATTTAACCATCATTTTACTTTCACAGGATCCCCCAGAAAGAACGTCGCCCCCATGACAGCTGGAAGTAATTCTAGAGAACGACGTCCCCTTTCCCAGTAAAGTTTGTCCTTGGGTTTAGGGACATCATTTAGGGGTTGGTTATAATTAGTATAGGGTTGAGGGTTGGGGGAGGAATTTTATAAGTGCAGGAATCTAAAAAAAAAAAAAAAAAAAAAAAAAAAAAAAAAAGGGATAATTGGATTATGGGATAATAGCTTTGTACTTGTGAGTTATTGTTTTTGACAAATGTATTGGTATTGATTCTTATATATTGATACAAAGTTAAATTATGTTGACTATTTTATGCATGCATGCTTCATGCTTCTACCTCTGTTTAAAACATTTTTATGTATTTGTATATATATATTGTATTGATATATGTATATTTACCATATTGCATTGTACACTTCTACCTCTGATTAAGATACTTATATATTGTTTATGTATTGATATATATTTACCATATTGTAATGTATACTTGCACATTGTTTATATTTGGAGGTCACATTGTCCTCATTTATTGCACAGTTGTTTATTATCTCAGTCTTTAAGTTAGACAGATATTGAGAATTATATAGATCAACAGTCATCTAAGTTTGTCATTTATAATTAGACTAATCAGGTTCTTTAGATATATAGAGATTATATTCAGTATAGATAGATAATCTTCAACCTCTTCAAAGAGCTGTAGAAAATGGCCTTTAATCTAATTCAGAGTTCTGTGGTAGGGAGACACAATCGCTCCTGGCAACACAGATCTATGCCCGAGAGAATGTTGAGCACCAAAGACACTCCACCTGGAGCCTTTCGTCTTGGCAGAACTGGCCTTTGGGTAAAGAAATGCTCATACCTCAACTACTGACAGAGTTACAGAATATCCGTAAATGGATAAAACAAGACTGCCATATCCTGCCAAGACAGGGTAAGATAGTTTTGAAGTTTCTTGCCTTTGAAAATGGTATGTCAGTTACATCAGGCCTTAGCCAAAGTTGGTTGCTTCAACGCTGCAAATGTGACTTTGGGTGTTTGTCCAGGTAGCCAGTCGTCTCTGCGATTTGTTATATGTTCTGGAAGTTGTTTGATTGCACTTCCTAATTACTCAGATAACATTATTTCCCTTCTCAGATCTTTGATGGGATTGAAGATTATATAAATGTAGTTACTTTCCTTTCATGACTTGGCCAAGTTATTTGTTATACAAGACTTAAGCTAGTTAGAATAGGATATTTGTATTTATTGTATATAATTTCGTAGGTTTGTACTTATTGTATATAATTGCGTAGTAGGCTTAGAACTCTCTTACATAAACAAAAGGGGGAGATGCTGTGGGAGTTCCTTCAGCTCCTTCAGCCAATCGCCGCTGAGTTACCAGCCCATTGGGGCGTGGTCTCTCCCTTTAAAAAAAAGCAGCGGCTGTCCTCCACTCTCTCTTTGTCTTCCGGCTCCGTTTCCGGCCCCTGGACTCCTTTCCTGTTCGCGCGGAGGGGCTGTTGTCTGGGACGGTAATCTGTAAGTTTTTTCCCCTTTGAATAAATAACCATTATATTAATCATAATTCCAAACTGGTGTGGGATTGTCTGTGACTTACGCCTTCACGCAAAGGCCTGGGTTCCATCCTAGCATGATGGAAACCGGGCATGGTGGTTCATGCCAATAATCCAGAACTTGGGGGGTAAAGGCAGGAAGGTCAGGTCATCCTCAGCTATACAGTGACTTAGGCTAGCCTGAGATACATGTGGCCCTTTCTCAAAAACAAAATGAATAAGCAAACAAAGGAGTGAGTAAATAAATAACAATTACTAGAGGAGATGGTGGGGACACCTGAGTCTTAGCAACTTGATATATTTTTCTCTCTATGGGCCTATGTAGACCCTGTGGGTCCCAGAAATATATTTGTATTGTTTTGTTTGAGACAGAGTCTCAGTACGTATCTGTGCTTGGCCTGCAGCCCACTGTGTTGTCCAAGCTGGCCTCAAACTCACAGAGATCCTCCTGCTTCTGCCTGCTAGGTGTTCAGATTGCAGATATGAGACACGCTGCCTCTCTGAACTCTGCTTTCTTAATGGAGCCAGGCTAAAACATGACAAATCAAGAATCCGGCCTATTTCCTTTTAAGTTAGCTACAAATCTTGGGAACGGATGCTGTTTAGAAGAGTTTATAGAGATGTCAAACTAGGACCGGGTTTGTAGCTTGGTTAGTCCCGTGCTTGCCCAGCATCCACAAAGTTCAATGAGAGCACTGCATTACCCAGGTGTGTGCCGCATGCCTGTAATCAGGCTGGAGCACCCGGGAGCTGGAGGCAGGAGGCTCACAAGTTCAAGATAATCTTCTGCTGAATACTCTGAGATACACAGGACCCTATCTCAGAAATTTAAAACTAATAATAAAAGCAAAGAAGCAAACAAAATCTCATTTTTAGGAAATCACAATTTAGCCAGGCATGCTGGTGTGCACTGTTAATCCCAGCACCTTGGAAGACAGAGGCAGGCGTTTCTGTGAGTTCGAGGCTTACTGACCTACATACTGAGACTAAGGGTCAAGAGCACGACCTTGGAGGCAATCTTCATTCTGGCCTGAATAGCACCCCGTTCTCTGTGATTAATCATAGCCTGAGGACCAACCCCACCCCTGCCCACTCAAGAGACTAACAGTTCCAATTTCCCTAAGTCAATGTCATGAAGTCAGCACAAGCAGCATTCCTGCATGTCCTAGATTAACAACAACCCTGGCCAAACACACCCTCTGCCCTCTACCAACCCTCCCCATCCCTGATAAAACCCTAGCCCGTGGGAGAAGCTCAGTCTCCTCCTCTTCTCTGGTGACAGCCCTTCTCAGATTGACTAATACACCTGTGCCACTGCCACTGAGCAGCCTCAAGCTCTTTTCCTCTTACACAGGCCTCATCTCAAAATAAATAAACACAATCACATTTCTCCCTAGGCATTACAGATGCTGCATCTACCTTGGTGAGTGCAGCCGAGGATGGGGTTAGCAGGAGCTCGGGGATATCTTCAGCCTTCAGGACCACAGAGAGCCTTCCTCCTGGAACCAAACAGGAAAGAGCAGTAGTTGAGGGAGGGCGGAGCTTCTGAAGGGATAGATCAGGACCATGACTTCTCTTTAGCAGCTGACAGACTCCAGAAAACAAAGTGGCTAAAAATACAAAGTCTCACTAAGGGATTAGTTTGGGTTTTATTCAGATTTTTTTGAGACACATTCTCATTGTGTGACCCTGGCTGTGTTGGAGGTCAGCTGGCCTTGAATTCACAGAGATCTACCTGTCTCTGCCTCCCAAGTGCTTCGACTAAACTTGTGTGTCACCATGCCAGGCAAAGAGACTGTTGTGTACGAATCAAGACCCACATAGAGAGCACTTGGAAAAGTCAGCATAGAAAGAATTATCCCAAGGTGACAAGAGGACCCTTTTCCAAACTGGATTTAAAAGCAAGTTGCTTCAGGCTGAGGATGCAGCTCTGTTGGTAGAGAGCTCGTTCAAGTTCAGGGATTGATTGATTGATTGATTGATTGAATAGCTTTGTGATTGATTGAGTGACCAATTTCAGGGATTGATTGATTGTTGTATATGTTTGTGATTGATTGATTGATTTGAACAAGCCCAGAGATTGACTGATTGATTGAAGAAATGACAAGCCCAGGGACTGATAGCCAGCACAGCATAACCAGGCATGGTGGCACAGACCTGTGATCTCAGCACTTGAGAAGGAGAAGCAAGCAGGATCAGAAGCCTGAGGTCATCTCAGCTATATCCCCAGCTATATCTCTGGACAGTCGGGACCAGAGCTGTCACCTAACACAAACAAAACCAAAGTCAGGGTGCTCTCCGGAACCTCTGTGTCTCTGTCCTCATTGCACCTACTGTGCCTTGATGGGGAAACAAAGGAAACACTGATGTGTGCATGCGTTTTGTTTAGCTGTCCCGCAGCATGGTGACTGCTCTCAAGCTTGTGTGTGCACCACAACTGCCTGGAGAACAAAGGCAGGAAATACAGAGCTGCTGGGTGGGGGCGGTGCATGCCCTTAACTGTGGCACTTACAAGGCAAGGCAGAGACAGGGGGATCTCTGAGTCTGAGGCCAGCAGGGTCTTCAGAGTGAGTTTACAGGCAAGTCAGGGCTACAGAGAGAAGCCCTATCTTGAAAAAGTAAGCCAAACCAAACAAAAAAAATCAAAAACAAACTAAAAAGGACTTTAAGTTAATTTACTAAGTATGGATACATACACACATTCATTCATGTTGAAACTGTGCTTTTATTTGGAGCCAACAGAATCCCGGAACTCCTCTTAACTGAACCAGCTAACTGCTGGGACCAGAGAAGTGAGTCACTGGCATCTACATTTATTTGAAATGCTTGATCCTCTAACATTTGTGATATTGTCTCTCCATGCAGGCTGACTTTTCAGTCCCTATTACATGGTGCATACAATAGCATATCTAGTAACTGATATCAATCTGGGCTTCTGTTTTCAACAGAATTCTGTATTAAATTGAAATAGTTAAAAAAATTAATACATAATTAGTTTAATTTTCAATATTTTCCCCTCAGATGGCACCTCCTCAATTTCTTTTCTTAAGATTTATTTATCTCCCATGTATGAGTGTTTTGCCTGCATGAATGTATGTGTACCAGTTGTGTGCCTGATGCCTTCAGAGGCCAGAAGAGGGAGTTCAATCCTCTGGAATGGTTGTTAAGTCACCATGTTGGTGCTGGGAACTGAACCTGTACAAGAGTCCTATACAAGACTGACAAGTGCTCTAATCTGCTTAGTCAGCTCCACTCCCAACCCCATCATAAATGCACGTTCGTGTGTGTCATGACATATTTGGATGTCAGAGGACAATGGTGTGGAGTTCATTCTTGTCTTCAATGTTTTTATGGGTTCTGGGGCTCAAACCAGATCACCAGGCCATGCTTTTACCCTTGAATCCATCGTCCTAGCCCAAGACAGGGTTGCTGTTTTGTTGGGGGAGTTTTATTGTTCTTTATTTGTTTGTTTCTGATGTGTTTATGTGTTTCATTATATGTAGGAGTGTGGATCTGATGTGGACATGTGCATGAGAGTGGAGATATTCTCAGAGACCAGAGGTGTCAAATCCCCTGGGCCTGGAGCTACAGATGGTTGTGAGCTCCCTTACATGAGTGTTAGGAGCTGAACTCGGGTTCTTTGGAAGAGCAGCAAGTGCTCTTAACCACTGAGCCATCTCTCTTGCCACTCAAAACCATTTTAGAGTTATTTTCTTCATGTTACTTTATTCTTTAAGACAGAGTCTCACATTATAACCATGGATGTCCTGGAACATGGTGTGTAGACCAGGCTGGCCTCAAACTCACAGAGATCTGCCATGTTGCAAAAGGAGCAGCAGGCCCCATTCCCGCCGCCCAGTTCCCGGCTAGTTTTATATCTGAAATAATTACGTGGAAACTGTATTTATTTAAACATTGTCTGGCCCATTAGTTCTCCAGCCTTTTATTGGCCAACTCTCACATCTTGACTAACCCATATCTAATAATCTGTATGCCATCATGAGGTCATGGCTTACCAGGAGGATTCTAACTCATGTCCATCTTGGGCAGGAGAAGCATGGCGTCTGACTGCCTCTGCTTTCTTTCTCCCACAATTTTGTTTTGTCTATTATACCTATCTAAGCTGTTGTCCTATCAAAATCCAAGACAATTTCTTTATTAACCAATAAAAATAACATATAGACTGATGACCCTCCTACATCACTGCCACGTGTTGGGGTTAAAGGCATGACCATCCCACACACATACACCCCCAGTTATTACGAGTTTTTTAAGAAGGCACAGCTTTTAAAAATTCTCTAGCTGGGGAGCTGGAGAGATGGCTCAGCAGTTAAAAGCACTGACTGCTCTTCCAGAGGACCCGGGTTCAATTCCCAGCACCCACATGGCAGCTAACAACTGTCTGAAAATCTAGTTCCAGGGGACCTGACACCTTTACACTAATGCACATAAAATACAAAGATAAATAAATCATAATTTTTTTAAAAAAAAAGATTCTCTAGCTGGGCATGGTGATGCGAGCCTTTAATCCTGGCCGTCAGGAGACATGGAGATGGAGCTAGAATGCAAGGCTAGCCTGGTCTACGACGAGAGTCACAGGCCAGCCAGGGCTAAAAAGTGAAACCCTGTCCAAAAAACATCCCAAGGAAACATAGAATTTGTTACATTGTGATCTGCATAAGGCATCAATTTTGAGAGAGAGACTCTCAAAGGATGTAGGCACAACTCATGGCTTACAATGGTTTTACAGCAATTGCTTTTCTTAAATTACTTTTTATGTATTTAAGTGTTTTACATATGTGTATGTACATACACCATATCCATACAGAGCTCACAGAGGACAGGAGAGGGTGTTGGGTACCCTGACACAGGAGTTACAGAGGTTTGTTAGTTGCCATGTGGATGCTGGGACCCTGTGTCCTCTGGAAGAATTGTCAGTGTGCTGAACCACTGGGCCATAACAAGCTCGGGAGCTGCTTTTTAAATTAACTATTGTATACATATCTAAATACTGTTTATTTGTGTGGCCATTCAACAAACACTGTTTTTTGTTGTTGTTGGTGGTGGTGGTCTTTCTTTTCTTTCCTTTTTTCTTTTCTTTTCTTTTCTTTTCTTTTCTTTTCTTTTCTTTTCATTCATTCTTTCTTTCCCTTTGTCCCTCGTCCTTCCTTCCTTCCTTCCTTCCTTCCTTTATTTACTTTTTTACTTTTTGAGACAGGGTTTCTCTGTGTAGCTTTGGAGCCTGTCCTGGAACTTGCTCTGTAGACCAGGTTGACCTTGAACTCACAAAGATCCACCTGCTTCTGCCTCCTAAGAACTGGGATTAAAGGTGTGTGCCACCACATTCTGGCTTTCAACAAACACTCATTAAACATCAACTTTGTGCCAGACTTCCTTCCTGGCTTTGGAGTCAGTTCATCTTTTTTGTTTGTTTGTTTGCTTGTATAACAATTCAAATTCTTGATAGTTGCCTAAATGAAGAAAGAAGAAAAAAAACAAAAAATCCCTCAAAGCTTAAATGTGTAAAGTCTGCACATGAACCTAAGGAATTTCATGTACTGTGTTTGTTCCTTGTGTTTATAAATATGTAGGCTCTGACAGCGAGAAGTAATGTGTCTAATGGTGTTTCCTTCAAAGAATTGTCCGGAGAAAGCTGTTTGTTTTGTGAAGACAAAGGAAGTGGAGGCTCAAGGCTGCTGCCTCACTGTCCAGACAGGCAGAAGCAGAGTCAAGAGGGAGTCTTCTGCTCGAGACAGAAGGTACACCTTGCTTTATAAATGTCATCCTGAACTAGCCGGGTTCCTGGGGCTGATTAGTGTTTATCTCATTTATTTATTTTGCTATTCATTTTGAACAGAATTTCCCTATGATGTCCTTGCCAACCTGAAACTGCTTATGTAGACCAGGCTAACCTTGATCTCACAGAGATCCATCTGCCTCTGCCTTCAAACTGCTGGGTTTAAAGACTTGGGACACCAAGTCTAGCACCTGTTTAGGATTTATGTTTTATTTCACATTGGACAATTGCTAACTTTCATAATCAAATATTATGACTGGGTGTGGTGGTGCATGCCTTTACCCGAGTACTTGGGAGGCAGGCCGATCTCTGTGAGATTGAGGCTAGCCTGTCCAGGGCTGCCAGGGCTACATAGAGAGATCCTGTGTAAATGGAGACTGCTCATTCGCTTCCCGGCCATCCAGAGCCAAATGATCACACCGAAACTATATTAATTACAACACATTTTGACCAATATCTTAGATGTATTCCTGGATAGCTCTTTTATTAATCCATTTCTGTTAATCAGTGCATCACCACAAGGCTGAGGCCTACAGATAAGGTTCTGAGTCCTTCTTTGGCAGCTACATGGCATCTCCCTGACTCCACCTATTTTCTCTCTAGATCTCTATTCAGATTTCCCACCTGGCTTTACTCTGCAAAGCCACAGGCTGAAACACCTTTATTCATCAACCAGTAAAAACAACACATATACAGAAGTACATCCAACATCAACCCTGTCTCAAAAATACGCTTTTTAAACTTTTGATTTCTCAGAAGGGCTGGAGAAATGGCTCAAAGGTTGGGTAAGCCCTTGCTGCTCTGGCAGAGAACCTGAGTTCAGTTCTAACACCCACGTCAGGTAGCTTAAAACCTGTAGCAACTCTTGCTCCAGAGGATCAAAGACCATCTTCCTGCTTCCAGGGGCACCTATATTTATTGGCATACATTCACACAGACACACACTGACACATATACATAAATAAAAATACAAAAAATCTCAAAAATAATGAGAATTAAATTTTTTTAGAAGTTGTAAAAAATATTTGATAAATTTAACAACAGTATAAGTCTTATAGAATAGAAAGTAAAAATATTATTGAAAGAATTAAAACCTGAATCCATAGGCAAATACTCTGTTCCGTCCTCAGAAGCCATAGTTTTTATATGGTCATACTTGGAGTGGAAGAGATGGCTCATCAGTTAAGAAAGCTCACTGTGCTGGGTGGTGGTGGCATGTGCCTTTAAGGATCCCAGCACTCACACTCAAGAGGCAGAAGCAGGTGGATCTCTGTGAGTTCAAAGCCAGCCTGGTCTACAGAGTGAGCTCCAGGTCAGTCAGGACTGTTTCACAGAGAAATCCTGTTTCCAAAAACAAAACCAAAAACAAACAAACAAAAAGAATGCTCACTGTGCGATCATCAGAACGTGAATTGAGATCCCAGGACTCATGTAACAAGCCCGGAGTCCACCAAATGTCCAACCCAGCTCCAATCACGGAGCAGACAGGAGATGGCCTACACTGGCTGACTTCCAGGCTAGCTGAGACCGTACAGGCCCCAGGTCCAAAGGACTAGGTGGAGAGTGACAGAAGACACCCTGTGCCTTCTTCTGGCCTCTGGGAAGGTGTGCGTGCAGACATGTTTGCATATGCTCTCCACAGACACACACAAATTAAAGCTCTCTCTTCTTTTAATCTCAAAAGCAACTTCCAAGGGTGAGAGATGATGTTGGTTGGGTGCCTTGAAGTTACAGTCAAGGCAGCTCCCAACCCTGGCGGCTGGAACCAAACTCAGGTCCTCTGCAAGAGCAGTGAGTTCTCTTAACTGCTGAGCCATCTCTCCATTCCTAATTTTACAAAAATTTTTAATCTTGAAATGTATAAGGAAATGGAGAAAACACTTCAAATAATATATTTAAGAAGGAACTTTATACCTGGCCAATAAAAACATTTGTTTAGCTCAACAATGAAAAGATAACTCCTTTATGGGGAAAGGATTGGGATAGTTATTTCTCTAAAGAAGGCACAGAAATGGCCCATAAGCAAGCCGGGTGTTAGGAATGTGCATATAAATCTAACCCTTGGGAATCACAATCATGAACTCGGCAAGGTTGAGGGCTACTATGTTTATATACGAAGTTTCAAACCAGCCTGGCTACACAGTGAAACTATATCACAAAAAGGAACAATCCAAAAGATTGCATATCACACTGCCAAGGATAACACAGTTTTGAAAGACAAAAACAGTTTAGGCATGATGTCATATGCCTTTAATCCTAGCACTCAGAAGCAAAGGAAAACTGATCTCTGAATTCAAGGTCAGAACAGCAAGTGCTAGGCAGGGTCTATACAATGAGACTGAAGAAAATCCAGTAAAGACAGTAACAAGTGTTGGTGAGGAGGAAGAAAATTTGGAGCCTCTCTACATTATGAATGGGTGATAAAATGGTGAAGCCATTTTAGAAAACCATTTCGTAATTCCTCAGGGTATTAAACAAGGAGTTACCAGGTGGCCCAGCACTCACTCTTAGATATATATCAGAGTGGGTTGTTGTGGTTAGGGTTACTACTGTGATAAAACACCATGATCAAGGAAGTTGGGGAGTAAAGGGTTTGTTTGTCTTTCACTTCCACAGCACAGTCCATTATCAGAGGAAGTCAGGACAGGAACTCAAACAGAACAGGAACCTGGATGCAGGAGCTGAAGCAGAGACCATGGATAGGTGCTACTGGTTTGCTCCCTATTGCTCGTTCAACCTGCTTTCTCATAAAATCCAGCACAGAATGGACTGGGTTCTCCCCCGTTGGTTACCAACTGAGAAGATGTGTTACAGGTGGTTGTTATAGAAGCTTTATTGAGGGTCCTTCCTTTTGATGACTTTTGATACAGTTTGATACTAACTGGTATCAAGTTGACATAAAACAGGCCAATACAAATATTAAAATTGGGCCCACCCAAAAACCTATACATAAACATTCATGATATTCAAAAAAGCCAAAACATGGTCATTAATTTCATCCACTTATGAGGAGATTCTGCAATACGAGAAGAACCGAGAGAGCAGTGCTCTTAACCGCAGAGCCATCTCTCCAGCCCCAGGAATTCACTTTAAAAGTGTGGGCTTACTCAAAATCTAAGTGGCACATGAAATTTGATGACCTAAGAAGGAAGGTAGGAGCAATTTCTACTACTTTTTATTCCCTTAGTCCTGAGTCAAATTGATCCTGGTTACAAATCATTCTTCAGGGTCTAAGCTTTGTATGTACAGTATGGTTCTCATAACGTCAATGTTAATATTAGAAAGTTGCCTACGTTTTAATGAATGCAGATAACTCTCCTAGGTTGGAATTTTCCTTCCAGTACCTTTTCTAGGGTTGGGTCCGTGGAAAGGTATTGTTTAAATTTGGTTTTGTCATGGAATATCTTGTTGATAAGCCAAGCTTTGTTGGCACCTATAGGAGACCTGCCCCCTTCTGAACAGAGGTGAAGGAGGGGTGGATTGGGTGGCAGGGCAGAGGGGATGAGTGGGGACAGTAGTGAGGGAAATGACGTTTCGATCATGATGTAAAATAAATTAAAATTTTAATCAATGAAAATACATTATAAAACCATGAAAACAATGGATAGAATTTTACAATATATTCTTATTTTCATAAGGAAAAACTAGCCCTATTATTAAAACACAATTTTCATGACTGAAAAAAAAGTTGGAATATTGGGTTCAGAACTTTTCACCAAACTGCTCAAATAGTCTTCTCACATGTTGAGTCACAAGAGGACATGATGCCTCAGCACGGCAGAATCCAATGCAGGTGGTCGTTCATTGCTATGATGTCCTAAGAACCTCGCAAGCTCCCCTGCCATCTTTTAGTTTCCAAATGGTTAAAAACTTTAGGATAGGAATGTGTGTAAGAAACCAAACTACAGACATAATCACTCTTACTTATTTTTAAATTTTTATTCTTTTTGTGTATGGGTAATTTTCCCAGCATGTATAACTGTGCATCACATGAGTGCCTGGTTTCCAGGGAGGCCAGAAGAGGGCATTGGATCCCCAATACCTGGAGTTTCCTACATGAGATGCCATGTGGGCATTGGAATCAAACTCAGGTCCTCTAAAATAACACCCGGTGGTCTTAATTGCTGAACCATCTCTCTAACCACATAACAACCTTTCAAAGTTAGCCAAAAACTGGGGGTGAGGGGCTAAAAATTGAACTCAGATCTCTGAATCTGATAGGCAAGTGTTTTGCCACCATGCTATTTATGTTCCTGACCTCTACTGCCCCCCATCCTTGTTTCTTCTCACCCCCAAGCAGGATTTTACTATGTGGTTGTGGCTGGCCTCAAAGTGGATCACCTCCTGCCTCTGCCTCCTGAGTGCTAGGATTATAGACAGACACGTAGTATCACGACTAGACCTGCTTTTCACTTTTATTTAGCTAGGCGTCTACCGTCAGACACTGGAATGAGCACACAGAACCACCACACACTTTAGTCTCTGCATTTCCACAAGGAAACATGTAGGCTTCTTGGAGTCCATTGATAAATTTTCATACTGAAGATGCTTTCTTTTATTTCAACTGAGAAGTTAAAAAGTTTCAAGATGGAAACCATCTCCCACAGTGCTGGAAGCATTGGAAAGGAGATCCACTGTGGCAGGAATCGGTACTAGCAGGCCTGTCTAAAGAACCCAGGCTTCTCTGCACAACTGAGGAGCTGGCGACTCCTCAGAAGGAGGACATTGGACTCAGGTCATGCTCTCTTGGCTGTGTTTCCCGGTGCTTGGAGCGCTTGCAGTATTTGTACAATAGAAACACCAAGCTACAGACTCCAAGAAGCAGCAGAGCGAAGAGCACATACAACGCCGTCTGTGCTTCTGTGATGCCCAGCATCAGCCCCAGGAAGGGCACTTCTGTCTTCACAGGGCTGGCAGTGGGTTCAGCATCTAGGAGAGGACAGTGGGGATCAGGCTCTGGCACTGTTAGCTACCAGACTGTAACAGCTCCGGAAAGGTCCTGCTGAGTCTACAGTCCAGAGGCTGTTTAGTATCTCCTTCCCAAAAGAGGCTTCCACCAAAAGAGGCTAATTGCTGTGGTCCCCTTCACTGCTGTGTTGTTTCTGTGTTTGCCCATACCATTATTATCATGTACCAGCAGAGCATAACATTCAGGAGGCCTCTCTTTCCACTTTGTGCTCCTTGTACAGAACTCATGCCATAGTGCTTTTACTGACAGAACCATGAGCCACCTCAGTGTACCCCTCCCCACCCCCGCACTCACCCTTTCTTGCATTGACTCTAGTCTCATATAGATCAGAAAGTCCTCAAGCTAGCTAGGTAGCTATGGATGACCTTAAACTTCAATTCCACTGCCTCTACCACCTCGATGATCAGATTGCAGTACTGGCTACTATACTCTGTTTGTTTGGCGCTGGGTGGTATCATAGCCATGTAAGTACTGGTCATACTGTTTATACAATCCTTAAAGTGACCTAGAAACTACCTGGAAGTGTCTGTCCTTCTCATTGAAGGTGATGCAGCAACTTCAAGGTAGGACTGGAGGAATCTAGCTCTGCTCATTCTCACAGCAGGACCCAGTCTCTAGGGTAAGACAGGCTCTGGAGAGACCTGCAGCAGCCCAAAGGCACCTGGAGCACATGCTAATGAATGGAGGGGACAGAAGGGCAGGAGAAGGCCAGGAACTAGAGGAAGGTGGGTGGAAACAGCAGCTCCCCCTCACCCTTGACCCTGCAGTCCCTCCCAGGGCCACCTACCCTCTGGTTGCTGTAGACAAGGGTGAGGGCCTTGTGCAGGGTCAGGAAAGCCATTGCAGTGCACTATAGAGGCATAGAACTTGGCTGATGCCTTTGGGATCCTTGGCAGAGAAGGGTCTGAGCGGTTCACAAAGTTCAAACCAAACCTCTCTGTAAGGCCCGCAGCCCATTCGAAGTTGTCCAACACGCTCCAAACCGTGTATCCCCGAAGGTCCACCTTATCCTGCACAATGGCTGAAAAAGATGCCAGGTGTGAACACTCACATGAAGACCCTGTGTTTTAGGTCTCCTGAAACGGGGCTCATAGTTGTCCCTACTGCTGTGCTTTGTAGAGTGTGAGTTCCAACTGTGAGGCCCTTCCTGTGTGCTAGCAGGTCCTCTACAGTGGACATGCGGGACCATTGGTATCTTTCTACAAAGGTTCAGTTCTGAATGGAGCTTGGATAGCCTGAGCTAACCCCACAGCTTTCTTCTGTAGCTCAGGGATTAGTCTGAGTCAGGACCTTGAAATACTCCTGGTGTAGGAGGTCCTTCTGCATTTGTGTTGGTTTCATTGGTTGAATAAAGAAGCTGCCTTGGCCTTTTGATAGGGCAGCCCTTAGGTTGGTGGAGTAGAAAGAACAGAATTCTGGGAGGAAGAAGACAGGCAGAGAGCCGCCTGCCATGAAGCTGCCAGGTCAGACATGCTCAAACTTTCCCAGTAAATCACAGCCTTGTGGTGACATGCAGATTATTAGAAATGGGTTGAATCAAGATGTGAAAGTTAGCCAATAAGAGGCTAGAGCTAATGGGCCAGGCAGAGATTTAATTAATACAGATTTCCGTGTGGTTATTTTGGGGGTTAAGCTAGCCAGGCTAGGAATGCAGTCCACTCATCCTACAACATATTCCTACCCATGGAGAGGCAAAAGTGTTTAGAAGCAAAAGATCTGAGCTATAATATAAGATATCCTGTCTGTTCCCTTGACTATAGGGAAGCCCGGGGTCTACATATATATCACACATATAGTTTGTAGTCTAGGCTGCCAGTCAAAGAGCCTCAGGGATTCCCAATTTTCTCCCTCCCAAGTGCTGGGATTACAAGCACCCACCACCACACCCAGCTTTCCACATGGTGTCTGGGATTGAACCCAGGGCTCACAGTTGTACAGGGAGCACTTTCCCACCTTAGCTACCACCCCAGTCCTCCTACCTTGCAAACAAACAGCCCTAGAGCCACCAGACAACTCTCATCTGCCCACAGAGGAAAGCAATGTGCAGAGACGCCAAACAGCAAGAAAGACTAAGGGCTTCAGGGGGAACTAACTCAGGCCAGTTCAGGAAAATGGGTTTACTTGCTGTCGGTAGGTGAGTCTAGGAAGGAAAGTTTCAGATTCTAGCCTCAAACAAATGCTCAAACTCCTCTGAACAAAGGGCCTTGTCCTTAGTGTCCCTGAGGTACCAGACTACCCTCCTGCAGACACTGGGGTCAGACAGTGAGGTGGGAGCTCTCACCTTTGAGGGCCGCATTGATGTAGCCGCGGAGGTAATAGATCCGGTCGGTATCATTGAGTTCTGGGTTCCCCCGTCTGGACACCCCATTCTCTGTGACATAAATTGGAGGGTTGTTGTATTCCTCCTTCAGCCAGTTCAAGATCCTCCGGAAGCCAAAAGGGGTCATCTTAAGCCAGGAGGAGCCAGAGACTGGCCAAGAGCTGTCTTGAATGGTAGCCACACCCCTGCAAGTTCACAAGGTAAAGAAGATGTCTTGTTTATAAGCCCAGAGGATGGCCTTGGTTGTGACATCTAACCTTCTGTGGGTCCTATTCACACAGGATTCCTCACATTAATTTAAATAGTTCCACAGGTCCCCAGCTCCTATCTCCTACTGAAAAGTAAATGCTACCACCAGAGAGTGGGTCCCCGTGCAATTGCTGTGATCTGAACTCAGGACCTCTGGAAGAGCAGCCAGTGTTCTTCACCACTAAACCCTCTCCCCAGCTTCATGTAAGAATATCTTATTTTCAGGCTGGAGAGATGGCTCAGTGGTTAAGAGCATTGCCTGCTCTTCCAAAGGTCCTGAGCTCAATTCCCGGCAACCACATGGTGGCTCACAACCATCTGTAATGAGGTCTGGTCCCCTCTTCTGGCCTGTAGGCATACATGGAGACAGAATATTGTATACACAATAAATAAATATTTTTTAAAAAAGAATATCTTATTCTCATTTCTCAGTGTTTCCTCCATGCATTTATACTGTTTATAAAGCACAGATATAATTGTTTGGCCTTTGTATTGAAAAACGAAGCCAAGGACATATATTAGGGAAAGCAGCTGGGAGATGCAACATCACATGGCTGTCACGTGCTGTAGCCATAAAGCAAATCCAGGTATACAGACCATCAGGTATGTTCTGAGGATGACAGACCTGAATCTACACTGGGAAAAGAGCACTTCCCTCCCCAGGTGTCCTGTTGTTTGTCTTACCTGTCTGCATCAAAGGAAGAGATGTTAGCAGGATAGTCGAAGTTGTAGGCCAGGACAGTGGTGTAGTGGTTGAACCCGAAAAAGTCAAAGGTGCCGTTGATCCTCTTCTTCTCGCTCTCTGTAAATTCAGGAAGCCTGGGAAGAGGGAGTCATTAGGGGAAGAATCAGGAGGAATCACACTTTGAGGAGAGACTGTCTGGACACGATAGGGGCACTCGGAACTCCAGACACGTGGTTATGACTAGAGCAGCTCCCACAAAGGGAAGCTCTTCAGGTGATGCTCCTGCCTGCTGCTACATCCCTTCTGCTCCCCAAAGAGCCACTCTGCACACTGGTCTCACTGTCCTGGGTATGCTACCTGCGTCCCCCACTCCCGTCCATTACCTTCAGACATTCTGAGTTTTATTATGTAAGATAGGTTTGACAACCAAGCCTGAATCTGAAGTAATTTCTTCTAACTATTCCTTTATGCTCTTAATTTAGTCTTTGTCATACGTGTCCTCCCAGCTCACACTTGGCTCCTCTCTTTTCCTGGGCTTGCTTCATTCAGGAGCCCTCTGCTGTCTGTCCTTACTAATGGGGAGTTCTGAGAACTGAATGTTGGATTGTGGACTTCCGTGTCTGATTGATTATTTCACTGACCTGTGATCTCAACCCCTGCTTCTCTCTCTGGAGTCTGTAATGGCCCCTCAGCTGTGGCCTCAAGGCCATGTCCCTGTCCAGCTTCCCTGTGGCCCTGCCCTGCAGCAGGCTCCTCTCAGCTCTGCTGTATGTATTCTGCTTAGTCTTCCTCTGCCTGTACCAGTAGTTCCGAGACACAGGGAGTTCTGCCCTTCCAAGGTTTTGTGGTTTTTTTTTTGGGGGGGGGGGGATGCTTGCGCGGGCATGCATGGTTTTTTAAGACAGGGTGTCTCTTGCCCTCTTTTTCCAGGGTTTCTTAATCACTCTCAATCACTCTTGCCCTGACTTTTACTATTCTTTTTAATAATAAGAGCACCTTTGAAGCCTTAACTTCTAGTTTCTGCTCCCAGGAAGAGAGCAGAGCAGGGAAGCAGGGATGCTCTGTTGTACACCACTCCCATCTGCTGGCCGAGTGACAAAAAGCACGTGCCTGACAGTCCCCAAGCAATGGCTTTCTCTCAAGAGCAGGGCGAACTAGGCAACTCGTTCTTGAGCAAGGCAGTGGGGTTACTTAGGACCACGTACTCTTGGGACAGTTTCCATGGCTACCCTGGAGAACAATAACATTAATATTGACTGTCTCATCAGGCACATTCCCGGGTCAAGCTTGAGCTTAGTTTTCTTTTATTTTAATTTAAAAAATTTCTTTCTCGGGCTCGAGAAAAGTCTTAGAGGTGAAGAGCATGGGCTGCTATATCTGAAGTCCTGAGTTCAATTCCCAGCAACCACATGGTGGCTCACAACCATCTAGAATGAGATCTGGTGCTCTCTTCTAGTGTGTACGTATGTATGCATACAGAACACTGAATATATACTAAATGAAATGATAGCTTTTTAAAAAGAATTGTTTCTCCCACAATATGTTTTAAATAGATTTTTCCTTCCTCGATCTATACCCAGATCCTGTCCACCACCCTGTTCACCCAATTTTGTTTTTTTCTCTCTCAATCAAAAACAAAAATAAAACAAAACAAACAAAAAACCCAAACATAGATCAGTGGCTCACTCAGTCTCATCAGAAGATTGTCTTATGAAGTAGATGGGAATTAACAAAGAGCCACAATTGAACAAAACACAGAGTGGGAGACTTTGGAGCACTCTATCCTAAATGGTGTCTTCCTCAAACCTGCCTTCTATGTGCAGAAGAGGAGGTGGGAAGACTGTAAGAGTCAGAGGTGATGGGTGACCCTAAGTGTCTTCCTGAGTTTTACAGATGCTATCACATGCCATCTTCATAGCAAGAACACGAGTTCTAGGCACAGGGCCCTTCCTGGCACTGACACTCACACCGTTCAATCACCGCTGAGGACACAGCACTGACCTTGACTTGTTGAGGCCCTCCGCCAGGCTCCTTTCAAGGACCCGTGTCTTCATCACCTCCGGGTAATCTCCGCTTTTGAAGATGGGGTGTGCAAACCAGGCTCCCATGAACTGTGTGAGGGTAAATCACTGTTGAAACTGACATGGGCACCAGCAGGCTAGGGGAGGCTGTACCATCGGGGTCACTCTCTCCCTCCTGTCAGGGCTCTTCACTGTTCCCTGCTGGCCTCTGCTTACTATACTACAGACTTCCAGGGGCTGTATAAGCACATCACTGTTCTGAGAATTAGAAACTAGGGGCGCTGGAGTTCCTCAGAATTTAAGGAACTCTTGGCACCCAGAGGTGATGGCTACAGCCTCCTCTATAACCTACTATAGGGAAAGCAGGGGGTTAGAGTGGAGGAAGTTACCATCAAGTCAGTGCTGCATCCAGTGAGGCCTACACATGACAGGGTCTCACTGTAGCACAGGCAAGCCCCAGACTTGCTATGTAGCCAAGGATGCCCGTGAACTCCCGATCCTCCTACTTATGCAGAGCTGACGACAGAACCTCAGGCTCCATGCCTGCTAAGCAAGCACTCAACCAATGAGTTTTCTTGTTAAATTATCATCACCACTAGCTGTGGAGGTGGTGTTGGTGGCGGTGGAGGTGGCAGCAGCAGCTGTGGTGTGTGCATCTGTGTGTATGAGGTGGAGTGGGGGCGGTGCCATGGTGGACAAATGGAGGTCAGAAGACAACTCTGTGGAGTTTCTCCTCTTCATCCTTCCTTCTTTTTAAATTTATTTGTATTTTATTTTCATTCGTTTTGCCTGCATGTATGTCTGTGTGAGGGTGTCAGACCCCAAGAACAGGAATTACAGACACTTGTGAGCTGCCATGTGGTTACTGGAATTGATCCTGGGTCCTCTGGCACAGAAGACAGAGCTCTTATTTGATGAGTATTTTTCCAGCCCTACAGAAAAACTGATATTTTTCCAGATTTTTTAAATGTGTATGAGTACTCAGTCTGCATGTATTTCTTTATGCGAGAAGAGGGCAGCAGATCACACTATAGAAGGTTGCAAACCACCATGCCGTTCCTGGGAATTGAATTTAGGAACTCTAGCAGAATAGTCTAGTGGCCGTAATGGTAAGCCATCTCTCCAGCCGCATCTCCTTCATATTTACATGGGTCCTGAAGATAGAATTTATGTCAACAAGTTTGGATTGGCAAGGACCTTCAGTCACAGAGTCATCTTGCCAACCCATAGACAATTATTTTAAGACTAAAAACTCAGTCACTCACTGGAGAGAAGGTACAATTGTCAATGAAAGTTGATGCTCTCCAAAGGACCCAAGTTTGGTTCCCAGTAGCCTAGTCATGTGGTTTGCAATCATTCCCAAATATTTGATGTCCTTTTCTAAACTCCACACGCTCCTGCACACCCAGTCACGCATGCATACACAGAATTAAAAGTAAAATAAATCGGTGGTAGTGGTGCAAACCTTTAATTCCAGCACTCTGGAAGCAGAGGCCGATGGATTTCTGTGAATTCAAGTTAGCCTGGTCTACAAATTGAGTTCCAAGATAGGCGGGACTACACACAGAAAATGTCTTCAAAAACTAAATAAATAATTTTTTTTAAAAAACCTCTGTCTTTTATAACTCATCCCCTTTGCTACAGCAAATCTCTAAGTAAGAAACATTTAGTTCACAAATGAAAGACCTGAAGAACAAAACAGTTAAGTGTTACCCACAAGCACAGAATCAAGTAAGAGCAAAACTGGCTTAGATCTAAACTTTTGATTCCTGGTCTCCATCTACTTCTTTCAGAGCACAGTGGGAGAGAAGAGAGCCAAGAAGAGATGGTACCCAGAGGACACACCTGGACGTTCCTCCTGGCAGCCTCCACGTCCTCCTGCTTGGAGGGATCCCTGGGCTCAGCCCAGTCACAGTTGATGGTGATGGAAATCACGCCTCCCTGGCTGGCACGGTACTTGTCATTGTAGAGATGCCAAGCCTCAGCGTGAGCCTTTATTAGGTTGTGGCCGACAGTGTATGGAGCCGTGCCAGGCCTGGAGGAGATTCCTGGAAACACACACAGGAATGTCAGCAGAAAACACCGTCCTCCCTGTGTATGGGAAGAGGGGTTTGACACCTGGGAGACTGGCACTCCAATCCCACATCTCCTTCCTACTGGAGGGCAGACAGTAGTCAGCCTCATAGTGCCTTTCCCAGGAGAACAGGCAGCAAAGAGTGCTTGTAAGAAGGGAATGGATTGTTTGTGGGCAGCAGCCAGCAGCACTCTGGCTGAGAGAAGGTACTTGATCTATGGTGGCTTATGTCCCCTCCTCTGGTGGGACTTCTACTATGACGTATGCTCAGTAGACATCCTAGAACTCTAGGGGACACCATGAAGTCAGGACTGGAGGACACACCCAAGGGAGACAATAGCCACATCAGGAGAACAAGTGCTCAAATCAAAGTGCCAACTAGAGCCACAGAAGATGCCTCTATCTGTGATTTGAGAAATACCTCCCAATCCATTTCAAGTTTAGTGTGTGTGTGCAGGAGCAAGTGTGTGCAGGAGCAAGTGTGTGCAGGAGCAAGTGTGTGCAGGAGCATGTGCTGACATGTGTGAGTGTAGGTGGAGGCCAGAGGACAGCCTTAGGTATCATCACAGAGAGACCATCTACTTTTCTGTGACAGGATCACTTGTGGACCTAAACTAGGCTAAACTGAGGGACATGGGAACCCCAGAGGGTCACCTGACTCTGCCTTCTCAGGGTTAGGGTTACAAATGTGTCACCTTAACTGGTTTTACTGTTTGTTTTGTGTTTTGCATGGATTCTGGGAAGAGAATTCAGACCAGACTTGCATGGGAAGTCTTTACCAACTGAGCTCTCTTCCAACACCTGTAGAAGTGGGGACTCCAAAACACTGCCTGGCCATGACTTCTCATGTGAGCAGGATCTCAGGGCTTTACTGTGCTAAGAATATCATGAGCTAAGCAGCTGAAATGTTGGACTTAGGACATTTACCTGGAGCATGCACCCCACTGGCATAGCCATGAGTAGCAAAGACAGAGGGCTCATTCAGTGTGATCCAAAACTTCACCTTGTCCCCCAGCCTCTCGAAGAGCACATCTGCATACTCCTTAAACCGCTGCACAATTGTCTCATTCTCCCAGCCCCCGAAGTCATGTAGTGCCTGGGGCAGGTCCCAATGAAATAGTGTCACCTGCGGGGAAGCCAGATCAATGTTGAATCCACCATCTCCTCAGGAAGCCAGCGACATGAGACATGCAAGGACACTCACACGGAAAGGTTCAGGGAGTTCTGAACATTCTCCACGACAGAGAAGAAAACATTTCAGTCTCTAACTCTGCACCATGTGAATCTATGGACAATTCAAAACCCAAGTTACAAAACCATTTAGGTGCTTGGGTGATGGCTCAGTAGGTGCCTGCCACCAAACCTGATGACCTAGGTTCAAACTCCAGAATCCACACGGGGGAAGGAAAGTGGTCACTCCTATATAGATTTTCTCTGATACACACACACACACACACACACAGCACGGTGGTGCACACCTGAAAGTCTAGACTATAAGGTGTGGGATACAGAACAGAAGTTCAAGAACATCTCCAGCTACATAAGGAGTAAGAGGTCTGCAGGGATATTGGAGGCTTTTTCTCAAATGTAGATAAATAGATAAATAAATACATAAGACCCTATTTGATAAATAAATAAATATGAACAGCAGGCAGCACACTTTAAAAATATATAGAGTAAATGAATAAAATAAAATCCAAGCACTTGTTTGTATAATAAATGGGTTCCTCTGACCCACTGCCTCCAGGGACCACCCTCACCTGTGGTGTGATGCCAGCAGCCAGCAGTGCATCTATCAATCGAACATAGTAGTTGAGGCCAGCTTCATTGATGAACCTGGTGGTTCCGTCTGGGAGGACTCGAGGCCAGGAGATGGAGAATCGATAGTGGGACACACCCAGGTTCTGAAGGGCCACCACGTCCTCAGCAATCTTGTGGTAACTGTCACAATTCAAATTGCCATTGTCGTCATTCTCAATCTTCAATGGTGTGTGGGAAAATGTGTCCCAAATACTGAGTCCTTTGCCATCTTCTCTCCAGGCACCTTCGATCTCAAGATGACAAGAGGTGGTCTAAGCCATCTGACCAAATACATTCCCTTCTGCAGCTCCCTGGGGAGCCTTCTCTGCACACCCTGCTGCCAGTTACTAAAGTTGCCCTGCACATATGGCAGCATCACACTGCACTCTGCTACCGTGATGGTTTCCCATTTCCACATGCGGTGTAGGCACGTGTGTGTGTGTGTGTGTGTGTGTGTGTGTGTGTGTGTGTGTGTGCCTGAGTGCATGCATGTTTGTTTGTGTGTGTGTGTGTGTGTGTGTGTGTGCGCGCACACGCACACACTGACCCATGCATGTAAAGAGAGACAGAAACAGAGAGCTTCACACAGCCTAGGCTGGCTTTGAGCTCTCAGGTAACAAAGGAACCGAGTACTCTACTGAGTCACATTCCCAGTTCCAGAATGGGTATCGCATTTTAGTTTCCCAATTAATGCTGGCAGTGGGGTCTGGCATATGGTGGGTACTCACCAAAGGTGCTGCGTGAACAATTTCACATCCCCTATCACCTCTAAGTACAGTCAAGAAAACTGCAAGGATACTGGTGTGGAAAGTATTTGTAGTCCAGACATACATGGCTGTTTCTATGCCTTCCTCCTCCTCTCTAACTCTCTTCCAATAAGACTTTGGAGGACGCCCATCTGTGGTGTTCAGTGGGTAGATAGGTACCACCTTTGTAATTCACTTTCAAACATTTCAGCAAATATGGTGGGACAGCAAATACGGTGTCACAGCTGAGATGGTGCTGGCATTCTAGCCAATAATGAACATCCAGTGCTGGCTGGGAGAGGGCGGAGTGGAGCCAGCAGGA
The DNA here is from genome assembly GCF_982192425.1 of Myodes glareolus. Classification (NCBI taxonomy): domain Eukaryota; kingdom Metazoa; phylum Chordata; class Mammalia; order Rodentia; family Cricetidae; genus Myodes; species Myodes glareolus. The sequence goes on along the minus strand of NC_142030.1, from coordinate 95,921,260 downwards.
AACAGCCATAGGAACCATGTGTGTGGAGGTGGAAGAGGCCAGGACCAAAGGGACTAGCCTAGGCTGCCAGGAGCTAGATTTATATATATCCATTAGTGTAGAGAGTTATTCACAGGAGAAAGGAGATGCAAATATGGAAAATGAAAGGGCTAGCATTTCCTTATAGATTTGAACTGGACGTATGGATATGAACTCACGACTTTAAATATACAAAGTGTGGGGTTGGGGGATGTGACTAAGTTAGAAAAGGCATTGATTGCCATACATGAGGCCCTGGGCTCCATCCCCGGCACTGCATATGCTGAGAGTATTTAGGCATGCTAGTAAGCCTGATATTTGAACAGTAGAGGCAGGAGGGTCAGAAGTTCAAGATCATCTTGGGCTACAGAGTGAGTTGGTTTACATAAAACCCTGTCTCCTGTATAATTAATTAAGGAATGCAAAGTGGGAAGGGTCAAGGGTAAAATGACAGAAAATATGTGTGGGTCCATCCATGTGCTGTGCAGTTCCGACTGCTGAGAGGACCTACAAGTTGGAACAATCCAGGGGCAGAGAGGACACCAGAGAGGACGACAATTGTTGGCTGCTGTGTAAAACAGCTGGGTCTCACCAGAGAAATGGCCGCTTAACAGCTGGGGAGGAAGAGGAACAGAGGAGCCCACTGTGCCCGAAGGGATAGGAAGTCAGACTGGGGTGAGACTCAACTGGTCGAGGCTTTTCTAGCATGCGTGGACCCCAGGCTATCCCATCCCCGCACTGAGAAACCAGGCCTAGCGCTGCACACCTGTAACCCCAGCATTCAAGGAAATGGAGGCAGAATGGTCAAGAATCCAAGAATATGGGCTGCTCAGTAATTCAATGCCAGCCTGATCTGTATGAGACCCTGTCTAGAAAAAAAAAAATGGAAAAAGTGGAGGAGGAAGAGAAGAAGAGGATGAAGAAAGGCGGAGCCCCACGCCCGCTGATGGGTCACCATGCCTGCACTGAGCACACCCCTTGCCCTCTCTCTTTCATCTTTCCTCTTCCTGAGGAAAGGGAATCACGGCACCATATGTTCTGTGTTTACCTTCCTGGTCATGAACTCAGTAGCAGCCCCAGGTCAGAGCATCAGAAAATGCCCAGATTGACCCCAGCACCAGTTAGGTCAGCTGACGCACAGATGGAGCCTCCAGGGAGATTACATGTTTGCATGCTCTTCCTGAACCTTCTGTCATGGCTCTACCTGATCCATCTGGCCCTTCAAATGTCCATCTCAGTCCTTCACAAGATCTACAGACACCTAGGAAACACATGTCTGGCCAATCTATAAAGAAGTTTCTAGACTGAATTAACTAAGGAAAGAAAAATCACCCTTAATGTGGGCAATTACCGTTCAGTGGCTGAAATTTACCGAATAAAACCGAGAAATTGAGCTGAGCACCAGAACCCACGTCTCTCTGCTTCCTGACTGAAGATGCCATGTGACCAGCTGCCTCACCTGGCTGCTGTCAGGACTTCTCCTCATCCTTAAACTGTGAACCTGAAATTCTCCCTTCCCTCCATAAGTGGCCTGTGTCAGGTATCTTACCACAGCTACTAGACAAGTAACAAGCCAACCTTACCCACAGGGATCTAACTGACTTTGGGGTCTGAGGACCTGGATCCTCACGCACACGCACACTCATCTGCGCAGGTTTGCTAGTGGCTCTGGCTTGTGTGCTTCCAGTCCTGTGCACATGCTTGGGCCCAGCAGCCTGTAGGAAAGTGAGCTCATGGCTCCACACTCCTCACCTGATATGCAGCAGAAGCCGCACTCCAGATGAAGCCCTTGGGGAACTCTCCATACAGGAACTCGTCCTCCTTGACCAGGGGCATGCCATTGTTGGTAATGACCTCTGTGTAGTATCTGGCTGAGGCTCTTGCTGTTCGAGGCCTGGTCACATTGTCAAAGTCAACATGATACAGTCCAAACTTGACCGTGTAGCCTGACAGCCACTCGAAGTTGTCCATCAGCGACCAGGCAAAATACCCTCGAAGGTCCACACCATCCAGCCTGTAGGCTAGGATATGCCAAAGAGAGGAGAAGAAAGCTTTAGCCAGTAGGCAGGGCTCTCGAGAAGCCCGGTCCTGTGCTGGTACTGGACTCCAGGCTATGCCCTATGCTAAACCATGCACGCGTGCAGTCACATGCTTCCTGAGAGTGGAACATGTCACCTCATCACTCGTACTTTTTGCTTTTTATTGTTTTGCTTTTGTCTTTTGTGGGTTTTTTTTTTTCCAGACAAGGTTTATCTGTGAAACCCTGGCTGTCCTGGAACACACTTTGCAGACCGACTGGCCTCGTACTCAGAGTTCACCGAGCTCTTCATCCCTAGCCGCACAATTAAATCGTACACCACCACCACCACCAGTTTTCAATCTTACTTTTCCTGGCCTGAATGACCTTACAGCAAGTGTTATTTGTTAAGGTAAAGGGATAAGCCTCAAATTCAAGGGCCTCAGCCCGCTTTGCTGGTAAGCACACAAGTGTGAATTTCTTGATATCATGTGAAACATTTTGAGACAGATCCCAGGTAGCGCAGGCTGGTCTTGCACTCACTCTACAGTCAAGAATAAACTTGGATTATTTTCTGCTCCTCCTGCCCCTACTGCTCCAGTGTGGGATTGCAGGTGTGTACCTTGCCCACTCTAGGGCTGGGAGTGCAGCCTGGGGCTGTGTATTCTGGGCAAGCAGTTTACTAACTGAGCTTCATCCCCTGCTCTAGAAGTGGGAACTTTACCTTTTTATGTAAATCTCTGTGTGTGTATGAGTGAGCAAGTGTGTGTGTGTGTGTTTGTGTTTGCGTGTGTAGGCTAGAACACAACCTCAGACATTATTTCTTGGGCATCACTCACTTTTCTTTTTCAAAGCCTCTCAGTTGACCTGGAGCTCACCAAGTGGGCCAGGCTGGTGGGCCAGAGAGCGCCAAGAATGCACCTTTCTGCTTCCTCGGCACACAGATTACAAATGTACCAAGCCTGATGTTTCCCTAGAAAATGGACTCTGATCCCTATGCTTGCAGACAACACTTTACTGAGCCCTAGCCCAAGACCAAAAGAGAGATGTTCAGAGTGCTTGCCAGAGCATGGGACACATGACAGACCGAGGACAGGGAAACTGGACACAAGAGAGGCACAGGACAGCGAGAATGGAGGTTTAGTGAGAGCGGCTGCAGCCTCATGTACCTTTCAGAGCCTCGTTGATATAGGTTTTGTGGTAGAATATCCTGTCAGTGTCATCCAGCGAGGGGTCGTCCAGGCCGTTTCCATTCTCCGAGATGTAAATGGGAATGTCGCCATACTCTTCCTTGATCCAGTTCAGCAGCCTCCGCATCCCCCAGGGCACGGCTGAGAACATTGACGGGGAGGTCAACGAAGAGTCCATATTGCTGACCGTGAGCTCGCGGTCATCATAATAGCTGGGTGGGGTCAGCCTTGGAGTGCTGTGCTGCACAAACACGGACGAGTAGGTGTTGAGGCAGAAGACATCGGCGGTGCCCCTGATGTACGCCTTCTCCTCCTCTGTGAAGCTGGGCAGGCGGGAGCCCGCCAGGTGCTGCAGTTCACTCCTGTTCCCCACGTTCCATTTCATGACATCTGGATAGTCCCCGTTTCTAAAAATGGGGTGGGCAAACCAGCCCAGGGAAAACTGCAGCATCCGGTCGGCAGCTTCCACATCTCTTAGGACTCCTGGGTCTTTGGGTTCCACCCAGTGAGCGTTGAGGCTCAGTGAGATGACCCCCTTCTGCTCCTGCCTGTATTTCTCATCATAAGTATGGTAGACTCTAGCATGAGCCTTGAGGATGACGTGGCTGACCCTGTAAGGTGCCCAGCCCGGGTCCTGCACATTTGGGGGAAACTCCCCGGAACCATAGCCAGACAGCGACACTAAATAGGGCTCATTAAAGGTCATCCAGAACTTGACTCTGTCACCAAAGGTCTTAAAACAGAAGTCAGCATAGCTGTCAAACAACTCGATCAAAGAAGGGTTCTCCCAACCTCCAATATCCTGGAGGGCCTGGGGCAGGTCCCAGTGAAACAGTGTCACCATGGGGAGGATGTTGCTCTGCACCAAGCCGTCAATCAGACTGTTGTAATAATCGACACCGGGCCTGTTGAGGGAACTGTTTCTTCCCGTTGGGAAAATCCGAGGCCAGGAGATAGAGAACCTATAGGCCTTGACCTTCAGGGCGCGAAGAATGTTCAGATCGGCTTCCAGTTGGTGATAGCTGTCACAAGCTATGTCTGCGGTGGCATTGTCTTTCACGGTGCTCCCTGTGCTGTGGGTGAAGTTGTCCCAGATGCTGGGCCCTTTGCCATCCTCATCCCAACCTCCTTCGATCTGAAAGGCCGAGGTGGACACGCCCCACAGGAAGTCATCCCTGAATGTGCCATGATAGAACAAGTCTCTCTCAAACTTGGGCTGGTTGGAGAACTTCTCCCACACGATTTTAGCCTGGGAGGGCACCTCAGATGGGGAGTTGTAGAAGGTTGTGACTCTGGAGGAAAAGTCTGCTTTCACAGGCACTGGGGTTCTTCTCAGCTCTTTAGCAGGGAAACCATTCTTTTCAATGATGCCAGTGAAGAAGTGGGCAGATCTCCTGGCAGTTCTCGGTCTGCTGCTGTCACTGAAGTTGACACGGTACAGCCCGAACCTCTGGCTGTACCCTGGGGGTCCTTCGAAGCCATCAATGAGGGAACGAGCAATGTATGCACGGACATCCACCAAATCCTCCTTGACAGCTGTAAAGAGAAAACAAAGTCAGTCCTGTGTGAGTGCGTGCGTGTGTGATGTGCGTGTGTGTGTGTGTCTGTGTGTGTGCGTGTGTGTGTGTGAATGCATGGGAAAGCCAGAAGACAACCTCATTTGTTGTTCCTTAGGATGCCATCCCCCTTTAGTTTTCCTTACTCTTTTTTAATTTGAAAATCTTTTTATGTGCATGGGTGTTTTCCCTACATGTATGTCTATGCACCACATGTATGTAGTGCAAGCAGAAGTTGGAAAGGAGCATCAGATCCCATGGGGTAGAGTTTCAGAGGGTGTGAGCTGCTGTGTTGGAACTGGGACTTGAACTCATGTTCTCCAGAAAAGCAGCCTGTTCTGCGATATTTTTACTCTTTTGTCTTTGGGGACCACTAGCAAATCCTCCATGTAAATCACACATGAGACTTATACTTAGTTATGAATGCCCAACTTTGGCTTGTATCTAGCCAGTTTTTCTTAAATTATCCCAAATACCTTTTCCCTCAGGCTTTTTCCTTTGCTTACTTCTGTATATCTTCCTTTCCGCTGTGACTGGCCGTATTCCTGGGTCGCTGGAGCCCTGTGTCCTCCACTCTTTGTTCTATTGCTTCTTGCTCTCTCTCTCCTCATTTCCCCTTCTATTTATCCTCTCTGCCTGCCAGCCCTGCCTATCATTGCTCCTGCCACCCAATTGGCCATTCAGCTCTTTATTAGACCATCAGGTGTTTTAGACAGGCAAAGAATCACAGCTTAACAGGGTTAAACAAATGCAGCATAAACCAAAGTCACACACCTTAAAATAGTAATTCCCAACATTGCCAGTGCTCTTAACTGCTGAGCCATTTCTCCAACTGCCACCACCCACCACAACCCCAGCCTGAGTTCATACACATTACAAAAATAATAACAAGGTGGCCAAGGCTGACTTCAAACTCTGTGGAGCTGAGGATAAACGCGCACTCCTGACCCCACGGCCTCCACCTCCTGAGCACTGGTGTCACAGGCACACACTCCCTCGTTGACACAGTGCTGGGGATGGAACCCACGACGGTCAGAATGGTAGGAAAGAACTCTACCAAGTACATCCTGGGCCTATTTAATTATTTTTATGACAAGCTCTCATTAAGTATTCCAGGATGACTTTGAACTCTCAATCCTTCTGCCTCTGATTCCAGCTGCTGGGGATAAAGGGTTGCACCACCAGGCCTAGAGACACGTGTCCCTAATAGGAAAGATCACACAAAGATGGAGGCATAGACTGGTGTGAAGCCGAACTCCCCACTCTCCATATATAGACAGTGGCTGGGGAAGGTATGGAAGACTGGGCTAGGCTATTAACCCCGTCTTCTCAGATGGCCGAGTCTCTGAAGACAGCATCCCTGTCCCTGCTCACTGGCTTCTGTGAGTGACAGCCATCATCAACTGATCTAGGTTAGTGACCCATGTGCTGAAAACCACTTGCCCTCCTTTTCCACTTAAAGAAGACACATTGGGTCCAACTGAGCATGTATGCACGGCTCACCTGCAGAACAGGGAGGTCAATGCAGACTGGATAGCAGCTGAGGGAGATGGGGCTCAAAGGGGGCAGCGCACTGAGGGGAGTCGTCAGTGGGTTAGGGTCCTGTCCTAAGCGTCAGTCCCACTGTGGACTGAGTCTCCTAAGAAAAGATGACATTACTCAACTACATCTTTACTGTCTTATGCACTTCCAGGCTCCTCATGCTGTCAATAAACACTGATTAATGAAGAGCTCAAGAATACCAGACTGGAGAGGCTGAAATGGATTAGTGAGTATAGGCTCTTGTTGAGCAAGCCTGAAGGCCTGAGTTCAGTCTCTGGTCTGCCCCCTTAAACACTGTGAAGACTTGGGGAAGAGCCGCCCCTCCCACCCCCCACCCGGACCTTCTTACCCTTGAGCACCTCGTTGATGTACAGGTTGAAGTAGTTCACTCTCACTGAGTCGTCAAGGAGATCCTCTCCTTCCCCTACGGGCATGCCATTCCCAGCCAAGAAGATGGGAACTTTTTCTTTCGTGTATTCCATGGAAGCAAACCGAAGCAGCCTCCTTAGGCCCCAGGGCACCACCCGGATCCAGGGAGATGCAGTCTGGGGCCACGTGGGGTCTACGTGCTGGGAGAAGCCTCCGATGTTATCATAGCTGGGGATGCAGCTCAGCTGGGCAGCGCTGCTGACCAGCCGGGATGTGTAGTGAGACAGACCAAGGAAGTCCGCAGAGCCTTTCAGGAGCTGCTGCTCCGCTGCAGTGAACTCTGGGAGTTGGGCCAGAGGACCCCCACACTGCTGGTTTACCTGCTGGATCTGGGCCCGGAGGGTGGTGGGGTAGTTCCCATCCACAAAGATGGGGTGAGCGAACCAGCCCAGCATGAAGTGCAGGAAGCGCTCAGCGGCAGCAAGGTCCTGGGGACTCTCCCCATCCAGGGGCTCTGCCCAGTCTGAATTGAGCACGATGCCCACGCGGCCCTGCTGCTGTTGGCGATGGTGAAGGTCGTAGTGATGCCAAGTTCTGGCGTGCGCCTTGAGGATCAAGTGAGCCACCTCGGGAGGAAAGGATGACGAAAATAATGTCAACAGTGGCACCAGCTAGTCAGTAGTGTCACCAAATTCCTGCTGAAGTCAGCAGAACCAGCCATGGGTCTGGGACGTGGCTGGATTGTTAGACAGCCTCATAGTCACAGAACCCGGGGCTCCATTTCCTGCACTAATGAACCTGGCATGGTGGTGCAAGCCTGTACTGACAGAACTCGGGAGGTGGAGCAGGAGGATTGCTGGTTCATCCTTGTCTGCATAGCACGTTCAAGGCCATGTCTTCTCGGCTGTGTAGAGCTACAGCTTAGAACCATCAGGCAAAGGGACCCTTCCTTCCCCAAGTGCTTTTTGTGGTGGTGTTCTTTGTATTTCAAGACTGGGTTTCTCATGTAGCCCTGGCTGTCCTATGGTGGCCTTGAACTCAGAACTTGCCTCTGCCTCTCAAGTGCTGGGATTAAAGTTGTGTGCCGCCACCACCCATCTGCAAGTGCTTTTGACAGGTGTATTGTCCTAGCAGTGAGAAAAGGAACTGCTACAGAAATGAGGAGAAATGAACTTTCTCAGCCTGCATATAATATATCTAAAATATCACAGGAGACACTATAAACACTCAGGAAATTCTTACCTATAACAAAAGATTACCAAAGCCAGCTGTGATGGCTCAGTCTGTACTTTAGAGGCTGAGGCAGGAGGATTTCTGTGTGCTGAAGACTGAAAACTGTGTTTCATGTTAGCTTTAGCTACAAACTGAGACCTATCTCAATAAAGCAATGCAAATAAATAGATAAATAAAATCTTAACGGCTATGACTACAGCTGAGTAATATGTACAGAAGTACTTTCCTGAAATGCAGAGCCCTGGGTCTACCCCATAATCCTGGGCACAGACAGCACATGTCTGTCATCGCAGCTCCAAGGAGGTGGGGACTGAACCCAGGCCACGTGTGTGCTAGGAAAGAGCTCTACAGCTGAGGACAATCCTCCAAGCCCGGAACTTGTCCTTGGAGTCCAGGAACCTTGACCAGGCCTGAGGGTGTGGCTCATTTGGCCAAGTGCTCACGTATTATGAAGAAGCCCTAGGTTTCATTCTCACCCCTGTTTAAAACCCAGGCATGGTGGGAGATGCCTGTGACCCCCAGCTCTCAGGATAACAAGCAAAAGGTCAGGAGTTCAAGGTCATCCTCAGCCTAGGTGTAGGAGACAACACTAACAACACATTCTTATCCTTCCCTCTGTTTTTCTTTCCAGGGCTGGGAGTTCACAGCCTGATGTGTCTTCTAATTGACAGGAGTTGAGGGGTGGGAAAAAGTACCTTAAAAGAAGCCACTCCCGGGTCAGAGATGCCTGGTGGGTGCTGCCCAGTGCCATAGCCTGCGTAGCTTATCACCCATGGCTCGTGGAAGGTCACCCACAGCTTCACACGGTCCCCAAATGTTGAGAAGCAGAAGGCTGCATAGTCCAGGAAGGCATCCACCACACTCTCATTCTGCCACCCGCCTTGATCCTGCAGGGCCTGGGGCAGGTCCCAGTGGAACAGCGTAGCCATGGGCTCGATGTGGGAGTCCAGCAGGCTGTCTATCAGTCTGTTGTAGTAGGCGACACCTTGCAGGTTAGGGCTGCTCTTCTGCCCAGTGGGGAACAGCCGGGACCAGGAGATGGAGAATTTGTACACCCCAGCCCTGAGGCCTCGGAGCAGGGCCACATCAGAGGCTGGTTTGTGGTAACTGTCACTGGCCACCTTTGCTGTCGCTTGGCCCTTGGCTGCGTTCAGGTCACTGTAGCTGTCCCAGATGCTCGGCCCTCGGCTGCCTTCTGCCCAGGCTCCTTCCACACTAAAGGCTCCAGTAGACACGCCCCAGAGGAATCCCTCTGGGAACACATCTTGCAGGAAGGCATCCCTTTCTGCCCTAGACTGGTTAGCAAAGGCTGCCCAGACTGTCTGGTAGGCTGAGACGGGGGAAGAGGGCACAGCTGCTGTCTCCTGCTGCTGCTCAGTCTGAAAGGCCAGGCTGTCAGTTAGAGAACAAGATGGACTGTGGGGTAGAGCGACATCAAGGGACACAATTAATGACTGAGTTACAAACGCCCCACAGGGTCAGGTATGGAGGCTCATGCCCTTCTCTCAGAACTCAGGAGGCAGATGCGGCCAGATGTCTGTTAATGTGAGGCCAGCCTGGTGTGCAGAGTGAGTTCCAGGTCAGCCAGGGCTACACAGTGAAACCTTAAGGAGAATGAGAAAAAGAAAAAGGCAGAAGAAATGAGAAGAACAAGCGGAAGAAAGAAGAAGGATGAGGAGGAAGTCAAGAGAAAGAAAGCAAGAGAGAAAGAGAGAGAGAGAAAGAAAGAAAGAAAGAAAGAAAGAAAGAAAGAAAGACAGAAAACAACAGAAAGAAAACAACAGAAAGAAAGTAAAGGAGGGGCAGAAAGGGAAGAAGGTCAGGAGGAATAGAAGGATAGTTGGGAGAAAGAGACGGAGCAGAGAAAAAATGAAAAAAAGAAAAAAGGAAGAAAGAAAGAAAGAAAAAGAATGAAAAAATAAAAAAGGAAGAAAGAAGGCAAAGGAAGAGAGGAAGAAAGAAAGAAGAAAAAGATGAGGCAGAATGAGGAGGAGGGTCAGGAGGAGGAGGGCCAGGAGGAGGAGCATCAGGAGGAGGAGCATCAGGAGGAGGAGCATCAGGAGGAACATAGTCAGGAGGAGAAGGGTCAGAAGGAGGAGGACCAGTAGAAGGAGGGCCAGGAGGAAGAAGACCATCTCTGAATCCAGCACTGTGATATGAAACATTCCCATTGTACTTGGCTTTTATGCTTGTTCTCTGCTCAGGCCCCCCATGCTTACAGAGAAGGCACCTGACAGCCTGAATCTCCTCTTCTGCCCATTTGATCTGAGAAAGTTCTAAAATAAGGATTTTCCTGTGAGAGCTGTGATTCGAGGAAGGTGTTCACATCTCATACTGAAGAACTGAGCTCAGAAGTTTATCTCGTGAAGCCTCAGTGGGCTGCTCAGGTCTACACCTAAACTGCTCTCTTTTTTTTTCTTCTCTTTAATAATTACTATATTTATTTACCTTTTAAGTTTCATTATTTATTGCTGTGGATTTTATATATGGACAATTTCATGGAGTCTGTTCTCTTCGGCTGCACTTACGTGGGACCTGGGGATCTAACTCAGGTACAAATGCATGCGTGGTGAGCTGCTTACTTTTTGTTAACCTTGGTGCGGGAAATTGTCTGTAATCTGTCAATCATGTTTTACATAAATGCTGATTGGCCAGGCAGGAAGCATAGGCAGAAAAATCAGACAGGAAGTAGAGGTGATGCAATGAGAACAGGAGAATTCTGGGAAGGAAGAAGCTGATTCCTTCCAGTCCTGCCCAGATCACTGAGGAAGCAGGATGTGACCTGCCAGCGAAAAAGGTACCGAGCCATATGGCTAAAACATATCAGAACAAGAACTAATAGGAAGCCTGAGCTAATGGGTCAATCAGTTTTATAACTTATGGAGACTTCTGTGAGTTTTAATTTGGGGCTTGCTGGTTGTGGGATACCGGGCAGGACAGAAACCCCAACAAGCAGGCCCCTTCATGTTAAAAACCTGACACCAAGCTGGAGTCATCTGAGAAGAGGAAACCTTGACAGAGAAAAGGCTTATGTCCGACTGGATTGTGCACAAGTCTGTGGGCATCATCCTTATGTAATGATGGGTGTGAGAGGCCAAGTCAACTGTGGGTAGAACGACCCCTGGGTAGGTGGTCCTGAGTTATACAAGAAAGTAGACTGGGAGCTGGAAAGACTAAGACAGCTCAGAGGTTGAGAACACTGTTTGCATTGTCAGAAGTTGTGAGCTCAATTCCTAGCACCCACATGCTGACTCAGTAATGTCTACAACTGTACTTCCAAGCAATGCAGTGCCTCCTCTGATGTGCATACATGCAGACAAAACACACAAATGCATAAATTAAGAAATCTTGAAAAAAAAGAAAGAGGGCTGAGCAAGCCATGGAGAGCAAACAAGCAAGCAGCATTCATTTCCCCATGGCCTCAGTTTCAACTCTGCCTCGAGTTCCTGCCCTGATGCCCATTGTGGAGGACTGTAAACAGTAACATGAAATGAGCTCTGTCCTCCCAAGTTGCTTGGGTCACTGTTTTATCAGAGCAACAGAAAGCCAACCAGCACACAGGCAAGGGCCTTTACCCTCTGAGGCACCAGAGTCATGCATACATGCATTTATTCATTCATTCTTTCATTCAGAGACTCTGTGTGAGGAGTGTGCACACGGCATGTGCAGAGGTTGGATGACAATTGTGGGTGTCAGTCGTCTCCTTCCAACACGTGAGCCTGAGAGACCACACTCAGGTCATCAGACTTGGGCACAGGTACCTTTACCCATGAACCATGTAGCTGGCCCCATAACCTGCTTTCTCTGCCACATATGTGCACACTATCCCAGTATCCTCATCTCAGCTCTGCTAAATATGCAGACCTGGGAGAATCTGACAGTGAGGACACAGGACCTGTAGGCCCAGGCACATCTCCACGAGCTACTGCTTCTCTGGCCTCCCTCTGAGCCTCCACCTCTCATCTCTTAAACGACTGTGACCTGTTTGCTGTTCCAGGAGGCAAAGTCAGGACTGGTGAGATGGCTCAGCAGTTAAGACCAATTACTGCTGTTGCAGAAGGCCTGGGTTTAGTTCCCAGCATTCACATGGGAATTCTAGTTCCAAGGGATCTGTCATTCTGACATTCTGACCTCTGTGGGCTCACTCAGGCAGGTGGTGCACCTGTATGCTCACTCAGGATGCTGCATGCGCGCACACACGCCTCAAACAAAACCAAAACACAAGGACAATGGTCCCCAGTGATTGCCCATGTACGCAACAACAGAACCCATAGTAACCGTTACTTCTTGTTAACGGCACAAGTCAGCATTACCTCTCCTCAGGACTGGATGAACAGCTCAGGAATGCATTGATGTCGAACCCAACCATCTGTACTTGGTCTTTATTTATGGCTGTAAGAAAAGCAGCTTTGTTAACTGTGTGTGGAGCTGGAGCAGAAACATGCAATCTGTAGTTTACTTCATTTTAAAACCACTCTAAACACAAGTGATGATGATAAGACTTTCTGAAGATACCATGGATGCATCTGGTCTGCTTAGAACTAGAATGTTGGTCCTCATATTTCAGAGTGAATATCAGTGACACAAACACTTCAGAAGATAGCTGGACCCACCCTTGAGTCTTGGTCATGGGAACGTGTTCATACCTCCTTTCGGGCTTTTTATTTTTTATTTTTTTATTTTATTTTGAGATAGGATTTCACGATGTAGCTCTGACTTTCCTAGAACTTGCTCTTAGAGTTGAATGGCTTTGAACTCAGAGATTTGCCTACCTCTGTCTTCTGAGTACTAGGATTTAAAGTGTCTGCCACTGCCACCTTCTTGTGAAATTTTTGAAAAAGAAGGTGGGGGAGTTAATTGGCTCGGTGCCTTCTGGGTAAACAGGGGGAATTAGCTAAAGCTCCAGAACCACACAAAAAGCCTGGCATGGGATGAGAGAGATGACTCTGGATAAGAAGCAAATTGTTCTTCTAGAAGACCTGAGTTCAGATCCCAGCATCCACTGCAGGCAGCTCACAACTGCTTGCGAGTAACTTTGTTTCCAGAGGATCCAACAGCCTCCTCTGTTCTCCTCAGGCACCTGCACCAATATGTACACACACAGACAAACACACAGACACAGACATGCACACACACGTGCACTAAATAGACTTCCCTTGAGTTCAAGGCCTGGCAGGACTATTCAGTGACGTCTAGACCACAAGGTCCTACACCAGAGGTTTTCAGCATCTTAGATGCTACCAGGACTGCTCAGACAGCGGAACACAAGGATATGTTTCCATTCTGACAGTTCACACCTGAGTCAGGAACATGTCATATTGGGCACCCTTGCCATCTGTACAGGACCACTCGGTGTCCCAGGACAGGAGGAGCTCACTGCCAGGGAAGTTATGGGACTTTAGCCTCACCTGGTAGGCTCTCAGTCCAGCCATTTTCCTAAGCCCCTCCCGCGTGAGAACCCCCGATGTCAGTATTGCTTCCCAACACACAGTGTAACAAATGCCACTCAACACCTGCCACATGCTGGCCCACTCACCTTCAAGAAGGCTGAAGAGCAGTGAGGAGGGTCTCCTCCCTGTGGATGGGCAATCCTGAAGTTCTAGGGAATAGATGAAAATCTTCATTTTGGGCTCAATGTTCTAGAAAAGATGAAGACCAACAAGTGTGCCTTTAGTAATGGGAACAGGGGAGAAGCTACATGCTCACCTTCTAGAAACAACCTCAAGTCACCCCATCTACTGAGGGCAGTGACTTGGACTCTGGAGAACAACACTCGTCAGTGACCATCGGCCACCAGCCCTTCCTAAATGAACTGAAACCATAGCAGCTCATTTTAGAGAGAGGACTTCATACGCCAGCAAGAAGATTAGGGTCAAGAGCAAGGTTTCTGCTTGTGTAGGAGCCTGCACTTCCTAAAATGTTTAACCAAGATGCTGTATCACCATGATCATGAGTGTTCATGGTTTGCTTAAAAAATACTCTGCTTTGAGGAGAGGGTGCCTGAACTGGCCTTATCCCATAGCCATACTGATGAATATCTTGCATATATCACCATAGAACCTTCATCTAGTGATGGATGGAGATAGAGACAGAGACCTACATTGGAGCAGTGGACTGAGTTCCCAAGGTCCGGATGAAGAGCAGAAGGAGGGAGAACATTAGCAACGAAGTCAGGGCCGAAAGGGGTGCATCCAACCACGGAGCCGGTGGGACTGATCTAATAGGAGCTTACAAAGGCCAGCTGGACTGGGACTGATGGAGCATGTGATCAAACCAGACTCTCTGAATGTGGGTGACGATGAGGGCTGACTGAGAAGCAAAGGATAATGGCACTGGGTTTTGATTCTACTGTACTGACTGGCTTTGTGGGAACCTAGTCTGTTTAGATGCTCACCTTCCTAGACCTGAATGGAGCGGGGAGGACCTTGGACTTCCCACAGGGCAGGGCACTCTGACTTCTCTTAGGACTGGAGAGGGAGAGGGAGGGGAGAAGAGGGAGGGAAATGGGAGGAGGTGGAAAATTTTAATAAATAATAATAAAAAAGCCCCACCCTCTTATACCAAAAAAAGAAAGAAAGAAAAAAAAATCTCTGCTTTGTGATATTGAGAATGTACTTTGGCTGGTAGAGTGTTTTTCTAGAATGTGTAAAGTCCTGGCTTCCATCCTCAGTGGTACATAAACCAGGTGTGGCGGGGCAGGTATACAATGTCCACACTCAAGACATGGGGGCAGGAGAATCATAAGTGCAACGTTAGCCACAGAAGACCAGCCTGGGTTACATGAAAATCTGTCTCAGTATATATACTTTAGATAGAGAACAGATCGGACAGGTAAACAAGTTGGCTATGGCAGCCATGTCCTCATAGGAATTCCTATACTTTCCTTTCTTCTTTGGATTTGTTTCAAACTTTCTGTAATAAAAAGTCAAGCAAATGGCTACAGTGACAAATTGGTGGTTAAGGGCACCCAAATCACAATCATGAGTTCAGGTCCTGTGTAAGAAGCAGGCCTCCCAGGAATGCCTGTCACTCCAGCTCTGAGGGATGTGATGCCGTCTTCCAGCCTCTGTGCACCCAGGCAATACCTCTCCCCCCAAGCAGGAGGCACATGCATTTACACAAATATGTACAGTCACACTGAAACATAAACACAAACTGTCTTAAGAAATCCTGTCTTGAAAATAAAAATCAGTAAAATGACATAGGGTCTGGAGAGATGGCTCAGCGGTTGAGAGCACTGGCTGTTCTTCCAGAGGTCCTGAGTTCAATTCCCAGCACCCACATGGTGGCTCACAACCACCTGTAATGATATCTGGTGCCCTCTTCAGGCCTGCAGGCACATGTGCAGATAGAACACTGTATACATACATAATAAATAAAGAAAATGTTTTTTAAAAAATCAGAGGCGCTGTCACTTTGAGATCTCAGCTCCTATGGCTGATATCCCTCTATTCTTTGCTTCTTTATTTTTGAGATTGTCATTTAATTACAACATTTCTTGCTTCTCTTTCTTCCCTAAGCCCTCCAATATACTTCTCCCTCCTCTTCTTCAAATTCATGGCCTCCTTTTTTTGTCAATTCATATTGCTTGTGTAATGTATTTCTAAGTATGCTTATATACATATATTACTAACTGTAACCTGTTCAGTCCATATACTGTTATTTGTATGTGTGTTTTCGGGCTGACCATTGGGCACTGGACAGCCCACTGGTGTGCTCTTCCCTGGGGAGGAGCCCCTGTCACGCTCTCGCATTACTGTCCCCTGTAGTTCTCTGTGCACAGCTGAGGCTTCATGGGCTGTCCACTACTATGTTGGTGACACTCTATGGCTGTAGCTTCTGATGTTACTGGGAGACACAATCTCACAGCAAACTTGCTATGCTCTGCCTCCCACGATCTCTCTCTCCCTCCCTCTATAGCTTTTCAGCATCTTTGGTGTAACGGGAAATTGTCTTCAGGCTGGTATGTTTGACTTCGCTTTAAAGTAGTGTTACTGATGGTGGGTTTGGGGTGTCTGCACACATTTTCATATGGCAGCTTGTTCTCCCTTCTCCATTCCTCTCTCTCAAACAGGGTCTCAGGTAGCCTAGGTTGGCGTTGACCTCATTGTTTAGTTAACAATGATTTCCTACTCCTGATCCTCCTACCTCCCTAGTGCCGGGATTACAAGCAAACTTTACTACACTGTTTCATGCTGAGCTGGGGATGAACTCAGGGCTTTGCTCCTGTAAGGCAAGCAGGCTACTAACTGAGCCACAGAGCACACCCAGGGACTGCCCACGGGGAGCCCACATCTAGCTACAGCAAGCCCACATCCTGATGGTCTCTGTAACAATGGAAAAGCCCTCACATTACCTGTAGGTCACTCAGCTTCTGTGGTAGAGTCGCCACACTCTGACATGTAGAAGTCAAATCAAGAGAGAGGAAGTCAACCGAGTCCTAGAAACAGGGAGATAAACCATTAGAACAAGGCCTCCTCAGAAGTGTGCTGGTTCTCCCCATGACTAACCCGATCTTGGGATTCCCAGGAGAAAGCTGCAGATGAGTGTGCATGTGACTACAGCAGGGGCGTGAGTATGGTGAACTAGTAAGTGTGAAAATGTGTGTGTGGGTGTGCGGTGCCAGCAAATGGAGGAGCACGAAGGGAGGGAATTGGAGTCTGGAGCTTCCCCCAGGGGTCCCCCTCCCCTGACCTTTGTGACATCTGGGAACCGTCTTGGGTCTGGGTTTGGTTTTAATTTCAGGCCACAGCTTGAAGTTCACCCCAGTCAAGCCTGGCTTGAGCAGTTCTCCCAGCAGACAAACAAGCCACACAGCCCTGATCACCTGCGCTCTCTAACCCATGGTCTAGCTAGGGATTCCAGCTCACTGAGCATGTGGCTCAGTAGGAAGAACACTTGCTGAGCGTGTGCAAGGCCCAGGGTCTGTCACCAGCACTGCATTAACAGGGCATGGTGGTGCCTGTCTCTCCTTCAGCATTCTAATCCTTGGCTACCTTGTGAGTTCAAGGCCAGCTAGTGCAACAAGAGATCTTGTCTTGAAGAAGAGGAGGAGGAAGAGAATAGTGACAGGGCCTAGAAGCTATAGGTGTCTGCCCTCCACTCTGATGACCTGAGCTCAACCCCCCATCACACATGAGGGTAGAACTGAGACTCCCCAGATTTCCCTCTGCTCTCTACATAAGTGCCATAGTGTGTTCATGCCTACATAGAGATACACAGATACAGACAGATACATACCACACACACATACACACACATACAACAAATAACACATGTACACCACACCACATATACAGACACACAGACAGACGAACACATACACCATACCACACACAAAATAAAAATGTAATGAATTTTTTAAAAATCAAGGACAGTCGGGCAGTGGTGGCACACACTTTTCATCCCAGCCCCAGGAGACAGAAACAGGCAGATATCTGAGCTTGAGGGCACCCTGGTCTGCACAGCAAGCTTCTTACAACCAGGGCTACACAGAGAAACCCTGTCTTGAAAAAGAAAAAAAAGAAAGGAAGGAAGGGGCTAGAGAATGGGCCCACTCAGTGAGTTCTTCCCATGCTTTCTGATGTCGAGTACACACCGAGTATCCACAAGCACGTCTCATTGGTTTTGTTGTTGTTTGTTTTCTGAGCAGCCTTTGTCTGGCCTAGAATTCATTTGTAGACTAGGCTGGACTTGAACTCCTAGATCTGCCTGCGTCTGTCTCCCAAGTAGTGAGACTAAAAACATGTGTTACCATGTTCAACACGAGAGTGTCTTTAACCTGAACGCTGGGAGATGGAGATCGGTGTGTCCTGGGGGTTCACTGACAAGTCAGTCCAGTCAAATCAGTGAGTTCCCATTTAAGAGAGAGACTGAGACCCTGTCTCCATAAAAGGGGAGGGGTAAAAAGTGACAGAAGAAGACACCTGTACCGTCTGTACTACTACATGCACTGCGGTACTACGCCTGTAGTGCGGACCCGAGCCGGGCAAGAGCCTGGAGATTTGAACACACAAAGACACACAGATAGAAACACGTGTCATCCTTGCAAAAAGAATGCCCCCTTTATTGTGTACCAGAGCCGCTTATATATGGTTCCTTAGCTGATAGCCACGCCCTAGCTAAACCCACTAGAAACCATTCCCCTGTCATCAGGAACTCCTGAGGGTCTCATGCTCACAGTAGCTGCAAACACAGGAAAACAAGTTGTTTTGCTCAGAGCAGCTGCAGGTTTACAGGAAATTCAGGGTCTGGGTCCACAGCCCCCAATAGACACCCAGTGTTGGCCTCTGGCCTTCACAAGCACCTGGACACACACTCACAGATGAGCAGGTTCGTGCACCTGCACACACATGTAATACATTAGCACATGCACAGACAGAGAAAACCAATCATAATAGAAAAGATAAGATTCTACCTGGTCTGTGGTTTACATATGTGCTGTAGGAAGGCTTGTAGCTTGTGGTTACCCGCCTACTGAGGCGTGGCCTCTTATACTATATACACGGACACAGAACCTGCTGTATCCGCCCCTTTTTCTCTTCCTTCCTTTTCGCCAGCTGCTCATTTGGATTGTTGCATTGCGGGATTCAATCTCTGTCCTCCATTCAAGCAGAGAATTCTAAGTTGTGAGTTTACCCCTAAATAAATAACTGTCTACTTATCACTTCTGAGCTAGTGTGGGATTTCTTTCAAGCGTTCATGCACCACTAGGTCCCCTCATCACATATGCTTGAACAACTTTAAATTCAGGATCTAAGCATGACAAGACAGCAATGTAACTCACACACACACACACACACACATGCACACACACACACACACACACACACCTGCCTCCACAATCCGGACCGACCACTCTATTTTTCTCTTGGCTGGAATCTCACAAGTTGATAACTGCCCTTCCCTCCAAGAGGTCAGCTGTTTCATAGGTCAGGAACCAACTGGGAGTCACGTGTCCAGGTCCAGTGCCCTAGCGCCCAACTCTCACTGGCTCCCCAATGCCTTCCTATCAAGTGATCCCCGGTGTCCACCAGATTCCACATCTGCCAGCTCAGGAAATTGAAAACCACATACGATACAGCTCTGGATAAACAAATCTCTTGCTGACTAGATGCCATCTAAATTAATTTATAGAGTAATAATTGCTATCGAGAGAACAAAGGGTTAGTCATAAAAATCCTTGTCCAGCAACAACCTTTGAGCTGGTATTTTGCCCCTGCATGCAGCGCAGAGCTCAGGGGTAAACGCAGGACAGTGTCTGGGTTCCTTCTGAGAAGTGCAAACCCTGGGGCCTTCAATGGGCCTGAGCAGTGTGTGCCTCTCTCTGGCTCTGGACTCCCTGCTTTGCCCTGTGTCTGTCTAATGCTGGCGCTGGCTTCCTACCCATACATCATCCCTGCCTTCCCTGTTTTCCCTCCTGTCCTGTCTCATTATGTCTAGTAAATTTCTCCCTACTGTTAACACCCACACAACAGTGTCCTCCAAGGCCAGGGTGATGGGACGTGCCTTTAATCCCAGCACTCAGGAGGCAGAGGAAGGTTGATCTCTGAGTTTGAGGCAACCTGATCTACAGACTGAGTTCCAGGACAGCCAGGGCTACACAGAGAAACCTCTCTCAAAAAATAAAAAAAGAGTGTCCCCCAGTAGGAGGCTCTTACCTGGGCTCCTCTCTCCTGAGGTGCTCTTTCCCCATAGGGAACTATTAGCTTAGACCAGCAGAGACCCTGGGCTGGGGATGTGGTCCAGCAGGGATGTTTGCCTAGCATGCACAAAAGCCTGGGTTCCACCCTAGCATGATGGAAACCAGGCATGGTGATTCATGCCAATAACCCAGAACTTGGAGGGTAGAGGCAGGAAGGTCAGGAGTTCAAGGTCATCCTCAGCTATACAGTGACTTAGGCTAGCCTGAGATACATGTGGCCCTTTCTCAAAAGCAAAATGAATAAGCAAATAAAGCAGTGTATAAATAAATAACAGTTACTAGAGGAGATGGTGGGGACACCTGAGTCTTTAGAGCTTGTGCCTAGACAAGAGGATTGACCAAATCTGAGGCCAGCCTGTAATCTGGCTGTTCTAATTTCCCTAAGTCAGTGACATAATGTAATCTGTGAGAACATTTGACAATAGAATATGGTAAAGTCACACACGGTGTTTCATGCCTCTAATCCCAGACCTCAGAAACAGGAGCTAGAGACCAAAAGCTCAACGTCAACCTGGGCTACAGATGGAAGCCCTGTTCGAAATTTTAAAAATCACAGAGGATGTCATCAGGATGGTACTCTAAGGCATATATTTTGTTTATAAGCCTTATTTATTTTCTTTTCTATACAGCATGTACGAGAGCCCAAGGGAGCCAGGAGAGGGTTATGGTTCCTTGGAACTGGAGGTTACAGAAGGTTGTGAGCCTTCATGTGGGTGCTGGGAACTGACCCTGGATCCTCTGGAAAAGAGCAGCCAGTGCTTTTAACCATTGAGCCATCCCTTCAGCTCCCAGAAGTATATAAATAAATACTTTAATAAATTACTAACTCTTAATTTTTTTTTCTCTGTGGGTATGTGTAGACCAATTGGGTGCCAAAGTATATTTGTTTTGTTTTATTTGACACAGTGTCTCAGAATATATCTCTCCTGGCCTGAAACTCACTAGTAGCCCAGGCTGGACTCAGACTCACAGAGATCCCCCTGCTTCTGCCATCCTCTGTGATTAATCATAGCCTGAGGACCAACCCCACCCCTGCCCACTCGTGAGACTAACAGTTCCAATTTCCCTAAGTCAGTGTCATGAAGTCAGCACAAGTAGCATTCCTGCATGTCCTAGATGAACAACAACACTGGCCAAACCCACCCTCTGCCCTTTGACCAACCCTCCTCCCCATCCCTGATAAAAACCCTAGCCCGTGGGAGAAGCTCAGTCTCCTCTTCTCTGGTGACAGCCCTTCTCAGGTTGACTAATACACCTGTGCCACTGCCACTGAGCAGCCTCAAGCTCTTTTCCTCTTACACAGGCCTCATCTCAAAATAAATAAACACAATCACATTTCTCCCTAGGCATTACAGATGCTGCATCTACCTTGGTGAGTGCAGCCGAGGATGGGGTTAGCAGGAGCTCGGGGATATCTTCAGCCTTCAGGACCACAGAGAGCCTTCCTCCTGGAACCAAACAGGAAAGAGCAGTAGTTGAGGGAGGGCGGAGCTTCTGAAGGGATAGATCAGGACCATGACTTCTTTAGCAGCTGACAGACTCCAGAAAACAAAGGGGCTAAAAATACAATGTCTCAATAAGAGATTAGTTTGGTTTTTATTCAGATTTTTTTGAGACACATTCTCATTGTGTGACCCTGGCTGTCTTGGAGGTCAGCTGGCCTTGAATTCACAGAGATCTACCTGTCTCTGCCTCCCAAATGCTTGGACTAAACTTGTGTGTCACCATGCCATGCAAAGAGACTGTTGTGTACGAATCAAGACCCACATAGAGAGCACTTGGAAAAGTCAGCATAGAAAGAATTAACCCAAGGTGACAAGAGGACCTTTTGCCAAACTCTATTTAAAGGCACAGTGCTCCAGGCTGAGGATGCAGCTCTGTTGGTAGAGAGCTTGGAACAAGCCCAGGGATTGATTGATTGACTGACTGATTGATTGATTGATTGAAAAAGCCCAGGGATTAATTGCTCGATTGATTGAATGACAAGCCCAGGGACTGATTTAACCCAGGGACTGATAGCCAGCACAGGATAACCAGGCATGGTGGCACAGGTCTGTGATCTCAGCACTTGAGAAGGAGAAGCAAGCAGGATCAGAAGCCTGAGGTCATCTCGGCTATATCCCCAGCTATATCTCTGGACAGTCGGGACCAGAGCTGCCACCTAACACAAACAAAACCCAAAGTCAGGGTGCTCTCCGGAACCTCTGTGTCTCTGTCCTCACTGCAGTTACTGTGCCTTGATGGGGAAACAAAGGAAATACTGATGTGTGCATGCGTTTTGTTTAGCTGTCCCGCAGCATGGTGACTGCTCTCAAGCTTGTGTGTGCACCACAACTGACTGGAGAACAAGGGTAGGAAATACAGAGCTGCTGGGTGGGGGTGGTGCATGCCCTTAACTGTGGCACTTACAAGGCAAGGCAGAGACAGGGGGATCTCTGAGTCTGAGGCCAGCAGGGTCTTCAGAGTGAGTTTACAGGCCAGTCAGGGCTACAGAGAGAAGCCCTATCTTGAAAAAGTAAGCCAAACCAAACAAAAAAAAATTCAAAAACAAACAAACAAACACAGGACATTAAATCTATTAATTAAGTACATATACACACTCAGATGAAAAAACCTGATTCACATACACAAGTAATATATGAAATTTAGGAAAAAGGAAAAAGAAAAAGAAAACTAACATCAGGACCTACCTTCAGATTTCGAGTCAAGGGTAAAGATACAAATGTACCCAGGAACATAACAACCCTTTTAAAAATACATAGTTGTTTTTATTTATGTGGATATTTCTATGTGTATGTGATCATATGAAATGCATATATAGATGTCAACAGAGGCCAGAAGAAAGTGTGGAATCCCCTGGAGCTGGAAATACAGGTGATTGTGAGCCACTTGATTTGGGTGCTGAGAACTAAGCTCTGGTCCTCTGAAAGACAGCAATAACTCTTAGCCAATCAGGAGCCATCTCTCCACCACCTTGACTCCCAATGCCTCTTCTTTTTTTTTGAGACAGGGTTTCATGTAGTCCAGGCTGGCCTCCAAATTTCCAAGTGGACAAGGATGACCATGAATTGATTATTCTGCCTTCAGCTCCCAAGGTGACCTTGAACTCCTGGTCATCCTGCCTCCACCTTTTCAGTGCTTGGCTTACAGACATGTGTCACTACACCCAGTTCATGCAAGGCAGGAATTGGAACCCAGGGCTTCCTGCATTCATGACAAGCACTCTGCTATGCAATCACACAACCATATTGTTCATTTAAGTTTGTTTTTTTTTGTAGGATCGTTTTTAGAGATGGGGTTTCTCTGTGCAGCCCTAGCTGTCCTGGAACTCATTCTGTAGACCCTTGAATTCAGATATCCACCTGCCTCTGCTTCCTCAGTACTAGGACTAAAGGTTGACATCACCATAATCTGATGTGGTATTCCCCTCCGTATGCTGTAAATACCAATGGCACTCTCTCTCCAAGGCAGCTCCAGGTACAAGGAACCCTTAGAAGAATGTGGGAGGAATCCTGACTTTATAAACGTCCCTTCAAGGAAGGGCAGAGAAAGACAGTTGCTCAGACTTGACCCTGAGGAAGGGTCTAGAAGATAGTTTTCAAGGGCTGGAGAAATGGTTCAGCAATAAGAGCACGGGCTGCTCTTCCAGAGGTCCCTGGTTTGATTCCTGGCATCTACACAGCAACTCAAACCCTCTGTAACTCCAGTTCCAGGGGATCTGAGGGCACAGGCATGCACATGGTGCTCATGTAGATAAAACATGTAGATAAAACACCCACATATCTAAAATAAAAATAAAATCACTTGCGCACACACACACACACAGACACACACACACACACACGCACACGCACGCATAGACAGACACACAGAACTCCTAGATGTGTACAGGTGGGGGCCTCATCAGTTCCTGTTAAGGAAGCAAACAGAGGAGGGTGGTGAGAGCTGCTCACGGGCCACCACGTCTGTGTGTACTCACCCTGAGAAGAGAACTCTCTGTGGTAAACTTCAAAGGCTTTCCTGTGGGCCTTGCTGAGGGTTTGGAGAGCAGAAGCTTTCGAACCCTGGGGGGCAAGATCCAGGATCACTTTCTCCAAGTCGCTGAAGGTGAACCAGATCTCAGCAAGGTCCCCAAAGGACTGGAAGGCGAACGTGGCATAGTCGGCAAAGAGGTCAGCAAAGTCCCTGTCTCTCTGGATGGTGCCGCGGGTGGGTGGCGTCTGGTGGCACAGGACCACCATGGGCTGAAGCTGGGCAGCCTTCAGGGACTGCAGGAGTTGTCGGTAGCACCGCACCGCTTCCTGGTCTGGATTCTTGGGGCTTCCCGTTGGCAGAAGCTGTGCCCATGATAGAAGTACTTTGTAATGGGTGACCTGACTGGCACGAAGACTGCTCAAGTACTGTGGCAAGAAAGAGGGCAATGGCTGCTGGCAGACGTAGAAGTCCTTGCTGCCAGGTCCAAAACCAGAGCCCTGGGTTCCCAGTGGATGGCTCAGGTTAAGCACTAAGTCATTTGTAAGAGGACCAGCGGCTGAAATAAAATTTCTATCGGAATCCCAGGCAGTCCCCTGGCATGAAAGACTCAGGAGGACAGTGCTCAGGAAAAGGGCTGTCCAGGGCAGATCCATGTTCAAGGAATGGTTAGAAGCACTGGTAGGAATCCGGTCCTTATAACACAGTTGAAGCTGTAAAAAACAGTGATTATCCCCACAATATTTAACTGTGTTATCTAGGATCATTAAATGAGAACTTGGTAACTTCAAACAGTGTAATCTTCATAGAAACAAAACAAAAACTTGTCTGTGCTGCTGTATACATGTTCATGAACTTGTGTGTGCACAAATATGTGGAGGCCAGAGGTAGATCTTGGGCGTCTTCCCCGATTGTGAGCCCTGGGGAGCTGCCTGTCCCAGCCTCTTCAGTGCAGAATTGCAGTTGTGTCAGCACATCTGGTGTTTTACAAGGACATTGAGCATCAAAACTCAGGTCCGTATTGCTGTACAGCAAGCACCTTACCATCGAGCTGTCTACTCCACCCTAGTCTTTGCAAATGCACAAACCGTAAGATAATGTTATTGGAATTGTTAGGTATAATGATATAATAAATAAAGCTTGCCTAAATATAAGAGGGCAAAGCTAAGACACTAGAGGTTAGGCAGTGGAGGTACACACCTTTAATTCCAGGTTTTGAGAGACAGAGCAGATGGATCTCTGTGAGTTAAAATTCACCCTGGGCTACACAAGATCAATGCAGAAAGAAATGCAGGTGGTGGTGGCTCATACCCTTAATCCCAGTACTAGGGAGTCATATGCCCTTAATGCCAGCACTACAGGGAATATAAAATGGGAGGAGAGAGAGGCTTAGTCTGCTGAGTGTCTGGTCGCCCAGCCTTGGTAGAGATATGACTTCTGTAGTGGCTTGGCTGCTTTGCTTTTCTGGTTGTTGGGTTGAACTCCAATATTTGTGCTACAGTTAGGGTGTCTGAACCCTGGTAGCCCAACAGGCTAAGCTCAGTCACTAAGGCCCCCCAAATGCCAGATACATAACAGTGAAAAAAACAAAAAGAATATTCACTGTGGGCATGGTGGAGAAAATAAAGGGGCGTGTTGAACTTCTAACTTCCAGCCCCATCTTCAGGGTTGTGACATGAGTTTTGTCATTTTTAAAGATTTATTCCAAGATGGTGGTGACATGTCCTTAATCCCAGCTCTCAGGAAGCAGAGGCAGGGAGATCTCTGTGAGTTTCAGGTCAACCTGATCTACTAAGCAGTTCCAGGACAGCCAGGGGAACACGGAGAAACACCACATGCATGCCAGGTGACCTCAGAGGCTAGAAGAGGGTGTCGGATCCCCTGGAAATGGAGTTACACATGGTTTTGAGTCACCACATGGATGCTGGGAATCAAACCGGGTCCTCCGCAGAGCAGCAGTGTTCTTATCCACTGGGCATCTCTCCAGTCCCATGAGGTTTAAGGTTAAATAAAGGGCACAGCACAGCAGTTCTGGTCAAGGTGTGGCCCTGCCCCTCACTGTCCATTCAGTTTCTCCTGCAGAGCGGTCTGAGAAGTGTTGACCTGTGTGCCTTTGTGCAGTTCCTTCCCGGAAGACAAGTCCCTCCCCCCCCCCCCCCCCGACTGAAACTCAGTTTCAGCTTTTGTTCTTGCCCTACCCCAAGGCTGCATGGAATTCCAGGGAAATACTAATTCCAAGAGTTTCCTTGTTCAAATTGGTCTCTACCGATAGGAACAGGGTTGAAGGTCTCTTAAAGAATCTTCATTCCTGCTAGAATTGAAGGTTACAGCAACAAACTTCATGTAAGGACAGAAAGTTGCAAATACCTGAACAAACCAGATGAAATCTGACACAAGAAACACAAACCCCTCTCCAATCTGTTCCCCGTGAAACAAGGGTGATGCCCATCTTTAACTCAGCACTCAGGAGGCTGAGGTGCGTGGATCTCTGAGGTTGAGGGCAGCTGAGTGGACATAGTGACTTTGAGATCTGCCAGAGCTAGTAAGACTGTCTAGAAAAACCAAACTCAGAGAATCGAACCGGGGATAGGAGGGGGAAGACAGCTCAGTGATTTAAGGACACCGGTTGCCTCAGCAACCATCTTCTCCTTCCATCATGTGGGTCCATAGAGTCAACTTTGGCGGCAGGCACTTGTACTCACTGAGCCATCTCAGCAGCAGACAGATTAACTGCACTCTATATTCAGCTTTCCTTACATCAGAATATTGTCTGGGACAGAAGATTGGATTATGGTTTGGGTTCATCACACTTTTCTTTATTTCAGAGAGAGATTAAGAAGGAAATTGAAAGGAGAAAACCTGGAAAGGAAATGTTGGATTATAAGAGGAAACAAGAGGAGGAATTAGCAAAAAGAATGTTAGAAGAAAGAAGCAGAGAAAAGGCAGAAGACCGAGCGGCTCGAGAGCGCATCAAGCAGCAGATAGCGCTGGTGAGCTTCGCTGTGTGCTCCCTCATTCCTGTTGAGACTGCGCCTTTCTGTGCAGCCAGTAGAATCCCTGAACTCCCTTAACTGAACCAGCTAAGGGCTGGGACCAGAGAAGTGAGCCACTGGTGTCTACCTTTATCTGAAATGCTTGATCCTCTGACGTTTGTGATACTGTTTCTCCATGCACGCTGACTTTTCAGTCCCTACCACACAGTGCACACAATAGCACATTTACGAATTGAAAGAATATCAACCTGGGCTTCTGTCTTCAGAATTCTGTACTGAATTGAAATAGTTAAGAAAAATTGATATGAACATAGTTGAACAAATGCTTTTGTAGTATGATTGGGCATCTCTTGGGTATATTCCCAAGAGTGGTTATTGCTGGATCTTGAGGTAGGTTGACTCTGAATTTCCTGAGAAACCACCACACTGATTTCCAAAGTGGTTGCACAAGTTTGCATTCCCACCAGCAATGGAGGAGTGGTCCCCTTACTCCACATCCTCTCCAGTATAGGTTATCATTGGTGTTTTTGATTTTAGCCATTCTGACAGGTGTAAGATGGTATCTCAAAGTTGTTTTTTTTTTGCATTTTCCTGATCGCTAAGGAAGTTGAACATGACCTTAAGTATCTTTTGGCCTTTTGAACTTCTTCTGTTGAGAATTCTCTGTTCAGTTCAGTACCCCATATTCAATTGGGTTATTTAGAATTTTAATGTCTAGTTTCTTGAGTTCTTTATATATTTTGGAGATCAGGCCTTTGTCTGAATCAGTGTTGGGCAAGATCTCCCATTCAGTAGGTTGCCTTTTTGTCTTAATGATAGTGTTCTTTGCTTTACAGAAGCTTCTCAGTTTCAGGAGGTCCCATTTATTCATTGCTGCTCTTATTGTCTGTGCTACTATGGTATGTTCATAGCAGCACTATTTGTAATAGCCAGAACCTGGAAACAACCTAGATGTCCCTCAATGGAAGAATGGATAAAGAAAGTGTGGAACATATACACATTAGAGTACTACTCAGCAGTAAAAACAATGACATCTTGAATTTTGCATGCAAATGGATGGAAATAGAAAACACTATCCTGAGTGAGATAACCTAGACCCAAAAAGGTGAATATGGCATGTACTCACTCATTATTGAACTCTAGCCATAAACAAAGGACATTGAGCCCATAGTTTGCGATCCTAGAGAAGCTAAATAATAAGGTGAACCCAAAGAAAAACATATATAGATCCTCCAGGAAATTGGAAGCAGACAAGATCGCTGGGCAAAAGTTGGGAGCATGAGGGTGAGGGTGGCGGTGGGGTGGGGGGAAGGAGAGAGGGAGAGACAGAAGGGAGAAGGGAAGGATTGGGGAGAGCTTGGGGGAGTGGGATGGTTGAGATGGAGGAAGGGTGGATATGGGAGCAGGGAAGTAGATATCTTAATTAAGGGAACCATTTTAGGGCTGGCAAGAGGCTTAGTCCTGGAGGGGTTCCCAGGAGTCCACAGGGATGACCCCAGCTAGGTCCTTGGGCAGTAGAGGAGAGGGTGCCTGAACTGGCCTTGTCCTGTAGTCAGACTGATAACTATCTTCAATATCACCATAGAACCTTCGTCTGACAATGGATAGAGATAGAGACAGAGACCCACATGGGAGCACTGGACTGAGCTCCCAAGGTCCAGTTGAAGAGCACAAGGAGGGAGAAGATGAGCAAGGAAGTCAGGACTGCGAGGGGTTGGTCCACGCACTAAGACAATGTGCCTGATCTAATGGGAGCTCACCAAAGCTAGCTGGACTGGGACTGAACGAGCATGTGATCAAACCGGACTCTCTGAATGTGACTGACAATGGGGACCGACTGAGAAGCCAATGATAATGGCACTTGGATTTGTTTCTACTGCATGTACTGGCTTTTTGGGATCCTAGTCCGTTTGGATGCACACCTTCCTAGGCCTGGATGGAGGCGGGAGGGCCTTGGACTTTCCATAGGGCAGAGAGAGTACCCTGTGGTACTGGAGGGTGGAGGGTGGAGGGGGAGTGGGGGAGTGGGAGGAAAGTGGGAGGAGGGGAGGAAGTTGAAATTTTGAATGTTATTATTTATAAAGCAATAAAAATTTTTAAAAAATAAAAATTAATTCATAATTAGTTTAATTATCAATATTTTTCTCCCCCACACAACATGACTACTCTTCAAAAAATTTGTTTTCTTAAGATTTATTTATTTCCCATGTATGAGTGTTTTGCCTTCATCAACATATGTGTACCAGTTGTTTGCCTGGTACCCTCACAGGCAGAAGAGGGTGGTGGGTCCTCTAGGATGGTTGCTAAGTCACCATATTGGTGCTGGGAACTGAACCTGTACAAGAATCCTATACAAGACTGACAAGTGCTCTAAACAGCTCTGCCTCCAACCCCATCACTGGCGTGCCTGTGTGTCATGACATATTTGGACATCAGAGGACAACAGTGTGGAGTCAGTTCTTGCCTTCAACCTTCTCATGGGTTCTGGGGCTCAAACTCAGGCCACCTGGTCCATGCGTTTACCCTGAATCCATTATATTAGGCCAGGATAGGGTTGTT
Source organism: Myodes glareolus (assembly GCF_982192425.1). NCBI lineage: Eukaryota > Metazoa > Chordata > Mammalia > Rodentia > Cricetidae > Myodes > Myodes glareolus. The sequence continues at coordinate 95,892,107 of NC_142030.1, read as the reverse complement.
TTTTTGGGGGGGAGGTTTGTTGTTCTTTGTTTATTTGTTTGTTTTTGATGTGTTTATGTGTTTCATTATATGTAGGAGTGTGGATCTGATGTGGACATGTGCATGAGAGTGGAGATATTCTCAGAGACCAGAGGTGTCAAATCCCCTGGGCCTGGAGCTACAGATGGTTGTGAGCTCCCTTACATGAGTGTTAGGAGCTGAATTCTGGTCCTTTGGAAGAACATCAAGTGCTCTTAACCACTGAGTCATCTCTCTGGCCACTCAAAACCATTTTAGAGTTATTTTCTTCATGTTACTTTATTCTTTGAGACAGAGTCTCACATTACAACCCTGGCTGCCCTGGAACATGATGTGTAGACCAGGCTGGCCTCAAACTCACAGAGTGCGGAGGTTAAAGGCATGTGCTACCCTACCCCCTCCTAGTTATTAAGAATTTTCTAAGAAGGCACAGTTTTTAAAGATTCTCTAGCTGGGCATGGTGATGTGAGCCTTTAATCCTGGCCCTCAGGAGACATGGAGATGGAGCTCTGTGAGTGCAAGGCCAGCCTGGTCTACAACGAGAGTCACAGGCCAGTCAGGGCCTCACAGTGAAACCCTGTCTAAAAAACATCCCAGGGAAACAAAGAATTTGTTACACTGTGATCTGCATAAGACATCAGTTTTGAGAGAGAGAGAGAGAGACTTTCAAAAGATTTAGGCACAAGTCAAAATTTAGGGAAATTTTAAAGCAGTTGTTTTCTTTTTTAAATTATTTTTATTTTTTATGGGTATAAGTGTTTCACACATGTATATGTATGTACACCATATGCATACAGTGCTCATAGGGGCCAGGAGAGGGTGTTGGATCCCCTGACACAGGAGTTGCAGAGGTTTGTTAGTTGCCATGTGGATGCTGGGACCCTGCGTCCTCTGGAAGAACTGTCAGTGTGCTGAACCACTGGGCCATAACAAGCCCGGCAGCTGCTTTTTTAAGAATTGTTTTTATTGAGCTACATGTTTTGATCCACTCCCCTTTCTTCCTCCCCTCCCCGCTTCTACTCTCTCCTGAACCCCCGCCCCCATGTTCCCAATTTTCTCAGGAGATCTTGTCTTTTTCACCTTTCTATGTAGATCCATGTATGTCTATCTTAGGGTCCTCTCTGTTATCTAGTTTCTCTGGGGTTGTGCCCTGCAAGCTAGTTTTTCCCTGCTTTATGTCTTATGAGTGAATACGTCTTGTATTTGCCTTTCTGGGTCTAGGTTACTTCACTCAATATGGTTTTTGCTAGATCCATCCATTTGCCTGCGAATTTCATGATGTCATTGTTTTTGTTATTTTTGTTGTTGTTGTTGTTTTAACCACTGTGTAGTACTCCATTGTGCAAATGCACCACATTTTCTTTATCCATTCTTCAGTTGAGGGGCATCTAGGATGCTTCCAGGTTCTGGATATTACAAATAATGCTGCTACAGGCGGTGGTGGCGCACGCCTTTAATCCAGCACTCAGGAGGCAGAGGCAGGAGGATCTCTATGAGTTCGAGGCCAGCCTGGGCAAGAGCTAGCTCCAGGACAGGCTCCAAAGCTACAGAGAAACCCTGTCTTGAAAAACCAAATAAAATAAAATAATAAAATAATGCAGCTATAAACATTGTTGAGTACATGTCCTTTTAGTATAATTGAGCATCTTTTGGGTACATACCCAACAGCAGTATTACTGGGTCTTGAGGTAGATTATTTCCTAAATTTCTGAGAAATAACCAGACTGATTTCCAAAGCAGCTTACAAGTTTGCATTCCCACCAACAATGGAGGAGCATTTACCTTCCTAAATTAGGCTCTCATATGCATATCTGAATATTATTTATTCCTGTGGTCATTCAACAAACACTGGTTGTTTTTGTTTTTGCTTCTGTTTTTCTTTTTTTCTTTTTCTTTTGAGACAGGGTTTCTCTGTGTCACTTGGAGACTGTCCTGGAACTTGCTCTGTAGACCAGGATGGCCTTGAACTCACAGAGGTCCACACGTTTCTGCCTCCTGAGGACTGGGATTAAAGGTGTGTGCCACCATCTCCAGACTTCCAGCAAACACTGAACACCAATTTTGTGCCAGACTTTCTTCGCGGATATGGAGCAAGTCCATCTGTTTTTGTATAACAACTCAGATCCTTGATAGTTGCCTAAATGAAGAAAGAAACAAAACAAAACAAAAAAACCCTCAAATCTTAAATGTGTAAAGTCTTCATATGAACCTAAAAAATTTTATGTATGGTGTTTATTCCTTGACCTTATAGACATCACGCTATGTGAGATGTGCCTGGTGCTGGATAGTGTTTCTCTCATTTATTTTTATTGTTTATTTTGAATATAATCTCCCTGTGTTGCTCTTGCTAACCTAAAATTGTTTATGTAGACCAGCCTGGCCTTCAATTCACAGAGATCTACCTGCCTCTGCCTACAAACTGCTGGGTTAAAAGGCATGGACCACCAAGCCCAGCTCCTGATTAGGATTTAGGTGTTTTTTGATATTGGACAATTGCTAACTTTCATAATCAAATATTATGTCCTCGTGTGGTGGTGCACTTGAAAGGCAGACAGATCTCTCTTCTGAGTTTGAGGCTAGCCTGCTCTACATAGTGATTTCCAGGTTGGCCAGGACTACATGGTGAGAATGTCTCAAAAATACACTTTTTAAAACTTTTGATTTCTCAGAAAGGCTAGGGAAATGGCTCAGAGGTTAGGTGAGAGCATTTGCTGATCTGGCAGAGTTCCTAACACCCACATCAAGTAGCTTAAAACCACCTGTAGCAACTCTTGCTCCAGAGGATCTAACACCGTCTTCCTGCTTCCAAGGGCCCCTATATTACTGGCATACATTCACATAGACACACACTGACACATATACATAAATAAAAACAAAACAATGCTCAAAAACTGGTGATAATTAAAATTTATTAGAAATTGCAATAAATTTTTGGCCAGGTGGTGGTGGGGCATGCCTTTAATCCCAGCACTCTGGAGGCAGAGGCAGGTGGACATCTGTGTGTTCGAGGCCAGCTTAGTCAACATAGGCAGTTCCAATATAGGCTCCAAAGGTACAGCGAAACCCTGTCTCGAAAAACAAAATAAATTTATAAATGAATAAAAAACAAAAACAACAAAAAAGAAAGAAAATGCAATTAAATATTTGATAAATTAATAAAAGTATAACTCTTATAGAGTTAAAAGTAGAAAAAGATTATTAAAAGGATTAAAACCGAAATGCATAGACAAATACTCTTTTCCATCCTCAGAAGTCATAATATTTATATGGTCATGTTTGGAACTGGAAAGATGGCTCATCAATTAAGAATGCTCACTGTGCCAGGAGGTGGTGGAACAAGCCATAAGCATCCTAGCTCTCAAGAGACAGAAGCAGGTGGATCTCTGTGAGGTTGTGGCCAGCCTGGTCTACAGAGTGAGTTCAAGGACAGCCAGGACTGTTTTGAAGAGAAACCCTGTCTTCAAAAATAAACGAACAAAACAAAAAATAAATAAAATAAAACATAAAAGAATGCTTACTGTGTGAGCATAAGGACCTGAATTTAAAACCCAGCACTCATGTAACGAGCCCGGAGTCCACCAAATGTCTAACCCAGCTCCAATCACGGAGCACACAGGACATGGCCTACACTGGCTGACTTCCAGGCTAGCTGAGACCGTACAGGCCCCAGGTCCAAAGGACTAGGTGGAGAGTGACAGAAGACACCCTGTGCCTTCTTCTGGCCTCTGTGAAGGTGTGCGTGCAGGCATGTTTGCATATGCTCTCCACAGACACACACAAATTAAACCTCTCTCTTCTTTTAATCTCAAAAGCAACTTCCAAGGGTGAGAGATGATGTTGGCTGGGTGCCTTGAAGCTACAGTCAAGGCAGCTCCCAACCCTGGCGGCTGGAACCAAACTCAGGTCCTCTGCAAGAGCAGTGAGTTCTCTTAACTGCTGAGCCATCCCTCCATTCCTGACTTTTATAGGATTATTAATCTTGAAATGTATAAGGAACTGGAGAAAATACATCCAAGTATATACTTACTAAGGATTTTATACCTGCACTACAAAAACATTTCTATAGCTCAACAATGAAAAGATAACTCCTTTATGGGGAAAAGATTGGGATAGTTATTTTTCTAAAGAAGGCACAGAAATGGCCCATAAGCAAGCCGGGTGTTAGCTGTGTACCTATAATTCTAACCTCTAGGGAACTGCAATCAAGAACACAGCAAGTCTGAGGGCTGCTTGGGTTATATATGAAGTTTCAGACCAGTCTGGGCTACACAGCAAAACTTTCTCACAAAAAGAAACAATCAGAAAGATCGCATATCACACCGCCTAGGATAATTCAGTTTTAAAAGACAGCAACAGTTTGGGCATGATGGCACAAGCCTTTAATCCTAGCACTCTGTAGCAGAGGCAAACTGACCTCTGTGGGGACACTGGTAGTTGGACAAGGATTTATCTCTACTAGTTGAACTAGCTTTTTGGAGTCCATTCTTCTGAGGGGGGGTATCTTGCTCAGTCTAAATAGAGGGGGGAGAGCCTTGGTCCTGCCTCAAAGTGACATGTCAGATTTGGTTGACTCCCCATGGAAAGACTTGCTCTCTCTGAGGAGTGGATGGGGGACACGGTGGGGGAAGTAAAGGGAGGAAAAGGAGGGGAAACTGGGATCGATGTGAAAAATGAGAAAAGATTGTTTTTAAAATAAATAAATTAGTATTTTTTTACAAAAGAAAATGCCTTACTTATAGATCTTATGGAGATATTTTCTCAGGCAAGACTTCTTCCTTTTTGTTCACTCTAGCTGGTAATAAGTTGACATAAAACCAGCCAATACAAAGATTGAAAACATGTCCACAAAAAAACCTGTACACAAACATTTATGATATTTAAAAAAGACAAAATGTGATCATAAATTTCATCAATTTAAGAAGAGATTCAGCAATAAAAGTATCAAGAACTGAGAGAGCATTGGATGACTTTTGAAGACACAATGCTGTATGAAAGACCACACTTGATTCCTTTAGATGAAAGGTTCCACCTGGGCAAACCAGTTAATGGTTGGTAAGGCCTGGGAGAGGAAAGGGAGTGATTGCTAATAGAATCAGGGGCATTTTAGGAAGTCATGAAATATTCTACGGTTTCTGTGTACGGTTTCTACATGGTTCTATATAATATTTTATTTTGTGAGTTTAAAAGAAGTTTAACATTTATTTTGGCCCTGGGATGGGTGTTGTGTGTGTTCCATGGAGTCCATATGAATGTAAACAACAGCTTTCAGGAATTAGTTCTCTCCTTCTTTCGTGGAGGAAGGGTCTTAGGGGTTGAACTTAAGTCATCTCACCAGGCCCTTGTTTTTTTTTGAGACAAGGTTTCACTGGGGACATAGCCCAGGCTTGCCTCTAACCTGGGATTCCCCTGTGATAGGATGGCAGGTTGACAGGCTTGCATGGCAAGTACTTTACCTGCTGGGCCATCTTGCCTGCCTCAAAATATCATTTCTACTCTTAACTGAATTAAGGATAAAGAAAGAACAAAAAGAAGCAAAGGAAGGAAGGAAGGAAGGAAAGAAAGAACTATTTATGGGAGTGGAAACAGCAAGCCATGGTGCATGCATGGAGGTCAGATGACAGCTTAGGGTTCTCTCCTTCCACCATGGGAGCAAGGTCATATCATCAAGCTGGGGTGCAAGTGTCCTGGTCTATCTCAGCGGCCTTTGTCTGGTGGTGAACGACACTGACTGCAGCTTGACTGTTTTCTTTTTTCATAGCACCATTGCAAGAATTCAGTTCCGGCTGCCTGACGGCTCTACCTTTACAAGTCAGTTCCCTTCTGATGCTCCGTTAGAAGAAGCAAGGCAGTTCGCTGCACAGGTGAGTTCATAAAGACAGATGTGTGGGTTATTAAGATCTTGCAGGGGAGGTTCCAAAGCAGAAGAATGGCAGGAAATAGACTGAGGTGGCGGGAGTTCTGACTTGTATTATACATGATGACAGTGTGCAGCAGGCTCAGGAACCCTCCTTTAGCATGCTTAATTACCAAGAGCAGTGAAAAGCCAGTGGTCTCCTAGTCGTTGATCTGAGGACTTGCCTGTCCTGGAAAGGAGGTGGGTTCTCTTTGTTTTCTTTCTTTCTTTCTTAGATTTATTTATTTATCATGTATACAGTGTTCTGTCTGCATGTATACCTGCAGGCCAGAAGAGGGCACCAGACCTCATTACAGATGGTTGTGAGCCATTATATGGTTGCTGGAATTGAACTCAGGACCTCTGGAAGAGTAGTCAGTGCTCTTAACCTCTGAGCCATCTCTCCAGCCCCTCTCTTTGTTTTCTGATGGTTGATTTGTGCCTCATCGTTTTTCTGTTTGCCAATACAAAAGATCAAGAATTAACTTTAAAAGTGTGACCTTACTCAAAATCTAAGTGCACATGAAGTTTGATGACATAAGAAGTAAGATAGGAGTGATTTCTAGTACTATTTATTCTCTTAGTACTGAGTCTAATGCATCCTGGTTATAAATCATCTTTTAGGAATAAGTTTTGTACAGCCAGAACCGGGAAACAACCTAAATGCCCCTCAACCAAAGAATGGATAAGGAAAATGTGGTACATTTACACAATGGAGTACTACACAGCAGAAAAAATAACAACATCTTGAATTTTGCAGGAAAATGGATGGAGCTAGAAAACATCATTTTGAGTGGGGTAATCCAGACCCAGAAAGACAATTATCACATGTACTCACTCATAAGTGTTTTTTTTTAACATAAAGCAAAGAAAACCAGCCTACAAATCACAATCCCAGAGAACCTAGACAACAATGAGGACCCTAAGAGAGACATACATGGATCTAATCTACAAGGGAAGTAGAAAAAGACAAGATCTCCTGAGTAAATTGGGAGCATGGGGACCTTGGGAGAGGGTTGAAGGAGAGGGTAGAGGGAGGGAGGAGAGTAGAGAAAAATGTAGAGCTCAATAAAAATAAATAAAATTAAAAAAATAGGAATAAGCTTTGTATATACATTATGGTTCTCATAACTTCAAGGTTAAACTTAGAAAGTTGGCTGTGTTTTCACAGATGAGGCTAACTTTCCTGGGTTGGAGTTTTCCTTCTAGTACCTTCTCTAGTGCTGGGTCTGTGGACAGGTATTGTTTGAGTTTGGTTTTGTCGTGGAGTATCTTGTTGATAGGCCATGCTTTGTTGGCACCCATGGGAGTCCTGCCCCATTCTGAACAGAGGTAGGAGAGCGGTGGATGCATCAGAAAGGACAAGAGGAGATGGAAGGGGAGGGAAACTGTGATCATGATGTAAAATAAATTAAAAAATTTAAATAATGAAAAGAAATACATGAATCTCACGAATGGGTGTTTTATGATATATTCTTATATTCAAAGGAGAACTTAGCCCTATTGTTAAAACATAATTTAAATGACTGAAGAAAAGTTGGGATAATGGGTTAGACCTTTTCACCAAACTACTCAAATAGCCTTTCCTCCATGGTGAGTCAAAGAGGACAGTGATGCCTCAGCGCGGCAGAATCCAGCGCAGGTGGTTGTTCATTGCTCTGCTGTCCTGAGGACCCCACAAGGCTCCTCCTCCATCTTTTAGTATCTAATGGATTTAAAAACTTCAGAATAGGAATGTGTGTAAGAAACCAAGCTACAGACATACTCACTCTTACCTATTGTTAAATTTGTATTGTTTTTGTGTATGGGTAATTTTCCAGCATGTCTGTCTATACTTTAATGACTGCCTGGTTTCCAGGGAGGCCAAAAGAGGGCATTGGATCCCCTAGACCTGGAGTTTCCTACATGACCTGCCATGTGGGCTTTGGGAATCAAACTCAGGTCCTCTAAAATAACAGCTGGTGCTCTTAATTGCTGAACCATCTCTCTAACCATGTAACAATCTTTTAAAGTTAGCCAAACACTGGTGGTGAGGGGCTAGGCCAGATCTTTGAATCTGATAGGCAAGTATTTTTCCATCGTACTATCTATGTCCCTGGCCTCTACCGCCCACATCCCTGCTCCCTCTCACCCCCAAGCAGGATTTCACTGTGTGGTTGTGGCTGGCCTCAAATTGGAGCACCTCCTGCCTCTGTCCCCTGAGTGCTAGGATTACGGGCAGACATGTAGTATCGCGGTTAGACCTGCTTTTCACATTTACTTATCTAGTTTGGAGTCTGCCATCAGACACTGAAATGAACACACAGAACCACTAGACAGTTCAGTCTCTGCATTTCCACAGGGGACCTTGCAAGCTTCTCGGGGTCCACAGGAAAATTCCCAGTACTGAAGAAGATGCTTTTTCATTTAAACTGAGAACTTAGAAAGCTTCAAGATAAAAACCATCTCCCACAGTTCAGGAAGCCTTGATGAAGAGACCTTTGTGATCAGGAGTCTGTGCTAGCAGGCACAGGGCACAGGGCACAGGGCTTCTCTGCACAACAGAGGGGCTGGCGACTCCTCAGAAGGAGGACATTGAACTCAAGTCACGCTCACTTGGCTGTGTTTCCCGGGGCTTGGAGCGCTTGCAGTATTTGTACAATAGAAACACCAAGCTACAGACTCCAAGAAGCAGCAGAGCGAAGAGTACATTCACCGCTGTCTGTGCTTCTGTGATGCCCAGCATCAGCCCCAGGAAGGGCACTTCTGTCTTCACAGGGCTGGCAGTGGGTTCAGCATCTAGGAGAGGACAATGGAGCTTAGGTTCTGGCATTCTGGAAAGTTCCTGCTGATCCTGGAGTCCAGAGGTGGCATAGTATCCCCCTCATAAACATACACAACAAATGCTCACCGCTGTGTTATCAGCGTGGGTTCCCTTCATTATTGTGTTGGTTTTGTGTGTGCATATACCATGATGTTCATGTAGGGGCAAAGAACAACTTTCAGGAAGTCTCTCTTTCCAATTTGGGGTTCCAATATAGAACACAGGCTATAGTGCTTTTACCTACTGATCCATGAGCCACCTTACTGTGCCTTCCCCCTACATATGCTTTTTCCCCTGAGACCAGTCTCATGTAGCCCCACAGGCCTCAGGCTAGGAAGTTAGCCATAGATGATGTTGAAATTCAAATTCTACTGCCTCTACCTCTTACATGCTCAGAGTACACAGATATGCTACTGCATCCCGTTTGTGTTACAATGTGTATTGACCCCCATCACCATGAACATGCTAGGTGAGCTCTCTATCATCTGAGACATATCCCCAATCCTGTCTCAAGCATCACTTTAGGCAACTAAACAACAGTGTGAACTGGATAAAGGTCTTTTACTATCATAGTCATTTACATATTTTAGTCACCCCATAAGAACTACCTGTAGTGTTTATAAAATCCTTTAACTTGACCAAGAAACTACCTGGAAGTGTCTGTCCTTCTCAAGGAAGGTGCAGCAGTGACTTTGAGGTAGGACTGGAGGAATCTAGCTCTGCTCATTCCCACAGCGGGACCCAGTCTCTAGGGTAAGACAGGCTCTGGAGAGACCTGCAGCAGCCCAAAGGCGCCTGGAGCACATGCTAATGAATGGAGGGGACAGAAGGGCAGGAGAAGGCCAGGAACTAGAGGAAGGTGGGTGGAAACAGCAGCTCCCTCACACCCTTGACCCCACAGTGTTTGTACCTTCCAGGGCCACCTACCCTCTGGTTGCTGTAGACAAGGGTGAGGTCCTTGTGCAGGGTCAGGAAAGCCATTGCAGCGCACTACAGAGGCATAGAACTTGGCCGATGCCTTGGGGATCCTTGGCAGAGAAGGGTCCGAGCAGTTCACAAAGTGCACACCAAACCTCTCTGTAAAGCCTATGGCCCATTTGAAGTTGTCCATTATGCTCCATACTGTGTATCCTCGAAGGTCCACCTTATCCTGCTCAGTGGCTGAAAAAGATGCCAGGTGTGAACTCTTCACATCAAGACACCTGTGTGCCAGGTCTCCTGAAGCCAGGATCATAGTTGTCCCCACTGTTCTGCTTTGTGGAGTGTGAGATCCAACTCTGAGGCCCTTCCTGTGTGCTAGCAGGTTCTCTACAGTGGACATGCGGGACCATTGGTATCTTTCTACAAAGGCTCCGTTCTGAATGGAGCTTGGATAGCCTGAGCTAACCCCACAGCTTTCTTCTGTAGCTCGGGGTTGGTCTGTGTCAGGACCTTGAAATACCCATGGAGAGGCAGGAGCGTTTAGAAGCAAAAGATCTGATCTGAGCTGTAGTAAGACCTCCTGTCTGTTCCCTTTACTGCAGGAGAGCCCGAGGTTTATATATATGTCACACACATAGTTTGTAGCTATGTGTCCATGTGAGTGCTGTGTGGTGCATGTGGAGGACAGAGATGAGCCTCAGGTTCTGTCCACCTTGTTTTTCTAGACAAGTAGGCTAGGCTACCAGCCAAAAAGACCAAAGGGTCCCCCATTTTCTCCCTCCCCAGTGCCAGGATTACAAACACCCACCACCACACCCAGCTTTCCACATGGTGTCTGGGATTGAACCCAGGGCTCACGGTTAAACAGCGAGCACTTTCCTACCTGAGCTACCACCCCAGTCCTTCTACCTTGCAAACAAATGGCCCTAGAGCCACCAGACAACTCTTGTCTGCTCACAGAGGAAAGCAATGTGCAGAAATGCCAAACAGCAAGAAAGACTAAGGTCAGGAACGATCTCAGGCCAGTACAGGAAAATGGGTTTACTTGCTGTGGGTAGGTGAGTCTAGGAAGGAAAAAGACCTCTGATTCTAGCCTCAAGCAAAGGCTCAAAATCCTCTGAGCAAAGGGCCTTGTCATTAGTGTCCCCGAGGGGCCAGGCTACCCTCCTGCAGACACTGATGCTCTAGCAATGAAGGGGCTCACTGGGGCCAGGCAGTGAGGTGGGAGCTCTCACCTTTGAGGGCCTCATTGATGTAGCTGCGGAGGTAGTAGATCCTGTCGGTGTCATTGAGTTCTGGGTCCCCCCGTCTGGACACCCCATTCTCTGTGACATAAATTGGAGGGTTGTTGTATTCTTCCTTCAGCCAGTTCAAGATCCTCTGGAAGCCAAAAGGGGTCATCTTAAGCCAGGAGGAGCCAGAGTCTGGCCAAGAGCTGTCTGCAATGGTAGCCACGCCCCTGCAAGTTCACAAGGTAAAGGAGATGTCTTGTTTATAACTCCCAGGGTGATAATCTTAGTTGTTTCATCTAACCTTCCCTGGGCCCTTGAACTCTTAGAGATCTCCCTGCATCTGCATCCTGAGTAGTGAGATTAAAAACATGAGTTACCATGTTCAACCGGAGAGCATGTGGCTAACCCCAATGCTGGGAGATGGAGATAGGTGAGTCCAGTCAGTCTAGCTGAATCGGTGAGTTCCACAATCAGAGGAATTGAGACCCTGGTTCCAAAAAAGAGATAGGGGTAAAAAGTGTAAAAGTGACAGAAGACACCCAGTGTTGGTCTGGCCTCCAGAAGCACCTGGACACACACCCACAGATGTTCAGGTTACATCTGCACACACACATATTATATTATTGAACATTTATTAGTGCACACATGAACACACATAGAAAATCTATCAAAATAGAAAAAAAGGGATTCTGCCTGGTCTGTAACTTACATATGCTTGAAGAACTTTAAATTCAGAATTTAAACATGAGAATACAGTAGTGGTAGTCGCACACACACACACACACACACACACACACACACACACACACTTACCTCAAATGCCTGGCTGGCCACACTATTGCTCAGGCTGGGATCTCACGAGCTCATCACTGCCCTTGTCTCCCACAGGTCAGCTGTTTCACAGGTAAGGCACCAGTTGAGAGCCAAGCACTCAGTCCCTTAATGCCCAACTCTCACTAGCTCCCCAATGCCTTTCTAATCAAGTTATCCCCAGTGTCCACCAGATTCCACATCTGCTAGCTCAGAAAAATGAAAACCAGTCACGATAAGGTTCTGGATAAACAAATCCCTTGCTGATTAAATGCCATCTCAATTAATTTACTGAATGAGAATTGCTATCTAGAGAACAAAGTGCTGATCACAAAAATCCTTGTCAGCAACAACCTTTGAACTGGTATTTGGCCCTCTGCAAAGCTCAGGGGTAAACGCAGGACAGTGTCTGGTTTCCTTCTGAGAAGTGCAAACCCCCAGGGCCTTCAATGGGCCTGAGCAGTGTGTGCCTCTCTCTGACTCTGGACTCCCTGCTTTGCCCTATGTCTGTCTAATACTGGCGCTGACTTCCTATCCTTTTGCATGATCCCCTACCTTCACTGGTATCCATCCTTTTCTGTCTCTTGATATTTCCAGCAAAATTCTCCCTACTGTTAACACCCACACAACAGTGTCCTCCAATGCCGGGCAGTGGTGGCACATGACTTTAATCTCAGGACTCCAGAAGCAGAGGTCGATGGATCCCTGAGTTCTGAGTTCAAGGCCAGCCTGGTCTACAGACTAAGTTCCAGGACAGCCAGGGTTACACAGAGAAACTGGTTTCAAAAAATAAAAAAGAATGTCCCTCAATAGGAGGCTCTTACCTGGGCTCCTCTCTCCTGAGGTGCTCTTTCCCCATAGGGAACTATTAGCTTAGATCAGCAGAGACCCTGGGCTGGGGATATGGTCCAGCAGAGATGTTTGGCTAGCATGCACAAAGGCCTGGGTTCCACCCTAGCATGATGGAAACCGGGCATGGTGGTTCATGCCAATAACCCAGAACTTGGGGAGGGGGGTAAAGGCAGGAAGGTCAGGAGTTCAAGGTCATCTTCAGCTATACAGTGACTTAGGCTAGCCTGAGATACATGTGGCCCTTTCTCAAAAACAAAATGAATAAGCAAATAAAGGAGTGAGTAAATAAATAACAGTTACTAGAGGAGATGGTGGGGACACCTGAGTCTTAGCACCTTGATATATTTTTCTCTCTCTGTGTGCATGTGTAGACCCTGTGGGTCCCAGATATATATTTGTTTTATTTTGTTAGACACAGAATCTCAGTATGTATCTGCTTGCTCTACAACTCACCAGGTAGCCTAGGCTGGTCTCAAACTCACAGAGATCCTCCTGCTTCTGCCTGCTAGGTGTTCAGATTGCAGATATGAGACACACTGCCTCTCTGAACTCTGCTTTCTTAATGGAGCCAGGCTAAAACATGACAAATCAAGAACCAGGCCTATTTCCTTTTACGTTAGCGACAAATCGTGGGAACGGATACCGTTTAGAAGAGTTTATAGAGATGTCAAACTAGGACCGGGTTTGTAGCTTGGTTAGTCCAGTGCTTGCCCAGCATCCACAAAGTTCAATGAGAGCACTGCATTACCCAGGTGTGTGCCGCATGCCTGTATTCAGGCTGGAGCACCCGGGAGCTGGAGGCAGGAGGTTCACAAGTTCAAGATAATCTTCTGCTGAATACTCTGAGAGACATAGGACCCTATCTCAGAAATTTAAAACTAATAATAAAAGCAAAGAAGCAAACAAAATCTCACTTTTAGGAAATCACAATTTAGCCAGGCATGCTGGTGTGCACTGTTAATCGCAGCACCTTGGAAGGCAGAAGCATGTGCCTCTGTGAGTTCGAGACTTCCTGACCTACATAGTGAGACTGAGGGAACAAGAGTATGACCATCTACCTTGGAGACACCCCCATTCTGGCCTGAACAGCACCCGTTCTCAGTGATTAATCATAGCCTAAGGACCAACTCCACCCCTGTCCGCTCACGAGACTAGCAGTTCCAATTTCCCTAAGTCAATGTCATGAAGTCAGCACAAGTAGCATTCCTGCATGTCCTAGATTAACAACAACCCTGGCCAAACCCACCCTCTGCCCTCTGACCAACCCTCCTCCCTGTCCCTGATAAAACCCTAGTCAAGCTCAATCTCTCTGATGACTGAAAGAAGTAAGATAAGAATAATTTCCAGTACTTTTATTCCCTTAGTCCTGAGTCAAATGGATCCTGGTTACAAATCATCATGTAGGATCTAAGTTTTGTCTGTACAGTACGGTTCTCGTAACTTCAAGGTTCATATTAGAAAGTTGGCTGTGTTTTCCTGAATGCAGCTAACTTTCCTGGGTTGGAGTTTTCACTCTAGTTCCTTCTCTAGGGCTAGGTCTGTGGATAGGTATTGTTTGAGTTTGGTTTTGTTATGGAATATCTTGTTGATAGGCCATGCTTTGTTGGCACCCATGGGAGTCCTGCCCCCTTCTGAACAGAGGTGGGGAGGGGTGGATGGAGATGGGGGTCAGAAAAGACAAGAGGAGATGAAAGGGGAAGGGAAACTGATAAGGATGTAAAATAAATGAAAATTTTAAATAATGACAAGAAATATATGAACCTAATGGATGGGTATTTTATAATATATTCTTATATTCATAAGGAGAACTTAGCCCTATTATTGAAACAATGAGAGAAAAAAAAGTTGGGATGTTGGGTTCAGAACTTCTCCCCAAACTGCTCAAATAGTCTTCTCACATGTTGAGTCACAAGAGGACATGATGCCTCAGCACAGCAGAATCCAATGCAGGTGATTGTTCATTGCTATGATGTCCTGAGGACCCCAAAATGTTCTTCTGCTAACTTAGTATCCAAACGGTTAAAAACTTGAGGATAGGAATGCTCATAAGAAACAAACCTTCTAACATAATCACTCACTTATTATTAATTCTTATTGTTTTTGTGTATGGGTATTTTCCCTGTATGTCAGTCTACACATCACATGAGTGCCTGGTTTCCAGGGAGGCCAGATGAGGGTGTTGGATCCCCAAGACCTGGAGTTTCCCACAGATATGAGCTGCCATGTGGGAACTGGGAATCAAATGCAGATCCTCTAAAAGAACAGCTCGTGCTCTTAACTGCTGAACCATCTCTCTAACCACATAACAATCTTTTAAAGTTAGCCAAACACTGGCGGTGAGGGGCTAGGAATTGAACCCAGATCCTTGAGTCTTATAGGCATGTATTTTTCCATCATGCCATCCATGTCCCTGACCCCCTACTGCCCCCCACCCCAGTTCCTTCTAACCCCCAAACAGGGCTTCACTGTGTGGCAGTGACTGGCCTCAAACTGGAGTGCCTCCTGCCTCTTGCCTCTGCCTCCTGAGTGCGAGGATTATAGACAAGCATGTAGTATCACAGTTAGACCTCCTTTTCACGTCTACTTATTTAGTTCAGAGTCTCTGCATGCCCACAGGGTCTTTGCAGGTTTCTCAGAGTTCAAAATTCCCATATTGAAGATGCTTTTATTACAACTGAGAATTTAAAAAGTTTCAAGATGGAAACCATCTCCCACAGTGCTGGAAGCATTGGAAAGGAGATCCACTGTGGCAGGAATCGGTACTAGCAGGCCTGTCTAAACAACCCAGGCTTCTCTGCACAACTGAGGAGCTGGCGACTCCTCAGAAGGAGGACACTGGACTCAGGTCACGCTCACTTGGCTGTGTTTCCCGGTGCTTGGAGCGCTTGCAGTATTTGTACAATAGAAACACCAAGCTACAGACTCCAAGAAGCAGCAGAGCGAAGAGCACATACAACGCCGTCTGTACTTCTGTGATGCCCAGCATCAGCCCCAGGAAGGGCACTTCTGTCTTCACAGGGCTGGCAGTGGGTTCAGCATCTAGGAGAGGACAGTGGGGATCAGGCTCTGGCACTGTTAGCTACCAGATTGTAACAGTTCCGGAAAGGTCCTGCTGAGTCTACAGTCCAGAGGCTGCATAGTACCCTCCTTTCAAACAAACGCAGCAAGAAGGCTAATCGCTGTGCGGTCAGCATGGACACCTTTCACTATTTTGTTGTTTTTGTACTTGTGCACACCAGGAGGTTCATGAAGCAGCAGAGGACAACCTTCAAGAGGACACTTTCCACTTTGTACTCCTAGTATAGAACTCACTCCAGAGAGCTTTTACCTACTGAGTCATGAGCCCTCTCACTGTGCCCCTCCCATATGCACACATCTTTTTTCCCCTGAGACTGGTGTCATGTGGCCCAGAAAATCCTCAAGCTAGCTAGGGAGCCATGGATGACCTTAAACTTCAATTCCACTGCCTCTACCACTCAGATGCTCAGACTGTAGGGCTATGCATCTGTATGCTGTTTGTGTGATACTGGGTATCATAGCCACGTGTAATTTTTAGCTTCCCAGTAAGTACTGGCCATACTGTTTATACAATCCTTAAAGTGACCTAGAAACTACCTGGAGGTGTCAGTCCTTCTCATTGAAGGTGCAGCAGCGACTTTGAGGTAGGACTGGAGGAATCTAGCTCTGCTCATTCCCACAGCAGGGCCCAGTCTCTAGGGTAAGACAGGCTCTGGAGAGACCTGCAGCAGCCCAAAGGTGCCTGGAGCACATGCTAATGAATGGAGGGGACAGAAGAGCAGGAGAAGGCCAGGAACTAGAGGAAGGTGGGTGGAAACAGCAGATCCCTCACACCCTTGATCACACAGTGTTGGTCCCTCCCAGGGCCACCTACCCTCTGGTTGCTGTAGACAAGGGTGAGGTCCTTGTGCAGGGTCAGGAAAGCCATTGCAGCTCACTACAGAGGCATAGAACTTGGCTGATGCCTTGTGGATCTTTGGCAGAGAAGGGTCTGAGCAGTTCACAAAGCGCACACCAAACCTCTCTGCAAAGCCTATGGCCCATTCGAAGTTGTCCATCACGCTCCATACTGTGTATCCTCGAAGGTCCACCTTATCCTGCACAGTGGCTAAAAATCATGCCGAGTGTGAACACTTTAGAAGCCGGGCTCATAGCTGTCCCCATTGTTCTGCTTTGTAGAGCGTGAGTTCCAACTGTGAGGCCCTTCCTGTGTGCTAGCAGGTCCTCTACAGTGGACATGCGGGACCATTGGTATCTTTCTACAAAGGCTCCGTTCTGAATGGAGCTTGGATAGCCTGAGCTAACCCCACAGCTTTCTTCTGTAGCTCGGGGATTGGTCTGAGTCAGGACCTTGAAATACCCATGGAGAGACAGGAGCGTTTAGAAGCAAAAGATCTGATCTGAGCTGTAGTAAGACCTCCTGTCTGTTCCCTTTACTGCAGGAGAGCCCGAGGTTTATATATATGTCACACACATAGTTTGTAGCTATGTGTCCATGTGAGTGCTGTGTGGTGCATGTGGAGGACAGAGATGAGCCTCAGGTTCTGTCCACCTTGTTTTTCTAGACAAGTAGGCTAGGCTACCAGCCAAAAAGACCAAAGGGTCCCCCATTTTCTCCCTCCCCAGTGCCAGGATTACAAACACCCACCACCACACCCAGCTTTCCACATGGTGTCTGGAATTGAACCCAGGGCTCACGGTTAAACAGCGAGCCCTTTCCCACCTTAGCTACCACCCCAGTGCTTCTACCTTGCAAACAAACAGCTCTAGAGCCACCAGACAACTCTTGTCTGCTCACAGAGGAAAGCAATGTGCAGAGATGCCAAACAGCAAGAAAGACTAGGGTCAGGAACGATCTCAGGCCAGTACAGGAAAATGGGTTTACTTGCTGTGGGTAGGTGAGTCTAGGAAGGAAAAAGACCTCTGATTCTAGCCTCAAGCAAAGGCTCAAAATCCTCTGAGCAAAGGGCCTTGTCATTAGTGTCCCCGAGGGGCCAGGCTACCGTCCTGCAGACACTGATTCTCCAGCAATGAAGGGGCTCACTGGGGCCAGGCAGTGAGGTGGGAGCTCTCACCTTTGAGGGCCTCATTGATGTAGCTGCGGAGGTAGTAGATCCTGTCGGTGTCATTGAGTTCTGGGTCCCCCCGTCTGGACACTCCATTCTCTGTGACATAAATTGGAGGGTTGTTGTATACTTCCTTCAGCCAGTTCAAGATCCTCTGGAAGCCAAAAGGGGTCACCTTCAGCCAGAAGGAGCCAGAGTCTGGCCAAGAGCTGTCTGCAGTGGTGGCCATGTCCCTGCAAATTCACAAGGTAAAGGAGATGTCTTGTTTATAATCCCTGGGGATGATCTTAGTTGTGGCATCTAATCTTCCCTGGATCCTCGAACTCTTAGAGACCTCCCTGCACCTGCCCCCCGAGTAGTGAGATTAAAAACATGTGTTACCATGTTCATCTGGAGAGCATGAGGCTAACCCCAATGCTGGGAGATGGAGATAGGTGGGTCCAGTCTGTACATCTGAATCAGTGAGTTCCAGGATCAGAGCGAGGCTGAGACCCTGGCTCCATAAAAGGGGTGGGGGTAAAAATGACATAAGAAGACACACAGTGTTGGCCTCTGTCCTCCACAAGCTCCTGGACCCACAGATGCACAGGTTAGTGCATCTGCACAGATATGTAATATATTAGTGCACATTTCTTATTGCACACATGGACACATAGAGAAATACAATCAAAATAGAAAAAGTATTCTGCCTGATCTGTGTCTTATGATCTACTACTGGCTTGTCCTGCCACTTGGGTACTCTATCTTTTTAAGAGACAAGCCCTGCCCATTTCCCCCTTCACAAGGCAAACAGATCTTCTGCCTCCTTCAACCTGTGCCCTCTCTTCCAATCCCTCTTCTGAAGTGACTGATTCTTCTCTCTCTCTCTCTCTCTCCATTTCTGTTCCATCTCTCTTTCCCTCTGTCTCTCTGTCTCTCTCTCTCTCTCTGTATCTCTCCCTCTCCCTCTTCCCCTTCCCTTCTATAACCCACTAAATAAACTCTATACCCAAACTCTCTCTGCATGGTGTTTCTGTGTGTCTCTCACCCGCCATGGTCTTCCATCTGCCTTGGACCCTCCAAGGCCTCGGGTGGTAGGACTGGCAGCCCCTCATGGCTTGACATTGCCCTGCTTGGGGCACCCGCCATGGTCTCCCACCCACCAAGGGGACCAGGATTGGCCTCAGGTCACCTGCCGAGGCCTCTGACCTGCTGACCCCTCCCACAGTCTCTGTCCTGCATGGGATACCCTTCGCTTTAGAGAATAACACTGTGATTTACACATCCTTGAAGAAGCCTTAATTCAGGATTTAAACATGAGAACACAGCAGTGTGAGTCACACACACACACACACACACACACACACTTGCCTCTTCATAGCTGGCTGGCCACACTATTGCTCTCTTGTGTGGGATCTCACGAGCTCATCACTACCCTGTCTCCCACAGGTCAGCTGTTTCACAGGTAAGGCACCAGTTGAGAGCCAAGCACCCAGTCCCCTAATGCCCAACTCTCACTAGCTCCCCAATGTCTTCCTAATCAAGTTGTCCCCAGTGTCCATCAGATTCCACATCTGCTAGCTCAGAAAAATGAAAACCAGCCACGATAAGGTTCTGGATAATGAAATCTCTTCCTGATTAAATGCCATCTAAATTCATTTACTGAGTGATAATTGCTATCTAGAGAACAAAGTGCTGATCACAAAAATCCTTGTCCAGCAACAGCCTTTGAACAGGTATCTCATTCCATGTATCCAGCATAAAGCTCAGGGGTAAACCCAAGACAGTGTGTGTTTTCCCTCTGGGAAGTGTAAATCCCCAGGGCCTTGAATGGGTCTGAGCAGTGTGTGCCTCTCTATCTGGCTCTGGACTCCCTGCTTTGCCCTGTGTCTGTCTATTGCTGGTACTGACTTCCTGCCCATTTGATGATTCTAGCTTTTACTGGTATCCCTCTGTTGTGGGAGGCTTCTTGTTTGTTTCCTGGCTGCCAAGACTCCTGAAATAACCACCCAGAAACTGTATTAATTAAATCACTGCTTTTCCTATTAGCTCTAATAGCTTATTGACTAGCTCTTACATCTTAATTTAACCCATTTCTATTCATCTGTGTATCACCACATGGCTGTAGTTTACTGGTAAGTTTTCAGCAAGTCTGTTCCCGGCTGTTGCTACATGGTATCTCCTGACTCTGCCTTCTTCCTCCCAACATTCAGTTCAGTCTTTCCCACCTAGCTCTCTTCTACCCGATCAAAGGCCCAAAACAGCTTCTTTATTCATTAACCAATAAAAGCAATACATATACAGAAGGACCTCCAAATCATAAATGTGTGGTTTTGAAATGGCGACTTCCAGGTTCGTGATGTCAGCTCGAATTCTGACTCTTTCAGGAGGTCTGGCTATAAAGCATTTAAATGGGGTTTGTAAACACAGTGTTATAAACTGCTTAATGATGTGACATAGACCCGCTGCATACCTGGAACTGGGTGGTGTGCACGGCTGGCAGAGGTGGTGAACATGCCTCTGCCATGTTGGATTGAGTGGAGCCAGAAGGTCAAGCAGCCTTAGTCCTAGTAATGCAGCTTTGCATTTTAAGAAGCAGTCCTGGTCAGAAAAGGACTACAGAAATGCAATAAAGACAGATTCAGATAAAAATGAAAAAAAAAAAAGACCTCAAAACGAGATACAGTGTTTTTTTTTTTTAAAAAACGTATATAGGCTTGGGAGAGAGAAGAAGAAGAATATAGAGAGCTATAAAAGGAAGTAAATGGTTTCTAAAAAATAAAACAAAGTCTTTAAAGAGGCAGAGTAAACTTCTAGAAAAAGTAATAAAGTAAGAAAAATAAGCCATATAAAGATGGAAAACACACAGAGAGTCTGGATTATGTGCATTCTTGTGTTTCCTTTAAATTTTTTGACTATGAAGGAGCAAGTACAGAGAGACATTCTATTGTATGGACTGAAAAGCTAAACCAACATATGTGTTTTAATGGTTTCTTGACTTCAAAATTTGAGTTTAAAAATATGTTGATTTGGAAAAGAGGTTCCTCTTTTGTTTCCAGAAAAGATGAGAACCTGTGGAATCCTTCTAGACTAATGTGGTTTGATGGACCAAGACCACACAAAAGGTCTCTGTGAAAAGCCCCAAATAGACTTCGTCCAACAAAAAGCAGGAAGTAATTTGGAGAGACCTATATACAAATTCCCTAAATGATTGTTTATAAATGTTTGTTTATATTTAATGGAGGATACAATAGATAAGAATAATTTGCTTTGGAATAGGTCTTGGTCTATTGATACAAATTGTGGGTCAATCTTATTATATGTATATTTCTGCTCTTGATTAAGGTTTTGTGATTGTGCAGTTCATTTAAAAATGTAATGTATAGTTACAAAATACAAATTAATAGATAGTTATCTATAATAGTCAAGCGTGTAGTCATGTTAAGTTAGGGTTTCTAGATGTATAGAGATATATTTCAGTTAGATGGAATATCTTCAAACTTTTCAAAGACCAAAGGAATATGGCATTTAAAATATTTTAATATTTTAAATATTTTAGGACTGTTCATGACAATGAGATACAATGAGATACTCCTGGCAGCACAAATCTACTTCAAGAAGATGATGGACATTGAAGAGGCTCCAGTGGAGTTTGTGAGCTATTTGGGCAAGGAACTGCTCTTGCCTGGACTGCTTGATGGTATGCTGTATGAACTGGACACGCAGGACCCACAGAAGAATGACTGCTGAAGTTGTCTAAAGGTGAGACAGTCCTTTGGTGTTCCTGCTCCATGAAAGAGTCTGCCAGTCATTCTGCAGGACCCAGAAGAAAGGGCCTGACAAACTGCCAATATAGGCGGAACTGTCTTTGAAATTTCCCGTTTCGTGGAAAAGTCTGCCAGGTACCATGGGCCTGTGGGCTGAAGATGGATGCCCCAATGGTACAGAAGAACTTTGGTTGACTGCCCAGGCAGCAAGATGTCTCTGTCAATTCTAGAGTTTTGAATGTTGCTTACAATGTACTTCCTGTTAACTTAGGTAATACAGTATCCTTCTGAGGTTTTTGATAGAGTTAAAGAATAGATAGCTATAATTATAGTTTTCCTTAGTTATGATAAAAGATAAAGTAGATATAAATATTGTAACTATGATTCTTGCTTGATACCTGTTATATGTAATTTTACTATGTTAAAGTTAAACCCTTTTTTTACTTAGACAGAAAAGGGTAGATGATACAGGATGTCCTTCTGTATATGTGTTGCTTTCATTGGTTAATGAATAAAGAAAGATGCTGTTTTGGGCTTGTGATAGGATAGAATAGACCTTGGTGTGGAAGACTGAACTGAATGCTGGAAAGAAGAAGGTGGAGTTTGGGGATGCCATGTAACCTCTGCTAGGAACAGATGTGCCGGAAACTTGCCAGTAAACCAGAGCCACATGGCAATATACAGATTAATAGAAATGGGTTAAATTAAGACGTAAGAGCAAGCCAATAAGAAATTAGAGCTAAAGGTCAAACAGTGATTAAATTAATACAGTTTCTGTGTGGTTACTTTTGGACTGCCTGGCAGGGAATGTACAAACATCCCTCCTGTTCTGTCTCTCTATATTTCCAGTAAAATTTTCCCTACTGTTAACACCCATATAACAGTGTCCTCCAATGCCAGGCAGTGGTGGCATATGCCTTTAATCCCAGCACTCAGAAGGAAGAGATAGGTGAATCTCTGAGATCTAAATTCGAGGTGACCTGGTATACAGAGTAAGTTCCATGACAGCCAGGGCTACACAGAGAAAAATGGCTCAAAAAAAAAATAAAAAAGGGTGTCCCTCAATAGGAGGCTCTTACCTGGGCTCCTCTCTCCTGAGGTGCTCTTTCCCCATAGGGAACTATTAGCTTAGATCAGCAGAGACCCTGGGCTGGGGATGTGGTCCAGCAGGGATGTTTGCCTAGCATGCGCAAAGGCCTGGGTTCCATCCTAGCATGATGGAAACCGGGCATGGTGGTTCATGCCAATAATCCAGAACTTGGGGGGTAAAGGCAGGAAGGTCAGGTCATCCTCAGCTATACAGTGACTTAGGCTAGCCTGAGATACATGTGGCCCTTTCTCAAAAACAAAATGAATAAGCAAACAAAGGAGTGAGTAAATAAATAACAATTACTAGAGGAGATGGTGGGGACACCTGAGTCTTAGCAACTTGATATATTTTTCTCTCTGTGGGCCTATGTAGACCCTGTGGGTCCCAGAAATATATTTGTATTGTTTTGTTTGAGACAGAGTCTCAGTACGTATCTGTGCTTGGCCTGCAGCACACTGTGTTGTCCAGGCTGGCCTCAAACTCACAGAGATCCTCCTGCTTCTGCCTGCTAGGTGTTCAGATTGCAGATATGAGACACGCTGCCTCTCTGAACTCTGCTTTCTTAATGGAGCCAGGCTAAAACATGACAAATCAAGAACCAGGCCTATTTCCTTTTACGTGAGCGACAAATCTTGGGAACGGATGCTGTTTAGAAGAGTTTATAGAGATGTCAGACTAGGACCGGGTTTGTAGCTTGGTTAGTCCAGTGCTTGCCCAGCATCCACAAAGTTCAGTGAGAGCAGTGCACTACCCAGGTGTGTGCCGCATGCCTGTATTCAGGCTGGAGCACCCGGGAGCTGGAGGCAGGAGGTTCACAAGTTCAAGATAATCTTCTGCTGAATACTCTGAGATACACAGGACCCTATCTCAGAAATTTAAAAAAGCTAATAATAATAGCAAAGAAGCAATCAAAATCTCACTTTTAAGAAATTAAAATTAAGCCTGGCATGCTGGAGTGCACGGTTAATCCCAGCACCTTGGAAGGCAGAAGCATGTGCTTCTGTGAGTTCGAGGCTTCCTGACCTACATAGTGAGACTGAGGGAACAAGAGTATGACCATCTACCTTGGAGACACCCCCATTCTGGCCTGAATAGCACCCCGTTCTCTGTGATTAATCATAGCCTGAGGACCAACCCCACCCCTGCCCACTCATGAGACTAGCATTTCCAATTTCCCTAAGTCAGTGTCATGAAGTCAGCACAAGTAGCATTCCTGCATGTCCTAGATGAACAACTCTGGCCAAACTCACCCTCTGCCCTCTGACCAGCCCTCCTCCCCATCCCTGATAAAACCCTAGCCCGTGGGAGAAGCTCAGTCTCCTCTTCTCTGGTGACAGCCCTTCTCAGGTTGACTAATACACCTGTGCCACAGTCACTGAGCAGCCTCAAGCTCTTTTCCTCTTACACAGGCCTCATCTCAAAATAAATAAACACAATCACATTTCTCCCTAGGCATTACAGATGCTGCATCTACCTTGGTGAGTGCAGCCGAGGACGGGGTTAGCAGGAGCTCGGGGATATCTTCAGCCTTCAGGACCACAGAGAGCCTTCCTCCTGGAACCAAACAGGAAAGAGTAGTAGTTGAGGGAGGGCGGAGCTTCTGAAGGGATAGATCAGGACCATGACTTCTCTTTAGCAGCTGACAGACTCCAGAAAACAAAGTGGCTAAAAATACATCTCACTAAGAGAGTATTTTGGTTTTTACTTGGATTTTGTTAGGCAATGTCTCATTTTGTGACCCTGACCGTGCTGGAAGTGAGCTGGCCTTGAATTTACAGAGGTCTGCTTGCCTCTGCCTCCTGAGTGTTTGAACTAAACTCATGTGCCACTATGCATGGCTAAGAGACTATTTGGTTGTTTGAATCAAAACCTATACACAGAGAGCACTTGGAACAGGCAGGATACCAAGAATTATCCTAAAGTGTGTTCCCAGCCCATGTTTAGCCTTTCAAAACGTATAACTCAATGATGAGCTGCCAGTGTCAACTCTTCTATCGGCTGTTGTTTACAGTGGGGTGGGGATCCCAGTGTTAGCTGCACTGCTTCCCTGTGCTGTGTGTGCATCTGCATTCCCACCAGAGGGGCGTTCACTCTTCTTCCATAGCTGCTGCACCGTTGTACACTCTGTACAGGGAGATACAACCTTGCAGTTCCTCCAGGTCCCCATCAAGGTCTGCCTCAGAGCCATCCTAATAGGTAGGAACTGGACACTCATTATGGTTTTCATTTACATTTCTCTAATGCTTATTGATGTTTCGTGGGAATTTTCTTGTTATTGTATCTGTTTGTCCATTTCCATATCTTCACTGTAGAGATGTCTACTAAAGTCCTTAGCCTTTTATTGGGGGTGGGGTTGGGAGTGGGGGTAGGACTAGAGGTAGGGTCTCAGCATGCTGTCCCAGGCTGGATTCAAATATATAATCCTCCTGAGTGTTGAGATCATTGGTCTATCACTATATCTAGCTTCTGCATCCTGTTGTTCTTAAGTGGATTTTTCCCCCCTGGCCAGGTGTGACACATACCTTCAATCCCAACATTTGGAAAGCGGAGTCAGGTAGATCTCTGAGAGTTCAAGCTAGGTTGGCCTATACAATAAGTTCAAGGACAGCCAGAACTAGACAGTGAGACTCTGTCTAAGGGGGAGAGGGGATTCTTTTCTTTCTTTTCTTTGTTTATTTTGGACCCTGTTTCTTGCCCAAGTTGGCCTTGAACTAGCTATGTAACTGAGGATGACCTTAAGCTGTCATTCCTCTGGCTTCCACATCCTCAGTTAAGCTTTAATGGGAACACAGCATAGGTCTCCATACATGGACGAATCAAATGTAGACCATTAAGTGGTCTACAGACTTAATAACTACATTCTCAGTCCTTGCTGTTCGTTTTACTTGGGTAATTTGAGCTAACTAATTAATTTATGAGTCAGGATTCTCATGTGTCTCAAGGCAACCTTGAATTTCTGGCCATCCTGCCTCCACCTTTTCAGTGCTTGGCTTACAGACATGTGTCACTATGTCCAGTTCATGCAATGCAGGAATTGGAACCCAGGGTTTCCTGCACGCATGACAAGCACTCTGCTACACAAGCACTCAACCATAGTGCTCATTTAAATTTTGATTTGTTTGTTTTTCGAGACAAGGTTTCTCTGTGTAACCCAAGCTATCCTGGAACACACTCTGTAGATCCTTAAATTCAGATATCCACCTGTCTCTGCCTTCAAGTGCAGGGATTAGACTTGGGCACTATGACCAGCTAAAAGCTAACTTCTTTATATGCACTTCGTATAACAAAAAATTCTATCATTTAAAATTGGCAGAAAAGAATAGAACAGCAACATTGCAGCAATGTAACATTGTAGCATTATTCTTAAAAGTCTTTAAAAAAAGCCGCTATTTTAGAACACTGGCTTCATTGTTTATCTCTTTTCTTTTACACCCTTCCTAGGGTCTAGATGGGGAGATGGCGTTCTCACTATGTAGCACTGGCTGGTCTTGAACTCATACAGATCTTCACATCAGGCTGACTTTAAACTTGCAATCCTCACACTCAGTCTTTTAAGTGCTAGATTTAGAGGCATGTACTACCACACCTGGCTAATTTCAATTTGAAGGCCCTATCAAAAGGAATGATCAGAAGGTGGCAGGAATTTACACACAGCACTAGTCGCTGCGATATACTTTGTTCCTAGTAAAAATAAGTCAGTACAGTTGTAGAGCATTTGCCTCTCGTGGGCAAGGTTTTCGCTTTAGTCTCCATCCTACATTTACAAATCACAATCTTCTCATTATGCATCGTTGTGTTATTTATCTTTGCCTCACTTGATGCACTGTAAGCTCCAGCTAAAAGGTACACACTTGTTTCCGTAAGAGAAGGGGAACCACAGTCGGGTCTCCTTGTAGAGACTCAGGACAGCACTCTCTCTCCAAGGCAGCTCCAGGTTCAAGGAGCTGTTAGAATGTGGGAGGAATCCTGACTTTATAAACGTCCCTTCAAGGAAGAGCACAGAAAGACAGTAGCTCAGACTTAACCCTGAGGAAGGGTCTAGAAGATAGTTTTCAAGGGCTGGAGAGATGGCTCAGCAATAAGAGCACGGGCTGCTCTTCCAGAGGTCCCTGGTTTGATTCCTGGCATCTACACAGCAACTCAAACCCTCCGTTAACTCCAGTTCCAGGGGATCTGAGGGCACAGACATGCACATGGTGCTCAGACAAACGTGTAGATAAAACACCCACATATCTAAAATAAAATTAAAATCACATGCACACACACACACACACACACACACACACACACACACACACGCACGGACAGACACACAGAACTCCTAGATGCGTACAGGTGGGGGCCTCATCAGTTCCTGTTAAGGAAGCAAACAGAGGAGGGTGGTGAGAGCTGCTCACGGGCCACCACGTCTGTGTGTACTCACCCTGAGAAGAGAACTCTCTGTGGTAAACTTCAAAGGCTTTCCTGTGGGCCTTGCTGAGGGTTTGGAGAGCAGAAGCTTTCGAACCCTGGGGGGCAAGATCCAGGATCACTTTCTCCAAGTCGCTGAAGGTGAACCAGATCTCAGCAAGGTCCCCAAAGGACTGGAAGGCGAACGTGGCATAGTCGGCAAAGAGGTCAGCAAAGTCCCTGTCTCTCTGGATGGTGCCGCGGGTGGGTGGCGTCTGGTGGCACAGGACCACCATGGGCTGAAGCTGGGCAGCCTTCAGGGACTGCAGGAGTTGTCGGTAGCACCGCACCGCTTCCTGGTCTGGATTCTTGGGGCTTCCCGTTGGCAGAAGCTGTGCCCATGATAGAAGTACTTTGTAATGGGTGACCTGACTGGCACGAAGACTGCTCAAGTACTGTGGCAAGAAAGAGGGCAATGGCTGTTGGCAGACGTAGAAGTCCTTGCTGCCAGGTCCAAAACCAGAGCCCCGGGTTCCCAGTGGATGGCTCAGGTTAAGCACTAAGTCATTTGTAAGAGGACCAGCGGCTGAAATAAAATTTCTATCGGAATCCCAGGCAGTCCCCTGGCATGAAAGACTCAGGAGGACAGTGCTCAGGAAGAGAGCTGTCCAGGGCAGATCCATGTTCAAGGATCTGTTAGAAGCATGTGGAATGAATCCAGACCTTATAACACTGATGAGGCTGTAAAATATGGTGATTATCCACACAATATTTAACTGTGTTATCTATGATCATTAAATCAGAACTTGGTTCAGTGTAATCTTTAGAAAAAAAAAGTTTTGTGCTTCTGTATACATGTCCATGAACTTGTGTGTGCACAAATATATGGAGGCCAGAGGTAGATCTTGGGCGTCTTCCTCAATTGTGAGCCCTAGGGAGCTGCCTGTCCCAGCCTCTTCAGTGCAGAATTACAGTTGTGTCATCACATCTGGTGTTTTACAAGGACACCGAGCATCAAAACACAGGTCTGCGTTGCTGTACAGCAAGCACTTTACCAACTGAACCATCTCCTTCCTCTGCCCTAACATTTAAAAATTTAAATACTACGAGATGTTATTGGAATTGTTAGGGTGTCTGAACTATGGCAGTCCCAACAAGGTAGGCTCAGGCACTGGTCCCTCAAATGCCAGATATGCAACACTGAAAAAACAGAATTATTCAGTGTGAACAGAATGGAAATAAAGAGGTTTGTTGAATTTCTAGGGCTATCTTCACAGTCCTGATATGAGTTCTGCTATTTTTTTTTTTTTTAGATTTATTGCCAGACAGTGGTGACATGCCTTTAATCTCAGCACGGAACTCCTTGAGTTCCAGGACAGCCAGGGGAACACAGAGAAACACCACATGCACACCAGGTAGACTCAGATGCAAGAAGAGGGTGTCAGATCCCCTGGAACTGGAGTTACACATGGTTTTGAGTCACCACACGGATGCTGGAAATCAAACCGGGTCCTCCGCAGAGCAGCAGTGTTCTTATCCACTGCGCATCTCTCCAGTCCATGAGGTTTAAGGTTAAATAAAGGGCACAGCTCAGCAGTTCTGGTCAAGGTGTGGCCCTGCCCCTCACTGTCCATTCAGTTTCTCCTGCAGAGCGGTCTGAGAAGTGTTGACCTGTGTGCCTGTGTGCAGTTCCTTCCTGGAAGACAAGCGCGCACACACACACACACACACACACACACACACACACACACACACACACACACCCCAGTTTCAGCTTTTGTTCTTGCCCTACCCCAAGGCTGCATGGAATTCCAGGGGAAATCCTAATTCCATGGGCTTCCCTGTTCAAACTGTTCTCTAGACATAGGAGCGGGGGTTATAGGTCTCCCTCCGAGGAATGAAGGTTACACCAACAAACTTCATACTAGGACAGGAAGTTGCAAATACCTGAACAAATCAGATGAAATTTGACACAAGAAAAATGAACTCCTCTCTCTGAAAACAGGACCACAGTTCAGCGGTGGTGGCCTTTAACTACAGCACTCGGTAGGCAGTGATAAGCAA
Source organism: Myodes glareolus (assembly GCF_982192425.1). Taxonomy (NCBI): domain Eukaryota; kingdom Metazoa; phylum Chordata; class Mammalia; order Rodentia; family Cricetidae; genus Myodes; species Myodes glareolus. Next base: position 95,863,205 of record NC_142030.1, on the reverse strand, counting down.
GGGGGGGGGAGGGGACACAATAGGAATGGTGATGCCTATCTTTAACTCAGCACTCAGGAGGATGAAGTAAGTGGATTTGTGAGTTTTAGGCCAGTCAGAGCTTGTAAGACCACCTAGAAAAACCAAAGTTCAGACAATCAAAACGGGATAGGAGTGGAAAGACAGCTCAGTGATTTAAGAGCACCTGTTGCTTTAAGCAAAGGACCCAGGTTTGCTTTCCAGCACCCAAGGGGTGGTTCACGAGGGAATCTGAAGCCCTCCTGACCACAGGCACCAGAAAAGCATGATACATATACATACATGCAAGCAAAATACTCACACACATAAATAAATCTTGTAAAAGTGGGAAGCAACCCTTCTCTATATACATGTATACATGGTATTACGTGCATGTGTATTCGTGTGGAGGGTGGGGGGCAGCTTTGGTCAGGCATCACAGATGAGATCAGTTGGGACTCTCCCATGTTTGTCCTGGGGATAAAACCCAGGTTCTCAGGCATGTACAAGTGCTTTATCTGCTCGTCTAGCAGGAGCCCCCCTTTTTTAAAAAATTTATTTTTATTGCGTATACATCATTCTGCCTCCATGTATGCCCACATGCCATAAGAGGGTGCCAGCTCTCATTACAATTACAGATGGTTGTGAGCCACTATGTGGTTGCTGGGAATTGAACTCATGACCTCTGGAAGAGCAGCCAGTGCTCTTAACCACTGAGTCATCTCTCCAGCCCGCAGGTCCCCTTTTTATTTTCAAGCTGGGTCTTTCACTGGGTTGGGAGTGATCTAGTAGGCTAGGCTGCCTGGCAACACCAGCATCTACAACTCTTCTTCCCCAGGGCAGAGATTACAAGTATACACTACCACATCCAGGTTTATTTACTTTCCATACTCAGTTCCTTGTGTTTGAGGGTGAAGAGATAAGTATTTTAGCGACTGAGCTACCTCAAAAGCCAATATAAAAACTATTAAGTTTTCAAACCAGGTAGTGGTGACACATACCTTTAATCCCAGCACTTGAGAGGCAGAGGCAGACAGATCTTGAGGCCAGCCTGGTCTCATAATGAATTTCAGGACAGCCAGGACTACATAAACTTCGTCTTGAAAAATAAAACAACCTATCAAGTTTTCATAACCACCTTAAAATATAATGAAGAGTTTTCAAGTGTCTTTTCTAAAGGTACATGTGAAGTCAGGTGTGGTGGTACATTCCTTTAATCCTACTACGGGGGAAGACAGAGGCAGTTCCAGGCCAGCCAGAACTACATAGTAATACCGTCTTTAAACATACACACAACACACAGAACTCCTTAGTGAGACTGTCTTTACACACATACAAACCACAAGAAGCCTACTAAAGTATTTTTCTTTCTTTTTTGAGAGAGGAATTCACTGTGTAGCCCTGGCTGTCCTTTGAATTCAGAGATCCGCCTGCCTGTGTCTCCTAAATGCTGGGATTAAGGGCCTGTGACACAGCTGGCCAGCTTTACTTACATATTTCTCTAGTTTGTATAATTCAATTATTACTGTACATATGTGCAGCAGCATAACATGTAGAAGTCAGAGACAACTTTGTAAAGGGACTTTCTTTTCACCGTGGTTTCCAGGGATTGAACTAAGTTGCATGGCAAGTGTCTTTAGTTGCTAAACTATCTCAACATTTTAAAATTTTTATTTAAAACTAAAATTTAGCCAGGCAATAGTGGCCCATGTCTTTAATTCTAGCACTTGGTAGACAGAGGCAAGCTGATCTGAGTTCAAAGCCAGCCTAATCTAGAATAAGTTTCCAGGACAGCCAGGGTTACAGAGTAAGTCTGATTCAAACCAAATCGTGTGGATGAATGTTTTGCCTGTGAGTAAATATGTGCATTACTAGTCCTATTCCTTGGGTGCCATTCAACTTTAAAAAAACAAAAACAAGAACTTGCCAAGTATGCTATCAGGCCCCAGGGACACTGCCTGTTTCTACCTCTCCAACAAAGAAATTATACCCCCCGATATTTTGCATTGGGTGCTGTACTGGCTAGTTTCATGTCAACTTCACACAAGCTCAAGTCAGCAGATAGGAAGCCTCAATGGAGAAAATGTCTCCATTAGATAGGGCTGCAGGAAAGACTATGAAGTATTTTCTTTTTAATTAATGGGAAAGGGCCCAGTTCATTGTGGGTGATGCCACCCTGGGCTAGTACTCCTAGGTTCTAAGGCTGAGTAAGTCGTAGGAAGTAAGCTAGTAATCAGTACCCATCTATGGCCTTTGTTGCCTGATTCCTGCCCTAAAAACTTTTGATGAACAGTGCTGTAGAGGTTTAAGTCCCCTACTTGCTTTGTGGTCAGTGTTTCATCACAGCAACAGTAACTCTAAGACAGGCCTTTACACACTTCACTGACTAGGCTTTCTCCCTAGTCCCTTTCAACTCTGTAGTTATGGATGGTCTGGAACTCTCTATTACCAACTACGCCTTCGAGATAAATTCTAGTCTATGATCTGTCCACCTCAGCTACCTAGGAGCTGGGATTACAGACAGGCTAAACACATCTGCTGGCTCAAGTTACTTAGACCTCTCATATAACAGAAAAGGTTGCTCTCTAGCTGGGTGGTGGTGGTGATGCCATGACTTCAGTCCTAGCACTCAGAAGGCAGAGGCAGGTGGATACACAGGAGTTCAAGACCAGCCCTATCTCAAAAAACAAAACAAAACAGAAAAACAACAATAACAAAAACCCCTTCTCTGTTGGCAAACAAATGAAGTCAATCCCGATGACTGGAGTACAACCTAGGAAATCCCACGTGCCAGGAAAGATTTCCTGGGATTCGTACACAGATACCACAGCATGCACACCCCCACCAAACAAATAAATTTAATAAAAAATGGTCTATTTCTTCTTAAAAAAAAAAAAAAAGAAAATGAAATCATTACCCAAAAAATTACCCTTAAGACAGAAATAAAATAAATCAGTACTGAGTAAATGATAAGTCTTTATATCAAAAGCCCAGCACTCAAGTTAAAACAAGAGGATCAGGCATTCAAGATTAGTAACAGGCTACTTGGGACCCCATACCCCTGCCACTCAAAAAAAGCAAAATAAACAAACCCCCTCCCACAGAAAAACATCCCAAACCAATACTGAAATTAACTTCAGAAACTCACCTCCAAGGCCTCTCTACCACAAGAAACTTACTCGTGGAAAGGGAAGCAATAATCAAGAGCACAAATGAATCCAACAAACAACTGCAGAACAAGTTATTTTATTTTAATGAATAAAAGCAGTAGTTGGAAATAGAAGAAGGCAATTTCCAGATATGTATATAACAAAAGCAGCAGGCTTTCCTAAACACGAAGACAAAGGTCTTACAGAAAGAACATGAAGGGTTCTGACTTCAACAGAACAAGAAGCACAAAGTGCCCAAGCCTGTCTCAGTTGGAGGCTCAAAGGGCCATGAATTCAGCTCTCACTCCTCAAAACATCACTCCAGAAACTGTCTCTCCAGGGCGTCACCAGGCTCTGGTGCAGAGGTAGGGCACCACAAGTCCTTGTGTCTGGCTGTACAGTTACCTTTAATATCTCAGTCTTCAAGCAAGTAGTTAGGGTTGACTACCAAGTAGGGGTCTTCCTCATAGCTCTCGCTTTCTTCAGTGGAGCCTTTCAGTCCAGCCTGGGTAAGCTCAATCAGAACATGATCCTGTGGAACAGTTTGTCTTCAGTCCAACTCTTTTAAATGTCTGCTACTTACATTCTCTTCTTTCCTGTCCAAAAGCCCTTGGACCAGAACCACCCCTTAAAACCATACCAGTGTTCTCAGCTCCATTCTTACAGGATGCTGACCTTCACTTAGAACTGCTGGAAAAAACTAAGACATTCAGCAGGTACTGTGATTTTAATAAGATATCTTTTACATTTTATTAAATGTTTGTTGATGTAACTTCAAAAAAGGAAACTGCTTGAATTTTAAGATTATACAATTGTATAAAATTCTCTAATATCTAAATCTGTTTTACTTTCATTTACTGTTGCCAGTTAATTTTTATTACTGCCGAGAAGCCCTTTTCATTCACTCCCCTCCCACTTTCTGAGACAGTTTACGCAGCCAGACTGGCCTGAAACTTACAATTTCCCTGCCCTTAGTTACTTGAGTGCTGGGATTTTAAGTGTGTGTGTGTGTGTGTGTGATCAGCAAGATTCTATTTCTCTTTTTCCTTCCTTCCTTTTTTTTTTTAAAAAAACTAATTTATTCTGAAGAGTTCTTAGGCAGTTCTTAGGCACCTGATGTGGGTGCTGCAAATCAAACCCGGGTGCTCAGGGAGCACCCTGCATGCTCATCACCACTGAACCATCTCTCCATCTCTTATTTATATTTATGAGATATTATACTGATTCTATTTCTAACTGAACTAACAATGGGTCAAAGATGCTATGGTAGTATACACCCTGTAATACCTCCACTCAGGTGGCTAAGGCACAAAGACCTTGAATTCTAGGCTAGCGTAGGCTTCACAGTAAGACACAATCTCCAAGTAAACAAACAAAAAAAATCTAAACATAATTTACCTGGAAATTTTCTCTCTGATCAAGTAAAAATAAATGTAGAACATGTTATCTGTCCTCTTCTTTCCCAACCCTAAACACTTTTTGCCAAATAAAACAGAACTTCAAGCAAGACCGTTTACTGGACCGAGGAAGATGAAACAACAGGTGCTGCTAGAGGACTGGTGAGAACTTACCAGACAGCAGTGTGTGAATGGAGTGGACAGGGTGAAAACGAAGGGTAAAAGTACCACTCAGGGGCTACAGATACAGCATAGACCTAAGGCTGACCAGCACATGCTAACCCAGGATTCAATGCCAGTACAGTTAAAGACACCACAAAATAAGATTCAAATGCAACTTGTTCAGTTTTTGCCTAAATCCTGCTTATTTTAGGAAAAGATGTACCTTCCTTGCTGTTGATTCTCCTTAACCACAAAACCCCAAAGATTCAAAATATACAAATTCATCAAAAAGCCTACAATGCAACCTGCTGATATAGGGACCCCCCCCATCCCGTACCCTGGAGCAGGCAGTGGATACATACGTAGTGCGTTAGATGATGAACAACCTTCTCTATGATCCTCTTTTTATTTATGAGCTCCTCTTCAGAGTCTATTTCTGACTCGATTTCCTTCAGGTACCAATTAACAAGCTCACTCCTCTTCAATGCTGACTCATCTTCCTCTGCAACAAAAACATTATTTAAAAGAACTGATATTTAACAAACTGCATTGCCAATTCATGGCGCATCACGCACACAAACACACACATGCAACAATAACAACAAAACAAAACAAAACAAAAACCATAGTTCTGATTATAGAAACTGCAAAATAAGGTGCAAGAGTTATGGCTTTGGTTTAGAACATGTGCTTAACAAGTACCAAGAACTGGATTCAATCCTTAGTACCACATACATACAAAAGATATAAAACCAGGTGTAATTGTAAGCTCCTCTTCAGAGTACTTCATTTCTTTGTTATTTTGAGATGGGGGTCTTCTTACTATGTAGCCTTGACTGGCTTGGAGCCCACTATATAGACCAGGTTTTAAACCTGCCTCTGCTGAGTGCTAGGACTAAAAGTGTAGGCTGTCACACCCAGCCAGAATCTACTTCCGATTCAATTCTTTCGAGTATTAGGTGAAACCAGCTGTGAAAGTCTCCAGTACAGATTAGATTTTTGCATGATGAAAGAAGCCTAAAAGCTACCAGAGCTATCCTTGGAACTGTTCAGTCCAGAGCACATACATTGGGCAGCTCACAACCTACTCTAACTCTTGCTCTGAGGGATCCAAATGCCCTTTTGATTTCCATGGGCACCCATACACAAAAAGAATCAACTATAACTGTAACAGATGATTGTTTTCCGCCTGCCCACAACTACCTGGAGAATGGTGAAACTGATAATCACAACAATCAGTTAAGGGTAAGAACTGGGCCAATGTTCCAGCAACCGGTACTGATGGGCAGAGGATTTTTATTAGATTTGTGGTAGCTATATAGATTTGAGTTCAATTTGCTTGTAAAAGAGAGACCACTTGTTGGGAAGAAAGCAACTATTGTAATTTCACCCGCAAAAATGTTATGTTCTTTATATGATCAGATCTAAAGAGTCTGCTTCAAAATCATAAATACACGAACAAGAATGATCAATAAGTCAACATAAATGACCATCTCTTCTGATAGAACACAATGTTCAACATCAGAAGTGGCAGAAATAGCATGTCAGAATGACAGCGAGAACACAGTGTAGGGTGCATACTCACCTTCTTCCATTTTCCTGAGGTGGAGCACAATGAGGTTAGAGATTCGGCAGTACTCAGCGAAGCCCAGCCTCAGGGAGGGCTTGGAAACAGGTTCCTGATTGGCATCTTCACTGGGACCGTTGACCCCATTCACAGGGGCTGGGCTGTCAGCATGACCTAAGGAAAGAAGTAACCACCTGATTCTCGCCTTTGTGCCTTCAACATGCCCTCATCTAGCATTCAGGCACAAACTCCTTAAGCTTAACATGAACTTTAGAAAACAATTATTTAATAAATAAATTTGGAACAACTGACTTGGGAGAAATATTAGGGATGGAGGTCAGAGACTTTATTGATATTTGACTGGCAGCAAGGCATGGTGGCACACAACTTTAATTCCAGCACTCAGAAGGCAGAGACAGGTGGATCTCTGTGAGTTCGCGGCCAACCTGGTCTACAGAGCTAGTTCGAGGACAGGATCCAAAGCTAGAAAAAAAAAGAGGTTGAACCAGACAGAAGGCTATAAATTTAATATAATTTAGGCTACCTACCCAATGAAATTTCCCCCCTGCATCCACTAGTCAATTTGCAGTCTTACGAACAAAGCAATCTGTTATTCACCTGTAATTGAGAAGTTTAATCCTCCTTTTAACTATCATTGTGCATATGGCCACTTGTGAGCATGCCATAACTGTGGATTTAGTCCTTTTTTACATGGGTGCAGGGTAATGTTTTCTTTCAGTCTTTCAAGCACATACACTTCGTATAACTACTTAACTGTGCTTCCTGCATCCACTAGTCAATTTGCAGTCTTACGAACAAAGCAATCTGTTATTCACCTGTAATTGAGAAGTTTAATCCTCCTTTTAACTATCATTGTGCATATGGCCACTTGTGAGCATGCCATAACTGTGGATTTAGTCCTTTTTTACATGGGTGCAGGGTAATGTTTTCTTTCAGTCTTTCAAGCACATACACTTCGTATAACTACTTAACTGTGCTTCAGTTTATAGTTAATTTAAAATCCATTTGCCTTCCCCTTCTGAATACATCTACTCCACAGCCATCGACCGGTGCATTGGTACTATGGTGGTTTGAAAGAAAATGGCCCCCAATGGGAATGGCACTATTAAAAGGTGTGGCCTTGTTAGAGAAGTATATCACTGTGGGGGTGGGCTGAGTCTCTTTTGCTCAACCTTTCTCAATGTGACAGTCAGCCGACTTCCTGCTGCCTGCAAGATGTAGGACTGTCAGCCACTAGCACCACGTCTGCCTGCATACCATCATGTTCCCCATCATGATAATGAACTAAACCTCTGAAACTGTAAGTGAGCCACCCCAACTAAATGTTTTCTTTATAAGAGTTACCATGGTTATGATGTCTCTTCACAGCAATGAAATCCCAAATTAAGGCAGGTACCATGATATCCTGCAAAATCAGTTTCTATCTACAGACCAGTGATGAGCAAACTCCTCACCATTGATGCCATCTGGGCCTTCATCCGTCTCCATCTGAATCTCTTCCTCTTGATCTAGATTGACATCAGGCGTTTCAACACGGATGATTGATTTATTCAGTAACCGAAAAGCTTCCTTCACATGTTTAGGCTGGACCTAACCCAGTAATGAGACAACTTAGCCATGTAAAAGGATATTTTATGCCAAACAGCTAAGAATGCTCCTCCCCATGTACACTATTAACTCACCAAAATGGCTGAAATGACTGACAACATCATATACTGACCGAAACAAAGACTAACTCACCCACTGCAGTCATATACGAATTTGCTGTAGGGCAATGGTTTTACCCTGTAAAGATCTGCTTCTTGTACTTGTTTAATAAAATGCTGATTGGCCAGTAGTCAGGCAGGAAGTAGAGGCAGGGCAATGAGAACAGGAGAATTCTGGGAGAGGAAAGCTCAGTCTGAAGCCTTCACCCAGAGGCAGAACAAGCAAGATGTGACTGCCTCACAGAAAAAGGTACCAAGCCACGTGGCTAACACAGACAAGAATTATGGGCTAATATAAGTTATAAGAATTAATAAGAAGTCTGAGCTAATAGCCCAAACAGTTTATAATTAATGTAGACCCCTGTGTGATTCTTTGGGACTGAGGGCTGCAGGACCAGGAGGGACAGAAACCTTGGTCAATACAAATTAATACAATTGTTTAGCAGACTCTTTCAATAAAGGCACTTGGCTTTTGATTGCAAAAGCAGTATGTGTACTTTCTTCCCATTTCATGTGCATACTTTTCTTTGTGGTCTGCATTTATGTCTATGCATCACATACATGCAAGGTCTGCAGGACAGAAGAAAGTATTGGATCCCTTGGGAATGGAGTTATAGACAATTACAAGTCATCATGTGGGTGCTGCGAATAGAACCTGGGCTCTCTGGAAGTGCAACCAGTGCTCTCTTACCTGAGCCATCTCTACAGCCCAGCAGTATGCACTTCATGCGTTCTTAACCATTTCCCCAGCTCCACTTTCTTTCCTTTTATTCTTTTAAGTCTTTTGAGAAAGAATTCTCTGTGTAGTCCCAGCTCTTCTTGAACTCAAGAGATCTGCCTGTCTCCGCCTCATAAGTGCTGGCACTGGCCACCACCGCCCACCCCCCCAACACCCCTTACTTCACAGTACTGAGAATTGAATCCAGGGCTCAACACAAAGCACTCTACCACTTAGTTACATGCCCAAATCTTGTTTCACTGATTTGAGACAACATCCTATGGAGCTCAAGAGGACCTCAAACTTGAATTGGAGCCATGGATGATCCTACCCATCCATCCCTTTCACAGACAAAATTTCAATTCTAACTGAACTTTGTATATAAAAGTACACAAAAGCCTTTTTTGAAGCAGAAATGTATGGCTTCCAATATCCTCTCCCTCATACTCTAATATTTGCCTATGAATCTAGGGCTCAAAGAGCAATTTAAAACCCATGGAGCTAACAGTGTAGATCAGAGCCAAATGTGTTTAGCATGTACAAGGCTCTAAATTTAATCCCAAGCACACACAAAAATCAAAATAATAGCCAAACCCAACACACACTGATTATACCATCCTTAAGGAGGAAGGCTCCTTCTGGGACAGGAGTCACAGCCACATTTGTATTCCCAGCCAAAGGCCAAGGACACTTGCTTGAGATATGCTTCTCCTGGATAAATGATTACTTACCTCTATCTGCACTCCACAACTACTGATTAGAATAGATTATCTGTTACTATCAGTCTATCTACTTCATAACTGCAAGACAGCAACCTTCTCACTGGGAGAATAGTACCAACTGGTTCTGGAAGGTTCCATAACAAAGGTTAAAAACATGCACACAAGCCAACTCATGCATTCCTCTGTTATCAAAGGGACTGTGGTACCTCATCACAGCAGTGCATCCGGGCCATTGATTCTGAGAGGCGGATCATACTCTCCAGCTGTCGCACAGTGATTCTCCATGAGGACTTAGTGACCCCAGAACCATCCCTCTGGCGGAGGCGTTTGTATTGCTCTACAATGAAGTCCTCCGACTCTTTGGATATCTGTTTCAAAACCAGTCAAGTGAGGGAGATGTTTACACTCACATCCCTTAATGGGCTACCTTAAACTTCAGTTAAAGAGGATCCCAGGTGGGAACACTCTGGAGAACTTAGAAGCTGAAACTTTAAGCTATCATAAAGACAATGAGCTAGTTCAGAAACCGGCATTAAGAAGCTTGTAAAGTCCACGTACTAATTCTATGAGCATGAAGACAATAACATTAGACTAGTTTAAGCAAATGACCATTTCTAAATGACATTTAACAAATGAAGCAATAGAATAAAAAGAAATGCCTTTTGCACCTCAAGTGTCAAAGCTCATTAACTGAATTAACACTCAGACTAAACTTAAGGCTCAGATCAAGAACTTATGCTGGCTTTAGGCGAAAAGACACCATACACTGACCTAAGAGGCCCTCAGTTTTTAAGAACAAGAAACTTGGTACACAGAGGGACAAGCATGTAGTCCTGGTGAACACATTCTTCATACAAAAGTCACTCAAAATCCTACTTAATTTTACTGTTAGACAGAGTTTAACTATGTAAGCTACAATATCTGGTCAAAGATTTTTATTAATATCTAACAAGTCAAATATAAAATTATTCAAATTAAAAATAATCTCTCAACCATTTCTGAAGAAACAAACTAGTATTCAAAACAAAACACAAAACTTAAAATTTAAGGACATTATAGTGCACTTAGCAGGTTTTAAAAGGAGCATACAAAGTTGGGAAAGAAAAGTAGTGAGAGGTATGGTATGAGAGGAGTGAGGTCTGGAAGTGGGAGGTAGATTTATCAAAACACATTATATTCAGGTATAAAAATTCTCAAGCAATAAGTTAAAAAAGATTTAAGGAAATGAAAAAGATAAACACATTAAGGTACATCGGCACCTTCCTATAAACTAAACAGTAGGAATCTAAAGCAGGATTATTTTTGAAGCCTGTCTGGTCTACATAGTGGAGATACTGCCTCAAAAGATCAAAACCAAAACCAACCAAAGTTAAAGTTAAAACAAAATAAAACCAAAACCAAGTACAGATTCAGTTAATTTCAACTTAACTCATTTATTTAAATGGTTTTAACATACACACACATGCATGCACACACAGCTTATGCAGGTACAGCAGGGCAGATTACCTTGGGTTTAAACTGTCGGGCAAAGAGAAGATACCTTCTGATATCATCAAGGGAATAAACTCGGTCAATCGATTCTTCAATCCTCGAATGCAAGTCTACTATACGCCTAGCGATAGCATAATCTGTCACCTAATTTAAAACAAGAAGATAACTTCTATTAATCCTAGTTAGTGGTGACTCCAAAGTACCCCAGAGGTAATTTATAGCTACAAAAGATCTTTCATCTGGGCATGTAGTCAATGCCTATAATCCCAGTACTTGGGAAGTTAACATTAACTACATAAGATGTTCAAGGTCAGTATAAACTACAGGAGACCCTACCTTCAAACAAAGACAAAATTGACCTCTATGCTACTGAAAGAAGTTATTAATAGGTACCAACATTCTGAGCAGAGTTTTTATTTCATTTTTTTAGATTTATTTATTCTATGTGCTTGAGTATTTTGCCTGCATGTATGCCTATGTAGTATGTTCACGTCTGATGTGCACTGGGGTGAAAAGAGGGCACTGAATCTCCTGAAATGAGTTATGGATGTTTGTGAGCCATCATGTGGATACTGGGAATTGTACCTGGGTCTTTGCAATAATAAAGTGTTCTTAACTGTTGAGCCATCTCTACAGATCCACAAGCAAAGTCCTCACAACAGAATTAAAAAAAATAAATACATGTTATGCTGGGTATTGTGGCATATGTCTTTAGTATGCACTGGTGAGGCAGAATCTCTTTGATCTTGAGGTCATCCTGGCCTGCATAGCAAGTTCCAAAACAGCCAGAATTATGGTGAGACCTATCTCAAAAAAACCAACAATAAAATTTATTTTCTGTGTATGATGTTTTGCCTCTGTGTATGTGTTTGCACAATGTACATGCTTGGTGCCCACAATGGCCAAAAAAGGGTTTCAGATTCCCTGGAACTGGAGTTACAGGTGGTTGTGAGTCACCACGTGGGTGTTAAGAATTGAACGTGGTCCTCTGCAAAAGCAGTAAGTGCTCTTAACCACTAAACCATCTCTTTAGAGATGTCCCACTTAAAAAATATTCCTGGAAAGAATGGACTACCTTTAATAATCATATTTGCTATGAAAACAGAAGGAAGAACTAGTGGGGAGGAAGGGAACCAGCCACAAACAGGCAGATCTCTGTGAGTTTGCGGCCAACCCGGTCTACAGAGCTAGTTCCAGGATAGGCTCCAAAGCTAGAAAACAAAACAAAACAAAACAAAGGTGGTAGTAAGTAACCAATTAGAGCAAAGTTACTGTTTGACAGGTGAATGGAAATGACACAAAGCCTGAGGGTCGCACACCTTTGATCACAGTTTTTGGGAGATAGAGACAGGTGATTCTCTGTGATTTTTCAGCCTAGTCTACAGAGAGAGTTCCAGGATAGCTGGGGCCACATAGAGACCCTGTCTCAAAATACAAACAAACAAAACCCAAACTATAATGAAATCTAGTAGCACATGCTAACTTAAAAATTGATCTTAAGGGGCTGGAGAGATGGTTCAGTGGCTCAGAGCACTGGTTGTTCTTTCAGGGCCTGGATTCAATTCCCAGCACCAAACAAGACAACTCATACCTACCTGTCTGTAGCTCCAGTTCCAGGACCTCTGACACCCTCACACAAACATCCATGCCGGCAAATACCAATGCACATAAAATAGAGTATAAAATAACCATAGCAGAGCTTTTACAGGAAACTCACTACATGACACTGTTTCCTCAGGAATGTGTAGAAGCAAACGTCATAAAAACCCCATAAAGAAGATATTAATTTTATTTTATATAGAAGTAAACTGAGTGCCAGAAGAGTTAAATAATCTGTCCAAAGACTTAGTAAGTAGTGGAGACAGAACTGATCAGTCTGGCTTCAGGGTGTCCTCTCCGTCATTACATTATTATCTAGGAGTTAACTGTGTTCATATACTTGTGAAGGGGACGAGGAAGAATCCAAGTCCTCTCCCAAACATTTACAACAGCAAGGCAGTTTTATTTAGATAATGTTTCAAGTCAGGTTGGAAACAGAGTTTTGCACTGTTACTACTAAATAGAGGAACTCCCTGCTCAGCAAATGAGTACAGCCCACAAAGATGGCCACAGTGGGTTACAGAGTTCAGGGCCAGCATGAGTCACACTAAACTTTGTGAGGTGGTGGAGAGGGTGGGCTGTTTGTGCGTTATCATACACTTCTGGGCTGGTAAGGCTGAAAATATTTAAATCTAAGAACAAATAACTCTGGCCAGCAGTAGTACATCCAAGGGGCACCAAAGGTCATAAAACTGAACACAAATGGAAAGCATGAACAACAGCTTAAGTGGTTGGTTACCTCATTGCACTCATCCACCAGGATAAAGAAGAGATCAAAGCGGGACATGATAGGTGCCGACAGACTGATGTTCTGTTTCAGTGATTTTGATCTGTCATAGTGTCCGCTGACAGGGTTTGCTGCAGCTAAAATGGATGTCCTGGCATTCAGAGTTGCCTAACCACGAGAAATAACCATGAGACTAAAGAACAAACCCAAACGGGCCAATATAGATACAAGGAAAAGTTGTGTTTTACGCAATTAACAAAACGGAAGTAAAATAGTGCAGCAGGCTTTCTTGAACCACCAGCCCCCAAATCATGACATGGAGACTTATTATTTGTTATGAATGTTTGGCCTTACTTTAGGCTTGTTCTACTAGCTCTTATACCTTATTTTAACCTGTTTCTCTTCATCTACATTTTGCTTCCGGGCTTTTTACTTTTCTTTCATTCTGTATGTCCTACTTTCCTGCTTCCTCCATGTCTGTCTGTCTGGTAGCTGCATGGCTGGTTGGTCCCTGGCATCTCCCTCGAGTCTAAATTCCTTTTCCTACTTATTCTCTCTGCCTCCCATCCCGGCCTACTCCTCTACTGCCTAACTACTGCAGCTTTTTATACTAAACCAATCAGGTGCCTTAAACAGGCATGCAACACACCTTTACATAGTCAAATATTCTGCAGCATACACAAACGTAACACATCTTTACATAATTATACAAATGTAGCATAAACAAATATTTTATATAATTAAACAAATATTCCATTCTGCAACAAAAAGCAGAAGGCTTTTCACCTACTGAATCATCAAAACTCAAGTATGATAACAGCACAATAGGCTCTTCTATATTGGTGATGTAATCTCTTATGAGTCCCGTAGCCTGCATTCTGCTAGGAATTTACCTTTTAACTAGATACAGTAGGTACTCAGTTTACTACAATAACTGTACCTTGTGACACACAAGACTACAAATGAAGCCAGGCAGTTGTGCCGGAGCGGATCTTGGGAGGCAGAGGCAGGCGGATCTCTGTGAGATCGATCAATGTAAGCCTGGTCTACAAGAGCTAGTTCCAAGACAGGCTCTAAATCTAGGGAAACCCTGTCTCGAATAATCAAAAAGACTGAAAACAATCCACCCAATGTATGGTTCATGCAGCTCAATACCATGGGCTAGTAAGTCACAACTGACCTAGTAGGACTATAGAACTATAGGAAGATTGACAATAAAATTATCAAGTAAAAGGAGGAAAGAACTGTATGCATATGCTTATTTTATGTGAAGTATTCCCACAATACATACCTAATATCCATTGTACTGGAAGTTGTAGGTGAAGATTTCTCTTAAATTTTTATACCAGTGAAATACTTTAAAAATTTTTAACTAACAAATCTATTACTTTCTTTCAAATTTACAGATTTACAAATTTACAGTTTACAGATTTATTTTTTTTTTAAATTATGTGTATGCATGTCTGTCTCTGTGTAATGCAAATCCTGTAGGAGCCAGAACAGGGCTCTGGAATCCCTAGATCTATAAGCTGTTCACTGTGAGTTCTGGAATCTGAACTTAGGTTCTCTGCGAGAACAGTACAAGCTCTTAATTGCTGAGCCATCTGTCTGTCCACCAAACCTACTACTTTTAATAAGCTAAGATTCTCTCTAAAGTTGGTCATAATATAATTCTTTCCATTTAAATTATTTGTTATCTTTGAGTATTTTGTGGTACTGGGACCAATAGCTATTTTTGTTATAACAAGCATGTTTATCAAAGAATGTGGGGTTTATTTATGAAAATTTTGCCAAACACAGTTAATAAGACAGCACAGCAGGCAAAAGCCCCTTCCACGAAAGCTTGGTGACATGAGTGTGACCCCCAGAAACCCATGGAAGGAAAAAACAAAAATGCACAAAGCTGTCTTTCTGTCACATGCACCCATCCCCCAATAAATAAACATTTCTAAAGCGTTTTGACAAATCAGAAGAAATGCTAAAAATTACACTAGTGCAATTAGTTTCTATCACAGCAATCTATGTGCACTGGACTCTCAATAACATCTGTACCTTACATTTTAGATCAGTACTACACATTGAAAGAATGTATTTCACCAAGTGGATATCTCTATCATACTAATCTCCACAAGTAAGGGGATACACACCTTCACTCCTGCTTTAGTGATAGATATGGTCTGCTGCTCCATAGCTTCATGAATAGCGACTTGGTCCCGCATGTCCATCTTATCAAACTCATCAATACAACAGACACCCTGTAATCAAACAGATCTAGCATTAAGGAATTTCCTTGTAGGGCTGGAGATAATAGCTTGGTGTTAACAGTAGTTACTTGACTAGTTTGTGTGAGGAAAGCAGACAAAACTGCTTTGTAAAAACAGATGTAAAATGATAAACTCACAAAGTGTCCTACCAGAGACCTCTCCATTCCCTAGGCAAATGGAAGACAGGATGCAAACATTGTTAACTCCTGTTTAGACAAGACTGTCCAATAGAACAAAGGGCTGGAAGCAATTCTCATGTGACTCATTTAAACTAAGAGCAAAACAAACAAATACCTAAGAGTAAAACTAATAATATGCAGACAATGTAGTCGTCTCAACACTTAAACCTCAGCCTCAAGAGATTTGGGCTGGGTGTAATGGTGCACACCTTTGTGGCAGGCAGAGGCAGAGGCAAATAGATCTCTGGGAGTTCTAGGACAGTGACAAACACAGACTCACTCTGGTTCATCCATTCATTTTATTTTAGTCTGGGAAAGTAAAGAGTGAAGGAGTACAATGAATACAAGCTTGCAGACCCACAAACTGATCTTTGCCAAATATGTATATAATATTCTATGTATCCATGGATGGACCTATTTAGAGATGTTAGAGTCTGCAAAGTAACAACCTGGTATGTCTAGTCAAAGCAATCAACACATTAGAGGGATGCTCAGAAAGTGTCAAATTGTGACAGTCTCAGCGGGGTGTAGTGGCACCTGCCTTTAATCCCACCACTAGGGAGGCAGAGGCAGGCAGAGTTCAAGGCCAGTATGATTCACAGAGTGAGTTCCAGAACAGCCAGACCTACAGGGTGAGACCCTGGTTTGAAAAGAAACAAAACAAAACAAACAACAATAACCCCCCCAAAAAAACTTAGTGTTGACAACTTCAATTCAATGAAGATTAATAAAACTAAGTAACACAGTAATAAATTCAACAGATCTCTATTGGCTTGACTAACTGGTCAACAGTGTACAATGTCCTTACATTATCAGCCAGCATCAATGCTCCAGCCTCAATGACAAATTCATGAGATTCTTCATCCCTCACCACAGCTGCTGTTAAGCCAGCTGCACTGGAAGCTTTGCCACTGGTATAGACAGCTCTGGGGCTGAACTCATCCACATGCCTGTTTAAGAGCAGCACAAAGATTCATTAACACATCAACACATTACATGTTCCAGAAATATCAGCTGACAGGAGCTCTACGTCCTTTGGCTTTTAAAACTGAGTTTGAGACCATACTGGGCTATACAGAAAAACCCTGTCTCAAAACAAAACAGAAAAGCAGAGTATTCTCAGTATAACAATGCTCACAGAAGTATTACTATTGCAACAGGGGAGAATGGAAACAACCAAAAGGTCCACCAATGCATTATGTATAAAACAAAATGCAACACGAGCATAAAATAGAGAAATATGCAGTCTGATCACTACAGCATGATGAATCTCAATGTATTACAACAAATGAAGAAAACTACACAGAGGGACCAAAATAGTAGGGTTACACGTACTAGTTACACAAAGTAAAATGGTGCTTATATGGGAGTGGACTAGAGAACTGTGGTTTAACAGGTATAGTGGTTCTGTTCAGAAGAACAAAAATGTTCTGAAGACAGAGAGTGGTAGTGATTACAAAAATTTGAATGTACTTAGAGTCACTGAACTAAACCTAAAAATGGCTGATACAAAACAAATTTTTATGTAAAAGTACAAGCTATCCACCTCCTGCTCATTCATATGTTCCATGAAGGACAAGAAATATATTAAACAGACTATGGAAAATTATGTAAAGTGATCATCTCGACAGAAATCCCCAAGGGAAGAAAAGCAGTCCTAGCTCAATTGTAAAGTGTTTAGAAGATTGCTCACATTTCTGCCTTGAGAGGAAGGACCTGAATCCTGCAGCCTCTCATCTTTGGACACAGAAACCATGGTAGCCAAAAGAATATTAAAAAATATGTTAAAGGGAGGGGAGGCTCAGAGAGGGGGCTCAATGGCTAAGAACACTGGGTGCTCTTGCACAGGAACAGGGCTTGATTCCCAGAAACAACACCCTGGCCCACAACTGTCTGAAACTCCAATTCTAGGGGATATGAAGCCCTCTTCTGGCCTCTGTGAGTACTGCATGCACATGTCCAGAGACTACAGACATACCAAATACCAAGACACATCTAAATAGATAGATAGATTTAAAAAAAAAAAAAAAAAAAAAAACAACACAGTTTGATGGGCACACGCCTTTAATCCTATCACTTAGGAGGCTGTGGCAAGCTGTGAGTTTGAGGCCTGCCTAGGTTATACAGTGAGACCCTATCTCAAACACCAACTGTTCCCGCAAACAACAAAAAGGAATAGAAAAAAAAACCTTGTAAATCATTATTCAAGCACTAAGCATAAAAGTGAAGACAGACATAAGCCCAATGTTCATTGATTAATAAACAGACAGTACCCCTCTCAGTGTAGCTAGTGGTTCCCAGTGATTTTATTATGATAACCTGATCTGATCAATAGATAATGAATTCCTTAATGTACTCATACTATTGGGAAGTAGTGAAAAATGGATGGGGAAAAGGGTACATTTATAAGAAATGGGTCACTGCTGGAGTATCTGGAAAGGTCTTTGTCTATGGCCACTCCCTGTTTTCCTGTCTTCATCCACTTCCTGGGTGCTATGAGGTGAGCAGTTCTGCTCCTTCTCCCTCACTCTGACTTTGTTTCCTGACCACCCCAGGAACAATGGAACCAAGTGATTGTGGACTAAAACTCTGAGATAAAAGTAAATCCTTTCTCCTTTAAGTTGCTTACCTTAAGTATCAGTCACAACGATGGAAGCTGGCTAACACCATGTGGTAGTCATGTATTATTTAGTCAGAGAAGGAAACAAAATACTGATGCAAATTCCAACATGACTTCATGCTAAGTGCAAGTTTATCTCTAAAGACCACATATGAGCCAATAAAAAAAAAAAAAAAAAACACAGACTGGGACAATGTAGTACACTATAACTTTCTATAGGGAAAAGAAGTAACTACTAACAAGCACAAGGTTTCCCTCTAATTAACAGTAACATTTTAAACTTAGTTGAACTTTGTAAACTATTGCTATACTAGAAGCACCAATCTTCAAAATTCAAAGAAATTAATTTCATGATGCATAAATTACATTTCAATAAAGACGCCAGAAAACACTATATAAAAGATCTAAGGGTCAGCAAGATGACTAAATAGGTAAAGGTGCTTACTGACCAACCTAATGACCTGAGTTCAATCCCCAGGAAGGATTAAAGTTCTATCACTTTAGGTAGGAGAGAAGTTAGTACTGCATGTTGTCTTCTGAGCTCTGTGTGTACCTCACACACAAATAAATGTAGCAAACAAAGGTCTAAGAAAACCATACATATAAAATACAATGCTGTCATAATAGGCAACAATGAATAGAAAAATAGAATTCTTTAAACATAACTATCACTTTCAAATCTAAAATTCAGCTTAGGAATGAGGATCTTGCTTAAGGGGTAGCATATACAAGGCCCTGGACTAAATCCCAGCATATCAAAGACAAAACAAAATTCAACCTGTGATACACTTAAAATAATCATAAAACGACTACAAATGTTCTAGGCTGGGCACAGTGACATATGCTATATACAGACCTTGTCTCAAAAACAAAAACAGGAACGACACTGACAGTAATTTTGGTAGCATGGCTACACACACTCACTGCTTTTTCTACTACTTCAGGTAGACACTTACTTGAGGAATTGGCTTTTAGCTGTACTTGGATCACCAACAATACAAACATTTATGTCCCCACGAAGAGAAGTCCCTTCCCCTGTTGTCTTAGGAACACCACCAAACAACATCAGTAAGACACCACGTTTTACTTCATCATTGCCTGAAAAGAAAAGTTCCAGAGGAAAAAATCATTTTTCAGAAGAATGGTAAAAAGGCTCAGCAGGTCCTTGCTATAAGTCAGAAGACCAGAATCTGACACTGGGAACCCATCCATGTAAAGGCAGAAGGAAAAAACCAACTCTACGATGTTGTCCTCTGATTTTCAAATGTACCTTTTCCCTTGGTATGATATATAAACATGGAAACTTAAAAAAAAAAAAGCTGGACGATGGAGGTGCACACCTTTAATCCCAGCACTTGGGAGGCAGAGATAGGCAGATCTCCGTGATTTTGAGGCCAGTCTAGTATATAAACCAAGTTACAGAACAGCTAGGGCTTTACACAAACCCTGTCTTGAAAACCAAACCAAACCAACCAACCAAATCACAACAACAAAAGAAAATTAATGGCTTGAGAGGCTCAGTTGGTAAAGTGCTTGCCAGGCAAGCCTGAGGACCTGAGTTCAAGTCCTTGAAACCATATGAAAAGTCAGGTATAGGGCTGGAGAGATGGCTCAGAGGTTAAGAGCATTGCCTGCTCTTCCAAAGGTCCTGAGTTCAATTCCTAGCAACCACATGATGGCTCACAACCATCTGTAATGAGGTCTGGTGCCCTCTTCTGGCCTTCAGGCATACATGCAGACTGAATATTGTATACATAATAAATAAATATTTAAAAAAAAAAAAAGAAAGAAAAGTCAAGTATAGTGGCTCACACTTGTAAGCCCAGTGCTGAGGAAAAGAACAGATTATTGAGGCTTGCTGACCAGCCAGCCTTGATTACTCGGAGAGCTGCAGAATAATGAAGACTGTCTCAAAAGCAAAACCAAAACAAACCACAGGTGAACAGCTACTGAGGACATCATGAGGTTGACGTCTGGTACATGTATGCATACACATACAAAAACAGAAAATTAAAAATCCATTCTATAACAAAACTGACTTATGACTTATGAAACAAAATGTATTGAGGACATGAGTTTTAAATGGTCCACAAAGATTTTGACATTCCTTATTTTAAAAGGGAACCTAACTGGGTGTGGTGACATCTTTAATCCCAGCATGTGAGAGACAGAGATCAGGGAATCCCTCAAATTCAAGGACAGCCTATATATAACAGTAAAAACTAAGAAGGAACCTGTTGGCTGTGGTGGATTAAACCTTTAATTCCAGCCTCTGAGTACAAGGCTAGCATGGGCTACATAGTTCCAGGACAACAAAGACTATGTAATGAGAACTTGTCTCAAATAAAGGAGATGGAATTTAATTTTCTACTTTCGAAGTAGGCATGAATAGACACTCTTTAAAAAATAAAAAAGTTTATAGAGTCTAGGGCTATACTCAAACTCACATGCATCCTCCTGGGTTAACTTCTTTCTTGAAGGCAAGGAGGGACTACAGATACCTACTATGACTTGAATTTTAACGAATAACTATATGGAATTAAAGGGGTACAACTGACAGATCATTAGACAGACTCCTGGGAGTGTACTCCAATGAGAAACCTGATTTACAAAGCTTCGGGAACACCTGTCTTTTAGATAGACACTATCAATTCTGTAGAAATCTTGTGAAGTCATGGCTCTTCTCCCTTCCATAACGGGATTCATCCCGAAACATCCCAGCAGTGTATAAATCATTCGTTGAGATAATTTCTTCCTGTATAGGCAACTGAATGACGTCTTCCACATCATGGGGCCCTGGTGTGAAAGCATTCACTCAGCCAACTTTTGTTCTCATAGTCAAATCTACATAAAGCTGGACCCTCACAATTATCCTTATTGACAACAAAGGAGTCCTGAGCAAGAGAGACAGTATGTCTGCTCTTACTGATAAACAGGTCTGGGTGGCCCTGAATTCTCTTACAGTCAACTGAAGAGAGTATAACCTACTGGCCTTTGCTCTACCCTAACAAGCTATTAATATTCTGTACTTTACTTTTGACTTGACACAGGTCTTAGTCTAGGAAATTAATTGTTTGTACCTTTATCCCTAAAATATACAGGAAAAAAGCTTGGGTCGCTAAACCAGTCCCAGAGAAAGAAATTCCTTCTCACCAGGGTGCCAGGGGGATACAGCATCCTGATGCTTATCCCAGGGGAAGGAGGGCCAAGCTCCATCCTAATCCTCCCAGTGTCTGCTGGGGAACTTCACAGTCACGCTCCTGAGACATAAGGTGCCTACCTTGTCAGTCTTTTATCCATCCTGTTAGCCCTAAGAAATGCATGCTTGGTACCATTGTTATTTAGGAGAAAATTGTTAACTATGTCTGTGTGGGCATACAAACTGGAAACCTTGTGGGATGGGTAGAACAGCAAGGACTATCAAGGAAAACATCCAAGAGAAACAGTGAAAGGGGAACATCAAGACAGCATTAGAGAGAGCATAGAAAGAATAAATGGAACATGATAAAAAGACTTACGTGAACTACTTATTATTCATTTACCCTCAGACCTTATTAGTCAGGTTTTTGCCTGCAATAGCCATCTTTCTGAATCCTGAGAGGTTTAGTGGGGCTTAATCCCAACAGAAAACTTGATAGTGAGCTGAGGTGAAGACCTGCCCACTGGGTATCACACATAGTAAGGAATCCAAGCTCCCTGCTATCCATCAGCACACTAAGGTAAGTTATCTGAGCTCCTGCATGAGCTATTGCTCAAGCCCCAGTCTAGCTTTTGGGCACCCATAGCTTCTGATCTACTTTAAGTGTATTGGTGCTTTGTCTGCATATATGCCTATATACCACATGCAGGCTTGGTGCCCTCAGAAGCCAGAAGGCACTGGATCTCCTAGAACTAAAGTTACAGACAGTTGTGAGCCTCTATATGGGTGCTGTGAATGAAACTCAGGTTCTCCATAATCATCTAGTGATCTTCAGTCCCAATATGAAGATCTCTCCACCAGTACCACCCATAGAAAGTTTCCTACTGATTGCAAGTTTCTATTACAAATAGTTCTTACCATGGATAGTAGGGAAGAGGCTGGTACAAAGGTTGTGGTACAGGTTTTTGTCCTGACTCATTTCAAACACCTTTTCCCATTCCTTCACTGTCATTTGGTTTTTAATGCTCTCAGCTGTCTGTTCCTCGTCTCTGAGTTCTTTCCCTCCAAACTGAGAAGTAGAAGAAAAACAAAACAAAAAAACATTATGAAGAGCCAAAACAATGTAAAGAAAAAGAAATTTCACTTTCATTATAATAAAATTGCTCGGGACATCAAAGTTGTGGTTTGACTATAGTCCCTAAACTAGCAAGACTTCAGTTAATAAAGGGATTTAAGGGCTTGTCATTTACCCAGTGAGGAAAACAAAGGCTACTATTGTTTTATGTTACTCTGAGCTATAATAGCAAGCTCATCACTGACATGAAAATGAGCCTCAGCAAAAAGCTATTATCAAGCTCTGCTATCTTAGTAAATCTCACCACTAGGGTTAGGGATATAGTCGAATTTGTTTCTAGCAGGCACAAAACCCTGTGCTTAATTTCTAGCATAGTAAACAAACAAATAAGTAAAAATAAAACTCACCCTTGGGTTGGTTGGTGCAACATAACAGGCAAGGAAGACCAGCCTGTATGACAGATCTCTGACACCAAGGGCCCGGAGTCCTCGAATGCCTTCTGTCTCATATCCATCAACTCCACTGACTCGAGAGTTAGTCTCTGCACGTGCTCCTATAAGAGTAAGGGATAAGGTATTTCACAGTTCAAATACTAAAGGTGCTAATAAGAACTAATATATTGAATAAGCCAAAGTTGAAGCAGCACCTTTCATAGAAAAATCAATTATCTCTTCATACTTCCATGCTTACCCTGATTGGTAGCCAGAAATGTCACATGGAAGATTCAAGTAACCGGATAGGCTGAGGAGCAGACCAGGATTGGTTAAATCTGAACAAATTACTGACCTGGTATACTAAGCTTGGAGACATCAGGTACAACTATTAGTGTCCCTGTGAAGTCACACTTGTCACCAGCTTGGGCTGACTCCACAGCTTCAGCTCTCAGGATGACCTCTAAACTTCGGGGGATACTTCCTCGGGGAAGTTCCGCTTGAGTCTCTTGAATACGAACCTATATCAAAACCAGCAAAAGTAAGAGATGCCTTTATACACTGTGCGACTGAAATCAACTACGATTACCCACATATCCCAGCCTCTGTGTACACTTTTCTCTTTGTGTGTGTGTAAGGGAGGCTAGAGTCCTAGCTCAGGTGCCACTCGCCGGCCTGGAATTTGCCACTTTAGCTACAATGGTTGACCAATTAGCTTTAGAGATCTGGTTGTTTCTGCCTCCTCTGAACAGAGCTACCACGATTGGCTTTTTTTTGTTTTGTTTTGTTTCTCGAGACACGGTTTATCTGTGTAACAACCCTGGCTGTCCTGGAACTCACTCTGTAGATCAGACTAGCCTCAAACTCAGAGATCTCCCTGCTTTTGCCTCCCAAAGTGCTGGGTTTAAAGGTGTGCGCCACCACTGCCTGACTCACATTTGGCCTTTTATGTGGGCACTGGGATCAAATACATGTCTCTCCCAGTTAATGTGACAAACAAGTTACCAACTAAACTATCTCCATAGGTCCTGCCCTGGAGATGTTTGACATATACCAATATTCATTCAACAAGTTGTACCAGAAGCTGAAGAGATGTCTCAGTGGTTAGGAGTACTGGTTGCTCTTCCAGGACTTGGATTTAATTCCTAGCACCCATATGAAGGGTCATAAGCACCAGCAATTCCAGTCCCAGAGGCTCTAATGTCCTCTTCTGGTTTCTGTAGACACTACATGAATATGGTACATAGACATGCATGCAAGCAAAACACCCACATGCATAAAAATAAACGAATGAATAAATAATAGTTTTGTGCCCTAAAACTACTTTTAGTCAAATAGTTCAACTGGCTAAGCAATTACATCTACTAGTGCTGGAGAGATGGTTCAGCACTGTCTGCTTTCCACACAAAAATCTTGCACCCTAAAACTCCTTTTAGGCAAATAGCTCCACTGGTTAAGAGATTAATCTATCAGGACTGGACAGGTGGCTCAGTAGTTAAGAACTACTTTGCAGAGGATCAGATTTTGATTCCTAGCACCCACATGTAGGTTTACAAATATCATCTACTTCCTGGTTATTTTAACACAAGCAAGAGCTATCTGGGAAGAGAGTTCCTCAATTAGAAAAATGCCTCTATCATTCAGGCCTGGTAGGCAAGCCTGTGGGGCATTTTCTGGATTAATGATTGATGTTGGAATGCACAGACCACAGCGAATTGGGTTACTCCTTGGCAGGTGGTCTTGGGTTGTAGAACCATGATGACCAACAGTAAGCAACATTCCTCTATGGCAGTGGTTCTCAACCTTATTAATGCTTTGAGCCTTTAATGTAGTTCCTCATGTTGCAGTGACTGCCAACCATAAAACTATCTTTGTTGCTACTTTATAACTATATTTCTGCTACTGTTACAAATTATAATTCAAATATTTATGATTTCTGACAGTCTTAAGTGATTCCTGTGAAAAGTATGATTTGACCCTCACCAAAGGGGTCATGCCCAACAGGTTGAGAACCATTGCTCTATGCCCTCTGCTTCAGTTCCTGACTGTAGGTTCCTGCCCTGACTTTCTTCTATGATGCAATAGAACTATAAGCTAAATAGTTCTTTCCAAGTTGCTTTTGGTCATGATATTTTATCACAGCAGTTGAGTCTCACTAGGACAAACTGTAACTCCTGTAACACAGAACCTGACACTCTCTTCTGGCCGCTGTGGGCATTATAGGCATGTGGTATATACACACCAACAAACAAAAACCACATAGATAAGATAAAAAGAATTCTTTAAAAACTTCACTTTTGAGTCACGAGGTGGTGGTGCAAACCTTTAATTCCAGCACTCAAGAGGCAGAGGCAGGCAGATTTCTATGAGTCCAAGGCCAGCCTGGTCTACAACAACTAGTTCCAGAACAGGCTCCAAAGCTACAAAGAAACCCTGTCGCGAAAAAATAAAAACAAAAAAAAAACCAACAAAATAAAATACCCCACTCCACGCTACCCCCTACCAGAAAACTTCACTTTTACCAAGGTGGTGCACACCTTTAATCCCAGCACCCAAGAGGCAGAGGAAGGGAAGCTCTGTGAGTTTGAGGCCAGCCTGGTCTATAGAGCAAGTTTCAGGACAGGTAGGACTATTACACAGAGAAATCTTATCTTGGAACCACCCTCTACAACCCTCCAAAAACTTCACTTTTGATGGGTTGATGCAGGCCTGTAATCCCAGCATTTGGCAGTTGGAAGCAGTAAGATCAGGTCATCCTTGGCCACACTGTGAGTTCAAGACCTGTCTGGGCTACATGAGAATCTGCCCCAACAAAACAAAATCAAAACCCAAAAAAACTTTACGTTTTACTCTAAACTCCCTGTTTTCAAAATGACTAAATATTTCATCTATGTCACACCCTCCTTAAACTTCTCAAAGAAGTTTTTTGAAAAGGCAGAGGCAGGTCAATGAGGCCGTTCTGGTCTACAAAGTGAGTTCCAGGACAGCCAGGACTACACACTGAAACTGTTCAAAGCCCCCTCCAAAACACAACAAAACTCCACACCTAACTACTTCAATATTGACCTCTAAGGGGGGGAGCACAACTATATTTGTCAATGAATGTTTCCTCCTGGAAAGCAAAGAAACAGCTGTAGGTACCTTCAGGAACATGGGAAATTTTTTTGTTGTTTATCAGTCTTTCATAGCCCAGAATGGCATACTGAAAGATGACCTTGATCTTCTGACCTTCTGCCTTCAGCTCCCAAGTGCTGGGACTAGAGGCTTGTGAGCCTGCTAAGTCAGCATTCTTATCTACTGAGGCGCATTCCCGGCCTAAGGAACAAATACATTCTCCTTTGTTCTTGCTACTCTAACACTGGAGACAACTGTTACAGGATAACCTGCAATGGACCATGAGTCAGGGAAGAAAACCTGTAATTTTTTTTTCTATTATGTAACTTTGGCGGTACTGAAGTTGCTATGGAGACCACACAGGCCACAGAGATCCACCTACCACTGACTCCAAGTGTTGGGATTAAATATGTGTGCAACCAAGACTGACTCTTGTAATTTTGAATCTTGCTTTGAAAGGTCCTCTTGGGAGAAACACTTACTGCACATTAAAAACATACTGTTTTGTATGTTCTTCCCTAGAACCCCCACAGGTCTGTGACTATTTCTCCATCCCTAGTTCTTCTGAAAGAGTTGTAGTCTCCCTCACAGAAAGGAGAGCAGCTTCAGGAATAAAACTTGCTGATGATGCAACAAAGAAACTATGTAAAGGGAGAAAAAACACTAACACTTACATAAATTCCTTAAAAACTGTCATCTACAAGTTATCACAAGGACCAAAAAAAAGGTATTAGCAGTGAATCTAATCTAATAATCTATTTGTCTAATAAATACATACATGAATCTGATCTAAACATAAGTAAATACCTTTTGAAAATCAACAAATCTTGATTTATTAGTGTCTAGCAAGAACCTCTTCCTGTTGGCACACACTGGATTTCGGCAGATATTTGGCTGTGTGTATTTGAACTGTTGCTCGACATCCTTGATCACTGTTTGACAGTCCAGGCACAGGAAAGTTCCACTCACGAGCTCAGGATGCACTGGGTGAGTGCGTACCACTTGCCCACTGATGCGGGTAAGCACCCCAATCCTGGATGAAGTGAGCTCACGAATCCTGTTTGAAGACAAGTGTTATATTAATAAATATCCTTACCATCTTTCTTTTTTTTTCCCTCCGAGACACAGTTTCTCTGTGTAGCCTTGGCTGTCCTAGAACTCACTCTGTAAACCAAGCTGGATTCAAACTCAAAGAGATCCATCTGCCTCTGCCTCCCAAGTGCTGGGATTAAATGCATGTGCCATCACTGCCCAGCCTTTCCATCTCTCTTTTTCCTTCAGTTCTGGGGATTGAACCTAGGACCTCGTACACTGAGCTACATGCAACCCTAGCCCACTTTCCATTTCCTTAGTGTAGAAAATCTAAGAAAATTTTCTTTTTAAGTTTTTTTTGTCTTAAATGATTTTTAATTATGCATGAGTGTATGTCTCTGTGTGGGTAAGTACATGTGAGGGTAAGCACTTTCAAAGGTCAGAGACACTGAATCCTCCTAGAGTTACAGGCAGTTGTGAGCTCCTGATACTGGTGTTAGAATGCAAACTCATGTCCTCTGCAAAAGCAGTTCACACTCTTACCTGCTGAGCCATCTCTCCAGTCCATTTCTGTTTTTATTAGGAGTGATTAATGATAAACATGCTTTAAAAGAATGGAGACAAATTATAATATAGAATCTCCTAAAAGAATAATTTGGTCAACACGCCCATTGCCAATTTATGTAACATAAATTCCTTAAAAAAATAAAAATGAGGGGCTGGAGAGATGGCTCAGAGGTTAAGAGCATTGCCTGCTCTTCCAAAGGTCCTGAGTTCAATTCCCAGCAACCACAAGGTAGCTCACAACCATCTGTAATGAGGTCTGGTGCCCTCTTCTGGCCTGCAGGCATACACACTGACAGAATATTGTATACATAATAAATAAATAAATATTTAAAAAAAAAAAAAATGAGCCAGGTAGTGGTGGCATACACCTTTAGTACCATCATTCATTCAGGAGGCAGAGGCAGGGATATATTTGATAAACTGTCCCAAAAACCTAAATAAATAAACATGAATATGAAAGAAAAGACTGAAGAAATAAAAAAGCTGGATGCCTTGACACGCATCTGAAACCACAGCATGTTGTTGAAGGGGTAAACCAGATCTTAGGTGCTTGATGCCAGTCAGTCTAGTCGGAGCGCCATCTCAAGCTTAGTGAAAAATACTTAGTTTCAGGACCGCAGAACTCAGT
Organism: Myodes glareolus; assembly: GCF_982192425.1. Lineage (NCBI taxonomy): Eukaryota > Metazoa > Chordata > Mammalia > Rodentia > Cricetidae > Myodes > Myodes glareolus. Next base: position 95,834,900 of record NC_142030.1, on the reverse strand, counting down.
GTACTTGCTGCTCCTCTAGAAGATCTCAGTTCAGTTCCTAGCACCCATATCAGGCAGTTCACAACTACACATCACTCCAGGGTATCAAGTACCTCTGGGCACTGCACATACTTGGGACCCAAGAATACACACAAACACACACAATACCCACATGAATAAAACTTTTAAATTATTTCTAACGGTTAAGAATGTCATGTATTTATGCTGGGGGGAGGGAGGCTTAGCTGAGCATGGTGATGCGCGCTTTTTTCATTATTATTTATTTTTATTATGTGTATTGGTATTTTGCCTGCATGTATGTCAGTTTATGTAAAAATACTAGATGCCCCAAAACTAAAGTTACAGACAGCTTTAAGATGACATGTGAGCTCTGAGAACTAAACCTGATCTTGTGGAAGAGCAGCCAGTGCTCTTAACCGTTATGAGGGCAGAAATAGTCAATCTCTGTAAAAATTGATCACTTTGATTTCAAAGCCGCTGTTCTACATACTGAGACTCTATATTCATTAAAGTTCTAAAATTCATTAATTTCTTTACTTTTTTTCGTTTTTGAGACAGGATTTTACTATGTATCTCTGGATGATTTGGAACTCACTTTGTAGACCAGCTTGTCTTGAACACAAAAGAGATCACATGTCTCTGCTTCCTGAGTGCTGGGATTAGGCACTCATTGGCCTATCATTGGCCAATGTCAATCAGTGTCAATCATTGGCCTTAATCACAAATTTCTGCAACTATTCTTAATTCTCACACCCTCCCCCAGGCACAACCTGTCTGACAATACTGAGTATCTGCCTCACTTTACACTGCCCATCCTATCTCCATGGGAAAACAAATTTCTCCAAACTAAATTTTCTGGGTAAAAGGTTTAAAAACTTCAATATGTCCATCTGAGCTGGGTGTGGCAGCACATGCAAAGAAGAGACTGGACGCTTGGGTGTTTGAAGCCAGTGTGAGCTACATAGCAAGGCCTTACCTTTAAATGACAGACACAAACAAGAGATACTTCACAGCATCAGTATTTAAGTACTTATTACAATCCTGTTACTATCAGGTAAAAAGATTTTTACAGCAATAAAATTGTCTTTTATGACTAAAGTAGAAAACTCGAGGCAAAAGACATGATAGAAGAGAAGACTGAGACTCAGCAAAGAAAAAGTGGTCTCTATATTATATAGCCAGCTATTACCATCACTGGGCCCATGAGATTCACCCCCAAAAGATTCCTTCCTCACTTGTGTCTGGTAGGCAGGTCTTGAAATGCAACATAAAAATCCTTGGCAAAAGGGATCTCCTTTCGATCTTTGACAAAGGTCTTCAAGGCTCGACACAGGTAAGGGTAGACTCTGAAAAACAAACAGGACCAGTGAGTTTACTCTTACCAAGACTGCCTTCTTTTTCATGTTTGTCAACTTTTAGAGTACAGCATCCCACCTGGTCACAAACAAGCTTTAGAACTTAACTGCAAGACAGATGCTTGCTTTTATAGTAAACTCCGCTGCTTACTCCTCCAGCCATTCTTTTTTCCCTTCATGTATATGGGTATGTGAACCCATGAAAACATGGGAAGCCAGAAAACAACACTAGCTGACTTCCTGACTCACATTTTGTACGCACGGTCTCTCACTTGCTAGCCAGCAAGCCCCCAGGACTGTCCTCTCTGTTCCCTAGCCTTGGAGTTATTGTTATTATTGACTACTCTGGTTTATGTGGATAATGGGAAATAAACTCTGATTCTAATGCTTGTACAGCAAGCACTTGCAACCATGGAGCTATCTTCAACTGTTCTTGACTAGCTATAACTAAAAAGTTTCAGAGTACCCCAGCTTCCAATCCACCATGAAAACAGGACCATGTCTCCTCTTTTATAACTATTGACAAAAATCCGTATTTATACAAAGATTTATTTAGAACAAATGTAGATCATTATTTGTGAACAAAGCTGGGTTTTTGGTTTTGAAGACAGGGTTTCTTTATAACAGCTCTTGTTGTCCTGGAATTCTCTTTGTAGACCAGGCTGATCTCAGACTCAGAAATGCGCCTATCCCTGCCTTCTGAGTGCTGGGATTAAAGGTGTGTACAACCACCACCTGGCAACAAAGCTGTTTTTCTCATACATGGTTGAAAATAAAATGAGCTGAAGTTATTTCTACCCCTAAAATACTCAAACTATGCTGAAATGTGGAGGTGCACACCTGTAATCCCAGTACATGGGAGGCAGAGACGGAGATATGAGTTTGGTATACAAAACAAGTTCAAGACCAACCAAGGTATATATTGAAGTCCTGTCTTAAAAACAAACAAACAAAACAAAATGCCACACCTAAGCTACTAACATGTATCCAAGGAATTTTATATGGAAAATTATACACTAGGCCAAAAAGGGAAGGATGCTGTATCTGTATTATTATCTCCAAAACTATAGACACATAAGAAGACATCAAAAGATTGCCTGGCAGTGGTGGCACACACCTTTAAACCCAGCACTCTGGGAGGCAGAGGCAGGTGGCCAGACTGGTCTACAGAGTTTCAGGACAGCCAGGCTATAGAGAAAAACTGTCATGAAAACCAAAACCAAACAAACAAAAAATGTAGTGAGATCCTTATAAACTCTATACTTGCAGACATTTGAGGCTTTGGATGCTTGCTTCAACAAACCAGCAAAGAATGGCTACCAATGCAATAGTTAAGAACATAAAAGTAATTTTATTTTTCTCTTTACTTTTCTTTACTTTTTTTTTTTTAAAAAAAAATATTAGCTACACATGGGTTGGCAAGATGGAAAAGTGGGTAAGGGTGCTGTCACCAAGGCTGAGAACTTGTGTTCAATCCCTAGGACCTACAAGGAGGAAGGACAGAACTGATTCCTGTAAACTGAAATGAATTGCACACATGCACAAGGGCACACATCCCTTTTAAATAAAATTTTAAAAGAGACAATATAGGGGCTGGAGAGATGGCTCAGTGGTTAAGAGCACTGACTGCTCTTCCAGAGGACCCGGGTTCAATTCCCAGCACCCACATGGCAGCTTATAACTGTCTGAAGATCCAGTTCCAGGGGATCTGACACTTCACACCAATGCACATAAAATAAAAGTTAAATAAACCATTAAAAAAGAGAGACAATACATTATTTCCATAATCAGAAAAATTAAATTTTTAACAAAACCACTAATATTATTGCTATAAAGAGCCCTTTAAGTAGCCATAAGTGGTATGTGCTTGAGATTCCAGCTGTTTAGGAAGCTGAGGCAAGATCTTCAGCCAAGAATTCAAGGTCAACCTGAGAAGCACCCATGGTGAGACCCTATCTGAAAAAGTAATATCCTTGGTCCAAAACCAGGACTTACTACAGTTACTCTAAGTACCTATTCCATGAGTGAAACAGGATAGTTAAGATCAAATAAAATGAGAAAGCACTCACCTTTAATACTAGCATTTGGGAGGCAAAGGCAGGCAGATCTCTGTGAGTTTGAAGTCAACCTGGTCTACAGAGCAAGTTCAAGAATAGACAGGGCTATGTAGGGAAATCCTGTCTCAACAAATAAAACAAACAAACAAACAAAACAAAGAAAGAGAGAGGGAGGGAGAGAGGCCGCCCAATAGAACTAAGTAACTAAATGTGCTGCGGGAGTACCTTCAGCTGCTTCAGACTGCTTCAGCCAATAGTCGCTGAAGCACGAGCCCACAGTGCTGCGGGAGCGCTGTCAGCCAATAGCCGCTGAAATACCAGCCCACTGGGGTGTGGTATATTTCTCTTTAAAAGAAGAGCGGCAAGCTCGGCTTGGCGGTGCTTGGTTCCGGCTCCTGCTCCCTGCTCCAGCACTAGGCTCCCTTCCTGACGGTTTATCGTGTATGTAAGTTTTACCCCCCAAAATAAATAACCCCTTAAAACATAACTGGTGTGGGATTGATTCACCATTATAAATGTATGACACAAAGCAAACATTTTCTTCTTGGGAAAACTATATAGAATTTTTAACATCTGACATAAGGAAACCCAAGCTCTACAAAAGTCTATGTTAATGGGACCACTTGTACCAAAGGGTCTCTCCTTAGAAGGAAGTAATTGTGACAAAAGCCCTTCTTTCTTACAGGGAACACACCCAGGTCAAGAAGCTGGTTTTTCAGGCTTCATGTCTATTCAAAGGAAAAATGAACATGCTCTTACCTATAGAACTCTTCCTGAATGGTGGTAGAAAGTTGTTGGTTAAATTGTTCCAGGTCTGCAAAACTCACAACTAGTGTGTTTCTCTCAGGACGAATCAGCTCCTCTGCAAACTGCAAGTATTTAATTTCTCCATCACTACCCTGGAACCTGAAGATACAAAATCACATTAAAAAGAGGAACTAATTAGAAAAAAAAAAAAAGAATCTGCACACTAGGTAACTTGGTATATTGGTTAATGGGCATCAGCTTTAGGTTCAGAGACATCCATCCACACCCAGTATTTCCATGACTTGGGACAAATTACTTACTTTTCTAAACTTACTTTCCCCCCCCTCAAGACAAGGTTTCTCTGCATAGCCCTGGCTATCCTGAAACTTGCTCTGTAGGCGAGGCTGGCTCAGAGATTCACCTGACCGCTTGGATAATTTAACATTTTCAAAATAACAGATTTTTAATTAATGTGTAATTAAGATCCAACAGTTAAGAAATGGAGCTAAAGATTCAAAGATTAAATTTCCATTAGTCAATATTTAAGAAGCAGAATAGAGGCTGGGAATATAGTTCAGTGCTAGAGTGCTTGCCTAACATACATGAAGCCATAGATCTAATCCCCAACACCACAAAAAAATTTAAAGCAAGCCAAACAAACACCACCACACAGAGAAATGAGGTATCCACTGCTAAAGACCCCCCAAAAATGTAAACACATGAAGTAAAGCTGGTGACTTCCCAACCAAAAGTAAAACAATATCATACAAATATATTTTCTGCTCTTTTCATATACTATGTAGATCAGGTTTTGTTTTGGGCAAAATTATTCCTCTTCTAACTACATCAGGCTCAAATTCTTCTAAAATGCTTATTTTAGACAGACCCAAGTATAAAGCATTATATCTGATACCTAAAGGCACAGGGAAGGCAATGTTTTTCCTGCCCTAGAGTTGGCATTCTTAGGAGACAAAAGACAAATAATATTTCTATTGATGAGAAGTGCCAGAAATATAAGCCAACTATGCCTACAGGAATATCTATAATAAAGATTCATATGTAAAAGTAACATTGGAATTATTCCTTGAAAGTCATTAAAAGTTACATTCATGAAAAAAAATGGATGGGCTTGGTGGTGCAGGTCTGTAACACTAATTACTGGAGGGGCTAAAGGTGGAAAATTGGAAGTTACCCACCCATCTGGGTAACATAGAGGGACCTTTTTTCAAAATAAGAGAGTCAAAAAAGGCCTGGGAAGTTGTGTACAGTGGTGCACTCCTTTAATCCTATCACAAAGCATGATTTCTGTTAATTCCAGACAGACAAGGCAACACAGTAAGTCCCTACCAAATAAACATACAAAAGAGGGTGGATGCTAGAGATACAGCTCAGTAGTAGAATGTTTGTCTAGTATGTATCAGACCTTGGGTTCCTTCCCCAACACATTAAGAAAACAAGCAAGCAAACAAAAATAAAATAGGTGATAGAACCACACCTATAGTGACTGATGGTGGTTTTGGAGAATGAAACTGCAATAAAAAATTTAGTAGTAGCACACCTTTAGTGCCAGCATTCAGGAGGCAGAGGCAGGTGGATTTCTGAGTTCGAGGCCAGCCTGGTCTACAGAATGAGTTTTAGGATAACCAGGGCTACACAGAGAAACCCTGCCTTGAAAAACAAAACAAAAATTAAGGAGAAAAAGAAAAATGTAGACTTTATTCCATAAACAAAACTAAAGCTGTTTCTGTGAACCAAAGTGTTGTTTATGCTGAGCTTTAACACTGACCTACCAAGTAAAGGTGAAGGTTTTGTTTTTCCGAGAAAATGGGTCTCTCTGTGTAGCCCTGGCTGGCCTTACACTCTGAGATCCGCCTGTCTCTGCTCATTAAAAGGTGTGCCCTACACTTTTATTATCTGCTGAAAGGAACCTTTCTAACACCTTAGTGAGGCGGTAGGGTGGCTAGAGAGCCGAGAATGCCAGAGTTGACAGGGGAAAGCATCTGGAAAAGAGCAGGCCTACTGCGCTCACAAGGGAAGAAGTACCTACGGCTTATTGTCTGAAAAGTTTATAGAAGTGGTTCTCAACCTTCCTAATGCTGTGACCGTTTAATAGAGTTCCTCATGTTGTGGTAACCCCCAACCATAAAATTCCATTGCTACTTCATAACTGCAATTTTGCTACAGGTACTAATCCCAATCTGATATGCTAGTCCCAAGGTGTTGAGACCCATGGGGTGAGAACCACCAGTTTACACTTTCACCAAGAGTCTTGAGTTGGATTGTACGGACTGCCAAGAGCATTACCAAAAGTAGGAAAGTGGAATTTAAATCAGTTTTAAGTACAGCAGAATTTCAGAAGAGAGCAGTATTATTCAAGTAGCCAAAAGGAAGACAAACGGCTAAACAATATATGATAGGTACATACATGCCATGTAATTTTACTCTGCCTTAAAAAGAAAACTGACTACAGTAAGCTGCACGTCTAGCAAAATTAGCCACACACACTACTTATACGAGGCACCTAGAGTCATCCATTTCAGGGATATGGCAATTATCAGTAGGTTAGGAAAGGGACGCATAAAACTGGTTATTTAATAGGTAGAGTGTCTGTGTGGAAAGATGAAAGTTTCCAACAGATATGATACAGACGGTTGTATAATGCAATACAAGATGCGACTTTTTGTGCACACCCCCAAAAAGTCAAAACAGTGAGTTTTTTGTTACATACTGGCATAATCCCGAAATGAAAAAAAAAATTCTGTAAACTCAAGCTCGCAGCACGGCAAGCTCTACAACTCTCAGCAGCCGGCTGTGGCTCAACCTTACTTAAGAAGTAACGGGCTCCGCTCCAACCCTGCCTCCCTGGGCTGTAATGCGAGCACTGAAATAAAAAAGCAGGGCTGGGTTCGGCTCCCAGCATCGCATCAACCGGGCATGGCGATGCGCGTCTGTCACTGCAGCACTCGCGACGTGGAGGCAGGAAGATCGCCAGTTCAAAACCATCTCTGACTACACGAGTTCGAGGAGACCGTCTCAGAAAAGCAAAGAGAAAAAAGCAAAGCGTGGCGCAGGAAGGCGCTGAGGGAGGGGGAGGGCTCGGCGCGGCTTTGGATTCCGGTCTGGTCCGGTTCCATCCCTCCCCGACCCTGAACACACGCGGCCCCAGGCTCCGCCGGCCCGCTAGCGCCCGGAAGCCACTTACTCTTCTAGGAAGTCTAGGAACAGCTTCTGGCATTTCTCGGCTACCTCGTCGCGCACCTCCGGGTGCTGGCTTCCGGCGCCAGGCTCGGCGGCCGCCGCGAGATCCATGGCAGCGCTGAGAGTACGAACCGCTGAGGAAAGACCACGACAGGAGACAGGCCGCAGCAGAGGAAGACCCACACAGCCGCAGCTTCCACGCGTTGCTCCTTCCGCGCGGCCGCTTCGCGCGCGCCTCCGCCAGGCCCCGCCCTCTCACCCCAGCCAATCATGGAGCAGGAGCTGGGGTACTTCGCGCCAAACCTGTCCAATCAATGGCGGTTCCGTCCAGAGCCCCTCCCACCACACGCGAATTTCGCGCCAAATGTGAAAGCTTTTTGCACATGCGCCATGTAGTCTCGCCCACCCTCTGGTTGTTTTGACCTCTGGAGGTGGGAAGTTTGCGTCTACGTCATGATGGATTTTTCACCTTCATTTTCTTTTCGTTACTTTCCTTCCTTTCTTTCTCTCCCTCCGTCCCTCTTTTTCCCAGAGCAAATGTAGATTTATTAAGTGATGGGAAAAAAACTTCAAAGAGTGGAAGGGACTCCAAAGAAGGAATACACGTTTTTCATGTCTTTGTGGTTTTTGTATAGTTTCCTAGTGTTGGGAGGTAAGAATAAGGCACTGTGAAAGGGGAAAAGTCACTCAGCTAAGCCTCTCTGAACTGTCTAGCTGCAGGAAATAAGCTGTAAACAAACCGCAGGAGAGAGCGCTCTAAAAGTTAGTGAAGGGCTGGAGAGATGGCTCAGCGATTAAGAGAACTCTGCAGAGACCCGCCCACCTTGGCCTCTCAGCACCGACATCAGACAGTTCACCACCGATAACTCCAGCTCCAGGGGATTTGAAACCCTCTGCTACCTTCTTTGAACACCAGCAAGCACGTGTGCATACACACATATCTTTGTTTGTTTGTCTGTTTGTTTCTGTTTATTGAACCTGTCGCCCGCGCCCTGCTCCCGCCATTATTGGGCTCGCTCCCTCTACAGCCTGTCGGTCCCTGGCACAGTCGGGTCTGGTTAGTACCCGGATGGGAGGCACACATTTATTTTAACAAGTCAAAGACAGATAAATTCTGCTGAAGGAGGAGGCATACTTTCCGGATCCTCCTGACACAGTAAAATCTGCAAAACATTTGACATTATTGATTTTTACTGAGATAGAGTCTCACATAGCCCAGGCTGGCCTTGGATTCTTGATGGGACCATCAATCACATTGGGTTCACGTGCTTCTGGGACTGAATCCATAGTTTCCTGAGCGCTAGACAAGGGCTACCTTGCTATTGAATAAGCCACATCGCCAGCCCTTTGATCCCTTGGTGCTGATGACTTGAGGCTGTGTTTCACCCGTACTTTTTTTCTGGACCTCCAGGACACAGTAAACCTGCACAAACAAATTTAAAATATCACTTTTTTGAGACTTACAGGATGTTAAATTAATATCAGGCAGGGCAGACCTAATTAATATTTTATTACTATTGTACTGGGTGGTTTTGTGTGTCAACCTGACACGAAATAGAGTCATCAGAGGAAGGAGCCTAAGCTGAGGAAATGCCTCCATGAGATTCAGATGGAAGACATCTTCTCATTTAGTGATCAATGGGGGAGGGCCCAACCCATGGCGGGTGGTGCCATCCCTGGGTCTTGTTGGTCCTGGGGGTCTATACAATTTGAACTGCAATCTGTTGGACTTAGGTCTTATATATTGTTGCTTAATAATTTTCAGAACCACTGACAGTAAAGCTGAAGCAGTATAGCTTAAAACTTGTATAAATTCCAAGTGATTAGGATGATCAGGTACTAAATGCACAAAGTAAAGCCAGTAAGCAGCACCCCTTAAGGGCCTCTGCAACAGCTTCTGCCTCCAGGTTCCTGCCCTGTCTGAGTTCCTGTCCTGACTTCCTTCGGTGATGAACAGCAATGCTGAGGTGTAAGCTTAATAAACCCTGTCCTCCCCAACTTGCTTTTTGGTCATAGTGTCTTGTCGCAGCAATAGAAACCCCAACTAAGATAATTATTAAGGTGTATACTATAGAGATCTGCAACTGAAGGTGTGATCTTACTAAGAGGTGCTGAAGACTTGAAGCTGCGTAAATGCCTCAGTCCTTCACAACTCCAAATGTAGCCCTCACTGGATGAGTGCATTGGCAATTCTAGAGGAACAAAACTGGCCGGGCGGTGGTGTGGGCGGTGGTGGCGCAAGCCTTTAATCCCAGCACTTGGGAGGCAGAGGCAGGCAAATCTCTGTGAGTTCAAGGTCAACCTGGTTTATAAGAGCTAATTCCCGGACAGGCTCCAAAACCAGAGAAACCCAGTCTCGAAAAAAAACGAAAACAAACAAACAAACAAAAAGGAACAAAACTGATGGAATGATATAGGATATATTAGGGTTAGCACACAGGCTGTGGTTCAACTAGCTAAGCAGTACCTGTATCCCAACAGAAAGGCCAAGAATCCAGTAGTTGTTCAGTCTACAAGGTCAAATGTCTCAGCTGGTCTTCTGGTCTTCATTGTTTGTTGGAGTCCTGGAGAAACAGGTTCTAATACCAGCGGAGGTTGCCTCAACAGCAGGAGGATGAACATGCCAGTGAAAGTGAGGGCAAGCAGGCAAAAAAAAAAAAAAGCTTCCTTCTTCTATGCCGTCTATACAGGCGACAATCAGAGGGTGTGGCCCAGATTTAAGGTGGGTCTTTTTTTTTTCCCAGGGTTTCTCTGTGTAACTCTGGTTGTACTGGAATTTGCTCTGCAGACCAGGCTGGCCTTGAATTTAGACATTGTCCTGCCTCTGCCTCCTGAGTGCTGGGATTAAAGGTTTGCACACCACCACCTGTCTTTGGGGAGGTCTTTGGATTACAAATGATCAGATTTAGGTTGGATGTTCTCATTCATAGGAGCCAATCAAGAAAATCCTTCATAGGTGGGTTCATAGGTGCATCCAGTTATTTGGGTTTTAGTTGATTCTAGAAGAAGACAAGTTGACAACCAAGATTAGCCATCCTTCTGTGTGTCTGTCTGTGTGTGTTTTGCTTTGTTTGTTTGTTTTTCCTTTTTGATAAGGTGCCAGGCCAGCTAGGGCCACAAAACAAAATCCTGTCTCAAAGAAAGAAAAAAGAAGAAGAAGAAAAAAAAGAAAACAAAATGTTACACTAAATCTTATAACTCAATCCCAGCAAGATTAACTGGTATCATTTGTGCATTTGTGGATACAAGTTCTACTTTTTTTTTTTGAGACAGAGTTTCACTGTGTTGTCCTGGAACTCATTTTGTAGACCAGGCTGGCCTCAAACTCACAGAGATCCATCTGCCTCTGCCTTCCGAATGCTGGGACTAAAGGTGTGCACCACCACTGCCTGGCAACTAGTTCTGAATACTTCTTTGTATGAGGGTATATAATTAGGAGAAACAGCAGAAATCAGGAAAGTAAAAAGGAACTATGGAGGTTGTAGGAAGAGGTCGAGAAGGAGGCTAGTAAGTCCTAAGTGCACTGAGAGGGAAGACAGTTAAAACGGGGAGGGGCTAAAGCTTGGGAGGGGCAGGGAAGGCAAGGCAGAGGAAGAGTGAGGGAGGAGGGATAAAGAACACTAAGGATGGGCTGGAGAGATGGCTCAGAGGTTAAGAGCACTGGCTGCTCTTCCAGAGGTCCTGAGTTCAATTCCCACCAGCAACCACATGGTGGCTCACAATCATCTGTAATGAAATCTAGTGCCCTCTGCTGGCCTGCAAGTATACACGCAAGCAGAACACTGTATATGTAATAAAGATTAAAAAAAAAGAACACCAAGGATAACTGAAAAATTAGAGCCTATATATATATATATGTGTGTGTGTGTATATATGTATATTTGAGTAATTTTTATGAAGTTTTTCCACTTGAGGTGATAAAACGCCTTCCAAGAGCCGTAGACTAATAAAAACTCCAATTCTAGGCATGAAAATCTTTTCTTCAAGTTGTTAGAGGAGTCCAAAGACTCCCCCAAAAGTATATTTATTGTCCTTGAAGGCAAAGCTCTATTGCTGCAGACATTGGAGCTGGAGAAAGGAGATGGTTCCAATGGTCCAGACCGACCAGCTCAACTATCACCCAGACCCACATCCTAGGACTTGGGTTGGCTCACCATAACAGTTGCCCCATCTTGACCTGCTGGAGTGTGAGAAGGGACTGGTTTTGCAGAACAACAATAACTGAAAAATCTCCATGACTCAGGGCAACAACAGGATGTCCAAGAGGAGTTTCTCTGAGGGTCCAGCCCAGTGACCATGGTGGACCAGAAACCAGAGGCCTTGAACCAGACCAACAACTCATCACAATGGTCATTTTGTGGGTGGGGCTGATTGGATAAGAGGGGTACTCTGTGTGACACGCCACAACTCCCGATGACACTAGAATGAATGAAGGGGTGTTAGAAAGATGGAGGAGTGAGGTGGGTTTTTTGGTTGCTTTGTTTTTAATTAATTTGGGGGACATACTGTAGGATAAGAGGTATATAATGAGGGACTGGGAGAAGAGCAGGATTGGAGTTCATAAAGTGAAATTTCCAAAGAATCAATAAAGAATTATGTTTAATCCAGGACAGACTCCAAAGTTACAGAGAAACCCTGTCTCGAAAGACAAAAAAAAAAAAAGTTTAAAAAAGAAAGTCATTGTATGTATGTATGAATGTTTCAAAGAATAAAATATCTAAAAAGAAGAAGAAGAACTCAAGCTAGAACTGACCTGGAAGCCTCCTCCCTGAAGACCCTCACTGTATGCAAGCTGACAAGGGAGAAAAAAGCAATTAAGAATCCTTTCCATCTGTAAAGTTTATGAACCGTGACAATGACCAACATTGTAAAATATGCCTGAGGGTGTTACAATGGCACACCTATCTTTTGGGTAACCAATAGACCTGTAATTGAACTTAAGGGTTACTCAATAGGGAGAGAATTCATGTCTGGTACTGGAAACCTAGGCATCTATTTGTGATTGGCAATGTCATAGATTAGAGGAGAACTGTAGACAGAAGTTTTTGTCCTGCCTGGTCCTGCAGCTGTTCAGTTCCAAAGAAACACACAGAGGCTTGTATTAATTATAAACTGTTTGGCCTATTAGCTCAGCTTATTATTAGCTAGCTCTTATAACTTAAATTAACCCATAATTCTTATCTATGTTCAGCCACATGGCTTGGTACCTTTTCTTAGTAAGGTATTCTCATCTTGCTTCCTCTGCTTCTGGGTGATGACTATCTCTCTGCCTTTCCTCTTCCCAGAATTTTCCTAGTCTGGTTGCCCTGCCTATACTTCCTGTCTGGCTACTGGCCAATCAGCATTTTATTAGACCAATACGAGTGACAAAACTTTACAGTGTACAAACGCATTTTCCCACTGCAGAGAACCTACTATTGTCATTTTTCTAAGCCAGTATAAAATTCCTAACTGCATTCTAAGTACTTATCATTATATCCACAGATAAGTGTAGCCCTCACATCTCATCAAAGAAGCTGCTTCTGTGGTAGACAGAGACATTGTCCCAACTAGTCAAAATGCACAGAACAACTGACCATGAGATGTCCATGCCCAGTCAGTACATCTACAAAACAATCTCTACATGTAAGCCTCAGGGAACAGCATGGAAGAGGAAGAAAGACTGTTACAAGCCTGAGGACCAGTGCATCTGCTGTAAGAGTCTTCTATATGTGACAGGGAGCTGCATTCATGAAATCTTCATGTCACTTAAACAAGACCTACACACACACACATGTGCACGTGCGTGCGCTCTCTCTCTCTCACACACACACACAGAGACAGAGAGAGAGAAAGAGGGAGAGATCAGAGAACAACCTTGTGGAGTCAATTCTTTTCTTCCACCTTTATGTGGTTTTTGAAGATTGAACTTTGGCCATCAGGCTTTCCTTATCCACTGAGCTCTCCTTCCAGTCCCTTGAAGAGCTTTCTGTATTATTGTTACTTAAAAAAACATTAAATTTTGTAAAAGTAAAACTATATCATTCCCCCTCTTCCCTTTCTTCCCTCTTAAATTCATGGCCTCTTTTTTGTTACATACATACAGACAGACACATAAATATATAAATACAACTACTGAGTTAATTTAATTTAGTATTGCTTATGTTTGCGATTTCCCATTTAGTATTGGATAACCAACTAGAGGGCTCATCCCTAGTAAAGACCATCTCTCCTGCTCTCAGCATTCCTTAGTTGCCTGTAGGACTCCAAGAGAGATTTCCCTGTTTTTTTGTTTGTTTGTTTGTTTCTCAAGACAGGGTTTCTCTGTAGTTTTAGAGCCTGTCCTGGATCTCACGCTGTAGACCACGCTAGCCTCAAACTCACAGAGACCTGCCTATCTCTGCCTCCCGAGTGCTGGGATTAAAGGTATGTGCCACTGCCGCCCCACAAGATTTTCCTCTTACATGTTAACGTGTCTACTGGTGTCCTTGTTCAAGTCGTGTTTAGGCAGCCATGTTGAGACATCAGTGGGTGAAGTGTTCCTGACATTTCAAGGAGACACAATCCAACAGCCAATTTCCTGGTCACCTAGCTTTTTCATAGTTTTTCCATCCCCTCTTTTGCAAAGTTCTGTGAACCTAGATGCAGGAGTTATGTAATAGATGTGCTCATTGGAGCTGGGCACCTCACCAACTGTTGCTCTCTTCAGCTGTGGTTTTCTGTAATGGTCTCTGCTGAAAGCAAAGAGAAGTTTCCTTGAGGAGGGGTGAGCATGGGTAGAGGACGAAGTATTAAGAATGCAGTTGGGAACTATGTTGGCTTAGAAATGGTGGTAGTAGGCTAAGATCTGTGCCTCGCTATTACACTCAGAGGGACATCTTGCTGTGCTGTGATTATTGTGGTTCAAAAGCATCACGGCAGGTGATGGTTAAAGAAGGTGTGGAACATACACACTTCAGAGTTTTACTCAGCGGTAAAAAACAATGACATCTTGAATTTTGCATGCAAATGGATAGAAATAGAAAACGCTTTACTGAGTGAGATAACCCAGACCCAAAAAGATGAATATGGTATGTACTCACTCATAAGTGGATTCTGGCCATAAATTAAGGGCATTGAGCCTATAATTTGTGATCCTAGAGAAGCTAAATAAGAAGGTGAACCCAAAGAAAATCATATAGTTATCCTCCTGGATATTGGAAGTAGACAAGATTGCCAGGCAAAAGTTGGGTGCACGGGGGATGGGTGTAAGGGGAGATGGGGAAAAAGAAGGGAGAAGGGGAGGATTGGGGAGAGCTTGGGGGAATGGGATGGAGGAAGGGTGGATATGGGAGCAGGGAAGTAGATATCTTAATTAAGGGAACCATTTTAGGGTTGGCAAGAGACTTGACTCTAGAGGGCTTCCCAGGTCCAAGGAGATGTCCCCAGCTTGTTCCTTGGGCAGCAGAAGAGAGGGTGCCTGAACTGGCCTTGTCCCATAGCCACACTGATGAATATCTTGCATATCACCATAGACCCTTCATCTGGCGATGGATGGAGAAAGAGATAGAGACCCACATTGGAGCACTGGACTGAGCTCCCAAGGTCCAAATGAGGAGCAGAAGGAGGGAGAACATGAGCAAGGAAGTCAGGACCACGAGGGGTGCGTCCACCACCGAGATGGTGAGACTGATCTAATGGGAGCTCACCAAGGCCAGCTGGACTGTGACTGATGGAGCATGTGATAAAACCGAACTCTCTGAATGTGGTCGTCAATGAGGGCTGTCTGAGAAGTCAAGGACAATGGCACTTGGTTTTGATTCTACTGCATGGACTGGCTTTGTGGGAGCCTGGTTTGTTTGGATGCTCACCTTCCTAGACCTGGATGGAGGGGGGAGGACCTTAGACTTCCCACGGGGCAGAAAACCCTGACTGCTCTTAGGACTGGAGAGGGAGGGGGAGGGGGAGTAGGAGGAGTGGGAGGAAAATGGGAGGTGGGGAGGAGGTGGAAATTTTTAATAAATAAATAAAAAAACCAAAAAAAAAATAGAGAGAGGTAGGTAGGGAAAACTAAACTGAATGCTGGGAGAAAGAAGGTGGAAGGAGAGGCCATGGAGCCACCAAACACAGACATGCTGAAATTTTGCCCCATAAGCCACAGCCTCATGGCAATATATACGGATTAATGGAGATGGGCTAATTTAAGATATGAGTTAGCCAGAAATATGCTTAAGCTATTGGCCAAACAGTATTGCAAATAATACAGTTTCTGTGTGGTTATTTCGGGGCTGAGGAGCCAGAAACAAACAAGTGGCCTCTTACTACATATGTATATGCACATACATGCACTTATACAGATTTTATGTAATTTTAGTTAAATAATAGTGTGACCCTATGGCTTTCCCAAATATCTTTACTATTTATTCCCTACCTCATTTTTCCTATCTCCATATGTTCTCTCTCATCTATGTGAGACTATAACCTGGAGCACCCAAGGCACCAGGAAAGTAAAAAGATATCATGGGGCACAGGAGCGGTAGAGGTGAATAGCAGGATACATGTGATATCATTACTTTAAAAAGTTATTTTATTCCATTGTATAACATACAAGCAAAAGACCAGTAAGACAAAAATACCCAAATAAAGCATTGCTACAAAGAAATCCCACTGAGTTTGTTTTGAGTTGTTCATCAATGCTGGTTATGGGGCCTACCCTTTTGTGTGGTTAATATACCCAAAGAAACTCTACAAGAGAAAATAATCTTTCCTTTACAATCCTGTATCAGTCCTGTTGTGTCACCCATCTCCTTACAATCCCTTATAATTTCCTCTTATAAGTCTTCTTCCTCCTCTTCCATATAACTTCCTGAACCCTGAAGGGAGGGGTTTGGTGAAGACACCCATTTACTATTTATTGTTTCAAAATCTCTCACTCTCTTTACATTGTCCTGTTGTGGGTTTCCATGTTAGTCCCCATCTAATGCAAGAGGAAGCTTCTCTGATGATAAAGCTATTTTCCCCCCTCTTTGAGATAGGGTTTTACTATGCAGCCCCAGCTGAAATCAAACTTTAGATGTTTCTGCCTTCACCTTCCTAGTATGTATTTATTATAAAGGTGTGTATCACCAGACCTGGATAATCAGCGGAAAAACATTTTGATACTCTGTTTTTCAGACAGTTTGTTGTAGCTCAGGCTGGCCTGAAACTCCCTTTGTATCTGAGGATAGTCTTCAACTTCTGATCTTCCTGCTTTTATTCCCAAATGTATACAGGTATACACTCCAATGCTTGGGGATCAAAACCAGGGCTTCATACAAGCCCTCTACCAATTGTGTTGTAGCTCTAAGCCTTTGACTGCTGGTTTCTAGACTGGCAGAGCAGAACAGTACCTTCACATTTCCAGGGCCATTTCCTTCATGTGTCTGCTAACGGGTGTCAACTCTTTCGGAACATAGACATCTAGACCCACACACTCTAGCAATTGGATGAACAAATGCAACTGAGTCCCGCACTGGAAGATACGATGAATAGAGTGAGTCCTGTACTTCTGTATCCTGAACCCCGCAGTTCACTTAATGACTCCAAATTTTATGTTGCTTGCAAAGGTGTATGGTGCCCTCTCCATGCACAATAGTTTCTTCATGGTGGTATTGATGAAGCCTTCATAAAGTCCTATTATTACTCTTTTATAAAGCAGGAGTGTTCTAACTTTTTGACATATCTTTTTGGTCAAAAGTGAGACCCCAGTCCTCTAACACCCCTATATCCAGAGGCTGAAATGTAATATTGAGGCCCCAGTCCTCTAACACCCCTATATCCAGAGGCTGGAATGTAATATTGAGTTGGAAATGTCACTCCCAGCCTGCCAAGAGCTGACCACTCCCACAAGGGATTTAGGGTTGGGCCAGAAAAAGGAACATGTGGTTTTGGGTTTGCACGTGTGCTTTTCCTCGCCATGCACCCCCGGCCACCCAGGACTGTGCCATCTACTAAACATGGGCATTTAATTTGGTTTGATCTGGTCTGATTGGAGTTTTTTTGTGTCAGTGGAGCGGCTCGTCTTAAGATTTTTCCTAACAGTTTCAATTATGATGTCATCTACAAACGTGTTGGGCCACATTCATAGCTATTTACTGGCACATAGATACATAGATTCCCTCTTTTCCCTCCAAAGGGTCTCTGAGCAGAGGTCCAGGAAGAGGTGGAGATAAAGGAATAAAGGGCATAGCTGGCTTGGAGGGCTTGAAGCTTTAGATTCACCTATAGTCAAGCTTGAAAAAGGACATAGAGGAGTTTAGCTAAAAGTCAGTTCCTGATCTATAAACCCCCAATGTATTCTTTTTGCTTTGTGGTAAAGTAGGACCCAACCTAAACTATAGCACAGGGGTTCAATGTTGGCACACCAAGTTTTTATGAGCCCTATCATTGTCTCTGGAACATGCTTCACAGGCAGAAGAGAAAATGTCATGGAACATGTCTTGTGTCTAGGCTAAGGTACTCTGCCGACCCTTTCTAGGTGGGAAGTGTCTGGCATCATCAGCTTCCACAAATGGATGTTTTCTCTAGAAATGGTGCTACGGCAGAGCACAGCATCAATCCCTGCTTTGGACAGGACAATGGAGGTGTGCCCAGTATACAGTGATCATGACAGACCAGTTCATGCTGTTGCCAGTGCTTCTTCGTGGTGTATTCTCTCTCAAGCACCAATACATTCTAAGATACTTACATGTTTGCATGTTTCGGTTACTCTCCTATGTGTTTTCTTTTCTTTTGAGAGGCTCTCATGTAACAACAGAGACTGATTTTGAACTGTTGGCCCTCTTGTCCACACATCCCTAATGCTAGAATTACAGGCACATGCTGTAACGCGCCATTGGTTCTGTAGCACTTTTCATGTCTAATATTTACATAAGGCTAGTTTATTTTTTATTCCCAATGTGTATATGCCAACCAGTTAAAAAAATCAAATTTCTATAAAGTCACACAAAATTATCATTAGCTTTAAGGTTTTATTGAATTCCAACATCAGAAATGAAGTGTTTTGGTGTTACTGTTTCTAGCCAGCATTCTCACTTGCCTCACATGATTGCTGCAGATAACTTTTAACTCATACTCTGATTTTTCTGTGACATATTGATCTTTTATATGTTAAAATCTTGGTTATTTCCCCAATTTCTTTTTCTCAATGTCAAGAGTTAAAAGTCCAAATACTGAAAATTTAGGACATTAGTATTGAGGATACCATAACATAGAAAAAAAAATTATACAATCTTAAACTGCTTAAAAGTCTCCTTAACTTTTCCTATAGTGATAAACTATGAATTTTCACCATAGAAATTTCTATTAAAATGTTCAAGCATGTCCTACTGAAACATATCTGAAGTTCAAAATGTTTTTTCTTAAATTAATTTGTACTGAACTATTTAAAAAAGAATCGTGGCACTTTAGTAAGACAGTTATTTTACTGCATATCTTAACTACCTCACGTGTAACCTGATCAATAGCAGATTACTAGAGAGAATAAAAAGTGTGGTTTAAGGCGTGAGTCGTTTGGGGTCACGAGGGAACATTGATGTCTGACGTACATTATGCAATCCTAAGAACAGCATCGTCACTCTTTCCAACCCTGTGAATAAGAAAATGACAGTTAATCCTTTTTGAAAACCTCTCATTTACTAGTTATACTTTTTTTTGTGGAACATATTATTTTATTTTATAAAGCATCTCTCATTAAAAAAAGAGAAAAAAACCCATAAAATTCTATACTTCGTAAATATTCTTTTCCTTCCTCCCTGGATATAGGCATTCACCAATCTATTCTCTGCTTCTGAACTTGACTACTCTAAAATACCAGCAGAGTAGAATCATACAGAATTAGCCCTTTTGCTAATTTATTCATTTATTTATCATTCATTCGTATATCATCTCCACAGTTCATCTATACTTCAGAACACAAGAAAATTTCTTTCTTTCTTTTTCTTTTTCAACTGTGTAACAAACAGCCTTGGCTGCCCCAGGAGCTCTCTCTCTCTCTCTCTCTCTCTCTCTCACTCTCTCTCTCTCTGTAGACCAGGTGACCTTAAACTCAGATAATCACCTCCCTCTACCTCCTAAGTGATGGGATTGAAGGTGTTTACACCACACCCTGCAAAATTTCTCTTTTTAACACTGATTGGCCATATAGGTCAAAGACCTTATTCCAGAAATTCAGATGTTCTAAAATCTAAATATTTGGAAGCATCAAAGCAGCACTCAAGGATCTCAATGGTAAAGTCTATGAAATTAATTCTAAAAGCCAAGAAAATACAAGTCTGGTCCTGATCATGTCACAGGGGATCCTTAACCAACACCACATTCTGCTGGTCCATTTACCCATAATGGACGCCCAGCTGCATCCATGTCTCAGCCACTATAAAGATGTATGTATGCATAAATACTTCTTTGGTGTGTCATTTTCAATTCTTTCAGGCACACACACAAAATTGGACTGACAAATCACATGGTAAGTCTTTCTTTAGGGTATATACACAGAAGTGGACTATTGGTTTCTATGATAAATGAGTCTCTATTTTTGAAGAACTATAGTCCTGTTTTCTGCAGCAGGCAAACTGATCCTCCACTCATCCTAGTGATAATTATTTTATGTTAAGATGGCAGCCATCCTAGCTGTGTGATGCTACCGCTCATGCGCTCACCAACCATCTGCATCCTCTTTTGGAGAAATTTCTATTTAGGTCCTTTGTCCATTTTGAACACGAATTTTATTTATTCTGGATATTAATCTCTTATCGCATATATAACCTGTAAATATTTGTTGTCGCTATGTGGGCTGTCGTTTTACAGTCTTGCTCTTTTTTTTTAAACATGTCTGTGTGTGCACGTGTCTTCAGGAGCCTGCAGGGTCATTAGATCTGGAGCTGAAGTTTCAGGTGACTGTGAGCCCCTGATGTGGGTACTAGGAACTCAACCTCCAGTAGTCTGAAAGAGTAGCAAGTTTTACTTTACTTTACTCAACTTTAGCCATCTCCTCAGTCCCCCTTTACTTTTTTTCCCCAATTGTCCCCTGCTTTCAAAGTTGGTGCTAGGGATCAAATGCAGGGACTGTGCAGACAAGGCGAGCACTGAGTTATATACTTTAATTGTCAAACCCAGTCTTGTACACACTGTGCAATTAAGTATTTTTTTATGCACAAAGTTTAATATTTTTCCCTACGCTAAATTTTGCTATTAATCACCTTGCTATGTGTGCCATAGGTACTATATCTAAGAAAACATGCGAAGGGCTGGAGAGATGGCTCAGTGGTTAAGAGCACTGCTTGACCTCTGAAGGTCCTGAGTCAGTTCCCAGCAACCACATGGAGGTTCACAACCATCTGTAATGAGATCTGGTGCCTTCTTCTGGTCTGCAGGCATACATGCAGACAGAATACCGAGAATACTGTATACATAATAATTTAAAAAAAAGAAAAGAAAACATGGCAAAATCCAATATCCTGATGCTTTTGCTCTGTTTTCTTCTAAGAGTTTTCTAGCGTTAGACCTTTCATTTAGGTTTTTGATTCATTTTGGATTACTGCTTTTACCTGAAGTTAGGTAAGGGCTTAACTTTATTCTTTGACATGTAAATATCAATTTTCAAATCACTGGGGAAAAATACCATTCTATGACCTTTAAAAATTATTTTTATTTACATATATGTATGTGAGTACATGTGAGTTTACGTACCCTACTATGTGTGCAGGAGCCTGCTGAGGCCAAAAGAAGAAATCAGGTCCCCTTAAACTGAAATTTTAAATGGTTGTGAGCTGCTATATGGGTGTTGTGAACTGAACTCAGATCCTCTGCAAGAGCAGCAAGTTCTCTTAATCTCTGAGCTGTCTTTCTAGTCCTCTTCTATAGCCTTTAAACTTGTTCTTCACTTGCGTTTACAGAATTATTTATAAGTAATAGCAGTATTACCAATGCCTCCACCAGCATGAGGAGGGGCTCCAAATCTGAAGGAATCAATGTAAGCTTTGATTTTCTCCAAATCTATAAAAAGAAAACAGAATTTATCATTTTATTATAAAGAGATATTACTACAATGAAGATTTGGGGGAAAATGACTCATGAGACATCTTTAAGATGTTTACAATGCATTATTTTCATAATTCACATAGTTCTAGATATTTTAAATTACTTACCAATTCCATGGTGCAAAGCTCTCTCTGTTAGCAACTGAGGATCATGTATTCTTTGTGCTCCAGACAGTATTTCTTCTCCTCTCATGAACATATCATAAGAGTTGGAGTGTTTCTGCAGAAGAAAAATGAATGAACCTCCATCATTCTTCAAGTCCTATGTTATCACACTTTCCCATGATAAAAATCCATGCTGTCTTTCCCTAGTTAATGAAAGACTATCCTTCAACACAAGATCCTCTATGGAAGAACTGCTAAGGGCAGTTTTTGTTCTCTGTTTAGGTTTCCATTTTCTCTTTACCACACCTCCTACTAACCAGAACACCACATCTAAAGCAGTGGTGCTGCTTTTTATTTTACTTTAGGTCTAAAAAGTTTTAAAATATGACATAAATTTTGGTCAATTGTGAATGTAAATCACCAGTAAGTAAGTACTCTATTTTAGAGAACTTTTAAGGAAAGTTAAACTAAAACTGAATTAACCTATGCTTAACTTGTGGACTATCAGGCATTTGACACTATCAGTTTTAACTTTCACATAAACAATGGCTCCGATTCCCAGATCATTTCAGCATTACCTGTAATTTGTTATAAGCGCTGACCTCTAAGCCTGCCCCAATCAAAGATTAGGAACTCTAAGAGTAGGGTTCAGTATTTGTGTTTCAAAACCCCTCCAGTCTGGTGCCGGTAGTGTACACCTGGGAAGCCGAGGCAGGCAGACACCTGAGTTCCAAGCCGGCTTAGGCTACCCTGCAGATTCCAGGTCACCAGAGATACACATAAGACTTTATATTGGGGGAAAAAAGAGAAAACAAACAAAACAAAACAAACCCCAAGTTCTCTAGAGGGTTCATGTATTCTAAGGGTTGGGAACTACTAAGAAACAAAAATCCATAAGATCATCTGGATTACTAAATATAAAATAAGCTTTGATTTTCTTCAAATCTATCAAATGAAAACATAACTTACTACCTTAGTGTAAAAATTAGAAAGGTGAATTCCCAGTTCAAAGTCAACAGAGATCCTCCCTAAACTCTGAGTATCTAGTGCTATATGTAGCATCTACAGTACCAATAAATCTTTAGGAAAATTGACCTCGTAATAGGATTTAATTTAATTTAGGTTCTCAGGACTAATTTGCTATAGCACTCAAATATGGTTATTAGAAAGTTCTTTCTTCCCCACAAATAGGTGATTTGAGATTAAATTACTCACAGGATTTCTTGGGTCAGGCATGGTATAGAAAGGTCTTACAGCCAATGGATATTTATCAAGAACATAAAAGTCTGTATCATACTATTAAAAGAAAGAAACTGTGTTAAGTATATACAATATTTTATGGAAAATTTAAGTATTATTATATTAATATAAAACCCCCTGAATTATTTCCCTAATAACACAGCTTTTTGTTTAAATATCCAAATAAAATTGGGTAATGGTCTTCAAATGGAAACCACTGAAATAAATACCGTTACAGTGTTTGACATTTTCTTACTACCTCACAAGCTTAGGTAAAAAGAAATTACACTCCAACTTTTATTTGATTACATTCCCCTTTGTTAAAACTGATGGGAGAGAATGGCAGCAGAGTGGTGACTGCTGATAGAGCAAGCTCAAGGTCTGGCTCACACTGTAGACTTCAGAAAAAGCTCAACCAGCAGGGGGAGCTCAAGGACTTTCTAAACATTAAATTAGTGTCCTATTAAAAAGAACACAACTAGGCTAAGCTTTATGTCCTTTGGCTTTAGTTCTAGAAAATAAAAGCAAGAGTGCACAGGTAAGACCTTCTGTGGTTTAGAGCCCGTCTTCACTAATCTGACAATCTGAAGTGTCCTTTGGAGGTACTTCAGTATGACTGCACAAATGTCACACACCGAATTAATCAAACTGTTGGTCAAAATCTGCCTAAATATTTTCC
The DNA here is from genome assembly GCF_982192425.1 of Myodes glareolus. NCBI lineage: Eukaryota > Metazoa > Chordata > Mammalia > Rodentia > Cricetidae > Myodes > Myodes glareolus. Next base: position 95,811,487 of record NC_142030.1, on the reverse strand, counting down.
CCCTTTTCTAAGAACAAAAGTACCATTCACTTTACTAACTCTGGAAACATACCACTGTAAGAAGATGATAGAATATTCTGCTATTGTTGCTTCTTCTTAAGGTACATTTCAGATTAAACAACAACAACATCAAAAGGAAAACATCCTACCTTTTCCTTCACCAAACGACCCAACAGCTTTTCATTTGGTGTACTGAAAAAAGAGAAACATGAAACTAGTGGTTGAAGGTAAAACAAAAAGTTTTTTATTTTGGTTTTTAGAGACAGGATCTCTCTGTGTAATATCCCTGGTTGTACCGGAACTCCCTCTGTAGACAAGGCTAGCTTCAAACTCACATAGATCAATCTGCCTCTGCCTCTGAGTGTTAGGATTAAAGACGTGTGCCACCACGACCCAGCTTACAGAAACGTCTTAGCTTTCTAATATTTGTATTTAATTGTGTCTGTGAGTGGGTGCTGGAGTTACACAGGGAGTTGTGAAGCAGACTGATGTCAGTGCTGGGAACTAAACTCACCATACCGGGAAGGGCAGTCAAGAGTTCTTAAAACCACAGAACCATTTCTCCAGTCCCCCAAGTAATAACTCAAAACACTTTTTAAATTAGTAAGGCTCCTTTTAATTTAAGGTTCTTAAAGAAAAATAAAACTTTGGCTCAAACACAGTCAGCTGTCTGCCCCCTTTTAAGACAAGCATTTCAGGAAGCCACCTACAGGCTCACCTCCCTCAGATACTTGGTGCACATACACAGTGCTCCAACCTTTACAACCAGGCAGAACTAAGTATTCCATTGATCCAGAAACAGGAGGGAAACTTAACTGTTTTACTGTACTGTTTTCACTTTACTATAATTGTGTGAAATAAAAATCCAGTCGGCCAGCACTGGAGGATTGTGTTATTAAACAGTCTCTTTTTGTTACTTCACAAAGGTTTGTAATGACAACCAGTATACCCAAGTCCTTAAAGGCAATCTGTGACCAACAGGTACCTTTTTTAGCACCTATGTCACTCAACGACAATTCTCAAGATGCCTAAAATATACTGCTTAAATTGAACTAATTATAAAATTTATGGCTTCTTTTAGCAATAAAGGGTAAGCTGAAAAATCGTATTTTTCTTAATAAATAAGTAATGGACTAGGAGTAAAGTATATTTTTTTGGGGAAAAAAAAGACAACCACCACGTTTCTCTTCCACAAATCTACTATGTACTATTGTGATGACTTAACTATTTTAATCAGGAACCTCTGAATGAAATGTATATTGACAGCAATTTTCTATCTTTAGTATGCAATTTATTCCTAAATTGTAAGAAGTAGAATTAGATTTAGGTTAGAAAATACAGCATACTGATAACATATAGACATTAGTATTTCTATGCCTAATCCTGTGTGGGGTGAATTAGAATTTTCTTTACCCTTAAAAAGGGAGTAACATTACAAACAAAAGTCATAGACAATAGCCAGGTGTGGTGGTTCATGCTTTTAATCTCAGCACTTGGGAGGCAGAAGCAGGCGGATTTCTGTGAGCTCAAGGTTAGCCTGGTCTACTAGTCAGCCAGGGCACACTGACCCTGTTGCAAACAAACCCACCAAACCAAACCAGAGAAAACTCTCCTCATTCTTCTTTGTTCTATATTACTAGGGATTGAAAATAGAGTCTAACATAAGATAAGTAAGTCTCTACCACTGAGCTATGCCTTCTACACCCCCACCTATAAATTATATATAGCCATGGCTGTCCTGGATCTCACTAAATAGACTAGGCTGGCCTTGAACTTAAAGGCCCACCTGCCTCTGCATCCTGAGTGCTGGGATTACAAGGTGTATTCCACCATACCTAGTAATAAAATACCTACCTACCTACCAACCTACCTACCTACCTACTTACCTACCTATCTATCGTTTTTCAAGGCAGGGTTTCTCTGTTTAACAGTTCTGGCTGTCCTGAATCTTGTAGGCCAGGATGACATCCAACTTACTGAGAGCCACTGCCTCTGCCTCTGAAGTGCTGGGATTAAAGGTGTGCACCATCACTGCACAGCAAAAATATTTTTAAAATATTTAAAAATACTGAAATATTTTATGTGTGACTGTTTTGCCTGAATATATGTATGTGTACTACATGAATGCCTGGTTTTCTGTGTAGCCATGAATCGATCACCTAGAAGAGGAGTTACAGATGGTTGTAACCTACCATCTGAGTACTGGGACCAAGACCTAGATCCCATGAAAAAGTAGCAAGTGCTTTTAACTGCTGAGCCATCTCTCCAGTCCTTAACATGTTTATTTATTTATTAAAAGATTATTTATTGCTGGGTGTTAGTGGTGCATGTCTTTAATCCTAGCACCCAGGAGACAGAAGTAGGCAGATCTCTGTGAGTTTGAGGCCAGCCTGGTCTACAAGAGCTTGTTCTAGGACACCTAGGGCTGTTACACAGAGAAACCCTGTCTTGAAAAACAAACAAACAAATGGCAATTTGCCTGCATGTGTTCTGGAAAAATAGCAAGACTCTTATTCTCTGAGTCATCCCTCCAGATCTCCTTTTCATTCATTTTGAGGTAGCGTCTCTCAAAGCTGCTCAGGCTGGCCCAAAACTTGTTCTGTATCCCAGGCAAACTTTGCATTGGTAAACCTCTTGCCTCACCCCCCCTCCCGAGTACTTGAGATTACTGGCCAGTGCCACTAGTTTGTCTTCATAAAGGTTATAAATAGGGAGCAAAATGAAAAGTTAACAAAATTACTGAAGTTTATGCAAACAATATTAAATATATCTTATATTCTTTATTATATAAAGCAGTATTATACAATATATCAAAGTTAATAGTAATCTGTTAGGCAAAATACATTAAGCCTAGGCATAGAAGTTAAAAAAAGAAAAAAGTTTGAGACCAACCTTAGATCTTCCTCATCGCCCATTTCAACTCCTGCTTCTCGAAGCATAGCCAAAGCTTCACAATACTCCAGTCTTAGAGTTGGCTCCAAAAATTTGAAGGGCTCACATGGGAACTGTTTATTCACAGTTTGAATTTCAGTCTGAAACCTGTATGTTCAATGTTTCAGATAATAAAATGTGAGTTAAATTTTTCTTCCACAAGAGGTCACTGTAAACAATATATGATATCAGTCTTTGAACTTACGTTTGTATCAAAAAAAAGCATCATCAAATTTTTAAGAACTAAAGTACTACTTATAATACTTAATTCCATTTCTTTGTTTCAAGTTTTTTGTTTTTTTCCAAATCACAGTATTTGGTATTAAAAGATTAAAATTTTTATTTACAACTCCTATCAGTTAACATTGTTAGAAACAAAAATATATATTCTGTGAGGCATTTAAAAAAATCTTATTTTAATCATTAATCAATTCTTTTCATCTAGGAAGAGGACACTAAAAGATGTCTGCCTTGTTCTGCCATTCCCACCACGCTTTCTAAGATATTTAGGTGCTACTTCCTTCCTCCTATGATGTCCCCACAGTACCTGCACAAATTATAACTGCAGAGAACTGTGTTTCAGTAGTGAAGGGTTCTTTCCTTTTCTGAAACAGGGATCTCACTGTGCAGTCCTGGCTGACCTCACACTTGTAATCCTCTATCTCACGATCTCAAATGCTGCCATTTAAAGGAGTATCCTACTATACCTGGCTTATTTAAATAAGGCTTAAAAAAGCATATTTTGCTCAAATGTTTATGGATGAGATGATGATAGACTTGATTCAAATAGGGGCAAGGAAAATAGGCACAATAAATTTTTTTTAGCCATACACTGGCAATGACTAAAACAAGGTACTAAGCACATAGGATTTGTGAGGCTTAGTGTCCCTAATTTAAAAACTTTTTAAAAATAAAAGCTGGAGAGATGGCTCAGTGGTTATAAGCACATATTTCTCTTGCAGAGGATCTGAGTTCCATTCCTATTACCCACATCAGGTGGCTCCTGTAATTCTAGTTTTAGAGAAATTGACACCTTCTAGACTCTGAGGACATTTGCACTCACATATAAACATACTACCTCCACAAAGGCATAACTAAAAAGTAAAAAAAAAATCTTTATTCCTATATTGGATTATAGGTGTGTGCCACATCTGGTACAGTCACTGATTTGGAAACGACTGTTCCTTTGTTTATCCCTACTCATGTCTCTCAATGCTCTGAGTCATTGATAGTTCTTTACCGATATATTACTCTGCAGCATAAACATGAGTGGAATATAGCACAAGCCTGACAGTCTAAATTACAAGGGACATAACAACAAATGGTTTCCAAATAATCTGTAAAATATAGAAAAAAGGCTATTTTTCAAACTGTTGCCTTATGTTTACTAAAGAGGTTAGCAACAAAACTATTTGAGTCCTTATAATTAGACACAATTAATCTTGGTTTATTTCAAACACTCATATTAGAGAAAGAATAGATATCTAGAACAAGTTTTGGAAGTTTTCTTAAACTATACAAGAAACCGTATTATTCTCTATCACTCCCCAACCAAAAAACAAAACAAAAAACTGCAATTGTTTTGAAATTAAAGCCATTTCAAGACATTAAATAATTTTAACCTTTCTTGAAGTCCTTTGAATATTTGCACCAAGGTATCAGCAATTTCTTCTACAACTTCATGGTAATGATAATTAAAAGCCATTTCAATATCCAAACCAACAAATTCAGTCAGATGTCTATGGGTATTGGAGTCTTCGGCTCTAAAAACTGTTAACCAAAGAAAAATAGTACAGTATTTTAAGTCTTGGGTAAATGAGAACTTAAATGCAGAATTGTACTTGGTAGTGCCCTAGGTGGTGCTATTATTTCATGCCCACAGGGTGAGACAGAGCACTGATAAGCCATCTGTTTCAGCATTCTCCTATACAGCAAGTTCATTACAAACTCCCAAGTCCTAGAGAAAAGCAGAACCAAATGCAAATTAATAAAAGAAGCTCTTGAGAACCCCTAGGGAATGCAAGATCCTGAGGCACCACCTCAATAATTAAAAACAGACTCATTTATGACTAATACAGTTTGTCTCCGTTTTATTAAAATATGGCTCAAGCAAAATGAAACTGCATAAGTGAAGTAACATTATACACGTTCCAGCAACTTCCAGTCCAGCTCCTATGCTCTCTGCAACTCCCCTGCAGTCTCTCACTCATCTTTCCTAGAACACATTCCCGCTTGCAAACTCACAACTCACAAATGGCTTTGGCTTGCAAAGTCACAAATGACTACTATAACAAGATATAAAATGACAAAGTCTAAAACCTTTACGCTTTTCAATTTAATCTTAGCCTATACTTCCAATTTTTAACCACTCTTATTTCTGTTTTCTCTTGTAGTCCATGCTTTCTACCTATCCTGTTCCCTGTAGAACATTATTTCAGTTTTTAAATATCCTACTAAGTCCTTAAAACCCACTTTAGTTTGAATTTTTTTTCATGGTGACTCCAGCAAATAATCTTTCTACTGCTAATTGTATAGCACATTCTGATTCTTTTTCTTTTGAGACAAGGTCTCACTTAGCAGCCTTGACTGTCTGAAACTCACAATGATCCTCCTGTCTCAGCCTCTTGGGTACAGGGTTATAGGTATGAGCCACACCACATGGCTCCCTGACACAGACTTCAAGATGTATTATTTGAATGTGTAATCATGGAATTATTTTGTAATTCATTGGCTTATTCCCCGTGACTGCTCTGTGCACGTGTGACTTACTCAGTAACAGAAGCAGGGATTGACATGTTCCCTTCTCACTCAAGGCACAATCTCTAAGCCAGGAGTACAGCAAGTATCTGGGCGCTTTGAGTGCTGAGCTTCAGGTTTCACCACAAATGTACTACAAGAACTTGCATTTAAATCTCTATCAGCATCTGATGAGTGTTGCTGATTCTTCTAAGGACATGGCACCTAGCCTTAAGAATACGTATACAATATATGCGTGGTAAATAATAACTTCAGAAAATTAAAACATTAAAAAAAATTTAAGACAGGATTTCTCTGTGAACAGTTCTGGCTGTCCTGGAACTTGTTTTGAAGATCAGGGTGGCCTTAAACTCTCAGAGATCCGTCTGCCTCTGCCTCCCAAGTGCTACCACCACCTGATTAAAATATTTAATTTTTGTGCCAACTTCTCTATTAGCAAAAGTTTAATAAGCTTTGGTAAATTATCAAAAAACATAAATAAAATAATTTGTTAAGTTTAAAAAATATTTCATCATCTTATGTATATAGATCTTTTGCCTGCATGTATGCCTGTGCATCACGTGCTTGAAGTGCCCACAAAGGCTAGAAGCAGGCATCATATGCCCTGGAATTGGAATTCTAGCTGGCCCTCTTACAGAGGACCTAGGTTTGATTCCCAGCAAGTATAAGGGAACTCATTAAGATTCACCTGCTGCAGAGGACCTGACTAGTCCTCAAATCATGTATTTTTAAAACACATATCCACACTCACTCACACACACGTTTTTATTTCTACCTTTAAGTTTAGTATTTTTTTCTTTTTGTTTTTTGTGAAATTGAACTGAGAGCCTTGAACATACTAACATAACAAATGCTCTATCATTGAGCCAAGTGCATCACTAGCTCTTAAATTTTAATATTAGATAATCAGCAGATAGATGGATTTAAGCTTTCAAAGGATCTAAATGCTAGTGTTTCTAATATAACTACTCTATAATTAATAGGTTTAATTCAACTATTTAACTCTACATAATTTTACAATTAGTAAACATAAATGACAATATCTTACCTGGTCCAATGCAGAAAACCTTCTCAAAATCAGCACAGATGCACATCTGCTTATACAGCTGTGGGGACTGAGCAAGGTAGGCATTATTTTTAAAATAAGACACAGTAAAAACATTGGCTCCTCCTTCACTGGCAGCTGAAATACAAACATTTATATTATTATAATCAATTGAATGTTAATTTATATAATTATTAGGTTAAAAAAAAAAAGCAGTTCACTTAGAGAAAAAAAGAAGACCTAGAAAATCAAGGAAATATTCCCTTTTTCTGAATCAATTTCCAATCTATTAGTTTAAGGCTGTAAAAACTTAATGAATAAATAAAAGGGAAAAATATTCCCTTCCCGGTGGGCGGTAGTAGTGGCACACACCTTTAATTCCAGCACTTGGGAGTCTGAGGCAGGAGGACCTCTGTGAGTTCGAGGCCAGCCTGGTCAACAAGAGCTAGTCCTAGGACAGGCTCCAAAGCTAGAGAGAAACCCTGCCTCAAAAACAACAACAACAACAACAACAAACCTTCCTTTTTATCTGAGATAGGCTCTCACCATGTAAGGCTGCTCTTTTAATTATTTTTCTAATTGTAAGAAGGTGATGTTTAATTTTTTTAATCTATATCTAAATACCATTCTTTTAATAATTTAACTTCTGTATATTGTTTTGCCTACATGTGTGTATGTGTATCTTATGCATACCTTGTACCAGAGGCCATCATAAGAAGGCATTGGATCTCCTGAATCTAGAGTTACAGATGATTCTGAGATACTGTGTGGGTGCTACAAACTGAACCTGGGTCCCCTGCAATAGCAACAAGTGCTCTTCAACTGAGCTATGGCTCCAACCCCATTAATAACATTCTTTTAATGCATTTATTTAATCAGTGTACACATTTGCCTTTAGAAGTGCATGTGAAACTCAGAAGAAGCTTTTGAAAGTTGGTTCTCTCCTTCTATGTGTCCTGGGGATTTGAACTCACATTGTTAAGCTTAGTGGTAGTAGCAAGGCAAGCCCTTTACCCACTAAGTCCTGCAATGATGATGATGACAGTGATGATGATGATGATCTTTTGAAACAAGCTCTCTTTATGCAGTCTTGGCTAGCCTGGACTTGCTATGTAGACCAGGCTAGCCTTGAATTCACAGAGATCCACCTGCCTCTGCCTCCAAAATGCTGGGATTTGTTTGCCAGCAGGAACAGCTAGAACGCTACGTGGAACTCATCTTTTCAGTGTTATGTAAACAATTCTAAAAGGGTAAAATGATGAAGACAAGATTCTCATCCAAGAATGATGTCAACAGGTATTTGGTGGTTTTTACAACGAAGTTTATATAAAACCAAACTGCTGTGCCAATTCTGAAGGAAATTAACATAATAAAAATACATGTGGCCTAACTTTCAGTATAGGAATCATGTTTTGTTACTGCTTCATTTCCTTATCATTACCACAAAGTGACTGTTGAAGGAAGAAAATGGAACACTGTAGATGGTATCATTGTCCTTGAAATAAGTCCATGGCACTAAATCTTAAGGACTCTTAGAATTATTTCAGTTTAAAAATTAACATAAGCAACACTGGGTGGGGGTGGTTTAAATTACAGGATACGTCTTGAAACATACCTGAAATAATTTTAGGAGTTTGGATTTCCACAAAACCTTTGTTAATTAATGTTTCCCGGAAGAGATGGCAGATGCCGGACTGGAGACGGAAGACAGCCTGACTAGTTGATGTCTGTAAGATAGCATTAAAGTCTAATTAAACCAACCTGGCACAGCAAGCAAGTTAAACTATTCCTGCTCTCAGCAATGTTTAAGTCCAATAGTACTGGAGAAGATGAAACACACAACAGCCCAAGACAGAAGATGATGAGACAAGCTGCAATCTAATGAATATATATGATCATACTGAGCCATTCTCACTAGAAATGCTTCCTGATGTTCTGATTTATAAAAATACCATTCGTGAAAAATATTTCTTAACAATTAGTGAAACACCTTGCTTGTAGATTCTCTTGGGGACTGTTTTTAAGGGCAATCCACTGAGTGAGATATCAATGTGTATGTAGCATACAAATATTCTAAGTAAGAGTGTAGCATGGAGTAATAAATCACCAAAGACAACACGTATGTTCATGTTAATCATCACCAATTATATGCTAACTGTAGACAGCCATGCATTTGTTCCATTAAAGAAAGAAACTGAATACATAAAAGGCACAGCACCTCACAACTCTGACCCACAGTGGCACAGAAAGCAGTGAGGAGCAGCTCTCTAAGAGCTTGCTGCTGCCATCTTTTTTATTTTCTTTCTTTTCCGCTCAACCTCCTCAGTTACTCTGGTTCCCTTTGTTTACCTTCAGCCTCAATCAGTGGCCAGAGCTCTCTAGTAATTATCTGTGTTCCAGTGAATATAAGTGGCTTCTTATCAGTAAGTCTTGTATAAAACATTAAAGGGAAAAAATTGTTATAACCAAGTAGGTGTTTGATAAAATACCTGACCTCAACCCAGACCAGGATAACCAGAGTGCTGAGTTGGTATTCACGCATTTCAATGAACTGTGCTCTATGGCCACAGCTCATCCTGCCTATGCACACTCTGCACTCTGATGCAGACACTAAGGACCAGGTGGCTGCTACTCTACATCTTTTATAGGAAAGAATGTAAACTTGAGTTTCTGGAGATCAGGACTTTTTCTTTTTTAAAACAAAACAAAACACTTTATTCATTTTACTTACTTAAAAAAAAAGATTTATTTACTTACTATGTATACAGTATTCTACCTGCATGTATGCCTGCAGGCCAGGAGAGAGCAGCATGGGGTTGGGAATTAAATTCAAGACCTTTGGAAGAGCAGGTAGTGCTCCTAACTACTGAGTTATCTCTGCAGTACCTATTCATTTTATTTTGTGTGCAAGTGTCATACCTCATGTGTGGTGGTCAAAGAATAATAATGAAGTTGGCTCTTTTTCTACCACATTGGAACCAAGGATGGACCTCAGGTTATCAGCCTTGGCTCAAAGTGCCTTTATGCCTTGAGCCATCTTGTCATCCCAAATCAGGGCATACTTAAGCAGTGTTATTTTATAATTCAAATTCAAAGACACAAATCAGTAATTCCTCACAAAACAATGGAGACAATTTTTTAAAAGCCTCTATAATCTGTTATAACTGTTTAATTATTCACTTTTAAGACATTTACATTTAAATTGGAGAAAAGAATTTGTGGCTTTACTTATTTACTTGTTCATTTATTTGTTTGTTTATATGTTATGTGACTTAAGGAAACACTGCCTCATTCAATTACTACAAACTATTTTTCTGCTTTGTAGTACCTAGCAACCTATAAATCCAAGAGGTATGTCACTGTACTTCTACACATATGGAGACACAATTCACTTTAGTGAAATATATTCTATGTAAGGGCCACTACCACACTGTATCGCTCTTTCTTCCTTTCTTCCTTCTTCTCTCTCTCTCTCTCTCTCTCTCTCTCTCTCTCTCTCTCTCTCATCCGTTTAGCTAGCCTAACTTACCTTATTTTATCCTCTTATAAAATTGAAATCAAGCTTCTGGACTGTTGTAACTCATATAGTATACATAGAAATTACACTTAATCATGTTTTAAAAAATAAATTTTAGGGCTGGAGAGATGGCTCAGGAGTTGGTCTTCCAGAGGTCTTGAGTTCAATTCCCAGCAATCACATGGTGGCTCACAAGCATCTCTGGTGGGATCTGACACCCTCTTCTGGCATAAAGGTATACATGCAAATACAGAACTCATACACATAAAATAAATAAATAAACAAATCTTTAAAAAACAAATTTTGCTGGGCAGTGGTGGCACACGTCTTTAATCTCAGCACTCAGGACACAGAGGCAGGTGGATCTCTGTGAGTTCGAGGTCAGCCTGGTCTGTAAGAGCTAGTTCCAGGACAGGCTCCAAAGCTACACAGAGAAACCCTATCTCAAAAAAAAAAAAAAACAAAAAACAAAAAACAAAAAAAAACAAAAAACCAAACCAAACCAACCAAACACACAAACAAAAAACCCAAAAATTAAAACAAGCCCCCCCAAAAACCCTAAAAATAAATACACCCCCACACATACTAAGCCCCATTATTCTTGGCTTACTGATTGTATCAACAAATCTGTCAATGTGGGAAGAAAATGGATCCATGGTGTATATGAGAAAAAACAGCCCTCTATCCCATTAGGTTCTTTAAGGTACTTGCTTGCCACTGGCAAGATAGGTGCCTATTTTATTAGAGAGAAGGAACTGGGGACACAGCTTAGGGCTGTGTCATTTGCCTTGCATACTAACATACTAAAAGTTCTATGCTCCATTTGTATTACAGAAGAAGAAAACAAGAGAGTGTAGCTCGACAGTGAAGTTCTTACCTAGCATGCACAAGCCTCTGGGTTTATTCTCTAGACCACAAACACAAAAACAAGAAACTGAACACAATTATTCAGACAAAAATTCTAGCATGTCCCAATTTCTATCTGGCTCCCTAGAGAATATTCTCTGGCAGATTCTACCTTTTAAATGGTTTGAGATGACTATAGCAGTGCATACCTCCAACACCAGCTCTTAGGAGGCTGAGGCAGGAGGAATTTGAGGGGCCACGGGATGAGGACTGCTAAAATCAAGAATGAGGTTGGTGAGAAAAGTTAATCAGAATTTATAAACATAAGGTGTTCTTGAAAAGCAGAAGGAGAAAGCTTCAAAGGAAAGCCTTGCTTATTTTGGCTATCTGTAATGCTGACAACATTCCTAGAAGCACACTTGACTGAGTGCATGCCAGTTATCTTTGTACTCAGGACACAAAGCTACTACAAAAAGCTTGAATATCTGTGCATGGAAACTTGCCTCAAGGAAAACTCTGTTCTCAGGGGAACTGCGCTCAACAGACTAACACAGAGCCTGAGAAACTTTTAGTCTACTGCAGAATCATGTTTCAGCAACAGCCCCTCCTTCACAAAGAATCGAATGGCATTAGAAGCCAAGGTGGAGAAACTAAAGTCTGAGCTATCTACCTACCTACCTACCTACCTATCTATCTATCTTCATTTTTCGAGACAGGGTTTCTCTGTAGCTTTGGAGCCTATCCTGGAACTAGCTCTTGTAGACCAGGCTGGCCTCGAACTCACAAAGATCCGCCTGTCATATAAAACTGGATAGAGGGCTGGAGAGATGGCTCAGTGGTTAAGAGCACTACCTGCCCTTTAGAAGGTCCTGAATTCAGTTCCCAGCAACCACATGGTGGCTCACAGCCATCTGTAATGAGATCTGGTGCCCTCTTCTGGCCTGTAGGCATACATGCAGGCAGAATACCAAGAATACTATATACATAATAAATACATAGATTAAAAAAAAAAAAAGCCAAGCAGGGTGTGTATGTGTGAAACTGCTAAATCTCTTAAAAAAAACTGAATAGAAAGTTATGTTTAAAATAACCTTTCATTCCAAATGAGCTACTCTACTTTTTTCTTAAATCAGATTGATGTAGAATTTATAATTAAGTACAAGTAACCTCTGTAATAAAAAACTGGAATCACTGCAAAACTACTATTTTATTACTACATATGGAAAGTTTGGCAGCACTCAGGTTAAATCTCAGCCAAGACTCACCAGCACATAGGCACTGTAGTGTACGATAAAAGTGCTGCAGACTGAGACTGGGTGGTTTGCAACACAACAGTGTCTGGCATCCCTAGAGCACTCTGATTCAGGCCAACAGTTACCACACCCAGGAAACTCCCGGGACTACCTCAGGCCACCCATTTTTTTTTTAAAAAAAATATCATCACCTACGGCAATCACCCATCTATGATTCTCACAGCATTCCCTCAGCATTACTTCAATTTGTTTCTGCCTCTACTCACTTCTGTCATGGTGGATTTCACTTGTATTACTATTATTTCCCTTTAAATCACACCTTGAATGGCACATCCTTAGCAGTAACAGCATCCAAAGACACATGAATTTAATTTGCAAGCTATATCACATAACTATTAAAATATAAGACATGCATCTGCTTAACAACCAGAAACCACTGTACATCTCCAGTTTTAGAAAAACATTGTAAAACTGAAATGCCATAAATTCCAATATGTTGGCATGTAATCTATACTGCCAAGAAAATCTTTTGTATTACAACGGAGTAAAAATGTATTAGAAATATATATATTTTCATTTTCTACTTGAAAAAAAGTATTGAAGTAGACAAGGAACAGACAGACACTTGATTATAAACTATCTAATTACTGTGTAAGTGTTTCAGGATTCCATGGTTTTGTTAATGACTTAAAATTTTTTTCTAGATTTGTTTTATGTATATAAGTGTTTTGTCTACCTATATTTTTGTGCACCATGTGCACGCGGCTTCTCTGAAAGACAGAGACATCAATACTGGATACTCTGAAACTGCAGTTGCAGACAATTAAGCTTCCAAGAGAGTGCTTGGAAACAAAACTGGATCCTTAATAAGAAAGGCAAGAACTCTTCCCTACCTCCCCCCAATAAATTATTTAATTTTTTAATGAAAAAATTATGTGTATGGGCATTTTGTCTGCAAGTATATCTGTATATTATGTGGTTGGAGTGCCCAGAGAGGAAAACAGGAATGTTGGATCCCTTGAAATTGGACTTACAGACAAGTTATAAGCCATCACAGGTGCTGGGAAACCACACTACAAGTCTGTTCTTGACCACTGAGCCACCTGTCCATTTATTTATTTTATATGTGTATGGGAAGGCAAGTACAGACTTTCAAGAGTTGATTGACTCCTTCGATCATGTGGGTTTCTGAGACTAATATTAGGTCACTATGCTTGGTGGCAGTTACCCACACCACTGAGCCATCTTGATGCCCCAAGAATGTTAAAATGTTAGTCATTTGTATTCTCAGAAAAGTCTAAGTTAAATGACTTTATATTACTCACCTAGTCCTTCAATAGGTCACTGTGACAGCCAATCCACCCTCTAAGGATGGCAGGGTATTTGGGAGACTTTTGGAAAGCTTGCACTTAAGTCAGAATCACTCTTTGATACTATCCTCTTAGGAACAGATAAATGTCATCAAGATAGTAAATACTTATTTTTACTCTTGGGGATACATTGCTTACATAGTAGATTTCCCTAATTAAGAATGTATGACTGGAGCTGGGCGGTGGTAGTGTACACCTTTAATCCCAGCATTTGGGAGGCAAAGGCAGGCGGATCTCCGGGAATTAAGGCCAGCCTGGTCTACAAAGTGTGTTCCAGGGCAGTCAGAACTGTCACACAGAGAAACCCTGTCTCAACAAACAGGCAAAAAGAATATATTACTTTAGTTGGCTTAACATTACAATTCATTTAATTTAAAAAAAACTACTATTTTATGTGAATGGGTGCTTTGCCTGCATCTTTTTTGTTTGTTTTTCGTTTTTTTGAGACAGGGTTTCTCTGTGTAGCTTTGGAGCCTGTTCTGGAACTTACTCTGTAGACCAGGCTGGCCTGGAAATCACCCGCCTCTGTCTCCGAGGTGTGCCACCACTACCAGGTGTTTGCCTGCATGTTTATCTAACACTCCATTCACATAAGGCTCTTGGAGGTTCCAAAGGATAACAGATTCCTCGAAACTGGGAGTTACAGACAGTTGTGACGTGCCATATGGGTGCTTGGACCTAAATGGGGCCCTTTGGAAGAATATCAGCTCTCTTATCCATTGGGCCATTTCTCCATCCCACAATGTATTTTCTTTAATTGATCACTGCGCTAAAGCTTTTATGCTCATATTACCAGTTTCATATAGACAAACACAGGAATATATAGCAGTTACTTACTTCGAAAAACTGAGTATTTTTAGGAGATAAGACTTTTGATGAGGTCTTAGGGCAGTCCTATCTCCCTTGGTTTACCACGTTATCATAGAAGTCAAGCCATTTGTTTGTTTGTTTGTTTATTTAGGTTTTTTCAAGACAAGGTTTATCTGTGTAGCCCTGGCCATCCTGGAACTCGCTCTGTAGACTAGATTGGCCTCAAATTCAGAGATTACCCTGCCTTTGAGTTTAAAGTTTGTGTCACCACCACCCAGCATGAAGTTGAGCTATTTTAAAAAGCATAACATATTATTTTTTTGTTTGTTTTGAAGACGGGGTTTCTCTGTAGCTTTTTTGGAGCCTGTCCTGGAACTAGCTCTTGTAGACCAAGCTGACCTCGAACTCACAGAGATTCACCTGTCTCTGCCTCCCGAGTGCTGGGATTATAGGCGTGTGCCACCACCGCTTGGTAAAGTATAACATATTTAAGCTAGGGATCTAGTTAAGTGAGTAGATTGCTCACCTAACATGTATGAGGCCTTAGGTTCAATCCTAAGTTATCCAGCATAACTGGATGTGATAGTGTCTCTCTAGGCTATCAGAACTTGAGAAGTAAAGGCAATAGGATCAGAAGCTCAAGTTTTCTTCAACCACAAAGACAGTGGCCTTATCTCAAGAAAATAAATAAAATACAAGGGGCTGGTGAGATGGCTCAGTCAGAAGAGATGCTTGCTGCTAAGCCTAATGATTTGAGTTTGATCCCTGGAAACCACATGGTTTAAGGAAAGAACCAACTCTCACAAGTTGTCCTCTGACTTCCATGTGTGCACCACGGCACATGCCTACCGTCCCCTGACCCTCCACAAAAAACTTAAGATGACCCATGCAAATGTGAGGTCAAGGGTTTAGATCTCTAGTATCCACATAAAAAGGCAAGCGGGTGTGGTGATCTGCTTATAATCACAGTACTATGGAGGTTTCAACAGAGGACCGTGAACAAGTTGGTTAGGCAGACTAGCCCCAAACACTGAACTCTGGGTTCAGTAAGAGACCCTACCTCACTATAAAGAGTGGAAAAAGACCTCGGCAACCACCTTGGACCCCAAAACAAAGATGCATGTGCACGCACACACTTTCATACATGTACCTCCATACACAGGAATATGCACATATGCATATGCAGACCACTTTCACATGAAAAAAACAGTGTTTAAGAATTAGACAAATAACATGAATGAATTAAGTATAGGATAACACAAGGGACATAGTCTACCTAGTACTTTATTTGGCCAGAATGAGCCCAATATTGCTAAGATCTCCAACTTTTCAAGAAAAATCATCTGGACGTTAATATGAAAATCTTCCCACCCTTCTTTTCCCTCCAAGATGACCTCCAAATGCTTTTTCTTTTGTTTGTTTTTGAGCCAAAGTCTTATCACTGTAGCTACAGTTGACCTCTAATTGTCTACATAATCCAAGCTGACTTTGAACTTTCCTGCCACAGCCTCTTGAATGATGGGGATTATTGGTGTACACAACCAAGTGTGGCCAAATCCTGGGTTTCAGTGATTCTGTATTGGCCTTTCAAATAGCTGGGGTCACAGGCCTGTGTCATGGCACCTAGCAAAACTCCCTGGGTACAATGCACTTAAATTAGACCATCACCACAGACAAAATTGTTCTGGGCCAAACTAGTATAAACCAGCAACAACACTGAAAAAACAGTATGGGCAAACAAAATATACCCAACTCTTATGATCAAAATAAATGGAAAACCTGAGATTTCTAGGTAGTTGTGAGAGGTTAGTTTTTGCAACATAAAATTAAAATGGAGGTTAAAAAAAAAAAAGAAAACAGAAAGCAAATAGAAGAAGCGTTAAGTGAACACTACAAGGAGACACAACTGCAGAAGAATCAAAGTCAGAAAAAACTTAGGGCAGCAAAGAACCTGAGCATGAGACAGAACACTCAAGGAGGAAGATGTGGTCAAACATTAAGAAAGAGATGACAAACCAGTGATGAAACCACTGAACTCTTTCACTTGCAACCAAACCAAAAGAGAAACAGAAGGCCCAGGAGACGACATTGCAAACCACGGCAGTGACTTCAAAATAACAATTCCTGTCTCTACCTGGTTGCGCTAAATTGTATACATTTTCTTTTACTTCTTGTAGTGATTTAATGATTGCATTTCCACATGCTTACTAAGTCTGCACAAAACAGACATCACCTGGGAGTCACCCCAACACTGGCATTATAATCATCTGTTATTTTCAAACAAAGCAAAATCAGTATCCTGCAAACTAGTTCTTACCTGCTCCTGGCAGTTTTCTGGGGAAAAGGTCAGCTAGAGAGGTACACTATGTCTTGTATCACGATACTCATACATACGCAATTAGCTTTAAGGTATCCCCACAACTCAGTGTTGGCATAACCATATCAACAAACAAATGAGGCATACCCTAAGATCAATGACTCTGTTGTCTAATCTTGTATCCTGGTTAACAGTAGCTCTTCCTTCCTAAAAAAGAAAAAAAAGGGGGGGGGGAGAAAAACATATTTATACCAGTATTTTGAAGTACACACATGGATATCATATACCCTACTCTTAGAAGCTATGTATCCTTTTAGTGAGTGGTGTGTATGTTAAAATTGTACATGGAAATCCCTATGTCAAGAAAATAGGCAGAGTAAGAGGAATGTCAGGGAAAAATTACTGTTAGAGGCAAAGATGATGCTGGGGATGGTAAGGCACGCCTTTAATGTCAGCACTTGGGAAGCAGAGGCAGGTGAATCTCTGTTTCTTTGGTTTTGAGGCTAACTAAAACTATATAGTAAGGCTCTGTCTTAAACATCCACACACAGCAACAAAGGAGAGAAGGGAATGCAGGGGAGGGAGACTTAGAATAGAGATGGCTCAGTGGGTAAAGCATATGTTATAAAGGTGAATACTGAACTTTGAATCCTCATTGTCCATGCTGTTACACATGAGCTAGCTAGACAAACTCAATCAGTGAGCTCTGGGTTCAAAGTGAGATACCCTATCTCAATACATAAGGTGAAGAGTGATTATGGAAGACACCCACTATCAACTTCTGCATCCATATATACACATGCACCCACTCTCCTACTCAAAAACAATAACAAAGACAAAAAGAGATAGTAAAATGAGAAAGAACAAAAATATTGCTTTCTTTCCCTTCTCCAAACTTGCTCACTACTGGGGTACCAGAATTCCCCACCTGAACTCTTATTACTTCCTGATTTAACCTGCAAGCCCTGACTAACACCCAACAGGAAGAACAACACAGAGCAACAGTTTTTAAATGTGTGCTCTAGGGACCACCAACAGTCCCAAGATTTTGAGGGAGTCCCTGAAGTCAAATCAATCTCTCTCTCTCTTCCTTTTTACATTTTTTTTTCTTTTTCAGCTGGGCGTTGGTGGCGCATGCCTTTAATCCCAGCACTCAGGAAGCAGAGGCAAGCAGATCTCTGTGAGTTCGAGGCCAGCCTGGTCTACAAGAGCTAGTTCCAGGGCAAGCTCCAAACTACAGAGAATCCCTGTCTCGAAAAAACAAAACAAAACAAAAAACCAATTTTTTTTTCTTCTTCTTAAAAAAAAAAATACAGTGTTTTCTCGGCATATATGCCTGCAGGTCAGAAGAGGGCAGGATATCTCATTACAGATGGTTATGGCCACCTTGTGGTTGCTGGAAATTGAACTCAGGACCTCTGTAAGAGCAGGCAGTACTCTTAACCACTGAGTCATCTCAAACTCAGAGATACACCTGCCTCTGTCTGGGATTAAAGGTGTGCTCCACTATACAGGGCTAAATTTCTTTTTTTAATTACTTTTCATTTTCACTCAATGAGTTTACTAAGAAGTTTGAAAATGCTGTATGATTGGTAACTTCCCAACATGGTGAACTCAAGGACCATATAGGAATCTAGATATACAAGAGGTCAGACATTTACAAACTGTCCATATTTAATATGTCACTTGTAACAGGAAAGTTTTGTTTTGGAAAATACAAAGCATGCTTTGGTCACTTTTACATTTTATCAAAATATATCCAAGCATGCAATACTTTCATATTAACATTTTAATAAATAAATTTTGCCTTAAACGTTAATTCTATAAATACTAACATATGAACAAAACAAGAGCTTATGGGGGGCATCTCCTATATTTTTAAGAGAATTAAAAAGAACTTTCTTTCCTTTTAGATTCTGTGACAGATGTCTGTTAGATAAACCTCTACCACTGAACTACATCCCTAGTTGTAAAACAGATCAGGACACCAAAAAAAGTCTGAGATATGCTGGTGGTAAGAGTAATTTATTTATTTGTGATGCAAAGGCGGGAAAGATGGAAGAGTGACACCTCCACCCCCCGTTTGCTTGCTTTTTTTTGTGTGTTTTGTTTTTGGTCTTTTCAATTAATATTCTTTTGCTATTTTTTTTTGTTTCTTTCCTTTTTTTTTATTTTTGTTTTTTTTTGAGACATGGTTTCTCTGTGTAGCTTTGGATGTTCTGGAACTCACTTTGTAAAAGACCAGGCTGGTCTTGACCTCACAGATTCGCCTGCCTCTGCCTCCTGGGTGCTGGGATTAAAGGTGTGTGCCACCATGCCCAGCCTTAATTAATATTCTTATTTGCACTTTCATTTTTAAAATTTTATTATAATTATTTTTTTAAGTTTTCCTTTGGGGAGGATGATACAAGGGTGAAGGGCAGATATGGAGAGACTGGAAAATCAATGGGATTGGGGTACATGATGTGAAATTTCTGAAGAGTCAATAAAATTATGCTTAAAATTAAAAAAAGAGTAATTTAATTAAACCCAGGCCTGCTGAATTGTAGATAAACAATTGGAATTCAAGTCAATTTACAGGTACTCTTCGTACAAGAAGGCACTGGATGTCCAGTGTTACAATTTATCTAGACCCATGTGACATAAACTTTACCTCTTCACCTTCCACTTCAGGCCGAACAGCATCATCCAGCTGCAACGGCAGGCGAGGTTCAGCCAAACTGATCACATAAATCTGGAAATGAGAAATTGCCAAAAATATTAAGTAACAAAACCTGTTATCTTCTGTTTAAAAGATAATCTACATGGAACGATGCTTGCATACATCTTTAACTGAAACCATTTGGTGAAACAAATAAGATGATATCCATTTTTAATCTACCCAGCAGGGATACTATTGTTGGCTCTATGGATTGTTTGAAGTCAACTAAGACAACACAAATATTTTTAAACCCTAGGTATACAGCATTGTAATAAACAAGGCCTAGTTATATCAACAAAAGCTGTGATTAGGGAAATCAATCTCAAAGCTTCAATTAAAATGGGGTCTGCCACAAGAACCAAAGCAGTAACATAGGTGTTGCTATTATTAACATTATTCAGCCACTTCTACCACTATGATCAACTTCAGCCCAGCTAGGCGACACCCATCTTCCTTTCTTTATTCTTTGCTGTCTCCCTCAATTGACTCCTTTCATCAAACATCACATCTCATTTCCTGCTGTTCTGGTCAGAAGCTGCCACAGAGGATGCTCTTTTACGTTATCCAGTACCTCAATACTCACATATGCTAATTGTACATTATAGTGATTTCTGAACACCTCAAAAATGTGTTACCTTTACCACTTGCAACCTGAATTTACTAAGTCTGGTGAATCACAAAGGGGAATCACCTCTACTTCATTAATTCAGAAAAGGAAGCTGTATTCTCCCAGTTTGTGGACATCACCTGGCATTCAGAAAGTGTCAGAGGCTTTACTATAGCAACACTCAAAGAACAGTTATCTATCATAGTTCCCTACACACAAGTTTTAGGCTTCCTTTGGTTAATACAATCTTGATCTTCAAACCCCAAACTGGAGAATCAAAGAGCTATGACTTTCATAACCAGTGGAAATTCATCCTCACCTTCACTGGGTTCAGGTTCACATAGTACTTAGCACAAAGCAGTACAAATAGTATATACAAACAGTAACTATTAGTTGAGTACAGTCAACTGCATATGGTATAATTTAACACTTTGCAATATTATGGCAAAACTTATCAGTAAATTCCTAAGGCTTTATTATTTATGGCTGACACTTTTAATGCTAGATATAAGTTCTGCTATTGAGTTAGGATCCTCCCATGTATTAAAAATTCAAGTTTGCTTTAGTCATTAAGTTTTCTTTATTAGAGTACTGGAACACATGTCAGCTAGAAAAGACAAACCCTTTTCTGTCAATATAAATGAATTTCTATACTAGACTCAACAAAGAACAAAGTAATGTATCAGGCCAGCTTAGCAAAAATACAAGACTTTCCGTATCTCAGAGTTTCACAATAATTAACTCCTATTAAATTTAACTCTTCATTTCCAAATCAGTGGGTGCAGATGTGCAGATCTCTCTGAATCTACCAACCCGTCTTTCTTACGCATGATCCTAAATATTCCACCCCTTCATTCTGTGGAAAGGGGTCTCTGTGTATGTGCTCTTCTGGCTTTAGATCCCTTAAGGTTGAGAGAGCGAAGAAACTATCCCTTGTCTTGAAAATCATTTAAACATTCATTCATTTATTTATATGAATGTGTGTACACATATGAGCATATATGCTCATACCACATGAGTGGAAACCAGGAGTTGGTTCTCTCCTATTAAGTGAGTGCCCCAGCACAAACTGATTCAGTAATGACCATAATCTCAGAATTCTACAATTTGTTGTTTTATCTCATATAGGAGAGGCTGATCTCAGACTCAGAGGGATTAAAGGTATATAACTATGCTCACCTACATCAATTTATTAAGAACATACAGGTCTGATATAAAACAGTCTAAAAATTACTCAAATCTATAGATAATCTTATCTGTTCCTCTCTTGCTCTTTTTATGTGGTGCTGGGGGTCAAATCCAGAGTACCATGCACACTAAGCTGTATGTATCTCCAGTCCTCACAACACAGTATTTATAAGATTAGTTACCTTCTGGACATGTAACTCAACGTCTTGTTGTGTACAGCTTCCAATTTTCTGATTTACTTTTCTCACAATGCCTTCCACATCAATAATACTTTCTTTGTTGATGCTGTCAAGAGAGAAAAAAATCCTTAACTTTAATAATCCCATTAGAGGTGTCAGGATTCATTTGGTATTTAAGCTGCAGAATATGTCAAACCATTCTTCAATAGAGGAGACACTCGTGTTAAAGCCAGCCTCTTCAACCTATTTAAAACAAGCTCTTACACAGAATACCTTGTGAGATTCTGTTAAAGAGATGATTTTTTTTAAAAGATGCCACAGTTTAGTAACAATTTATAAGATACTTGGGACATGAAAGGCAATAGGACCAAGTGAATTGTAAAAAGTTGTAAAGGCTCTGAATTATTAAAGAGCCCTTTCCCTCTTACTCTTGAGATCACTAAGATCATTTCCTTTAGTAAGAAACTCTGCCTTCAATAAATGCAATTACTGTTATGTAATGGAATTAAATAAGAAGGGCAACTGAAAAGTTTTTCAAGTACTAAGAGGTGTTGCAATTACACCTTCATTGCCTACAAGCATCCTCACTCACCTTGTCCCTGGATTATGACTGATAACCTAGTCGTGCACTCACACAGAAGGAATGCTTGTGTGACACTTAATATTAAAACAAATATAAAATAACTGCATCTCCTGGGCTGTCTTTTAAAAAACCAAAGCTTCAAACACTAGACACTTAAATTTTGAAACAGAATTTTATTACATTGTCTATTAAACAATCATTTTCTGGTTACTTTGCACATAACCAAGAAAAGGTGTAATTTTAAATGATGACTCCCAAACAAACTAAACTAGGTTTGTTTTTTGCTTTGCATATTCTTCAATGATGGAAGGTGACAATGCATTTGGTGAAAATGATTAAGATTCATGGGAAAGCTGCCTTCATTCTGACGCAGAATCGTATCTTCAGTAGTTGTGGCGTTATCAGATACACTAGAAACCACAAAGTGCTAAGTGTAGTCTTAGAACGTCACAGTGAGCTACAAGGCCATCTACTCAGGGATGGAAAGGCCTAGGCTGTACTGTCTAGGATTCTGTCACCGACTACCTTTTTAAAAACAATTAATAGTACATATAGCTCTTCTCTCTTGAGTATCCTATACCACAGCTATCACCGAATATCTAACTAAAGAAAAATCCTAATTTGTAATTAGAAGGACCAGGCTTCTATTTACTATTCAAAGCATTTCCTGACATTGGTAGTGCGGAGTCACTCATCTGTCTTCTAACTGCTGCCTCATCTGTATGCGTGGGTCAACCTGATGCTTGAATAGGTGATTCAGGGCTGGCTGTTTCACATGTCACCAGGAGAAACGTTTTCTCCTCACTGATCAGTACAGTATGTCATTAACCAACCCTACCTCAACCACAGCTCCAATTTTCCTATTGTCCCTAAGCTCATAGTGCTTTGGTTTCACTCACTCTGACTCTGGACCTTCTGTTAGTAGACAGTCTCCTTTAAAGCCACTTAAGTTAAATATTGCCTTTTTCAACACAGTATTTTTATTGACTATTTGGGAATTTCACAACATGCACTCCAATCACACTCACATCCTAGTCCTGCCAGGTCCATCCTCACAAAACAAAACAAACAAGCCTTTATCTATCTATCTATCTATCTATCTATCTATCTATCTATCTATCTATCTATCTACCCATCCATCCATCCACCCATCCATCCATCCATCCATCCATCCATCCATCCATTTATTTATGAGGCAGGGTTTCATTACATAGACCTAGCTGGCTTGAGCTTATTATGTAGCTTTAATAGGCCATGAACTCTGAGATCTCCTTACTTCTGTCTCCTGAGTGCTGGGATTAAAAGTGTGTCACACTATGCCCAGTAACATTGCTAAAAAAAAAACAAACAAACAAAAAAATAAAAACCATCGACTTACTTTGTGTGCGTCATGTGGTGCATGCAAACCCATAGGAAGCCCTGAGTAAGTTAAGTCCTCCTGAATGTGTGTTTGCTGACATAGATATAGCCATGTCAAGGAGCCCAAAACCTTCTTATACTCAGGAGAAAATAGCAAAGCCTTCCTCTAGTCCATCTGCAGAGAAGGTTCATCACAATATACTCCCCCTAGATAGTTACTGCTTGAAGACTTCTCCCCTTCAGAGACTACTCCTACCAAGATTAGCTACACCCATCTCCTTGATTCAGCTTGTAAGCCCTGCTCCCTTGATTAAACTGTGTAGTGGTAACGCCTCTGTCTACCACTATACACAAACATGCTGAACTACAGGGCGCTGACGCGTCTCCACAAGAGCTGTCTTGTGTCCGTCTTTCCTTCATTCCCTTACCTAGAGCCACACTACAGAAAATACTATAGCATGAGTGATGAGTGTGGAAGTCGGATGACAACTTGGGGGATCAGTTCTTTCATTTGACCACATGGTCCACGGGATAAAACTCTGGTTTTCAGGCTTGGAAAGTCCCTGCCAGACTACCCAGCTGGCCTAATTTCTCCCTTTTTTTGTATTTACTTTTGTGTGGGGCTGGACAGACAGCTCAGTGGTTAAGAGTACTGAATGCTCTTCCAAAGATCCTGAGTTCAACTGCCAGCAACAATACGGTGATTCACAACCATCTGTAATGAGATCTGGTGTCTTCTTCTGGCCTGCAGGCATACATGCAAGCAGAACACTGTATACATAATACATAAATAAACAAGTCTTAAAAAAATTATCTGTGTGTGAGTGTTTCACTTACGTGTATGTATGTGTACCATGTGCATGCCTAGTGCCCAAGGTGGTCAAAAATGCATCAGAATCCCTAAACTGGAGTTACAGATACCTGAAAATATCACGTATGTTGTGGGAACTGAACCCTGGTCCTCTTAACCACTGAGAAATCTTTCTATTCCCTCAAGATTTCTACTCTTAACAAATGTGTTTCACACTAGTTTCCTCGCAGAAAAACAATGAAATGTGGGCAGAGATCTTCTGCTTGGCACTAGCTGGAAATTTATTGAAAGAACACAAACATTTTTGTCTTCTTTCTTCCTTATTAATACCAGATGTTCTTTAAATTTTGGGTAATTCATTCTAATACATCTATACGTCTAAATTTATGCCTTTATCTACTCCTATTTGCAGAAATGAATGCATTCACAAGGAAAAACAACTCGAAACAACACAAAATTCATTTATAACAAAGGACTAGCTCAAAAACTTGCTACTACAGTCTGTAAAACAAAACAAAAAAACTTAATTTTTCGGTGTATTTCTATGTGTATATGTACACTTAGAGTTAACACAGTGACATAATTACTACCAAACAATGGGGGGGGGGGAATGAGACTGTTTCACACAAAGCCCAGGATGATTTTTAATTCATTACGTAGCTTGGGCTTGCCTTAAACGCCTTATTCCTCTGCATCTGAGATTATGGTTGTATATCACTATACTCAACCCCAGTCTATCAATATGATTTTTTTTTACTTACTTATACGTAAAGAAAATGTGCATGACATAATTTGCCACCAGAAAGACATTGGACTAGAAAGCTTCAACTCCACATCTAAAACAAACATGTCTCTATGTCTACATTTTGAAAAAGGGTTTTATCTATCAGATAACTAGAAAGCTTTAGGTTTACAGAGGATGTGCTATAAAAAATAATCCGGTAGAAAGCAGAGGAACTCCCAGGAGCTGTTTTAGTACAGGAGAAATGGAGGAAGTAAATTAAACACATCTTTTCAAGAGCTAAGTCAGCTGTTTTTATTATTAGTGCCTGAAACACACTGCAACTGCATTGTTTTCTGTGCCTCTTTCATTTTTCAACCACTCTTTTGACTCTCCATATAATTAGTCATTTAGCAAATAAAATAGATTAGTACAATCTTGCTATCAAGACATTCTTAAGGAATAGGCAAAATAGATTTCATTCCGTTTTACTAGGAACTACTAACCACCAACCTCAAACTTTAGCTATAACAACCAACAGTTTCCATAGAATAAAACTGCATTCACACACACACACACACACACACACATATAACCTTATTTAACTTTATTTCATGTGCATTGGTATAACGATGTCAGATTCTCTGGAACTGGAGTTACAGACACTGCAAACTGCCATATGGATGGTGGGAATTGAACCCAGGTCCTCTGGAAGAGCAGTTAGTGCTCTTAACTACTGAGCCATCTTGCCAGTCCCATTCTTTATATTTTATAAAAAGCTTTCCATAATAATTTTGGTTTGTTTTGGAAGTATATATAAATTATGTTAGTCTTGAGCTCATAGTCCTGAGTTTCCTGAGTACCTCTGTATTCCAGCAGATCCCAAGTTTTGTTGACAAAAAATAACTGGTACAAGTGACTCCTTGTCAACTCGACACACAAACATATCACTATTAAATCATAACTTTTGTTTCCAAATCTCACATTATATTAGTATCACAACATAAAATATAAATAACTTTAAATGTCCCACAGTCTTAAACAATTCCAATTAAGGGGGCTGAAGAGATGGCTTAGTGGTTAAGAGTACCTGGCTGTTCCTCCAGAGGATGCCAGTTAGAGTCCAAGCACCCACATACTAACTTACAACTGCCTATAAGTTCAGTCCAAGGGGGTGAGACACCCTCCTCTAGCTTCTGCAAGCACCAGGCACACAAGAGGTGCACAATCATGCATGGACTCATACACATAAATTAAGTGAACCACAACACGAGGGTGTCAGCATCAGATCCTTCTCATGACTGGGATCTTCAGAGACATTAAATACCATAGGTGACATGATGTCCAGACACACAACACTGTGTCAGGCAGGCCTGGTGTTTACCCACAAATTAAACATTAGAAATACCTAAATACTTTCTCACAGTCTCAGCTAAAAAAAAATTAAAATAGGACAATATGGATGAATTACAGGAAGGAAACTCAGGAAGGAAGAGAGAGAGGAAAGAAAAGGAAGATAAGAATGAAGGAGGATAGACAGAAGGGTGGACTAGTGAATTTTCTCTTCCTCAATGAGTCATTGTACCCTGGAGATAAGTACAGAACAAAACTCATAAAAGCTTTCAAAAGTGGAGTAGACAATTTGAAGGTCACTGCTCAAATTTTTGTTTCTGTTTAGTAGTTAGATGAAAAA
This sequence comes from Myodes glareolus, assembly GCF_982192425.1. NCBI lineage: Eukaryota > Metazoa > Chordata > Mammalia > Rodentia > Cricetidae > Myodes > Myodes glareolus. The sequence goes on along the minus strand of NC_142030.1, from coordinate 95,784,799 downwards.
GTATTAAACAGCACACAGCCACACAGTTCTGGTCAAGTAGATGATACTGCATGCATATGGTGAAGAAATAAACCTGGGGGAGAAAAAACCAGCTAGTCTTTTTTACTGCTGGGTACTAGGGGCCAAGTGTCAACTCTCCCACCCTCCTTCCTTCTGTTCATTCCACCTTTTTTTCTTTCTTTCTCCCCCCCACCACCAAGACAGGGTTTCCTTGTAGCTTTGGAGCCTATCCTAGAACTCACTCTGTAGATCAGGCTGGCCTGGATCCACCTATCTCTGCCTCCTGAGTGCTGGTGTGCGCCACCACCGCCCAGCTTCACCCATATTTCTGTATTATCCTTCTGGAGTATAAAGAACCATCTAAGGCCGGGCGGTGGTGGCGCACGCCTTTAATCCCAGCACTCGGGAGGCAGAGGCAGAAGGATTGAGTTCGAGACCAACCTGGTCTACAAGAGCTAGTTCCAGGACAGGCTCCAAAGCTACAGAGAAACCCTGTCTCGGGGGAAAAAAAGAAAAGAAAAGAAAAGAAAAGAAAAAAAGAACCATCTAAGATGGATGCTAGCAAATGTTTGTCATCCTAGCATGCAGGAGGCTGAGGCAGGAGGAATGATTTGAGTTAAAGGACACCAGAATTACAATGTGAATTACAAGGCAGTCTGGTGTATAACATGAGACCCTGTAACCTAACTAAAAACATCAAATCAAACCAAACCTTCAGCTCAGACTGTCACTCATCTGTGAATGACAGAAGCTGCATAATTTGGTCTTATGATTTTTGTTTGTTTGAGACAGGGTTTCTCTGTGTAGTCCCGGCTACCCTGGAACTCACTCTGTAGACCAGGCTGGCCTTAAAGTCAGAGATTGTCCTGCTTCTGCTGGGATTAAAGGTGTTACCCAGCCACTTCATTCATACGATTTTAATGTATTTATTGGCTCTGTTGAGGCTAAAATCTGGAGTTTTACTGTTCAAGCTAGGGATGTGTTCTACTTATTACTGAGCCACATTCCCAGCCCTTAAACTACTTTTTAAAAAATAAAAAATTTAAAGCTCATTTTTTGGGCTGGAGAGATAGATGACTCATCAGTTAAGAGATCTTGTTACTCTTGCAGAGGACCCAGGTTCACCTGGTGGCTCACAGTTCAAGGAACTTACCACCCTCTCTGGCCTCCATAAGCATCATGTTCACATGCTGTGCACTTACAAACATGCAAGCAAAACACTCACACAAATAAAATAAAAATAATTTTTAAAATCCAAAGAACAGGCATATCCAGATGCAAATGCTAATCCAACCCCATCTTCTATGGTCACTGTTTTCTATTTGGTGCATAACTCTTTTTCTCACTTGCAGAAAATATGGAATGTTTTATACATTTTATGTCAGCATTCCATGGTACTTTATTGAATGGATCTGTATCTTATTAAATGCTAAAGAATCTTAATACACTTTTATTTTGTAGCTCATAAAAGTAATCTTAATATGCAAATCTCTAAAGCATTGCTCCCATTATCACTCAGTCATTTCCTATAAGTTTCAGCTTATGTGAAGTGCTTTAGACATGCATACAACATTCCACTTCAACTTTACAAGTACTGATAAGGAAGGCATTATCATTTAAAAAAAAAACAAAAAAAGCAAAGAAAAACAAAAATAAAATAGTCTCTAAGAAGATAAATAATTAGCTGGACACCATGCAGCTAACCACAAATAAATCAAAGGTTACTTGTTATTGACTCAAAAATTAACACTAATTTAAATACCTGGGTGCTTCTTCAGCACACCTGCAAACAATACACTTTTTTTTTCAATATAGGGTTTTTTCTATGTAACAGAAGTCACACTCTGTAGACAGAGTTGGCATAGAATTCACAGAGATCAGCCTGTCTCTGTCTCTAGAGTGCTGGGATTAAAGGTGTGTACCACTAACGCCTGGTAACTTTCTCATATTCTCTCTCTCTCTCTCTCTCTCTCTCTCTCTCTCTCTCTCTCTCTCTCTCTCCCTCTCTCTCCCCTTTTTCTCTGTAGCTTTGGAGCTTGTCCTGGAACTAGCTCTTGTAGACCAGGCTGGCCTCGAACTCACAGAGATCCGCCTGCCTCTGCCTCCTGAGTGCTGGGATTAAAGGCATATGCCACTGTTGCCCAGCGTTAACTTTCATCCTTAAGACCTCACAAACTTCAATACTTGGCTTATGCGACAAACACTCAAATAATGGGCCATCTTTTAAGAGTTTTCCAATGTCCAAGAATCATTATTACCTTCTTCAATAGCACTGATATAGTTTGATGCCCTCATGTTGCCAACCTACGCAGAGTTCAGAAGAATCTTTGCATGAAATCTTAAGTAACTAGTTATATTTAAATTAAGCAAGGTAAATGAATGCCATAAACTACCTGGGAATTTCTAACACCAGATCTTAGACTTAATTTTGTGTGTGCTTGTGCTTACCATGGTGCTCTTGAGGTCAGAGAATAACAGAGTGTCTGTCCTTGCCTTCTAATTTATCTGTGTACAGTTTCCCTGCTTTGTATGCTAGGGTAGCCAGCCAGAGCTTCCAGGGATTCTGCTGTCTTCCCCTCCCTGTAGGAATACTGCGATTACAGACTTGTAGGATGCTGTGTCCAGTTCTTACATGGGTGATTCAAATTCATATCCTCAAGCTTGTATGGTGTTTATCCACTGAGAAATCTTCCCAGTCTTAGACTTAATTTTTTAAAAAAAGTATTTGTATCTTCATTGCTGTGTACATGGGTGTTTTGCCTGCATACACATGGTAATGTGTGTGCCCAGAGCTCATAGAGACCTGAAGAGGGTGTCAGATCCCCTACAACTGATGTTACAAATTGTTATGATCTGCCACACAGTTGTTGGGAATCAAATATAGTTCTTGGCAAAAATAGCTGGTTCCCTTAACTGCTAGTCCATCTTTTCAGGCCTCCAAGAATTCTTTTAGAGACAGAGTTTCTCTATGCTGCCCTGGTTGTATTGAACTCAAAGAGATCCTCCTGCCTCTGCTTCCCAAAGGCTGGAATTAAAGGTGTGTGCCACCACCGCTCGTCTAGGCTAGATTTAATTTTTTTCTTTTGGTTTCTTGAGACAGGGTTTTCTCTGTAGATGAGGCTGGCCTAGAACTCACTGAGATCTGCCTGCCTTTGCCTCCCAAGTGCTGGGATTAAAGGCACGTACCACCCCACTCAGCTAGACTTAATTTTTTTGGGGGGGGGATAACATAAAATAGAAACGGAATTTATTTCTCTAGAAGAAGCAGATATTCATAGCTGGGGCAACAACTTTGGCAACAGAGGCTGATGGAAACACATCAAACAGCAACAGAGAAGAGCAGGGGTCAAACAGAAAAGTAGTGGTCCCCTGGGTTCTTCTTCCAATCCGGGGCCCTGGGTCTTGTCAGAGAACCTGGTTCCTCTTTCTGAGCCACTTCAGGGTGTCCGCAGGTATAAGTTCCTTGGAGTGGTCAAGACTGCAAGTTCACAGTGAAGCCACAAGTCACATTCTGTCCAACACTCCAAATGCCTACAGAGGCTCCCTGGAAAAGAGGGCAGCCCTGAGGAGGGCCTGCTGGATGCTGGCCTACCCTTCTGTGCAGCCAACACATCCTTCTTGCCCAAATCAAGCTTGGCTTCCTCAGTCTAGTCCTCCAGGGCAAAGTCTGGGGTATACTCTAGCCAGTAGCCCAGCCCTGATCTTGAGCCAGAGGCAGGTCATACACAGGGCCTGCCAGGCAGCTTCCTGTCTTGCCTTCACAAGGCTTCTTCCCACCACTTGGTTGGGACACTGAGGGCTGAATAAGGTGTGCAGAACAGTGTTGGGTGAGGAAGTGAGGTGGGCAAATGGGGCTCCCAGTCTCCTGTTTTGTCCACTGGGAACAACAGGCAGTAGTGGGTCCTCCAGTCCTGAGATGGGGCATCTCCCCACTCTTGTTCCACAGGCAGGAACAAGGGCAGACCACTATTCTGACAACAATCAGTGTTTTTGGTAGGCAGGGACCACAGGAACCCAGAAGGTGGCAGCCAGCTTGCTCCAGATGCCAGTCAAACGAGTATCTCTTGTACTTTGTAGCACTCCATCCATGGCTGAAGACCCAGTCCAAAGAGCTTCTCCACCATCTGGATACTATCTGCTGGCCCTGCAGCCTCTTGCCCATCCCCTGGGCAGCCCCTCTGTGCCTGCCGAGTAGTGGCCTGCAGGGCTGGTGGCTGAGCCCCTGGGTTGCTGTTATTGGTGGAGAAGTTGGCCTTTGGGTCTGAGGCAGCCTGAGACATAGATCGAACAGTGGCAGTGGGGGCTAGGGTATTGGGTGGGGGCAGCATCAGGGGCACAGGCATGGAGGCTGGCTCTTCGGGGCTCTGGGCCTCTTGACGGAAGTACTGATAAAGCTCTAGGTAAGGAGGGTGCTCAGGCAGCAGGTAGTAATGAGTACTGCTGACCTTCCTGCCATTGTGAACAGTGGGCAGGATACAGGGGCCAACCTGTAGGCCAGGATCCTGGATCACTTGTGGGGTGGCATACTTAGGGTCTGAGGCAAAGCTTTGGGTGGTGGGCATGGTCTTTCCGGGTGAGCTAGGGAGCCGGTGTGGTAACAAAGAACTGCCAGGTGGCACCAGGGGGCTTGGAGTTCTTGAACCTTGAAGGGATAAGGGTTCCCAGGGAGGCATTCAGGGAGGGGAGGCAGGTCTAGGCCACCGTTTATCTCTTCTTCACCTGAGGGAACTGGAGATAGCTCCACGCATGGACATGTGGGCTGAGGGGGAATAAGTACCTGGGGTGACACCTCCTGGGATGGGGGAGGGAGTCAGTTGGCCAGTGGGGACCTGTAGTTGCTGCATACACTTCTGCTGCAGTGCCTGGAAAATCTCTGCAGTCTGGGCTGAGCTGGGTGGTTTGCTGCCACCCTAGGGTGGAAGAAATAGGTTGTCCTTCAGAGCAGGGAGCCCTGCACCCACTAGTGAGCTGTTGATAGGGCAGACCTCAAAGTCATCCTCATCTTGGGCCACAACATCATTGGCAGGGGGTAGGGGCAATGGACGAGCATCCCAGTCTACAGGTATGGGATGTAAAGGTTGTGGCAGTGCCTGTGTGGGGCTCTGTAGTGATGTCTTGTTCAGCAAGGAGCAGGCATCAATGGCCAACTGTGTCAAGGAGGTTACATAGGACCATAGGCTCCTAGCCAAAGTAGATGAGTGTGACCTCACCTCCAGTGCTGCAGCCTGCTTTGGTGCTGGCACTCGGCAGAGGGCTTTGCTAGCCATAGCCCTTAGGGCAGGACTGACTTCCTTAGGCCCAGCCTCTTGAAGTAACTAGACAAGGGGTCTTGGTTCTCATTCACAGGCAGACTTAATTTTTAAAACATTCTTATCCAAAATCTCAATGTTGAACTGAATAGACTACATAATCACTTCTTCCCTAGCAGATAAACTTGCTCCAACAAAGAGTCAAAGCATATAGGTACAGCTGCTCAAAGGGCAGCAAAGGATAACAATGCAAAGTTGGCTTCTTTGGGTCTCCCCTTTAGATAAACATCTACCCTTACCAGAGAATTTGTAACAAGTTTCTGCACCGTTCTGAATCTCTTTCCCCTTGCTGACCCAAATTTAGCCAAGTGCCTGGACCAGAGCAGGTGTTAACTAAGTATTCTGAGTCAGTGAGACTTCTGAGTACTATTTATTTTCTATTTTCCAGCTATAATAGTTAATGCAGTAAACAGAAATTTTATACCTACCAACCAGTGGAATATCTATTTTAAGTGAAATATCTCAAAGGAAAGAAAATAAACAAAACTAGTATGTAGTTAGGTGACTCATTAGAGAATGAGGAATATACTTGTGACTCACAGGCTATCAGTAAATCATGTAACCACAATGACTAATATAAAGAAAAAAATTGTTTTCAGAATCTAAACTGCCTGAATTTTGGGGTAAAAGGAGGGTTATCGAACAAGCACAAAGAGCGATAGTAACTTTTAACTTTAAAAACTACTGAAACGGAGGTTGGGAGCCGTGATTCTGAAGTCAGACAGTTCCAGGCTAGATGGTAGAGAGACCATGTCAAACAAAACAACCATTAAAACTACTATCCATATTAGTTCTAGTCCTTTAAAGATGCTGCTGTAAGGTCAGCTTATATTTGTATTAACTGTTGTCCTCTATTAACAGCTGCTACAGAAAGGCTTCCAGAACACCTTATTCCCACAAATAAAAAACCCCATCAAAATCTTGACTTTATACATTACTTTGTAACTTTTAAATGACACTGAATTAAAAACAATTTTTCTGAAGAAAAAAAAAGACGCTAACTTCTCGCTCAAGTCTTTAGCTACAGAATCAGGTGGCGGTGTAAAGTGAGGTCAGAAGCACCATCTTGCACAAGAATCACATCTTGGCTTCCAGAAATTTTCATTTACAGAAAGACCATCAACCATTTCAAACACACAATTAAGATTCTGGTCTTAAAATCCCTATGGAGTTAGATGTGTCAACTTCCCTTGTGTAATTCATGCAGCTGCTCCATTTTTCTATTCATTCAGTCACAAGAAAATTGATCTTTCCAACAGATTGATTAAAATGATCTCCTCAAGCATCCTATGGCACTGAATCTAATTAGTGAGCCAACTTTTGGGTAAAAATATCAATAAACTAGATGAATGTAGGACATACGTTTTCCTCCACATTAAACGTCAATGTTTCTTTTCAAAAAAAAAATTCAAAAGTTCAAAATTAACAATACAGTTTAGTCAATAAGGCAAAAGACAAGAATCTCAGATTTAATATCTAAAGTAAATGCTAAGATCGTTATTTACTTACGATATTAAAAGTGACCTTGAATTTTGCCTTTTAAGTGATTAGGAAACCCCAGCTGGAACTATCTGATTTGGTATTTTTAATAGTGGAGTCCTAGCTTTTCTCCACCTGGTAAAAGGCCAATGGGAATAGGGTTAAATTTAGGCCTTATGGAATTAACATATAAACACCATTCTCTCTCTTACTTTCTTGTTTAAGAGTTCACATGTTTTACTGTCCAGAGTCCTTGGGCTGCAATCTTCAAAATGTAAACACCTAGAGAGTTGACAGTGTTCAGGTGATCCATCAGTAAAGTCAGCTGTAAGCATTTCATATGTAGAAACTGATCCAGAAGAGAATGAAAACTAAGTGAGGATTAAAAGCAGTCTTTTCTTCATACACATATTTCTGTGGGTATTATTTTCTAAACCAGATTCTGGCAGCATTAGCTGGCCCACTCTCTAGGCAGCTGGCTTCCCCCACACAATGTGCTACAAAATATCTTTTCAATCACTTCAGGCTTCATTGGTCCTCAAATTTTTAACGTCAGCTAAAAACATAAGTAAGCTTTTCATTTTATTTTATTTAAGCACAACACTCAGAACTAGTTTAGAAGCTAGTCATGTGCTGTTTTGATCTTAATAGGAGGCCACTAGAATATTTTGCAGAATTCATTGTTTTCCCAGATTTTTTTGTGTGTAATTATACTTTAAAGGATAAAAAGGAAAGATCCTCAAGTATTCTGCTAAATAATAAAAGTATTTGAAGTCTTTAAGTAAAATCTTGATTTTGCACTGTTAGGTAGAAGAGGGGCAGACACGTCATAATTCTACACATGCACTCAGTCTTGGTGTGAGATAAAGCACCAGGAGTCTGTAGAACAGAACTTACATATGTTGCCAAGGCAAGAGGAAGAGAAAGCAGCAGAGGAAAAGGGAGTTCTGAGCAAGGAAAAGACGATGGGGGCACCACAGGAAGGGTTCTAAAAGAAGACCAGGATGATAGGGGGAGCAGTGGGGTTATGTCTACTAAATTCTCAAAACTTTGAAGCTATCTTCCACTCCTATTATTTTCCTCATTCCCACAAAGAAGTAGTTAGAAAACAGGTAAGGCCTTTTATAGGAGACAATTCTGATGTAACATTTGTTTAAGAACAAGGCCAACAAGATAATTTGTTACCTGTCTATGCCAGGCATCATCAATGAGAAACACAATGTCAATGCTTTTAGTGGTAACATGGATGACCTCAACCATGAAGAAACACTCAGAACACATACTGCTAACATCCCGTGACCTGAGTTACATACCCATTTGCACGAAAATTCCAGGCAGCTTCAACAACTACTTCACAACAGCACAAGCTACATCTCTTCAGAGGCTTTTTCACAAGCAAATTACAGATTTTTTTTTCAAAGAAAAGTTTCACGTTCACTATTTGTATATTTATCTACTCCCAACATTTATGGAAATTGTTCAACCTACCTTTAAAAAGTAAAACTCTTGCCCTTTAAAAATGTGTCATCGATTACGTTTCTCAGTGTTATGCTATTAACCTCACTTATCCATAAACTGATTTTTATTGAATAATTTCACATAGTACAGTGATTTTTAGGGATGTATATGTCACACTACAGCACAACCGACAAGGTCTTAAGCACCACTTTAGAAAAAAGTAATTTAAAGGGACACTAACATCTGAATTTCAGTCTCAGGAGCACTCACTTTCTCTATGGGGTAGACAGCGATCACAGAGGTGTCAGCTTATATAGCCGTGTGACAAATACCTGTAAGCCAGTACAGTGAACAACAGGACCAACAGCAGAAACGCTCGTGCTTTCAGAAGCCTAGCAGAAGGCAACCAGGTACTTGAAATTCAAAGTCTGTGGTCACATTTCCTAACATTCTCATTCCCCACACAGCTGCTACAATGGGTGTAGCATTCCTCACAACGGCAGTTGTGAGAGAGAGAGATTATAAAGTACACTGCTGATTAGCCATGTTGGTAAGAAGAAAAGAAAAGACTAAAACTTTATCAAAAGTATGTGGGATTGTTAGATCTTTCCGGAAACATCAAGGTTTCATGTTTGTAACTATTAAATCTCTTATTACTGAAATTATTCAGAAAAATTAGCTGTCACTGCAAACCAGAAACTCAGTTACAATTCTTTCTCCTCCCACTGTTTTTACAACAAGCTTTTAAATAAGGGGGTGATTCTTTGGGAAAGCACTCATGCTTTATAAAAAGAGACAGACTCATTAGTATTAATGTTAGAAAGCCTTTAAATTCCTCCTTTGCAATCTTTTTTTTTTTTGTATCAGTGAATTAAAACTATTTTCCCTTACTGAATAAATCAGACTCTCCAGGGCTGTGGCAGAATGCCTGACACAAACAACTTAAGGAGGTAGGATGTATTTTGCTTTCAGTACTCCAGGCCTTCATGCAGGGAGTGGTAGGGCAGCTCACCTCATGGAAGAAGGAAAAGGAAGCCTGTGCTTGGAAACCACCCGCAACCCTCCACTTTTATTCTGCCAGATTCCTAGTCCAAGAGATTGTCTTCCCCTAGTCAGTCTTTTCTAGAAACATCTCACAGACATAACTGGGGATGTGAATCACTTATCTCCCAGTCCTTCTATATCAAAAACTAACCATCTCATTTCCTGCATAATTTTATACATACATGTGTTTTAATTTTAGTTTCTGGAGACAGGGTCTCACTGTGTAGCCCTGGCTGGCCTGAAACTCCAGATATCTACCTGCCTATGCCTCCTGAGTTTGGGATTAAAGGTGTATGCCACCATGCCTAGCCCAATGGCTTATATTTTTCAAAGTTTCCCCTCTAATTTGACTCTCACAAACTTGGGGGCAGTGTCTAACAAGCAGACCTATATAGTGGAAGGCTTTTAGCTACTACCAGTAAAATGCGAGTTGATTTAGAGGTTACAAGTTGAGTTCTACCCTAGAGACAGAAACTTGGTAAAACAACAACAACAACAACAACCACAACCACCAGTCAGTATTTCAGTCTTGTATTTCCTTTGTTAAAGAGAGACAGAGACAGCAAGCCAGTGCTATAACTCATCTGGAGTTTGCATCAATGTTCTTAAGAAAACTGTCTTATCAAGTAGCCCAAACAACTACCAACTCATCAATTATTACCATGAGTCTTAGTCATAAGAACCTTCATTTCTCATAAGGTAACCAAAGTCATCATACCACCTACTATTAATGCTCTGGCTTAATTCTTTAGTATGTTAGTAACAAAAGTTGGTTATAATCTAAGTACCATGTGTTAAGGCTATTGTATAAAATTGGCCATTATCACTTCTTTATAACTAAAGGCTTTAGCTATACCTTTCCCACACATTGCTAACTATATAAAGTCTAATTTTTAACACACGAAATAACACAAACATGCTTTAAAAATTCATTTATAGCTTATCTGTACAGTATAAATGCCATCCAGATCTTGATTGAGTTCATAAACTATAAATATAGAATTATCTATATTCTTCTGTATAAAAGAAAATTATTTTCTTATATTTGTAAGTAAATGAGTGCCCATGGTGGTCAGAGGACAGCCATCGATATCATTTTTCAAAAATCATCTACCACTGTTTTGAGGAACAGTCTGTCATTGCCCTAGATCTTGTCTAGTACAATAGGTTGGTTGATCAATAAGCCCTGGCGATCCTCCTGTCTCTCTGTCTTTCCAGTGTTGGTATAACAGTACCACCACCACACCTGGATTTTTCAATGGTTTCTGGAGACTGAACTCAAGTATTTTGAAAGTACTTTATCAACAGACCAGCCCAAGAAAAATCATTCTTGACTTGCTTCTGCATGAAAGTCTGGCCTTTCTTTCATTTATAAATATGAGGGTACTGGTGAACGGTATCTGTTGGGTGACTATTTGTAAGCACTTCTACCAGCTAGTTAGTTTGGGCTGACAGATTAACTGCTGTTACTTATTTCATTCCCAGAAACTCCTGGAAGATCCAAACAAGCTGAGCACTTTTTGTGAACTATGTTAGGTATCAGACACTGACTGCCCACACTCAGTAGGAGGCCCAACAGTGAATATTAAAGATTAATGAGATTTTCAGAAGTCTGTTCAACTATATGGTATTTTCTTTAGGAATGTAACACTGACGTTATAACAACATAATAGAAGTATGAGCAATGTAAAATTGTCAGCTTAATAGTTCCCCAGAACTAAATAACGTATAAAAGACAAAAATCCATTTATCTTTTTGTTTGAGGTTGAATTATACCTAGTATTTTAAATATATTAAATATCATTCATCATGACAACAGTGATTTCCATGGCCATCTCTTTCCTTTTGTAAGAAGGGTTTCTATGTAGACATAGCTTATCAATAGGAACCAGAGTCATTTACGTAGATGCGGGGACACACATTGACCTTCAGATGCTGGGTGGAGGAAGTATCTCATAAGCACACTCTATGAAAACAAACCTAACGACTAGAAGACCAGAGTGGGTCTCTGACAGAGGTCTAAGACCAAGGAACAAGTGGGGCTACCACACTGATGGAACTAAACTACTAAATTTACCATTGAGTTATAAAACTCATGGAGCTGAAAATTTCAAACATAAATACAGGTATTACTATATAATAATAAAACTGATCTAAGTAAATCTCTAAACCACATCTAGTTGCTGAGCACTTTACTGTCTTGGGGTCAGGGAGAGTCCAACACAAATTCAGACGTTACATTAGATCATGTTAGTCTCTTTCTAATTCTAGATTTCATGATTCCATTTATGCTAACGTGTCTTTGAAGATATACATCTAGGGATTGGAGAGATGGCTCAGGGGTGGACAGTACTTGCTATTCTTGCAGAGGACTCAGGCTCAGTTCCCAGAATCCACATATGGCTGCTCAAAACCATCTGTAATTCCAGTTCTAGAAGATCTGATGCCCTCTTCTGGTCTTTTGGCACCAGGCACACATGTGTCGTACATACATACAGGTAAGCAAAACACTCATACACAAAACAATAAAAATAAATTTAAAAAATTTAAAAAGCCTGCATCTAAATAACAAAGATGCCCTTCAACAATAGAAAAACACAGTATTTGCTTTAGATTTAATTTATTTTAAAAGCACCTACATCTATGGAATACTATTACTTAAAATGCAAGCCATTCATCCATTTCCCTGTGTCTTCTTTCATTATTATCATGGGAATACTAATTAAGAAAAACAGCTAACGAAACAGCCCCATCATGAGCCACAAACGAAACTCTCATTACCTTAGAGTCAGAGCACCCTCTACCTCCTTTCCTACTTCAACATACTATTTCTTGTAAGCCAAACAAAACAAAACAATGTGCCTCTGTAGAGTTCTGAGCTAGACAGCAAATACCTTTGCAGCTGCAGGAAAAAAAGCAAGTTTTAGCTCTTTTTTCCCTCTAACTCTTTGGTGTCAAAGTTAAAAGTTGTAACATTATTAATACATGTCTGACTTCCTTCAGGAAGGAATCATCTGCAAAAGTACGTTGTCTTATTTTACGTTCTTTTATTATTCGGTTAGAAAACTTGTTGCTCATTATGCAAATCTCAGGGGGGGGAGCGGAGGAAACAAAGCTCAACAAACAACAAAATCAAGTGGCTGTGCCCTGTTGAGGATGCCAGGCTTTTTGTCGCTCTACTTGAAAGTAATGTGACTTGTCTGTGAAGAGTGCAGCTTCAGCAGTTCCAAATGAATCACAAGCCTGTGCTCCATATTTTCTCTTTTGTAAGTTTAATGTATTCAAGCAACACTGAACTGACAATTTAAATAACTACATTTTTAAACAAACGAAGCATTGATGTTAATGTATGAAAATGGTCCAAACCCCTGGGAGTCTTGGTTCCCACCATTGTTTATTCTGACAACAGGATATAATTGCTTACTTACTTGGCAGCAAATTTAACCATCTGCTTGCTCGCATGGTCTCCCACAGCCACAAGAGCCTGGACATTAAACTGCTGCTGCCTCAGGACTAAGAAGCACTGCTTCCCTGCAGGAGACACAAAGAATATGGGACATTAGGAACATATTATTTCAGGTTTTACAAAGGAAAAAGCTTCTCTACTTTAAAATTAGGTCAAAATTTAAATACTCATCAGGTATATGCACGTGTTATTTATCAGCTTCTACAGCCAAAATACCCACACTTACCTGACAAGCTTTAACACCAGTTCCTATGAATAATAAAAAATGCATCTGACAGGTTTCTTTTGAGAACATAGGTAAATTACCAATTTACACAGAGAGATACATAAATCTAGAAGATTATTTTGTAACACTGAACAATTACAAGTTGTTTCAGATGACTTTCACCAATCAACAAATAGCTCCTATATCCTACTGGCATAGACCCTGAGCTAACCACCACGGGAGCTTCAATCATGCAATCACAAGTGCTAAAAAAGTGTTTACGAGTCAGACTACAAGTGCTCTTTGGTGGTGGTCCATCCACAGAGTTCTTCCTACCAAAGAACATTTTACAGAGCACATAGACTAACAGGCTAGGTCCTTTCACATTCCATTTTCCCAGTTCCTTCTCCTCTGTGATAGTCACACATTTTAAAACTTTAAGCAATTTTAGTTTTTTCAATAAAACACCATTTTTTAAAAGTCCTATAACTAGTTTTATTTTCACATCTTGTGGGTCTCTTGCTCCCCGTTCTTTTTTTTTTATAGTTTATTTTTATTTATTTATTTATTTATTTATTATGTATACAATATTCTGTCTGTGTGTATGTCTGCAGGCCAGAAGAGGGCACCAGACCTCCTTACAGATGGTTGTGAGCCACCATGTGGTTGCTGGGAATTGAACTCAGCACCTTTGGAGGAGCAGGCAATTTTCTTAACCACTGAGCCATCTCTCCAGCCCAGCTCCCCGTTCTTTTAAAGAGAGCTATCATTTCTTACTCTTAACCTGAAAAGTATTACTATACACCCTTGTGCCATACATCCCTCTCCCTCCAAAGCAAGTCATTTTAAGTCTCTGATCAAATTCTAGAAACCCACTTCCTTATAAAAATGAATTAATCTTTCCAAGACCACTTTTCTCATCAGATTTTCTTATGAAACATCACAAGCCTATGGTTTTTCATTATTCTATTATGTTAAATGTTAGCTTGCCAAAAAAACAAACAAAAAAAGGAAGCAGATAGCTACTATTTTCATCACACAGTATTTTAAAATGTGTACCAGAGTACAACCACAAATTTTAAAAAGACAGGTTAGTCAGGCATGGTGGTACACACCTTTGATCCTAGCACCTTGGAGGCAGAGGCAGGTGGATCTCTGTAACTTTGAGGCCAACCTGGTCTACATCGCTACAAAAGAAAAATAAATAAAAAATTAAAAAAAATTAAAAGGCAGGTTAAAGGAAAAGTCAAAAGAGCTATAATCTATTGGTTCTGCAGTCACATAATCAACAGATTTTTCTCACAAAAAAAGATATTACTTTCCTGTTTTACAGTATGATTCAGATACATGTTAAAACTAAACAAATTCAAAGGCATTTTAAGGTACTGGATAATAAAAATTACCCCTGAAACTTGCACATCATCAAAACAACATTATCTAAGTATACTACTACAGAACCCATAGCTGGATTTTGTCCCACTTAGAACACAATGCAGCAAGAAATGGAAGGTGTGCTTATATAACCCAGGGCAGGCTGAGAGGAAACAGTATTTTAGCTGCTGAAGTGGTTCAGACAGAAGCAGCTCAGTCCTCCCTGCATTACAAAGTTAGCCAGCAATAAAATAGCTCTAAAACAGCACAAAGACCCTTAATAAATGGAGTTCTGAGGGGCGTACAAAGGGTCAGTACTAAGGATTAACAGTCCACCTAATGATTTGGTTGAATAATGATTTCAAAACCTGTTGTTTCATTTATTTGGTTGGATGGATTTTTCGAGATAGGGTTTCTCTGTGCAGCCCTGGCTGTCCTGGAACTCACTCTCTGGACCAGGGATGAGTCTGGGATTAAAGGTGTGGGTTACCAGCTCCCGGGAAAAATTTGAAATCTGAAGGTCAAGGTTCATATCCTATTGCTTCTACAAAGTGGTCTCAGAAAAACTATTAAATGACTGTAGGTCTCTGTTCTTCATCTGCAAAATGGAGACTAGCACACTTCTCGAAGGTTTAGTTTTCTTTAATAATTTGAGGAATACATATTTAAAGTCAAGGCAGAGTCCCTTAACATTAACCACTAATTTTTTACTGTTAACAACATTTCTAATATTGGTATCTTATTTGAGGACTGCATCATTCCTATTTTGCAGATGGATAACCATGTACAACTTATACTGGATGCTGAGAATATGAAGATAAATATTCAGAAGACATTTTCATGAAAAGTGATCACAAAAAAAACCCCACAAAACCCAAACAAGGTCGGGTGGTGGTTGCGCATGTCTTTAATCACAGCACTCGGAAAGCAGAGGCAGACAGATCTCTGTGAGTTTGAGGCCGGCCTGATCTACAAGGACAAGCACCAAAGCTACACAGAGAAACACTGTCTCAAAAAACAAAAAACAAAAAAGTATAGTAAGACTGATTGTATAGGGGAAAAAACTACACCAAAATGTGGTTAGTAACAACTGATGAAATTACAGGAATTCTGCTCTTCCTATCTTTCTATAGGCTGGGCATGCTGGTACACACCTTTAATCTCTGCACCCTGCCCTGTGAAGTTAAGCCAACTTTATCTACATAACGATTTTCAGGACAGTCAGGAACACATAGAGAAACTTTCAGAAACAAAAGAACCACTATAACACATACAAACACACCAAAAACCCTTTCAATAGTAAACAAAATCTTTCCTAACTAGAAAGGTTTTTTTAAAAATATGTATATGGTACATGCGCTTGTGTACTTGCCTACATAGACACACGTATGAGGCCAGAGGTTGATGATGTCACGATGCCTTTCCTCAATAGCACCCTCTCCAACACCGCCCCGTCATGGTATGCACACTGAAGTCAGAAGACAACCTGTAAGAGTTGGTTTCCTACTTTGATCATGTGGAGTCCCAGGAAAAAACTGAGGTTGTCAGGCTCGGTGGCAAGCACCCTCACCCACTAAGTCATCTTGCTGGCCCTCCATCTTTTATTTTTGAGACAGTCTCTGAACCTGAAGTTTGCTGTTTTGACTACTGTCCAGCAAGCCTGGAAAAACCCACCTGTCTTCACCTTCCTCACCTCAGTGATGGGGTTACAGATGTATGCCAGGGTCTGGCTTTTAAAGGCAGTTCTATGGAGCTGAACTCAGGACCCTGTGTTTAGGTAGTAGGCAGTTTATACACTGAGTAGGTCAGAAAAAAGACAACAACAACAAATTTTTAAAAATATCACACAATCATAGACAAGGCACAGAAGGAAAGTCAGGGCTAATAATAAAACTGAACACATTCAAAATGCCACCCTTGGGGGACTGGGGGTTGCATTCAACATACAGAGTAAGGAAACTATGGAATTTAACACAGAAGGAAACATGCATCCCAAGATCTGACACATCTACTATTGAAAAGAAATCACGAAGGACAAAGTGTATTTTTTAAAAAAAATATTCCTTAATTTATTAGACACAATCCTAAAAAGTAAGCCTCTACTACAAAAACAAACAGGCCACAGACCTGTGATGTGGGATTCCCCTATGTACGCTGTGAATACTATTGGTTAATAAAGAAACTGTCTTGGCCTATGATAGGGCAAAAGAGTAGAGCTAGGCAGAGAAAACTAAACTGAATGCTGGGAGAAGGAAGGCAGAGTTTAGAGACATCATGTAGTCTCCAGAGGGGAAAGATGCGAGCTGCCAGCTGGGGCCCACGAGTCTTGTAGTAAAATATAAAATATTGGGAATGCATTAATCCTAGATGTAAGAGCTAGCTAGCAATACACTTAAGTGATTGGCCAAGCAGTGATTTAATTAATATAGTTTCTGTGTGATTATTTTGGGAGTCTGGGAGGCCGGGAAACAAACAAGTGGCCTCCTACTACAGACCTGAAAGAAGGTGGTGAGAGTTGTCTCTAAGCACACTCTGTTCTAATCCTAGAGTACACCAGCACAGAAGCTGCCACATTTGTAGAGCCTAAGAAGTAAGAATGGGGTTACAGAGAGACTCTAAGTGGAATCTAGTCAAGGGAGAATTAACTGAATAAAGCTGGGTGTGGTGGTACACACCAATTAATCCCAGAACTCTGAAAGTGAACAAGATAACCCACAGTCAAGGTCAAGGACACCCTGGGCTACAGAAGAACATCTCCAAAACCACACAAAACCCCAGACAATCAAAAACCCAAAACAACAACAAAAAAATCAGGGCAAAGAACCTCACTGGCAGAGCATGCTCAGGACCCAGTGTGCTCCAAAAAGAAAACCAGTAAACAATGGAAGTACTAAATAATACAACAAAGGAAAAACTACCCTTAAATCAATAGAACGGGCTGGAGACAGCTCAGTGGTTAAGATTCCCTAGCTGATTTCCCAAAGAATACAAGTTTGAGCCCCACCACCCATGTGGCAGCTCAAAATCACATTTAACTCCAGTTCTAGGGGACCTGAACAACAGTTAAGAGGGTTACTATATAAAGTTCTTAAGGATTTATGAGATAAGAACATTGAAATCCTCCCCATCAAAAAGCCAGGTAATAATTAAAAATAGGTAACATGAAAGAAAAAGAGAATAAATATAAGGAACAAGATGTTACTTGTTATGAGCATAAGAGTAACGGAAGTTGAAGCAAATGATGGCAACACATTATTTACTTCTCACATGAGACAATTTTTTTTAAACATTTCTTATAGTTTATTTAACTTTTTTTATTTTATGTGCATTGGTATGAAGGTGTCAGATCCCCTGGAACTGGATCTTCAGACAGTTGTGAGCTGCCATGTGGGTGCTGGGAGTTGAACCCTGGTCCCCCGGAAGAGGAGTCAGTGCTCTTAACCACTGAGCCATCTCTCCAGCCCCGAGACAATTTTTTAAAAAAAGAATATTTAATGCTTGGTAGAATTAAGTACAAAGCATCCTACTATAGCTGGTAGAAAGTAAACGTGACTAAAACTAATGAAGGGCGGCCTCGCAATGGGCACGATATAATTATATTTTAGTTAAAATTCTTAAATAAAAACAAAATAATGAAAACTGTATCTATCAAATATACCCTGTAATTTTTTTTTAAAGCTTAAAAATAAAAAGACTGTCTAGTCAATACTTTTTTTTTTTTTTTTTTTTTTGGTGAGATACGGTCTTACTATGTAGTCCTGGCTATCCTGGACCCTATAGACCAGGCTGGCCTTAAATTCAGATATCTGCCTGCCTCTGCCTCCCATGCGCCACCACACCCAGCTCAATAAATACACTTCTTAGGATGTATATTAAGAAAATTAAATATGTAAAAGGTCATAATGACAAAGACATTCATAACATTACTATTCACATAGAAGAATGAAAACTATTATTACTCACTCCATAAGTTTGTAGGTTTCATTAACTCAGCAGGTCTACATGCCACTCCAGAGCTAGTCTCCAAGTTTTCTCTGTTAGTGTTCCTAAATACTACAGCTTTAAAGATAGCCTGCTCAGAAGGATTCTGAAAACCCAGAACAGAAAGTCAATACTGGTGTCTTGGCAGAGAATGGTTCACTCAAACCATCCCCACCAGTATTTATGAGACCAAGTTCTTGCCATGTGCTGACAAACACAATTGTTCTTTCTTTGGTTCTGGTGGCGACAGTGAGGCCATGATTTGCTTAGTTCAGCATTCTATAAAGCACTGTCCTACATACAGTAAGAAAACCAGGAGCAGCACATACTATCCTTTTTTTTTTTCTCTTGAGACATGGTTTCTCTGTAGCTTTGGAGCCTGTCCTGGAACTAGCTCTCGTAGACCAGGCTGACCTCAAACTCACAAAGATCCGCCTGCCTCTGCCATCACTGCCCGGCCCTATACTATCCTTCTGTATAAAGTTAAAAAACAAGAGCAATGTGTGTGTGTATGTATGTGTGCGCGCACACATGCCTGGGTTTGAGTCCCAGCACCACAAACAAAACACAATAACTCAGTGAATACTTATATGCACAGATACGGCAAGATTAAAGAGGGGGTTATAAAACTAGTATTATAAAATTGCTGACTCAAATACACCCTTCACACTCAGGTTCATGAAAATTAGTTTGAAATATTTATGGTTGATTTTCTACTTACTCCTTACATTATTTTTATAATGAAAAGAACAGGGTGGTGGTGACATATGCCTTTAATCCTAGCACTCAGGAGGCAGAGGCAGGCAGATTTCTGTGAGTTCGAGGTCAACATGGCCTACAAGAGCTAGTTTCAGGACAGGCTCCAAAACTACTACTCTCTCGAAAAACCAAACCAAACAAACAAACAAAAAAAACTGGACAGAAGCATGACTTGGGTGTGACAGCTTCTAGCCTAGCTGAAGTACAGATCCTACCTCAAGGGCTCAGTGATAGAGGGGAGCACCTGATGCCTTCTTTTGGCATGCCAAGAGCAGATAAAACTTGCACAAACACATACATAGAAATAAATCTCAAAAACATTGTAAATGATATAAAAATTAAATACTGCTATACAGTATAAAAGAAAAAAATATCAGGTTTATCTTACAACAATTTTAATAATATATCATTTCAAACTTTTTTTTTTAATCTTTGATCAGGTTTTTATTCAAATAGACTGTCTCTATTTGCTCTATGGAATGAAAGAGATTTTAATAGATTAAGCAGCAAGCTTTTTCCTCTTCTTTAGTCAGTTTCTTCTCTACGGGCTTTTTCTCACCTGCTGGTTTCTTGGTAGCTGCAGCCTTTTGTCCTGCAGGCTTCTTCTGCTTCTTGACATCCATAGGCTTCTTTTCTTACTTTCTGCAGGCTTCTTGTATGCAGTCCCTTTCTCTGATTTGGCAGCCAGTGCCGCTTGATGTGGGATTTCCCTCTGTATGTTGTGAATACCACTGGCCAATAAAAAAACCGTCTTAGCCTATGATAGGGCAAAAGAGTAGAGCTAGGTGGGGAAAACTAAACTGAATGCTGGGAAAAGAAAGGCAGAGTAGATGCCATGTAGCCACCACTGGGAACTTTCCAGTAATTTACAGCCATGTGGTGATACACAGATTAATAGAGATGGGTTAATTCCAGATGTAAGAGCTAGCTAGTAATATGTTTAAGTGATTGGCCAAGCAGTGATTTAAATAATATAGTTTTTGTGTGATTATTTTGGGAGTCTGGGCAGCCGGGAAACAAACAAGCAGCCTCCTACTATAGCTGCTGCTTCCAGTTTTCTTTACCCGGAATTTGTGATTTCTGGCCTGGTGAAGAATGGTATTCCTGTGCATAGTCTTTGCATAAGAGTTCAGCTTCAACATGATTCTCAGGTTCTTCAGTGGATTCTTCAAAACTCTACGCTGAATCTTCTTGCATGGTGCTCAGAGGGCTCTTTGGATCTCTGGGCTTTTCAAGATTCTGCTAAGGTATGTGTTCATCATCTTGTGCATGGGACTGTTATAGTTACTCTTGAGGGTAGCATAGTGCTACCTTACACCAACTGCCATACAACTCATCTAACTTCTGGAAAGCACTTTCGGTCCAAATGCAGAAACGCCCCACATGCCCACCAGGAGCAAGTTTCAAAATGTTCAGCTCTCTGACATTAAGCAGAGTAATACCAGGGATGTTTCTGAAGGCTTTGATGATACCATTATCTTCATTACAGATGATGCAGGCCCCCCTGGGCTGGATATGTCATTGGTTTCTCATTTTGCCTTTGCCAGCTCTCATTCTGAGAAGCATAAACCTTTCTGATGTCATTTCAAGCTTTAAGTTTCTTAAGCAGCTGAACAGCCTCCTTGGTTTTCTTGTAACCTTCAACCTTATCTTCAACTAACAAAGGGAATTCAGGAACTTCCTCAATGACCTTTAGATATTGCCAAAGCTGGTAAGGCTGAGGCAGTCAGGGGAGAACAGATGGTGTTATCACTTTTGAGTTGTGTTTCCTCTGTGGTGCCAAAGATGCCAGGTTTTGGTTGATGCATACATGTGGCCTCCCCGACACAAATTTCCAAAGGCACCCTGGCCAGAACAATGGGCACCACCACCTCCAACTCTTGGAATTCAAGCCACAGCTCTGCCAGTACCCCAAGACTCAGCACTGGTCTGATGACCTTCTAATTCACTGATGGCATGGGGCTGTCTGTTGTTTTCCCTCAAGCTGGGGAAAATAAAGTTCACAATATCCAGTCAAATGGGAGCTTTGAACACAGCTGGCAAAGTGACATTCTTGCAAGATGACTCCCCTTTTCAGAGTACACCGATATGAAGGGACGGGCACAAGCCATGACGGGGAGAGGAGAGGGCCATGCTCCTCTTAACCCGGCTGCTCCCACAGGAAAAGGTTCAAACTTTTTTTTTTTTTTTTGAGACCACCTACATACCCAGGCTGGCCTCAAACTGGAATCCCTATTTTACTGAGATTACAGGTGTGCACCACCATTCTCAGCTTCACTGATATATTTAAAGTCTGAATAGAGAAACTAGAGAGAGATGATAACTCAGTTGTCGAGAATGTGTCATAAGAGAATTTGAGTTCCACTCCCAGCATCCAAATCTGGCAACTCACAACTATGTGTAACTCTTTAGCTAGAGATCTATTGCCTCCAAGAACACCTGCACCTAAAGACACAAAATTAGAAAGGAAAGAAACCTCCACAAAACAACAAAACCCCAAATAAATAACAAAACAAAGAGACATGGAAGAGAAAAAATTTAAAAGCAGGGAGGAGAATAGGTCTGAAGTCTTGGTCCAGGCTTACACGAGCATGCATTTCCATCTTTCCATTAGCTAAACCAAACATGGGGCTGGACAGATGGCTCAACAGCTAGGAGCACTTGCTTTTTTCTTTTTTTTTTTTTCAGAAGAATAGATTTCAGTTTCCGGCACTCGTGTCACATAGCTTAATAAAATAATCTTAAAAGATTCACCAGGTATAGTGGTGAACATCTTCAATCTAGCAAAGTAGGTTGATCTCTGTAAGTTGAAGGCCAGCTGAATCTACATAGAGTTACAGGTAGCTAGAACTACATGGAAAGACCCTGCCTACAAAGAAAGAAACAAACAAACCAAAAAATAAAAATAATAAAGAAGTGATAGGCACAATAGCTCACACCTGTAATCAGTACCCATGTGCACATACCCACACAAATACACACATTATATAAATCTTTAACAATTTAATTTTAAAAGAGAAAAAACAAACAGTAGGCTCTCAGTCTAATGACAAAAAGGCAATAAATTACAATCTGATCATCTCTTGGTAGAATAAATGGCCCAAACTTTCACCAATATAAATCAACATTATTTAGAAATTTAAAACTATTAGTACACTTCTGAAAGTCCAACACCAATATTCACTTACTTAAGAATTTGATATTAGAATATACAAACTCTTAATAGACAAACTACCACTAATTATCCTTTACTCTTTAAAAGTAATTAATAGTAGAGGCATGGGTATAAAATGTCAAAAAATTTCAAATAATAGACTAAATATATTAATCTGTAATATAAAATACTTTAAAACACAATTTTAAGAAATGTTGTAACATGGGACACATTAAATAAGCTCTTCTGAAGAGACAAAGATGTCTTAGCTTTTACAATTCTGTTCATATTCTACCAATCACTATGAGACTGGACAAGCAGCTTGAGAACCTTAGTTTCCTCTTTTATACAGCAAATTAGCAGTGTCTATTTTGTCTACTTCACATATCTGTAGGCATGATTAAATTTGAAAAGCGGGAAGTTACAAAGTCGTAACAAATATAAATGTCATTACTATTTTTAAAAAATGCTGATGAGTAGGTCAAGGCCATTATTCCATAAAAGTTGAGATTTGAACAACCCCAATATTTATGTTAGTGTTAATGCTGTATCTTCCAAAAGCACTGTCCAAAAAGGAAAGGAGCACTCATATGGTTCAAAATACAACTAGTACAACAAAACTGTTAATCCCCACCCCACCCCTAGGCAGGGTTTCTGTGTGTAGCTCTGGTTGTTCTAGAACGCTCTCTGAAGACCAGGTTGGCCTCAAACTTAGAAATCTGCCTGCCTCTGCCTCCTGGAATGCGAAGATGAAAGGCCTATGCAACCACTGCCCAGCTAAAGCTATTAAATTTTAAATAGCCACACGTGGCCTGTGACTACCATAATGCAACATTTGGCTCTCTTCTTCCAATCTAATTCTCTTATCTAAATAATTACAACTTTAGGAACAAGAGAGACAGATGGATTAGCAGTTCAGAGTATGTACTGCTTTTTCACAGGACTCATGTTCCATTCCCAGCACCAACATTAGGCAGCTTACAAATGCCTGCGACTCCAGCCCCAGGAGATATAATGCCCTTGTCTGGACTCTGCAGGCACCTGCACTCATACATATACATATCCACATACAGACATATATACAGGCAAAACACTCACTCACACTAAGATTTTTTTTAAAAAAAATTAATATACTTAGCGAAAGAGCTATAACCACTGAGCCAATCTTACCTTTTGCTCTACTTGTATGAACTCGTGCACGGACCCAAACAACATCATCAGCCTTTTCTACTGTCAGGTCTTTAACTCGAACCAAAACTCTATCTGTAATACATAATAAAGCCATTTTAAATTCAGATTTATGATCATAATTTGTCTGATAGTTACCTTAAGAACTTAGTATTACTTTAATAATTTCTTTGATGTTTTTATGTATGCAGTATGTCCCCTTTATGAACTGCACTTCCTAAATATGATTCTCTACTATCTTCATTGCCACTTTTGCCACTACCTTAAACCAAGCTACTACTGTCTCTTGTTTAAACTACAATATGTTCTTTTACTCTCCTTCTAATTCAGTCTATACTTTGTCATAGAAGTTACACATTGCAAATCTTTTCATTTCAATGTGAACATTTCAATGTCTTTAAATGACCAAATACACTATATCCTCACCTGTCTGGGCCAAAGCTAACAGAATTATTTGTGTAGATGCTGTGAAAATGGTCATATGTTGTAAATATGTCATTCGTCAGGACAATGAGTAACCAAGATTAGAATATATAAATGCTGAGAGAGTCTCTTGAAAGTCCCTGCCTCAGGTAGTGTAGGCACAGGGCTGCAGTTACATCTTTCCTGCTAGCATGGGTTCATAGGAGAGAATGAGGCCGTGATAAAGGAAGCAGTGATAGAGAAAGTACTCAAGATGCTCTAGTCTCTAATCCAGCGGTCCTCAATCTGTGGGTCACGAACCTTTTGGGGGTTGGATGAGCCTTTCACAGGGGCTGCACACTAAATTATTCTGTATTTCAGATATTTACATTATGATTAATAACAGCAGAAAAATCACAGTTATGAAGTAGCAACAAAAATAATTTTATGGTTGGGGCTCACTACAACATGAGGACCCTATATTAAAGGGTCACAGCAGTAGGAAGGTTGAGAACCATTGCTTTAATCTAATTGAGCTTAATGCATCTCATACTATTTCCTATAGTTGGTATATGAACCCACTGGCAGTAGATAAACTCTAACCATTATGTATCCTAACATTAACCAAAATCGTATATCTATCCAGAGGTCCCCAAACAGGAAAAGGTTACAAAGTCACTATTATGTAGAAATAGTTCTATAAAATAACATTCAGAAATCATTCCTTTTTTGGTTTGTCGAGACAGGGTTTCTTTGAATAGCCTGGCTATCTTGAACTCTCTCTGTAGACCAGACTGGCTTTGAACTCACAGAAATCCACCTTTGTCTGCCTCCCGAGAGCTGGGATTAATGGTGTGTGCCACCACTGCCTGGCCAAAGAAAACATTCTTATTGTTTTAAATATATACTAATTTGAATAGGGGAAGGTTCGGGTATTAAGTAAAAACAACAATAGAGAATAATACCTCAATGTACCTTTGAGGACATTCTAAAAATCAAACTATAAATGTATGTTATCTATCACCTCTAAATATATTAGTCTCATAAGGCAAAGATACAGCTGTAGAAAATGTGTTTGCAAAACACTATGGTTCTCAAGGTCAAAAGCAAAGAACATGAAGGAGAACTACTGACAGTAGACTATCTACCAAGCCAACTTCTGCATCCACAATGAAAGGCCAGGAAAGACACACTGTGAAAGAGAGAAGACAAAGCAGCCTGAAGTTTTAAAAGGTGTTATCTGGCCAGGCAGCAGTGGTGCACACCTTTAATTCCAGGACTCAGGAGACAGAGGCAAATGGATCTTTACGAGTTTGAGGACAGCCTGGTCTACAAAGAAAAACTGTCTGGGGTGGGATTGGGGGGGGGGGGGATAAAAATACAGATTTGAAAATACAAAAATCTGGTTGGGAGTGGTGGTGCACGCTGGCTAAATCAGCACTCGGAGGAAGAGAGAAGAGGGTCAGAAGTAAAAGGTCTTTCTTGGCTATACTCAAGAGTTGAGGGCCACCTGAGTATACCAATACACAAGTCTCTATCTCAAAAAATAAGAATTAGAAATATATTCTTTTGCAGATTAGGACTCCAAGCTGACAATGTTTATAGAGTGTGTAGTATCTATTGGGTTATGAATGACATTTAAACTTTTCAAAGTTATTCCTTTGGAGCAATGCCTCAGGTGATCCTATTTTAAACTTCATGAATTGTTCTCCTAGAATTAGAAAGAAGATACCAACCTGGTTTTTCTTGTGATTGTATCATAGAGGATATCCCATATCTCTCTTTGGCATAATCCTAGAAAAAAAAAAAGGTTTTCTTTTTGCAATATAACTTTAATTAATACATAAATACAAGCACCTAGAACTACAAATGAATTTGCATTAATTTTCAAAAACATTTCATTAATTTGAAATCAGTCATTTTAAAAAAAATGAGAATTTGTTTACTTGTATATGTGCTTTCTGCAAAAAAGCACTCAGTTTCTGGTTATATATTCATTATATATGCATGAATGCATCATACATAGTAGCACTCGTATAATTTATACATGCATAAAATGCATCTTAACTACCTTGTTCTAAAAGGAGATTAATCTACTTCAAAGGAGAGATATAAATTTCCCCCATGAAGGGAGTAGGATGAAGTGCTACAGTTTTATTAACTTCCTATTACAGGAAGAGATGTTCAAAGAGAACCAATGCTTTGGGTAAGGTTTCTGAGCACCAGATGTTCAGTTCTGAGAACTGGAGCTGCTGGGTATTCACTAACTAACTACAACTTTGCTTTTGTAAAACATCATCAGGAAATTCACCTGCTGCCTAGTTCCAAAACCCAGCCTTCTAACAGACTGAGGCTGCAAGACTGAGACGATGGCAGTGTTAATCAAGTTCTGTTATAAAGTCAGGAACAGGGGGCCTAAGTTCAGCCTACAGACTACACTTATACATAGATTTGTGCTCCTTCATTTCATCTTATGTTACCTCTAAAGTGATCTTAAGTTTCTTCTACTTACAGTTATAGGACCCTAGCACAGTATCTACCTTATACTACATTTTATAGCTATATTACTTACAAGGGTGCACTGGTAACATATACGATTAGACACACCAACACACAAGAATAACTCCCTTAGATTTTTATAAGGTAGATTTGAAAGATCTGTCTGGAACAGTTTCTGTCCTTCTAATTGCCTTGTTGTAATTCTCTCTTCAATATGAGAAGCACTTTTGACAAATACACGAAATAAAACATGTTATGGGTCTTACCAAGCAATTACTTTTGAATATTAGTAAAATATCTAAGGAAAACATCTAAGGAGAAATAACACCTGGGGCACAGTAAAAAGACACTGTAACATAATGAAACCTGGTGTCAGTGTGTGAATCAAAGGCGAGTAGAGTGTTATCTTTTCCCTTCAGTATTCACATTTCATCAGAATTAAATATTAACTTGATATTCTGAGTTATGATGTAGTTACCACAAATGTTGAACCCACCCACCAAAAAAAATTAGGAGCCAAAGACTGAAGTTTAAAAATTTGTACAATATACCTAACTTGAAGGAAGATTTCAAACTTTGATTTCTGGAAAGTGCTAAAGATCACTGCGGGTTACTTTACCAGGTCACTAAGAAAGGAAATTAAGATAACACGTGTTCACAGCTGTCACAAGGAAAAGTCATTTAAATACACTGGCAGCCAGTTTTGCAAAGAGCTGTCATTACTTGTCTGAACATTATGAGGGCTGAGAGGAAATCGATTAGTGGTGCTTTATCAAAAATTTCTGGGGCCTGGAGTGGTGTGTTACGTGCAGGTCGTGCTCCTGTGAGCTCCGCTGGGGCTACTTCCGGTTCACTGGGCGCCACGTGTTTACCCGTCCCCACCCCCTCAACCCCCCCACCCCACCCCCCGCCGTCTCCCCATGAACACGCTTCTCCTAAGCCACGGTTCTCAAGAGAAACAGTCCCAGGCTGCTCGGACCGCGCTTCCAGGCGTGGCCCTGTGGGTCCTCTGGGAGCACTGGGCTGCGGCGCGATACCCCACGCCGCGGCCTGCAGGTAAAGTGTGGTGGGGGGGCTCCCAAGGCAGCGAGCGCCCCGATCGCCCCACTCCCTCCCTCGGCTCGCGTCCCGACCCGGGGAAGAAGGAAACCCACTTCCGCCGCGTCCACGATCTCCCGCGGCTTCTCCTGACCCTTGCGGCTGGCGTTGGCGCTGGGCATCAAGACACTGGATTGGGGGAGTGGGTGCCACCCTCCCTCGCTGGCTTCCGACTGCAGGAAAAAGGGCGTCTACCACCCGCACCGGCTCGCCCTCCCAGCCCCGGCTTGAAGCTCACAGACACCGCGTACGAGTTTGGCTCGGAAATATCGCGAGAGCTACAGCGGCGCTCTCGCGCGCCGCTGCGGGTTTCTCCCTCTGCCCCGCCCATGGGCGCTAAGGGACGTTCCCGAGGCCTGGATGAGGTGTTGTGGGGTGGCTCCGGGTGCCTTTCCACCTTGACCTACCCGCACGGTGTAACTTCAATTTAACTGCCGTTAGTAGTCTTCTCCGTGCTCCTAAAACATTTTTTTTCTTTTCTTTTTTTAAAGACAAGGTCAGGGTCTGTGTAGTGCTGGTTTGCCTGGAACTCACGGAGATCCTCCTGCCTCTGCTCTCTTGAGTACTGGGATTAAGGGCATGTAACAGCTTGATAGGCGTTTTTTATTTGGGGATGGGGTGTCACTGTGTTGCTCTCTTTTAATTACAGAAAACTTGTCAAATTATCTCTGCAAGTTCAGGCCCTGATCTCCGCTTTTGGACGTTAATGCCGTCACTGCCCCCGTCACTGCCCCGTGGAGGCGTGTCCCTTGGGTCAGAGAACACCTTGGCAAGCTGTTCCGCAGTTGGGGGCACGGCGTGCTGGGTTGCTAGGGCTGGATGGAGAGTGGGTATAAAGCGGTAACCTACGTGTTTTCCCTGACTCTGCATTGTTAAAGGTAGAATATCATGTTGGTTGTTCAATAGGTGGATCTCCCCAAATTAGACTTTAAAAATTGTAATTGGTTTTTTTGAAGGAGGGGTTTGGTGACACAGGCCTGCAATTACAGCACTCAGGAGGCAGGGGCAGGAGAGTGAGGCCAGCTTTATATGCATAGTGATGGTTCACGTTCTTGACTCTGAGCTGGAACGTAGGCTGATCTGCTATCTTGGTGCATGCTGACCACCTTAATGTAGTCTGCTCCTGTCCGCGCAAAATGGAAGAATCGATTCATTTCTTAGGGAATGATATTGAATATTTATGATCAATAATACATCCCATTATACTCATGGGATTCTAACACAGAAGGTGTCTGTGAATTTGCTTCATTTTTTAAAAGATTTATTTATTATGTATACAATATTCTGTCTGCCTGTTTGCCTGCACACCAAAAGAGGGCACCAGATCTCACTACAGATGGTTGTGAGCCACCATGTGGTTGCTGGGAACTGAACTCAGGACCTCTGGAAGAGCAGCCAGACCTCTTAACCTCTGAGCCATCTCTCCAGCCCTGCTTCATTTTTTTTTAAAAGAAGTATTAATTTCCTCAGGCTTAATACTAATGTACGAATTGATTGACAGAGGTCAGATATCCTATCGTCATTTTGCTAGTATAGGAATCTCATATTTCAATGTGTCCACAAGGCTTCTTAATGTACTTTTTGTTTGTTGTCATTTTGCCACATACTTTTTGTTTGTTTGTTTTTTGTCTGTTTGTATTTTGTTTGTTTGTTTTTCAAGACAGGGTTTCTCTGTGTAACAGTTCTGGCTGTCCTGGAACTCATTGTGTAGACCAAGCTGACCTCAAATTCACTGAGATCCACTGCCTCTGCCTCCCAAGTGCTGGTACTAAAGGCGTGTGCCACCACCGCTGGGCCACATATTTATTATGGCCCCTTTGCCTTGAAAGAGTATTCTCATTTAGGTCATAACTTCAGAGTAATGATGTAAAAATGTGTAAGAAATATCAACTATGACTCTTTACTATCAAATACTAAAAAATCCGTGTTTAGGACAAGGAATTCAAATATTTTTTTTATCTCCCCCTCCCTGTAAGACTTTTATGAAAATGTTTTAATCCTCCCACCATGTAAATCTTTGTTTGCACAAAGATTTATTCCTAGGAAATTGATGGTCTTGAGCAGTGACCCTTTTCTTCTTGCAGTGAGCCCCTTCCCCCTTCATTTCCTGCGGGTCAATTCCTTTCAGACTAGCCAACTGAATAAGATTGTGAGGCCAGACCCCAGCCAACAGGGAAAAGACACAGCTGAGTTAACATAAAAACCAAATGTACTTCCCGTCTTGGGGTGTTTGCTCTTCAGAGGACACCCTCTTGATCAAGAGTAAACTCTGCCTTGTCCAGATTCTTCAGTTGGTGGTCTCTTTCTTTGCGAGCCTGAACTTACTTCTAACAATATGTGCTCTTGCTTTCTCGCCTA
This sequence comes from Myodes glareolus, assembly GCF_982192425.1. NCBI lineage: Eukaryota > Metazoa > Chordata > Mammalia > Rodentia > Cricetidae > Myodes > Myodes glareolus. The sequence goes on along the minus strand of NC_142030.1, from coordinate 95,755,028 downwards.
ATAGCGACAGAAGAAAAGCGTTTGTCACATCAATAGCCACATAGTCCTGAGATCTCCCAGTGTCAGTGCCAGGGCTAACTTGACACAAAGGGCTGAACTGCGTTGCCCCGTTTATCCCTAAGCATTCATATTTTGAAATCCTAGGCATGTAACTGGTTTAGGAGATAGGATCTTAAAAGAGGTAACTGGGTTAAAATAAAATCACTGGTGTGAATCTGTGCTGGCTGGTCTTATGTCAACTTGACACACAGACTAGAGTCATCTGAAAGTCAGTTAAACTCATAACACTGGAAGCAGAGTAAGTTATTAGTTTATTAAAAATGCTGATGCTTAAGTGGTAACCTGTAGAATTAATCCCTTAATGCATCACCTTTCTTGTCATCACCTACTGTAACTGTATATCAACATGGCAGTGGTATAGAAATTTAGGTATGTCATAATTCTCTGCATTGATCTGTACTCCTTACTTACAAAACATTATAGACTTGATAATGATGGGAAAGGCACATTTTTTAAACAACTTACTAGTTTGAGAGCCTACAGAAATCATTGTGCTACTAAATAAAATGCAGTTTGATTATTTATTCCACACTGATAATTATTGGCTGGTAACATTAGCATGTTACTTGGCATATATAGATAACAATATCCTAAAGATCCTCTTCAAGATTTTTTTGAAGATACCCCTTAGGTATTACCTAAAACTACATCTAAAAGTTCTTTAGATAGTACTTTTAATTCTTTTACAATAGCTCTTTGTCTTAGGGGTTTATTCCTGTGAAGAAACACCATGACCACAGTAACTCTTATAAAAGAAAACATTTAATTGGAACTGTCTTATAATTCAGAGGTTTAATCCACTATCATCATGGCAGGACATGGTGGCATGCAGGCAAACATGGTTCCAAGAGTTCTACATCTGAATCAGCAAGCAGGAAAAGAGAGTGACACTGGGCCTGGCTTGCGCATCTGAAACTTCAAAGCTTACTACCCCCAATGACACTTCCTTCAACAAGGTCACAATAATGCTACTCCCTATAAGTCTATGGGACCATTTTCATCCAAATGACCACATTCTATTCACTTGTCCCCGTAAGCATGTAGTCATATAATGCAAAAACTTCATTCAGTCTAGCTTTAAGTCCCCATATTCTATTACAGTCTCAATGTTGTTTAAAAGTCCAAAGTTTCTTCAGAAATTCATAGCAATCTCTTAACTGTAATCTTCTGTAAAATCAAAATCAAAAAGCAGCTCACATACTTTGAATATAGAATGGCACAGGATATACTTTACCATTCCAAAAGGGAGGAAAGGGAGCATAATAAGAAAATGACCAAAGCAAGACTAAAAACCAGCAGGAAAAACTCTCAACTCTGCATCTCCCTGTCTGATGGCAAAACACTTCTTCAGCTCTCCAACTGTGGTGGTTTGAGAAAAAATGACCCCCACAGTGAGTGACTACTGGGAGGTATGGCTTTGTTGAAGTGAATATGTCCTTATTGGAGGAAGTGTGTCACTGTGGGGGGCAGGTTTTGAGGTTTCCTATGGTCAGGATATGGTGTAGTGTCTCAGTCAATGTCCTGTTGCCTTCAAGATGAAGCATCCTTAACTACTTCACCAGTGTTGTGTCTGCCTGCCCATGGCTATGCTACCTGCCATGATGATAATAATGGACTGAACCTCTAAAACTGTGAGTCACCCCAATTAAATGTCTTTCTTTTAAGAGTTGCGGTGGTCATGGTGTCTCTTCACAGCAATAAAAACCTTAACTAAGACAAAAGTTGGTACCAGGGACTAGGGTATTGCTGTGATAGGTCTGAGTCTGATTTTTTTTTTTTGGAGTAATATGGACTTTGCTACTTTGTGTTAGGAAAGCAGTAGAATACTTTAAGCTCTGCTTAACAGGCCACACTAGTAGGAGCATGGAAGACAGTGGTGCTGCATGTGACCTGATGAGCTGTGGGGATGAAAAAGTTTCAGGAAGAAGATTAGTAATTAATTTCCTTGGCAATTAAGAAATCTCAAAATAGCCCAATATAGACTCTGTCATGTGGTTATTAGTGGTACTCTAATGAAGATTTATAATGAAAAGGACCAAGCTGAGCAGTGTTGCTGTGGAACAATCCTTTTGTACCCTGTGGATATCTGTTGCTCTTATTGGTCTAATAAGGGGCTGAATGGCCAATATGTGAGTAGGTAGAGGTTATGTGGGACTTGCAGACAAAAAGAAAACATGGGAAAGAAGGAGACCAGGGTGACCAGGAGACGTGGAGTAAAGCAAAATGAATGTGCTGTGCTAGAAAAAGGTACCACCAGGTGGTAGAGTGTAAATAAGAAATGGGTTAATTTAAGTTGTAAGAGCCAAGGAAATTACTTTGGTGAAGAATCAAAGATGTCCATGTTTAATAAATGCAGCATTCATTTCATGGGTGGCTGGGAGCATGACGAGGGAGAGAGAGAGAGAGAGCAAAACCCGAAAACCACATATTCTTTTTCTTCTCTGAAACCTTTGAGCCAGGACCCCACAGTTCAAGTCACTGTCAGCACCACTGTCTTCCATGATGCTACTAGGATGGCCCATTAAAATGTTCAATTGTTTTCCTACTGCACAGTCCACAGTCCATATTCTTCCAAACAAAAACATGGTCTGGCCTATCACAGCAATACCCCAGACCCCGGAACAACCTTATCTTCATTAGGGTTTCTGTTGCTGTGACAAAACATCATTACCAAAAGCAAGCTGGGGAGGAGAGGGTTCATGTGGCTTATACTTCCACATGGCTGTTCATCATTGAAAGAAGTCAAGACAGGAACTCAGATAGGGCAGTGACTTGGAGGCAGGAGCTAATGCAGAGGCCATGGAGGGGTGCTGCTTATTGACTTGTTCACCATGGCTTGCTTAACCTGCTTCCTTATAGAACCCAGGACTACCAGTCTAGGGGATGGCACCACCCACTATGGGCTGGGCCCTCCCTCATCTGAATCATTAATTAAGAAAATGCCTTACAGCTGGATATTATGGAGGCATTTTCTCAATCGAATTTCCCTCCCTCCATTCAGATAACTCCAGTGTAGCTTTCTTGTCAGACTATCTTTAGATCGCTAGCCCCCAAATAATGACATGGAGACTTAATTATGAAAGCCTGGCCTTTAGCTTAGGCTTTCCCCTATATCGTTCTTATAACTTAATTATCCTGCTTTTATTAGCCTACATTTTGCCACGTGGCTCATTTACTTCTCCTCTGTACCGTATGTTCGACTTGCTCTGCGTCTTGCTGGTATCCCTCTGCCTCTCTTACTAGAGTTCTCTCTCCCTGGAAATCCCACCTATTTCTTCCCGCCTGGCTATTGGCCATTCAGCTCTTTACTAAGCCAATCACAGTGACACATCTTTACACAGTGTAAAAAATTATTCTGCAATACTCTTGCTTATGTCAAGTTGTCATAAACTACCCAGCACACCTGACCCCTTGTCAGCTTGACACACAAACATATTACTGTTAAGCCGTAGCCTCTCCTTTCATACTTATCCCCAATATTATATAATAAGAAAGACATCACCATATAAAACATTTTACAAACTTAAAAAGTTCCAATGCCTTACAAATTAAATTCAAACACTTTAAAAATTGTCTCTTTGAAACAATCAGTCTTGGGCTGGAGAGATGGCTCGGTGCTCTTCCAGAGGTCCTGAGTTCAATTCCCAGCACCCACATGGTGGCTCACAACCATCTGTAATGAGATCTGGTGCCCTCTTCTGTAATGCGGGCATACATGGAGGCAGAATGTTGTATACATAATAAATGAATAAATCTTTTAAAAAAGAAAAAGGAACAGTCAATCTCTTTAAAAATCCAACGTCTTAAAATTCAAGCTCAATTATGGGCTCCAATAAAATAAAAAATAGATGAAATACTTTCTTACTTCAAGAGGGAAGAACTAGGGCACAGTCACAATCAAATCAAAGCAAAGTAACTTCAATTGTAAATAACTCAGTATCTAATATCTGGGATCGTTCACAATCTTCTGGACCCTTCCAAAGGACTTGAGTGAGTTACCCAGCTCTGCCTTCTGCAGAACACACACAGCTTGTCTTCTAGGCTCTGGTTGGCTCCGCTCCACTGCTGCTGCTGGTTTTGGTGGTCATCCCATGATACCAATATCTCCAAACTGCTGGGGGCTTCTGTTGCAATTAGGCTGCACTCTGACCAATAGCTTCTCCCGGGCTCTCTTCATGGTGCCAAGCCTTAACTTCCCTGCATTACCCGTCAGTCCTGGGCTTTCAACTGCCACTGAGACTGCACCTTCACCAATGACCTCTCCTTGCCTTTCACAGTGTCAGTCCTCAACAGCTTTCCATGACCCCTTCAGGCCTTCACCACCAGTGCCACCTGAGCGACCCTAACACTATCAAGTCTGACTGCCCGCATGAAGTCCAACCCTGGCTGCCTCTGGAATACAGCCATTTTCATTCAAACTACCATACTCTTCAAAAGGACAAGGAGCTTGTGTGTTATATACAAATTCCATATTCTCCACGAAAGGATTGTGTTCCCCCCACCTTGTTGTACAGCTGAACAGTCTGAACTTACTGTAATCAATTAACTTTAATTATATGTCTCCCAGGATTAAATAGTTTACCTGACTCTGCATATTGTGCTGAAGCTGCTCCTCTTTTAGAAGAGAAACTCATGCTCATTCTAATCAGCCAGGTCCATTAATATCTGCTAATGCTCAAGCCTTTGTGCTGGCCTCCTCACTCCTAATATTTTCCTTTTAGGCCCCTCAAAACTCTCATGAACTTCATCAGCAAAGCGCAAAATCTTTGCAGGTGCAGTTCTCTACCTTGTGAGCAAGCTGAACAGACCATTATAGGGCCTGCCCTTCTTGTTCTTCTTTTACCCAGTAGCCATCTGCTAGTACAATTAATCCTCAAGGCTTAAAATCTGATGCCATCTGGCAAACTTGATATTACGCATATCCCAGAATTTGGATGCTCAAAGCATGTTCATGTAACAGTAGATTTTTTTTTCTCATATGATTGCTGCTTCTGCTCGCAGGGGTAAAATAACCTCAGATGCTATTAGTCATTTACTATGTACCCTTTCTTTTCTAGGACTCCCATTACGACTAAAAGTTGATAATGGTCCTGCTTATACTAGGAAATGCTTTAAAGAATTTTGCAATTTTTTAATAATATTATGTTCATTTCTATGCATTGTTATTTTGCCTGCATGCCTGTCTGTGTGAGGGTGTTGGGTTCCCTAGAACTAAAATTTACAGACAGTTGTGAGCTGCAGTTGGTTGCTGGGAATTGAACCCAGGTCCTCTGGAAGAGCAGTCAGTGCTCTTAACCACTGAACCATTTCTTCTGCCCCTAATTTTTCAATGTGTAGATTATTAATCATGTTACTGGAATTCCTTACAATCCACAGGGTTGAGCTATTGTGGGACGACATCATCAAATACTTAACTGGTAAATTTCAAAAACAAAAAATAGGGTATAACACCCACCTAAATACTATGCTACATTTAACTATGTTAACTAAATCTTTTCACTTTAAAGAATAATGTTTTTTCTGCTACCCCAAAACATCTTTCTCTAAAGGAGACACAACTTAAACCATATCTTAAATGGAAAGATCTAGAAACTAATAAGTGGAAAAGGCCCAATGTTCTAATGTCAGGATGCTTATGCTTGTGTCTTTCCAGAAAATGAACAAAGTCCCATATGGCTCCCATTATGATGCTTCTGACCAGGACAGCATCCTGGAGTCACTGGACAAATGAAACATTGAAAGACAGATAGGAGAAACTCATCAAAAGGAAACATCCCAAGAGGAAGAGGAAGCAGATAATTTGAGAGACATCAAGACTTCATAACTCATCAAGCTGAGACCCTGGGAGATAAGGACACAATTCTACTGACCCGAAATGATGCTGTTATATTTATTGATTATATGAAATGCTAATTTTCAGCTTGTTAGTGAAGAATCCAAATGTTTTTTGGTCCAGGGGGAATAGAAGGCATGCTTGTAGCAGGAGACAGTATAAGGTTTTTGCCATGTTAAGCATTGTTTTTAGGTTTTATGGCGTCTTTTTCACAGCAGTTGAAATCCCAGCTAAGACATGTCAATCCTTGGAACTCACCTTTATGGAAGATATCACATGTGCTTTACAAAGAATTTTGTTGTAGTCGTATTTTAAGCTTTATTGTACATACTGAATTGAGTTATTTATAATTAGGAAAAGTTTCACCAAGTTGTGCTTACTTAAATATGCCTAAAATAAACCCCTTGAGGTCACACTCTCAAAGTTTGAACTAATATCAGCTACTAAATTGTAGTTGTATCAGAGAGTTCCACAACAGCCTGGAATGGAGTATAACAAAGGTTTATTTATTTGGGGATAAACTTACAGTAAGGGTAGTGATCCACAGTTCTCTGCATGTGCCGGGAACTGGAACCAAATCCAGCAGAACAAAAGGCCCCTCAAGATTTTTTGTCTGCACTTATAGTACATGAGATCATGCCAAAAGTGGGCAGATATCTTCAAGGCTATTGACTGAAGGAGTTTCCATAACACTAGGTTGTGTTGAACTGAACTACCTTCTTCTCTGGTAGATTGTTACTCTGCTGGCTATGGTGGTCACAAAGACCTCACAGAGTCCATGTAAAGGGACCATGTGAAGAAAGCCATCTTTAAGACAATGAAAAAGGCCTCTGAAGAAACTAACCATGTTTAGCAACTTGATCTTGGACTTCTATCTTCAAAAATGCTTTAAATTTTTCTGTTGTTAAACCATCTAGATTAGAAAACTTTGTTATAGAAATCTTAATAAATAGTATACTTGGGAACTTGTTAGAAATGAAAAGTCCTTAGTTTTGTCCTATTCAGAAGCTCCAGAGTGAAAACTAGCAGTTTGTTGTTTTGAAGACCCTGTGCATGATTCTTAGGCACTTGCGAGTTGGCAAAGAGCTGATCTAGTAGTTGAGGCTGTAAGCACTAGCCTGCTTTGCGTGCGTACCTAATCTACCGTGCACTACTGTGCATTTGAGGATAGCTAGGCAAGGGCTCTGTCACTGAGTTATAGCCTGAGCTTCTGTCTCTATGTTGTAGGTTGTTATGGTGATAAATGAATCCATCTAAGTAGTGTTTAGAGCCGAGACTGGTACATGGTTAACTCCCTACATTGTGAGATATTACTATAGGAGGTAGCATGTAAATGTTAAAACTGGAATTAAGGTTATTTGACTTTGTAAAAGTACATAACCTAGTGGACTGACAGTATTTGTAAATGAGGACCTGAGGAGTGGTGTAGGTACCCAGGTCTTTTTCCCTTTTGTTCGTGGCTATTTTGACCTCTGGCTCCCTGGCTCTCCTGCACTATCACCGGCCTGAGCATATAGCTTAGAAAGAACTTGGCCGTCTTTTGTTATGGTAATTCCACCTGTAAACAAGGTTCCAGCCGCAGGCCCTATACGCCTGCCACGCCTGCCTCCCGCAGCTGCTTTGGGCCTCAGGCGCTGGGCGCCTATCATCTTCCACTGCTCCTGATGGGAGGGGGCCGTGCCCTTTTGCCCCCCTTGCTCACTACTATATATACCTGACTTGAGTTTAATAAAGTGGCCATTTACTCTTTGGTGAATGAGCAGGTCTCTTGCTGTCTTTGTGCTTCAACCCTTAGGATATTAATCCATTCTCATGGACTCGGTTCGGGAAAGCGTTTGCCTGAATCGGGTGTGGGTATTCACAGAAAAGCTCGGTGGCCAACAGAGTGGAGGACTGAAATAGACTCTTCCAACCCCTATTTGGCTTAACAGAGCTGCCATGTGGGTGCTGGGAATTGGACCGGGGTCTTCTGGAAGAGCAGCAAGTGTTCTCAACCACTGAGCCATTTCTCCAGCCCCTTCCAATTTTTTTCTCATCATTTCCTGGTTGTGATTGTGATTTGGAAAATGTAGATGGTGCCAAGTTCTTTGGAGTTCATGCAAATAATGCATAGCACTCATTGTTAAAGGCTCTTCACGCTCTTGGAAGGCCTATTGTCATCAACTTTATATCCTGTTCCCACGAGAACTTCACCTCTTTTCTCCTCTTTGCATTTTGCTTCATTTTGTGATGCTTGAGATCAAGCCCTGGTCCTGGTGCTTGCTGGGCATACTCTGCCGCTAAACTATCACACCCACAACCTCCTCCTGACTCTTAAATGAATTGCTCAGTTTTTTGCTCAGATGCCTTAGTCGTATCCTCCGCTGGCCTGTTTGAATCCACCTTTTAAAGCAGTTTCCCATCAAGGCTCCCCATCTAACCCCCCCCCCCTTTCCACGTGTCCTCTTTCCGAGGCAACTGTTTTACTATGCAGCTGCTGCCAGAGCCCAGGAATATGCACACTGGCTGAGTTGCACCATTCAGCCTTGTTTCTGTGTATCTGATGGTCTTTAGTATTTTATGTGAGTTGTAAACACACTGAGTAGAAACAGCTCAATAAGTGACAAACAGTAAAGTGAATAATAAAAAGTTATAGTCTCATAGAATAAGAATGGGAGTGGCGTGGGCTTTCCCAGACAGAGTAAGCTGGCTGTCAGAATGTCTGAAATATTGGAGGGCTGCTACTTCATCTTAAAAGATTTTTTGAGTCCCAAACTTGTTTTTGTAGTTGCCTCTTGTTCTTTCCCCTCACTCACTTTCTTGCTCACTCTTGATATCCATTCCTTTATCTCCTAGTTCCCAAATTTCAGTGCTGTTTCTTATTGCTTTCTTCCCAGCATCCAAATATCCATCCAGATCTTTTCCAGCTTTTTCCTTTTAAACATTACCCATTTCTAACTTATCTCCAAGTACAGACTGTCTACAATGGTGAGGCGCTGGAGAATATAGGATAAATTATAATTCATCTGGCTGGATTATGGCTGATCACATTTTGTAATTCTCTAACTGCAGCAATATTTAGAAATTCTGGAACAGCCTCAGAAAACACCCCCCCACACACATAAATTAAATGTAAAATATAAAACATTTACATTTTTAAAGGAGCAATATACTGAAGGAGGTGGAGAAAAGGATGTGATACGAAGACCCTTGAGCTCCTGTCTGGCTCCTGCTGGTCGTTATTCAGGCTTCCTTCTGCTGCTTTGTGCTTTGCTCTCTTCAGTAGAGAACCTATGCTTTTCACTAGTAGATCCACCATTGTCACTATTCAAGCTTGTGGTTTTAGCCCCTGCCTTGCTTTGTGATAATTATTTTCTCTAATCCAATTTATGTATTTTTATTAATGGTTCTAAGTAGTTCCTTAGATCAAAAGGAACTACTTTCTATACCCTATGTCAGGTGCATGTACCTATGTTATATGACTTTAAAATTTAATTCTACTTCTTGGTATCTGTGGCACAAACTCAGGTTGGTTTATCCTAATTGAGTCACTCAATCTAAACACAATTAAAACCCAGGAACAGGAAAGATACCCTCAGGGTTTGATGGGCAGCCATCCTAGCTAAATTAGCAAACATCAGGTTCATGGAAGACCCTGTCTCAAAGGATAAGATCGAGAGAGATTGAGGAAGGTAGCTCATGTTGACCACTGGCCTCCACATGCACATGGGCACACATGCACATATGTGCATACACAGGGAAAGAGAGAGGAAGAGGAAAGTATACATACATAAAGAAAGAGAGGGGTTGAATCTCGCTCCTTAGTTATGGTGGATGATCTTTCCAAAGATGGCTTCAAGAACATCTCCTGACCCACTTGTCCTTTTGCAACTTGACTTGACTATGCCCTTTCTCTCCTGTTGCCACTGGACTAGCCCATGACATAATTTGATCAATACAAAACAATCAACAAGAATTTATCAGTTTCTGCTTTTATGACCTGGGATGTTCTTTCTTGGAATCAAGTCACTATTGCTGTGAGGAGGTTTAAGAGATCATACAATGGCTGGGCGGTGGTGGCACACACCTTTAATCCTAGCACTCAGGAGGCAGAGGCAGGCAGATCTCTGTGAGTTCAAGGCCAGCCTGGTCTACAGAGCCAGTTCAGGACAGGCTACAAAGCTACAAAGAGAAACCCTGTCTCGAAAGAAAGAGAGAGAGAGAGAGAGAGAAATCACAATGGAGAATAACTTCAGCTTAGCTTCCAGATGGCATGTGAATGAGGTCAATTTTGGTGTCTTGGCCTACTCAGCAGAGCACCAAACAATTCTCCATGTGCTGGAACTGTTAATCAATCCACATACTCATGAGCAATAGAGAATTGCAGGGTTTTGCTTGTTGGTTTTGTTTTGTTCTTTGTTTTGTTGTTTGCTTTGTTTTGTTTTGTTGGTTTTTGAGACAGGGTTTCTCTGTGTAGCACTGGCTGTCCTGGATCTCACTCTGTAGGCCAGGTTGATCTTGGAATTCACCTGCCTCTGCCTCCAGAGTGTTGGGATTACTGGTGTGTGCCACCACTGCCTGGCATGAACTGCAGTTTTAAATTACTTCGTTTTGAGGTGCTCCACAATGGCCCATCCTTGACTGGAAGCCCCCAATTCACCTAACTCACTTAATCACCCTCAGGCCTCTTCAAGGAAGAATAACTTCCTTTTGTGGGCCTCTGCAGTCACTTTTGGCTCTATTCACAAAGTGGCTCAGTGATTATGAAAATGGCTAAGGGTAATCACAATGTTGCTTGACTGCTTTTAATGTTTATACAGTGGTAATTTGAACAAAACTGTCCCACATAGGCTCATGTATTTGACCACTTGGTCCCCTGTTGGTGTCACTGTTTGGGGTTGTTATGGAGGCTTTAGGTACAGCTTGCTGGTAGAAGTCATCTTCGGCGGGCTTTGAGGTTTTATAGCCTCACCCGACTTCCTATTCTCTCTCTGCTTCTTGTGGTTGAAATGTGGTCTCTCAGTTTCCTGCTCTGGTCATCCCTGCCTTTATGGACATCTAGCCCCTAGTACCTTGTATTAGTTAGTTTTTGTCAACTTGACACAAACCTAAGCAAGAGGGAATTTCAACTGAAGAATTGTCTCCACCAAATTGCCCTGTAAGCAAGTCTATGGGGGCATTTTCTTGATTAAAAGCGTGATGTGGGAGGGCCCAGGTCACTGTGGGTGGTGCACCACTAGGCAGGTGGTCCTGCATTGTATAAAAAAGCAGGTTTAGCCAGTGATGGTGGTGTCTGCCTTTAATCCCAGCACTCCAGAGGCAGAAGCAGGTGGATCTACGTGAGTTTGAGACCAGTCTGGTCTACAGAGCAGGTTCCGGGACAGCCAGGGCTACCCAGAGAAACCCTGTCTTGAAAAACCAAGAAGGAGGAGGAGAAAGAGAGGGAGAAGAAGTGGGACAAGGAGGAGGAGGAGGAGAGGAAAAGAAAGCAGGCTGAGCAAGCCAACAGGAAGTGTTCTTCCATAACTTCTGCTTCCCTGACTTCAGGTTCCTACCGTGAGTTCCTAATTCAATGGACTATGCCTTAAGTACAGCTTTAGGATGTAAGCTGCCGAGGGGAATCCTGGTGTTTCTGATCCACTATGCTGTCTTTCTTCAAGAAAAAGACAACACTACTGTGTTGCTTAGAAAAGCAGGTGTGTGTGTGTGTGTGTGTGTGTGTGTGTGCGTGTGTGTGTAGTGTGTGGTGTGTGTGTGATATGTACATGTTCATGTGGATGTGTGTAATATGTGTACGGTCAGAGGTCCAAGTTGGGTGTCTTCCTCAATTGCTTTTTGAGATAGCACCTCAAACTCGACATGGAGCTTCTCTGATTGGCCGCCTGTCCAGGAATCTGCCTATCTCCACTTCTCCAGCACTGGGAAGAAATTATATTTCAGGTTCTTTCTGTTTTTGTTTTTTTTTTTAATATTGGTTTCATCCTTTAAATGATTGGAGATGTATGGTCTAAAACAAACTTCTGTAAATTTACGAACTGCTTAAGTGTAGATGAAACACTCTTAATCCAATTTCACCAATTTTCGGAGTTCATGATTCTCTTCGAGTTGAATGAAGCATCATTTGTGTCTACATGTATCCCACTTTGAGGGGAGATGGTTTATAGTTACCAACAGGCTCAAAAGCATCTGTGTTTGGACTGAAGACTAAAAACTAAACAAGAACATTCTTTTAAACCTTCTAATGGAAGTAACCTGCAGGGTTTCTTTGACTTCAGACAAAGCACGCACAGTTTGCAAAGCACTATAAATGGACCTTGTCTTTCTTAGCCAAGAACCAGTTTCTTTCCAGTGTGCTCCTAACAAAGCCCAGGTAATGCGGAAAGACGGGTCACACAGGTGGGAAGATCCTGCCCACTCTAATTGTGGCTAACAAAGACCAAGGCTAGCCTCAGCAGCACTTCTGTCCCTGGGAAGTCACTGATGAAGCTTAGCTATAACTACAATCTGTACTTGAAACATTATTCTCAGGATGACAAAAACCTAAATTATGTCCCCAGACTGGCACCTGAGGCAAAGTCCTAAGGGCTAATGATGGTGAGGGATACATGTGACATTCTAGTCAGTAGGGATTGCTAAACAAAAATAACATCACTCAGAATCTCAGAGGGGGTTAAGTATCCAACAGATCCTTTGACTTCTGTAGTGTGCCCTGGGCTCTACATTTTATCCTGGTGGTACAGCAGGGATGTACACCACCTGCAGCAGGGATGGCCGCATCATGTCCTGGACTGAACTATTCACCCTGCAGTGCATCACCAACCCACAGCAGGGATGGCCACATCAACAGCTGGGGTTTTAAAGCAGCTTTCTGGGCCACTAAGATGACTGAGAGTAAAGGTGCTTACCATCAAGGAGGACCTGAGTTCAACTCCAGGGACACACTCGTGGAAGAAGAGAACCAACTTCAGAAAGTCAAGCTGTCTTGTGGCTTCCATAGGGGTACTGTGGCATATGTGTACATGGGTACACACACACACACACACACACACACACATACAAGCGCTATATGCAGATAGAGGCCAGAATTCAACCTTCATTGTTGTTCTACAGGTGCTGTCTATATTATTATGATTATCATCATCATCACCAACAACATCAACATCATTATCATTAATTAATTTATTTGGAGACAGGGTCTTTTCCTAACGTGGAGGGTAGGCTGTCTGCTAGTGAGCCCTAGGTGTCTGTCTGTCTGTCTACTGCTTTCCAGGAAAGTAGGATTGGAAGTGTGCACCACCACCCTTACATTTTTTGTTTGTTTTGTTTCACAAGACAGGGTTTCTTTATGTTACAGCTCTGGCTGACCTGGAGCTTACTTTGTAGAGAAGGCTGGCCTTGCACTCACAGAGATCCTCCTGTTTCTGCCTACTGAGTGCTGGGATTAAAGGTGTGTACCACCATTGCCCTGTTGACACTTTGATTTTTTTCTTTTTTTTTTTTCTTGCTTAGGTTCTGGAGGTCTGAACTCATTCTTGCAAGGTGATCAGTTTACTAACTGAGCCAGCTCCCAGCCCATAATGCAGCATTATGAGATTTGATGCTACTTTCTCTTATTTGTAGACCCTTTTGTCTTTTTGTAAGAAGGATTCAGCGTGTCTATTTCATTTGATTTTTTTAAAAGAAGATTATTATTGCTGGCCTGTAGAGTAAATAAAGATTCGGTAGGAAAGAAGGAGGGAAATGCAATTTCAAGTAATTTAAGCATTCAGTAGATGATGACAATTTCTGAAGTCATCTCTAGTTAACAGAGAGGTCATGGATTAAGGAGTATATAACACAAGCCTCATGGAATCTGGGAATTAGGGAAATGTTTTTGACCCACGGAAATAATTTAATAAACGGGGTGCACCTGTTCCTAGACATGCCTTGGGAATACGTGAAGCCCCGGCACAGGATGAGCGTCTGTGAGTGTCAGTCTAGCAGCAAAACAAAGCTGGCAGCAGACTAGGGAAGTCCTTGGGGGGTGGGGAGTCACCATCCACAGTGGCTAGCTGCCTGTTGATGCCCGGCCACCAGGAAAGGGAGGCCAAAGCTTCCAGATGACTCCCCACCCCCCCACCCCCCCACTCACAAAGCTGCTGTGAAATGAAATACAAATCCTTCCTGAATATTTCCAGCTTTCCTTCCTGGAGGAAGTGTTCGGTCAATGGGAAACAAAGCCTTATTCAAAGGATTAAAGCCAGAGTCATTCCATTGTGTAAGGCTTCAATAACATGACTTTCCTTCCACGGACAGAATTTTCAATTCACAAATCATCTCGAAAACAGGAAATTTTGGGGAAACGCGTGCTTATGATAACAAACAAGGATCTGCCCTGTGGTATGGAGGGCCGCGAGGAGTTGCTTCCAATTTTATTTAAGGTCCCTCATCCCACTGTGCTGCATTCTAGGAAGAGCATTCCTTAAAAGAAAAGGCCATATGGTTTACAACATCAAACTTCTCCATTCCCACCCCACCCCGAGAACTGCAAGGAGGAGGGGGGAGGAGATGATCTTGGCCAAATCTTCATAGTCTCGCTCCAAGGCAGGAGTATGGAAGTAACAAGTAGTTCTCTGAAATCCTGTCTTTGCCTGCTACCCCCAGTCTCTGTTTACCCCTCACACCTCATCCAAACACCCCTTGTCATTTTAATAGACAGAATGGGTCAGGCCAGCAGGATTATGCAGAATGTTCCAGCAGGGTATGCGTGTGTCAATGACAGGTAAGAGGCATAGGGAGCTACAGGAGATTGAAAAGGCTGTAGAAACAGACACTGCCCTGCCAGCAATGCTGATGGGCTGTCAGGGTAGAGTACCAGGTCTGACCTGTGAGAAAACTCACAGTGCACATCTGTACCAGCTACTTCTGAATTAACTCCAGGGTGGGGTGGGGAGGGTGGCTCAGGGGTAGAAAGCTTGCTGACCAGAGGACCAGGGTTTGGATCCCAGCTCCCATGTCCCACAAAAGCTTGTAACTCCAGCTCCAAGGGATACAACCCTGTTTTTGCCTCCTGCATGCACACAGGTGTAGGTACCCACACAGAGAGACAGATATATAAGTCTTCAAAGGAAATAAACTTCAATGGGCCCATGGAAGTGTTTGTATTTAGATTCCTCATCTTGGTGACAATCACTAATCTCTGATCTGTATGCTAAAAGAACCGTCCTTCAGGATCTAGGGCTTCTAGAACAGTCATTTTCTGTGTCCACAGTTCTTCAATATATGTTTCCGCAGGCCACATTTCTCTCACTCGTCAGTTTTGTTGCTGTTTCGAGAAGGGGTGTCATGGATCCTAGGCCTACAGCTTGACTTGAGGCTGAGGATGATGTGCAGGTCTGATCCTCCTTCTGCCTTCCTCAAATGCTGCGTCTGCAGGTGTCTGTCACCACGTCCAGTTTATGTAGTGCTCTGTTCTCAGCCTGGAGAGCTTTCGTTCCATCAGCATGACTGATTTCTTTGTTACACAACTGTGGTTTTAGCTTCATGGCTCCAGAGGGAAGAGCCATCCCTGTGGCGGTTTGAATGACCTGTCCCCATAGTCCAGGCATTTGAATACTTGGTCCCCAGTTTGGGGGCTGTTTGGGAGGCTTCGATGTGGCCTTGTTGGAGGAGTATGTCATTGGGGTGGGCTTTGAGAGTTTAAATCCTGCTTGTAGTTTAAGATGTATGCTCTCAGATGTTCCTGCTGCCTGCCTGCTGCTTGCTGCCGTGTTTCCATGCTGTGATGGTGATGGACTTTTGTCTCTCTGACACCATAAACCCGAAGTAAATTCTTCCATAAATTGTATTGGTCATGGTGTTTTATCACAGCAATAGAAAACTAATGGATACAATCCTCAACTCAGCCTTTCTACCCCCATTATTCTGTTTTAATTATTAATTAAAACTTTGAGACAGGATCTCAATGTATCCTAGGCTGTTCTCAAACTCACTATGTAACTTGGAGTGCTCTTGAACTTTAAATCCTTTTGATTCTAGCTCCTTAGTGCTGGGATTGTTAGAGGTGTGCTCCACCATGCTCAGTGGTACCAGGGATGGAACACAGGATTCATGAATCCCAGGCAAGAATTCTACCAAGTGAGCTACGTTCCCAACCTTCCTTATTTTTTGAAATTATTTTATTAGTTCTTTTTTGGCTTTGCGTTGTTTAGGGCTGTGTTTTCAGTGCCCAGAATAGTTTCTGGAATGTTCAAAATTGCTCAGCCAAATGTTTACTGCACTAATGAATCAGGTTCTGGGGGGTTGGAATTAGGTTTTGGAGTGCTAGGAAAGCACTCTACCAACGGGGCTGCCCCCTCTGGCCTGCAGCCCAGCCAAGCTGACTTCAAATTCCCGGAGAGTCTTCTGCGTCAGCCTCCCAAGTACTGATATTACAGGGATGATCTACCACGTGCAGTTCAAAAGGAAATATTCTTTATTTGGTGAAACAGAAATGTAGCAGAGCATGGGCCTCACTAGTGTGTAACTAGGTATGGTAGTATATCTGTCACCCCAGCGCTGGGACACAGGCACAGAAGGATCAGAAGTTTAAGGTCATCCTTGTCTACTAAGTTTCAGGTCATCCTGGAGAAGAGCCCTCATTTATAAAAACAAACAAAGAATGTATGCTTTATGCTTCTTTTAAGACATACACACTCTCTTTCTTTCTTTTTTGATAGTTCTCAGGATCAAAGTCAAGACCTTGCACATGATAGATTAGCACTTTATCACCAAGCCTCCAGCCCTATCTTAGCTATTTAACACACTCTTAGGGGTAGGGTGGTGAGATGGACTAACTGGTAAAGGCCCTTGTCAACAAGACCGATAACTTGAGTGTGATACTTGCAACTGCACAGTGGACAGAGAAAAACAACTTCCAAAAGATTGTCTTCTGACCTCCGCACAGGCAAGGACACACACACACACACACACACACACACACACACGGACACAAACACACACACACATGCAAATTAAAAAGAAAATAAATGTTAGAGCTGGAGAGATGGCTCAACAGCTAAAAGCACTTGGCTGCTTTTGTAGAGGATCGGGGTTCAATTCCCAGCACCCACCTGCTGGTTCACAACTATCTGTAACTCCAGTTCCCGAGGATTAATGGATTTCTGGCCTCCATGGCCACTGCACACATGCGGTGCACAGACATACATGCAGGAAAAACACCTAAGCACATAAATAATAAATAAGTCTTAAAAAAAGAAAAACTTTGAAGCAGCATACCCATAAACAGGTTCTATTCCTCTTACATATAGGGTGGGTCTCAGAGTCAAAGGAAAATTTTACTACGGGATCTCATATATCCCATCCTGGCCTTGAATTCAGTACATAGCAGAGGATGACCTTGAACTTCTGATCTTCCTGTCACCACTCTCTAAATGCTAGGCTTTTAGGTGTACCCCCCACCACACCCCAGTTTTCCCAGTGCCTCATGCACTCTACCAGCTGAACTACATCTTCAGGCCCTCTCCCCTTTTAAAGAAATGACCCTATGTGTGTGTGTGTGTGTGTGTGTGTGTGTGTATGTGTGATATATATATTCTTTGAGGCAAGGTTTCTCTGTGTTGACAGCCCTAGCTGTCCCGGAACTAGCTCTTGTAGACCAGGCTGGCCTCGAACTCAGAGATCTGCCTGCCTCTGTCTCCTGAGTGCTGGGATTAGTGGCATGAGTCACCACTGCCCTCATGACCTTATATTTATACTGCTTGTAAAGTTTATTTTATGATTATTTTCTTTATGCAAGGATACTCTGGCCAGGCATGGTGGTGTATTTCTTTAATTCCAGCATTCTGGAGGCAGAGGCAGGTGGATTTCTGTGAATCAAGACCAGTCTGGTCTACATAACAAAATTATAGGGCAGCCAGTGCCATTAGAGAGATCCTGTCTCAAACAAACAAACACCCTTCCAAAAGAATACTCTGTAATATAAGGACATTTTTAGCTTAGCCTTTACCTAGGCTTACAATATTTTTTAAGATTTATTTTTCATGTGTGTGTACCTGTGAGGTCAGAAAAAGGAATCAGGTCTCCTGGAGCTGGTGTTCTAGGAGGATGTGAGGCCCTTGGGCTGCTGGGAACTAAACTTAGGTTCTAACCACCAAGCAGTCTCTCTGACCTGTGAACTTACTCTTTATGACAATGCCTTTAAGTTTTACTTGCTTCAAATCTAAGGTTGCTTAGCCACAAAGTTCATTTTAGTTTCCAAATCACAACATTCCCTTTTTACTATTAGGGAGAAAAATTTATGATTAAGGTTTTTGTTTGTTCCTTTGTTTTCCAGAGACAGGGTTTCTCTGTGTAGCCCTGGCTGTCCTGGAACTTACTTTCTAGATCAGGCTGGCCTTGAACTCACATAGATCTACCTGCTTCTGCCTCCAAACTGCTCTAAAAGTATGCACCACCACTACTTGGTCCACGTGTAGCCCAGGCTGGCCTCCAACTCATGACCCTTCAAACTCCTTCAGCAGATCCTATTGGCATGCGCTACCACAACTGGCAACTAGATTTTAATTTGCAGAAAATGTATGAGCACAAGACTTTTTAAAATTACTTTTATTAGCACATATAACTTGCACAAAATACTGAATTTAACCATGGAATTTTAATGTGTGCACATAACAGCTTATTCATTTTTGCTTCCCTAAGGATTTTAATGCATGCAACCAATTGAGGGTAGAGATGGCTCAGTACAATACTCAGTGTTGACCCAGCAAAAAAAGTTCAATCATAATTCAGCAAAAACACTAACTGACTCAGCAACATGCTGAACTGTATTTCAGCAAAACACTAAGTCACAGCTTGGCCAAAAAGCCAACTATGACTGTGCAAAATGTCAAGCCAGGTTCAGCAAAGTGTCTAAAGGTTAAAGGTAGTGGTGTATATCTTTAACCCAGCAATTTGGGAGGCAGAGGCAGGCAGATCTCTGTGAATTGGAGGCCAGCCTGGAGCGAGTTCTAGAACAACCTGGCCTACACAGAAAAACCCTGTCTCCATCCCCTCACCCCCCAAAAAGTCTAGTCATGATTTAGCTTAACACCAAATTATGAATTAACAAAAGCCACCAAATTATTGATCAGAAAAAGGAGCAGAATTGAGTGAAAAACCAACCAAACACACAAACCAAACAAAGCAAAAAAAAAAAAAACAAAACAAAACAGTAAGACTCAGCAAAAAGCCAAACATGACTGTTGGAAAGTTTCAAGCCCACTCCCCAGGGAGTTGCTGCAGTTCAGACTCCATCTCCAATTAACTGCCCTCCCCACAAGACCGAACAAGTGGTCTTCCCGGTCCTGTCCCCCCCCCCCACCCGTGTTTTCCCGGAGGGCCACCCAGGAATGCTGGTATCCATTAAACCTGGGCTTCTTCTAATTTGGTTTGATTTGATCTGATTTGGATTATTGTGTGTGGGGGAGAGGTTTGTCAGCAGAAAGAAACGTAGCAATGACTCAGCAAAATTCCCATCCATGACTCTGCATGTTCTCTTAATAGGGAAAAAACAGTAACCAAGCCACCATGACTTAGCTCTGTTAACAGAGACAGTTTAATAAAAACTGGCTCAGGATCACAGAACCGATGGAAGAACGTATCTCCTCCATTTTATTAAAAAAAAATTCAAATACATAGCAAAATTAGAAAGAACTTTGGCAGGGAATACACACATAGTCTAGTCTTTGTAGCTGAGCCACGTAGCTCTTTGTTTCTAAAGCCAAAATCCAAAAGGTGATTATCTGTCACAAATATCTTGAAAAAAGATTGTCAATGTTCCCTTAGACTCTGTCATTTAGACCTTGAAGTGACTTTAGGGTCCCTGGCTGATTGAATGACTCCAGAGGTTCCACATAGCTGACTCAGTATATCCACAAATGCTAAGTTTTGCAGACACGAGCTGTGTGGTTCCGAGAGGAAATCAACGCCTGTCTGAGAACAACAGCTGAGGAGAAATCCCATAAGCCAGGAAAAACAACCACACAATCACAGTAACAGGTGGCTGATGTCAAAACAGTTCAGGCTGGCTGCTCAGCACCTGCTCTGCAGCCACAGCCGGCCTTGTCACTCTGCCGGGGTCCGCTTAGGTCACCCTTGCCACACTGTAAGGAAGATGAACTACCTCTCAGCAAAGCTCAGTCATGGTGGCTTAGGTGACTCTGTGGTGGTCACCCTGTGTTCCCTGTCACTGAGAAGAGGGAGTGAGAGCATTTGGAGGCCAGAAGGGACCTTGGCAATTAACTATTTAGACTACTCCACTCCCCCTTTGAGTGAGAAAAAGTCAAGTACACGGGAAAGTTAGGCAGAAATTCCCCTATACCCAATTCTTGGATTCTGTTGTGAACTTCTTATTAAATTCACTTAACAATATATCTGTTTTTCTTTGTATCATTCTAGTTTAAATGTAATTGGCCTCCATAATCTCATAGGGAGTGGCACTATAAGGTGGTGTGGCTTTGTTGGAGTGGCTATGGCCTTATTGGAGGAAGTGTGTCACCATGGGGGCAGACTTCAAAGTTTTCTATGTTCAGGATACTGCTCAGTGTCTCAGTTGACTTCCTGCTGCCTGTAAGATGTAGGACTCTCAGCTTCTTGTCTAACCGCACACTGCCGTGCTCCCTGTCATGATGATAATGGACTGAACCTCTGAGAATGTAAGCGAGTCACCCCAATTAAATGTTTTCTTTTCACGAGTTGTGGTCATGGTGTCATTTTATAGCAATAGAAACCCTAACTAAGACATATCCCATCATTAACAGAAAAGTTTTACTCAAAAAATTTTAAATTATGTTTATGAGTATGTCTGCACATCAATGTAGATAACCACAGAGACAGGAAGAGGGCATCAGGATCCCTGCATCTGGTGGTCAGCTGCTTGGCCTGGATGCTGGGAGCTGAACTCCAGCCCTCTGCAAGAGCCGTCCACGCTTCTAAAGGCTGAGCCCCCGCCCCCATCCTCAGATTACTTTTTAGATACCTTTTGGAATGAACTGTTGGCATTTATTTCCTTTCTCTTAAAGCAATTGTTTTAAATTTCTCATGTAATTGCCATCTCCTCCTCCCCCACCTTTTTTTTTTTTTTTTTTTTTTTTTTGGCTGGATCTTACTGTATAGCCCTGGGTGGTCTAGAACTCTTAACAGAGATCTGCCAGCCCTGGAACTTACAGAGATCCAACTGCCTAATGTCTCAGCCTCGAAAGTGCTGGGATGAAAGATGTGCACCACCACACCCAGCCTATTAGAGACTCTTTTTTTTTTTTTTTTTCCTTTAGGATTTTCAAGATAGGGTTTCTTTGTGTAGTCCCTGACTGTCCTGGAACTCATTCCTTTTCTTTTTCTTAAAGATTTACTTATTTTGATTTTATTTGCATTGGAGATTTGCCTGCATGTATGCCTGTGAAAGTGTCAGACGCCCTGGAATTGTAACTGCAGACAATTGTGAGCTGCCATGTGGGTACTAGGAATTGAACCTAGGTCCTCTGGAAAAGCATCCAGGGCTCCTAAATTGCTGAGCCATCTCTCCAGGCCCAATTAGAGATTCTTAACCCAAAAGAATTTCAGAGTTGGTAGAAATTCAACAGGAGCCATTGCTTCTGGTATTTTCTCCCTTTTCCTGGAAACATGTTCTTTTCCTTCCCACTACACCCACTGACCTTCATTCCTCCGAGAATGATCTCAGACATCTACAAAGAACCCAACTTCTTTTGTCATGTGTTCCTGTTGTACGATTAAAGGTCAAACACTCTCAAGTGCTACCTTCTTCCCAATGCGCCAATGTCTTTCCTAACCCCAGATCTTTTACTTTTATCTACTTATTTTTGGTTTTTTTCCAAGACATGGTTTCTCTGTGTAACAGCCCTGGCTGTCCTGGAGCTCGCTTTGTAGGTCAGTCTGGCCTCAAACACAGAGATCCACCTGCCTCTGCCTCCTGAGTGCTGAGATTAAAAGCACATTCCACCACCACCTGGCTAGTTTTAATTTTTGTATTAAATTTTAGGTTATCATGCAAAGTAATGGGGAATCATCATGGTGTTTTTAAACATATGTGCTATTATTTTCTTCTCATTTGTTCCTCTCCTTGCCTGCTTCCCAACTCTGCCCTGATCCATTTGGTTTCATTCATCTAGTTCATTCCCTCTTATGTCTCCTTATTAAACCATATATTAATGCCACTCTATTTCCCACCCCCTTAAGATAGCTTGTTATGCCCAAAGTTAGGATCCCTAAAACATGAGACCATCACCATGTTTGATGCAAAGCAAAGAGTCTTTATTGCGACTCGGGTCCCCTTCTGAAACAGCAGCAGCTACGACAATAGCAATAGTTTAGGAGAGACCTAGAGCAGCGAAGGAGAGGTTTTATATAGGGGAAGAAGCTTGGGGAATGCTGAGCCTCAGGGCTTGTGATTGGCTGCCCCCTAGTGGGGTGAGGGGAATTCCAGACTTTCAGGCTTGGGATTGGCTGCCCAGGCTGAAGGGGAATTCCCAACTGCTGGTAACTGCCTGAGGGGAGGCTAAGCCTCTTCGGGTTCAGTGATTGGTCCATTTTCCCTGATCAGGGATTGGCTGGTTTTGTGCTGGGGCGGTGGGGATGGGGGTGAGGGGGGGGGCAGAGATGACTCTGATTCTGGAGCCAAACTGTTTATTTATGGAGTTCTTTTTATCTTTTTGACCCTAATTTTAAGATCAGGGTAAATATCTTTGGTATGCTTTGAATGTAGGGACTTAGTGCATTCTTTTTTGGTCCTGTTTTCTGGGTCTGGGGACTTCTCTCTGGCTCTAGTTCAGGGACAAAGTGTCTCTTCCGCTAGCTCTAGTCCCATTTTCGGGTGTGTTTCTTTCACTGGGTTGGGGCTTGGAGCAGAGCCATTCAGGGTCTGTGTAGAAACTGCTGATTGGGCTTTTCTGGGGCCTGGACCTCTCAGCTTCCTTCTGGAGCTGGAGAGCTGTCTCAGCAGTTAAGAGCACTGACTGCTCTTCCAGAGGACCTGGATTCAATTCCCAGCACCTAAATGGTAATTCACAACTGTCTGTAACTCCAGTTTCAGGGGACCTGATACCCTCACATAGATAATACATGAAGGCAAAACAGCAATGCACATAAAAAAATGAATAAATAAATGATTTAAAAAATATCTCTTCCTTCCCTCTTATGATCCCCTTTTTAGTTTTGTGACCTACAAGCACACACATATACACACATACCTGTGCTCATACACATACATAAATTTAAAACATGGCAAATTTCTTTCTGACGAGTGTCTGGATTATTCCATTTAACACAATAACTTCTAGTTGCACCCCTTTTCCTGAAAATGCCATGATTTCCTTTTTTCTATACAGTTGAATGAAATTCCTTTATCTATTTATACCACAATTTCTTTAGTCATTCATCTGTTGATGAACCTCTAGGCTGGTTCCATTTTCTGTCTGTTTGAAGTCTTCAATTACTAGTTAATCAACAGCTCTGATTTGCCCCTTCTCCCTTTCTCTTCTTTTCTTAGAGACAGGATCTCCTGTAGCTCAGGCTGACCTTGAACTCAATATGTAGCTGAGGATGACCTCTACCTCTGGAGAGCTGAAATTACACCAGGAGTGTTGGGTTACAGCTGTGTGCTGCTATGCCTGGTTTTATGCAACACTGGGGGTAAAACCCAAGGCTTCATGAATGCTAGGCAAATGCTCTACCAACTGAGCTGTATCCTCACCCCTCTGCTCTCTTAAAAAAAAAGATTGTGTGTGTGTGTGTGTGTGTGTCAGTGTCTAGGCATGTGCATGAGAGTGTAGTTACCTTTGAAGGCCAGAAGGTATTGGAGGCCTGGAGCTGGAGTTACAGGACATTGTAGACTAACCCCACAGGAGATCTGGGAACTTAGTTCGGATCCCCTGGAAGAGCAATATATGCTTTTAACTTTGGAGCCATATTTACAATCTGCTCTGTCTTCCTCTTGAATGGATCCCATATGAAGGTGTGGTGAGCAAGATGTCTTTCGCAGTGGGGTGTGACAGTCGGGACGTCCTCTCCCCACATCACGGCTGTCTTCTACCACTTCTGCTGTTGCCACCAACCCCTCAGTTTCCCTTTGCCACTTCCTCCTTGCCACCACCAACGGCCAGCGCCCTGTGCTCCTCACTTGGACTCACTGTGACTCACTTCCAAGGCTGAGTCAGAGCCAATGGCAAGGTCTTGAGGAAGAAGCTGCCTAAGGAGGTGGCCAGTTGTGTCTCCCTGTTCTACGTTCACAGTTCTGGGCCTCAGGACAGAGGTGCATATTCTCACTCTGGGTTCTTAAGACAGTTTGTAAAGCTGGCTAGATAGAAAGTTGGGCCTGTGGTTTGAAGTTCCGGCCACCTTTGATTTTACAATGAGTGCAGGGTGAAGTTGAGTAACGGGTCTCTTGCTTAAGCAGCACGAGTCACCGCAAAGCATCCGCAAGGCAACTGGTGGCTGGTCCACCTTCAAGGTCAAGTATCTCTGTGAAGGAAGTGTAGGCTGCTGTTATCTATGCTGCCTGAACTTAGAAGAACGTGTGTGTGTGTGTGTGTGTGTGTGTGTGTGTGTGTGTGTGTGTGTTTGCATGTGTATGGGTGGGTACATACATGCATGTATGTGCATGAGCAAATGGAGGTCAATATCAAGTAGCTTCCTCTATCTCCAGCTCATTTACAAAAAACACTCACTTTGTGTGCTCAAGTGTGTTTGTGGATGCATGTGTGTGAGTGTGCACACATTTGTATTTGTTAGGGGATGCCCATGGAGGTTAGATACCTTGGAGCTGGAGTTACAGGTGTTTATGAGCAGCCTGATATGGTTATTGGCATCTGAACTCTAGCATTAAGTGCCTTAACTGTAGAACCACCTTACTGGCTCAGTTAAGACCCCTTTGGCGGGGGGGGGGGGGTCGAATGACCCTTTCACAGGGGTCACATATCAGCTATCTTGCACATTACATATGTACATTTTGATTTATAACAGTAGCAAAAGTACAGTTATGAAGTAGCAAAGAAAATAATGTTATGGTTGGGAGTCGCCACAACATGAGGAACTGTGTGAAAGGGTCGCAGTGTTAGGAAGGTTGAGAACCGCTGCTGTAGCTCAACACAGATCACATTGAGACAGTCTCTCAGTGAACCTGGAGCTCACAGACTTGACCTGCCTGGCTTTTTCCAGGTGTCTGCTTGGGATTGAACTCAGGCCCTCCCATTCGTGCGGTAAGCACTTTACTGACATGCATCTCCCAGGCTTTCTCCTCCTCTGTTGTTATTATTGTTTAGATTCATATGTATGGGGGACCATGTGCATGCCTGGTGCCCTCGAGAGGTCAGAATAGGGTATTGGGTCCCCTGTTAATGAAGTTAAACAAGTGGTTGTGGGTCACCACGAGGGTGCTGGGAATGAAACCTGGGTCCTCTGCAGGAGCAACAAGTGCTCTTAACCACTGAGCCACCTCTCTAGCCCCACTTTCTTGTTTGAGATCAGGTCGCGGAACCTGAACTGATTGGTTTGCTGAGATTGGCTAGCTAGCCAGCTCCTGTCTCCACTTCCCCAGTGCTGGGATTACAGAGTTGTGCTGCTGTTATCTGGTAATTTTTCTAGGGTTCTAGGGTTGGAACTCATATCTTCCTTTCATGATTTCGTGTGGCAAGTACTTGACAGACCCACCTCCCTAATCCCAGACTGTTTTCCATACTCAGGAACTGACTGTGTATCAGTTGCCGAAAGAATGGCGTTAAGAACACCTAAGGACCTGATAGCTGTTTGATTAAGCGTTGACTGTTTTATGTTTTGAGTGCAGTATGCTGGAAGTCGGTTTTCCTGAGATACCCCAGCCTTACTATTTATAACTCAACAAAGATTTCTCTGTTGCCACAGTTTCTAAACTTGAGCAGTCCTCAGATTTCACCCCAGAGGCTCAGATTTCGGAGCTGGGCATGATGGTCTTGCCTATAATCCTAGCACTCCTTATGTGAAGGTGAAGAGTTCAAAGTTATCCTCCAACACATAGTGAGTTCCAGGTCATCTGGGCTGCATGAAACACATTTTGGAAACAAACAAACTAACAAACAAACAACCCCCCCCCCCCACAAATTCTCCGCAGATACTTGGCTCTCACTCATAGTGTTTTGAGTTTCTTGGTTGGTGAGGAGCCCAACCTAGAGCACTTCAGATGAGTGGTTAGATGCTGCTGCTGCTGTTGGTCAAGCGGGACCGTCTGCTCACAGATAATGTAAAATGGTAGTATTTTTTAGACTACTTGCCAAATCGCCTGCTTGTCTCCTTCTCCCACTGGGTAGCAGTGGTTCTCAGCCCTAGCTGTTCATTAGAATCACAGTCAAAGCTTTTAGACACAGTGTCTCAGCGGAATGGCCAGGCCCTACCTTAGACCAAATTAGGCCCACAGCTGTGGGGATGGCACGCGGGTATATTTTAACAAAGATCTCCAGATTGTGTTAATGAGTGGCCAGGATGAGAGAACCACAGGCATATAGTGAGATCAGTCTCTGTTTAGCATTAACATATGTTTTTCCCTTGACAAATAGATGTTGACCACTGACTATATGTCCCAGTAAATGATAAAGTATATATATGAGAAATGGTCCCTGACCTCAGGCAGGGATAGTTCACGTACAGGAATATTTAAACAGAAAGCTGGTGTGTGGTGAGTGCCAATTAGAGGAATAAACCATTATTGAAAGCAGAAGGAAGGCTTGATGATCCAAGGTAAGTCAGCAAAGCGTCGGGTCTCCATAGCATTGCTTATGATAAGTTATGTCTGCCTCTGCCACGCATGAAGCATGTCCCTTTGGTGTGGGAAATTGCTCATTTGTTGGTTCATTGAGGATGCTGTGACTGATTCACCATGGTGGGTCTGATTGAACTGTGGAAATGATGGAACATTCAATCAATAGCTAGTCAGCTGGCGACTATTCTTTGCTAAGTATGCTATTAAGACTGTTCTCAATGTCCCATGCTCAATAGGCTCCCACCTTTTCAGCAGAGAAATACAACACAAATTAGGATTTTAATTTCTGGATTTTAGTAAACATTTCTTAAATATGAAACAAAATCAAATTTACTTGTGACTCAAAAGACAAAAATTATTTGTAAAAATCAAGCCTATTTAATTCACTTTTATACTATATTCATTTTAAAGAGGTAATTGTTAAAAAATATTACTTTTATAACTCAGTGGGTTTCATTGTGATATTTCCATAGGAGCCTACACTAAACTAAGAGTATGTTCTTATTTGCTTGCATTAGAATATAGAAAAATTTCCTGATTCGGTAGCAGCTTTCCTACAAAGAAGAGTGTTTCTAGAAAGGAGAAAATAGGCTCTGGTATTACTAATATATTAAGGACAGTATCTAATTCGTCATGTTGTATATTTGGGTTATAACTTCTTTTGCTGTTGTTGTTGAGATTTTATTTTCATGCCAGGGAGCTTTTCCAAGAATAAGAGTCCAGTGACGGCAAAAGAAAATCATTCTGAGGAAAAAGAAATAAGTGCTTTTAAAATGATGGCATTTATTTTCATTCAAAAGTACTGGAGGCATCATGTCAGCCATCAAAGGAAAGAACTGGAAAAAAAAGAAATGCAACTTGGCAGTAGGGAAAGATAAAGTGGCCTACTTGAAGCAGGATGTTACACGTGCTTTTAGAGAGCAATACATTCTGGAGGAGCTTCCAAAGAGCTAAAAGGGGAGCAGGTCAAGGTTCAGAAAGCCTGGGATAGGACAAGACTGGAGTTCTGGTGCAGTGCATTACTGCGTGGCCAATTTTCCAAGGCCAGCTGTTCCCAGTCAAATGCAGGCCCCGATGAGCGGAGGATCGATCAGCAGGGAGATCAGGCCACCTTTCCCCATTTGCCTGGTGATGCAGTCTCGGGAGCAACAGTGTCACGGTCTCTATCTAGGGAACAAACGCAGAAAAAATCGCTCTGAAGGCTCTTTAGTTCACTTCTTACTAACAAAGTTTAACTTGAGGGATTTTCTAGGTTGGCTAGGTGGCCACTGGTATTTGATTTTAAAAATATAGCCTTATCGTTTATCAAATAAATAAAAATTAAAATAGCAATGAATTGTTCATCCTTTAAACTACTAATTTTAGATGACCAGCGAGATGTGGGGGTAGGTTAGGAGCACCAGGCTTCTGCCTGGAGCACGTTCCTTAGTTTATTGTGGCTGGAGGACTGTGTATATTTTATAGCCTAGGAAGGCTCCCTCTAGAAAGGCATTCCCAAGACATAGCATGCCCCCCTCCACCTTGCAAAGTGCTCCTTAAAGCTTTGCTTCTGATTGAGGAATGAGTAAAGAAATAAATGCCCAACAATAGAATAATAAAGGAGGTGTTCTATGCCAATTTGTGGGTATAACATAGCTGTTGCTGTCTTGACTGCACAGCAACTGCCATTGCCTGTACAAGACTGGGTACTCCTATCCCCCTCCCATCAGGAACTATAGACAGTTAATGGTTGCTGGAGTAGGAGGAGAGGTATTGTCTTTGCAGTACAGCATCTGGTTAGTTGCTCAAACTCCTGTAAATAATGTAAGGAGCCTAATGTAATTCATAGGTTGGGGAAAGGAAAGGGAGGGAGGAAGGAAGGAAAGAAAAAAAAGAAAGGAAGGAAGGAAGGAAGGAAGGAAGGAAGGAAGGAAGAAGAAGAAGAAGAAGAAGAAGAAGAAGAAGAAGAAGAAGAAGAAGAAGAAGAAGAAGTTAGGAAGGGAGATAGGATCAGTATGAGGAGGACAATAGAGGGTAATGGAGGAAAATGTCAAAATACATCATATATGTGAATAAAAATGTCATAATAAAATCTATTCTAGTATAATCAATATGTGTCAATAAAAATAGAATTTAAAACATGGGGGGGGGGGAGAAACTACTGCCAGTGGCGTAAACATCTTCCTGAGTTTTTAAAATAAGTTTGTCATTTCTATTTAAGGTCAGCCTTCCCTCTTCTGTTTCCTTCTCTCCTGATAGTCTGTGCTCTTGGCAGACAGGCTCACTTGCTGTTCCCGCTCTGAGCTGAACCCATGTGCATCCTTGTTTCCCTGCCTTTTCTCACGTTTCCTCGCTTGGATGCCTTTCCTCCATCTCTAACGTCTTGCTTCTCCACAGTCCACTGTTTGTTTGTTTGTTTGCTTTTAAATGTCTAGAGGCATTTTGCCTGCATGTATGTCATTGTACCCCGTGTGTGCCTGGTGTCTGCAGAGGCTAGAAGAGGGCATTGTTCCCTGGAACTGGATTCCAGGCAGGTTGGGAGTCAAATTCTGCTCCTCAGAGCAGCATGTGCTATTAACCACTGAGCCATCTCTGCAGCCCTTACAGTCTAGTTTCTAAGTCACTTTACATGTTATAAAGCATTCCTTTCATCACACAACCTGCTTCTGTGTCCGTCATAACGATTGGTCTTCTCCAGTTTTCTCATCTGTATTAGAACGGCCTGAGCATATGTTTTATTTTCTCTATCAGACTTTGAACTACTTAACATGTTTAGTTTTGTGTATCTCACGGCTATGGAGCATGTGGGTAAATGGAGTGAGTGACTGGATTGTCTGGTAGACTGCTGCCAGATGCTGATGTTCTCGGCAGATGTGGAAGGAACTTGGCAAGTGCCAAAGGAACTCTTTGATTTTCGTGGAGTCTGGGGACTTGGGGCTGAAATGTCCTATCTGATCATGCATGGAGATGTGAATAGACCAGGCAGACCAAGATAGAGAAAGAACGGGTCTGAGATCAGGGTAGCCGGCAAAGCAGGCTGCAGGCTTTTGCTCCTTTGGCCCTCACACAACTTAGTGCAGTGAGAAAAACTGGATTTTTTAAAATGGAAACAGAGTTTCATGTAAATGAGACTGGCCTCAAGCTCTCTATGTAGTTGAGGATAACCTTGAGCTTGTGATCCTCTTGCCTCCACCTTCTGAAGGTTGAAATTACTGGTATGTGCCCTCATAGCTGGTTTATGTAGTTCTAAGGATGGAACTCAGAGCTTCATGCATGCTAGGCAAATGCTCTATCACCTGAACTATATCCCCACCCCTTGGTTTCTTTTATAAATCTGTGTGTGTTTTATATGCAGCTATATGCTGTTTTATATGCAGTTATGTGACATGCACTCATGAAAACAGTGCATTAAGATTTCCTTCTTGTCAATGTCTGTATTTGGAGCCTTTGAAAGTCTCCCTTCTACTTCATGAAATGTACTAGATTATTGTGACGATAGCCATGGTGTAATGAAACACTAGAACTTATTTCTTCTAGATCGACTGGAATTCTCATCAAGAAGTGGGCTTGATGGGGGCTGAAGGAACAACTCAGCTGGTTCTGTGCTTGCCTATGCCTAGCATGCATGAAGCCTTGGGCTCAGTCTCCAGCATTACGTAAACTAGGCCTGGTGACGTGTGGCTGTAATCCTAGAATTTGGGAAGTGAAGGTAGGAGGATTAGAAGTTCAGGTCAGTCTTGGCTGTATAGTGGGTTTGAGGCCAGCCTTTGTTGCATGAGACTATAACTCAAAAAGAACAGGAAAACGTGCAAATAAGGGGGGAAACCAGAAAGAAGTGGACTTGATGCAGATCGCTGAGAAAAGAGAAAGCACTTGTGAGTAGCTTCAGGCCTTAAAAGGACTCAACGACATACATTTCCAACAGTGGAACTGAAAGACAGAATACCTGCCCACACCCTAAAGAGATGAGAAGGATTCAAATGATTTAAGGAGCAAAATCAAAAGTAAAAAGACCTTCAAGATATCCCAGTGGATAAAGATGCCTGTCGCCAAGCCTGGGGATCTGAGTTCAATCTCAGAGACCCATCTGGTGGAAGGAGAGAACCAACTCCTGTTGCAGGTTGTTTGACTTTTACACACATGCTACAGTGCATGTCCCTATAGATAGACAGACACACAGATACAACACAATTCGTTTTGCATACAAGTGAGTTTGTTCTTCTGTGGGCATGTGTGGTGCGTATGTGTGTGCACTTGTGTTTTCAGATGCACACGCCTGTATAGGAGAATGCAGAGACCAGAGCAGGACATCAGGTATCTTCTTCGATTGCTCTCTGCCTTGTTACCTTTAGACAAGTCTCGCACTGAACTGGCCGCTTGCCTTTTTGGCTAGGCTTGCCAGTCAGTGAGCTTGTCTGGGCTTTGCTGGTCTCCAACTCTCAGTACACCAGGGTTATAGGCGTGCATGGCTATGCCTGGCCTTTACATCAGGGCTGGGGATTCAAACTCAGGTCTTCAGGCTTGCACAGTAAGTGCTCTCCCTAGGTCATCTCCCCATTCTCTCAATGGAGAAAAAGTGACTGTGACCGGTCTAACAATGCATGTTGATTTCTACATTGCCTGAGCCAATATGAAGCGCTCCACTCCATTTGTGTTGGTGGTACAGATACCTTGACATCCTCAGCTAAACTAACTGTCCAAAATCATCACGTTTACGTCTTGCTCAGGCTTGTTTTGTCCCCACCTAGCACAACTTGGACCTATGTGTCCTACTATACTTAGCAGTGCACCTGCTATGGGCCCTCGTCCTTCAGGAAATGCCTCTACTTCCTGAAAAAAAATGCTGCAAACTCCACACAAAATTACCACTATAGCCAGCTAATTCCAGAATGAACTTTGGCTCCTACTCTGACAGAGCAGGCTCCTAGTGAAGTAATTATGGTCAACTTCACAAAAGAAGTTCCTAGACAAATATGGAGAACATGATATGGATTCTACTACATGTATGAATCCTTTTATGTGGGTTGAAGAGATGGTTCTGGAAAGTGCTTGCCACTCAAGCAGAAGAACCTGGACTCAGATCTCTAGCACCTTCGGAAAGAATCTAGTGTAGTGGTGCATGCCTGGAACCCCAGC
This sequence comes from Myodes glareolus, assembly GCF_982192425.1. Taxonomy (NCBI): domain Eukaryota; kingdom Metazoa; phylum Chordata; class Mammalia; order Rodentia; family Cricetidae; genus Myodes; species Myodes glareolus. The sequence continues at coordinate 95,723,280 of NC_142030.1, read as the reverse complement.
ACTGGGGAGACAGAGACATGTGGGGTCCTGGAGCTTCCTGGCTAGCCAGTCCTGTGGGCTCTATGAGGTAAAGACTCTAACTGTGGGTGACACCCAGTGTCAGTCTGTGGCTTCCACACGTGTGCATATGCATCTGCACACAACATGAACATGTACACCACACATGTGCACATGCACACCACAGACAAATCCTTTTATGGATGCACAATTTTATACTTTTTTGAAAAAGCTCCTCACTGTGGTAAGATTAAAACCTTATTAAAAACATTTGGAAGCAAACAATAACAAAAGCTGCTTTTCACCAAAGTCCCTCTTTCCTTCTGCCAAGTAGCAGTCACTTACAGACCCAACCGGGAGTGAATAGGAAATCCTATACTCCAGATATGGGTAATGAATAACCTCTGAGGGCCTGAACTTCTCTCTGTTCCCACAGACAGCTATCCATAGAACGGTGCTCCAACTCTGAAGGGAAGGATTTGCCCCGGTTTGGAAGGAAGTGGAATAAATAGAAGCCCGAGTGGCAAGGTCACCTTTAATATCATATGAACAGCTTCTCAACAAGCTTCACAATTGCTTTGTTTCTTCCTGCCCCTGTGCTATAAACAGGCAGAGTGGGGGCCAACTCTCAGAGCGCACACCATGAGCAGAGGAAGCTCCCAGAGTCCGAGGAAGGGGAGGCAGCGGACTCCATGGGCTATAAGGCATGCCAGGGTGACAATTGTTATGTTGCGGTGGCCAGAAGGGAAAACTGCTTGTTTTGAAAGGAAGGAGTTATATTGTCTTAAATTCCTGTGTATAAAATATAGAACAAACAAACTCCAGTGGGAATCTTCTATTGGGCTCTGTGGAATATTGTCTTTCTACTTGGCTTGTCTCCACGCCTGGTATCACACAGTGCTTATACACACAGAGTGAGACTTGAAAAGCCCCTCTTAGGACTCGGTTCAGTTGGTGTTACAAGCGCAGGGTGGGCTCAGCCCTGGGGTTCTGCAGCAGAACGGCTTTCTCCCTTTTCATTTTCTTTCTTTCCCTCTTTCTCTTTCTGTCCCTCTTTCTTTCTTTTTTCCTTCTCTCCGTCCGTTATTCCTTTCTTGTTCTCATTCCTCCTCTTTTCCTCTTTTGACAGGTTCTCTCACTCAGTTTGGCCTCAAATTCAGTGTGTAACTGAAGATGACCTTGAATTTCCCAATCCCCTGCTTTTATGTCCCAAGTGGGAAGTTGGTTACAGATCTACACCACTTTCAGCTCATTTGGTGTTGGAAATGGAACGCAGGCTCTAGTGCCTGTAGGACAATCACTCTCTCCTAACTGAGCGCGCGCTCTCTCTCTCTCTCTCTCTCTCTCTCTCTCTCTCTCTCTCTCGTTTTCTTTTTTTCTTGGCTCCTTTAGCCTATATGTATCCCTCTTTCTCCTTAGGCTGTCCTTCCCCTTTAAATGTCTCCGTGCTGAAGGGAGCAAAGACTAGTTAGCAGGTATACAAAAGCTCGTGGTTCTCAACCGTCCTCATGCTTCGACTCTTTGATACAGTTCCTAATGTGGTGGTTCCCAGCCATAAAATTATTACCGTTGCGATTTCATAACTGTAAATTTGCTACTGTAATGAATCTTAATGTAAATATCTGCTCGGCAGGACATCTGATATGTGGCTCCTGTGGAAGGGTGGGTGAGTCCCAAGGGTTGAGAACCACTGCTCAAAGAAGTCTGGATGCCAAAGAGTTGGGCAGCAGGTCTAGAATTTCGGTGCCCTGGCTTTCAGGAGTTCTTAGAAAAGTCCAATGTCTCTCGGAAGACCATTTGAGAAAAGAACTCTATGAGAAAAAGTGCTGCAAAGTTTAGACTGGGCTTTCAGTCTGAGAGAGATGACCTCATACGACTGAGATGCAAATTGTCTGACATGGAAACTATGCAAAGTCAAACTGGATTTTGTTACTTGTTCTGTATTGATATTCTATACCCAGCAAAGGTGTTAGATACGTACTAATTTTTAACCTTTTAACTTATGCTTGCTGTGCTAGAGATCGAAGCCATGGCATTACACATGCCAGGAAGTGCTCTACCATAGAGCTATACCCTAACTCCCTGATATTTATCTACTTACTTACCTTTTATTTTCATGACAAGATCTAATTGCATCCCAAGTTGGTCTTGACTTCTCTATGTAGCCAAGGATAACTTTGATCTTACTATTTATTTTATTGTTAATATATGTGAGAGACACTGTACCTCATTAAATAGTCTCTCTCTTTTAAGATGTTTATTTTTATTCCATATCTGAGCGCTTTGTCTACATGTGTGTATTGCATTATGTGAGGAGGCCAGAATTGGGCATTGGGTCCTCTGGAACTGTAGTTACAGAAGCTGCTGTTTGGGTACTAGGAACTGAAACCAGGTCCTCTGCAAGAGCAGCAAGCGGCCTTAACCTCTGAGCCATCTCTCCAGCCCCAGGGTCATTGTTTTTGCCATACTCCATACTCCAGGACAGCTTGCCTTTGAGCTTCCGGGCTGTTCTACCTCCAACACCATCTTACTGTAGAGTGCAGAGATTGCAGAGGTGCACCACCACATTGGGATTTGACCTTGAGTTTCTGATCATCCTGCCTCTGTCTTCTAAGCACTGGAATTACAGGCATATGCTACCATGCCTGACTTTTATGTGGTGCTGGGGATCGAACCTAGGGCTTTGTGCATGCTAACTAAACAAACACTCTACCAACTGAGCTATATCTGCAAAATGATGTACCATGGCATATGCTGGGCTGGAGTGAGCTACGGTGGCAACTGCTAGATGGAGCTAGTGCTGTTTAGTGGCCAGCTATTTTGATCTGTCGATAACACGTCATACATATCAAGAGATTCTGATCTCTGTCTGGCAAGTGTGCTAAATTAGGAGTCTGGGGAGCAGACATTGTGGATTAGTCTAAAAGTTCTAACAGATACGATCTATCAGAGTGCTGTGTTAGCATGAATCTGAACGGGCTGGGGATTCTCCACTGTGCCTCCTGTATAACCATAGCTGGAGGACATTTCTCTCAACTGTGAGAAGGGCGTGGTAGGAGGAGAATGAACTCTTGCCTTTGTTCTCTGGTCACCTAGAAGAATATGGCTTATTTGCTTTATGAAGCAATAGGGAGTCTCACAGTGTGTTGGTTCTGAGGTTGAGTGCATATGTACAGACATGTATAAGCACATTCAATGTATACTCACTTCAGAGCTGACATTTTCTTCACTTTAAAAAAAAATCTGAAAACATGGGCTGGGCAGCTATGAAAGCAAAGCTTGGTCATTATAGCGCTTACTTTGCAAGTAGAAGAACCCGAGTTTGCTCCTCAGAACCCACATAAAAAAGCTGGGTGTGATGATGTGTGCTTATAATACCAGCGCTTTGGAGGTAAGCTCAGACAGATGCCTGAGGCTCACTGCCATCTAACCTTGCCTACTTGTCAAGCTCCAGGCCAGTGAGAGACCATCTCAAAAACAGGGTGGATGCTCCTGCTGGAGGAATCAGAGCCAAGGTTGTCCTCTGACCTGCATATGCATGCATGCATGCACACACACGATATACAAGCAAGCAGCTAATACCAACCGAGAAATTTGTCACATTATCCAATCCAATTCAATCCAATCCAGTATTCTGCTTCCTCCCAGGACAGCAGAACCCCATCCAAAAGCATCAACTGCATGGTTGTGCCTTCGTTTCTTTTCCGACACAGCTACCTGCCCTCTATGATGATGAACTCTGGCTTTATCCTTTCTTCTTCTTCCCTTTTCTATTGTAGTTCTGTTTCTGAAAATATTCTAACACCACTTACTTCTTGGTCACAACCTGCCCCAAGTCTATGCTCTGTGATTGCAGAAGCTCGATCCCCTGTTCATTAAGACTGCCCTGTGAAACAGAATTGATGAGTGCTCAGGGGCCATTTGTAGCATTTGCGATCCACAGGCATCAGAGCTTGATGCATGACCCTCATCTCCTTGGCCTCCTGCACAATGATGCTCATCTGTCTTAGTTAGAAAGTCAATTAATCTTGACCTTGGCCCCCGGGGTGTGGTTCTCCATTCTCTCACGCATCTTCAACTCTCTTTCTTCTCAGAAGCCCTTCTTGTTCGAGCCCATGCTCCCCCAATTTCAATCACTCCTAGCCATTTGTCATCAAATTATATTACTTTGATTTTTATACAAAAATCTATATTTCTAGTGTTATATATTCCCAGGAAGTTCTCATTCTGAGCTGTAATTTAATTATAAGGATCATTAAGGCTCTGAAGACCGCTAACGGGCAGAAAGGGAGTCAACAGCACATAAGTTATTAGGCATTACACATCACGGTGCATTTCGACATCTCTCCTAGGATGTGGCATTTTGTTGAAAGAGGGTTTGTTTTGAACAGTGACGGTGCAGAAGACGCTCTTTTCTTCTGCTTTGATTTTCACTTGCTGCAGCACACATCACAGACATCAGTCATATTAGTTAGGCAACAGATTTAACAAAAACTATCGGCTGGGCGTGCTGCACGCCTTCAATCTTCGCACTGGGGAGGCAGACGCAGGTGAATTTCTGTGAGTTCCAGACATGGTCAACAAAGGGAGTTCCAGGTCAGCTAGGACTACATAGTGAGATCCTGTCGCAAACTGAAACCGAACAAAAGCTACAGTAGGAACTCAATGTATCATGGAATCATTTCAGTTCAAGTACTCACCTATATGTACTCTGTTCATACTTTCTCTGGATGTAAGTGGAATTGACATTTCACAATGAAAGCAAAATTCCTAGGAAGGGATACGTTTAAAAAGTCATTTTGGGGTGTGTGTGTGTGTGTGTGTGTGTGTGTGTGCACTAGAGAGATGATTCAGTGGGTTAAGAGGATATATTGCTCTTGCAGAGAACCAGAGTTCAGTTTCCAGCACCCACATCAAGTGGCTAACAACCACCTCTAACTTTTAGCATCCAAGGGCACTGGACACATGTGACACACATACATCTATGCAGGCAGCACATCTCCTTATATAAAATGCTAAAAATTTAATTAAAAAGTGAGGTAGTTGACTTACAAGGCTCCCTTTATCCTTCACACACATATGCATATAATACAGACAGACAAATAGACACATAGTTGGCACCTCTAGGGCATTCCTACACAGTGTGTGTTAATGTAACCAACTTCTCTAGGACACTTCATGGGAAGATGCTGGCCAGGAAGGAAGGAACAGTCCCCGGCCTTCACACTAGTCTTTAGTTCCAATGGATTTATGGAGATCATTAATATTGAGTTGCAAGTCATGACTAGTACTATCCAGGAAACGATCAAGTTCTGTGACCACAATATCAGGCTGAGAGGAAGGAATGCAAATGCACGTAAGGGCATATAGGATGCCACTGTAGGGCTGCAGATGGCTCAGCAGGTAGAATGTTTGCTATGAGAACTAGAGTTTGGATTCCAGCACCCATGAACATGTTGGGGAGAAATAGTGGCCCATCTCTAATCCAAGGCTCAGGAGGCAGAGACAGGGGATCCCTGGGACAAACTGGCTGTCTAGACTCACCATATCAGCCGACTCTGGGTTCATCAAGAGACCCTGTTTCAATATATATAAGGTAGAGATGACCCATATACATCACACACGTAGAGGAAAACTGTTTTTACAAGGACTAATTGTTTTGTACCCTCTGGGCACACAAGATGGTGAGAAAGAGGCTCAATGATGGTGGGAGACAAGGGAGACAGGGAGGGTTCCAGAGGAAAGGAAACTGGGCGGAGTGAGAGATGTGAGAAAGACGGGAAGAAAGGCATTACCAAATGCCAAGGGGTAGGTGGGACATAGGAAGAAGAGCCCACCTGCCATCCCACTTTCCCCGTCTGCCATCCCCCTCTCCCTGTCTGCCATCCCCCTCTCTCCACCTGCCATTCCCCTCTCCCCACCTGCCATCCCCCTCTCCCCGTCTGCCATCCCCCTCTCTCCACCTGCCATTCCCCTCTCCCCACCTGCCATCCCCCTTTCCCCGTCTGCCATCCCCCTCTCTCCACCTGCCATCCCTCTCTCCCCTCCTGCCATCCCCCTCTCCCCACCTGCCATCCCCCTCTCCCCACCTGCCATCCCCCTTTCCCTGTCTGCCATCCCCCTTTCCCCGTCTGCAATCCCCCTCTCTCCACCTGCCATCCCTCTCTCCCCATCTGCCATCCCCCCTCCCCACCTGCCATCCCCCTCTCCCCACCTGCCATCCCCTCTCCCCTCCTGCCATCCCCCTCTCCCCACCTGCCATCCCCCTTTCCCTGTCTGCCATCCCCCTCTCCCCGTCTGCAATCCCCCTCTCTCCACCTGCCATCCCTCTCTCCCCATCTGCCATCCCCCCTCCCCACCTGCCATCCCCCTCTCCCCACCTGCCATCCCCTCTCCCCTCCTGCCATCCCCCCTCTCCACCTGCCATCCCCCTCTCCCCTCCTGCCATCCCCCTCTCCCCTCCTGCCACCTCCCTCTCCCTGCCTGTCATCCCCCTCTCCCGGTCTGCCATCCCACCTCCCTATACATCCCCCCCTCTTTCCCTTGCCACCCCCCTCTCCCTCTGCCATTCCCCCCTTCCCTGCCTTGCCTTCTGTTTCTCCCTCCTCCTGCTCCTGGATATCATGTATCCCAGGGCTGGCCTTGAATTGGCTGTGTAGCTGAGGATGATCTTGAACTTCTGATCCTCCTTCATTTAGAGTGCTGGGATTATAGGTGTTTGCCACCATGCCCAATTTTTGCAGTGCTGGGGACTGGACCCCAGAGCCTCTTGGGCATGCTTAACAAGCACCCCACCAACCGAGCTACTTCCCCATTTGGAGAAATGTTTTTCTTTTGAATTAAAAAAATTCAGGTACCTCCTAAATGTGAAAGAAATAAGAAAGAGGAAAGCAAACACATCGAAAGGTACAGGGAGTTGAAAGAGGGAAAGTGAGCAGAGCCCCAGTGCAGCACCTTTAAAAAATTACTTTCATGTATTAATGTGCATGCGTGTTTGAGCACCGAGAGGACAGCTTGCGGGAACTGGCTCTCTCCTTCCACCACGTAGGTCCCCAGGGATTGAACTCGGGTGGTCAGGCTTGACAGCAAGCCCCTTTCCCTACTGCCAGCCCTAAAGTAACTTTTAATTGAGTGGAAGCTTTCTTTTATTTTACTTCTTATAACTTTATTTCATAGAAAAAAAGTTTCTGCCGTATTGATTCAGCGACGGAAGAGCTAATTAAAGATAGCTCCCTCTGAGAAGGCATGAATTAAACACTATCTTCTTTCCAACGGAACTGGACGGATCAAACTATTTAAAAACTGCACCAGAGGAGTGTGCAGTTTCCCCCCAATTCAAAGTTCTTATGAACTGCTTTGAGGAACCAAAAGTATATTTTTTATGAAGTCTACAAATTAGGGTAATTTGCGGAGCCCTGTGAAGGAGATGAGGTGGATTGGTGTCTCGGCTAGAAACACAGGAAGTGGCACATGAAGCCACAATGATAATCTCTCAGTAATTAAAGGAAGCGATCCTGCTTGAAAGACCCCGATGTACATGGAGACTGGAGGAGACAGGTCCTTCCCTTCTCAGAGGAGGAAGGGTGAAGATAGAGAGGGAGGGTCAAGATGGAAAACAGTTTTGTGTATTGTGCTGGGTGACTGCCTCGCTGCATCTTCAGGTCTGAACTTAGAGGTCATTGATAACCCCATACCAAAATCCTCTGAATCCATTCAGTTGTGGAAGCCAGAGCTTGATTCCTGAGTGGAGTTCCCAGTGAAGGTTCCTGCTACCAAGGTTGGAAAGAGCAAGCAAGGGGAGGTGATGTTCACTCCAGCCCATAGGGAAGCACCGTGTTCCTCTTCACGTCAACCGCACAGACCTTCTTGGGGAGATCTCCTCCTGCAGCAAGTATGTGTTCTTAACTGTTGCTGCTGCTTTGGTTTGTATCCAGTTCTTCCTTCCTTGCTTCCTCGAGTCCTATATACACCACCCCATGGCTTCTCATGACATCACTCTGTTAGCTTATCAGAGAACAAGTTACCAAAGGGTTGCATTAACAGTTCAGCTCCTGAGGCTGGGGGTGCAGCTCATTTGGTAGAGTACTTAGATAGAGTCCATAAAATTCTGGGTTCCACCCCCAACACTGCATAAAACTGGGCATTGTGGTACCGGCCTGTGATCCTAGTACTCTGGAGGTGGAAGGGGAAGATCAGAAACTCAAGGTCATCCTCAACAATATAGAGTCTGAGGTCAGCTTGGGCTGCTGGAGATGCTGGAAGGCAGAGACAAAAATACGAGGATAGAGAATTTGAGGCCAGCTTGGTCTAAATAATGGGCCCTATTTTAAGGAGAAAAAAAGAGACCAGAAAAACCAGATCATGGTTTCTGGGACCAAGGATGAGGCTCAGGGGTTGAATATCTCTGCCTGTTGTGGACAGGGCCTTAGACAAGGCCCTGGGTTCCAGCCTTAGCACCACAAAGGGAAAAGGGAGCAAAGGATGTTGTTTGAGCAAGCGGCCTGTGTTCACGTACAAGTCACCTGTAACTAGAGGCATGAGATGTGTGGCCTAGGGCAACTGACTTCATGCCTTTCTTTTCATACACACAACCCCTCCTAGAGCTACTGTTGGGTTCAATGAGTTGATGTGCAATGTGCCTGGACTACAGCCGCAACATAAGCCATCTGTATTGCTATAAACCTATTTCATTAGAACATGGAATTCTCAAAGGTGGGAAAAGCTTTCTATCTAATCTCAAGCCTAAAGGAATAGTCAGTGTTTACCTAATGCTACAAGAAAGTATACGGGCTTAGATTTAGTCCTATGATCCCTGTTTATGCATTTACTTATTTTATTTATTACTTAACAAATGCTTGCTTATTTCAGATAAAGTTTCACTATTTTGCCAAGGCTGGCCTTGAACTTGCCATTTTCCTCCAGTAGGCTCCTGAGCTTTGGAATGAAAGAGATGTAGTACCATAGCTAACTCAGTAAGTACACCATTTATTCATTTCTTTATTTGTATGGGTCTTCTGTATACCAGGCTGGCCTCAAACTCATCCTGATGACATTGCCCTTCTGATTCTCTCATCTCACCGTTAGAGTTCTGGGGTTACAGGTGTAGGCCACTGCACCCGATTGATGTGGTACTAGGAACCAAACCCAGGGCTTCATGAATTCTATGTAAGCTCTTGACTTAACTTGAGGTATATTACCAGTCCAACAAGTTCATCTTAAACACTTTCTATGTTTAGGGTCTTTCTAAATGCTGGGTATAGATTGCAGACCGCAGGGAGAAGATCTCTACTTTTTGGGAGTTAACTGGTAGAGATTGTTATAAAGCAATTAATCAAAGAAAAAAGTTATTGTTAACATATTTTTAATGTATTTTGAAGGAAAGACTAGAGAGTTATGAAGGGAAAGAGTCTTTGGTTTCCCTGGAATCCTAGATCTCATTATGTAAAAAAATATTAAAAGATGAAAGAGACTGTGTGCCTTGGTCCTCATATTATATTTAATAAACAAGAGCGCTCAAGCTGAAGGTATCTGTAAGCTGATGATCTGGCGATTCTTGTTATGCCTTAGCACACAGTGTTCTCTGATATCTGAGAGTGGTTGGCTCGCTTGATTAGCTAATGAGGTCAATGTCAGAGGTCAGCATGGGTCAGTGAGCTTTCTTCCTTTGTCTGTCCTTTATTTTGCACTTTCAACCTCAACTGTCTTGCAGATGCGTGTGCTCACAGGAAGAGAGTGTGGCTGGAGGAGCTCCAAACCTGCCCAGACAGGAGCGTCACTGACCTCAGGCCTACCCTGGCATCTTTGCATTCTCGTGGTAGAATGCAGTGTGTTGTTCTTTCTTAGCAGGGGGACTCTCCTCTCATTTTTGGACAAGGTGGCCATTACTCTGCACAATTTTTTTTCCATTTGAAAATATAGAAATTACACCTGTAATTCCATCACTGGGGAGGTGAAGACAGGAGATCTTTGGGCTCATTACCAGCCTGCCTAGCCTAAATTGGTGAGTCAGTGAGAGTCCCTGTCTCAAAAAACATGATGGGGAGACATCAAGGAATACACTTAGCCTTTGGTGTTCATGTGCATATGTACCTACACACACACACACACACACACACACACACACACACACACACACACACCTGAATCTTAGTTGCCCAAGATCCAACTTATTGGAACTGTTTACTATTTAAAACACTTCATTGTTTATATGCTCTCCACAAAAGCTCCTACCCCATTTTAAATAGTAGTGAGATTATAAAGAAAAATTCAACATACTTTCATTTTGGAATATACATGAAATGTTCAAAGAGATGGACCTAATTCCATATGGTGTAGACTGGGGATGTAGCTCAGCTGATAGACTGCTTGCTTAGCATGCATGAAGTCTTTAGCGTCCCACAAAATGGGTGTGATGGTACATCCATATAACCCCAAAATCTGGGAGGTGCATGCAGGAGGACAAGGAGTTTTAAAGGTCATTCTAGGTACATGGGGAGTTGAAAACCCACCTGAACTACATAAGACTGTCACACATATGTGTACACAAACACACAAACAGAAAAAAACCACACACACACATACCTTAAAATGCATCACAAACTGTCATTAAAACACAGAAAACCTTTTGTTTTTATGGAGGACCTTTTAGTTTTATCTTGAACCTATTTTTCCATGTGTGATGAGTGTAGAAGAAGCCATTTGGGTCTTCTGCATTTATTTCTTCAGAAACAAAGGGACTCCTCCTTCTGCCGTCCAGCAGAGACCTAGTCTCCTATGATATGTCTTGTATTGATGCTCAGATGATCACAAGCTTGCGACTGCCAGAGACACGGCTTCTCCACAGACATTTTCATAGTGTGAAATCATGAGAATCAAAGCCTCCTCCAATTGCCAGTATTCTTATAGGAAAAGAAACTAAAAATGTTGACCGTCTTCACTGCCCAGAGAGACAATGCATTTCTACGGCCACAGAGAAAGCTGGAAAGCAGGCATAACAAAAAAAAATGTCTTATTTCCTTTTTTCTTCAAGTCCTTTGGTCGGGTCTATATCATAAAATTTGGATTTTTGAATGATTAGTGTAATTAACAAACATATCCATGTACAAGGAACCACATGCTGATTATTCTAAGAAATATGTCACTTTGTTAAACGAGACTGTGTTTACTGAGACTCGCAAACTACTAGAGTACAATTTTGAATACTGAGGATACACTTGTATATCCCAGCCATTTCATTACATACAAATTTTATCATGTGTTACACAAAACAGTGGGCTTCATTATGACAGCGTCATGCATGTGTATAACTATATTTAGATCATAGCCACCCATCTTTATCTTTTCATGCCCTCTTCCTACTCCTGTGGGTCCCCCTCTTCTTTCCAACTAGTGCCCTACTTTCATGCCATGTGTATGTGTTTGGGTGTATGTGTGTGTCCCAGTGAGCTTTCCTGGGGTTGCTTCCAGGAGCACAGGTGAGGGCTTTCCAGGGACTACACCACTGAAGAAAATGTCTCTCCCTCCCCCAGAAACTCCTCCTCTAACTGGTCTGGGTAAGACATTACATCCAAGTTAGAGGCAGGGCCAGGATACAAACCCGACTTTCCTACTTTTCCCAGATGCGCCTTCCCTGCCTCAGAAGCTTTTAGACAAAGTCACCAGGGCAGAAGCCAAAGACATAAATCTGAAGGACAATTTAGGGTCTGCACATAGATTTATTCCTCAGTTTATTGAAGTCGTCAGTCAATCAATGAATACTCAATTAGCTTCTCCTGTGTACCTAACACTGTTTTACATAATGTAAAGTAATTTAATATTTACTCATGGGTTCAGATTTTTTTTGTCAGTGAACTGCTCAGGGGTGAGCTGGGTGCTTCGTGCTGTGGGGTTAACCCTTGCAGGGTCACTTGAGAACTTTTATTTTTTAGATGAAATTGGGAGTGTTCAGGGTGGTTTGACTTTAAACAGAGCTCTTAATTTTTTTTTAAGTCCGGGGTGGGGTGGGGAGGCAGAGAGACAGAGAGAGTACTCAGGTATATTTGTGCTATGGTTTATATATGGAGGTCAGAGGACAATCTTAGTATTGGTCCTTGCTTTTCACCTTGTTTGAGACAGGTTGCTTCTTGCTTGTGGTTGCTTCATAACAGGCTACCTGGCCCTGGAGCTTCCAGGAATTCTCCTGTCTCCACTTCCCATCTCACCATAGGAAGGAGCACTGGGGTTACGCACGTATGTTGTTGAGTCTGGCTTTATGTAGGCTCCTGGGATTTGAACTCAGGATTTCAAGCTTGTGCGTAAGAGTTTTAAATCATCTTCCTAGCTCCTCAAGAACTTTTGCTTCTAACAAGCTTCTGTTCACTGGAACTCTCGGAGAGTTTTGCTTCCCTGGTCTCACATCCTCTATGTAGAGCGGGGCCATGGTTCTTTCCCAAGAGCCTCTTGCACCACTTCTTTTCTTTCCCCATTTGCTTGCCTTGGAGGCCCTATTTCCTAACTGCCACCTTTGGTCTGTGGTTGAGACTCGGGCCCTTTCCACAAGGGATCCCCAATAACACTGGCATGTCCCTCTCTCCTTTTCTGAAAAAGTTATTCTGTTTTGTTCCTTTAAGCTAGGCAACTGCCATCCCTACTCTTTGGCCTGTCTAGAATCTTTTGGCCTAGATTCCTCCCAACCTCTCTTGATCAGTGGTCTTTGTTGTTGTTTTTTATTTGTTTGTTTGCTTGGTTTTGGTGTTTTGAGACAGGGTTTTTCTGTAACCTTGGCTGCCCTGGAGTTCACTTTGTAGACCAGGCTGGCCTTCGACTCACAGGGATCCACCTGCCTCTGCCTCTTGAATGCTGGGTTTAGTTAAATGCATGTGCCACCACCACTGGGCCTGATTTTTCTTTCCCTCTTTTTTACTTTTTGGCAGGGTCTCGTGCACCCAGGCAGGCCTCAGGAGGATGCTCTCCAGCTGCTCCTCCTCCTGCTCTCAACTTCTGTCTCCCACTGGGATTACAGATGTGCAGCACCGTATGCAGGCGCTGAAGATGAAAGCCAGGGCCTTGTGCACGCTGCCAGCAAGCACTCTGCCAACTGAGCCACATCTCCAGGCCCCTCATTGTCTCGACTACAACTTTTCTTCACTTTGTGTGCCTTACATATGACTGCTAAGTCTTTTCCTACGATGTGGCCTTTGGTGGCATACGCTACCTTGCCTGGAACTATCTCTCAAATCCTCCAGGCAATTAATAAATGCCTCATTTGTCTTTCCATGCATCTTATTGACACATATAAAAGTTGGATGAAGTCAGGTGTGGTGGGCACACCTGTAATCCCAACATTTGGGAGTTTGAGTCTAGTCTGAGCTACAAAGTGAGACACTGTCTCAAAAAAAAAAAATCAAAGTTGGGAGCTGGAGTGATGGCTCAGTGGTTAAGAGCACCGGCTGCTCTTTCAGAGGACTAGAAATGAGAGCTCTGCTCTCATTACCCCAACTGCCTGAAAATCCAGCTCCAGGGCACCTTCTGGTCTTCATGGTCACAGCATGGCATATACTTTTGGATTCCTCCAAAACACAAGGCATTTACTTACAGAGGCCCAGGCATACACATACACAGGTCTAAAAGTAAGTCTTTTTTAAAAGTTGAGCAAACCTGTCTCTAAAATAATTCCTTTATTTTCTACATAGGCAAACTGGGAATACTAATTTCCTTTTTTTTTTGTGAAATGTTGTTAGCAATTTAAAGAGAACAATTCTAAACTATAAATAACTTTATTATTTTGTTTGTTTTTAGTTTTTCGAGTCAGGGTTTCTCAGTGTAACAGTTCTGGGTGACCTGGAACTTGTTTTGTAGACCAGGCTGGCCTTGAACTTACTAAGATCTGACTGTCTCTGCCTCCCATGTGCTGAGATTAAAGGTGTATACCACCACCACTTGGCTAAATAATTTTATTTTCATTTAGTATTTATCATCATTTAATGCACGGTTGCTTTATATTATTATTTTTTTTTTTTTTGCCAAATAGTAAATGGCTAGAGGAAAAGGCAGTGTTTGGGGTTTCCCGTAGCCTCACCCACCTGCCTAGTATGGGCTGTGATTCCTCCAGCATCACAGCAATATCTTGGTTCACTCTCAGTACTGGGTAGGATCACTGCCAATGGCAATGCGTTTTCACAGATGGGTGAATGCTTTGTTACACCACCCACAAATCTTTGGACATTACACCTACTTGGCTGATTCGGCAACTGCTGTTTGAAGTAGATCAGTTAAAAAGTTCTGTGGCTAGAGGGATTGCTCTCTTGATAACAGGCTTTCCTGGAAGCAAGCCCGAGGGCCTGTGTTCAAGGGTCAAAACCCATGTATAGAAAACTGGGTGTGGGGTCTAGAGCTTGTGATCCCTGTACTGGGGAGGCAGCAACAGGCAGATTCTTGGGGGTGTGATGACCAGTTAGCCTAGTTTACATGGTAGACTCCAAGCCAGTGAGAGACCCTGCCACAAAGAAAAATGGGTGTCATCTGAGGAAGGACAGCTGAGGTTGTCCTCTGGCCTCCATATGCACACATGTATAAGTGTTCACAAGCACACACACATACACACACAAACACACACACACACACACACACTTAAAACAGACAAAAAAGACTGCTCTCTCTCTCTCTCTCTCTCTCTCTCTCTCTCTCTCTCTCTCTCTCTCTGTCTTCCACATATTATGAATGCTTCATTAAGCTACAGTCCTACAGTTTGAATTCCTCTTGTGGCCTACGTTGCTTCCTTGTTCCTAAAGTTTTAACAGAATCTTGTGGGAGGGTGCTGGGCAAAAACGGAGAGACAGAGATGGCTGGAGTTGTCCACCCAGGGTCCACCAGGATTTCTACACTGCCAGTAAGAGCTGGGACACAGTAATTGCCTGCGCTCCCACCCCTGGGCTGTGTGTTGAACTCACGTTTTTCACATTAATAATATTATTGAAGGTGACAGTGAGCTTAGTGTTATCTTCACACCCTCATCCCTCAGCAAATAAGGATTATTAATTGACTGATGTAACAACACTTTTATTCACGTTCAAGAAAAACTCACACATTCGGGTGGTTCTTTCTTTGGAGAGCGACCCTTTCCAGTTTTTATACTCAATGGCTTCTAGGGGTGAGTTAAAAATTTCTTTTCCCAGAATCCAAACACGGTAGTGAACACCGAGTCACAGAGTGGAGAGTGATGGGTTAAATGCAGCTCGAGACTGGAAGACAGGGAAGCATCAAAAAACACAGTCTTCACCCTATGAGTTTGAGGGAGTGGGCAGACACCAAAGAAAAACCTTTCAGTCCTCAACGAGTTCCATGGCAACTGCAGCCTTGGAAACTCGAGAGGCATGGGGGCGGGGAGGGAGACAAGACTGGGACAGAGATAAGGTGACTGAATCTGCTGGCATTCCATGCATCGCGCTTGGGTTGAGAGTGAAGGGCGCGGGCGGGGGAGGACTGCCCACATCAGCCGTGAGAGTGACCTCATACCAGCCAAAAGGCTAGCAAGGAGCCTGGCAACCAGCTGGCGAATGGACCGGCTAGAGAGGCAGAGGTGCTGGAACAGGTCGCTGGAGCTGAGGTAGCTCTTTGGTGCTGGGGGGGAGCTCTGCCAGGAGGTTTGGTCTTTCCTGGAAAAGAACGCATCTCTAGTCACAAAATCTCTGGGTCCAAATGAAGGTCATGCATGTAATGTAACGCAGGCGCAGTGATCACACTGGCACTGGAACAACCTTTTGTGTGAGCGACAACAATGGAGGGGGAGAAATCAGGACACGGTTGGTTCCCAAGGCAGACTGGCTGGTGCGGATGTGTCTCCAGGCTGGCTGCAAAGTGAGCTGTAAGCCAGGTCGTTGCCCGGCAACCAGACGCTACCGCGCTTGCGCCTGCGGAGCGCACTGAAAGCTTGGAGACCCCGGGAAAGCCGGAGCACAGCGTTCACAGGACAGGCTTGGGGATCAGGAAACAAAGCTTAGGAGTTGAGGCAGTGACTACGTGAGGCTAGGGGAATGTCTTGTATCCTAAAGGGGAGGTCACTAGGAACTCGCTTTCCTCAATCGTCTGAGTCAGAACCCTACTTTGGGCCTGCGTGTAGATTGCTTGCACAAATGCTTCCTCCACTTGAAGCTTACAGCCCAGATGTTACAGCACTCAATTGTCTGCCTATTGTGTAAAACGCGTCAGCAGCCCCAAACAAACAACAAAAACAAACCCTCTTCAAGTGGCCAGCTGAAACTCATTTATTGTTTTCCAAAGTACGACTACTATGCACCTGGAGGCCCGCTTAACAAAAACAGTTGTGAATGTACTGTCACATGGAGACGCACTAGTGGCAAAAAAACGGAAACCTTGGAAATGCTACAGGAAAACGTAGGGGAAACACTTAAACTCATAGACATAGGCAAGGACTTTCTGAAAAGGATTCAGCATAGGAAATAACCTCAAGCACTGGCAAATAGGATCGTATGAAATGAAAAAGCTTCTTCTGTACAGCAAAGGAAATAATTACCAGAGTGCAGTCTATATACAGAACGAGAGAAAAAAGAAATCTTTGCCAGCTACACATCAGACAGTGGATTAACATCCAGGATAAAACATTGCAAGAATTAAATGCCCAAACCCCGAATCTCTCAATCAATAAGTGGGTTAACAGAATAGACAGTTGTCAAAAGAAGAAACACAAATGGCCATCAAATACTTGGAAAAAGTGTTCAATGTCCTCAGCCATCAGGGAAATGTGAATTAAAGCCACTTTAGGTTCCGTCTCTCATCAGGCAGACTGGCTAGTATCAAGAAGACACATGACAATGAATGCTGATGAGGCCGTGGAAAGAGGAGCCCTTGTTCACTGCTGGTGAGCGTGTAACTTGTGCACTCTTATGGAATCAGTGTACGAGTTCTTCAAGACCAACATAAAGCCACCATGTGACCCATCTGGGTCATTCCTGGGCATATACCCAAAGGACTCCCAGACAGTGCACACACCACAGGGATGCTGCGATGGTCACAAGAACCAGAAAATAGAACCAGCCTAGATGTCCATTAACAGATTAATGAATAAGTCAAATATGATATAGCCATAGATATGAGTTTTAACTAGCTCTTAAAAATGCATTTGCAGGAAAATGAATGTAACTGGAAATCACCTTAAGTGAAATAAGCCAGAGCTCATAAATAGGACCTACATTTAAAATGTGTGGCTAGGTGTGTGTGTGTGTGTGTGTGTGTGTGTGTGTGTGTATAGGTAAGTGACAAAACTAGGAAGGGAACCATGATGGGGAAGAGGAGATCTTAAGGGAGGTAGGAAATAGGGAGGGTGGTGGAATACATGCCATGAAAAAGCAGGTGGGACTAACTAGGGGAAGGGAACCAGAGGGAGGGCATGAGGAGGGAGGGCATGAGGAGGTGTGGGGAAGGTAGTTGGGGAGGGGAGTGGATGAGGACAAAGCGTCATGGCTCAAATGTATGAAGATTTCATGTCAAAACCAAATTCTTTGTATGCTAAACAGAAATATTAATAAAAAGTAAATAAAGTTAGAATCAGGAAAAAAAAGCATATAAATAAAAGCTTTTTAGGTGGGGTACTTGGGAAGAGATTTGTGGAAAGGCAAGTCAGTCCAAGTTTGGTGTAGTATGTGTGTGTCACAGACACAAAGGGGTGTTTTCCTTAGTATTGTTGACATATGGTCCCAAGACCTCCCAAAATGAAACTCTCTACCACACCACCCCTTCCATTTTGGTAATTAAGCAATTAACATCACACAGACTGGAAACAAAATAACATCCCAAGACCACAGAACTCTTTGAGCCTGAGGGCTGGGTGGAAGAATTTTCTCAGTTTTTATTAAATAAGGAAACACCAGAACAAAGAATCAAAACCATTTTGTCCTAATGGGGAACTTGAAAATTCTTGATCACCTTATGTTTAACCACATACCCATATTTGTGAATACACACATACATTCTCTCTTCCTTTCCTGGTCTAACATCTAGACCAACCAGGGCACATGGAAAACTTGGATTTACAGATTCACATTGGTTTTGCTTCCCGGAGTTTACTAGTTGTACAAATAGAGATGTTTCTTTGTATTTGTCTAAAAAGACTGTACTATTTGAGGCAGGACACTACACATTATTAAGAAAAGATAGGGAGGGCGAGGGTGTAGCTCAGTTGGTAGAGTGCTTGTCTAGTATAAACAGTCTCATTACCACCTGTAATCCCAGCACTCAAGAGGTTGAGGCAGGAGAACCAGAAATTCAAGGTCATCTTTAGTTACCCACATAGCAAGTTCTAGACCAGCCTGGCTTAAGAAAGGGAGGAAGGAAGGAAGAGAACAGGTAAGGAATAAGTTCCAGAAGTCTGTTACAATGATGTTAGACCCACTTAGCGATACTGTATTATACATTGATATTTACGCATGTATATATTTATTTATAGGTAGAATTTTCCTATGTAGTATAATCTGGTCTAAAACTGCCAGTTTTCCTACCCCAGACTCCAGAGTACTGGAATTACAGGTGTGCTCTACCACACCCGTCTAAAATAAGTTAGAGGACAGAGCTCATGTTAGATGGTCTTGGAAGAAAGGTTGGAAAACAGTAAAGTGTTTGGAGATGATGGGTGTCTTTATACCCTCGTTGTGGTGATGGTGTCATAGATAGATGCTTAAGTATTAGCTACTGTCCAGTAGCCATGACAAACACTTGCTGAGAAGCAGCGTAAGGAAGGACGGGTTTATTTCGTCTTGCAGTGTGGGGGTACAGTTCGTCCAAGTGGAGAAGTAATGGTCAAGGGTGTGTGACAAGGGGTCACATGACCTCCACAGTCAGGAAGCGGAGAGAGATGGAGGCTGTGTTCAGCTCGCTTCCTTTTCATTCAGTCCCAGAGCATGGAATGAGGTCACTCTCCTTCAGGGATCATCTTCCCTCCTTAGTTAGACCTTTCTGGAAATAGCTTCACAGACGGGTGCAAAGCTGTGTCTCCATGGTGACTCTAAATTCTGTCAAGTTGACTATCAAAATTAATCATTACCGTGAGGCTTATGTCCAAACTCATGAAAATGTCCACGTTCCTATGTATGTGAGCAAGGGACCCTAGTTTATTTCATTCTGCGTCCTCTCCTTTTATGGCACTCGGAGTAAAGATGTGCTTCAGGTCAAAGGATGACAAAGGTGAGGGCTTCTCAGACTAGCTGGACCAGTCTACTTCCGGATGCAAGCACCTGGGCAATCCCTATCTTTTGATTAGAACAGGGATCCCAGTCTTGTGATTTATAACCAAGGGAAGATGTGAGGTGGGATATTTTTTTTTCTCCAAGACATTTTCAAGTAGCCCAGAATAGTCTCCAACTTGTTCTGCAGTGTGTGTGTATGTGTATAACCTTGGACTTCCGGTCTTTCTGTCTCCACTTGCAAAGTGCTAGAATTATGGGTATGCACCACCATGCCCGGTTTATTTGGTGTTGCGGATTGAACCCAGGGCTTTGTGCATGCTAGGTTAGCACTGTAGCAACTGAGGCACATGTCCAGTCCTACCTGTGGCACTTCTGAAAAACAAGCAATGCCTGTATTCAGGGTCATAGATTCGAGGTAGTTAAGGTGTTCTAGTCTTCTTTTTGTTGCTGTGATACACACCATGACCAAAACTTGTGGGTGGAAAGGGCTTATTTGGCTCCCAATTCCACATCACAGTCTGACACTGAGGGGAGCCAAGAAAGAGGCAGGATCTGAAGCAGAGACCATGGAGGAACACTGCTTTCTGACTTGTTCCTTCAGTTACCCATTTCCTTTTCTTTTCTTTGGTTTTTTTTTCTTATTTATTTGTTTATTTTGTTTCTTTTTAGACAGGGTTTCCTTGTGTACTCTTGACTGTTCCGGAACTTGCTCTGTAGATGGCTGGCTCCATAGAGATCTGCCTGCTTCTGCCTACCAAGTGCTGGGATTAAAGGCTTATACCACCATGCCCACCCAGCTCAATTACCTTTCTTTTGCAGCCCAGGCCTACCTACCTAGGAATGGTACAGCCCACAGTGGGCTGGACCTTCTTACATAAATTAGAAAATGAGCAAATATAACTCCCCAGAGCCCCATGCCCACACCACAGGCCAGTTTGATAAGGCAATTCTTCCACTGCGGGTCCCACTTCCCCTGTGTTTTAAGTTGACAACCAAGATTAGCCATCACATATGGAAAAAGAACGTACCTTCCCCTTGTCTAGTTGGTCTGTCAAAGCACCCTCCTTGACATGTTTGTCTTCATCTCACTGTTCCTTCTCCTGGACTTCAGCAGACGATCTTGGCATTATAAGACAGATTTTTCTGAAGACAAGCTTATCGTCTTTCCCATGATTTCATGTTTCCTTCCTAGTTGTTCCTGTTTTTTTTTTTTTTTTTTTTGACTACCCAATTTTAGGAATGACACATTTTGCTAGGTCAAGTGAATATAAGTGGTAAGTAGGTAACTGAGAAAGTTTATCTCCACACACACACACACACACACACACACACACACACACACACACACTCAAATCTCTGCAGAACGACAGAGACCATTATCTGGGTTGTTTTTCTTTACCAGCTGGAAAAGCAAGTACTAACGACAAACAGTTGAAGTCACTTGAAAAGTTAGCTCCCACCATTTGGCTCCTGGAGGGGACTAACATTTGCTTTGGGCTAAAAGTAACCCTTTATGTCTTTTGTTTAGAAGTCATGGAGTAAAATGGTGATAATCTATAAAACCAAGTAGAGGTGTTGGAGCATAGAAAAGTATTGGAACACACACATCCCTACTCCTTCCTAATCTAGCTCGACCCCTGTCTGTTTCCACAGAGCAGCTGCAAAAACATAAAACTCTCATTCAGAGAACTTTAACCGTAGAGTTATTAATATGTTAAGCAAAATACTTTCTACTATGAACAGTTGTCCTTTGTCTTATAGGATATTATTTGCATTGTTCTAAAACCAACTGAGATGACTGGCCCTCCTTGTAGGTTACGTAGCAATGCCTCTGGCCTCTATCTACCACTAGATGCCAGTATCAATCTCTCCACTCCTAGTTAGGTCAATCAAAATGTTTTCAGAGGAGCTCGGAGGTCATTCAGTGAGTCAAGTGCTTGCTTTGCAAGCATGAGGACACGGGTTCATATTCCCAGAATCCATGTTTACAAATCTAGATATGGTGGCATGTCCTAATAATTTCAGTATTGGAGAATTGAAGGCAGAAGTACCCCTGGGCTTGATTACCAGCTAGCCTAGATCAGTTGGTAATCTCCAGGTTCGTTGAGAGACGCTGTCTCAAAAAATAAGGTGAAGGACTAGAGAGAGGCTCGGCATCCACTGCTCTTCCCAAAGACCCAGTTTTAGTTCCCAGCACCCAAGTCAGGCATCTCACGACACCTCCAGCTCCAAGGGGGTTCCAGTGTCTCTGGTCTCCGTGGGCATCTGTACTCTTATGCACATAACCAGATACACGCATGCGAGCACATCCATATAATTAAACAAATACATCTTTTTTAAAGGTGGAGACACCAGACACTGACCTCTGTCTACCATACTCACACATACACATAATCATGTAGACACACCCCCACGTGAACACACACACACACACACACACACACACACACACACACACAGAGTTTTCTACCATTGCCCAAAGCTTCATGGGAATGGATAAAGTCATCTATGTTGAAAAGAACCATTCTAGTAGAATCGCTGACCATGTTAATCTAGTAGGCAGGACCCAGAGTGTTGATGGAAGTGTTGGGAGGACAAGGAGCAAAGTTTCACCCAAGGAATGTGACAGTCACAGCTGCAAGTTGGCAGGGGATGGACTCAAACCCTTTCGGCTAGGCTGTGCCATGAACAGAACGTATAATAGTATGCCACAAACAGGACACATGGCACTCCTCCATTTCCAGGAGTGAGCATAAAATGGAGATGTTTAACTGAACTTCTTCTAACTTGTGGTTCCTAGTTTTACCTGGAAGCAGCAGATGCTCTACTCCAGGGTCTATCAATGTAATGGTGAGAGTTAAGTTACAGTCGTGGTGTATGTGTGTGTGTGTGTGTGTGCACGTGCGTGTGTGTTTGTGTACGTGCGTGAGTGTGTGTGCGTGTGTGTGTGAGGCAGAGGTGGACATCTGATGTCTCCCACAGTCACTCCCCACATTACATCATTGTTTCCTGTGAACCTAGGACTTCACACATGACAGACAAGTACTTTCCTACTGAGCTCTAGCCCCGCCCTTCCACCCTACTTTTGAAGACAGGGTCTCTCGTTGATCTAGGACCTCGTCTATTTGGCTGGACTGCCTGGCCAGTGCACCTCAGGGTTCCACCTGTCTCTGCTTCCTGGGGCTGGGATACGAGCATTCGCCATCTTGCCTGGCTCTTTACACCAGGCCTAGGGACTGAACTCTGGTCCCCAGGCTTACCAGGCAAGAATTTTGCTGACTTTGCCTTTTCCTCAGCCCCTAGACTGGTACTTGCTTCTGTAGGAAGTTCCCATGGTTCTAAGCCCTCAGGGCGGGTCCCTGTGCCGAAGTTGGAGGAAATCTATGCTGCCTTCTCCCCACTGTGTTACAGCTTTCCTTTGCTCTTATCAGGGTGGCCCTGCCCTTTAACACAATAAGAGACCAAACAATGAAAAAGCAGTGGTGAGATTTAGACCCTCCAAATCACAAAGGAAGGAAATTCTGAGTTATTGCTTTCACTTAGGGTCTCATTCAAACGGGCCCTGGCATTATCAAAAGATCAGGGAATCGCTATACATTCCACAACGTGTAATTACCAATAAGGACGTCATTATAGGCTTGGACTCTTAAAATAACTGCACCTTTGTGCTTTCAGGTGGGATGAAATCACAGAGTGTTAGCTAGAATGTCTTAGAGCTTTTGGAAGTAAATTGTGAGAACACTTTTACTTGCATATAACAATACAGTTAGATTGGTAGCTGCAACGTCTTTAGTCTTGGACCAATTTAAATTTGGTCCAGTTAGTACCTAAAGCTATGCTTAGATATCTTGACCTCTTCCCATTTTTATTTATATATTGCTTATTACTTATTTATTTGAGAATTATTGTAGTTATGATATGTGTGTGTCTGTGTGTAGGTATGTGCATGACAGTTCATGTGCCCACGGAGGCCAGCGACTTTGGAACCCCCTTGAAGCTGGAGTTATAGTCAGTTGTGAGCTACCAGGTGTGGGTGCTGGGAATTGAACTCAGGTCCTCTGCAAGAGCCATATGTACCTTTAACCACTGAGCCGTCTCTCCAACCTCCATTTCTACTTTTTTATTTTTTTTTTAAAGATGAGGTTGAACATGTCCCAGGCTGGCCTTGAGCTCAGTTTGTGGTGGAGGATGATCTTCAACTTTGATCTCCCTGCTCCACCTCGTAGCCCAACACCTGCTCTATGCTATGCACTATGATATGGTTTGCCAGTCAGGCAAGGGATTGGAGATTGAAACACACACACACAGACACAGACACAGACACAGACACAGACACACAGACACACAGACACACACACACACACACACACACACACACACTGGTAATGCCAAGAATGCTCCAAGAATGCCCAGAATGCCCCCTTTATTGTCTTCCAGAGCAGCTTACATAGAGTCTCCTTGACTAATGACCATGCCCTAACTCTCAGCTGCAAGCCCACCAGAAGCCACTCCCCTGCCATCAGGAACTCCTGAGGGTCTCATGCTCAGAGCAGCTGCAAGCATAGGAAAACAAGTTGTTTACTCCTGCAGGCAGGGGTCACAGAAAATTCAGGGTCTGGGGTTCACAGTCCCCAACACACCTTATCCATGCTGAGATTGCAGTGGTGTGCCAGCATGTCTGAGTATCTGGTGTTAGACACTGAATCCAGGGCTTCATTCATACTAGGCAAGCACTTCGCTACCCGAGGTACAATCCAAACCCTCTTGCAGCTGGATGTGCATGGCTGTATGGGATAGTCAAGTTGCTCTTATCTTTTCAATATTGACATTAGTGCATTAACCTCTTTTTTCTCTCTGTCTCTCATCTCCTTTTTGCAGCTCAGGTTGGCCTTAAGCTTTTGATCCTCCTACCTCACTACCTTAGGTTCTGGAATTGAAATCACAAGCACGTGCTACCACACCTGGCTGTGTCTGCCCCCAGCTACATTTTATTCTTTTGTGTTTATGTGTGTGGACATACACATGCCATAACGAATGTATGAAGGTCCAAAGATAACTTGAGTGAGTCAGTTTTGTCTTTTTACAGTGTGGGTTCTGGGGAATGAACTCAGACCCGCAGGCTTGGCAGCAATCTCTCCAGTCCTGCTTCTGCGTGTTTTCTCTCCGTAGGTCAGTTGTAACGTGAGTGTGCTGTAACAGTGCAGGGTTTACCTTGGCATGTGAGATAGTCATAGTGACATTACCTTTCAACCTCTCTAGGACACATCTAGGGTTTTGAGTTTTCCTAACTCTGCAGCTTTGTGACTTAGCCGGAAAATTGCATTTCGCTCTGACATTCTCTTTGCTCGAAGGTGTTGCAATAAATGAGTGTGAAAATGCAGAGTACATCCCGTCCCAGCTCTTCTTATTAGGCGTGTAACGTTCCTGAGCGAAAGTAATATCGCAGAGCAATCTGGCTATTAAGGCAGTAATTGCATATCTTGTCCTGGTTATAAAGTTACCTTTTGCAAACAGTCCACCTCAACCATTTTAATAGCCATATCAAGAAAGGTGCATAATGAATTTTCTTTGAAGAAATTCCCTGAACTACATTTGTTCTTCTATCTGATTTTACCATTATGCTGAAGGGTTGATAGCAAAGTCTTGTCCTTCGAGCTCATGAGCCCAAAGATTTCACATAAATATTTGATAAACTGAGGCTTCTTAAGTCACAACTAGAAGGACATGTTCTAAGTACCATTCTGTAGGTAGTAGGATTGTAATTGATTAAATAAAAATTTCCCTTAGGGGCTGGAGGTAAAACTCAGTAAAGTAGATGGCTCGTCTAGCAAGTATAGGATTTGAATCTGATTGCCAGCCCTACAGAAACTTACATTTTCTCTGTACTCTCTTTTTAATTTTTTCAGAAACTAATATATATTATTGTGCATTTTGTTTCTTTCTTTTTCTTTTCTAATTTTTCAAGACAGGGCTTCTCTGTGCAGCCCTGGCTGACCTGAAACTCACTCTGTAGATCAGACTGGCATCAAAGTCAGAGATCAGTTTACCTCTGCCTCCTAAGTGCTGGGCATTATTGTGTATTTTGAAGGGCTTTTTTTGTTTGTTTGTTTCTTTTTTTGTTTTGTTTTGTTGTTGTTTTTAGTTTCTTGAGACAGGGTTTCTCTGTGTAACTACTGTGGCTGACCTGGAACTGGCTTATGTAGACCATGCTGGCCTTGAACTCACAAACATCCACCTTCCTCTGCCTCCTGAGAGCTGAGGTTAAAGACATAAGCTACCATCACCCTATTGTGTATTTTGAAAGCATTACCATGGAAGATAAATGGATTCAACTTTCTACCTGTTTCAATCTAGTCCATCAGAGAAATCCAGCATGATTTTTTTGATCCCATGAAAGCATGTAAAATTTTTATCTTGTCAATGAAAAAGTAACTAATACATATCTCATCTAGAGATGAAAAGAAATATTCATCTCTCTGCAGCCAACTAAGATGACCAAGTTGCTTTCCTCATGGGGGTCTAGTGGGCAATGACTACAAACAGCAGCCTCTATGATGGTATACACAGCCTGCTGTTAATATGAGTTGCCCTAAGGAACCTTGGAGATACTTTTCTATTTGATAGTCATGTCTCTGATTTCAATGCTGTCCCTACCCCAGGCTCCAAACAGTTACGCAAACTGCCTTTGGGAAGCTCCATGGTACAGTGGTCAGGGTACATATTGGCCAGGTCATCATGCCAATGCACACCAAATTGTAGAATAAAGAACAGGTGATTGAGATCCTGCATAGAGTCAAGTTCTACTTCCCTGCTCGACAGAAGCCACGGCTCAAAGGAGTGAGGCTTCTTCAAGTTTAATGCCGATGACTTAGAGCATCTGGCAGTCATGAAGTGGCTCATACCCAATGGTTGTGGGGTCAAACATTCCCCAGTCATGATTCCCTGGGCAAATGGTGGGCCCCAAACTGCTGAGGGCTTCCACTGTGCTGTTCTACACCACACTAAACCATATTCAGTAACAAATATGTCAATCTGTCTAAGAGAACCGAATGGTCTTCAAGATGGTCTACACCAGGTGGAAACTGATCCTGGACCCTGTTGCTTTCTGGTTTTGTTCTGATCATGTCTCCCCAACCATTGCAGACATCTACGGATGCTATTGGGTATGTTTATTCTAAGACTATGTTGGGGACACTCAGTACTCATCAAAGAGCACAAATCGTCTCCTTGTTCTTAGCAATTGGAACTTTCACATTTATTCTGAGAAACAGTTTTTGTTTTTTGCTTTTTTGCCTCCCTTTGCAAGGATTCATGTATCAGGATGAATTTCCCTCATGGCATGAAATTTCTAATAGCCTCCATTTCTATTTTTGCCTTATTTTGTAACCATAATTTTTCTTTGCTCCAACTTTATTGCAAACTTTTTAAAATAACCAATTTACTTTATTTTTTATTTTTGTGGAACTGACATTGAACCAGAGCACATATTAGGAAGATGTTCTATGGCTGAGCTCTTTCCCCAACCCACCAGTTTGTTTTAAATCTTATTCTATCCTGTATGTATTTTCGTAAAATCCCCTGAATTTTTTTTGCATTGGTGCATTCTATGTTGGTGTTTTGCTTGCATGTATGTCTGTATGAGGGTGTTGGATTCCCCGGAACAGAAGTTACAGACAGTTGTGAGCTGGGAATGTCTGTGCTGGGAATTGAACCCATGTTCTCTGGAAGAGGAGTCAGTGCCCTTAACTGCTGAGTCATCTTTCCAACCCAAATTTCCTGAATTTTTGTCTAAGGCCCCTGAAATATAACTTTAATATATCTTTAAGAAGGGGTAAAGGTTGATAACACACACACACACACACACACACACACACACACACACACACACACACACAGAGATATGCAGACACATACACATACACACATAGAGACCCAGATATTTTTGCTGCTAATTTGCCTTAAGTTTACCTAGAACAATTCCACTAGACCAATTTTTCTATAACTATCTTTACTTTGTTCTTTCCCTCTTTCCTGTTTTTGTTTCATACCTATGTGTGTGCTTGTGTTCTCTTGGGTGCATGTATGTGTTGGGGTACGTGTGTGCATGTACATGGGGGAGGACAGAGGACAACCTCAGGTGTTGCCTAGGAATGCTGTCCAACTCTTTTTCTTGAGGTACTACCTGTTTCAGTTAGAGTTTTTGTTGCTGCGATGAAACACCATGACCACAAAGAAGGTCAGGGAGGAAAGGGTTTATTTGGGAGGAGTTAAATAAGTGTTTTAATAGTGTTGGCCTTTTCAAAGCTTCTTCAGAGTTGAGCATGCAATCAAAGAACCAATTGAGAGGACTACATCATTTTAAACCAATATATAGAGAGCATCATTCTCGGGTGCCTAAATTTGCAAGAACTCCAAGATTCTGTTAAGTTATTACAGAACTCCAAACTGATTAGAATAAGGAGGACTGGCCAGAGTTTGGACAGGATGAGGAACTACTAAGAAGGGAAAGGAAAGTGCCCAGGAATGGCTCAGTTGGTAACGTGTTTACTGTGTGCCCTAGTAAGGGTTTCTATTGCTATGATGAACACCATGACCAAAAGCAAGTTGTGTAGGAAAGGGTTCGTTTGGCTTATACTTCCATATTGTAGTCCATCATTGAAGGAAGTCAGGACAAGAACTCAAGCAGGGCAGGAACCTGAAGGTGGGAGCTGATGCAGAGGCCATGGAGGGTGCTGCTTACTGGCTTGCTCAGCCTGCTTTCTTATAGAACTGAGGACCACCAACCCAGGGATAGCAGCATCCACAATGGATTTGTGCCCTTTTTGTCAATCGCTAAGAAAATGCTCTACAGCTGGATCTTATTGAGACATTTTCTCAGTTGGTTCCATCCTTTTAGATGACTCTAGCTTGTGTCAAGCTGACATAAAATTAGCAGGACACTGAACAAGCATGAGGGGTGGAGTTCCTTCTCCAGAACCCATGTTAAAAGCCAAGCATGGTGTAATCTAGCACTGGGGAGATCCAGATCTCTGGGGCTTGCTGGCCATCCAGCCCCGCTGCCATGAATTCCAGACCAGTATGAGATACTGTGCTGGCTAGTCTTATGTCAACTTGACACACAAACTAAAATTATCCAAAAGAAGGGGACCTCAGTTGAGAAAATGCCTCCATAAGATCCAGCTGTAAGGCATTTTCTTAATTAGTTATTGATGGGGAAGGACCCAATCCATTGTGGGTGGTGCCATCACTGGGCTGGTCCTGGGTTCTAAAAGAAAGCAGGCTGAGCAAGCCATGAAGAGCAAGTCAGTAATGGAGAAGATGAGACAGAATTAATGTGAGAGCCAGAGGAAGGGTTGGAGTGCTGTGGAGCATTGTCTTCTGGGCAAGACATGAACTGGCACTTCTGAATGGAAGTAGTAATAACCTGCATAAGACTGATCCGTCAACAATCTGTCACAGGGGAAGGGGCCAATAAGGCCCTGCTATTTCCTGAGCATCTAGAGGCAATTAATGGTTGCTGGGATAGAGACAGTTTCTTCAGTGGTGTAGCCGCTGGTAAGGTGCCCACACTCCTGTAAGTAACTCCGATTAAACTCACAGAAGAAACCACACAAAAGTACAATGGGAACTAGCCATGAAGAGGAAGGGGTTCAGTGGGAGGAGGAGACACAAGAGGTCAATAGGATAGAGGGCATACATGAGAAGGGTACTTTGTATGGCACACGGAATGTCATAATGAAGCCAACTGTTAGCTATAATTGATATATACTCTTAATATTTTACTGATTACTAATTTGTTTTTGTCTGGACTCAGACGTAGATGCTCTCAGTGAGGCCATCCTACATCTCTTGATAATATATTTGTTCCTGGAGTTTTCCTGTGGATTCTAAAGTTTGACCAAAAAGGTAGAATACTCTACAGCCTTCTCCTTGTTTCTCTTAGTGCATTGTAACTTCAGAGCAATATGTCCACATTTGTGTTACAAGATACAGGGACGACAAGATGCCGAATTTGGTGCTTTGGTCCTGGACTTCTTACCTTCCATATTTAAGAGCTTTCTAATTACATATTGGTGGACATCAACTTCTTTAGAGATATTGAAAAGCTTTTGGATTCTGCTAGCTAATTAGGGCCCCAACTGCCTCAGCACAGTAATACCTGCCAACCCAGGAATATCCTTCTCTCCTTTTAAATTAAAAAAGAATTTTTTTTACAATAACAAGTTGAGAACAACCACTATGCATCCATGAATAGACTTGCACTTCCTTTCTCCAGTTCTTTCTCCCTGATCTATACCAAAAATGTCCATTACCTGACTGCAGACACTGCTGTGGGTCAAGATGCCTTGAGTCATAAACAAACAAACAAACAAACAACCCGTTTGTCATTCCCATCACTGATTTGGACCACACAGCCCTTCCACTCCTCACCCAGCGCATCAGCAACCACTTCTGTGGCCATGGTTTTATAGAAAGAGGCTTTTGTTTGTCTTCTCCTGCAGTTTCTGACAACCAGTGGCTGGGAAGGAGATATTCAGTTTCATCTTGGCATGGCTGTCTGCCTAGGAGGTGCCACCAAAAAAAGAGCTAAAAATATTTTTGAAAGTGAAAATATTAAGAGTGAATGTATGCCCAATATTAAGATCCAAAGAGGTCCACATTGCCCTGCCTTCCGTAAACTCCCAATTTTTGGGTCTATACACAGCAAGATTAATGTTAAGCACACGGTACTCTTTGCATATAAAGTTTGGACAGTAAGTATTGGATTTGAATCTTCAGTGTCCCCTAATAGGTTATGTGTTGGAGGCTTGTTCTCCAGTAGATGCTGCTGTTGGAAGTATGAAGAACTTTCAGGAGGGGGTGCTGAATAGAAGAAAACTGAGGTTTCTGGGAGTGTACCCCTTAGGGACTAATAGGTCCCTGGCACCCTTTGCCTTCTGGTCATTCTGAAATGAACAACCCTTCTTCCCACACCATGATGCCCTTCTTCACCTAATGACACCCATCTCCACTCAAATAGAGCCAAGCAACTGTGGACTGAAACTGACTCAGAATAAACCTTTCTCCTTTAGCTTCATTTTGTCCAATTGAACAACATAAACCGGAAAAAGAAGGCACAGTGAACAATTTGTGTTACTAAGGATGTGTAAAATCTGTTTGTCTTTCCCTTTTTCTTCTCAATGTAATGAAGTACACTTGAGACACAATTAAGTCTGGAGATATGGTTCAGTCAGTAAAGTGACTGTCACGTAAGCATACAGGCATGATTCCATCTCCCACATGAAAGCCAGGTACAGCAACGCACACCTATAATCCCAGCACTGGGAAGAGGTCTTGTCTCAAAAATGAAGGTAGAAATTGACTACAATGCTGATCTTTTTCCTTTGCATAAATACGTAAACACATGAGTTTCTCTCTCTCTCTCTCTCTCTCTCTCTCTCTCTCTCTCTCTCACACACACACACACACACACACAGACATATTCATACATTAAAAAAAAGAAGTATTGAGTCTGATGATTAGAAAGCATGGAAACCAGAGTTCCCATCACCGGAATCCACATAAATGCTTATTGGGCGCTGAGGCATGTAATCCCAGTGCTCAAAAGGGACAGGCAGGGATCCTGGGAACAAGCTGCTAACAAGACTAGTTGTGTTAGTGCGCTCTGGGTTCAACTGAGGGACCCTGCCATGGTGAATAAGGCAGAGAGTAATAGGAAAGGCTCCATTATCAGCTCTGCCCCCTCAACATGCGCACACATGCTCACACATATGCATACACCCTACATAAGAAAAAAAAATTAAAAAGAAAGGAGAGCAACTGAAAGTAAGCACTACTTTCTCAATCTTCTTTATCTACTGAGTGTGTGTACAGCCTATTAATCTTCCAGTCTTCCTTCTCCGTGTTGTTGAATAAAACACAATTAAGTTAATGGTGTTTAGAGGCTGGAACATGGTAAATTCAGGGAGAGCCATCCCCGGGATGAGAAAACCCTAGTGAAGAGGTCATCGGCCCATCTCCAGGGGAAGCCTGCAAAGGTGGACGGGCATGTGATTGATGAGCAAATAAACAAAGGCCCGCGTGCTCAGAATCGACATGCGGTTACATGCGGTTACACTGAGGACGCCTCATGCAATTTAGACGGTGCCTGCAACAATGGGTCATCTTGGCTTGTTTTCATTTTTAGAATTCTGAAAAACCACATTTGTCTTATGCAGCTGCAAAATAACTAGAGTCTCGGTGCACAATCAAGATTTGGTTGGCACATCCTCGTCTCCTCCAACATCACGTCTCAGCCCAGATGCTCTGGGAAATGCTCAGAAACAGTGCAATTTCTGTTTCTGGGAGCTGACATTTGCAAGACCCAACTGGTAGAGAGGGGAGATACAAAGTAGCTTTTGTAGAGATGTAGTGTATTGTCTTTTGATTAAGGAGACGGAGCTCTCGACCTTCAGTCGTTTATTTCAAGGATCTTCCTCCCATGTGCTCTCACCCTGCTTCCTTCAGAACAAAACATCCATTTCTCCCTCCCCCTTTCCTTTCCCTTTGCTCTCCCCTCCCCTTCCCCACCTCCCTTTTTATCCTGGAACAAGATCACTTCAAGAGTAACTAAGGTTGACTTTGAACTGAGAATCCTCCTGGCTCCATTTCCCTTGAACTTTTTCCTCTTCCTTCCTCTAACTCCCAGGTGGTTGGGTTACAGGTGTGTTCCACCATTGAAGGTTTATTTGGTACATGGAACTCAGGGTCTAATGTGTGCTAGGTAAGCATTCTGTCAGCTGAGCTACACCCCAGCCCTGGAATATACATTTTTCTGAAAGAACAATTCAGAGAACAAAAATATGATGAGTGTATTTATCACTGATGGTTTTAGAATGTCAGTAGTCTATAATAGACAGTGGAACTAAAACAGATGATTAGATAGGAAAAGAATGACTTCATTTTTCCCAGAGAAAAATAATGCTTGCATTATATAAAATTCAAAATTCCTGAATCTTGGTATATATATATACTTAGGGAAGATTTTCCTCAGGCATAATTAACATACAAAACACTACATATAATTAAATGTACAATTTGATTTTTTTCTGTGGAGAAAGGGTCTTGTGTATCCATGTCCGGCCTTGAATTTGCTTGTATCTGAGGATGACTTGGATCTTCTAACTGTCCTGCCTCTGGCTTCTCAGTGCTGGGATTACAGGTCTGCACCATGACACCCAGTTTATGTAGTTCAGGGGATTAACTCCAGGGTGACAAGCAGCCTAGGCAAGCAGTCTATCAACCTAGCTACAGCCTAGCCCCCATTTTGATATTCTGAAAGACATATATGTATTTATACAAGTACACATATACATGTACATAATACATATATATGTGCACGCATATCTATACACATATGTGTATGCTGCCACAATAAAGACAGTGAGCATATACATTGGAGACAGTTTTCCTCATTCCCCTTCCTGACCCTGCTACTCACCCCACTGCAGTCTCTCCCCACATAATCCTCAGGCAAGTCCCAAGGCTTGTTAATTTGTCGCTAGATTCATTTGCTAGGATTTCACATAAATGTTACCATCCACGCCCTCATATTTGGTTGGACTTTGCAGGAATCATTTGAGAGTCAGTCAGATTATAGCATCTGTCTGTTTGTTCAACGCTCCTGACGAGGAACATTCCATTGTATAAATATACCACAACTGTTCATCCGTGCATGCGCCAAAGGACCTTG
Organism: Myodes glareolus; assembly: GCF_982192425.1. Classification (NCBI taxonomy): domain Eukaryota; kingdom Metazoa; phylum Chordata; class Mammalia; order Rodentia; family Cricetidae; genus Myodes; species Myodes glareolus. The sequence goes on along the minus strand of NC_142030.1, from coordinate 95,690,376 downwards.
GATGGCTTACAGGTTTCGGCTAATGAAAACACAGGAGCTGGGGAAATACCTCAGTGGGCAAAGTGCTTGCTGTGTGAGCCCAAGGAACAGAGTTAAGATCCCTAACACAGGGAAGTTTCTTCCTGGAGCAGATGGGAACAAATACAGAGACCCTCAGTCGGACATTTCACAGAGAGTGAGACCTTGGAACACACAGCTCTAAATGGAAAGTCTCCATCAAATCCCTCCCATAAGAGCCAGGGAACCCTGCGATGAGAGACAGAAGAGGGGAAGAGCTGTAGGGTATGGAGGACACCAGGAGAACAAGTCCTTCTAAACCAAGTGAGCAAAGCTCACATGAACTCACAGAGATTGAAGCAGCAAGCACAGGGCCGCTAGGCTCCGTACCAGGTCCTCTGTGTATATATTACGGCTTTCAGTTTAGTATTTTTATGGGAGTGGGTCTCTGATTCTTGTGACTTCTCTTGGGGCTCTTTTTCTTCTGTTGGTTTTCCTTGTCCAACTTCGATATGGTAGTTCTTGTTTTATCTTATTATATTTTATTTTGCTAAAAATAAAATAACTTTTATTAAAACATCTCTAGCACACACATTAAATTCAGACATGACTACATGTACCTGTAATCTCAGTGACAAGGTGTAGAGACAGATGAGTCTTGGGAGCTCTCTGGCTAGTTGGTCTATTGGAAATAGAGGACTCCAGCTTTAGAGAGACCTTATCTCAAAAACTAAGGCTGAAGCAGGTCTCTGAGATGGCTCAGAAGTAAAAGTGCTTCCTAGGCAAGCCAGACAATCTGAATTTGATCCTCAGAACCCATGATGGAAGGAGAGAACCAGCTACTCTAGATTGCCCTCTGTCCTCCACATCTATTCCAGCATGTACCCACCTGTACTCACATGCAACCAACACACACACACACACACACACACACACACACACACACACACACATACACATACACACCCCACATTCTGTTGGACATAGTGGAGTATACTTTGGGTAGACAGAGGTAGATGAATTTCTGTGAGTTATATACACAGCCTAATCTACTTAGCTAGTGCCAGGCCAGCTAGGACTATATCGCCAGCTAGGACTATATCGTGAGACTTGTCAACCTGTCTCAAAAGAAAAATGTTTGAGGAACATCTTGATATCAACCTTCAGTCTTCACTTGTGCCTGCATGGGGATAGTATACCCATATCTACACACCACATATGCTCCTATTGTGCGTATGCGCGTACACACACACACACACACACACAATTTACATATGTGAATTGTAAACATTTCATTTCTCTGGGTAAATACTCAGAGATGAAATTGGTTGATTATATTATGGACCCCTGTCTAATTTGAAGAAACTGAAACTTAGTCCAAGGAGATTGCACAGTGTATACAATATAGTGTCAGAGTTCCAGTTTGGAGATTTTCATCTTTTTTAGAAGTGTTTATATATGTGTGTGTTTGTATATATAGATTTTCATCTTTAGAAGTGTTTATATATGTGTGTTTTTGTATATACACATTTGCATGTGGGTGGATGTTTATTCAGGAGCCTGTGCATGTATGTACCTGTGTGTATGTAGGCAAGATATCGAGTTCAGGTGTCATTTAGATGCTGTCTGTCTTGTTATTTAAGACAAGATCTTATACTGTACCTGGGGATGGTTGATTAGGCTAGATGATCAGCAAGCTCCAGGGGTCTTCCTATCTCCCCTCTCCCATCCCACCATCCCCACCCCCTTTGGAGACAGAATCTCATTTATCCCAGACTCGCCTTGTGTACCTGAGGACAGACTTGAATTCTTAATCTTCACTCCCTAGTGCTGTGATTGTAGGTGTGTTCCCGCACGTATCCCTGTTTTCTGTTTTTACCTGAGCATTTTATATGATTCTATTTTATCTCTAGGTATTTGTATGTTATAAATATACTTATTTTAAAATGCTTTTCTTTATTTTTATTTTATGAATATGAGTATTTTGTCTGAATCTTTGCCTCTGTGCTATGTGTGTTCAGTGCTCACAGAGGCTAGAAGAGGGCGTTCGATCCTCTAGGATTGGAGTTACATGAGCCTCTATGTGGGTGCTGAGAATTGAACCAGGGTCCTCTGGAAAAACACCCAGTGTTCTTAATCACTGAGCCATCTCTCCAGTTCCTTAAATATGTATAAAAGTGTTTTCTTAGTGGTGATTTCTCAGGTGCTTAAACACATATTAACTATATGATTTAGCAGTTCTACTCTTACTGATAGGCAGATCTGAGAGAAATGAAACATATAGTTAAAAATATTATATGTAAATTTTATAGTGTCATTATACTCTCTATGAAAATATCCACAGTGTCATTATTTTTTAACATCCAGCAAGTCTGAATAATCCAAACATATACCAGCTGATTAACGGACAACTGCAATGTGACAAAATCCATACAATGTGATATTATTGGTCAGTTAAAGTACCGAGAAGCTGACTGGATGGCTCTTCTTAAGGCATTTGTCCCCCAACTAACCTGAGTTCAAACCCATATAGTAGAAAGAGGGAACCAACTCCTGCGCATGCACACAAAATAAATAAATGTATTAAAAAGTAATGTTCTGACATCTGCGACAACATAGCTGAACCCTGAAATAGGCAAATCTTTAGAGACAGCAGGAGATGAATGGTTCTTGAAACTTGATGGATGGGGAAATTGTGGGGTATGGCCGAAAGATATGGACAGCACACATTCTGAAACTGACTATGATGGAGGCCCTGTTCTGTAGCTGTGGTAAGGGCCATAGAAGCATACGATTGAAATGGGTGAATTGTATGGTGTGTGAGTCATAGCTCAGTAAAGTTTCTTTTTTTAAAAAATGTGTACGTGTGTGTGTACGTGTGTGTGTGTGTGTGTGTGTGTGTGTGTGTGTAGCTGTGCATGTGAGCGCAGTGCCTGTGGAGACCAGAGAGGGTGTCGAATTCCCTAGAAAGTGGTTCTCAACCTGTGAACTGTAGCCCCTTTGGGGTCAAATGACGTTTTCACAGGGGTCACATATCAGATATTTACATTATGATTCATAACAGTAGCAAAATTACAGTTATGAAGTAGCAACCTGCCGCCCCTGCGTGGCCTGGATAGCCGAGACTGGGAGTGGGTGCCAGGATTGAGACACAGAGGCTTCTTTTCAGGTGGAAGAACAGCAACCTTTATTTTTCCCTGCTAAAGCCTTTTATACTTCTACTGCTTCTGTGGAAACCCACTGTCCAGAAAGAACACAAACATCCTTGTCAATTTCAGACCATAAGGAAGTTCCCCTGTCAGTTATGGGGAGTGAGGGCACCTAGATCACAACAACTTCACCTGTTTTATTTTATAAAATAAATGGTGCCTGTCTTGTTACTTTGGGTGGAATACCTTGCCTGTTGTGGGGAATAACCCTCTAATATTCCCTGTCTTAGGTGGCATCCTGCTCCCAAAGTATTGCCCGTCTGTGGCTACCCAGACACATAGCCCTAAACCAAGTATCCCCAGGACTGACAGTGCCAATGAGCCAGACCAGCGCTGCAACCATCTAACATGCACTAACTGTGTGGTAAAATTAACAAAAGCAGTATTCCAAACCCCTGTCATATGACGGCTGATTCCATAACAGTAGCAGAAGCATGCAGTACAGTGCCATGAGTAACACACATAACATGATTGAAAAGTTGAGAAGTCCAAAGATAGTTGTTCACTGACTCCTTAACCAGAGCCACTTGTTGGTTCAAGGTCAATATGTGCAATTGAATATGTCCATTAAGGTCATTTTGAATGTCCAAAGCAGCTGACTCTTTCAGCTAGCTGGTTGATAGTCTCAGCCATCTGCACAGTCTGGGAGAGAGCAACTCTGGCAGCAGTATCTGCAGTGGCAGACATAGCAATAACCAAATCACAGCTGCGGTGATCCCAAGGTCTCTCTTCCGCCCATCTTCTATGGTCTAGCACTTGTTGCCATATTTGCTGATACTCCTGACACCGCCGTGGTGTCCCCCAGGCCGGGCACTGACTGGGCCAGGGCAACATGCCTAGTAAAGCTCTGCTCCAGCTGCCTTCTGGCCCCAGACACACTCTCTCTGGGTCCAAACTGCTGCAGGGAGAGGAGCGGAACTCAGGGAAGCAGGCTGGCTGCTCCTGCTCTGGAACCATTGAAGGGGCCTCACTTTAACAATCCTTTAGGGAATTTGGTTGTTGTCAACCTATCTGTCTACTTCCTGCTGAGCGAAGGTGCTGCATTCTTGGGGGTATTTTACATCAATATTTCAGGAGGTCTCAGTAATTCGAACCACATAAATTTGCAATGAATCCACAGGTTCTCATCCTCTGTGGAGACAAAAGCAGAACCTCTTTTCCAAACTATCAAATCCTTAGGCCCATATTTTAAAGTCAAAATACCTTTCTTAGCAGTTCCCAGAATCAAATATCTTTCTCCAGTCCAGAACACAAAAGACAACACAATCAATATAATAACATACATTTGTACACATTCTATCTTTTGGAGGCCCTCAATTCACCCTCCTGCTTTATAAATCACAATGAAGATTCAAAAGAGAAACACATAATATTTAAAACAACAGTGCATATAAATAATGTTGATGAAATAAAATTCTGAAAAAATTAGAGAGTAAAGATATTTTCTTGGCAAGAAGAAAATTTCTCATGTTATAAATATGCTTGTGGATTTTAAACAGTTAGACTTTAGGTGGGTAAATGCAACTATTTTTCTTTTTTGATTTTTAAAAACTAGCTTTTTAAATTGAAAGTATTTTTTCATATGCTATTCCGATTCTGATTTCCCCTCCCTCATCTCCTCCCAATCCTTCCCACCTCTCTACCCATTCAACTCTAAGCCTTCTTTCTCTCTTTAGATAACAAAAAGGCCTAAAATACCCAAACAAATCAGAATAAAACTAAGCAAACAAATATAGAAAAAAAACGAGGCAAAACAACAGTAGATGTACAAGAAGCACACACACACACACACACACACACACTCTTGCAAAGTCCATAAAAACACAAAATCGGAAACCATAATACATAAGCAAAAGACAAGGAAGACAAAAAGTACCCAAACAAAGCAATATGAGACATAAAAAAATCTATAAAAACATCATTTAGTTTGTTTTCTATTGACCATTGTCTTAGTTAGAATTTTTATTGCTGTGAAAAGACACCATGACCATAGCAACTCTTAAAGAAAAACATTTAATTGAGGTGGTGGTTTATATTTTCAGAGGTTCAGTCTATTATCATCATGGTGGGACATGGCAGCATGCAGGCAGACAGGGTGCTAGGGAGGTAGCTGAGAGTTCTACATCTTGCAGGCAACAGGGAGTGAACTATCTCACTGGGTGTGGCTTGAGCATATAGGAGACCTCAAAGTCTGTTTGTTGGAGGGGGCTGCTTGTTCATCCCAGCTGTCCAAAACTGAAATAATCACACAGAACCTGTATTATTTAAATCACTGCTTGGTCCATTAGCTCTAGCTTCTTATTGGCTAACTTTTACATATTAATTTAACCCATTTCTATTAATCTGTGTATCGCCATGTGACTGGGCCCAAGACAGTTTCTTTATTCATTAACCAATAAAAGCAACACATAGACAGAAGGACTTCCTACACCACCTGATTCCACAGTGCCACACTTCCTCCAACAAGGCTACCCCTCCTAACAGTGCTACTCCCTTTGGGATCCATTTCTTTTAAGCCACCATATCCATCTGATGCTGGTCATGAGGCCTCCTTTAAGTGTGGTTTGTATACCCAGTGAGACACTATTGGAGACAACTGATTTTTCCTTTGTGTGCAACTGTCAATTGGAGATGGCTTCTGGGTTAGTGATGGCAGCTCATATCCACCTCCTGTCTCCATGTTGGGTCCCCACCTGCCTTGGGCCTGCCCAGTCCCCGTGCATGCTGCCACAGTTCTGTGAGTTCATGTTTGTCAGCCCTGCTGTGCCTGGAAGGCACTGTTTCCCTGGTGTCTGCTGTCCTCCCCACTGGCTCTTACAGTTTTTCCATCTTCTCTCAGCAGGGTTCTCTGAGCCTGAGTGAAGGGGTTTAATGAGGACATTCCATTTAGGACTGAATGTTCCAAAGTCTCTCACTCCCTGAACACTGTCCGGTCGTAAGACTCTGTATTAGTTACCATCAACTGTACAAAGAAGCTTCTCCGATGACGACTTCAGGAGACACTGATCTATGGATGTAGCAGGGTGTCATTAGGAGCTATTTTATTGCAATGTTTTGTTAGCAGAATAATAGTACTTGGTTTTCTTCTGGAACCATGACCCATCTACTTTAAGGTTCTTGGCCACCCAAGAAGTATCAGGCAAGGGTTCCATCTCATGGAGAGGGCCATAAATCCAAGCAGATAGTCGTTGGCTAGTATTGTTCTTTAAAAAGATATGTGGGATGCCCCGAGCGGCCTGCAAGCCAGGCAGAGGCTGCAGCCAGAGCACTGCAGGGTCCCCAGGCGAGCGGCAGAGTCAGGCGGCTGGATGCGGTGGACGGCAGAGTAAATGGACAAAGGCTATACATAAAGCTAGACATTTATTATTTAGAGGAGAGGGAGATATTTATTATTTAAAGAAGAGGAAATCAGAGAGACATAAAGAGAAACATAGGGAGAGACAGAGACACGTGTGTACACACCAAGAGACGGGGGACAGAGAGAATTAAGATGGTGGCGAGGGAGGTCAGAAGTGGCTGGGAGTAGGCGTGGTTAGTCCTTAAAGGCACCGCAAAGGAATAACAGCTAGTCCCACAGCTTTTGAGCCACTACTACACCAGTGTATCCTGCAAACAGGCCACTACTATATATGGAAGGGTTTTTGCTGGGTCAGTGTTTAGTTTTCTCTCCTGATAGTGCACAGAGGACCTTCTAGTACCACGGCCACTAGTCAGCTGGCATGAAGGCTGAAGTTAAGCACCAGCTTGACTTTTACATGATCAGTGAAATGTATATGTGTTGTCTTTAGCAATAGGGCTTTACCTTCACTTTGTGGAGAGAAGTCAATAGCCTTGCCAGTAGTCTGCATTGTTTGGGGGTTCCTATGGGCACTTTTGGCCAACAACTCAATTAGGTGTAACCCACTGCTGGCCCTGGATGTTTCATTTGGTGGCAAGAGATGTTTAATTTGGGATTTGTCCCCCCTGTTATTTGGTGACTTCCATTTAGATTTCTTTCATATATGTATATATTTTAAGACGCCTCTGTTGTAATCTATTTCCATACGATCATTCAGATGACCCTTAATGTTAGCTGACCTCTCTATTTAACCCTTCCACTCCTGTTTCCTTCCATAGCTCCATGTAATGACACAGGTTAGGTACAGAGGAAGGGGCTAGGAGGATAAGCAGGAACTCCTAAGGTATGTTGTAAAGTTATGGAGATATGGGCATAATGAGTCTTTTTCTTTTCCTTCAGTTGGCTCCCAGATAACCACATGAAGATTTCTTATTCATTATGAAAGCTTAGGTTTGTTCCTAACTAGCTCTTAGAACTGAGATTAACTCATTTATATTAGTTTATATCCTATCACATGGTGTTACCTCTCTTGGACTTTGGGAGCTTAGCCCAGGCTTCGCTGCAGGTCTCTGCCTCCATTTCTATCAGTTGCTGGATGAAGGTTCTATGGTGACATTTAAGATATTCATCAGTCTGACTCTAGGGCAAAGCCAGTTTGGGTACCCTCTACTCTATTGCTTAGGGTCTTAGCTGGGGTCATCCTTGTGGATTCCTGGGAATTTTTCTACTGCCAGGGTTCTTGCTAGCCCCATAATGGCTCACTCAATCATGATATCTCTTTCCTTGTTCTGATCTCTGTCCTTCCTCTATCTCAACCATCCTGTTCCCTCAAGTTCTGCTTCCCCCTCCCCTTCTCCCTCACTCTTCCCCTTCAACCCTTCCTTCTTTCCCCCACCCCCATGCTCCCAATTTTGTCAGGTGATGTTGTCTATTTCCCCTTTCCAGGAGGATCTATATGTGTTATTCTTAGGGTTACCTTGTTACTTAGCTTCCCTAGGGTCGTGGACTGTAGGCTCATTATCCTTTGCTTTACAGTAGGGAATTGTCTTAATTACATTAGTTGATGTGGGAAGGCTCAGCCCCCTGTAGGTGGCATCATTCCCTAGGCAAGGGATTTTGAACTGAAGGGAAGTGGGGAAATAGATCCATGCACAAGCAGCGCACAACTGTGCAGCATGCATTTAGTTCTCTGCTCTCGGCTGTGGATGTGATGTGGCCAGATGTTTCAAGTTCCTGATTTGGTTTCCCTACAAGTCTGGGCTGGAGTTACAAGCTGAAATAAGCTCCTTTCTCCCTTAAGCTGCTTTTGTTAGGGAACTTTATCAGAACAAAGAAACTAAACTAGTGTGGTCAACCATGTGCCTTAGGGTGAGTGTGGACGTCAGAGGACAACTTGCAGGGGTTGGCGTCCTCCTTTTGCCATGTGGGGATCCGGGGACCAAACTCAGGTCACCAGGTTGTCACAAAGCACTCTTATCCCTGAGCCATTTTGTTGCCTGTGTTTTCACTTTTCACTATGACAAATGTCCCCTCATCTCTCTGGGCCCTACCTTAACTACCATTTCTACAGAGACGCCTCCCTGACTTCCAAGATGAGGTTGTATACCTTCATCATTCACTCTTGTGGTCCATACATATCTCCGTTCCAAACTTCTGTGTTGGTTAGTTCTTATTACCAACCAGACACAATCTAAAGCAATGGTTCTCAACCTCCCTAATCTTGAGACCCTTGAACACAGCTCCTCATGTTGTGGTTTCCCCTAACCATAATATTATTTTAGTTGCTACTTCATAAGTATAATTTTGCTACAGTCATGGATCATAATGCAAATATCTGATGTGCAATCCCAAAGGAGTTGTGACCCACAGGTTGGGAACCACTGGTCTAGGGTCACCCAGCAAGAGGAAACCTCAAGTAAGAAGAGTTGTCTGAATCAGACTGGCTCACGGCCATGTCTGTGAGGTACTGTCTTGCTTGATGATTGATGTAGGAAGGCCTCACCCGTGGTCGGTGGCACCGTCCCTAGGCAGGTGGGTCTGGGCTGAGTAAGAAAATTATTGAACATGGGCTCCTGAATAAGACAGAAGCAGCACCTCTCCATGTTCCTGCTTCCAGGTTCCTGTCTTGAGCTCCTACCCTGACTTCCCTTAAAGATGGATTGTGACCTGGAAGTGTAAGATGAAATTAACCTTTTCCTCCTCCAAGCTGCTTGTGCTAAGAGTGTTTTATCACAGCAATGGGAAACGGCAACCAGGGGCAGAAGTCAGTACTGAGAGTGGAGTGTCGCTGTGGTAAGCCTGGCCATGTGGCTTTTTGTGTCTTTGGACTGTTTGGGAAAGAGTGTGGAATATGTGGGAACTGGGAGTTGAAAATGTCAACCAGTGTTCAGAACTTGCTGAGCCGTCCTTGTGTAAGTGCAGATGACAGTCCTGTTGAGAGACTGTTGGACCGTGGAGGCCTGGACTGCCCGGGACATTCGTGTGATATGTTGGAGTAAGAATCTATGTGTGGTGGTCTTCCTTACAGTTAATCGTGTGAGGGTTTTGTTTGCTGCTCTTTGGGGACTGGGGGTAGAAACCATGGTAAACACATACTCTACTGCTGGGTTACAAGCCCACCTTTAACTGCGGCTGCTGTTTAAGTCCTAGCTTCCGTACTAGATACATCTGCTTTGCTTCATTCTGTGAACAGTCCTTCCACATGATAGATGCTTAAAAACATTATTGAACATGTAACCCTGTCACTGGGCTGCCACTAAATATGTTTATTATCCATTTTCTTGAAACAGCAGAAGCCTGCCTTGAAGAAGCAGCTTGCTTCACACATAGGCTGTCTTTCCTGCCTCCCTCATCTTTCCTCTGTTCCTAATATTTGAGGTCTCTGTGTGTGAGTGTGTGTGTGTGTGTGTGTGTGTGTGTGTGTGTGCCTGTGTGTATATGTGCCTATGTGTATGTGCATATGTGTGTGCATGTGTATGGGACCTAGAGCTAACACTGCTTAGCATTTCTCAGACATACCATCTACCCTGATTTTTTTTTTTTTAAACATGGTCTCTTATTGGTCTGAAGTTTACTTATTTGGCTACGCTGGCTGGTCAGTGAGGCCCAGACATCTACCTGCCTCCACTTTCTGAGTGCTGGGATTACCAGCACACACCACCAGATCCAGCTTCTTTTAGGTGGTTTCTGGGGATCAAACTCAGGTTCTCCTGCTTGTGTGGAAGTCGTTTTACAAACTGAGCCATTTCCTCAGCTCCATCTAAATTTTTCAGGGTTTTTTTTTTAAAGCATGTGTATGCGTGATGTATGTGTATATATTCATGTTCACTTCACATGTGTATGGATATAAGTATATGCAAACTGATGTGTGGGTACATGTGAACACCCATGTAGAGACCAAGATTGCTGTTGGTATATTCCTGCACTGTGTATTTTCTGAGGCTGGGTTTCTCAGGAGAGCTCAGAGCTCTCTGATTGGCTAGTCTAGTCAGCCGGCTTGCCTTGAGGATGCGCTGTCTCAGCTTCCCAAATGCCAGGGTTCCCAGCAGCTGCTGCACCTGCTCTGCTTTCTGTGGGTGTTGAGGATCGGAACTCTAGTTTTTACGCTTGCATGGCAAGCGCCTTATTCCCAGCACCATCTCCCAGTCCTGTCCAAGCGTTTACAATTCTTGATATAAAGCAAACCTCTCCTTGAAGTTTCTTTTAACTTTTGGGGGACAAAGTAGCTGAAGTTAGCCCGGATCTAATAAAGTCTGGTTCCAAATGGGAAACTCTTCATACCCTCTCCTTTTGCAGTCGACAGGCAGGATCCAGAGTGAAGAAACTTTCTCTGGCATTTCCGTGAAATGTCTGAGCAGGGGCATACCCTGACGATAAGGAAATTCTGTCCATCCCAGACTGACCCATGCTTTCCTGAAGCGCCCCGACTTTCTGATTCAGATAGACCCACAAAGGGATAGTGTCCCTGAACAAAAATAAGTTTTAAAAATAAAAATATCGAGAATGGCAGATGCCTGTAAGGGAAACTCATGGGAAAGGGCAATAAGATGACATAAAGAATAGAAAAGACACTTGAAAAAGACACTTGAAAGTCCACTTTTTGTGGACTTTGCTGACTATGCTTATTTAAAAATATGGTCATGGGTGTGATCAGGAGGAGAAATAGCTATTGGTACGTAAAATAAATGAAAAAGTTATTTAAATAAAACAAAATAAAAGTATGGTCATGTATTTCATCTTTCTTTTTATTATTAATGTGTGGGAACATGTTCCTGTGTGTGCAGGTATGTGTGTATGTGCAGGTGTGTGTGTGTGTGTGCATGCAGGCATGTGTGTGTGTGTGCGGAGGCTGGAGGACAACCTTGGTATCAGGATTAGGAATACTGTCCAGCTTCTTCGTGACAGGATCTATCGCTGGCCTGGAACTTGCCAAACAGGTCTGGAACCCGGAGATCCACCTGTTCCTGCCTCTTCAGCACTGGGACCGTAAGCATGTACTACTGCACCAGACATTTTATAAGGGTCCTGGGATTGAACTCAGATCGCAAGACAAGCACTTAACTTTACTAACCGAGTCATCTCTGCAGCCCTGGTTTGGGCCTTTATTTTTCTATTTCTTGCTTTTTGGTATGGGTGTGTGCACGTTCGTGTCTGTGAATGCAGATACACAAAGGCCACAGGGAGCAACCTCGGGAGTGCCAGTTCCTGCTTTCCACCTTGCTGGAGACAGGTTCTCTTTGTTGTTTTACACAGCCTACACAAGACCGGCCAGTGAGCTTCTGGTGAGTCTCCTGTCTCTACCTCTTGTCTCCGTATAGGGCGTTATCACTACAGATGCTTACAGCCCTGTGTCTACCTTCACATGGGTTCTTCATACCTGGATGGCAAGCACTTCACTCACTGAGGTAGCCCTCAGACCCTGAGTGAGGCTTTTGAAAGTTCACAGAACTAAATTTTTTTTCTGATTTATTTTTGTAATTTTTCATACAATATATTTTGATCATTTTCTTTCTCCTCTCTCAACTTCACCCAGGTCCCCCCACTGCCCTATGTAGCTACATGTTCTTTCTCTTTCTTTAAAAAAATAAACCCAACCTCCCAAAACAAAATCAAAACTAACAACCCCAAGAAGACAAAACAACAACAACAACAAAAACAAATGAACAAACAAACAAAACACAAAAACATTTATAAACTCAATAAAATCATGGATTCAGTCTATTTTACATCAGCTAACTACTCCTGGACATGAGGACTGCCTGAGTGTGGTTGATATACCCAGCAATACTCCACGGGAGAAAAATGATTTTCCCTTTCCCAGCAGATATCGACTGCAAACAGCTTTTTGATTAGGAGTGGTTTGTGTCCTCTTGCCTTTCCCTATGCGGGGATTTTGTCTTGTTTGAAGAAACCTCTCCAAAACCCATAGTCTATGTGGACATTTACTTTATTTTCAGTTAATTCTTTTTTGAAAGAATAAGTACCTTTATATAGGTGTATATGTGCATATGTATGTGCCACAGACATACACGGAGGTCAGAGGGCAACTTTCAGGTCAGTTTTCTCTTTCCTCCATGGGGTTTCTGGGAGTTATTTTCAGTTAATTTATACAGGTTCATTTTATATACTAATTTTGGTATTTTAATAACTATTCTGCTTCCCGATTGCTTAGCTCTCAACCTAGTGCATGTGGACTGTTGATGCAGGTGCTGAGAGCTGTGCCCTCCTCTTGGGCCCGAGTTAGACAGCATTTAAAACGTTTCTCTTCGTTCATCAAGTCAGATTTGGACTATTCATTTTATACAAGTGAAATTTGGATTATTCAGACAAAACTGCCTTTTAGTTAAAAAAAGGCAATATTCTAATGTTTCTGTATAATCAAACATGACTTTTATGTGGTTTTGCTTTGGCAGACATGACCAAAGTACTTCTTTTTGAGTTTTCCTGTAATGAGAAGAGGACCAAGATAGATAGTTGGAGACAAATTGAAAAACAAAACAAAACAAAACAACAACAGCAAAAGTTTTCTGGGGGACAGCTTAGTAAAGCTGGTAAAGTGCTTGCCAGGCAAACATGAAGACCGGAGTTCAGATCTCCAGCACCCACACAAAAGCAAACCATGGTGGTGTATGCCTATAACCCTCGCTCTAGGGAGGCAGAGACAGGAGGGTCTCTGGAGCTTGGACCTCAGCTGATCTCGCTGGATGGGTGGACTCTTGTCTCAGGAAAGAAGGCAGAGAGCAACAGAGGGAAACACTCTGCATTGACCTTTGGCTTCACACGCACTCATGTGCACACTCACGCAAACACATACACACTAGAAACAAAACAAAACAACAAGCAGAAAGTTGCCCACTAGGGCCCGCACTTCAGATTCATTATCTTCCTAGAAATGTCTTTCCAACCCCGTGCTTTGAGGTTCCCTACTTAGCTCCTGCATCTCAAGGTCTGACGCACAATTCCTTGGAATTTAATTGACATATTAACTTTGAATCTTCAAAGAAAAACTCCCATGTGGTCACAAATGCCTGAACGGCTTGCCTCTTCCCATACAGGGCAGGCTTGGCCACCTTTGCAGAAAATGAAATAACGCATCCTTTTCATGGAAGCGCTGAACATCAAAAGAACCAACTCTCTGCTGAGTAGCGTTCAAAGACCAGCTTGAAAAATCAAGAGAGGAATGAAAGCCAAGGTTTTGGCACAGCAAATGGTTGTAAGAAACTTTGGTTGTCATGGAGTACAAACTCCACTTTGTGCTTCTGGGCACGCTGGATTGAGTCTGCCCACTGCTTGTTTGATTCAATATGGTCAGTTGGAGTCGTCTTTGGCTCTTGGGGGAATGGAGCTAGCTGAGGCCACTCTGATGAGATATTCGGGAACAATGTGCCCTACACTGATGCCAGGGAAGAGACAAGACACTCCTGCGAGAACCCCGTGACCCGTGTGTGGTTGGGAGTGTGGAATGTTCTATGGAGCAGGACTGAGCTGCAGGAGCCTGCTGCATTAGTCTGGTTTTGTCACCCGTTAAAACCTCTGTCTTCCATGACACACTCTCTGTTTTCCATTGGTTCTGCCCTGACACGGGAGCTGGCTTGGACCTCAATCCTCCCACGCTGTGTTTTCTGCTCCCCTCTCTTGCTGAAGTGCCAAGTCTTGCCACAGCACCTGTCTGCGTCTCTCAAATACAACTCTTTCCTGTTTTGTGTTTTTCTTCTTCTTCCTTTCTCTTGCTCTCTCTCTTCCCTACCCATTCTCTCCAGTCCTGGGAGTAACCACAAGCATAGATGGAAATATCCTATCTTTTGTTCATGTGAGACATGAATGCTTCCAGTTTGTAGCTAACAATACAAATAGATTAGAAAAATCGAGGCAAAGACTGTGAGGATGACATATTTGTGTTGCAAGTGTGATGACTTGGGTTTGATTCCCAGAACCCATGCTTAAAAAAGTGATGAGGGGTCTGGGGAAATGGCTCAGCGATTAAGAGCACTGGCTACGCTTTCAGAGGTCCTGAGTTCAATTCCCAGCAACCATGTAGTGGTTCATAACCATCTGCAATGGGATCTGTTTCCCTCTTCTGGTCTGAATAAAAACAAAGCACTCATACACAACAAACAAACAGATAAATAAATATTGGAAAAGAAAATAAAAAAGCTAGGAGTGAGGCAGTGATGCTCAGGCTGTAAGGTGGCTGCAACCAAGCCTTACACCTAAGTGATCCTTGGGATTTGCCTGGTGAAAGGAGAGAACCCAACTCCTACATGCTATTCTCTGACCTCCATGCCTGCACTGTGGCACACGCATGTACACCCACCCCAAATAAATAAAAGTACATAGATAAATGAATGTGTGTGTGTTTATTGAAAGCTGGCATGCTGATTCAAGCTTGTACTCCCCATTCTAGGGAGGTGGAGAGAGGAGGCTCACCGTCCACCAACACAGCCACATCCATGAGTTCTAGGCCAGTGAGAATCCCTGTCTGAAGAAACTAGGTGATGATACCTCTGGGACCACATCTGAGGCTGTCCTTGGGCCTTCACACAAGTGTGTGTGTATCCAATACAGATACATGCATCCACACATATGGATATGCACACACATGCACACACATATGTACAAGAAGTATTAGAAGCAGATTAGTTTGGTAAGTGAGAGAGATGATGCCGAGTTATCCCAGGGTCTTAGACTTAGACTTGGACCAAGACTTAAGATTAAGTCTTTATGGGGAGTGGGAACTATGAGGTAGAGAAAAGTCATCTAGCAGAGCAGAGAGGTGAAGAACCAGCCACTAAGGGTCTATGGATGCCTTGACAAGAACCACTCTCCAATTCAGCCTCTGCAGGGCCCGTGTTCTTAAAAGTTCATGACTTTCTGGGATGAGGGGCATGATTCAGTGGGTAAGAGTTCTTGCCATGAAAGTATGAAGATCTGAGTTTGGATTCCTACTACCCATGTAAAAAGCTGGGTTTAATGCTGGAATGGCGATGTGCACCTTTAACCCCAGCAATCAGGGAGGCAGAGGCAGAGGGATCTCTGAGTTTGAAGCGAGCCTGGTCTACAGAGTGAGTTCCAGGGCAGCCAGAGCTACACAGGGAAACCCCATCTTACAAAACAAACTAAAGCGAAGCAAAACAAAACCAAACAAAAATGGGTTTAGCTGTGTCTGCCTGTAACCCCAATGTTAGGGAGATAGCTACAGAGGGATTGTTGGAGCCTGTTGGTTGCCTTCCTAGCTGAAAAACAGCAAGCTCCAGTTTGAGTTGAGGCACCCAGTATCAAAGGGATAAGGTGGAGGGCACTAGAGGAGGACACCGAAGGGCCTTCTTGGGCCTTTGATGGGCATACATGGGCATACACTTCTGCACACACACACCCACTTGTACACACACACACTTGTGTACACACACACGTGTACACACACACTGCATATACACACAAATTTGATGGTTATCTTCCCTTTAGCCATTGTGCTCCTTATTGTAAACACTTTCCTACACTATCTCTAGTAAGAAATAGGTGGAATCCTAAACATAAGGGCTTTTATTTTTTTAAATCAGTTTAATAGGAATTCCATCTACAGTGTTGGTTCTGTAGCTTGGTGACGGCAGGAGGATCTGAAGCCCTCATCTCTTGCAGTCTGCTGTATTGCCAAAGCCATTATGTTTGAGGCATCACTCAGCATGGCTTAAGGCAGATAGGGGGAGAGCTTCTTGGATCCTTCTTATAACTTTAGGACTTTTTAAAGCTAGCATATTAGTATACTAATAATAATTATACAGAATAATGTATTTCACTATGACATTTTCATGCATGTATATAATGTGTTTCAGATTTGCTCCATTCCCCTCTTTTTTTTCTCACTCCTGCTGATCCTCTTCCTCTTCTCAACAAGGTCTCCTACTTTCATACTGTCGTGTGTGTGTGTGTGTTTGTGTGTGTGTGAGTGAGTGACACATTGGGTTTCATTAAGATTGCTTATCCAGTAGTATGGTAGTTTGAATGAAAATACCTGCCATAGGCTCACAGGGAATGTCATTATTGGAGGTGTGGCCTTGTTGAAGGAAGTGTGTCACAGGGGATGGGTTTTAAGGTTTCAGAAGCTCAAACCAGGCCCAGTGGCTCATTCTCTCTTCCTGTTTCTTGCCCTCTTACCTGCAGATTCAGACATAAAACTCTCAGATCTTTCTTCAGCACCATGTCTGCCTGCATGCTGCCATGCTTTCTGCCATGATGACAATGGACTAAACCTCCGGACTGTAAGCCAGTCTCAGTTAAATGTTTTCCTTTATAAGAGTTGCTGTGGTCATGGCATCTCATCACAGCAATAGAAATCCTAAGTAAGACAAGGAGCCTGTATGAAGGTTTGTTTCCAGGAGCATAGGCACTTGTGTCTACACCACTGAAGGAAATATCTCTTCCTCTCTCAGCAACTATTAACTGCATATCAATACCCAGTGATGTGCAGAGCCCTGTTATCGTGATTTTTATTTATTTATTAACCAAGAGGAAAGAGTTATTTGGAGGGAAAGCCCCTGGAAGGCATTCCCTTATGTCTTGGTTAGGTCTGGATCAGATGCCAGTCAATAAAAAGCAAGATGGGAATTAGTTTCTTACCATAGACACATTGTGATTAGTGACACTGGGATGCTGTTAGCAAGAAGGTAGCAGAGGGGCTGTGCAGGCAGCCAACAATCACACGGTAAGCCACAGTCTAGAGGTTAGATCTAGAAACAGATATTATTTTCCTTTTTGTAAGTTTTTAAAGATTCATTTCTGCTAAGGTATATGTGTGACTGTGTGTGTGTGTGTGTGTGTGTATGCTACATGTGTGTGGGTGCCTTTGCAGGCCAGTAGAGGGCGTTGGAATTAAAGGTGTTTGTGAGCCATCATATGTGAGTACTGGGCACCAAACTCTGGTCCCCTGAAAGATCAACAAGTTCTCTAGCCCCTCTTTTAAAATTAAATTAATTTCTTCAAACACAGGGTTTTATGAAACCCAGGCTGGACCCCAACTTTTATGAAGATAAAGGTGACCCTGAACACCTTTCTTTTCATCCTGATCTCTCAAATGCTAGGATATCAGGCAAACACCACCATGTCTGCTTCTAGAAGTAGATTCTAAGATGGATCTTTAGATGCAAGATGCTACAAAGGATCAAATCCTGTGGGAGGACCATTGCCTAAAGAAACATGATACCTAAAAACAATGTGCCGGCCATGATGCAATCTTTAAACAGGAAACAAAGCAGCTGAGTGCTGAGGAAATCTAATCAAAACTAGACTAGTTGACAGCAGTGCGCTGGTACTGTTCATAATCTGTAGCGGTAAGACTAGGGATGCTGCTGAGTTGGTGGAGGGCTTGGCTAGTGAGCACGGAGCTCTGACTCTGATCTTCCTGCACAGCATAAAGCACACATGGTGATTCACTCCTCTAACCCCGGCTCTGGGGAGGTGAAGGCAGAAGTGTCAGAAATTCAAGGCCGTCCTTGGTTACATAGGGAACTAGAGGCCAGTCTGGGCTGTAGACCCTGTCTCAAAACAAGCAAGCAAACAAGTGTGTAACCAAGCAAGCAAGCAAGCAAGCACACGAGCAAACATACCACCACAATGAACAATCATCCTAAAGCAAAGTGTTGGGGGAGTAAAGTAAAGTGTTGGGGGAGACCGAATGCAGGGAATATACTAACTGAGAAATCTTCTCAAGTTTTCTGTATATCAGAAACTGTTCTATAAGGCTAAGTCTCTTACAGTCAAACAAAGACCAGCTAGAAAAAGAGGCAGGTAACTGGACTGGGTAGGAGAAAAAGTTGAATTGCCACGTAGGCCCAACAAAAACCTTGGCTAGCCCTATGGGAATCTCTGGAGAGTATCGCCTATATGAATACCTGTGTTTCCCATGCCAAACCGAGTTGTACCAGCTTACAGCCTACTGCTCTGAACAGTCAATAAAGGCAGACTGTGCTGAGAAGGCACAACCTTGGCAAAGCGGCTCTTTCTACTCAAGGGTGACCGTGAAAACGCTGACAGCTGGCAACCATCTGTTGGCTCCAGTTCTCACATCTGGAAAGCAAGTCCCTTCATCGCAGGGGATCTGAGGGGTGTCAGTTTGTCCGCATCATTCTCATAGGTTTTCCTCTACGATCTCTGTGGCAGATGGGGATGAGACCCAAGTCTGTCTAAAGAAGGGACTTAGTGTCTCAACTGCTGCAGCGGAGCCATTCTGACACTGGAAGGCAGGAGGGTAGGACTTCGGGGAGAAAGCTTGGGCAACTCCCCACCAACTACCAAAGACTTGTCACAGCCACGAGGTACCTGTGAGCACAGGATGACGTAAGACTTTCCAAGAACTACTCTACAGGGGTCACAGATGAAGACTATTTATGAAGTGCCTTTATTCTAAAATTAGACGCTTGTTTGAAACCATGAAAGCACTGTTTCTGTGTTTGGAAACAGTGACAGGGTTCCTAGTAAACTCATGAAAGACCACAATCTATCAGAAGTGTCATGTGATTTCAAAGTTATCAATTGCTCTTTTTGCTTTTGTTTATTTACTTGTACTTTTACTTATTTATTCGAGTAGCAGGGATTGAACTCAGGGCCTTGAGCAAACTAGGCAAGAACTCTACCACTGAGCTGCATCCCCAGTCCTCAATTGCTTATTTTTCTATTTTTCTTTTTAGAAGAATGCTTTGCTGTCTGGGTCTTTTATTTCTTTTCACACATTAAGCCATGAATTCATAGGAATAGACTCCAGTGTCTCGGCTTCCTCCTGTTTAGTTCTGACAAAATGTAGTTCTCTGGGTAGAGCAGGCTGGAACTTGAACCCAGGTGCCTTTCTCTTTGGCCACCTTTTTAGGATCATTTTCTTCCACCCATTTCAAGGAGATGTCTTGACTTTTAGAGTGTTCAGTGTGTTCACAATATGTACGTTAATTCTCTTGGTTGGAATCTTGCCCTTAACTTTCTGGTTGTGGGATAATCTTTTTGTACGCTGTGAAGATGTGTCTCTGCCTAAGGTGCCATGCCTTCTGATTGGTTTGATAAAGAGCTGAATGGCCAATAGCTAGGCAGGAGAGGATAGGAAGGATTTCCAGGGAGAGGAACTTGGGAAGAATCTGAAGTGTGCAGACACAGAGGGAGTTAGATATACAGAATGAAGGAGAGCCATATAACAGAACATAGATTAATAGAGCCAGGTTACTTTAAGCTGTAAGAGCTAGTTGGGAACAAGCCTATGCTAAGGCCAGCTTTTCATAATTAATAAAATGTTTCCATGTCATTATTTGGGCACTGGTGGTCCAAATAGAGTCTGACTACCCTTCCTTGTTTACAATGATGCCCACAGCAGGCTGAGCGATGTTGTAGACTCTTCCAGTTTTTCTGTGAAGAATGTGGGATGCTCCATGAATTTGCTTGTCATCCTTGTACTGGGGCCATGCTAATCTTCTCTGTATTGTTCTAATTCCTAGTATATGTGCTGCTGAAGCGAGCACTTAACTGTTCTTTATAAAAGGCATTTCTTCATAGAAGATGCGAAGATATATGACTCCCACTGTACATGGTCTGGGATGGATCTGTTGAGGAGATATCAACACCTCATCTCTTTATTTCATAAGAGAATCAAATAATTTAGCCCTGGATTCCAGCCCAGAGCGGTTGCTTTCTTAATACCATTTAGGGCATTGTTTTCTCTGTTCTTTCAAAAGATGGGTCTTTAATAACTATCCACAAAGAATCAAGACTCTCTCCTCCCAAGAACAGAAAAATAAAAATATAAAACACTCTAGATGTAGAAGCTTTTTAGTTTAAAAGAGATGCATTTCTTTAATTCTCCATGAGCACACATGCACGCTTGTGCTCATGTGTGCAGTTTCCTGCAGAGGCCAGAACAGGGTATGCGATCCTTGTAGCTGGAATCGAAGGTTGTGAACCATTGATGTGGGTGCTGGGAATTGAAGATAGGACCTCTGCAAGAGAAGGATTAGTTTTTAACCCCTGAGCCATCTATCTCTTCAGCTCTTAGAGCCAAAGAAAAAAACCATCTCTGATATCATAAAGAAGGAACTACAACTAAATCAATTCAACAACACGTGTTAAGGTCTCAGTGACACACAACCCAAGACTAATGATTAATGAATTTTTTTGCTGATCTTGACAGTGGAGTTTACACTTTATAAAATTTAAATAGCCTACACATTTTAATTTTCTGAAGCATGTCAACTCTTTCCAGATCCCCTGCTCCCAATATGTGGGACAAAGGTAGGGAATCATATGCTGAACCAGTCTTGATATGTATCCCAACATTGAAACTATGACCTAGACAACTGTTTGTATGGTATATTCAAATCCTAGCCAATAGTTAAAGTAATTAACCACCAGTAGAAAGGTGGTTGTGTTGGCTAAAGAGATGGCTCAGTGAAGCGCTTGCCTTGTATGTAAAAGGACTTGAGTTCAGCTTCCCAGAACCCACATAAAAAGCCAGGCAGTAGGGTGCCTTCTAACACTTCCAACAATTCCAACACTATGAACTGTGTGGAGGCAGGTGGAGAGCTTTCTGAAAGTATTTGGGTCAGTTAGACTAGCTTCCTTGTTGCCGTTCAGGCCAAAGAGAAACCCTGTCTCAAATAAAAGGGGTAAAACACCCGAGAAATGGCACTAGGTGCTCTACTGACCATATCCACACCGAGCCCCCTCAACTCCCATGAACAGTTTCACCCTGCCGCAAATACAAACTCAAACACACGTGGCAACACCCAGCATGATTTCAGGGATGGACCTGGTTGGGGTGGCAAGGGAGTACAGAAAATACCAACATATTCCAGACAAAAGCTGAAATTAGGCCATCTGGACTCTGCTGGAGAAGTCATAACTCCCCATGAGCGCAGGCTGTTTATTATATAGATTTGAACAGAAAGGCAGGTTATTGCACACAGCTTGCCAAAGAGGTGGGGTTACGATCTGCAAATTATTAACAAGGAGACAGCTGGATCGAGGAGACAGGTTTAGCAAATCTTCATTGAGCAGAGTAACCTCTGTAGGGGTGTAGTGTTCAGGCCTTAAACACGCAGGAGAGCTATGGTGGACATTTTCTCCAAACACCGTCAACAGTAACATTGGGGCCTCTGAGGAAGGATTTGCCATGTTTCTAAACTTTGTCCCGGCGAAAGGTTCTGCCATTTCTCCTTGGGTCTGAGGTTCTGGTGTCTTTAACGTGGTCGACTCCTGTCAACAAACATTCGCTCAGGACTTCAGTAACTCAGGGCTCTCTCCACTCCCTGGACACACACACACACACACACACACACACACACACACACACACACACACACCAAAAACAAGAAAGAAAGCAAGAAAGAGAAGTGGTAATGTCTATATTATTCAAGAGAAACCAACATCCACCCTTCATATTATTTCATCTGTCTAAGGCAGAAAGCCCCATTGTTACCTGCCCCTATTCGGCTTCCTAGCAACTCAGTGTGCTCTAATATGCATGCAAAAGGGCAGGATCAGGCTGACCCAGCTTTCAGCCTTAGCCATGTCACCAACAGCTATGAGTCTAGAAACAAATGCTAAATGTACAATTCTGAACTTCTGTTAGCCTCAATTCCTCTCTCTCTCTCTCTCTCTCTCTCTCTCTCTCTCTCTCTCTCTCACCTCTCTCCCTCTCTCTCTGTACGTGTGTACGTGTGTGTGTGTCAAACAAAGCAGTCTCTTCTGGTGTCAGATATTACTGCTCGGCTCTCCCTTGAGTCATTTCAAAGTCTTTCCCGCCTCCTTTTCGGAATAGCCTGGCTGCTGTAAAGACACCTATGACTTAATCTCCCTTGAGATGAGACCTGACTTCTGTGACCTAAGGGTCACAAGCAAGGCTTTCTCAGAAGGGCTGTTTTTATAAATAATGTGAAGACATGGAAGAAAGCCTGTTTCCTGCCATCTGCCCTCTGCCTTGAAACCACTTGTGAGAGAGTTGGCTGGAACTGGGGTGGCCGTCTCGATGCCATAGTGAGCAGGTGTGAGAAGGAAAAGTTGGCATTCTGAGGATGACAGCACCTGGAGTCTGTGAGAGCCTGGCCTCTCCACCACACAGCAAGGCTATCCCATGCCGCTCACCCATGTCTCTTACTATGTGAAGGGGTTAGCTACTGGTTTTTCTTTTCTCCCTTCTCTCTTTCCTTTTTCCTCATTCCCTTTTCCATTCTCTTTCTTCCCTCGTCTCCTCTTTCTTCTTTCTTTTCCTTTTCTTCTTTCCCCTTCCCTTTTCTCCCTTCTGCCCCTCCCCTCTCTTTCTTTGATTTTTCAAGATGGAGTTTCTCTGTGTAACAACTCTGGCTGTCCTGGAACTCAGACCAGGCTGGTCTTGAACTCACGGAGATCTGCCTGTCTCTGACTCCTAAGTTCTGGGCTTAAAGGCATGTGCTACCACGGCTTCCCATTCTCCTCTTCCTCTTCCTTCTCTGTCTTGTCCAGTTCAGTGTGATAGAGTCCAGTACCTTGCCTGTAGGCAAGCAATCTGCCATTGAGCTATATTCCTAACTCTATATTCTCTCTTTCTTATGGCCAAAGTCACATTTTAAGTCTCCTGTGTCCCAATATAGCTATGAATGAAGCTTAATACAAAATCATAAACTTGCTTAAACATCACAAGATTTTTATTTCTTATTTTGTGACACGACTGAGCTGTTCTTGAGTGTAAACTTAGAGATGACAGTGTTTGCCGGAGTGTTGAATGGTGGCACACACCTGCAAAACATTTGGACAATGGTAGCATCTTAACAGAATGATGGTCCCTAAAGCCACTTTTAAAAGATCCTTTAAAAAATATCACGTTATTTATTTGTGTGTATGTTTTGGGCATGAGTATGTCTCAGTGCACGTGTGGAGGGGAGAAGTCAGCTTGGGTGAGTCAGCTCTCTCTTTCCATCATGTGGGTTCTGGGAATGGAACTCGGGTTGTCAGGCTTGGCAGCATGCTTGAGTCATTTCGCTAGCCCTAAAGACTTTTTCTAATACTATTGAGCAGATGCAACATTTTCCTTATAGTAGCCTTAGGGGCCTTGTTTCCTGTATTCTCTAGCAAAGGTGTTAATGACTGGTGAAATAACAATAAAGTTGATTAATAGGAGAAAATCTCAGGAAATTACAATTTCAGAAGAACTCATATTCTGATGAGGTTCGAACACATTCAGGATGCTATGGCCATAGACAAGACCCCCCAGTTAGGCGCTCAGAAGATAATCATGAGTACAGTCTGCTGAGAGCAGTGGTCACTGGGGTGGGATGGTCTCCATTTCCTCTCTGATCTACAAAGCTGAGAAGGTACTACATGAGCAGGAGTGTCATCAGAACTCTGCGAGCCTGAGATGCTGCCCCTTTCTCAGGCAGTTAAGGGATGCTTGGGACAGGGACAGACATTTTCTTCAGTGGTGTAGACACTGTGTGTTGTCCACGCTCCTGAAAATGACCTCTCATATTCGGGGAATGTGACATCTCTTTACAAAGTCCAGAGCAGAGCTGGAAGACTGTGCAGGCCACTGTTTTATTCTGGTGAGCAGAGTTTATCACCATCAAATTAGATGACGGGCTTCCTGATGATGCTATTGGGCCCCAGTGTCTGCTGGCCTCACTCTCTTTGAATTGCTGTAAATAATGGGGCTTCCCATAAGCACTATGACCACAGATCCCTGCTTGACTAACACAGCTCACTGTTCTTGGAAATCTTCCTACCAGTTGCTTCCCCTCTTACTCAGTGTGCCTCGAAGACTCAAAGTTCAGTATCTCACCTCAATTTTTTTTTGAACATTGTCTCTTGTAGTCCAGGTTGACTTCAAGCTCATTGTGTAGTCAAGAAGGATTTTGATTTGATCTTCCTGTGTCCATCTCTTCATTGCTGGAGTTGCAGGCCTGCTCCAACACAACCAGTTTGTACAAGTGCTCTCTCAACTGAACCACAGCCTAGCCTCCCCACCAAGCATAGTTTTGACTCATGGCTTTTAGGTAAATATTAAAATAATAATGATGATGATGGTAAGATAGTCAATGACGCTGATCAAACAAAATTGCATCAAATCGGTATTTCTCACCTGGCTCTTGTATTGTTTTCTTTTCTTTGTTCTTTTTCTTTTTCATTTTTTTTTTGAGACAGGGTTTCTCTATAGCTTTGGAGCCTGTCCTGGAACTCACTCTTGTAGACCAGGCTGGCCTCGAACTCACAGAGATCCGCCTGCCTCTGCCTCCCGAGTGCTGGGATTAAAGGAGTGCACCACCACTGCCCCGCTTGTATTGCTTTCTTTTTCTTGTAACATACACAGGTGGATGTAAATCCCCTCCCTTTGGTGACCTAGACCTCAGTTCTCACATTTTTCCATGTCTAAGTAAGAGGAGAAACAGCAGTTCCTCTTGATCTTAACACAGATGTAGAAATTTAAGCCAGACAGACCACTAGCAGCAGAAGGTGGCCAAGGCCTGACCCTCAAAGGGTGTTCTCACATCTCAGGCTTTTTGCCCTCATCTGTAAAACAGGACAACTACCCGCAAATGATCTTATGTTCCTAATTCTGCAAGGCAAAAGCTTTTTGATTACATATGTACACATACACACACACACACCTCATCTGAAAATGACATTAAGGTAGTAAATCCTTTGTAACTTCAAAGGAAGTTTGGGTATTGCTCCTCCACCATAACGTGTATTTTAAGCCAAGGTGCATCTTGAACAACAGCTATCAGTGTCTTTCACTGATGCCAAATTATATTAAAATAATGAAGCATGCTATTGCATGTGATATGAAATCACACTTAGGTACCACTGAAGGCAAATCCCTCACTTTGAAAAGTTTTATCATTTATTATAAAAAACTTCATATCCTTGTAGAAATCAGAAGCAATGGCAGGTATAGCATACAGCTGGAATATGGCATTTTTTTTTTATTTTAGAGATAGTGTGTCTTGTATCCCAGACTGATCTTTAACTTGGCGTGTAGCTGAGGATGACCTTGAACTCCTGATCATACTGCCTTCAGCTCTTGAGTGATGGGATCAAAGCCATGATGGACACGCCTGGTTTACGCAGTGCTGGGGATCAAACCCCATTCATGTTGGACACGTACTTTATCAACTGAATGACACCCCAATCCCAGAAATTTTAAATTAATGTTTCAGTATTTATAGTGAAACAGGAATTTGTTTAAAAGTTAGACACAATATAAAATTGCTATTAGATTTTTCTCACCTACCATTGTCAATTGGTAGAAAGTATTGGAATTGTGTAATTAAACTTATGAAGTTCACGCTGGTTTGTAGCTGAGGAGTCAAGAACTCTTTAAACTACTATTAAAAAATAAGTTTTGAAACTGAGCCTGGTGCCACATGCCTGTCATCTGGTACTGAGGCAACAGAGATAAGAGGTCCAGAGTTCAAGGTCTTCCTTGGTTACTTAGGTAGTGAGTTTGGGTCAGCCTGTGCTACATAGGCCCTGACTCAAAAGAAAAAGAAATCTATCCTTGCATTAAGTACATTACAGAACACAGAAGAAACTAGCTCCTGGTGGTGGTGGCGATGGTGGACCTTTCTGTGCTAATCAAGGGCCTACCATGCTTCAGATGCTTGTTCTTCCCACCATCGCTTCTGCTGTCAACAACGATTCGAGGAACATGATACCAGCCCCGTTTCACAGGGAAAGTAACTGGTTCTCAAACACGCTATGGGGGAGCACTGGCATTTGAGTATGTTTGCTACAGTCCTTTTTGTTCATGTTACTAGGCTGAGAGGCATTTCTGATCAGTGCTTTTGAAAAAAAAAAGTCACCATTATATATTAAGGCGGGCTTTCGGACCCAAAGGATGCGAGACAAAAGATCAGGTGTCAGTGCAAAAGCTTCATGTGAGTGAAAAAGGAAAATGTTAGAAGGGGGCGTGACAGTGACCGAAGTGGCTAAGACTGTACAGCATACAACACCACGAGCCTGATGTAAATCCACAGGTTTAAAGTCACAACGACGTCATAGGGTAGGGGCTATCACGACCCCCTTGCCTTTCCAGGTTAAGAAGCAGGCATAGGCTGGGGGATGGTTCAGTTGGCGAAGGAACTGCTGTGCAACCCCAGGAACCTGAGTTCCCCAAACGATATGGAAAAAGGTTGGACATGGTAGTGTGCCTATTCCCCGTTCTGTATCCCAGGGACTTACACACTCTCTCTGTACATACATGTTCGTGTGTATGTGGAGGCCAAAGGACAGCCTTGAGAGTCATTCTTCAGGCACCCATTTTGGTTGGAACAAGATGGCTCATTGATCTGGAACTTCACCGAGGCTAGGCTAGCTGACCGGCAAGCTCTAGGGATCTGCCCGTCTTCTCCTCTTACCGTGTTATTACCGGGATTACAGGAATGTGCCGACATATCTGACTTTTTACTGAGTAAGAGTTTTACTGATGGAGCCGTCTCCCCAACTCCTCCAGTGAGGTGTGTGTGTGTGTGTGTGTGTGTGTGTGTGAATGTTATATATATGGTTAGTATATGTATGATGTTTGTAAGTCACAATAAGTATCTGGAGGTCAGAGAACAACTTTGGGAGCCAGTTTTATCCTTTCACCCTAGGATTTAGGCTTTGAACTAAGGTTGTCAGACTTGTGCAGCTGAGACATCTTGCTGGCTCACCCCACAGTGAGTCTTTTGAAAAAAGTGTATTAATGTTTGCCTGTGTGTATGTCTGTACAGTGTATATGTGCCTAGAGACTGTAGAGGCCAGAAGAGGGCATTGGGTCCCTTGAACTTGTAACTATCTATGGCTGAGAGCCACCAGGAGGACGCTGTGAATCGAACCCATGTCCTCTCAGAGCAGTTAATGCTCTTAATCGCTGGGCCAGCTCTCTAGCCCCTTCAGTGAGTCTCATAGTGGTTACTAGGTACACAAAAATGTAAGTTATTACCTTTGCCCTTTGGAAGTCAAAGAAGCAAAGAGGGAGAACGCACCAGGCAATTACACACTGTTGAAGGAAGCACAGCAGGGTATCAGAATGGGCTTCCGTTCTGGAGGTGAATTAAGCCGGGCCACGAAGGATGACTGTTGTTTGACCTGACCAGTTGGAAGGGAAGAGTGGCCAGAGTATAGAAAGAAAGGGGAAGAACAGAGAGGCGGAGGATGGATCCCTTGTGTCCATCTGGCTCGCGGCTTGCCTTTGCTGAGGGCCTCAATGTGCGGTCAGTGAAGGTGCGGCTCTCCTTTGGCTCACGAAGATGGAAGGCTGCCTAGCTTATTCCTGCATAGCTAATGGGCAATCTGGACCCCGGGGAACTTTTGTCTTCTGGTGAATTCTCTATGAAAATACAAGAACTTTATTTGGAGAAAGTCAAGAGCATAGGAGCAGTTACAATACAGCCAAATGTTGACACAAGGGGATAGTTTCAAGCCCTAGATTTGGTAGTTATATAGTACAATGGTGTCAAGTGTGGCAAGGCTACAGTGTATAGATGCACACGAACACTTCAAGCAGTCCTATGACACACACACACACACACACACACACACACACAGAGAGAGAGAGAGAGAGAGAGAGAGAGAGACCAGGAAGCTTACAGATAAATTTTCTTATCTGTAAAATGGGGATGATGGCTTAGTGGGTAACGTGCTGGTTGTGCAAACATGCAGACCTGTTGGATATTCAACACTCATGTGAAAGCCAGGTGTGTGCATATACCTATCACCTTAGCGCTGGGGAGTCAGAGACTGGAGGACCATCAACAGCTCACTGGTCAGTCAGCATGGCCGAAACAGTCACCACCAGGTCCAGAGAGAGACCACAGTATCAAAAACATAAAGTGGGGAGTAATTGAGGAAGACACCTAAAGCCCACCTCTGGTCTCCACGTGTGCACGCATAGGTAAGTGCATCACTAGCCTACTACTACTGCTTCTCTCTCTCTCTCTCTCTCTCTCTCTCTCTCTCTCTCTCTCTCTCTCACACACACACACACACACACACACATACACACACACACAAATGGAAATGATGATTAAATCTATCCAAATTAGGGCCCTGTAGAGATGAGACAGCTAATACGCATGAATAGCATGCAGGGAGATTCCTTTTGACTTACATGACTTAAAGTGAGAGACACTCTAAGGGGGAGGTGTCGGCTAACCTCAAAAGTGACACAGGCCATGAGTCAACAACATCTGTTGAAAGAGGTGAAATTCAGAAATGGGGCCCAGAGCAGCTGTAGAAGAAGCATCCTTCCACGTGAAGGGACCCAGGAGTAGACTTCAGTCGGCCACACGGCGGAGTCTACAGGAAAGAGAGTTTGCTTTATTTTACATCTTTAATGAGGCCAATAGCTATTTAGCAGCTTTATTGTGTTTAACATGAAGCGAAACCCACCAAGAAGTTATGCACACATCATACCTTCAGCACAATGACTGAGCAGCAATAGGCTCTTATTTTTGAAAACCATTGGCATTTCACGGGAAGACATGAGACCAAAATATCAAAAAGAAGGTTTCCTCTTATCTCCCCCTCCCACTGTTCCTTTTTCTATTTTGAGACAAGACTTGTGTAGCTCAGGCTGAGCTTGAACTTGACATACATCCAAGGATCATCTTGAACTTCTGTCCCCCTGGCTCCACCTTCTGAGTGCTGAGATTACAGGCAGTTTTATGAGGTGCTGGGGGGTGGGCGGTGAAGCCAGGGCTCTGTGTACACTGGGCAAGCACTCCAATAACTGAGCTACAGCCCCAGACCTCTTTTTAGTCTACCCCTCTCCTCCCCTTCCTCCCGCTTCCCTCCTCCCCTCCTCTCCCCTCCTCTCATCTCCCCTCCTTTTCTCCCTCTCTCTTACTTCTTTCCAGAGGGTGTTATTATGTAGCCCAGGCTAGCCTGAACTCTCCGTCCCTCTGCCTCAGCCTCCTGACTGCTGCATTACAGGAGTGATCATACCTGGTTATCATGTTTCTTCTTTTCTTTTCTCTTTTTTAAAGACTTGAAGAAAATGTAGGTATAACATCTCATCGGGGCATTATTAAGTTAGTCTCACTAGTTTATAGGTTTGAAAATGTTAATTTCTCACCTAAAGAGATGGAGTCTTCACATTTTCCTCTTACCATAGAACTAATTTTGCACCGCGCTCTGGTACCCGCACCCACTTTGGTTCCACAGATCTCTCCATCCCTGCTAGAAGCAGTAGACTTTGCATCTTTCTCTTTGGGGATTTCCACTTCAGCCTGCCCAGTTTCAGTAAATGCTCAGCCCGTTTCCCCCTCCACCTCATCCAAGCTGCTGGGTAGCAACCGCTCACAGGGTGTCTCTGTGGGGGTCAGAAGTCTATGACACCAAGACAAAGCCTAGTAAAAATGAAATTTCTAAGGTGGCTTTGCTCAGTTGAGTGGCAGCCCAAGGGGCAGCCGTGTAGAGAAGGGTTATGGATGAGGCCGGGTAGTCAGAGCGGAGTGGGTGATGAATACGGCAGGAAGGGCAGAGGGCTGGCAGGGCCCTTAGCAACCAGACACAGTTAACCCTGTCACCTTGATGACAAGCAGAAAGGCTTGCAGCAGCGTGTCGACGGCGTAAGAGCCGCTGAGAACATTTGTTAATGCAGCTGGCTTTCCACCTGAAACTGACTTGCTTCAACTTGCAGTCTAGCTTCTTGGTTTCTCTAAAGAAATGAGGTCCCTTGAGCTGTAGCCCAAGGGGGCCGTTTTACTCTGCTGGCAAATCCAAGTATTGAATCAGAACACAATGGATCCTGCCCAAAGCTTGTTGATTGTCTAGATGACCATCTTTGTCTGTTTTGTGTTGTTAAAGCTTGTTGATTGTCTAGATGACCATCTTTGTCTGTTTTGTGTTGTTATAGCGGAATACCACAGGCTGGGTAATTCATTTTTTCTCCAAATTAGTATATACCTATCTTACATCTTATCTATCTATCTATCTATCTATCTATCTATCTATCTATCTATCTATCATTTATCTATGTATCTATATTTTAAAACAAGTTCTCATGTAGCCCAGGTTTGCCTCCAACTCAATATATAGCTGAGCACGACCTTGAACTTCTGATCCTTCTACCTCCTTCATCACCTAAGTGCTGAGAATACAGGTGCCCATTACTCTATTGGGTTTATGCATGCATCACCATGCCTGGCTTTATGCAGCTGTGGGGATGGAACCCTGTGCATACCAGGCAAGTGCTCTTCCAGTTGAGGAATATCCCCAGCTCCACACTAAGTAAGTTGTGATGAACAAAAATTTGTTAGCTCATAATTCTGGGTGCTGGGAAGTTCAGGGGATGGGTTAGCATCTGGTAAATGCCTTCTTGCTTTAGCACCATGTGGCAGAAGGGCTGATGGGGAGAGAAAGGGAGGACAGAGGAGCGTAATAGAAATATAACACACGTTTCTCACAGCATTTATTTAATAAGTTTGTGTGTGTTTGTGTGTGTGTGTGTCTGTGTGTGTGTGTGTGTGTGTGTGTGAGAGAGAGAGAGAGAGAGAGAGAGAACAACCTTGGGAAGTCAATTCTCTCCTCCTACCTAGTAGGGCCTGGGGGCTAAACTCAGTTGGTCAGGCTTGGTGGCAAGTGTTTTGAACCCCATTTCACCTGCTCCAATTTGTTCTTTCATAAGGTGTTAACTCTAGCAATAATAACGTTAATGTATTCATGAGTTTCAGAGAACTTCCTGGTGCAATCATCTCTTAAAAGTTCTTCCTCTTCATCTGCCTGCAGTAGTGACTAAACTTTAATGCAAGTCTGGGAGGGGACAAGCATTCAAACCATAGCAATGACCATTCCTATATTGATGCTACCCATAAGTACTCAACAGTAGTAGCCATTCAGTCCATAGAGATTCACTGGTGCCCTTCCTCCACTCTAGTGCTGAGCGGTGACAGGGTGGTCTCCCCAGTTGAATGCAGAATGAATGAAGCTGTGCTCTAGCATGGGTATCCATCCTACAGCCTGCAGGCCACATGTACCCCAGGATGGTTAAGAATGTGGCCCAACACAACATTGTAAGCCTAGCCAAAACATTATGACATTTTTTTTTCAATTTGTGTGTGAGTGTATATGTACACATGTGTGTATGTGGGTGCAGAGGCCAGAAGTTAACTGTGGGTGTCAGTCCATAGGCACCATCTACCTTTGTCTTTCAGGCAGAGTTTCTCACTTGCCTGAAACTTGCTAGGTAGGCCTGGCTGGCTGGTCAGTGAGCACCAGGGGTCTGTTTGTCTTTATCGCCCCAGATCTGGGATTACAAGCATGGCCACCACATCTGGCTCCTTTATATGGGACCTGGGGATTGACCTCAGTTCCTTAGGATTGCAAGTCAAGCACATCCCCCCCCCCGTGTGAGTGTGTATGTGCGTGTCCATGCATGTGTGTGTGTGTAGACTTGATTTCACAGTTTTTGAGCATGCCCCTTATTCTAGAAAAGTCAGAAGACTGGATACCCCTGCACCTCCTTAGCAGGCCGGTTTCCCATGACATCTGGGTGATGCCTCTCTAAACTGCCAGGACCTGTGGGCTTTCAACAAAGCCATTTGATGAGTTCCAGTTGGCTGGCAGATACGGAAAACAGCTGTGATTTCCAGAGAGCAGATCGGGTGACTAAATCTGTTATCTTTGCCTCTGTTTGCCTTTTATCTCTTCCCTGAGATAACAGGCTTCACTGTTATACATTTTACAGTCTAATAAACTAATTAAAGATCCCCCTTTGACTGTTTTGTGCACCATTTGAGTTGCTCCTTTAAGCAGTTTGTGCCCAGGGTTTTAATTAGGAATCTCAAACACATCTTAAAGTTGCTTGAGAAAGTTGAAAGGGCTTTTTTTTAAAAAAAAAAAAAAAGAAACAAAACACCCCCACCACAAATAAAGAAACTGTGACTTACTGATTTGCCCTTTTACCAAATAAACATACAAGGAGCTACTTACCCCCTAGATCCATTGCTTACACATCTCTCTCCTCCTTAGGTTCCTGTTTTATCAAATAGAATTCATGATAGACTTCCCCTCACAGGTTGCCATTGAGATTAAATGCTTAACATAGAAAAAATGCCCTCAAGAATATGGCCATTGCTCTAGGAATGTGGCTTAGGTGGTAGAGTGCTTGCCTAGCATGCAGGAGGCTCTGGGTTTGGTCCCCAGCACTGAATAAACTGGGCATGATGGCTTGTCCCTGTAATCCCAGCACTTGGCAAGTAGAGGGAGGACGGTTGCAAGTTTAAGGTTATCTTTGGCTGAAGAGTGAACTTGAAGCCAGTCCAGGTTATGCTAGACCCTGTCTCAACAAACAAACAAAAAAACAAAAACAAAAAAATCTCTACCACTTTACTGCTCCATGAATGTATGCATGTACATATGCTTGCTATCTATCTATCTATCTATCTATCTATCTATCTATCTATCTATCTATCTATCTATCATCTATCTATCTATCTATCTATCTATCTATCTATCTATCTATCTATCTATCTATCTATCTATCTATAACAGAGCCCTAGATCTTAGTAGGCCTGGGACCTTAACACAACTGCCTCTATGATGGAAACACCATTCAGGCTGTAAAAACTCAGCATGTAGACAACACCACTTGCCAAAGCTAAAACAAAGGCCTAATCCATCAAAATCTAGAGTTATGGAAAAGTCTCTAAATGTACTAACATTGCTTATTGAATTCTCTAGTTCTGTTTCTGGCTAACTGTTCTTGTTAACTGAAGTCTATCAAACCAGGACATGACTCTTATGCTTAAAATCTCACCCTGAGAAAGACTCCAGACTATACTGGGATCCGGAACACCCAGTGTAGTCACTAGCCCTTAATAAAGACTTCCTATTGGCTTTACCCCATGTCTGAGAAGCCTTCTCTGGTAAATGCCCCACAACACTATCTAATCTATTCTTATCTATCATCTATCTATCTATCTATCTATCTATCTATCTATCTATCTATCTATCATCTACATCTATCTATCCATCCATCCATCTATCATCTATCTATCATCTATCTATCTATCTATCTATCTATCTATCTATCTATCTATCTATCTATCTATCATCTACATCTATCTATCTATCTATCTATCCATCTATCTATCATCTATCTATCTATCTATCTATCTATCTATCTATCTATCTATCTATCTATCTATCTATCTTCTTCATTCAATCCTATCTCAAAAACTACACTCTCCCTTCCGTCCTCCTTTTGCTCTCAGGTCAGACTGAACCTGTCAGGGCTTGCCTGGTTAAACACCCAGCTCACTCACAGACCCCCATCTGCTCCCAGTTCTGCCTTTCATTTCGGCTTAGGCAGCAGACTTAGCGGAGCCCTGAGCTCTGACGCTGGTGACATCTACTTGGCCCTTACTTTAAGCTAAGTGACTTCCTCCTTCCAGTTGGTCTTAGGGATTGTCTAGTGAGAAAGTTGTCTAGATTGTCACAGCAAAGTTCTTGAGTTCTGTCTCCTCAAAGCTGCAAATAGCTCCGGAGGGGCTAACTTCACTGATGGTATGATCCTGGGGTGGGGGAGGAGACAGAGAGAGTGTAGTGCTAAACAAAGAAGGTCTCATTACTTCTATGGAGGGCAAGAGATAATTGGCTTTTGACATTAGACAGAAAGTAGTCCCCTTTATGGCCTAAATTTATTTAACATAAACGAATCTTAGTCTTTTCTTTTGATCTTCTCTTTGCAGTTATTTGTTTGCCTTTTGAAACCAAACAATGTCAGTTGTTTTCCTTCGCCTGGTTAGGCATCTTATTCCCCGTGGTAGTCCTAAACACACTTTCAATAATCTTGAATGCGAACCCTGGGGCATCTATACCATATTTTATTGCTTGCTGTAATATAGTTTCTGCCGCCTCCTGAAACTTGCAAAGCAGTCTATGGAATGACAGATGTTAAGTGAGTTTCTTACCTCTGTGAAGTCACTGGGTGGCAGGTGCAGCCTAAAAATTAAAACGCGTGTGGCACATATTTTTTTCAGTGGAGTTCAGAAAGGGGTGTGTGTTTTCCGCAGTGCCTGGGCTTGGGTGACGTGGGTCTGTCAGTCACCTCGCTTGGAAACAGATTATACTCTTCTTATTATAGTTTTCAGACAAGGTCACAAGTAGCCCAGGCTGGCCTCAAGGCTTCAAGGCTAGCCAAAGTCCTTGAGTTTTTGATTGTCTTGTCGCCACTTCTCTGATGCTGGGATTATAGGCCTGTGATCAGTTTTTGCTGTTGCTGTTATTTTGTTTTTTTTTTTTTGTTTTTTAGACAGGGTCTGACTGTGTATCACCTGTTGGCCTTAAACTCACAGAGAGTCCCTTGCATCTACCTCCTGAGCACTGGGATTAAGAGTATGCCTTGCCCTGTCTAGCTCTGAACCGGGTTTCTACGATGCTGGGGAAGGAACCAAGGAATTTGTGAATGCCAAAGCATTATACCAACCCAGCTACACCCGCAGTTCCTTTCCCTACCTATCAAACAGACAAAATAAGTAAGTTCCTGCCCTAGCTGTGGCCATCCGAAATAGAGATAATGTACGTGTCTAAACGTCTCAGGAATGAGAAGGAGGCTGCCTGTCCTGGGGAAGAGAGAGGGACTGAATCTCCTTATGGCTAACTCCCCCATCCCAAATTTGGGCAAACTCTGCTTAAGACAAACAGCAAGTGCGAAGAAGTCTCAAAAAGGAAATGAATTGAGAAGAATGGGTGAAGGCTCCTGCACCCAGCTGCCTGGGAGGCAGGGCAAAGTGGGTGGGTGGGGGGAGGTAGCTGCCAGCACGTGAGGAGCTGCTTCTCCTTCTTCCCCTCAGACCTCCTTGGGAGGTCTGCACTCAGGGCTCTCATCTTCACATATTTTGACAGGGTGTGTGGTTCAAAGGCATAGAACTGAGTTGTAGCCCTGTGAGAAAATTGAGCTCATTGACGTATTTTGAGATGTGTCCGAGAGCCCACAAGATGACTTGCAGGCCTAGAAAGACTGTTCCCATTGCCTCTGGAGATGCTGCTGCTGCTGCTGAGTCTTTCCTGTCCCTATTAGTGGAACTGATCCCATAAACTTACAGTAGTTGTTCATAATTCCAGCCCTGAGTGTGCTCATGGGGTCAAGGGGACTAGTTAGTTCATGCAGATTCTTGTATGCAAACCAGTACTCCCTAGCCAGATTCTATTTGCCAGATTCAGTTAATTTATTTATGATTTTATTTTCAAGACAGGGTTTCTCTGTGTAGCTTTAGAGCCTGTCCTGGAACTTGCTCTGTAGACCAGGCTGGCTTCGAACTCGTAGAGATCAGCCTGAACTAGATTCTAAACCCATCTAGTGCCAGCAGCATTCTTGCGTGTCTGTAGTTCTGAAACACCAGCAGTGTTCAGCAGGATGGAAACAGAGTTACAATGTTAATCTAATTCTAGGTAAGACAGCGTCCAGGGCAGTTGAGATGACTTGGCAGTTAAGAGCGTTTGTAGGCAGAGCAGCCGTGGTGAACCCCTTTAATACCAGTGTTCTGGAGGCAGAGGCAGTCTCATGCCTTAGTCCCAGCACGTGGGAGGCAGAGACAAGTATCTCTCTGGGAGTTTGAGACCAGCCTGGTCTACAGAGTGAGTTCCAGGATAGCCAGTGCTACACAGAGAAACCCTGTCCTGAAAAGCCAAACAGAAGCAAAACAAAAGAACATTTGCTGTTCTTGCGGAAGCCCCGAGTTCAGTTCCCAGCTCCCAGCTCCTGAGGCTCACAACATCCTGTAACTCCAGCTCCAGGTCATCCTACGCTCTCTTCTGGCCTCCGCTCAGCTGCACACAGCCACATGCAGACACACAATTATACATGATTATAAATAAAAATACATTGTAAAAAGACAAGGTGTCGGAGTTGAGAGAAGTTGGTTCTGTCAGTAAAGCGCTCGCCTTCCAAGCACAAGGACCTGAATTCAGTCTCTAGAGTTCACATAAATAAATAAAAAGCCAGGTGTACCAGTGCATAGAGTGCATATTTATAACCCTGGGGAGGAGAATACTGAGACAGGCAGAGTCCTCGGACTTGCTGACCAGTCATCCGAGCCTATTTAGTGAGAAATCAGGCTGCTGAGAAACCCTGTCTCAAAAACCAGTGTAGATGGTGAATGAGAAAGAATTTTTGAGGTTTTTTTTCCTGGTTTACACATGCATTCATACAGATACACAAGTACTTCACACACACGCACACACACACACCACACACACACACACACAGGGTGAGGGGAGCGAGCAATATGGTATTCCTTGAAGGGCAGAGAGCCTTGTGTGAGGACTGACCAGCACAGAGAGATGCTAGGCCAGTGAGAATCCACTTGTCAGTGTACTACAGATCTGAGAGGGCTAACTACCCTCCCCGAGCACTCTCCCTTTCCAGACAGTTCATCCTCTTAGCTAGGAGCTGTGGATACATTCTCTCCTCAAGCTACTGAGTGCCTTTTCCTCCTTGTTTATTTTCAGAGGAGCACCCCTCTTCTTATTTCTTGGTCTCGGTCAGCCCCCACCCCTTTAACTCCCCCTTCACCCTCCTGTTCTAGCCAAGTTCAGCTCTCCTCTTGAAGGAAGAGATAAAGGCAGTGGCTCCCCCAGGGAGGTCAAGCCCTCTACCTCCTGATCATTACCATGTTGCTATTTTCTCTCTTACTCTCGTCAGCCTGCAAATCAAAACACAACAGAAGAAACTTCCACCACCCTGTCTCTGTCCGGCTCCACCACTGGTGCTGTTCTTTTTATAGCAGAACTTCCAGAAGATTTGTATTTCATCCCCTCCTTTCTTTTCTCCCCATCTGCCTCTTGAACTCTTTAAACAAGACTTAATATTTACACTACATCAAAAATTTCCCTTTTAGTGTGCCCTTCTCTTCTGTGAGTACACATGCATGTGAGTGCACTCATGTGTGTGTATGTGTGTGTGTGTGTGGTCTCTGTGTGTGCACAAGAGCTCGCATGCATGTATGCATGCAGTGCATGTGTGTAGGAACTTCAGGGTTACAGACATGTAGCATCTGCCTTTACCTGAATTCTGGGGGTCCATACCCAGGTTCTTACACTTGTGTTTGGTAAGTCCTTTACATTGAGACATCTCTCCGGCTCCTATTTTTAACAGAATATATTTTCTTTATTCTTTGATAATTTCATATATACTCACCCCAAATCTCCCCTACCACCTCCTGAGCAGCCCCTAACAGCCCCCTCTCACCCTCACATCCGTTCCTTTTCTGGTTTTGTAACCCGCGGAGTCCAGTGACTGCCGCCTGCTGGAATGCTGACTGATCTTGCTGGCTGGTCCTTGCGCAGGTCTGGTCCGACAACCACAGCGGCGGGGAGTCCATGAGTGCACAGGCCAGGTCATTTCCAGGAGGCGTCATATTTCACGGCACTCCTCCCCATCCTCCACTCAAACATTATCCCACGGTGTCCCCAGAGCCTTGGTGGGGGTGGGGGTGGGGGCGGGGGTGGGGGTGATACTGATATAGGTGCTCGGTTTAGGGCTAAGCACTCAATCCTTTCTCCCCACCCAAAACAGGGTTTCTCTGTGTAAAAGCCCTGGCTGTCCTAGAACTCAGACCAAGCTGGCCTGGAACTCACAGAGATCCACCTGCCTCTCTCTCCTGAGTGTGGGGATTAAAGGCGTATGCCACCACCACCAGGTCCCATTTTCATTTTTATTTTAAGACAGTTCTCCTGTAGTTCAAGCTGACCGGGAACTTGATCTGTAGCTGAGGATGGCCTTGAACTCTCGATCCTCTTGCCTCCACCGCTCAAGTACTGGGATTCAGGCATGTGCCCCCACACCCAGCCTGAAACGCTTTGCTCCTTCCTGGTACAGTCTCTTTGCTGGAGTCCCTGAGCTCTAAGGGCTGGTGGGCTCCAACACCTAGCCCTGGCCTCTTTATCTCCAAAGATACTAACTCACAAGTTGATGTCATCCACTTTCATGACCTCAGATACTATTTATAGAGACATAATTCTCTACTCTATGACTCTCATCCTGATGTCTATAAACCCCAGACGGAGAGCCCTCTGCTTTGTCCTCCTCACTTAGGTGTAGAACGAACATCACAAATAAACATTTGCCGAAACAAACCCCTGTCTTTTCATTGCCCCCTTTGTCGGGGTTCTATCATTTGTGATGGTTTTCCCTGCGTCTGTGTTGGCCTTTCTATCACAGTCTCCACTCAATAGTTGAAGTGGGTTGTTTTCTTTTCTCATGTTTACGTGTGTGTGGTATGCATGTATATGTGTTTGTGTGTGCACATGCATGTGGGTGCGTGAGCGTGGGTGCCTATGGAGGCAGATGGTTGACATCGGGCATCTTCCTTGATTACTCACCAATTTATTTAATGGTGTCTTTTTTATTCTATTTTGGTTTTTCGAGATAGGGTTTCTCTGTAGCACCACCACCCAGCTAATGGTGTATTTATTTATGGGGTCTCACGCTGAACCTGGAGCTCATCAATTCCAGCTAGCCTGCCTAGCCAGCTTGCCCTGGCGATCCTCTGTCTCTACCTCTCCTGGAGTGAGATTACTGTGGGCCACCATGCCTGTTAGGTGTTTACATGGGTTCTGTGGCTCTGGACTCGGATCCTCACATTTTCACAGCAAGAGCTTTGCCCACTGAGCCACCCCCCTAGGCCTGGAGTGACCATCTCAGAACGCAGATGCTCTGCCGGGCGCCTTTCCATTGCTTTGAGAAGAGCTTCCCGGGTTCTTACGCTCTGTCTTGAATGACGCTTCCGGCACTGACTATCGTCTGCTTTTGTCTCCATCCATGTTTCTGGTTTTACTGTACTGCCATACCTTTGACCTCTTGTGGTCACCTCAGGACCTTTGAACTGTTGCTCTGTCATAGTGCCCTCATGGTCCATAATCACAGGGGTCAACTCCATGTTTCACCCGTACCCTGCTCATGTTACCCCACTTGGGTGTTTTGAGACAAGGTTTTCCTATATAGCCTTAGCTGTCATGGAACTAGCTCTGTAGATCAGGTTGGCTTTGAATTCACTTAGGTCTGTCTGCCTCTGCCTCCCAAGTGCTGGGATTAAAGGTGTGCACTAGTCCATTCCAGACTCCTTAGAGATGTCTTCCTTAGCTTCCATCTCCTGAATACTAAATACTAAGTAGCCTCTTCTCTTCTTGT
Organism: Myodes glareolus; assembly: GCF_982192425.1. Classification (NCBI taxonomy): domain Eukaryota; kingdom Metazoa; phylum Chordata; class Mammalia; order Rodentia; family Cricetidae; genus Myodes; species Myodes glareolus. Next base: position 95,650,718 of record NC_142030.1, on the reverse strand, counting down.
CCCCTCATTTTCATCCCCTACTCTGACACACACACACACACACACACACACACACACACACACACACACACACACAGCCTGAACTCACCGGGTCAGCTAGACTGCTGGTCAGTTCCAGGGGATCTGCTTATCTGACTCTCCAGTGTTGCTCTCACACACAGCCAGACCCTGCCTTTTAAGTGGGTGTGGGATCTAAACTCCAGTCCTCATGTTTGCAAGTGCTTTACTGACTGGACTATCACTCCAGCTTAAAATATTTTAAATTCTAGATTGAGCCTGTGAAAGAAAGCATGTACTATTTTTCTTTTTGAGTCTGAGTTAATTTGCTAAACATAATGGTCTCTAATTTCATCCACTTTTCTGGAAAAGACATACTTTCTTTATTCCTTATAGATGTGTATAACTATGGATATCTATATCTATCGATCATCTACCTAATGTGTATCTATCTAATTTATATTTATCACGTATCACCTATCTATCTATCTATATCTATCTATCTATCTATCTGTCTGTCTGTCTGTCTGTCTGTCTGTCTATCTATCTATCCATCCATCCATCTATCCATTCATCTACCTATCTATGATCTATCAATCATTTATTTATCAATTACATTTTCTCTATCCATTGCCTGTTGATGGACATCCAGGCTGATTCCACATCCTGGCTATTGTGAATAGTACTATAGTAGCCGTGGACACCAGTCTATGTTCTTTATCTGTTTACCGGTGAGGATCTTTCCCTTTTATTAGATTGTAAGCTCCACGGAAGTGGGAACCAAAACAAAAATCCTACTCCATAAATAATAACAACGAATGAATATGTGGCATACAGTGTGTGGTAGAATAGGAACCAGGTGAGAAAAGATGAGACCCACGTGATTTGGAGGCTGAGAGCAGAGGGCTGAATGTCACTGGGAGCTGGGAAGGCTGGAGACTGTCTTGTGGGAGAGAGCTTATCTCATGTGCATGAGGCTATGGGTTTGATTCTCAATACCATAAAGGAGAGGAGAAATCTAATAGCCATCTTCAAAGACAAATGCTCAAAAATAGACACAAAGCACAGCCCAGAGTAGCTTCACAAAGGAAACAGCCAAGTTCAGCGTTCCACAGGACAGACAAATCTGCTGAGGCTGTAAGAAGCCTCCAGCTGCAGCAACACAGGCAGAAAAATAATTGCTGTCGGGAAGCCAATGCTCTTGCATTATAATCACGAGACACTGGAAAACAAGGAGAGCCTCCGAGAGCCCTGTAGCCGGCTGAGAAACTCCCGTGAGGAAGGAGAGCAGAGAGACGGAGTGGAACTACGGTACATTCATTGTTCCAGTGTTCAGGTCTCCCTTGTCTTCTGAGTTTTGTGCTGTGGCTGTCACAACAGCTGGTAGGCAGACATTTGCCATTTCATCCTGAGCATACTCAGGCTTTGTGAGTTTTTAAAGTGAGTGTAATATTTTTATTCTTGAGCAATTCATATATGCATATGATGTATTTTGATAACATTCGCACCCCACTCCTCTCCTTAATTCTTCCTAGACACAACTTTGTGTCCTTTTTTTTTTTTTAACTCACCCAATGTGTTCTGTCCACATGCTCCTGTGTATGTGTGGCCAATCCACGGAAGGAGAGTTGACCTCCCAGGGAGCCACACCCATAAAGAAGTCTGTCTCTTCCTTCCTCCAGAAGCCATCAATTGTCAACAAGGGCTCCTCAGTGAGGGTGAGAGCTCACGACATGGTGCAAGTGTTGTCAGGAACCCACAGTTGCTCTGAGTTCTGGAGCCATCCTGTCAGGCCCAGATCCTAATTCCCTGTGGTGCTCCCCAACCTCTGGTTCTTACCGTCTTTCCTCCCCCTATTTTGCAATGGTCCCTGAACCTTGCAGGGATGGAGTGTGGTATGACATCTTATTTGTAGATGGACACTCTGTAGATTCTTATTCCCTGTTGTGAGCTTCTGCATTGTCTACAATGCACTGCACAAAGAAACAGCTCTGATGAGTTCTGGAAGCTGCACCAATCTATGTATGGGTCGAGAGATGGAAATGCACAGGGTAGCTTGGTACTCCTTTCAGCAAAACATTAGTAGTAGGTTTATCCCTGGGGCCCATGAACCAACCATGGGTTCTTGGCTAGTGTTTCCTTTAGTTACTCCCATAATATTCATGCCACTATTTCACTCATGGATATGTCTGGTTATTTAGCTCAGAGCTAAATAACTGGGTCAACTGTTAATGAGTTTTGCCCTTAGCAGCCTGCACAGTACCTTTCAATGCTAGGAAAGCAAACCTGGCCTGGTGGCACATACCTTTAATGTCAGCACTTGAGAGGCAGAGCTAGGCAGATCTCTGGGAGTTCAAGGCCAGCCTGGTCTACAGAGTGAGCTCTAGGTCAGTCAAGGTTACATGGTGAGATCCTGTCTCAACAAATTGGTGCTAGAAAAAGCTAGAGGCAGGCTCTTGTCAGTACTAACTTGACTTCTGTCACCAAACAATGTGGTGGCTTTAACAATAGGGTCCTGCCACAGGTCCTGGTGGGAAACCAAGAGCAATGACAATATCCTGTATTGATTTGGAAGTCTCTGGAAAACCCCTGAACAAGATAAACCCTCAAGGCCTTCCCCATTATTCCCCATATTTACCATTTTGGGGAGATAACTTCTCACTAAGTAGCTGAGGTTGATTTTGAATTTTAATTTTCTTGCCTCTACATTCTGATTGGGAATGTGGGTTATAAGTATTCACTATCATTCTTAGTCAATTTAAAAAGAAAAAGAAAAAAGTGATCTGTGGTGGGGCTGGGGGATTGACTTGGTCTGTAAAGCACTTGCTATGTAAGTGTGAGAACCTGGGTTCAATCCCCAGTACCCACATCAGAAGCTGGTGGTGTGCACCTGTAATCTTAGCACTGTGGAAGGCAGAGCCAGCAGGATCCCCGGGGTTACCTGGCCAACTGGTGTAACATGAGGGCCAGCTTGTTGAGGTTTCTGTCCCGTCCGGGTACCCCACAGTTGGCAGGCCCCAAAGAAAATCACACGGAGTCTACATTAGGTTATAAACTGATTGGCCCATTAGGTCAGGCTACTTAGTAGCTCTTATAACTTATGTTACCCCATTATCCTTATCTATGTTAGCCATATGGCTTGGTACCTTTTTCAGCTGTCAGCTCACATGTTGCTTCTTTGGTGATCTGGGCAGAAATGGCGGAGGGAGCTTCCTCTTCCCTAGCCTTCTCCTAGTCTCATTGCCCCGCCTCTACTTCCTGTCTGGTTGACCCATCTATACTTCCTGCCTGGCCAATCAGCATTTTATTAAAATATGATTGACAGATTACAAACAATTCTCCCTCACCAAACTGGCCCAGCCAATTAGTAGGTCCCAGGTTCAGTGAGAGACCTTGTCTAAAAAGCAAACAATAAAACAAACAAACAAACAGTAGTAAGTGGAGAGTGGGGGTGGGGGGAAGACGCTTATCACTGTTTACCAGCCTCCACACGTAGGAGCATACATGGTCATGGGCAGCCGTTCACCCACTCACATGTGCACACACGCAAGAGCACACACACAGATTTGAGTAGACAGCGGAGTCATTTATTTGGTATGCAACATAGCAACAACTCCAAGTATGGCTGTCAGGCAAATTTCTCTCAAACGCTCTTCTAGCTCTTCCCATTTCCCACAAGACACCCTGGCTTTCTAGTGAGAACATGGACAGCTGCTAGGGGGCTCCTCAAAGGTTCTATTTCTACACTGAAGGAAACCAATACGGTATTCCTCCCAAGCACTTGCATAGTCTTCTTTACAGGGACTCTCTCGGCATCTCCTCAGTCTCTCACGTCATGGCAGTCATCCAGGACCGCAGGTGGTGTGGGAAGTCCTTCTGTATATGTGTTGCTTTCATTGGCCAATGGATAAAGAATCTGCTTTGGCTTGTGTTAGAGATAGAGGTAGGTGGGGAGTGGAGAGGTGGGGAACGACACTAAACTGAATGCTGGGAGAAAGAAGGCGGAGTCAGGAGACACCATATAGTCACCAGAGGGGAAAGACATGAGCTGCCAGCTGGAACCTTGCTGATAAGCCACGAGCATCATGGTAAAATGTAAAATAATGGAAATGGACTAATTTAAGATATGAGTTAGCCAGAAATATGCTTAAGCTTTTGGTCAAACAGTATCACAAATAATATAGTTTCTGTGTGATTATTTTGGGTCAGGACAGCCAGGAACGGACAAGCAGCCTCCAACAACAAGCAGGTGCATAGGTCATCTGCTTTCCTTTGATCCTTTGCACATTATTGGTGCTGGTGCATCTTTGAGTGTGTTAGTACACTTGTGTGTGTGCATGTGTACACATGCTGAGTGTACACTAGTGAAGACATGAAGATCAGAAGGAGAACCTCAGAAGTTGCCCACTTTTTGTCTGAGACAGGGTTTCTTCTTGGTGGAGAATTTCAAGTAGGTGAGGATAATCCATCAGTGAGTTGGAATTGTAAACATGGACCAGGATGCTTGGCTTCCTTAAATGGGTTCTCAGGATGGAGTTCACATCCTAATACTTGCAAGACAAATGCTTTATCAACTGAGTTTGTCTCCTTCACCCCAGTGTTTATGCTTCTAGACTCTAGAGTCAGGGAAGGCACTCATATTCCATCATGCAGACTTTCCAAACTCAGCAGACTGAATTTGCCACCCACCGCTGATGGACAGATGGACAGAGGCAGGATGGCTCTGACTTAGGGTGCCTGTTTTCTAGATGCTGCACACTGCTCAGATGCAAACTGAGTTGCATTGTAGATAGGACCGGGAATGGAGCAAGATGCCTCATCTTGCATTTCCCCTTGGAAGAGCCGTAGCCTGTCTTCAGTATCATCACGGAGGTAGAAGACATGCTATGTGTAAAGGAACAGGCTGGAAAAGTCTCTGGGAACACGTGAGTAGCAGGGATACAAGGTGCAGTTTCTGGGAATGGGGATACGGCCCAGTGGGTAGTGTGTTTGCCTAGTGTGCATAAAGTCCCTAGTGCACTGTTAAAAAATGCTTGCAATTCCAGTACTTGACAAGTGGAGGTAGGAGGATTGGAAGTTCAAGATCAATTTTGACTACTTAGTTTGAGGCCAGCCTGACTGCATAAAACACTGTCTCAAAAAAAAAATTCTCTTCCTCCCACCACCATGAGGTTAGCCTTGGATTAGGAAGGAAGTCACCGCTAGACAATGAATCTCTGACACTCTGGTCATAGACTTACTGGACCCCGACAGGGAGTGAGAAATTCTGATTGTTTACAAGATACCATGTCTCTATGGTTTGAGTGTGGCTTGCTGCCACCAAAGTCAAGGGCTTGGCTGTTAAGGGGTTGCTAGTTTTTAAGAGGGAAGGTAACCAGGTCAGGTGAGTTGGTGCTTAATTTTGTTTGTTTATTTACAAAGGGTTTCATGTACCCCAGGCTGGTCTCAAACTTGCTCTATAGCCAAAGATGACACCTGATCCTTCTTCTTCTACCTCCTGAGTGGTGTAAGGACATGTCTGGTTTAGGTGCTGGACGTGAGTGTAAGAGACTGGATTAGTCACTAGAAGCCAGACTGTGATAAAGTGCCTTTGGTTTCCTATTGTTGCCCATCCCACATGTTAAAGGATATTCTTATAGGAAGGTAGGCAGATGGCAGCACCTTCCCAGCCTCCAGAACCCAGTCAAACAAGCCTCACTCTCAGGTATTCTTCAATAGTGACAGAAATTAGATTGAGATATCACCTACAGTATTTGATCATCTATGTATTGTCCACTGAATGAGATAGAGACATGTCGTTGTCTAGATCAGTGGTTCTCAGTCATGACCTCTTGCGGGTCAAACAACGCTTTGCTTTTTTTTTTTTTTTTTTTTTTTTTTTTACAAGGATCACCTAAGACCATTGAAATGCACGGATATTTACGTTATGATTAATAATAGTAGTAAAATTACAGTTATAAAGTAACAATGAAAATATTTTTATGGTTGAGGATCATCACAACACGAGAAACTGTTTTACAGGGTTGTAGCATTAGGAAGGTTGAGAACCACTACATTAGTTGCACATGGGCCAGGCAGAGAGCCACAGACTGGTGAGTTCAGGGGAGCCAAGTCCCCTTAAGGTAGAATGCTTCTTCTTTTCTTTTTTACTTTCTTTTTCTTCTTTCTCCCTTCCTTCCTTCCTTCCTTCCTTCCTTCCTTCCTTCCTTCCTTCCTTCCTTCCTTCCTTCTTTCCTTCCTTCCTTCCTTCCTTCCTTTTGGTTTTTCAATACAGACACAATGCTTTATCCTCCTAACAGCAGTGGCTGTTCTGAATTTGGCTGGGAGACAATGCTCTCACTAGGTTCCAGTTAACTCTTTTGATCTGTTCGGGAATGGCAGAGGCCGCTGGACAGGCACTCAGCAGATTGAGCTGGTTGTGAGAAATTTCAAACTCTGCCCTGCACACAACTGCCCAGCATAGCCCAGCAGCTTTGGACAGGGAGAACAATAACAACGACATTCAAGCATCACAAAGTCCTTTGTGCTGGAGCTTCTCTTCCGCTCATGGTCCAACTTGGCTCCCACTGGAATGTGGCACTTGGGGGCAGTTCTTTGAGTTTCGACTTTTGTTCAAGGTTCCTTTGAAGCCAGACTGAGCTTAAGCCAGGCCAGGTTATTGGGCAGGTTGTTGCTTGATCTCCATTCATTTTTTTTCAGGCTGGACTCAAGCTCTCTTTGTAGTGAAGAGTGACTTCTGATCCTCCTGGGCCTAACTCTCCAGTGCCAGGGTTACAGGCATGGGCTGTGATTCTTGGTTTATGGAGCGCTTGAACCTAATACTCTGTGTATTCTAGGCGAGCACTCTACCGAGTGAGCTATATCCCCAGCCCTTTTCCATTTGTATTCACAAAGACTTCTTACAAAGAAATCCCAGGGCTGGCCAGACAGCTCAGCGTGTAGTGCTTGCCCTGAAAGCACGAAGACACCACTCAGTTTCCAGCACCCACGTTCCCAGGGCTGGGGAGACAGATGCAGGCGATTCCTTAGGGCTAGCTGCTCAGTCACATTAGCCGACTTAGCAAGTGTCCATCTCCAGTGAGAGACCCTGTGTGAAACAGACAAGGTGGAAGGCATCTGGAGGGCACACCCAAGTGTGGAAACTTCTGACTTGCTCACACATGTGCACCCACCACATACACAACTTCACAGACACACACTGAAGAAGAAAGAATAAAAGAAAGGATGGATGAGAAAAGGAAGGAAGGAGGGAAGGAAGGAAGGAAGAAAGGAAGGAAGGAAGGAAGGAAGGAAGGAAGGAAGGAAGGAAGGAAGGAAGGAAGGAAAGAAGAGCGGCTGTAGAGGCTTTCGAACATCTAGGTGACCCAAAGGCTGCCCCTGTTACGCTTTACCAATTCCTTGCAGCCGTCTTCTTCCTTCTCTCCTTCCCTCTTTCTGTTTTCTTAGCCTGTGTATTCTGCCTCAGTCTGGATGCTGCCATTCTTCTACGTGTGATTCATTTAGGCAGCCCCTTCATCTTCCCCAGCTGCTGATTTCAGATGCAGAACGGGAAGATTAAAAAAAAAACACACAACAAAAAACCCAAATTACTACGAGAACAAAAAAAAAATGTCCCAGCAACAGTTGAATGGAGAGACCCACAATTTACCCAGCTCCATTCTGCCACACGTCTGGCTTATAATTAAAGGCGTAAGAAGTGTGTGCTGCTCACCCATCCCCTTACTCGGACTCTGTTTTTCCTTTTCGTAAAAGCATCTGAATCCTGTCTTTGGAGTGATCTTGCATTATTTCGCTGGCATGGCCACAATAGCCACCTACATGGGGACTGCTGAGGGAAGCCAGCCATCCCCTGCCAGAGAAAATGCATTCCGGAGCCTGACATCTGGGTTCTGCAGCTGGAAGGAGGGAGGAAGCCACAAAGCACCAGTCCCTGGTGTCATCAAAGGCTGTTGATGGTGCCAAGTGAGTATGGAAATTGCACAGAGAGCAGATGCCATCTCTAGCGTTAGATGGATAATGCAGCTATTTAGGAAAAACAAAGATGTGCTTAGAGTTTGATCATCCATGGTACGTGCAGTGAAAACATTCAGAGCTTTCAGTGTGACAAGGACGGTCCCCATGCTTGTCCCCAAGTGCTTCGGCTTCTTTAGATCTTATTATTTATTTAATTGCATCGATTAACGTGTACGTGTGTGCACAAGTAATTGTATGCATTCTTGTGTGTGTGTTTGTACATGCAGAGGCCAGAGGTCTGTCTCTATGTTCTCCACCTTATTTTTTTTAAAGATTTATTTCATTTTTAATTGTGTATATGTGTGTGTATGTGTGTGTGTGTGTGTGTGTGTGTGTGTGTCTGTGTGTGGAAATGTGCACACTTAAGTGCAGGTGCCAGAGGAGGTCCTACGTGGGCTTTGGATACTTAGAGCTGGAGTTACAGGAGCTGTGAGCCATCCACTGTGGGCACTGGGAACCAAACTCAGGTCTTCTGTGAGAGCAGCAAGTACTTTTAACCACTCAGGCATCTTCCCAGCTCCCTCCACCTAGTCTGTAAGGTAGAGTTTCTCACTGCACCCGGAGTTCATTGATTTGGCTACTGTCTCTGCTCTCTGAGTCCCAAGAATTCCCTTATCTCAGCGTTCTCAGCTCTGGGATTTTCAAACATACACCTATACGCCCCACTTTTTTTTATGTGGGTGCTGGTGACAGTGGGCAAGCATTTTCATACTGAACCATCTCCCCAGCACCCAAACGGTCCACATTACCTTCTGTGACTCTACAGAGGAAGGCGGAGGAAGTCAGGTTATTTCTCCCTTTGTGGAAACTGGAGGGAGAAGTGGCTTGAAATGAAATATATGCTACGTGGATATTTAAGGTTTTCAGGTTCCTGCCATCTTTCATCTAAAGAGCATCTGGAGTGCTTTGTGTGATGGACAAGAGAATATGAAAGCAAGAAAGCACACCCAGCTATCTACAAGCCACAATCGATCACAAAGAATTAGCTCATTGTGGGAGAGGAAGAGGGAGGAGGAAGAGGGGTGGAAAAGGAAATTGAAAATGCTAATGAGCGTGAAAGCACCTTGGCCCCCTTTCCCTTTCTTTCCTTACTCAGATCTTCTCAAGATTAGGGTCCTGCAGTGCAGGCAGCATAAGCACTCAAGTTGGAAGTACTCAGAGAATCCAGGCTTTATGCAGGAAGTATGGGTTAAATACCAGCTTCAAGGCCTGAAACAATGGTGCACAAAAGAACTCTTATCTTTCGCTTTTTGCAAAGCCCCAAAGCCCACAGTCAGGAGAAAGGGTTTTCTTTTTTCTTTTCTGTCAAAGTGTCTTTTCTTTCGGGAAGTCTGGAAAATATAGGATTTCTCTCATCTAAAAGGTGATTTGAGGGCTGCGGATGTAGCTTAGTTGATAGAGTTTGCCTAGCATGCACGATGCCCTGGGTTTGATCTCCAGGATCACGTAGCCCAAGAATAGGGCTATAGACTTCTAATCCCAGCACTCTGGAGGTAAAAGTAAGAATATCAGAAGTTCAAGACCATCCTCAGCTATTTAATGAGTCGGATGCAAGCTTGGGCTACGTGAAACGCTGACTCTTCTCATCCCTTCCCAACATAAAGGAGATGACATGGCCTGGAGAGATAACTCAGCAATTGAGAGCTTAGTTTTTCTTGCAAAGGACTGGAGTTTGGTTCTCAGAAAACACACACACACACGCATGCATGTGCATGCACACACATGTGCACATACACACATGCATGTGCTCACACAGTACACACACATGCACACGCGCACACACATGCACACATACACATACAGATGCACGCACTCATATGCACACACACACCAATAGCAACAACAAATAGCAGGCTGCTCACAGCTGCCTGTAACTCCAGTTCCAGAGGATCTCATGCCCTCTTCTCTGTAAGTACATGCATGTGCATGGTGCACATAGCAGGCATTCACACACACACAAAATGAAAAATAAATATTTTTTTCTTTAACAGAGATGGCTTAATAATGGGATTATCATATTTTTGTTGGAACAACGTGTGGGTTTAAGAATTTCGGGTTTGAGGGGCACCAGGGAGATGGTTTAGTGATAAAGCTTTTGCCACACAAATGTAAGGACCTGAGTTTGTGTTCCAGGAACTCACACACAAACAGATGTGGTAGTATGTGACTATAATCCCCATGCTCCTATAGTGAGATGGGGGCTAGGGACAGGAGAGTCCCCAGAAGCTCACAGAGCAGCTAGCCTGGTATGCACAGTAATGGCCAATAACAGGGACACCCTCTCTCAAGGTGGGTGGAGTACAAAGACCTGCACCCAAGGCTGTCCTCTGCCCTCTGCGCTTGCAGCATGGTGTGTGTAGCACCCACACACCAGCCAGCTCCCAATTAAACGACATGGAGACTCCTTATTAATTACGGAAACTCGGCTGATAGCTTAAGCTTGTTTTTAATTAGCTTTTATAACTTAAATGAACCCATTTCTATCAATTTACTTTCTGCCTCGTGGCTTTGTTACCTAATTTGTGTGGTGTCCATCCTGCTCGCTCTGCATCCCTGGTGTCTCCTCCCTTCTTCCCAGCGTCCTGTGTGCCTGAAAATCCTGCCTAACTATTGGCCATTTAGCTTTTTATTAAACTAATCAGATTGATGTATCTTCATAGTGTACAAAAAGATTATTCCACAACACTCATGAGCACAGATGGTTTTTCTAAAGCTCCTGCTTTTAACTGCCCCTTTATAGAAAGTTGTGTTTGCTGTATTTATAGGAAGACACAGCTGGAACTTAACTGCAACCATAATCTAGACCTTCTGGGTGCCGAACTATAGACCTCCTCAATGGAAGCTCTAGAAATTTTACTATCAGGTGCCGAGAGGAGGCTATTTGCTAGGATGGCAGTAGCTGAGGAACTTAGCTTGGAGTCATGTTTGTGCATTAAGCACACTGTTGTCATTTAGATTGTCCAGTTGTTTGCAGTGGTTTAGTGAACCTGTTAGAGCTGTAGTCCTCTAGCTCCCCAACTTTGTATAAATCTTGAGTCAAAATTTCTCTCTGCATCTCTGTCTTTCTGTGTCTCTGTATCTGTCTCCCTCCTGTGTGTGTGTGTGTGCATGTATATGTGCATGTGTAGGTGTGAATGTGCCTGCATATGTGTGTGTGTGGGTGTGTGTGTGGATGTGCCAGCGTATGTGTGTGTGCATGTGTAGGTGTGGATGTGCTTGCATGTGTGTGTGTATGTGCATGTGTGTGAATATGCCTGCATATGTGTGTGTAGGTATAGGTGTGTGAATATGCCTGCATATGTGTATATGTACCAGCATATGTGTGTGAATGTGCCTACATATGTGTGTGTGTAGGTGTGAGTGTGTGTATGTGTAGGTGTGAATGTGCCTACATGTGTGAATATACCAGAATGTGTGGAGGCCGGAGGATGATGTTGGATGCCTTCTTTTATCGATCTCCACTGTACTTTTTGAAGTAAGCTCTCTCACTTAATCTGAAGCTTCCTGATTTGACCAGAGCAGCTGACAAGGGAACTCTGGGGAATCCTGCCTGTCTTCACTTCCCCAGTGCAGGTGAGACCACACCTAGCCTTTTTACACTGGTGGGGGATTCTGCATTCAGTTCCTCATGCCTGAGCAGAGAGTAATTTACACACTGAGCCATCTTCTCAGCCTGAACCTCTGCTTCTTTTTGTTTTTTTTTTTAAAAAAAACCTTTATTTATTTATAGAACAATTTTATTTTATACACCAATCCCAGTTCCCTTCCCTCCCAACCTCTCACTCCTCCCACTGTCCCCCCACATCCACTCCTCAGAGAGGGTGATGCCTCCCATGGGGAGTCAACAAAGTATGTTACATCACTTGAGGCAGGACCAAGGCTCTCCTCCCCCCATCCCTGTATCTGAACTGAGCAAGGTATCCCTCTTTAGGGAATGGGCTCCCAAGAGCCAATCCATGTACTAGAATAAATACTGATTCCACTGTTAGTGGTCCCACCCATGCCACACAACTGTCACCCACATTCAGAAGGCCTAGTTTGGTCTTATGCTGCTTCCTCAGCTGTCAGTCCAGGGCCAGTGAGCTTCCACTAGCTCAAGTCAGCTTTTTCTGTGGGTTTCCCCATCATGGTCTTGACCTGTTTTCTCATATTATAGTTCCTTCCTCTCTATGACTGGACTCCAGAAGTTTGGTCCAGTGCTTAGCTGTGGTTCTCTGCATCTGCTTCCATCAGTTGCTGGATGAAGGTTCTATGATGACAATTAAGGTAGTCATCAATATATATCTGTGTGTACTGTCATGGGCTTATGTGCACTCTGCATGTCCATGTGTGTGCCTGCATGGGTTTATGTGCACCATGCATGGGTTTATATGAACTGTGAATGTTTGTGGGTGCACTTGTATGGGTTTATATGCACCATGCATGTCTCTGTGTGTACCTATCTAGGTTTACGTGCGCCATGAATGTCCAAGAGCTCACAGACCATAAAAAGGCATTGGACTCCCCAAAATTGTGTGTTACAAAGCAAACCATGTTCTCCCCAAGAGAGTAAGTGCTTTGACTGTCATCTCCAAAGCCTGAGGGCACGCTGCTTGCTACCAGCACTTGGAGCAGGGCCTTCTTCGTTATTTGGTCTTGTGAGATGTCAGTGGCCTTGCTGTCACTAAGTGCCAGAAGACAAGTCATCATGACAGGAAAAAAAAATCATTGTGCTTCCCAATGCCCTTGCTTGAGAGCTGCTGGGTCTTCTTCAACCTTTAGACTTGGGGTGAATTTTTAGAGTTCAGTGGAATCTAATTTCAGCACCCTATTAAGCTCTGCTTACAGTACTCCTGGGCTATTCTAGCCTACAGAATCTGCTACATTCTTCCTTACAAACAGATCCAAAGGTCGATGAGTCCCATGGTCAGGTTTATCCCAGTAATAACCCCACTCCTGGTACTGTTTTCCATATTATCTGCTCTTCTCAATTCTGTGATTATATACCCGATGAGGAGAAGCTTAAAGGGATTATATTTGTTTGTTTATTTGTTTATTGTTTGTTTTTGAGACAGGGTTTCTCTGTAGCTTTGGAGCATGTCCTGAAACTCACTCTGTAGACCAGGCTGGCCTTGAACTCATGGAGATACCCCTGTCTCTGACTCCCGAGTGCTGGGATTAATGGTGTGTACCACCCTTCCCTGTGGGATTAAGATTTATTTGGGCTCATGATTTGAGGGATACAGTTCACTATGGTGGGAAGACACGGTGACTGGCGACTCTGTGGTGGTAGGAGCTGAAGGTGGTGTGTTTACCTCTCAGCAAACCATGAAACAGGGGGTGGCTTGGAGGTAGGACTGGATTATAGCCTTCAAGGTTTGCTACCAGAAATCTACTTACTCCAGCTGGATCTACCTCCCAAAGGACCAATACCCTCCTTGTGGGTAGCAGTTTACTTTAAATTGAGACAGTCTCTCCAGGAGGGAGGGGATATTTATGAAATACAAGAAGTAGACAAATGTACATGTCTGGGAAAGCTGAAAGTTCTCTGAGGCTGCTTCCCAGTTTCCTATAAAAGCACTGGACAGCTGCCGGAGATGCCTCTACTTAGCCTCCCCGTGAGAGGAGCTCTCTTGGCCTGTTGAGCTGCAGGGATTCAGCTTTTATGAGTTTTCAGTCAGTCTGGGGTGACTTTTCAGGACTACAGCAGCCTTCTCGTCATCCCTACACCTATAATTAACCCCTCACGCAGACTCCTGTTATTAACCTCAAGAAAAACTCATTGCCTCACCGAGCTGGGCTTTGGTGAAGCTGTTTGATCCATCGTGGGTTCCCTATCTGGGATAAGTAGGTGCCCATGTTAGTCTCTCTGGAAAAAGTCTCCTACAACACTTCAAAAACTGCACTTCAAGTTGGGAATTGAATATTCATACATGAGTATGTGTGGATCAAACCATAGCGTGTATGAATTCGCTTTTGTGAGCTATGTGAGGTAGTCAAATTTATAGAAACAGAAAATAGGAAGGTGGTTTCCAGGGACTGAGGAGAAGAGGAAAAGGGTGAGTCATTGTTTAATGAGGGTGGAGTTTCGGATTTTCAAGATGAGAAAGTTCTAGAAATCCTATCATAGGCTCAAGTCTATCAGACTATAAATATACTTAAAAATGGTTATGATGGTGTTTTACAGATTTTGTACTGAAATGAAAAGAAAGTGTGGTGGAAACAAAGGTGCTTGCTGTGGTTTGGACATGGTTAGTCCAACAGGGCTTTATGTCCTGGAACTTGATTCTCAGTGTGTGGAGTGAAAGTGGTAGGGACCTTTCAAGAGCTGGGAAGCGATGTTTAGATGATTGGGATTCACTGCCCTGAGAGTGCACTGTTGTGGTAGAACAAACCTGACCCCTCGGTGGCTTCCTGGCCTCCTGTTCTGCCATGTAATCTCTCTTTCTTGCCATGATGTCATCCACTATGGTGTGATCCAGCCAAAGAAACTCTCATCAGAGGCAGAATCAATACTACCCAATCTTGGATATTTAGTTTCCCAAATTGCAAGATAAATATCCTCACCCACCCCCCTGGTGTGTGTGTGTGTGTGTGTGTGTGTGTGTGTATGTGAGAGAGAGAGAGAAAAAGAGAGAGTGAGGCAGACAGACAGACAGAGTCTACTATGGTTTTTAATACAACATCTCTCACTGGCCTGGAACTTAACAAGTAGGGTGTGTTTGCCCATGAGCCCCAGGGATCTGCCTGTCTCTGCTTCCTCATGCTATAATTATAAACACACTCCACCACATATGGCTTTTTAAAAAAAAAAATAGGTTCCTCAAGCTTGCCAGGCAAGCACTTCACTGACTGTGCCATCTGCCCCTCTCCCAGACCTGCTTCTCTGTCCCTGGAGCAGAATGCCCGCCAGTTGTAGCTTCTATCCGTGTGCACTGGAGCTGAGCGCAGAGCCTGCCTCAGACTCCCACTTCTCCATTCCACTCGGACACCTCTGTGTTGTCGAGGTGTTCAGAACGGGCCTCCTAGAGTTTATCCCTTGTGCGACTTCTCTATCTACCGTGTCACTATCAATTTCTAGCCACTGCACTCTCAGTTCGGGACCTGACTCATCTGCTGTCACACCCCCTTCTAAATTAGTCACTGAATCCTCTTTCGTCTCAATCCGTGAGAACTCGAGTCATTCTTAGAGCTTCCCCCCCACTTCCCAGCCTCCCTTATAACCCTGGGTTTCCTATATGACTCTGGAAAAATTATAGCATGCATACACACACACACACATCTCCATGTGTATATGTGGGCATGCATGTGCTATTGTGCATAGAGGTCAGAGAACAATCTAAAGTAGTTGGCTCTCTCCTTCAACCAAGTGGGTTCTGGTGTTCAAACTCAGGTCTCCAGGCTTGGTGGTAATTGCTTTCACCTGATAAGCTACCTCACTGGCCTCCCAGATGAAGTTTTGTGGGAACCATCTATCTGCCACCCTGGGCCAGGTATCAAGTCAGGAATTAGGGAAGATGTAATCTACCATCCTTTTTGCTATTATAATGAAATACTAGAGACAGGCTAGCACTGTAAGGAGACAAAGGCTTCTGAATCTTCTTGTTTCAGGGGCTCCAAGGTGTGTCACTTGTATCAGCTTGTCTCTGGCAAGGGCTCTCTGGTATCAGCTCGGCTCTGGAGAGGGCTCTCTGATATCAGTCTAGTTCTGTGAGGGCTCACTTGGCTGCGTTTCATTGTCATAGCTAGCACCAAAAGGAGCATGATAGGGAAGCGGGTAGACCCCTCATGAGACAGGAAGTCAGAGAGCTTGGTGACCAGGCTTCGGTGTTTGGAACCGCCTTCTGTTGAGAATGGGTAGTGAGTAGCGTGAGCAATTCTGTAGCCTAGGCTGGGTTGCAGCTGGGTTGGCATGGTAGTGCATGCTAGAAGATGGAGGAGGGAGATCAACACTATCCTCAGCTGCCGAGTGTGCTTTTAAGGCCAAGTTGGGATTAAAAGAAAAGAAAAGAAAAAGTGAAGGAAAGAGAGGAAGAAAAGACCTGAGAGATGGCCCAGCTGGTAGAGGGTGCTTGCTGTCAAGCCTGACAACCTGAGTTTGATTCTAGGAACCCACATGGTAGAAGGAGAGAACTGACTCCCAAAAGTTGTCCAAGAGTGTAAGAAGCACGCGTGCGTGCACACCCCCCACCCCCCACAAAATAATGTTTAAAACAACAACAAACAAACAAACAAAAACCCACCCAAATCTCTGAAGACACTCTTCCTCCAGACCAAAACAGTTGATCCCTCATTCTGCTCTTAAAGTTGCTCTGGGCATTTTGTTTGTTTGTTTACTGTTGTTTGGGGACCACTTTTCCTCACCATTTTACTGCATACATGTTCAAGTACATGGAAAGGTGAAAAGCCTTGTACCATGAGCACTCACACACGAACTACCTGCTTCTCTCAACAGACACTTACAGCGACTGTTTCACCATGGGCTTCCCCATCCGAAGTTCAGACCACTGGTATAATCCACTACACTGAGGCACCCACCTCATGTTCTTTTAGTTGTTGTTGAGACAAAGTCTTATATAGACTGAGACTGGCCTTGAACTCTGTAGGAGAGGATGACCTTGGATCTCTGTCTTGTCTCTATCTCATGAATGCTGAGGTTTTAGATGTTCAGTGCCACATCTGGTTTTATGTCATGCTGGGGTTTTGGATACCGAATGACATTGTACGCTCCCAGGGAGAAGTCACTGTCTGGGGGAAAGTGTTACGTTTGAAGTGGAGTGAAGAGCATCCCTGGGCCTTGGCCCAGGTAGCGCCTCTGCTCTCCTCATGGGTGGTTATGTTTGAAGCTCCCTGTGAACATTACCTCGGAGGGCCCTGTGTTCCCCTTTGACAGCTCACTCCCTGAAGCCAGGGAGAATTGGGCCATTGTTTCACAGGGTTTCCTTTAGGCTGATCTGAGGAGTGTGAAAGAACCCATTTAAAGGGGTCTGATGAATAAGGACAAAATAAAGATCAAACTCAGCCACAATCAAAAGCCAGTTGTTAGCAGACAAGTTGTGCTTCAAAAGCCTTTATCGGGAGCAGGGGAGACTTATCTGTGGAGAAAGTGGGCGGATCTGGAAACATTCATTTGAAGTTCTAAGCAGACCCCGGCTGGCCTGGCAGCTGCAGCTTGGACCTATCAGTCAGACTCTGGGAGTTAAGTGGGCAGCTCTGGCAGACGCTAGTCTGTAGAAAAGAACAAGTCACCCAGTAGTAGGTAATGTTTATTGGAGACCTCCAGACCCTCTTGTCTTTTTATCCTCTCCCAGGGTGGGGACACACACACGCACACACACACGTGCGCGCACACACGCGCACACACACACACACACACACACACACACACACACACAGAGTAAGAGACTCTCTCACCTTAATCTGGATCTCTGCTACCCGAAGCTTGAGCCTTCTGGTGTCATAGGAACCACGCATAGTCGCTTCCCAGATGATGAACCCATCCTCGAGGCAGAGACTCCAGTAAGCTTCCCCCACTGAGGCCTTTTATTGCCTCCAAGGCTCCTTTCTCTAATGTCTGCTGTTGGTGATGACAGGTGACATTTAGGACTGGGCTATCATATGCCAGGCTGCCAATGTGTTCTTTTTTGATCCTCGCCACACCCTACAGTCTTATTATCCCCGGTTAACACACATAGGAACTGAGATCCTGAGAGGCTGGTGTAATTCACGTAAGACCTTCCAGCAAATATGCAGAACGGCAGGGAATCGAACCCCTCCTGACTCGCTACCTCTGAAACCTGGGCTCTGAGTCATTTATCTTCCTGCACTTGCTATAGATCCTGAGGACTGCGTCCCCTTTTCCTTAGGAGATGGGAACTGGGGAACTGGAGACGTAGTTCTGTTGATAGAGTGCTTGCCCTGCACACGGTCCTAGGTTTGATCCGAGGCATTGCATGGTCTGTATTCAGCCATACATCCCTGTAATCCCAGCAGGCGGGAAGTGGAGGAGAAGGATCAGAAGTTCAAGGTCGGGCTGGAAATGTAGTTCAGTAGCTAAAGCACTTGTCTTGGAAGCGTGAGGACTGACTGGAGTTTGGATACCCAGAATCCATGTAGAAGCCGTAACAGCTGGGCAGGCATGGCAGTCACCTGTGAGACAGAGGACGAGCAAGCCAGACCTCTGGGTTCAGTGGAGGACTGTACCTCAGTAAGTAAAGTGAGGATTGACTGAGAGAGACACCAGAAATCAATTTCAGCCCTCTACAAGCATACGCACATGTGTGTGTATAAATCCCCACATGTATGCAACCACACACATGCACATATGCATACCAATACACAGGCAGAAACAAAAACAAAGTTCGAGGCTTTCTATCCTTGGCCACACAATGATTCCAAGGGCAACCTGGACTACATGAGACTTTGTTTCTAAAGAGGGTGGGAATGAAGTATTCTTGCTCCAGATTTCAGTCTTAGATAGAAAGACAGAGACACAGGGAGATTAAAATGGCCCACCTAGAAGTATTTATAGAACTGGCCATAAGGGAAGGTTTCTTTTATTATTATTATTACATTAATTTATGTCAGAGGACAACCCGCAAGAGTCGGTTCACTTTACCCACCATGTGGATCTTGGTGATGGAACTTAGGTTGTCAGGCTTGGCGGCACGCACCTACAGCTACTGAGTCATCTCTCTGGCCTGAGCTCTTTTTTTATTACAAAACAAAAGCTTGAGTAAATACCAGGATATTTAAAATGGGGAGATTGTGGTGGCAGGAACCTAGGAGTCAAAGTTACCCAGGGACAATCTGAGTGGTCCCATGACATGATTCCTGTCGGTCCTCAAGTGTGTTCCAACGCTCTAAGAGCAGACACAGATTATTCCCATCACGAGACTATCTTGTCGGATGGTGCTTAAGCAAAATGTCCCTGTGAGGCCACAGACACCTCGGTTCGTAGAGCGCCTTGCACATATGAGGACTTGATCCATTGCTGACGGCAGGGATGAGAATCCCTGGAGCTTGCTGGGAAGTCAACCGGGCATGCTCCAGGCCAGAGAGGCCTGCCTCAGAAAACAAGGTGAACCATTCACGAAGAAACAAATCCAAAGCTAACACACACACACACACACACAAGCACAGAGGTATGCACACATGCACACACACACACAGAGGCATGCATCAACCAGACATGCTCCAGGTCAGAGAGAGCCTGCCTCAGAAAACAAGGTGAACCATTCATGAAGAAACAAATCAAAGCTAATACACACACACACACACACACACACACACACACACACACACACACACAGAGGCATGCACGTATGCACACATGCACATGCATGCACACACACTTTCCAGGACTCAAGCTCTCCGGCAGTGATTAGACTATAACTCTGTGGTTCTCGATAGCAACTCTCCCTGTAGGAGTCACCTCTGCTTTTGTCTTCACCTTTTTATGCCCCTTTCCATCCTCCATTGGGCTTTGCCCATCAGCCACCTACTGAATTCTCTCCTTTTGCAGAGCCCCTGACCCTCCGAGTCCTCTTGGCCTTGCTGAATGCTGCAGTCATACTAACCTGCTTCAGACTCTTGTCCGAGCCTCCTGAGAACACGGCAGTCTCCTAGACAACCGTTTCCCCTTCACAGGATTCTTTGTCCCGGACTTTGTCTTCAGATTTGCTTCCCCAGCTCCCTGCATTTTCTTCACAGACGACCCAGCATCTCGAATAGAGATATACAGCGCTTGTCTCTTGGATTTGAGGTCTCTGAAGGCTTTGCACTGGACCTTGGAGAAAATCCCAATTTCCTGTTACAGCCTTCAGGGCTCTGCTTGAGTGATCACTGGCCTAGTCCCTTCTTCCTCTTTCTGGGATAGTTTTATTTTTAAACAAGTTGTCTATTAGTGAATTGTTAACTAACCATTTCAAACAAACATATTTAAAATCTAGTAACAATTTTTTTTTCCCCAAACAAGGTCTCACCATGTATCTTTGGCTGTCCCGAAACTCACTATGAAGACCAGGTTTGCCTCAAACTCACAGAGATCCACCTATCTCTGTCTCCCTGGTGCTGGGACCAAAGGTGTGCACCATGGTTGTTGTGATCCAGCTGCCTTCACTCTCCCTGACTGACAGCGGAACTTCCTTGTGGTCTGAAATTGACAAGGATGTTTGTGTTCTTTCTGGCCAGTGGGTCTCCACAGAAGGAGTAGAGGTATAAGAGGTTGCTGGGCAAAATAAAAGGTTGCTGTTCTTCCACCTGAAAAGAAACCTCCGTTTCTCAATCCCGGCACTCCCCGCCAGTCTTGGCTATCCAGGTTGTGCTGGCTGCAGCATACCATGCCCTGCAAAATCTAGTAATTAACATTAAAAAAAAGGTTTATTTATTTGTGTGTGTACATGCACCATACACATGCTTGCGTTGACTGTATTGACCAAAAGAAGGCATTGAATTCCTTGGAGTTGATGTTACAGATGGCAAGCCACCCTGTGTGGGTGTTGGGAACTGAACTTGGATCCTCTAGAAGAGCAGCAAACCCCTTTAATGGCTGAGCCATCTCTTCAGCCCCTAACGAATTAATTTCTTAAAGTCTCTGTCCCATGGGCAGGCTGTCTGCGGCTTACAGCCTTGCACTGGACTGCTTCCTTGCAGATCCCTGTCATCACTAGGTCTCAAGTTAAGCATCACTTCTACAAAGGAGTGGTCTCTGTTCTCATCCTGTGCTTGTGTTTATTTTGTCCTATCTTATCTCTCCCCATCTGTGGATGTTTTTGTGTTCTCCTCAGGTCTGGGAGCCAAGGCATCTGTCTCTTTGGCTTACTACTCTGTCCTCTGTCCTTAGCAAAGTATTTGGGATTAAATAGGGGCTCGGATAAAACTTTTATTGTGTGTGTATGTGCATAAGTGTGTGTAGAAGTCAGAGGCTACCCTTGAGTGTCTTCTTCAGTTATTCTTCATTTTTACTATATATAAACAATAATTAATATATTAACTATGATATACATTGTTTGTTTCCAGGCAGGGAACACTGGTGCATGTGACCCAGCGCCTGTGTGTGGAGATCTGAGGAGAACTTGAGGGAGCTGGTTCTCCCCTTCCACACATAGGTTCGTTCTAGGAATTGAACTCAAGTCATTATGCTTTTCGGTAAGTCCATTTCTATCCATGCAGACATCTTGCTGGCCCCTCCATCCTGTTTATTTGAGCCAGAGTCTCTAACTTTTATCTGGAACTCCTTGATTTCACTAGACTGGGTGGTCAGTGAGCTCAGGTGTTCCCCACCTTAGTCTTCTCAGCACTGAGACTGCAGGCAGGCAGGCAACACCACATCTGGCTTTTTTATGTGGGTCCTAGAGATGAGACGCGGGTCCTAGAGATGAGACGCAGGTCCTCACGCCCACCTGTGTGGAACGCCTTTGCTGGCTGAACCATCTCCAGCACACGCTCAGTTAAAACTTCCTGACTGACAAATCTGGCTAGGAATGAAAGTGGAGATACTGGAAACCTATGTGGCTTTCCTGAGAGCCAGTCTCAGGCTGAGGAAGAACCATAATAGTTACTGGGAAAAGAAGGATGTGTACCTTAATAGATGGTTTCACTGAATGAGCCTCTTGCCTCTGGCCAGGATGCACGGCCCACATTGTAAACCAGCTGGTGCCAGAGAATTGTCTGTATTCTGTCAATCATGTTTTAAATAAATGCTGATTGGCCAGAAAGTATAGGCGGGTCAACCAGACAGGAAGTAGAGGCGGGGTGATGAGAACAGGAGAATGCTGGGAAAGAGGAAGCTCATTCCTCCCAGTCCTGCCCAGATCACAGAAGAAGCAGGATGTGACCAACATAGATAAGAACAATGGGTTAATATGTTACAAGAATTAATAAGAAGCCTGAGCTAATGGGCCAATTAGTTTATAACCTAATATAGACCTCTCTGTGTGATTTCTTTGGGGCTTGCCAGCTGTGGGACCTGGTGGGAGGACAGAAACCCTCAACAAAGCCCAGCCCTCATGTTGCAACCAGCGTCTTTGTAGTTTGTGTCTTAAGAATGCCAGTTTTTCTTATGCTAGTTTTCTAATTTCTTCTCAAAACTGTTAATCCAGGGCTTTTGAGATGGCTCAGCAGGTAAAGGTGCTGGCTGCTGTTAAGGCTGCTGGCTTAAGTTATAACTCCAGGACCCACTTAGTAGAAAGAGAAAAATCAACTCTTTTATTTTATTATTTTGGTATCTTCAAGATAGGGTTTCACTACATAGCTCAGGCTGTCCTGGAACTCACTGTGTATACAAGGCTGGCCTCAAACTCACAGAGATCCACCTCCCTCAGCCTCCAGAGTGCTGGGATTAAAGGTGTGCACCACTCCACCTGATTGTGAAAATCAGCTCTTGAAAGTTGTCTTTGGACTTTTGTGTGTGTCATGCAAGTTTGTACCGCACCACAGACATGCTCATACACCAAACAAACATGAAAATTAAAGCAACAAGCAAACAAGAAGTTGTTAATCTAATATAGTATGACTTTGGACAGACCGTTTCTGGGCCATGTTTTCCCCCTCTGTAAAGTGATTTTGTTTTGGCAGATAGTTACTACAATTTCTTCCAGTGCTGTTTATATTTATTTATAACAACTTTTGTATTCATTTATTTAGTGTGTGCGGGTGCACTCACGCCATGGCACACATGGAACTCAGAGGATAACTTGCCACTGTCTGTTCTCTCCTTCACCACGTGGGTCCTAGGGATCGTTACCAGGCAACGGGGGGGGGGGGAGATGGAAATGCTTTATTCACTGAGCCCTCCTACCAGCCCTTATATTGCTTTAAAGATCCTCAGGTTATCACTCTTTCAAGAATGACATTTACTGTTAAATTGTAAATTTAAATCCACAGAAACCACATTGCAAATTGTAGATTATTTTATTCTAGAAAAACATAGCTCAAAACTTGAAGATTTATTCATAACCATGTTCACCTTAGTAAATTTATTAATAATCAAAAAATTAGAAAACACATAGTTACTTTTCAAAAATGCTAATAAATTAGGATACCTATCTATGTTTGAATATCAGAATATATTTGACCACTGAGATAGAAATTATGAGAACTATTAGAAACGAAGTTTCAAAAATGGAGTTTTAACTAATTCAGTCTTATTTATAATTTTAATGTGTAAAATGCATATTTACAGGAAGAAGAAGATGGAAGGAATACACCAAAATATAACTTGTAATTCTCTCTTGGTCAGCCACTTGGTCTATTTTTATTTTATATTTGACATTATTTTTCAGCTGTTGTATGATTCTTCCTGGGGAAGCATAAATTATTGCCTGTTCACCCCAGATAGGGCACCAGACAGCAGACCAAAGAATGATTTCAGCCAAGCCTAGTGCTGTAAGCCAATGAGCTTCTTGGGGTTACTGTTAAGAGTGGGTGATTTAAAGACAGCTGGCCCTCCCCAGCATGGGAAACAAGTCACCAAAGCCACATCCCCAGAGCGCCTACCAACTGGCAGATCTTGTTGTTTTCTGAGCTCCCAGAGTTGAGTGTTAGGAGTCCCCGCTTCCCTCAGAGGCAACGTTTCAATGGAGAGGAAATAGCTACAGGACACCAAGTAATCTTCATTGGCTTCCACAACACCCAGCCATTTATACTTGGGAGCAAGAAAGGACTGTGATGCTGTGAGCTCAGAGCCATGTCTTGGGTTCAGTACCGTCTGAGGCAACTCATACAGCATACTTTGTCTAAGTTTGACACTAGCCTAAACTGAGGATGAACACAAGTCAGGTAAAATCTGGTTTCAGAGCCAGACTGAAAGCTGAAAATATATCATGGAGGTGGACTCAAGGCGCTATGGGACACCAGGTATTGGTGGAGAGGGGAATGCTTGGGACACAATGCCTTCAGAACTGGGCTTTGCTGGTACCTTACGGTAGGAAGGTGGGCATGGATGAAACCTGGAGGTTAACATAGGAAAGAAGAGGCCGACTGAGAGTCTGAGTCTGTACCTGGGCTTTCCTACAGAACTGGGCATGCTCACGAAAAACCTGAAGAGGTGTGTTTTGTAAATGTCCTGGTTGTAGTCACATGGTCCAGCACTTTCTGGTTCTTTCCTTGACCAATTCCCATTCTTGGGAATACTTCCCCTTTCTCTGTGTTTCTTACCCCTCCCCCTTTATTGAAGTAGATTCGTTTCTCACATAATATACCCTAATTACAGTTCCCCTCCTCTGCTCCTCCCAGTTCCTCCCCATCTCCCCTCCCATCAACTCTCTCTCTCCTTAGGAACGAGCAGGTTTCTAAGAGACAACAAAACATGACAAAAATGAAATATCAAGATAAAACGAAAACCATCACATCGAAATTAAACAAGGTAAACCAACAGAAACCCAGGAGAAGGCACAACCAGAGACCCACTTGTCTACACGCCCAGGAGTCCTTTAAAAACACTAAACTGAAAGCCATAGTATATGACTCAGACTCTGTGAGTTCATATGAGCTCTGCTCACTTGGTTTAGAAGGGCTTGTTCTCCTGGTGTCCCTCACCCCCTCTGTCTCTTATACTCTTTCTGCCTCCTCTTCCATGGGGTTTCCTGAGGTCTGATGGGAGGGATTTTCTGAAGACATCTTCATTCAGAGCTGTGGGTTCCTAGGGGTCTCTCTCTCTCTCTCTCTCTCTCTCTCTCTCTCTCTCTCTCTCTCTCTCTCTCTCCATGATGTCTGGCTGTGGGTCTCTGTATTGTTCCAATCTACTGCCGGGAAAATCTCTCTGATGATGTCGGGATAAGGCATTAGTCTAGGGCTATGCTGTCTCAATTTCTAGCCTTGGGTCCCTCTTACAGTTCCTTTTTTGCCCTGGGAACAGATCCGGGAATGTGGCGTCCTCTGAACTCAGATCTGTAGCTTGGCACTCCTAAGCATGGTTTTCCCAGCACCCTGGGCTCTGTTTAGCTGACCTCAGTGCCCATTGTAAAAGCAACGGGTTTCCCCTGTCTCCTCCCCTCGTGATGGCAAGGATTTTCAGCTTGCCTTTTTTTATTTTTTAATTATTTTTCTCTCAGACTTCAATAAAATTCCCCTTTCACTTCATTTAAGTCCATTTGTCTGATTTTTTTCCTAGACATGGTTTCTCTGTGTAGCCCTGGCTGTCCTGAAGCTCACTCTGTAGACCAGGCTGGCTTTGAACTCAAGAGATCTGCCTGTCTTTGCCTCCCAAGTGCTGGGATTAAAGGTGTGTGCCACCACCACCCAGTTCGGGTCCATTTTAAAAATTATTTTATCAATGAGACTGAGAATCCAAAAGAGGGAGCTCCAACTTCCCCAGTAACCCCGGGTCATGTTGACTAGACTGTAACCCTGGGCCAGTCATTTAATTTCTCATCTTGGCGTCACATCTGTAAAACAAAAATACAGCATGGGATCTCTGCTAAACCAAGCCATAATTTGTGAAGGTTGTGCTGAGAAAGCAAAGAGAAACTTTGTGCCCTTGAGACATGCGGTTCGGGGCATATGGGCATAGCCTATAGAGAGGGAGAAGCCTGCGGAGAAAGCTTATTTAATGATTAACAGGGCACTGAGGCCCGGGGCCAGCTGGATGACAGTCAGCTACTGTCTTGGGTGAGGTCGCCCCCTTTCCCTTCCTCTCAGTGATGTGTGAGGTGCTCTTGCTGAACAGAAGACAAAGAACTGATCAGAGATAAAATGGAACCATGCAGGGGTCTTCAGCAGCCTTGTGCTGCCTTCCCTCCTGCGTGCTCCCTTTTCGCTTCAGCTCTGGGGTGACTTTCTGGAACCATCATGTCTGACCACCCAGAGGAAACCTCCCTGTTGCTTTGAAATAAGCAAGTTTGGGTACCATCTGGTGTTAAGTAGGGGTGTAAAGGGACTGCTGGCATTGATGCTTGGTTTGTAACTGTTCCTAATCTTCTCCCTCCTTCCTTTCCCTCCTTCCCTCCCTCCTCCTTCTCCTCTTCCTCTTCCCTCTTTTTCTTCTTCTTCTTCTTCTTCTTCTTCTTCTTCTTCTTCTTCTTCTTCTTCTTCTTCTTCTTCTTCTTCTTCTTCTTCTTCTTCTTCCTCCTCCTCCTCCTCCTCCTCCTCCTTCTCTCTCTCTCTCTCTCTCTCTCTCTCTCTCTCTCTCTCTCTCTCCCTCCCTCCCTGTGGGTGTGTGGTGTGTGTGTGTGTGTGTGTGTGTGTGTGTGTGTGTGTAAGTGACACAGAGTGCTACAGTGAATGTGGATGTCGGAGTTGGCTCTTCGCACCATGTAGGTCCTCGGGATCCAACGCAGTCCTTCAAGCTTGGTGCCTCAACACAGTGAGGTATTTTGCTGGCCTTCCACCTTAACTTTGGAGACAGGGAGTCTCACTGAACCCAGAGCTCATTGATTGGCTAGACTGACTTCCCAGGGCTAGGGTTATAGATAGGCAAGCCCACCCCCCAGTTTTCATGTGGGTGCTGTAGATCTGAACTCAGGTCCTCACGATTATAAAGCAAGTACTTTACAGACTGAGTCATCCTATGGCAAATCATAAGAATTTATTGATTGACGAAGTCAATTGAACAAAAGCAGAAGAACCCTTGTGAACATCTGAATAAGAGGACCGAACACTAGTGACCCCATTCTCCAGGAGGGAAGATTGAGGCAAAGCTCATGAACATTTTGGCTCAACCTTTCCTCCAGAATTTGGCAAGTTTCTCTTCCAAGTTTTGGCCCCGCGGTGAGTTCTGTCTTGGCAAAGCTGGTCCCATCATGTCTGCCACATGGCTGCTCCCCTGCTGAGCCACAGGATGAGGCTGTTTGGAGACAATCGCCTTCTGTCTCTGGGCTCTGACATCTGGGAGGTGGATGGCCAACAGACCTTGGCTAGGCCTCCTGGCTCTTAGTTCGCGACGTGTTTGTTGGAGGTTGATTTTCAAGCGAAAGCCATGACGGTGAAGGTCACCTTCTGGACGAATAATTCTGGTCCAGGGGCACCAGATGCAACTGGGAGTCTGTGGCAATGAACAAATGACTTTGTCCTCAGACAGGATTTCTACAGAGCTGCAACCATCGTTTCCTCCACAGTGTTGGCATTGTAGGGAGATGTGACTGAGGGTGGCTTGGTTGCAATCCAATTTTAGTAATTAGTTCTCCCTACAATAAGGCGTGTTAATAGGTCCCACATTGAGCACGAAGAATCCCCTGTCTCAGGTGCCAAGTGCCAATTAATAGAGTCAACATTAGTGTCCCACAGGTAAACAGTCTTTCTACACCCATTGTCTTAGAGCTATAGACAGGTGTGCTTCCGTTACTAGCGGCTTAGCCAGGAGATCTTAACCACAGACAATAGATTGTAGCTTCCAGGAAGACGGACTTTGTGTCTGGGCTTTGTGTGTGTGTGTGTGTCTCAACTGCTCTCCTCTCAATGTTTAACTCTCCCCTGGGTATCTGCATTGGACTGGAAAAGCCCTTGTAATTCTCCTCTTCTTTCTGTGCTCAGCCTTTGCTGTTTAGCTCTGCAATTCCTGGCCTGCGACTTGTTTTGGCCATAGCAATTCACAGAAACGGTGTGATATCAGCTTCGAGCCTAGATTTTTGTTCTTCAACACTGTATGTGAATGAAGCTAGGCCAGTATGTAGAGACTGAGGGACTGCTGACCTTCACTGTCAACAGACAGACCCTCCTTCCCCAGAGGTACTCTGCCTGCCTGATCAGTGGCAGGCCACGGGTACGTGAATGAGACCAGAGAAGTTGTCTAGCTGTGCCCACCCTCAAAGATCATCTAAAGAATTGCTAACTAGCTAGATGTGGTGATGCACATCTTTAATCCCAGCACTTGGAGGCAAGTGGATCTCTGTGAGTTCAATTCTGGCTTGATCTCAAAGAGAGTTCCAGGTCAGCCGTGGCTGGGCTCAGTTGACGGTGAGTGCCTGTACTTCTGCTGCTGTGGGAGGTGGAGGTGGGAGGATCAGACGTTCAAAGTTATCTTGGGCTACGCAGCAAGTCTGAGGACAACCTGGGCTACATGAGACCTTATCTCCAAAGAAGGAGGAAAAAGAGAAGAAGAAGGGGAAGAAAAAAATTATGATTTTTTAAAAGTTACTAAGTTTGGGGCGGCTCGTTGCCACACAAATTCACTGATTAAGTACCCACTATATTTTTACTGAAGAATGGATATCACCCAGTTGGAAGCTGCTTGGCAGTCACCCCCAAGCAATGTTCCTGTTTGTTTGATTGTTGGTTTCTGTTTGTTTGTCTAGCTTTCTCTACAGGCTGATAGAAGACCTTGCTACTCATTCACTTTCAGATTCCTTCGGCTGGCTGGGGAGATGGCTCAGTAGGTGAAGAAGCTGGTTGTGCAAACACGAGGGCCCGGATTCTATTCCCAGAATCCACATAAGAGAGAGTCAGAGTGGTGGTACACACCTGTATATTAGTGCTGGGTAGGCAAAGCCAGGAAGGTCCCTGGGGCTCACTGACCAGTCAGTTGAGCAAAAATAGCCAATGAGAGACCAGTTCTCAAATCACCGGGCAGATGGTGCTCGAGGAACAAGCACTTATGGAAATCTGAAAATAATGGACCCCCCCTCCATCTCTGTATGTGCATGCGTGCAAGTATTCATGCGTGGGTATAGGTGTATGCATGCCAAAGCCTGCCTGTGCTCAGAGAACAAGCTCAGGGGCGGGCCTTTTTCTTTTACCTTGTTTGAGACAGGTTTTTCTTATTTACCCTGAGGTATACCAGGATAGCTGGCTCATGGACTTTAGAGGATTCATCTGTCTCCTGTCTTCCATCTCTCCATAGACCTTCTGTGAGTATAAGCATGTGCACTTCTGTATTCATCTTTTACACGCCGTCACTGGGTTTCTATGGCTGTGATAGAACACCATGACCAGAAGCAATATAGGGAGGAAAGGGTTTGTGTCTGTTTACGACTCTCAGGTCACACTCTATCACCAAGAGTTTAGAGCAGGAACTCAAGGCAGAAACCTGGAGGCAGGAACTGAAACAGAGGTGATGAAAAAATGCTGCTTACTGGCTCATTCCTCATGGCTCGCTCAGCCCTTTCTTATACAACTCAGGATCACCTGCCCGGGGATGACACTCCCCCCTGGGTCCTCCCACATCAATCATCGGTCAAGAGAATGACCACAGGCTTGTCCACAGGACAGTTTGGTAGAGCATCCTCTCATTTGCGGTTTCCTCTCCACAAATGACTCTAGCTTGCTTCGAGTTAACAAAAGCACTAATCAGGGCAGATGGGTTCCAGGGCAAACTCTTTACCCACTGCGCCATCCCTCCAACCTGCTTTCATTTCTTTTGCCCCAATGTTTAATCGTGTTTCTCACTCCTTAATAGTTTGCAGTTTTCTGCATGAATGAGGTCACTCTTTTATTTGTTTATTTTTTCCATTAAAAAACACCACTGTTAAAAGGACATATTTGTGCTTGCTTGTAATCCCAATGTGCAAAGATTGAGTTGGGAGGATTGCCAGGCTATTCTGGGGTACCTAGTGAATTCCAGGCTAGCCTGGGTAATGTAGAAAGACTGTTTCAAACGAAACAACCACTATTAACTATTGTGGAGTATTATTTTAAATATGTAAAGATGTGTTACATTTGTGTATGCTGCAGAATATTAACTGTGTGAAGGTCTGTGTTGCTTTTGTTTAATTATGTAAAGATGCGTTGCATTTTTTTTATCTTGCCTGCCGAAGGCACCTGATGGTCTAATGAAGAGATGAATGGCCAATAGCTAGGCAGAGAGAAGATAGATGAAGCTGGCAGGCAGAGAGACTAAATAAGAGAGAGAAAGAGAGAAAAAGAGAGAGAATGAGGGAGACGCTTGGAGTCAGAAGCCAGGCAGCCGCCAGCCAGACATACAGAAGCAGTGAAGAAGTAAGAAAGCCCCAATACTTTCCTAGATAAAGAGAAACAGGTTAACTTAAGTTAAAAGAGGTAGCACAAACAAACAAACAAGCCTAAGCTAGGCCGAACATTTAAAACTAATAATAAGTCTCTGTGTCATGATTTGGGAGCTGGTTGGTGGCCTGAAAGAAAAGGCCTGGTACAATTAACAATACTGACATCATCACCAAAGCCAGAGCAATGGTGGGCAAGCTTGGTCCCCTCGCTTTCCTATCTCCCCTCCCCCTCCTCTAGCTCTCTCCTATTTATCTCGGCCTCCTGGTATTCATCTCTAACATTTCTTTTATTTGTTTTTTTTTTTTTAAATCTCAGACCCAAGTGGGCGGAGAAATTACATGAAGGCAGTGATCTGGACTTAAAAATCAGGTTTCTACTAACTCACTAAAATGGGAATAAATCATTTTCTATGGAATGTACCTAAAGTTAATCCTCTCTCTTATTTCTCACCAGTTACATTATGAAGTTATTCTCTGGGCTTTGTAACGGACACAAGATATCAGGAACATTTTATGGCACAGCTTCATTCTTAGTGTGTGTGTGTGTGTGTGTGTGTGTGTGTGTGTGGTGTGTGTGTAAGGGTATATGTGTAAATAGTTCTGTGTGTAGTTGAATTTATGTGTGTTTGTGTGTGTGCAGGTCCATCTTGTGTGCAGGTGCAGGTGTGTGTGTGTGTTTGTGTAAGAAGTGTACATATGTGCAGGTGCATTCTTGTGTATGTATGTGTGCAGGTGAGTGTGTGTGCACTGGTATGTGTGCACATGTGTGTGCAGGCATATGTATGTACATATGTGTGCAGGTGAGTGAGTGTGTTTGTGTTCAGGTGCACGTATGTGTGCATGTATGTGGAAGCCAGAGGTCAGCCTTCATTGTCACTCTTCAGGCACCAAGCATCTCATCTTGTGTTCTGAGACAGAGTCTTTCATCCTCCCCAGCTTAGAACTCGGCAAATAGGATAGGCTAGGTGGCCAGCGAGTCCCAGAGACCACCTGTCTGTCTCTCTGGAGGCGGGATGATGAACATGTGTAACTATGCCCAGCTCTTCCTTTTACACATGAGTTGCGGGAATAAAACTCAGGCCTGCATTGTTAACAAGGCAAGAACTTCACTGTTGGAGCCCTGTCCCCAGCCTCTGTCACAGCTTCATCTTGAACAATGTTTTCATATTTCATATTTGGGCTTAGATTGGAGTCCTACTGGAAAATGGCCAAACAAATGATACATTTCTTTTGCCTTTGGTCAGTGGAAGCAGGGGGATGGTCCTGACTTTCCCAAGCTTTTGTACACTTTATATCTGCTGCTCTCTACCTTTAAGGCTGGAAGAAACATGGGACTTAAAGGAATGGGTGACTTTCAACTGTAGACTATTCCGAGTTTTGGCTTTGTCACAGACGAGGACAGGCATATTTATCTCAGGGAGGAAGATAGGGAGTGGAAAGAGCCTTCCTCTTTGTACTCAGATTGCCCCTGTCAGGGGCTGGGGACACAGCCCAGTTGGTAGAGTGCTTGCCTAGCACGCACGAAGCCCTGGATTCTATCCTAGCATGGTGTGAAGTGTACGTGGCAGTGTGTGCTTATAGTCCTAGCCCCTGGGAGGCAGAGGTAGGAGGATGGGTGGGGGCTGACCATAAGCTAGATATGACTGTCGAGGTGCCCAGCATCTAGAAACCCTCATGTGGAGGGTTTCAGCTGGGTCTTTTAAATCCCCCTTTAAGATAATGTGCACCAGTTTTATGGAAAACACACTTTTACCATTATTTCTCTTCCCCTCCACCTACCATGGACGGCGTGCACACAGGTCCTTTTCCTATTTCGTTGCCTTTCAAGTCAGTCCATCAGGGAACTGACTTCAAGGTGGAGGAGGGTAAGTGAAAAGAAAAGAATCCAGGGGAGGGGTCCACACGCACCTCTTCCTGTCCGGGAGTTCACTGAAGCAGATTTATTAAGCTGACTTCTGCATGATCTACTCTGGACTCCAAATTGAGCATTGAGAACTAGTATGCCTTCCTGTGCCCCCACCAGACCCAGATTCTCCTGCAGGTGA
Source organism: Myodes glareolus (assembly GCF_982192425.1). NCBI lineage: Eukaryota > Metazoa > Chordata > Mammalia > Rodentia > Cricetidae > Myodes > Myodes glareolus. The sequence goes on along the minus strand of NC_142030.1, from coordinate 95,618,788 downwards.
GCTGGAATGATCAAGTCTTTTCCCACACCCTTCTCATACCTTTAGTCAATTGCTACTTATTTTTAATGGCCTTATAAACTGAGTTCAGCTGCACAGTGTGCACATGCTAATGGACACTCATGTGTACATGTGAACCAGCTAGGATGGCCCAGCTGGCCAGCGAGTCCCACCACCTGTCTGACTCTCCAGAGATGGGGTTATGAGCACGTGTAACCATGTCCAGCTCTTTCCTTTTGACATCCACCCACCACCTCTATCTTTGAAACAGCATCTTTCAGTAGTCTGGAACTCACCAATTCAGCTAGGCTGACTGGCCAGTGAGCCTCGGGATTCACCTGTCTACCCTGCCAGCATTGACATTACAAATGTGTACCAACAATCCTGGGTTTTTTTTTTTGTGTGTGTGTTTTTGTGTGTGTGTGTGTATGTGCATGTGCGCGTGCGTGTGTGCATATGTGTGTGTTTCTGGACCTGAGTGCTGGTGTCCTCGGAGGTCAGAAGAGGGCATTGGATCTCCTGCAGTTGGAGTAACAGGTGGCTGTGAGCCGCCTAATCTGGGGGCTGGAAACTGAACTGCAGCCCTCTGTTAAAGCAGTATGAGCTCTTAACCACGGAGCTGTCTCTCCAGCCCCCACACCTGACTTTTTGACATGGGCCATAGCTCAAGAACTCATGCTTAAACAGCAAGCACTTTACCAACTGGGCTGTCTCCCTAGCCCCTGCGAGCCCATTTTTCCTAAAGGTCTCAGTCTAGAAAATCCTTATAGGTGTGCGTGGCATCTCAAAGCTAATTCTTCCCCTCTGGGCAGTGCAACAGCCTCCGCACCACACCTGCTCCTGTCTGCGCTCCAAGCGTCACCCTCTCGGTGCTGGAAGATCACATCCCCTAAAACCTGAGGATAGAGCATCATGTGGTGGATGGCAGGAGGCTCAGCAGGAGGATATTAACACTCATTAGGATACTGTTTCCTGATCATAGATAATGATGCTTTTCTTTGTTCAGCATCCCCAGTCAATCCATTCACTGCAGCTTTTCAGACCCGGGACCAAATCTGAGCATCTGTGGAGAAACTGCTGCGACGGCTGAATTAACCATTTCAATTATGGAACGTGGGGGCGCTGACTAGTGTCTCTACGTCTCCATCATCTGCGATAACTGCTTTTGAGGGGATGTTTGAAGCTGTTCGCAGACGGAAGCCGCATTAACTGTGACACAACCTATTAAGCCGAAGTTATGAGCTTGGGAAGGGCAGGGACACACACAAGGATTTTAAATTGACACTTCATATTTCCCCCCAGTCCCTGCACTGGCTCTGTGCTGGCCTAATTCCACCTTTATCTTGCTTTTAAATAAAAATTTATGGATGGCAGCTGAGGTCCTATATAGGGTCTTTGTGATTTGCGATTATGATCCTCCAGAGCCCGAGTGCCTCATTAGTGTGTGCACACTAGCCACTTGTGGGTAGTCAGGAGATGAGGAGAAACCAGGGAGAGAGATGAAGTGGGGGTGAGGGGAGGGCAGAACGAAGAACAGATGTTTTAAGATAACAATAACGGCACAATAATAATTGTTGTGGTGGTTAGTTTTTATTCTTAGACTTTTTTATATGTGAGTTTTTTTTCTGCATGTGTGTATGTGTACCACTTGCATGCTTGGTACTAGTGAAGGTCAGAAGAAGACAAAGGGGACTGGAGAGATGGCTCAGTTGTGGAGAGCACTGACTGCTACGGCAGAGGCTCCTGGTTCCATTCCCAGTACCCACTTGGCAGCTCACAACTGTCTGCAACTCCAGTTCCAGAGGGTCTGACTTCCCCTTTTGGATTACATGAACACTGTACACACATGGTTCACAGACGTCCATGCAGCAAAACACTCACGAACAACAACAAAAATTACTTACCTGGAAACCAGGCAGGTTTGGTGAACAGCAGAACACTGTTTTCAGTGTCTGCCTCCTGGTCCTCCTGAGTGCCTCATTAGCGTGTTACACAATGTACCGTCCTTCCTCTCAGCTCTTGGCTGACATAAGACCACACATTTCTTGGCTTTCTTCCTATTTCTCTGGTTTTCTTCATAGGCTATGTAAGCTTATCTTTCTTTGTTCAGTCCCCAAGTGTTAGAGGTCTTCAGGTTCAATCCTTGGACTAATTTTATCTCAGCCCACCACGGCATGGAGATAAACACCTCTTGCTTCATTTGACCCCTGAGCTTCCCACGCACACCTTTCCATCTATTTCCTGGTCTTCTCCACTTGGGCATTCTGGGGGAGCTTTCCCTTCCACTCATCTTTTGAATAAAGCACCCTCCCTGTGATATTTGACCACACCTTTTCTAATATCCCATTGGTAAATTTTTACCTGTCATTTGACTGCGCATCCAAAGTCTTCATCTCAGTTCTCGGCTTCATCTAGGTTTGGTCATGTGGCCTTCCTCTTGACTAAAGAGATATGAACAAGTATGTAGGTAAGTTTGCAGTGGTGTCCCTAAAATTTTGTTTTGCTTGCTGTTTGGGGTGTTGAAACCCTTCAGCTCACTTAGAGCTAAATGAGGGAATCTTGTATTTTAGAAATTCTCTCTCTCTCTCTCTCTCTCTCTCTCTCTCTCTCTCTCTCTCTCTTGTGTGTGTGTGTGTGTGTGTGTGTGTGTGTGTGTGTGTGTATACCAAGGATAAAACCCGAGGCCAAAAGCTGGACAAGCACTGAGCTATGTCCTTCATACTCTGATGGCAAAGCTATCTTACAGCCCTGGGCTTTCTAACTATGGCTTATTGTGTGAAAAAGGAATGTCTCTGTCTTCTTTGAGTTCATTTTTTTGGTACCATACTTGGCAGAATGGAATGCATGAGGCCCTGTGTTTGATCTCTAGCACTTCATAAAACTGGGTGAGATGACACACTTTTGTGATCTAAGCACTGGAAGGTAGACAGGAGGAGTGGAATTTCAAGGTCATCTTTTACTACGTAGCAAGTTGGAGTTTGTTTCTCATCTATCCATCTATCCACCTATCCATCTACCCACCATCTATCCATCCATCCATCTCTCTCTCCATCCATCATCTATCTATCTATCTATCTATCTATCTATCTATCTATCTATCTATCTATCTATCTATCATCTATCTCCTAATATACTCTGTCTTCCCCATCTTAGTAAAAGTCATATTCATCTACCTAATTTTTAATGTTTATTTTGTTTTTATTTATGTGTATATGTATATCTGTGTGTGAGTTTGTACACATGAATGCCATGCCTGAGGAGACTGGAGAAGGGTGCCAAGTCGTTCAGAGCTAGAATTACAGGTGATTGTGAGTTACCGGATGTGGGTGTTGGTAACTGAACTCTGTTCCTCTGCAAAAGCAGTGAGTACTCTTAACCTCTGAGCCCGCCTTCCAGACTGCCACCTAATTTCTTAAGTCAGAAGCCTGTTTATCTCCACGTCCTGTCAGTTGTACCTAAAAGGTCTACCTCACAAACACCCACAAGACAAACTCAGATATAGCTAGTGGGGTATCTCTGGTGGCCATCTTTAATCTGATTTTGACCCCACCCAGTCTTGTCCTGACCACAGACAGAGACTTGAATGCCTCATGCCGCCTACCTTTTCAGGAGTGTTCCCAGCATCCCAAACGAGGCGCTCCAAGACCCAGTCCCACGTTCTCCCCTCACCCTCACCTCACACCACTCTCTCTATCTTACCAGTCTTCAGATACAACAGTGGACTCCTTTCTAGTCCACTTTCTCGAGACCCGCTGAGCTCATTGCCTCATACGCTGCTGTTCTGATGTCTCCACAACTGTTCCTTCCTACGTTGTCATGTTGGTTCCTATTTATTTTCTGCCATCAGCTTAGTCTCCTCTTCCTCCTACTTTCTAATTGTATTTCACAAAAACCTATTCCTTTAAGTTTTAGTATAAAATTAAAGCTGTTATTCTTTGTAAAATTTATACGGAAAACATTTTTAAGTGTATTTACTTCCTAGCTCCCTCTCTAACGCCTCCTGCATGTTCCCCCTACGTCTCCCCTCAAACTACATGTTCTTTTTTTGATAACTTACTTAGTTCAATTTGCATTGCCTTTATATGCATGGGGATGGACTTTCCATTAGTTGACCAACCCAGGGCATTAAAGGAAACTATCCCTCCACTAGAAATCACCAACGGTCAATAGTTCCTCAGCCCCGAGTCCCTTCCTATGCTGTACTGGTTTGTTAACTGGCTTGATCATGTGTAGATAGATCTTGTGCAAAAAAAACCAATCCTGTGTAGCTGCTGTAAATTCACGAGTGCACTGGTCCTATCATGTCTAAAAGACGTGTGTGTGTGTGTGTGTGTGTGTGTGTATGTGTGGGCATATGTGTGAGTGTATGTGTAAGTGAGAAAGATTCGAGACAAGGTCTCCTATAGTTCAGACTGCACTGTTCTTTGCTGTGAGCCTGAAGATGACCTTGAATGCCTTGAACGTCTTATCTTATTGTCTCCACCTCTCCAGTGTTGGGCACAACTGTAAGCCACCACGCCTGATGTGGGCCATGCTGGGGCCTGAACCCAGGGCTTTGTGCATGCTAGACAAGCACTCCACCAACTGAGCTGTATCCCCAGCCTCCTAGTCCCACATAAGACCTTATTTTAAGATTGGCATTGCTAACAGTTTCTCTCTCTCTCTCTCTCTCTCTCTCTCTCTCTCTCTCTCTCTCTCTTATTTTCTGATTATGTAGCCAATTAAAGAACAGAATATTGGGGCTGGGGATTAGTTCAGTGGGTAAAGAGCACTTGTTTTGTAAACATGAAGAATGGAGTTCTAATTCTTAGCACTTACATAGAAGACTGGGCATGAGTGCCTATGCCTGTAATCCCAACGTTGTGGGTAGAGACAAAAGATCCCCAGAGCTTGAGAAGAGCAGTGGAGGACACTGCCCGGCAGTGCTCCTGTTCTGGCCTCTGCAAGTGCTCCCACTGCTGGGATGTGGCCATACCTGCACACACGTACACGCATACACACATGCATGTACACACACCCACATGTACACAATGCAGACACATGTACACGATGCACACCCACGCATGGACGCACACACATGAACACCCACATATACACATGCACACACATGTACACACATGCACACACATTCACACATGCACACACATACACATATGCACACACATACACACATGCACACACATGCACACACATACACACATGCACACACATATACACATGCACACACATACACACATGCACACATAGTACACACATGCACACACACTCACACACACATACACACACACACACGCACACACACACCAGGAGTGGAGATGAGGAGCAGGACCCTGGCTCAGAGCACAGGCACACCTACACACTGATTTGAGAATCTGGGGAAAAGAGACCTGAGGAGCACAGGAAACTTTCACAAGGGAGAAGTTCACACCTTATGAAACATGGTGAGGAAATACACTTTATATCTGTTTGTACTATCAGCTACAGTTCCAGAGGACAGAGCCTGTGTGTGGCCCAGTCTCTGTGGCAGGGACATGGGATGAGGTCAAAGGAGCTAGGTAACTGCATAGATTCTCCCTGCCTGGCTCATTCAGCTGGGATGGACATAGAAGAAGGGCAGGAAATTGCCATGAGGGTCTTCCAGGTTTCACACAAGAAGTTTTAGAAGGTATGGTGTCCAGGAGAAAGTGTTTGGATCTGTTTGGACACACTGGGTCTGAATCACAGAAAGAAAGAGAACGTCAGCAAGTAAATCTGGAGAAATCGTCTGTTTTATAGTCCATGTGACATTTGATTTTTTTAAAAGTCTTTTCTTTTTTTAATTTTTGAGACAGTGTCCCATGTATTCAGGCTGACTACAAACTCTCTGTGTAGCTGGGGATAACCCTGAGGTTTGATCATCCTGCTTGTACCTACTGAGTGCTGGGATTACCAGCATGGGCCGCCACACTGACATTAGTTTTTAACCTTTTCATTTTAATATTAAGAAAGTGTCTCTATGTTTCAGTGGCTTCCTCAGAGTGCCTATTTTGAAACAGTCATTGTGGAAGAAATGCTGAGATGTTGGGGATGTGGCTCAACTTGATAGAGTCCTTGTCTACATAACATGAGCCCTGGGCTCCATTCCTAATCCTAATAAGCCACCTCAGCAACACTTGGGAACGGGAGGCTAGAGGATCAGAGGTTTAGAGTCGTCCTTGGCTACCCACACTGTCACAAAAATAAACAAATGGACAAAAGCAAAAAAAAAAAAAAACAAAACAAAACAACCAGAAGTGTCGACTTGTGGGGACCCTCATCTTTTACAGACTTCACAGTCCCTTGCTTATAAATCTTTCCATGTGTACCGAGGCTCCTAATTCTTTCTTCACATTACAGTGGGAGTTGTGTTTTTGAAAACACCACCCATTGTGTTGCTCATCCTGCTTAAACACTTGATGCTATTCTGTAGTTTTCTTCTTAATTTTGGTGTATGGATGTTTTGTCTGTGTGTATACCTGTGTACCACCTGTGCATCTGATTACCTCGGACTGGAGTTACAGACGGTTGTGAGCTACCGAGTGAGTGCTGGGGCTCAAACCTGAGTCCTCTGGGAAAGCATCCAGCGCTCTTACCCACTTAACTCTCCAGTCCCGTCCTTAAAGTAATGATCAGAGAGTCCAGGGTGTGTCTCAGTGCGTCTTCTGGCTGCTGCTCACTATCCTGTCAAGAAAGAACTCCCACAAGTTCGTTTGACTTGAAGACCTCAAGACAGAAAGACTCACTACTCAGGCAAGCTTTGGATTTGACTGGGAGACCCTGTGTTGAAGAATGAGATAGAAGGGCCATGGAGGATGATCCCTGATATTAAGCTTATGTCTCTACGTGTACAATTGCACGTGTATACCCCTCAACATGTGTTCACACACACACATGGAAACATGTATACAGGTATATATATGCATACCCTCCACACACATGCACACACTGGAAGGAAAAAATAAAGTAAAAGCTCAAATAAGAATTCTTTGGTGTGTGTTATGCTGTTAGATACTAATGGAAATAGAACTAAAATACAATATGAAAACAAAACTACACTACATAAGAGAAAGAATGGGCATGCTCCTGCAATGCTCCAGTTTCTAACCAGAAAGTTCAGTGAGTGCACCTAAAACACCGACAGGAAGGATTAGATCAACAGTCCCGGCCATCCCGGGGTCGGCAGTGCTCCTCCAATAGCGTCATTCGTCTCTAACGAGGAAGTGGAAGCGGAGTTCCGAGAAAAGACCATGGATCGAAAGCAGCAGTGTAGATCTCAGTGTCCCATGGCTTTCAGATCTAAGTCAAACCACGCGACATCCTCACCATGAAAACACACATGTGTTTGTGTGCCTGTGAATACATGGGCACGTGGGGGGCCAGAGGGCAACCTTTGTGTCATTTCTTGAGCGCTAGCCACCTTGAGTTTTCAGATCAGGTCTCTTGTTGGCCTGAGACTCACCATTGAGCCTAGGTATTCCCCGCCTCCATCTCCCCAGTTGCTGGGGTTACAAATGTGCTCCAGTACAGCCAGATACTTTAATGCAGGCTCTGAGCATCAAACTTCGGTCGTCACACTTGCACTTGTGAGCATTTTACTGACTGAGCCAATGTCCATAGGCTTTCTCGGAGCGGACTTTGTATTGATGGTGAGATCACCTGCTACCCAGCATGCTAGTTAAAACTAATAAATAAGTTGTTTGCCAATATACCCATTTAGTTTTGACCTTAGGAGAAAAATGCTATCTTTTTCCTCTCTCATCTTTGTTTTCTCTGTGATGCCCGAGGTTGCAGTATCTCCTCTCTCTGTAAGGGTGAACTTTGGTCTTCTTGGCTGGTGTTTCCCACCCAAGAACCTGCATCATGTGACAGGCCAAACTATCATTGTTGCATGCTACTGTAGTTGGGGGGACTTATTCGAATGAAGGAAGTTCTTCCCCAACATGACATTTCCTTTCCAATACAACCCAAGCGTGGAATATTTAGAGTTGGCCACTTACACACTGTCCCAAATTCAGGTTCTGGACAATTGCTGTTGCCTGTGAACGCCTAGCCCTTTCAGAGATTTCCTTAATGGTTTCTATAGTATGTTTACTTCCCAGTGGATGTAGGAAGTCCGGACCTCTATGTCAAAGGCTTCTGAGTGACCTCCCATCTGCATTGCTCCCACAAAAGCTTCACTGGGCTGGTCTTATAAACCTGGTGCTATGACGAGGTGTCAGTTCAGAACAGGCCACTCTGTTAGCCTGTAGCTACTGTCACATAGCCCCAAGGTTCATTCTTGAGGTTCTTTCCCAAAGATCTAGGGATGTAATGGTGCTGTGTCTGCAGGTGGTGGATTCTGTCACTAGATTCTGAATATCCTGACGGTGATCTGTATGTCTGATATTCTCCTCCTTAAATATTCTACAGATGTCTATTTCAGCTTGAAAACCATTTAGCTAGCATCTTCTTTGGCCCTCATCTTACTTAAAAATAAGCTCTGAATTCAGGGAGAGACTTTGTCTCAAAAGTTAAAGTGGAAAGTGGTAGAGGAAGACATTCAACATTAACCTCTGGGTTCCACACACATGTACACACATATGTGCATGCACACCTATCACACGTGTTCACAAAACACATCACACATACAGAAACATACACACACACACACACACATCAGTGGCAAATAAGAAACAAAGGAAATAAAGTGAACTCACATTGTGGAGAACCTGTAGAACGGAAAAGAGCTGAAGGGCTTTTAAACATTTTTCCTCCCCGCCCTCAAAGAGGGCAGGAAGTGGAAACAGGAGCTGATGCAGAGGCCATGGAGGGGTGCTGCTTACTGGCTTGCTTCTCATGGCTTGCTCAGCCTGCTTTCTTACAGACCCCAGGATGACCAGCTCAGGGGTGGCACCACCCACAATGGGCTGGGCCCTCCATCATCAACCACTAATTAAGAAAATACCTTAGAGGCTTGACTACAACCCAATCTCAAGGAGGCTTTTTTTTTTGAGGGGGTTGTAAGTCCCACCTCCTCTTGGATGACTCTAGTTTGACTTAAGTTGACATAAAAATATCCAGCACACTCAGCTTGCTAGCAAGGAGTTCAAAGCTGGTCTGGACTACATAAGACCCTGTCTCCAAAAGAAATGGAGTCATAAGGTTATGACTTTAAAAAATTACAATTAGCTATCATGTACTATCTTGTAAGTTACTTCTGTCTTTCATTTCACACATCCTAGACACTTTCTAGGAACCTTTGGAAACACCACTTAAGAAGTTGGCTTCACGATAGAAGTAGAAAAACTGACCTCCAAGTGGTTCTCTGGCCTCCACGCTCACACAATGGCACACTCACACCCACCAAACATACACACACACACACACACACACACACACACACAAAGTAAATAAATATAATAAAGAAAATAAAGAAGCTAGTTGATATTCCATTGTGTATATTCACCATAGTCTCCTTAATTCTAATTTTTATCCAGTATTATTAGATGTGTGTGTTCGTCTGTGTCTGTGTAAGGCATACGTGCTCCTGACTACAGTTTCCTGTGGAGGCCAGAAGAGGACATCAGAGTCCCTGCAGTCAGAGTTACAGGCAGCTGTGAGTGGCCCAACATGGGTTCTGGGAACTTTACTTGAATCCTCTGAAAGAGCAGCCATTTCTCCATTGCCTCTTTATCCTGATTTTGCCACTAGATAGTTGAAGTTCCTTTCCAGATGTCCAGTCATGGCTTCTTGGGGCCAGAGGAACAAATGTGGGGGCATCTGGGCAGTTGCCTGTGGCTTTGTCAGGGATTGGCCAGCTTTCGTCTGCCCAATTGTACCCACTGGTGTGTGGGACACTGTAACCTGTGGCCATTGCTTCTTTGAAAATGTTTGCAAGTTGGACACATGAGAAGCAGCGTGTTGTGGTTTTGAATTTTATTAATTTGGTTGCTAGTGAGGTTGAACATTTCTTCCTGGTTTTGCTTATCAGTTTTATTTCCTTTTTTGTGAATCTTCTCTCTGTATCTTTTCCTATGATGTGTGCATATGTGTGTGTGTGTGTGTGCGCGCGCGCATGCACAAGTACACGTTTACTTTGTGAAGGTCAGTAGTTGGTGTCAAATGTCTTCCTCAATGGTTCTTTGCCTTATTTTTTCAACCAGGGTCTCTCCCTGGACCTGGAGCTTGTTGGTTTGCCTAGGCTAGCTGACCAATAAGTTCCAGGGTCCCTGTGATCTTTGTCTTCTCAGTAAGGGCTTTGGAGACCTGTGCTGTATGCTTGGCTTTTACGTGGGTGCTGGGAATCAGAATTCAGGTCCTCACACTTGCACACACTTGCACGGACTTTACCACTTGATTGGCTCCTCAGCCCCTACTGGTGATGAAGTGGCTCAGATCATTATTCCAGGTGGTGGTGGCTAGCCTTGCTCTGCTTTGGGCTGCAGTCACTGGGCTTACAAAGTCCCCCCTTGTCATAGAGTTACAACAGAGGACCCAGTGATGCAGACTACACTTATGTTTCCTCAGCCTCTTCTGTCTTTTCTTTCATGATGGATGTTGGGCCTATCTCTCACCTTAGGGAGAATGTTCTAGAGGTAATAAAGTTTGCCCGGAGACACTTTTAGCCAGAGACACAATGGTGGCAGTCCTTTGGAGATTAATTTTGACTTTTCCATGAGGCACTGAAAGCTAAAAGAAAATAGAATTCTTCTCCCCAGCCCTACCTCCCCCAAAACTGGAGTCAGATCCAAAAGTTCTGTCTGCACCATTGCCTTTGCCTGGACCTTTGTGGCTCAGCTTGTGGCTGGGAAACACTATTCATCACCAGGATTATAGCTTTTCCTTTTGTCTTCCTCACTGACCCTCTGGGGAATCTCTGCCAAAAGTTGTGACTGGTGATTATCGCTGTGGAGGAGCCGAGCTTGTGGATTAACCGGGGATGGTTAGGCAGTGTGCCTCGGTGGCGGCTTTTTATTAGGGGTGGCAGGATGCTTTCACCAGCACCAGCACCTTGACAGTGGGAGGGATGCAGCTGCAGGGAGGGGGGAGACGACAGCCAGTCAGCTGTCTCAATGCGGGTGGTGGTAGGGGGTCAGCTATCTCAATGCAGGCGGGGGCGGGGGGGGGGGGAGGGTCAGCTATCTCAATGCAAGCCGCCATGGCAACCTGGTTCACAGACCCGCATTGAGGGTCTCACTGTGGAAACATTTCAGAATGGTAAAGTGTGTGTGTGTATGTGTTCCAGTGTGTGTGTGTCCATGTGTGAGTGTGTGGGGTTGCTTACGTGTACATGTATGTGTGGAGCTCAGAAGTCAACTTCAGTGTTATCCTTCAGGAGTTGACAGAGTTTGTCCCTGACCAGGAACTCATCAAACAGATGAGTTTCTGTTTGGCCTTCTCTTCCTTCCTAGTATGGGGATTATAAGTACAGGCAACCAAGCTTGGACTTTTTTTTTTTTAAATGTGGATTCTGGGGAATCTAACTCAGGTCCTCCGCTGGCAAGGCTAACACTTCACCAACTGTGCTATCTCCTAACACTAACGTGCTTCATAAGTGGAAAGTTATAATTTTTATGGGGTCTTGAGTGCCTGACGCTTAAAGAGTAGGCAGAGCAGCATTCACAGTTACGCTTCTTTGTCTGAACGCACTGCACTTCTATTGGCCTTTAAAGTATCATCTAAACCAGGAACCAATAGATGATTGTGTTCAGAACCGCTCCGACCTGGAACCTGCTTCTTATAGCCTGAAATCAAAGAACGGCTTTTACATTTAAAAAAAAAAAAAGGAATCAGTCAACCAACGCATTTGTGTGTACACACACATGTCTGTGGGTAGGCGGTCTGTGCCTGCACACTCAGGTCAGAGCTGAGACACTGAGGGTCTTCCTCTACTGTTCTTCAACTCTCTAGGGTCTCCCTCTGAGCCTGACACTCACCCATTGGCTAGACCGGCTGCCAGCAATCCCAAGGGACCCTCCTAGCTCTCCCTCTTGCTGCTGGAATTACAGGAACACGGCACTGTAAACTGACTTTCAGTGTGGCTGCTGGAGATCCCAATTCAGACCCCCATGCTTGTGTAGCAAGCACTTTACCGGCTAAGTCACTTCTCCAGACCCAGTTTTTGTATTTTTAAGTTTTTAAAGACAAAAATGTAAAAAAGAAGACATATGTTATGACCAGAAAAGGCTGTGAAGCTCAAGTCTCAGCTTCTAGAAAAGGTTTTCTAGGAAGAGGGCCACGCTCAGTCACTTCTGTGTCATCGGTAGGTGTTTTCTTGTCACAAGAGCAGAGGTTAGCCAACCCTGGCACAGCATTATGAAAGCTGAGTGTATTAATTAATTAACAACGTCAGACTGTAAAGGTCTTAGCATTTAGGACACAAAATTAGCTGAAAAGTAAAATTCATTTTAAAAGCATCCTGGTGCCGTGTGCCGGGGCCGCTTTTCACTTTCCCAAAGCCTTTTGTTTGCAAGAGCTTACGTGGATCAGACTTCATATGTTAAGAATTTAAGATGGAAAAGCTTACTCAGACTGATAGAACCCAAAGGAAGTTGGCTGTGGCCCAAAGAGATGGTCTCCATTTCCTTCTTCAGTCCCCGGGGCCTAACAAGTTGTTTCCTGTGGACAGAAGGCTGAAGAGTGGCCTTAGGGGGCACGTTCCCATATCCCAGGATCTGGCACAACTTCTGCTCTTATCTTCAAGGCATGACTAGCTTCCCCAGGACTGGCTAAGGAGAAAGGAAACAGGATTGGGATCTGGTTGTCTTAGTCTACTTCGTGAGGCAGCCTGGATCCGTGCCACTTCAATAAGATGAGCAGAAGACAGAGAAGGTATTAAGTCTAGTCCTCCCTGCAATCAACTGGAATATGGCTTCAGGATGGACACCCTAATCCATGGCTTCTCAAGTCTCTTATGTAAATTGATGTAGTACTTGTTTTTTGCCCACACCCATCTTTTCTTCTACAGTAAATCATCTTGGCGTTCTTTATAACACATCATTTAATAGAAAAGCTATGTCCATGAATGTTATACTGTAATATTTGGGGGAATACTTCATTTATTACTACATTTATTTATTCATTTGTATGTATATATGTATCTGTGCTGTAACATGTGTGGAGGTTAGAGGGTAACTTTCAAGAGTTGATACTCACTTTCCATTAAGGGGTTCTGGGGATTGAACCCAGATTGTTGGGCTTGGCAGCAATCACCTTTACCCAATATGCATCTCACTAGGTTGTTTGAATATTTAAGATGCAGTTGCTTGAGTCTGTGGCTATGGGCCTCATAGATATGGAAGAATACCGCCATTCCTGTGGCCTAGTGCGTAGGATGCACAGGGTGGACTACAGTAGGAAAGTTGAAGGTTGGCATGTTCATTTCTTATTTCATTGATGCGACAGAAATCCCTGACAAAAGCAACAGAAGGGAGGAAGAAATTCTTTTGACTCACAGTTTGAGGATGCAGTCTGCCATGGTGAGGAAGGTATGGATCTTGAGGTCACTGTCCACACGGCTTCTGCAGTCAGAAAGCAGAGAGAGATGAAGGCAGGTGCTCAACTCACTTTCTCCTTTCTCTGATGTCCAAGACCCCAGTCCATGGGATGGTGCTGCCCACATTTAGGGAGGATCTTTCCACTTTAGTTAACCAGTCAGGTGGCTTGTCTCCTGGTGAGTTTAGGTTTTGTCACATTGGCGATCAATGTGACACAGCTGGATGGAAAGCTGGATGGAAAGCTTCCTTTCTTAAAACGTTGAAGGTAGGACAGTCAGAGAGTGCTTTAGAGAACTTTCTAGCATGTCCTGATGGCTAAACAGTGTCCTTTCCACTGGGAGCAGCTGTTACATCTGTCTCATCACACTCATTGAGAGTGTGGTTCAATGGACTGCTTAATATGAATGAGTAGGAGAGATGACGACAGGGAAGAACTCAGATCACACAAGCAGGCGTTAATCACTGCCTGGAGAATGGTGTGCTCTCACAAGTAGAAATCTATTGTGACCATGCTTTTGCTCATTGGCCAATGTATCATTGAGCAACTCCCATATGCCAGGCACAGTGCACCAGGTTAAACTGAAGCCCATTGTGTTACAAGAAGCAATAGTGAAAATCTTTCCAAAATGTTAGCATTTGCTCTGCTGCTTTAAAAAATAAAACTAGGGGCTGGAGTGATGGTTCAGCAGTTAAGAGCACTGACTGACCTTCCAGAGGACATAGGTTCAGTTCTCAGCATCCACGTGACAGTTCACACTGTCTGCAACTACTGTCCCAGGGGAGCCAAAACCCTATTCTGGTTTCTGAGGGCAGTATGTCCTTGCTGTGCACAGATACACATGCAGGCAAGACACTACTACACATGAAATAAAATAAGCTAGAAATAAACTTTAAAAGTGCAAGACCAGGTAAATGTCTGCTGTTTAAACCTGAAGAATGTCAAAGAGCATGAATGATCTGTTGTTTTATTATTGATTTGAGAAAGGGTCTTATGTAACTCAGTCTGGTCTTGAACACCTAATCCTCTTGCCTCCTCTGAAATGCTGGGGTTCCATATGTGTCCCACCCACCAGACATTTAGCTCTATAAACAATCTATTTGATCTCACAGTCAGTTCCTTGAATACCGAATGACATCAGGAGAAAGAAAGAAGTCCCTGAAGTGATGAAGAAGGCTCACTGTGGGTTAGTCTGTCTTGTTCAAATCCAGGTTTCCGCATTCATTAAAATATGTGACACTGGGCCAGTTTTCGACAGAGTTCTATCATTCTGTTTCCCTGTCTATATAACAGCAATAGTTTCCCCTGTACAGAGCTTCTGTAAGAAGGAAATAATCCAAGTCCCTTGGTGTGTGCTGTTGGTGAGTGGTGGTAACTGTTATTGTTAGCATCTAGGACTGGAGGGATATAGCAAAGGTAGATTTGGATTAATAAGGCTAGGGTGTGTGGTTCAGTCCGGAGAGTGCTTGCCTAGTATGCACAAAGCCCCGGGTACGGATTCCAGCACACGTGAATGGGGCAGAGTGGCTCGAATCTATAATCCCAAAATGGAGGAGGTAGAGCTCAGCCTTGGCTGGCTTGAGGCTAGACTGGACTACATGAGACCCTGTCTCAAAGCACACAAATGTGTGTGTGTGTGTGTGTGTGTGTGTGTTTGAGAGAGACAGAGACGTAGAGAGGGAGAGAGACAGACAGACACACAGAGACAGACAGACACACACACACGCACATAAAGAGAGAGAATGAGACAGAAAGACAGAGAGAGATACTGAATATTATGAGATTTGAGAATATGCCGAACATGGAGGTTCAGCTTCAACACTATCTTTACTATGCAGAGTAGAAACACAATAGCCTTTTATTTGTAGTTTAACTTCTTCTGCAGTGTCTGCTCCTGAAAATGACAACAGAGTCGTCTAACTGGTGCGGCTCTAGTATCCTGAGTAAGAGAACACCTGGGATTCAGTGGCTCTCAACATGTATGACTGTCTTTCTTTCAGGGTCCCATATGAGGAAGTCATTTTCTTTAATGAAGAGTGTTGATGAGTTGGGTTCTGGTTAGTTGAATTGCACTATGTAAATCAACTTAATCAGGCACTGGCTCTGTCAGATAAACACTGAGCACCTGGCATGCTTTGGTTGAACACCCTTGTTTGTTTGATTTTGAAATATTCTTTCCCCCATGTGTGGCTTCTTCACAGAGCGGATCCCTTAACTTGGTCAAGCTGCAGTGAGCAGGCATTTTCAGTTGAAAAGCTTTTTTTTTTTTTTTTCTTTCCGTTTTGTTTGTTTGTTAGTTCGGTTGGTTTAGTTTGGTTTGCCCAGAGGAATTACAAGGTTTTAATTAACAGAACTCGCTTAAATGAATATGTGTCAGTGGTGGTCAGTGGAAGAGTGGGCTGGTTCTGGCTCATTCCCTGTTGGTTTAAACCAAGTCAGGAGTGAGGGAGTAGTAACATTGCTGGCTCAGAGAAGTCAATCCTGGATGGCAGTCAGAGACCTCAGAGACTCCCCTTCACCATGTCCTGTCCCCTGTATGTCATCCTTTCAGGTACTGCACTCACCCACCAGGAGCTGAGGAGTAGAGTCCCCGGGCCTGGATATGAAGGTTCTCTAAAGAGGGAAGAGAAGGGATCGAAAAGAGGTGCTTGTGGAGAGGACTGTGTGAGGTGAACAGGGGGCACGTGTTGGAAAACCACTGATATTCTGGGCCAGTTCTTTGTGGCAGGTGTTTCTGTGAGCTTTATAGGATCTGAAGCAACATCTCTGGTGTCTAGCTCCCAACTCCTGCTCCCTCCAGTAAGATCACCTATACTGTTTCCAGAAACTCCCAGAATGTTGTCTGGGGAGATACAGCTCCCAACTGAGGACCACTGCCTTTAAAGGATCCATTTCCATTACTTTGGGCCCGGAACAGCACTATTCCTCTTAGGCTGTGCTCTTGGGAATGTCTTCATGGGTTCTTGGGCATCTCTATAATGCTAACGGGCAAGAGAGCTTCTCCTGAGATGGGTGCATCCTTAGGATGCTAGGCTGTAAGAGCACATTTCTAAGCAATGCAGGGGTGCTGAGTCACTTTCTATGGTAACTTGAATTTTGTCGCTAGGGGTCTTTGACTCTCCTAAATGAGTATTGTGTTAAACAACAATGCTCAATTGTCTGTGGAGACTTTATTTAGCATCTGAATATCAGACGGAAGAAAACCCACAGACACTTGGTTCAATTATAAAAATAAAGTCCGGTTTTTTTCTTCCCCAAAGGAGCACCCTGCAGTGCTCCTTTATAACCATGAGAGAGAGCTGGGAAGGCCACAGACTAGGGACATAGATCACCCAGTGGCATTTCAGGAAAACAAAAGTTTTCTGGTTTTATTTATTTATTTTTATTTTTTATTTAGCTAAAAATCACCCAGGATGCTGCCCAGTTAGAGACCTGGTGTCACTAGTAAGTCAGATGTCATATTCATACCATTATTGGCAGCATGCATACAATTTAAATATTTTAGCTTCCATTGCAGCTACACAACTGACCTTCAAGGGCCCCATTCATGGGGGAGGAGCCCAGGGAACAATCAGTCACTTCATGTGAGGGCTGGCCAGCAGACTGGGTTTCCTCACATTGCCAGACAAACCAGGACACAGGGACAGCTTTGGAGCAGTTCATCATGACAGAGTTGGGACAGAGAATGACTTGGGGTGAGGGGCACCCTTTGGGAGAAGCGAGGGAGTAAAGCTTTTTCTCAGTGTTGTTGTTTTGTTTGTAAACCCTTTCTTTTCTTTTTTTGAGAAGGAGCTATCAGCCTTTGTTCCCAGGGAGAATGAAATATCCATGAAGAAGGGTGAGGCTGGGAATTTTGTTCCGAGTGAGTTCCTTTTGTGGCGGCTCCAAGGCAAAGGAGAGGAATCTGGGCTGAGGCGGGTTCAAGCTAAGATGAGAAAAGAAAAAGAATTCCTCCCAAGGATTTCTCCTATTGTCTCCCAGTGAATAAATATTTATAGAGCGGGTTCGAGTGAAACCAGCCACAATGGTCACAGTTTTAAGACCAAGTCTTCCAGCAGGCACATCTAAAACTATGTCTAAGCGTGATCCAATTAAGACTCCCCAGAGGAAGGCAAGAAACCTCAAGATAATTTCCTACTGAAAATCTAATTGTGTCCTCAAGTGGAAAAGGAACACCGGCACGAATTACCCCAGATCCATAGGCTGCTGCAAAAAAAAAATGGACAGCTAAATTAGATTCTATTTTAAGTAATTAAGTTATTTCCCTTCACAGGATCTATAATTTGTCTTGAACAAATGTGATTTGCCTAAGAAAGATAAGGCCTTGCAATTTTTCCTTCCCAAACAGATTTTCTGTGCCAGAAACAATTACTAAGAGACCAAATATTGTCTTAATTATATCTCATTTACTATCTGGGAGCATGCCTTCAGCACCCTGTTTGTGTTCCAAAGTGGGAGAGGTAAAGCCACGATAGATGAGAAGTTATCTTTAAATGGAGACCGGACCTGCAATTTACTCAAGAGTTTCAGGCTTGCACAACGTTAGTGTAAATAGCTCTAGGTTATTACATAAGGTCCTAAAATCTTGTGCAAAATCGGGCAGTGGAGGAGAGCTTGCTTCAATACATCTTGGAACGCTAAAAACAAAACAAAACAACAAGAACAAAAAAAACCCACCAGCACTAACCTCTAGCTGCTTTAATTGAGCCCCTCAGGAGATGCTAGGTGTTGTGATAAGAGTCAAAATAAAGGTCCCGAGATTTGCATAGAAGATATTGCAAGGAGGGTATTTTGGTTATGGCTAATTTTATGAAGAAAACATTCACTTTTGGCTTTGTATTCACAATTTGGTTGACCTCTGACCAGGTGTTCTGGGGGACAATAGAGGGTAAGGTGGATAAATGGTGTCAACTTTGGGTTGGGTCGACTGAAAACAAAAGTTCAACCGAGTCTCGGAGCCTCAGTTCCCACCTCAGTAAAAAGGGAGGGATACCATTAATACCAGATGACTGGCTGCACCTAACCTGCCTTCCCTTCAGATGGGACAGACGGAAAACTGCAGCGCAATGCGGACAGCATCCTGTATCCTTTCTGCTTGAATGTGCACACATCTTTCTGAAAGGCAGTCCTTCACGGGAATGGGCCCTGCAAGGCCCTGCACAGATATGCCCAGGCTTCTGTGAGTTGAAAGTGTAAGGCTTCAACTTCTTGACACAGACTTTGAAATACTAGCTGTGGCTTGTCCCACACCTTAGACCAAGTTACTTAAGCTCTCCTCTGTGCCTTAGTTCCCTCCTTTATAAATGTTACGTAATAACAGAAGCAGAAAGTAAAGCATTATACAACACGTAGGACCAGCTGGGGAGATGGCTCTGTTAGTGAAATGCCTGCTGTGTAAGCATGAGACCTCAAGCCTGAGCCCCACAATGCTAGTAAAAAACTGGGCATGGTGGTGTATGTCTTGACTCACCTTTTGGGGGGGTGGAGAGGGAGACAGCTGGATCTTTGGCGTCTGCGAGGCAGCCAGCCTAGTCTACTTATTTACTTATCCAGTTCTAGCCCAGTGAGAGACCCTCTCTCAAAAAACAAACAAACAACAAAAGCAAAAACCAGGGTGTGCCAGGTCCCGAGGAACATCTGAAGTTGACTTGACCACCAAAGGCATCATGCATGTGCACATATGTGAGCCCACAGAGACACACACCCAGGAGGATCTCTGCTGCCCCGTAAATGTTTTGTTTTTTAAATGTGTTTTCCAAACATATTCTTCCTGATAGTCAGCAGAAATGACCACATAGCACAACGCCAAGTAAGTTTAACACTGAGTTTTATTAACAAGTTAATACATACAAGACTGTACATTTGTAGATGCTGATCACGTCACTCTTAAAAACGAAAAAGCCAGCATTTCTAAACTATGTCAGGCTTTGGTTTTAAGTGCCATTCTTTCAAAATCATACAGCATAACTAAACAACTTAAGAATGGCGGTGGGGTGGGGGGGGTGGGGAGGGGGAAGGGGGTGGGCGGGGGGAGGGGGCGTGCTCCTCGGGAAGGGAGGGATTACGCAGCAACAGCTGAGGATCACTTCTAGCTTTACTCGATTCACCGCACATTCTGGAATGTTCAGTTCTTCTCTGTACAGCTCTACAGTCCTACACACAGATACACAGCAACTAAGAACTCGGCCACAGGCCTAGACACCCATTCACACGAAACAAACAAAAATCAATATTTATATAAATTAAGTAAAAATCTCACAAAAAACTAAACAGATATAAACAACAGTCAATAAAAAAAACTGTACAAGATCGGTCAGTCTTTTCTATCAGAAAAATGTGTAACATAAAAAGTTCTTTATCATATATATTATATATATATATATAAAATGTCTTTTCGTAAGTGTTAGCTGGAATGAAAACTCGAGGACTCTGACTCTGTGGAGACCGAAGAGTGTCCACCCCGTTTTCCTTTGGAAAGGATCTTGAGGCTGGAGCCTCGGCTCATAGAATTGAGGGCGTGCTGGGCCGAGGTTTTGAATTTGGCTCCGAGGAAGGCGTAGAGGATGGGGTTCAGGCAGCAGTGAAAGAAGGCAAGGGCCTCAGTGATGGAGATCCACTTGTGCACCAGGCTCTCGAAATCGCATCCTTGCT
The DNA here is from genome assembly GCF_982192425.1 of Myodes glareolus. NCBI lineage: Eukaryota > Metazoa > Chordata > Mammalia > Rodentia > Cricetidae > Myodes > Myodes glareolus. Next base: position 95,598,649 of record NC_142030.1, on the reverse strand, counting down.
TGATGACCTCCAAGAGGATGAAGGAGTCGATGCTGATCCCCACGTAGTACGGCAGCCAGCAGGCAAAGAAAGCCAGGATGAGGATGACCGTGGTCTTGAGGGCCTTGCGCTTCTGGTGGCCCTTCGAGTGGGACAGCTTGGAGATGATGATGCAGTAGCAGGACAGGATGACGATGCCTGGCAGGATCAGCCCCACCATGATGTGCTGGAACTGGAACACCACGAGCCACAGGCTATCGGGGTAAAGGCGGTCACAGATATACCTGCCCTCTCCCTCGCTGACGTCAGCGAAGATGAAGTCAGGAATAGTCAGCAGCAGAGCGGGGATCCAGACGCCCACGTAGACTGCCTTCTCTGCCAGCAGCTTCCTCGGCCTCTGGCTGTTGGTGGCGTGGACAATGGCGAGATACCGGTCCAGGCTGATGAAGGCCAGGATGAGGACGCTGCTGTAGAGGTTGACGGTGTAGATGACATGGACAGCCTTACATAAGAACTTCCCAAAGTACCAGTCCGCCATGGCATCAACGGCCCAGAAGGGAAGCGTGATGACAAAGAGGAGGTCAGCCACCGACAGGTGCAGCCTGTACTTGTCAGTCATGCTTCGGAGCTTCTTCTGGTAACCCATGACGAGGATCACCAAGCCATTGCCCACTATGCCAGTCAAGAAGATGATAAAGTAGATGGTGGGTAGGAAGATCCTATTGAAGTGGGCGTTTTCATCCCGGAAGCAGGGCTCCTTGTTGGAGTCATAGTCTCCCGACCCTAGTTCTTCAGAATAGTTATCTGAATTATATATCTGCAAAAGAAAACAGGGGCAGGCACGTCACTTACAAGGTCAACAAGCCTTTCCCAAGTTTAAAGTTTTGGGTGCCTAAAAAAAAAAAAAAACCTAGCATTTTTAAGGTGGGTTTTAACCCAGCCTTTCCCAGGAAACTCCAAACGTCTGGCGGCTTAGGTGCAGAGAGGGAACCTGCAATCCTGCAAGCAACCGGTTTCTCTGTCTTTCCCCACGTTCACATCCTTATGGCCCCTCTTTAGTGGAACCAATTAGGAGTCTTTGTTGAGAACAAAAGGACGCTGAGATTCTAAGGGTTTTACAGCCTAGTGTTGGATAACTCTCCTGCCCGCCCACGAGAGGCAAGAAAAAAAAAAGTAAAACCCCAAACCAAAAAAAAAAAAAAAACAAAAACAAAAACAAAAAAAAACCTCCATTCACACAAAGAAGTCACTCCCAGGCGCTGTAGGGAGGGGGCGAGCCATGTGGAGCTAAATCTGTGTGGAAGGAGGAGATGGGATTAATTTTTCTGCATGAAGATTAGGCAAAGGAGGAGGGAGGAAAGCAGAACGTGACGGTGGGGTCCCCCCAAAAGACTCAACGTTTTTAGGACCCAGAACCTGTTTTTTCTCACCTCTGTCTAAACATAAACCACTGCTTTTCAAGTCACACGTAGTGAAGAAAGAGAAAAAATGCCAAAGTCTTTGGGAGTTTAGGGTCATGGGAGTGTTTAAAATGAGCAAACAGCGCCCTACTCCACCCCACCCCACCTCCGGCGCTTCTCTGGAAGGTAATTCTTTCTTGCCACCCCCATGTTTATCACTGGGTGTATCTGGGACGTTAAAGTCACATTATCCTGGATGAGGAAAGTCACGGGGTCTGCACCCCGTGGTTTTCGCCCCAAGTTTCACTTCCTCACTGTTCCTGTCCTTTCCCACCCTGCAGTGGACCCAGCTAGACTACTGGAGTCCGAGGCAGGCAGCTGGAAGAGTCTAGACCGTGCACACCCCGGGGTCCGAGTCACCCACCTAGGGGCTGGCGCTGTAGCCCACCACACCCAGGCCGATGGCCAAGCGGCAGCAGTTCCAGGGGTTCCTCCTGGCTGCGCGCCAGGATCGTCCCTCTGGGTGCGGGCGACAGATTGGGCGGCTTCAGCGCGAGCGCCTTTGAATTGCGCGCCGCGGGAGGAAACGAAAAAAAAAAAAACACAACAAAACCCTCCCTAAGAGAGGGGGGTTTTAAAAGACTCAGGAAACCACCGACGGTTAAACTCTGCACTGGGGCTCAAACCGTCTCCAGGCTTGCACCTGTTCATCCCTGCGGCCACCCAGCACAACCCAGGTGCGGTTCCAACACGCCCTCCTGTCCCCAACCACGGTCCCGCCGGGCACACCTCCCGGCCAGCAGCTGCATGGTGCAGGTTTATGCCCCTTACTCGTGAACGAGCCTAAAGGCAACCCAGACCCCGGGAAGTTCGTTTGCCACCGCGGAGAAGCGGCGGTTCGAATGCCCGCAAAAGCGCTGCCACTCCACCCCAAAGCGGTTCGGTTGGTCACCTTCCCGCGGCTGCACTGGTTTGGACCCTCCTGGGCAAGCGACTTGGTAGGCTAGTTTGCGTTTCCCGCCGGAGGCTGGCGTCCTCCGTCTGCAGCACGGAATTTTGCAACTGCACTCCTAACTCCAAGAAACGCTCCAAGATGCTTCTGCTCGAAGTTAACCCAGGATGTAGTGTAGACCTGGGAACCCTGCCTTCATTTACCCATTTCAGTCTCTCTACATTCATACAATGTAAGAAACTCAAAGAAACTCTTATTCCCATTAGTACCAGACGACGATTAAGTTCTGGGGCAGAGCGCGAGCCTTCACCGCCCGTGTGCACAAAAAGTAGAACGTTTTCCAAGAGCGTCCAAGCCGGCGCGCGCCACCGGACTCAAGCGGGAAACAAGAGCAGCTTCAGGAAAGCTCCATCCGAACCGCCCCCTGCCCCCGCCGCTCCATTTACTGAGAAAAATATTTCCATATTTCTCCCCCTATAGCCATGCTCACAAAAAAAGTTCCCGCGCTCCTTCTCCGTGACCCTGGCATCCCCAAGGTTCTAGTTGCTTCTACCCGTTCTTAGAGGGGCTACGCTCTAAGTTTGCACGCTTACTACAAAGTAGGATGCAACTGGACTTACACTTACACTGATGCCTTCCATGGCAACACTCGCTCTCCAGCCGTGGTGGCTACCGGAGCACCGAACGCCTCGGAGGGTCACCGCTACCTGCTGCACCAAGCAACAAATTGAAGTTTCTGGCCCGAACTGGACTTTTATAAAAACACGCTCGTGGGGTAGCGCATGCGCAGTTCAGACTGGGCGGGAGGAGCCTGGCGGGGGCGGGGCTCAAGGCTCTGGGACTCAGAAGTCTGAGAATCTGCTAGTCTGTTGTAGGTCACCTCCTGGGTTCAGAGCCTGGCCAAATAATGTTCTCGAAGTTGGGGAAAGCAGGGTGCCAGCCAGGGAGTTTTTGTGGGTCGCGCATCCATCCTTGCCTAAGTGAATACAATTCTAGACTCAAGAGTACTGGTGGAGACATTGAGACTAGAGTGGGGTGGGGGAGTGACTTGGCGCCTACCTAACCAGTAGGCGGCAATGTTGGAAGCCCGGCCAGGGTCTGAGCTGTCAGGAGCTACTACTAACCAAGCTCTTCTGGACGCACATTCACAGCAATGACATCAGGATCAGACGTAGATAAGCAGAAATCACTTGCAGACCCTTCAAGAAGTAGAGGTATACTCTCAGAAAAAAATTTTTACAATACTGGCAACCAATTCGTGAAGAGACTTTTTTTTATGATTAAAGTGTGCTTTATTATAAAGAAGAATTTAGCGACGAGGACAATGTGTAACAGAATCTAAAATACCTGCACAGAAGCACTGGTTCATTTTCATTTCATAAGCATATAGGGCTGCATCTAATTAGCAGATAGTTACAGGGTCCTGGCTCTGGCTTTGGGCCTTGGGCTGTTCCAGAAGCTGGGGATCCAACCGCTGTCCCCGCGCAGCGGGACGCTTCGCGAGCTCTGGGGAGTACCAAATGGAGAAGACTGGGACTGCAAGTCAAGCCTGAGACCAGACCTTTCCCTTTCCGTCTAACCCGCGTCTCCCACCCAGAAAACTAAGTTGGAGCGGGGATGGGAAGTCTTAATGAAGAGCTGATTAGGAGGGGGTGGGGGTAAAGTTGAGGGGGTGGATGGTTAGAGAGTCTCAGACAGGCTAGGGGATGGAGTGGGCGCCCAGACGACTTCCCAGACTCGCGCCAGTTCGGGCCGGCGCCGAGCCTGGGTGGGGCGGGGAGCGAGAGAAGGGCGGGGCCAGAAGCAGAAGCAGAAGCAACCAGATTGCCTGGGGGCCTTGAACACGGTGGAGAGACAATCCGGCTGCAGGAGCCTGGGTTGCCAGGCAACCCAGAAACACCCCTATCCTGGGATGGTCCTGAGGAGAAGACAGGCCCAGACGGGGCCCTTGAACTCTATTCCAACCCCTGTTCTCCCTATCCCCGCTTTTGTTTTGAGACAATTTTATGTAGACCAGACTGGCCTCAGGTTCCTATGTAGCTAAGGACTGTCACCTGCCTGGTTCTGGAAGTACAGTTGTGTGCCACCAAGCCCAGCTTTTGTAGTGCCGTGGCTTGAACCCAGAGCTTTGTGCACGTTAGGCAAGCTGTCTTCTAGCAGAACTATAATACATTTGCATCCCCTTCTTTATCTAATGGAGGTGCTGGGGAGCTAGTTTGCAGCCTGGGGAAGCTTTCTATGTGAATTGTGCATCATCTTCCTGTGTGGCCCGGACACTCTCCCCCAAGGTTTGCCTGTCAAGTCCTCTTAGATGATCCTTGGAATTAGAAGGATTCCCTCAAAAACAGTCAAGTTAGGAACCAACCGTTCACAGGTACTTTTAATTGTATCAAACCACTAATAAAGCTCATATTTCCATGTTAGCACAGACATGAGCGCCGTTGGACTGGAATGTCAGACCTGCTAGAGTACCAGCATCCAGGATGGGTATCTGGATTGTAGCAGGATTGTCAGCTTTATTGAGGCTCCAAACTCCTGCCTTCACAAAGGCTAACATGGGAGAAGAGGCATCTTCTAGACCTGTCCCTGAGCGGCAGAGAGTACAATCAGAGTAAAATGATTTGCATAATTAATATTTGTTGGTTGTTGGCAGACAAAAGAAAGCTTCCTTCACATGATCTGCACATGCCTTTTTAGGTCCTGTGAAGTATCTTCACTGGCGGAAGCAGATAAAGGGACAATGAAATGCTATTTGGTGACTACAGAATTAGGAAAAAACGAAAAAGAAAGAGGGGACTTTTTTTTTCTTTTTAAAGATAATATTTGGCTTCTGGATTGGAAAAGGCCAGCCATCTCTCGCTTGTCACTGGCAAGCGTGTGTGTGTGTGTGTGTGTGTGTGTGTGTGTGTTGGGGGAGGTGTTTGAGCAGCTTCAACGAAAAGTATTTTGTATGTAACCAGAACCTTCTGACAGTAGTAATTCCACCTAAAGCGACGTAGCCCCCAGGAAATAGCAGCTATGCTACAAAGCTCCTCGTGGGAATATTGTTTACGATAGTGTTAATAATAGAATAGTTAATAATAGTTTGAGTAGCCCCGTTAGCAGACTAGAGGAGGCGATTTTGGTACATCCGTGAATGAAATTAATATGGATGTTGTGAATGTTTGTGAAGAACTTTGAATAGCATGGGGAAATGCTTATGAAAGAAACTGCCCAGGGTGGGAATGAAAACTGTATGTTAGTTTATATGATCTCAGTTATGTCAAAACACATCTTAGGGGACTAGGGGTACAGCCCCACTGGTAGAGTGCTTGCCCAGCATGGCCCTGGGGTTTTCTCCTCAGGCAGTGTGTTTCATGTATCCCAGGCTGGCCTCCCTGTGTAGCTGAATTCAACTCTGAATTTCTGGTCCTCCTGCCTCCACCTCCCAGTACAGGGACTACAGGTGTGCACCATGCCCAGTGTGTCTGGTGCTGGAACTGAACTCAGGACTATGCACATAGGAGACAGGCTGCTATTGAGTGTCCTCCTCAGCTTTGGGATGCGCTTTAGAAAAAATAAATCAAGCTCAAATATCGACCAACTGCTTCTTAGGTGCACCCATCTTGACTAATCCCCTCCACAGTTCTGTCAGGCAGGTATCCTCAGTCTTCCACGATGAGGAAGTTAAAGTCTGGTGTTGGGGGGGGGGTGATTAGCTTCCCTCCTTGTGCTCACATAAAGATCTGTGCTCAGTCTGCCTGGCTCCAGAGCCCAGGCTTCTCCACTTCATCACGATGGCTGTCTTTCTCTGGCTCTTTCCATCCCCCCTCTGAATGCTTCTCCCTGCACTAGGGCATTTGGCATTTACTTACCTACTGCTGTGAGTGAAGTCTCTTGTGATTCAACTTTCTAAAAAAGCCTAAGGGTCTTACTCCTCTTGCCTAAACATTCCAAGTTCCTTGTAGAGAACATCCAGATAGCAGTTCTCCAGCTAGTCCACTGCTGAGCAAACGAAGGGCCCCTTGATTGTTTACTCAGCCTTCATTTAAAGAATTAACAACTTTCCCGTGCGGCTCTGGCAACAGAGGCCAGGCTTAGGAGCTGTCAGGGCTTTGGCAGTGTCCCCAAGTTCTCAGAACTGCTTTAACCCAAGGGATAACTAGCCCTGGCCACAGTTTGGGGGGGGGGGTTGCTTACAAAGGCAGTGACATAGTGGCAAGCATCCTGCTACCTCCTGTTGCTCGCTCCGCAGCTGGTTGATTTGCTGTCTCTGCATGTGTGACAGAAAGATCTACTCTGTCCAAAACAGGCTCCAAGTTAGTCGGGGAGAAAGCTTATGAATAGCCCTTTTTCTTGGTGGTAGAGGACAGGAGGCATCAACGTTAAAGGCATTCTGAATAGAAAGGGTTCAGAGATGACTTGGTGAAGTGCTTGCTTTGTAGAATCCAAAAAAGAAAGAAACACACACACATGCACACGCACACGCACACGCACACGCACACACACACACACACACAGAGAGAGAGAGAGAGAGAGAGAGAGAGAGAGAGAGAGAGAAAAGAAAGAAAGAAAGCCAGGTAAGGTGACACTTGTAATCCCAGTATCAGAGAGACAGAGATCTCTGGAGCTTGCTGGTGAGGTCAACGAGAGACCCTGTCTCTAAAATCTAGATCGATGCCACATCAACATATACATACTGATCTCCTGCAACCTCTGAGGTGCACGCACACACACTAAAAAAAAGTAGAATAAGAAGAAAAAGAAGGAGGAGGAGAAGGGAATATGAAGAATTCTCTGATCCTCTTTTGCATTTTGCAGCACTGGAAATGAAATCCGGGGCTTCATGTATGTAAGGCAAGTATCCAACCAACTGAGATCCATTTCTGTGAGTCCCTCGCTCTTTGTTTTTGAAGGGAAAAAAAGTACAGCCTTTCTTTATGATTGTAGGGGATAATCAAAAGGATGGAGTTAATGTTTTCCCAAATGATTAAGAGAGAGAAGCAGACTACTTCCCAAGGGTGAGTAATTCTAGCAGAGGGTTGACTGGCAGAGACAGGGCTATCAAATGTCAAGTAGGGAAAACCATTCCCTGCCACCCGTCTTGCCCCTAAGCTTCTGTCTTCAGCACTTAACAGGTGAAAAATGATTTTTGGAAAATAAACTTTCTGCCTTACAGTCCTACACCAGCTCAGGAAAAACATTACTGGTTTTCTGAGAAGCACTTTTTCTTCAAGTTTAACTTGAATTTCTAAAAGTCCCCTCAACACACACACACACAAGACAAGATTTGCCATCTGAAGAAAATTGGTCAGACTGGTACACAAACAGAGATAGTTTAGAGTTGCTCTCATAAGTGTCTGAACAAAATGGTCACTCTATTAGCAATGCAATAATCATTACTTGACTAATCGCAGGGCCAGAAGGAAGAATTGCTCTGGAGACTTTGTGTGACTTTGTGGGTGTGAGGCACTGCAGAAACAAGAATCAGAAGGGATGGTGTCAAGCTGGGAAGAGGGCGGGACCTTAGGAAATAATTGAGGGAGCAGACTCTGTTCTCCATGGAAAAGGCTTGTCGTTGTTTTCCTTAAGCCAGTAATTTATTGGTGGTGGCTGCAGGCAGCTATGGATCAAGAGGAAGCAACAAGAGCCTGTGGACAGTGGGTTTCTAAAGAGAAACCTTTGGCAGAGTCATAGTACTTCTAAAAGTGTGGTCATGTGATCACTCCACAGATGGGCTTTGAGTCTACCAAGATCAATATATTATCAGAAAGACGGGGTGGGAAGTGTGTGTGAGAGCTCAGAGGATCCATGCAATGCTTTATGGACTATTTTATTAAAGCAATGGGGTCCTTTAGAGCCTAAGGCACAGGGACAAAGTCTAGAAATGAAGACATTGTAAGCAAGAGATACAGTAGAGAGCGGTGGGGACTGCGGGTCACTGGAGGGCATGTGCCCTGTCTACAAATGTCACTCATTGCTTCCTTCCTTCTATGTGGAAATTTAGGTCACCCCCTCCATTCTAACTACATGTGGAGGTCAGAAGCCAGCCTCCAGTGTCACTGCTCAAGAGCCATGCACATTATTTTTAAGACAGGGTCTCTCATTGGCCTGGAAGACACCGGCCAGCTCACCTCATATTTATCCATCTTTACCTCCCCTCTGCTGGGATTACAAGTGGTCAGAACCACCCTCAGCTGTTTTAGTGGGTTATGGGGAGCTGAACTCAGTTCTTCACGGTCATACAACGAGTACTTTACAGACTGAACCATCTCTCGTCCCTTCACGGGTCATTTTAAAACTAAAACCTCTGATCTTTGGAAATATGAAGTCTATCAAATTCAAAAATATTTTTAAGGCCCTAATGGCATAGGTTAGTGGTGAAATGTTTGCCACCATGCACCATGCCCCATCCTGATCTCCAGCTAGGACAACAGAACAAAACAAATCACTCCCCCGTTTCTGATAAAAGGAAGCAAGAACAAAAGAAAATGAAGCAAAGCAACAAACATTGGTCCAGATAAAAGATCTCGTGACCTTCCTATTGACTGAAATTTTGGCTAGAGGCATGAGAAGAAGGGATAGAGTTGGGCATTGTTAGGATGGAACTCTCTCTCTCTCTCTCTCTCTCTCTCTCTCACACACACACACACACACACACACACACACACACACACACACTCTCTCTCTCTCCAATGAGATGAAAAAAATGCTGGCTTTAGATTTTTTTTTTTGCAGGGAGGCCTCTAGGTCATAATTTTCCCATCTTCCTTGGGACTGAAATTAACCATGTGGGAATTTTGAGCCAACTCTTCATTTTGATCCCTGAACATCGTCTTCTTCTTGGGACCCTGAAGAGAATTCACAAGTTCCCTGGGAACTTCAACCCTTTACCATCCTGCGCGCTCTGTCTTCTCGACTGCCTGGAAGGCTGATCCTGTTTTACCTTCCCACTGTTGTAAAATGACACCCTTCACTCATAGGGACTTTCTTCCTGCTCCATTTTAAACAGGGCCACAGGAGAAAGGATCACAGGTGAGGCAGTGTGGCTATGTGATTGACAGGAGAGAGTGCTGGGGTTAGCCCACTGAGGTACTAATATGCCAGCTCTGTACAGCCCCTGTAACTCCAAAACCAGACACATTACAGTGGTAACCTAAAATGGACCACACTGGTCATATTTGTACTATGGATGAAAAACAGCCGACATGATTCATCTAACCTATTCTTTTTCTTTTTCTCTTCTTGCCTTTTAAAGAGTTTTTGAGATGAGGATTCTCATGTACCCTAGGCTAGTCTCAAACTCTGTATATACCGAGGACAAGGATGACCATGAACTCTTAATACAATGATGGGCATGCACTACCAACTTATGTGGTACTGGGGATGAAACTCAAAGCCCTGTGCACGCTAGGCAAGCACCCTGCTGAGTAAGGCACATCCCCAGCTCCAAGACTTATTTGATTTTGAGAGCCAATTTACTAGTATGGATTCCAGGGAAATATATGACTAACTCTATGTTCTTTGTCATAATAGTCATGTAACATTAGCGGTTTACTTTTTGGGTTATTGGGAAGATTAAATATGGTAGATTGGTAAAATCTTCAGTATTGCACAGGACACAAAAATTCATTATAGCACAATAAATACAAACTATTTTAATAACCGCTTTACATTTTGCCCACCCCCAGCATGTGTCCTCTCTCTTCCTTGCCAGTGGAGGGCTTTAATTAACCAAGCAAATGGCTTTTCCCACCATTGCCCACATAAATGAGGTAAAGGGAATGGAACCTTAAATCTCACGTGAAATGTTCTTACTTTTAATTTCAGGGCAAAAGAGAGGCAGGCCTGATGAAGGAGGGGAAGCTGCTCACCTCTGCCTTGAAAACCCCTGTCATTATGACATCTCAGCCAGCCAGAAGGTTGGAAGGCATCTTCAGAGCCATTTGGTCTCATCTGCCAACCATGGGAAGGAGTTCCATTCTTAGCACCACGTGGGTGGTCCTGTCTCTGAGTATGGCTGCCCAGCGATGAGTGGCCCATTACTGCAGAATGAGAGCCCTGTTCTTTGCCGGGCAGACCCAATTCATCACAAGATAGCTTTTCCTTACTGTTTGGCACCCGTTTCTCCCATTTTCCATCCACTGGATCTAACTCAGCTAGCGCTCAAATGACAGCATTGTCAGGAGACAGACAAAGAAAGCCCCCTAGGACCAGGCCAAATGCCTCCCTTTCTAAGACACTTCTTCCCGAAGCTCAGAGCACACCCAAAGAACGTCTCCTTTGTTCCGTTAACAAGTTTGACTGGAGAATCGGGTCAGGTTAGGGTTTCCTTTCATAAAAGAAATTATCTCCAAACATGGAGGATTTGGGGATTAAGTGACTAAAAAGATTTAATGCTGAGCTTTTTAAGGCCTCCTGAGATTTGCAGATGTCTTCCAGAGAAAATGTGCGAAAGAAGCGATGTTGGAAACAGGGTGATAATGAGAAATTAACCCCATCTTCACTCGGCCTTATAGGCAGAACCAGGGTCAGATGGATGCTTAAAATATTGAGGATGTAGACCTGGGACTGGGGTTCAGGTGGCAGAATGCTTGTGCCCCCAGATATGAAGTCCAGGCTTTGCATAAATGGGCGTAGAATTACACCCACATATAAATATAAATGGATTGTATGCCTGTGATCCCAAGACTCTGGAGGTGAAGGCAGGATTCATAGCGTTTAAAGTCAGCCTGAACTACGAGAGACCTTGTTTTAAAAAAAAAATAGTAATAAGCCGGGTAGTGGTGGTGGTGCACACCTTTAATCCCAGCACTTGGGAGGCAGAGGCAGGCATAGCACTGAGTTCGAACAAAGTGAGTTCTAGGACAGTCAAGGCTACACTAAGAAAACTTGTTTCAACAAACAAACAAAACAAAACAAAACAAACAAACAAAAATTAACAAGCCAGGTGGCTTATTACTATTTAATGAAGGAAACGAAAATATCTATAGGACATTTTGAAAATAACAAGGGGATGTGCTCTGGCTTTTCCCCCTTTCATTCCCATTTATTTACTCCACATTTGGCCTGTTGGAGTGGCGTACGCTTGGAGGTATCTTGAGTCTGCTTTACCTACCTCTGGTCATTGGCTTAGACTGCTTGTCCGAGTAAGGATATGGCTGCTCCACAGAGAAGGCAGGCCTCAGGGGTCCCAGGTCTGGCCCTATTGACTGCCTCTTGATCTTCTGGAAATCAGCTCACTGGGATGGTGAGCCCGCTGAGTAAGGAAAATGCTTGCCGAGTTCAATGCCCAGATGCGTTTAGAACAAAGCGGGTGTGGGTATGTGGCACACTTGCAATCCCTGGGCAATGAGGCAGTGATGGGTAGATATCCAGGCCTTGCTAGACAGCCCCTCTGGTCAAACAAAGCCCCTCTAGAGCAGTGAGAGGCCATTGTCTTAAAAATACAAGGTGGAAGGCATCTGAGGAATGACGTCAGAGTCTGACCTCCATGTACACATGGATGTGCGCACACATGCACACGTGCATCAACACAAAAAGCAGTTTCCATGTGGTTGGTTCGTGGCTGAGTTTGGGGTCAGACAGAGTGGCCTTCGTGGGGAGCCTGGGAACAGCACTGGACACCTGGGATTAACCCTTTCCTCCCAGGTCTCCACTCACATAAGCAGATGATTTTGATCTTTATCTCTGGTGACGAATGGGAGCACAGCTCAGCCCGGGGTGAGCCTTCTGTTTCTCACTGCGGTCTTAGGATTCTAGCAGCCGTTTACTTCTCTAAGGTTTTTTTTTTTTTCCTATTGCCTTTCAACCATATGCGGTGTAGGAAAGTTTTTGTCACAATGTGGCATCTTGCCAAGATTAAAAAAAAGAACTACCTACCCACCCTCCTGCCTCCCCGACTTCTCTCACACATGTGTGCACGCATGCATGCCCACACAGTGCCCCCTTGCTTGAGAACCTCAAGCTCCGCAGTATTTCTGAGTTTTTCTTTCTGACGATTTCCGCTTTCTCTCCCCCTCCTCCCCTCCTGTCTTTCCCCCTTCCCACCTTCCTCCTCCCTCCTTCTTCTTTTTGGCCTTCTTCCCTCCTTTCTATCCTCCTTCTTTCTTGCCTTTTTTCTTCCTTCCTCCGTTCTCTCTGTCCTTTTTAAGGCACTGGGTGTCTAGCTCAGGCCCTCATGAGTGCCCTGCCATAGAACTGAATTCCCAGCCTCAACCCCCAGTCTGCCTGAGTCCCAGGAGCTTCTGCTCCTCACTCACTCACGCTCACTCACTCTCTTGTTTTTCCCTTCCCCATGCCCCAGACTCTATTCCAGCACAGCAAGGGGAAAGCCCAGCTCAGGCCTCCTCACACACCCCTGCTGGGGCTTCTCTCTAGGGTACTGGGGCTGAGAGTCAGTAGACTGACCTAGATTGTGAGCTGAGCTCCCTGGGGCCTGGCAGTTCAAGACCTTCTCTACCCTTCCACGTTAAACATAATCACTTCATTGACCCTCTTTTCTTACAGGTCCCAGATGGCCCCAGTCTCTTTTTTGAAAGCACAGATCTACAGAAGGTGGGCCTGCCATTTATCTCCTCCACCCCGGCAGTCAAGAGAGCGTTGTGAACATGTGCCAGGGGGGCAGTTCAGTTGATAAAGTGTTTGCATATTACACTAAGCTCCGGGTTTGGTCTGCAGCAATGTATTAACAGGGTGTGATAGCGTAGTGTACACTTGTAATCTGAGCACTCAGGAGGTAGGCGCAGGAGGATTAGAAGTTCAAGGTCATTTTAGGGTACACAGTAAGCTTGAGACCAGCCTGGGTCACAAGACATACTGCTCCAATTGTTCTTTTTTTTTTTTTTTTTTTTTTTTTTGCCAGAAGAGGCCAGTGACGTCTGAGCTCCTCTGCCCCCCACTCTGTGTCCACTTTGTTCTAAGTGTGAGCAGCCGTGTTTCTTCTCCTCAGAGTGAGGGAAGTGGGTTTTTACCAGGCCACCCTCCCTTCTCTCTGTTGTTGGGGTGGGGTGTGCTGGGGGCAGGTTGTGTGTGAACATAGCTGTATTTCTTGACCCACCGGAGGTTATGGGTGGGTTTTCTGATCTCCCCACTCCCTGGGTCAGCTTCCAGGATTTCCACGGAAGCCGATCTAACAACAGTAAGCCAAGCTTGCTGATCTGGGAATGGATTTTCCTCTCTCAAGCAAGGTCCCGAGAGTGTCCCTCAATGGGTGCTGCTCTGGCTGTTCTCTCAAAAGACAGTGTGTGTGTGTGTGTGTGTGTGTGTGCCCGCGCACACGTGTGTGCAATTGTACACAGAAGTCAGAAGCCGATGCTAGATGTCCTAATTCTAACTCTCCATCTTATTCTTTTTGACGGTATTCCTCACTGCACCTGGAGCTGGCTGGGTTTGCTAGCCTGGCTGGCCAGTTGGGAACCTGTTTCCTATCCCCAGCTCCAAGCACAGGGTTACTCAGGCAGCCTGCTATATGCCTCGCTTTTATGTAGGTTCTGGCTCTCTAAACGCAGCCCTCATGTTTGAACAGCAAGCCCTTTACCCAAGGAACCATCTCCCCAGTGTTGTGCCCTCCCCACTCCCACACAGGGCTTCATGAACCCAGAATAACGACAAACCTGCTGTGTAGCAGAGGATGATCTCGAACTTCTGACCCTTCTGCTGGGATCATGGTGCACTACAATGCCGGGTTTATTAAGGGCTGAGCATGGAAGTCAAGGCTTTGTACCCGACAGATGAGAACTTTACTAACTGAACTATATCCACAGTCCAAGACCTGGGTCTGGTGGTGGAGTCGCTGAAGGGTTAAGGCAGAATTTTGCCAATCGAACTTCGTGAATGAAGATGTGGGGGTGTGAAGCAGACTGTGCTCTGAAAAGAGGACTAGAGGGCTTTCCCTGGGTGTACCAACCTCAAGGGCTCAGCGGATTGTGGGTGAGCGAGAAAGAGATAGGAGCACCAGACTCCGAAGTTACGGACGATTCTCTCGGAATTCTATTACCCAGGTTTCTGAAAAGATGGATATGAGGACCATCCAGCATAATCTGTAGGGTTCCTCTGTCAACTGGAGCAGTGTTAATTAAGAGTTCGTTATTATAAAGATAAGATGTTTTAATTAAATCTAGATTAAGTGAAGGGCAAGGTAAGCTCCTACTCATTACGGACTTTATAAATCACAGGGACCAGTTTTCAACCTGACTCCGGCCCTGTTGTGAAAGGCTGGGGATAATAGGATGAGTCGGAGGCTGAGCGGGATCGAGGTTGGGGTTAAGCCCTTTCACGGTGTGCGTTTCCTTGGTCACCCTTGAGAAACACACACACAGACACCTTTAGTTATCATCACGATCTACCCTCTTCAGTGGCCCCCGTCCTGCTCCTGTTTTCCTTCTGAGGCCTAGGTATCACCCGCTCCTTTTTTTCCCTCCCTTCCTTTTCTCCATCTCGTCAACCTTTTCTTTCCCCCTTCTCTCCCTCACCCTTTTTCTTTCTTCTTGGAATAGAATCTCATGTAGTATTCAAGGTTGGCCTTGAACTTGTGTGGCCAAGGATAACCTTGAGCTTCTGGTCTTCCTGTCTCCACTTTCCCAGTCCTGGGATTATAGGCATGCATCACCGTGCTCGGTTTATAGGATGATGAGGGTGGACCCCAAGGGCTTCTTTCACGGCAGGCAAGCATTCTAACAGCGATAGCCTCAGACCTTTCTCCCTTTTCTGGTTTCTACCTCTTTTCCCTTATCCCTCCCTCCCTCCTTTCTTTCTTTCTTTCTTTCTTTCTTTCTTTCTTTCTTTCTTTCTTTCTTTCCTGTTTTGAATGCCAACATGTGCATTGTTCTGCTAGGTGCTAAGAAAGATATTAGATGGATAACATACACCCTTTAGTCTCAAGACTCCAGTCAAGCAAGGGAAGAGCTTTGTGCTATGCAATAGTCCACAAGTAGGATGCAGGCGTTGGTTGTGAAACCAAAAGGTGAAAAATAAAAGGGTGAGCCTCAGACTTTCTCTGCCCGGCACCAGTCTCTCCCTGGTCCTCCATTCATAAACTCTAACTACAACTGTAGTCCTCCTGACTAGAACACACATAACCATAATATCAACTAGTGCAGGCACTGTACTTAGAGCACCTGGGAAAACGAGAGGTGGTCTTTCACACAGGAAGATAAACGTGTGGTGAGTAGGACTGAGTCTGAACGCGAAAAGAAGTGGATAGGGAGGAGATGAATGTGCAGAGAAAGGCAGAACCTTGAACAGATATTCAGCCAGCTTGGCTGGAACGTAGGCTGGATTTCTGTCTGGAGACGCACACCGCGGCCAGAACTCAGATGATTTCACAGGTAAGGCTAGGAGGTCTGGACATTGTTCTATCAAATAACAGGAAGACTCGGAAGAATTTGAGTTGGAGAATACAACCAGACCATGACTATCAAAAAATTAATTTCGGGGCTGGGGAAATGATTCCAGGGTTAAGAGTGTCCACTGTTCTTGCTGAGAATCAGAGTTTGGTTCTTGGCACCTGTGCTGGATGACTAATATCCACTAATATCTACTCCAGCTCTGGGGTTATACGTAAGCTCGGAAGTGCAGTATGAAGGAGATGGGAAGGTCGAGAGACCAGATAAAATCATGCTGGAGAGGTGGTAAAACTCTGGTTAGTTGGATGTTGGTGGGAGTTAGGGAAGAAGGCTACCGAATAGGAGGAATCTTGGGGAAAAAGAAGGAAGCTGACGTCAGAGGGGCTGATACGGCAGTCAGAGTGTGAGGAGTGGGGCTTCAGGAAGAGTCTGTTCAGGAGGAAGGCACGATGTGTAGAGTTTCTGAAGGCTTATTCTTTGATTTTTTTCAAAACTTGGGTGTTGGTTTCTCAACCAAAGCCTGCCTGTGACTTGTGGGGTGTTGTGTAGCAGGAGACATCCTGTTACTGATGTCACCAAGGAGTCTTCAGTGCTTTTCATGTCTTCAAAGGTAATCATCAGGGGTGGCAACACTGGCAGACCAAAAAAAAAAAAAAAAAAAAAGATTTCTAGATTCTTTCCTAAGGTCTAACCTGGGCAAAGTTAAATCTGGTTTGCTCTACAGGGTAAGTCACTAAGTTAGGTTAAAGCTAATTAGCATGTGGTTATTGAGGATCAGTTACCGCTGGGTGCTGTGCTCAGAGCTGTTAGAGTAATCCCAGGCACCCTCAACTGCAAGTAGAGTTTCATCTGAATACAGAACTGAGCTAGGTTTGCACTTGTGCCTTTGTAAGTTGAGTCAGAGTCATTTCTAAGGCACATGGCCACCATTTCCAGAAGGTAAAGGAAGACACCTGCTTCCCAAACGCGACACCGTAGGGAAGCTTACAGTTTCATTTCTGAGTGTTCTGGTTTGCTATTAGGCATCTGACAGGAAGGTCCCTGCCAAGGACCCAAACACACCCGAGTCTGGAGATGCTCTCCCGGCCCCACCCTTTCCTGAGGAGCTATTGACAGTTGATAGATAGTGAAAGAGAGAGATTCATTTTCTGAGGGTGTTGCCGCCGGTTGGTTTCCCATGCTCCCGTAGCTAGCCCCATACCTCTGCACAAATGAGCAGCACAAACTGAACTTAGGGGGTTATCAAAAAAGATGGAGACAACCAAGAAGATAAAAGAAAGAAGAAGAAATGACAAAGGAAGGGAGACATGATGGGGGGAGTACAGAAGGAGTTGGGGCAAATGGGAGTCAATATGATTATGCCTCATTTTATATATGTATAAAATTATCAAAGAATAAAAATAAATCACTGAAAAATCTGCCAGTCCCAAATCTTTCAGAAGACTGAATAATGTGTTACCGTTTTCAAATACACACGGTCGCTGCCATGTTAAAAAGTATTGGATCCATTAGAAAGTATCTCGGATACATAGGAGTTTGATTTGTGCGTGAACGTGTTTAAGAACATTGCATGGTAGTAGCCATAACCAGCTTGGCCAGTTTCATCTTGTGGCTGGTGAAATGCTGTGGTTGTTAAAAGTGATGTTCATGTTTGGCAGAGGAAAGGCAGCCCTGGAGGGGGAAGAACTTTTGTCTGGTGCTCAGAGTGTATCCATACTCCAGCTGCCAGGGAGACGAGCTTGGAAACACCCAGGTGGGAAAAATGTTTCTGTGGAGATGAACAGCTCGAAGCAGAGGGATGTCAAACAGGAGTCAACCTAATAGGAAGCCTGTGGACCCTCTGGGCCTTCTAAATTACCTCTTATACTGGCAAGACTTCCTTATGGAATGTTTTAGAAGGATGATTTTTAGCTTGGCCTCAGCCCTTGCATGGCAAGGAGGTAAAACAAAGCAAAATGCAGATTCCTGGCCTCAATCATTAACCTCAGCGAATTGATAGGTCTGGGTGGGGCTGTGAACATTTGCATTTTTTTTAATTGCTGTGATTCCTACGTCAGCCGGAGTTGAGACAGGACGTGCTTATAAGAGAACAAAAATACTTCATCGCAATTCTCTGTTTGTGAAGTGCTCAGTAGTGTGTGAACAGCATCACAGAGAGCTGCCTGTGGTCCCAGCCTGACTCCGCCCCTCCTGTCCTTTCTCACACCTACCCTGGTAGACAGATCCTATTGGGGCTCAGGGAAGTGAAACCTGTGTGGTATCTGAGGAGTGACAGTTAGAACCCCAATGTACAAGCGAAACCAGGGAACAATGGGTGTGCCCCTTCTTGTAGAGGGACAGACGGTTATGACCTTGAACCCACAACTGAGATTTCAAGTGCAAAAATTGGCGCCAACTCAGAGGCAGAAGAGTGGGGCTGGCAGAAGGAGGGCGGGCCGGTGCTATTAGGAGCTTCTGACCCACCCTCTTCCCTCTCATTCTAAGAGACCCGAAAGAGGGGGCTTTGTGCAAGTTACTCCCCAGTGTAGTGCTTCTGCTTCCTCCTTTGAAAACTGGAGATGATAATGGTAGCCCACTTCTTACCAAATATCTAGAACATCCACTGTTATCCGCGGCTCAGCTGCCCTGTCCAGTTCTGGACTGGAGATGCCGTGACCTAAAAAACAATTGATGCTCATGAGCAAGGTGTCTGGGGAGGAGAAGGACCAGGGCACCGAAAGCTAAGATTTTCTTTTCTCGTCTCTTTATGTTGTAATGGGTACATGTTCATATGGGTATAGGTATGGGCATGTATGTGTGCATGTCCACGTAGGTGCACATGTGTGTGAAGACCAGAAGACAGCCTCGAGTATTGTCCCTTAGGATACCACCCGTCTTATTTTTGAGACAGGGCCTCTCATTGGTTTTGAACTCACCCTTTAGACTGGGCTGCCTGGCCCGTGAACCCCAGGGATCTACTTGTCTTGCCTCCCCAGCGATGTCCCACCATGCCTAGGTTTTTATTATGGGTGCTGGGGAGATGGAGCTCAAGTCTCTATGCTTGCATAGTGCATTTTACTGACTGAATCATTCCCCTCAACCCTTATCTCGTTCTTTTTATTTATTTACTTATTTTTTTACTTTTTGAGCCAGGGTTTCTCTGTGGTCCTTGCTGACCTGGAACTCACGTTGTAGACCAGGCTGGCCTTGAACTCACAGAGATCTGCCTGCCTCTGCCTCCTCAGAGTTGGGATTAAAGGCCTGTACCACCACTGCTCACCTTCTCATTCTTTAAGTGAAGGCACACAGAACCAGAGGAGCCAGACTTTTCATGCTCTCTACTGTACCCCACAGCAGGTGGCTTCCCTCTGGGAGTCCCCCAGAGGCAGAAAGACTATGGTATTCATTTCTCGCAGCTGCTCCAGGGGTTGGTGGCAGACATCTCTGCTTAAATCCTGTCTGCATCCCGAGAGTGTTTATCTGCCTAGGAGGACCTGGTCTGCTCACAAGGATCTTGCAGGTCCCTGGGATTTGTGTTGTTTGATTTTTAACCACTTCTACAAGGATGAAGAGAAGGATGGCCCCAGTCACAAAGACTTGTTGAATCCAGAGATGAATGTCGGGTGTCTTTAATCACTCCATTTGTGTGTGTATGTGGTGTATATGTGCATATGTGTGTGTGGTGTGTGTATGTGTATGTGTGTGGGGTGTATGTATATTGTATGTTTGTATATGTGTGTATGGTGTGTGTGTTTTATGTATATATGTGGGTATGGTGTGTGTGGTATGTGTGTATATGTGTGTGATGTATATGTGTGCAATATGTGTGTGTATGTGGCATGTGTGTATGTGGTGTTCCTGTATGTGTGTATATGTATATGTGTGGTGTGTGTGTGTGTATGTGGTATGTGTTTATGTGTGTGGTGTGCCTGTATGTGTGTGTGTGTACATATGTGTGTGGTGTGTGTGTGTATGTGGTGTGTATTTGTGTGTGGTGTGTGTGGTATGTGTATATGTGTGTATGTGTGTATGTGTGTATATGTATATGAGTGTGCATATGTCCATGTGTGTGAAGAGGAAGAGGAGGATGTCAGGTGTCTTCCTCTATTTATACCGTCATACTGTTTTTGAAGCAAAGTCCCTCACTGACCCTGAAGCTCACTAGGCTGATGGCCACAGCTCTCAGGATCCACTTGTCTTTGGTCTTCAGTTGTGAAACTGCACGCACACCTGGCCATGTGTAGCTTTTATGTGGGTTCTTGGGAGTTTGAACTTAGGTCCTTTTTGCTTCAAGGCAAGCTCTCTTATCCATTGAGCTGTCTCCCTGCCTTCCACCTTTTTTTTCTTTTCTTTTCTTTTCTTTTCTTTTCTTTTCTTTTCTTTTCTTTTTTTTGAGCAGGGTCTCTAACCTCACCATTTTGGCTAGACTGGCAGGCCAGTGAACCCCAGGAGTCCTCCAGTCTCTGTTTTAGGATGATAAGCATGTGTTATCACACCTGCATATATATATGTATATATGCATACATCTAAATATATATGATGATATGCAAGATATTCATCAGTGTGGCTATAGTATAGGGCCAGTTCAGGTGTCCTCTCCTCAGCTGCTCAAGGAACAAGCTGGGGATATCTCCTTGGACACCTGGGAACTCCTCTAGAGTCCAGTTTCTTGCCAACCCTCAAATGGCTCCCTTAATTAAGATATATACTTCCCTGCTCCCATATCCACTCCTCCTCCATCCCAACTGTCCCATTCCCCCAAGCTCTCCCCATCCTCCCCTTCTTACTTCTCTCTCCCCCTCTTCCCTTACCCCCGTCCCACCCACACACGGTGGATGGAGATAGAGACAGAGACCCACATTGGAGCACTGGACTGAGCCCCCAAGGTCCAAATGAGGAGCAGAAAGAGAGAGAACTTGAGCAAGGAAGTCAGGGCCGCGAGGGGTGTGCCCACCTACTGTGATGGTGGGACTGATCTAATGGGAGCTCACCAAGGCCAGCTGGACTGGGAATGATGGAACATGTGATCAAACTGGACACTCTGAACGTGGCTGACATGGAGGACTGACTGAGAAGCCAAGGACAATGGCACTGGGTTTTGATTCTACTCCATGTACTGGCTTTGTGGGAACCTAGTCTGTTTGGATGCTCACCTTCTTAGACCTGGATGGAGGGGGGAGGACCTTGGACTTCCCACAGGGCAGGGAACCCTGACTGCTCTTTGGACTGGAGAGGGAAGGGGAGGGGAAAGGGGGAAGGGGGAAGGAAATGGGAGGAGGTGAAAATTTGTAGTAATAATAATAGAAAAATATATATCAAGAATATGAAAGATCAAATATATATATTCAATTTTTTTTATTTATTTACTTTTTTAAGATTTATTTTTTAGCTAGGCTGATGCTCAGTTCACTTTCTTTGTTTCGTTCAGGCTGATAGAGGGATCCTACATTCAAGATGGGCCTTCACACCTAAGTTAAACTTTTCTGGACACATTCTCATAGACACATCTGGATATGTGTTTCCATGGTGATTCTAAATCCCTTCAAATGACAATCCAGATTCATCATCAGACACCCGGATCCCATTGCTCCTGCCTCACACCCCTTCCTCAGAGACAGTATTAGCTCCCCCTTATGATGTTGCAAAACCAGAGCCCACTTGACTGTTGACAATTACACTTCTTGGAAGTCCCTTTCTTTTTCTTTTTGGTAGATGCCTACCAGGTGACTCTGAGCGAAAGACGAGACTGATTTGCTTGTAAAGGCGACCAACACACACACAGGAGTCTCAGCGAACATCCTCTCCAAAGAGAGGTTTCCGGGGTCACAGATTCACCACATTAAATGCTCGGCCCTGCTCCGTGGTTGATATGAGTCAGTGGTCCTCTCAGAACCGCCCTCCAGCACTGTTTCAGAGAAATCTGTCCTGGATGTGAGGATGGCTTTTTACTTCCCTGCAGCTGGCTGCTTTGCATTTTTCCCAAGGTGAAACTCAACCAGTATTTTCAGGTCGGAGAAAGAGTCAGCAGTTTGATTGGGGGCGGGGACCTGGCTAATGCTGGTGAGCCTGCGAATGTAGAAAAAGGCTTCCCAGAATCAGATCCTAAACCGAGGGGCCCCCCAGGCTCAGATTTTCTCTCTTAGTTCTTAACCCTCCCCACCTGTCTTTTGCGTGTGTGTGCGCGTGTGTGAGCGTGGTTAGTTAGACGTGTGTGTGGATATCAGAGATCAAATTTGGGTGCCCCCAAAGCTATTCACCTTGTTTTCTGAGAGTGGGACCTCACTGGGATCTGGAGTCACCGGCTGAACTAAGCAGTCTGCTCAGTGAGCCCCAGACACCTACTTGCCTCCACCTCCCCAACATATAGGTTAGATGCACACAGTGCCCCGCCCAGCATGTTCCTGTGGGTTCTGGGGATCACCTTACTGACTGAGTCACTACCCAGCTCCACTTCTTTGAAAGCATCTGCCCTCTAGAACTGTGTGTGGTGGTATACACACATAGGCCCCTTTTCGTTTTGATGTCATTGTCTTCTGGGCAGACCTAGTGATACAAAGTTTTACCCCACCTGACTTCCCCAATAGAAACAGCATGCTCCCTTTTCTCCAGTGACAGGGTCAATTTACTGACCTCTCACTAATGCGTTTTGTGGCACTTTTCTATGGTGTGTGTAGAGACACTAACCACCCGTTTCTGGATGACTTTCCATATTGATGGAACTTGCTCCTGTCTAGACTCTCTCTCTCCTGACAGGTCCTGGGGAAAAGCTTCCTGGCAGACCTTCACAACTTCCTCCTGTATTTACTATAGGCCAATGGAGCGCCAGGCTCTGGGCAAAGAGGATGAGCAATGGACAAAGCAGACTAGCTGTCTTCATGGGGCTGGTGGGCATCCGGTCAAGAACACAGGCACATCACAGAGCAATCTGAGTCAAACCAGAAGGCTGCCAGAAAGAAGCAAACTCAAAACCAGGACAAGATGAGAAAAGGGTTATAATCAGTTGCAAGAAGTAATGGCAGAGAGAGTTTTTTTTTTTTTTTAACTTCTGTATGGGGATGGTGGTGGGGACAGTGGTAGTATGTGTTCTTACAGGTATGTGCGTGCACATGTGTGAGGGCACGAAGGCCAGAAGTTATAATAGGCTATTTTCCTCAATAGCTTCCTTCCTTCCTTCCCCTTCTTCCTTCCTTCCTCCCTCCCTCCCTTCTCTCTTCCTCCTCTTCCTCCTCCTCCTCCTCTTCCTCCTCCTCCTCCTCTTTCTTCTTCTTCTTCTTCTTCTTCTTCTTCTTCTTCTTCTTCTTCTTCTTCTTCTTCTTCTTCTTCTTCTTCTTCTTCTTCTTCTCTCTCTCTCTCTCTCTCTCTCTCTCTCTCTCTCTCTCTCTCTCTCTCTCCTTCTCCCCCTTCTCTTTCTTTCTTTGTCACTGAACCTGAAGCTCCTGTCAGTGGGTTAGGATGGCTGGACAGTGAGTTCCAGCAATCGCACTCTGGGCCTGGCTTTTCCATGGATGCTAAGGATCTTAGTCAGGTCCAACGTGAGGATGTGGTATACCAGGCACCGTATCCAGCGAGCCATCTGCATGGCCCAAGAGCTTACCTTTCATTGCATCATGCTAGTAAGTACTTTTCTTGCATACTGCTTTGCATGGGCTTGTTTCTACACTGAATGTGTTCATGTTTTTGTTGCTTTTAAGAGTACAACTCTTTGGGACTGGAGACACAGTTCAGCTGGTAGGGAGCTCCCCTAGCAGGTATGAAGCCCTAGATTAGGTCCCCAGCACTGCATAGAGTTGGGTGTGGTGTCGTAGGCCTGTGATTCCAAATTTCTGGAGGTTGAGACAGTAGGTTCAGGAGATCAAGGCTCATCCTTGGCTACAGAGTGAGTCTGAGGCCATCCTGGACTATATGAACCCTTGATATATGAAATTCTATCTCAAAGCAACAATGATGATGACTGTAACTCCTTGAAAACAAGAGTTTAGCTCATTTCTTGACTTATCATTGCTTATTTAGTTCCGCAAACAGCACTTGGCTAGGAAGGGCAGCAGAGAAGAAGGGTCAACTTTCCCCAGTCACGCTGTGGGTATGCAGGAGTCATTTAAGTGACTGTTACTGAGAGGAACACAGGGGTAGCATAGGGCAGTCTCCACATCCTGAAAATCAAGGCAGAATCTGTTTTTTTTTCTCTGCTACCTAGTTGCTGTGTGATTCCAGGTGAACCTCTAAACTCCCTGTGGGCCTTGATTTGCACATCTGTGGAATGGGGGTATTCCGCTGCAGCACCTACCAGCCTGTTATCCCCACCCCAACAACCCCTTTCCCTGGTGCCTCTGAGGGCCATCTGGTTGTCGCCGAACTTGTGGAAAGATGACGGCCGAGGGTGGTTCAGGGGTTAAGTCAGGAAACCCAATGTGGAAATGAAACCACAGCCCTCAGGGCCTAACTGCTGGGCTAGCTGGAGGCCAAGGCAAGATGGTCTCTAAGAAATGACCCTCTGTGAGAAGCCCCAGCCCCTCTGTCCTCTTCTTAGTGCCCAGAACCAAGTGCATTCAGTTGCCGTCCAAGGAGGACCAGCGGCTCTGCTCTGTTGGAGTTTTCACCTTGTACAGGGACACTTGCGGTCTTGTAGCCTAGGTTACAGAAGTGGCAACTGGGTATGCAGGGGGCAAGTGATGAGGCAGATAGACAGGGCTGGGTACAGCCACTTCAGAGCTGAAAACACTCCTCTGAGGACATCGTGTACTAATTCAAGGGTGGCCCCCCCTTTCTTTCTCTTTCAAACTTCAAAACAGGAAGAAAGTTGTCTTCAACTATAGGCACCAATAATAACCTCCAACCTTCTAGAAAGATCTATTTGGAGGTCGTCCAAGAAAGCTACCTTCACAAAGGGGATGTAACTTCTCAAATTCTCTCCCTACCCGTCTCTCTCTTGACTCTGGACTTCTGGCTTCTTTTACAGCAGTTTGGAAGGTTGGCATGAAGCCATCTAAAACCACAGTGGGGTGTTAGGTAATAATGCTCTCATTAAAACGCTGTTTTGTGGTTTAATTTTCAACGGTTTCTTTGCAGCTTGAAAACACACATGTTATATCTTTGGAGGCAAAGGGAGAGATGACTTTGCGAAACAGGCGAAAGGGCGGGAAAACAGCCCGCCCAGAAGACATTTTAGATAATTCCAGAAAAGAACCACCTACTTTCATGCAAGGGTAGGCACACGGAGCACCAGCATGACATCCTGCGGGGCTTCCTGAAGACGGAAGAGATGGAATCACTCTTGAGGACTTCTAACCCCTGAACACCCTCCAGGGGTTGACAGTATCCTATGGGGATCTGGGGAGTGGCTTGCCGAGTAAAGGACCGGCCGTGCAAACATCAGCACCCAAGATTGAGCCCACAAACCAGCATTAAGAAGCGGTGTGTGGTGGCATATGCTTGAATGTTTCTAATCCCAGTGCTGGGGACGTCGAGATAGACAGAACCTCAGAACTTGCAGGCTAGCCGGTCTCTTTAACTAGCGAGCTCCGGATCCCAGTGGTGAGAGATCCCAGCTCTGAACACACGGTGGAGGGCTACAGGAAAATGACACCTGAGGCTGACCTCAGGCCAGCCCATACATGTAAACACAAGGACATACATGAGCTTCTGCTTACATATGAACATGCACTCACATACACTGGAAAAAAAAGTAATGTAACTCAGTGGTTATGTGCGTCTGCTCTTCACGATGAGGCCCTGGGTTTGATAACGAGGGTCAGAGATGAACGTTTTAAATGGTCTGAACTGAACACTGAACACTTCCAGACAGGGACGGGGAGAGGTCTCAAGCAATTGCCACCAGTCAGGGACAAATAATAGATAACAGCATAGTGGAGTAAGCCAGTCCCCTGTTCTCATCTTCATCTCCATGGATTCCCACCTGAGGCTGTCTATTTTGTGGGAGTCTCACATAACCCAGGCTGGTGGTGAACCTCCTGAATGCTGAGATTATAGGCATGTGCCACCACACCCAGCTAGGTCTCTCCAGTTTAATCAGTGATGTCCGGGAAATGGAAACTCGGGTTTATAGTTTCTTTTAAAAAATAGGATGAGCTGGGCAGTGATGGTGCAGGCTGTTAATCCCAGCACACATGAGGCAGAGGCAGGGGGATCTCTGTGAGTTCGAGGCCAGCCTGGTCTACAAGAGCTAGTTCTAGATAGATAGGTAGATAGATAGGTAGATAGATAGATAGATAGATAGATAGATAGATAGATAGATAGATAGATAGATGGTGAAGCCTCCAGCGTTCCCGCTGCACTCCTTTTACGGTGCAGGGTTTGGTTTGTAGGCTTTGTTTGGTTCCGCTCAGAGCTGGCGGTGTAAAAACTCACTTGCATAACTGGGGTGCCAGAAGAGGGTAGAGAGCACAGGGCACGAACAGCCTTGCTTCTCTGCAACTTCCACTTCTTCTTCCCCAGCCTGCCTGACAGACCAGTTCCCACCGGATTTTGCTCTAACTCTGCAAGCCTGACCTTGACACCTTGACCTGACCCATTCTTCTGAGCTGTTTGTACATTCCCAGCATCTTGGCTCCTTTCCTCCTAAGACCTGGACTGAGGCTGACCCAGGTCCTGCTCCTTCAGGGTGAACAACGAAAAGCTCAGAAAGAATGTGGTCCTGGTGTGCTGATGATGGCTTTAGGGACAGAACTGAGCAGCTGCGGACTACGGCGGACCAGTGTGGCCCTTGGACGAATGGAAAACTTTCAAGCCAGCATTTCAAATCAGACTTGTTACTGGAACAGGTGAATACGTGATCTTTTCCAGTGACAAGCAGGGGATAACTCCATTTTTTTGATCCCTGCCTCCTCCACAGGCTGGACTAGAATTTCTTCTATGTAGCTGAACTTGAACTTGGGGCTGCTTCCCAGGTGCTCAGATTACAAGTGTGTGCCACCATGCTGGTTTACGGGGTGCCGGGGAATGGAATCCACACTATACGCACGTCAGGCAAGCATCTCCCAACTGAAATACATTCCTAGCTGCCAGCAAGGATTCTTTTAAAACATTTTTTTTTAGCTATGCAAAGAGGTTTTGATTTTATGTAAAGCTCCTGCGTTGGGGAGCATTCCTGAGGCAGGTCACGTGGAGGTGAGACTTCCATGGAGGTGTTTGATACCTTCCGCAGGTGAGTGTGGGGTGACCTGATTGGACGATTAGCGTTTCTCAAAACAGTCGCGTCAGGGCAGGTAAAAATCAGTGTGGTTTTCTTTACAGGGGGTTTCACTTTGACTTTCAGCATCGGGTCTGAGGGTTGGGTGAACCCGGAAATGCAAAGTGAAACTTGGGAGTGTGCGTGCCTATCAAGCCAAGCAGACTTCTGTGAATGGAAGCTGGTCTCCTGTTCTTATCAGTGCACACATGTGTTAGATGCCACCCTCCACTCCCATAAAAAATATGGCTCTTAGTCCGAAATATATGCTTAAAATAAGATATACTGTCCACTGCCAAATGGCAAGGCAGTAGCTACTCCTTCTCTTCTTCCCTTTCTCCTCCTCTTCCTTTTCTTCTCCCACCCCCATCTCCTTTTTGAGATAAAGTCTCACGTAGCTCAGACTGTCTTCAAACCCACTAAGTAGCTGAACATGATCTTGAACTTCTGATTCTACAGTCTCCACCCCTTGAATGTTGTGATTACAGGCATGTGCCATCATGTATGGGGTGAAACCCAGGGCACTGTGAATGCTAAACAAATCCTCTACTAAGTGAGTTCCAGCCCCAGCCTGGCATGGCATTTCCTAACTTTCCTCCAAGTTCTGTGCTATGTAGACTACTTTGTTTATACTGGGCGAGCCATGTTCTGCATGTGAGGAGGATATTAGCTTTTGAAAATGGGTTATGGGACCTTTTACCTCTGTTTTCTACAACGTTGGGAGGAGGGGAGAACCAAAAGGCAAGACTAGCTGGGCCTGCCTCTCCTATTATCTCCTGGTGAGGGCTTAGAAAAGAACGCCTCTTCTGTTCAGGGGATTAACAGTCTTGGAGGCCATTGAGGGCAGCCCTCCCTCATAGTTGACTTTGGACTCTACACCCTTTTTTCTGGTACTATTAGAAAGGTAAACACCACCTTTGCTACGTTTTAGTATTCCAATTCTCCTCCTGCCTCCAATTCCTGAGAGTTGGGATTCTAGGCATGGGCCACCACCCTGGTCCATGATGTGCTAGGGTTGGGACCCACGACTTTTGCACACAAGACACTCTCCTAGCTCAGCTGCGTCTCCAGCCCAGACTTAGGAGACGGAGACAGCCACGCGACAACTGTCACACAGCACACTTGGCGGAAGGCGGATTACCTGGTCTCACCTGACGGGAAGGCTCCTGAGCCTCTGCTTGTCTTTAGAACTTCCATTCTCAGGATGCAGGGGTACAAGTGTCTGTGTCTCTCTTTGGAAGCTAGAACATCTTTCTCATCCCCTAAAGTCTTCAGTCCCGTCTCTCTTAGAACAGGACTGTGGCTACAATGCTGTGAGATCACACCACACTTCTCAGAATAGCAAACAACTAAAAATAAAATTTAAAAAAGTTTATTTCTGGACTTTTTCTTATTGGAGGATATGTGTTGCTGGGGATGGCCTTTAAGGTTTCAAAAGCCCACAACATTGCCATTTTGCTCTTTCTGCCTTCACCTCATGACTGTTGTCTCAAGACATAAAGTCCTAGTTACTGCTCCGGTGCCGTGTCTGCTGGCCTGCCGCCATGATGATCATAGACTTTAATCTTCTGGGACCATGAGCTTTCGAATTAAATGCTCTCCTCTCTCTCTCTCTCTCTCTCTCTCTCTCTCTCTCTCTCTCTCTCTCTCTCTCTCTCTCCTTCTTGTTCTTCTTGTTCTTGCTCCTCCTCCTCCTCCTCCTCTTCTTCTTCTTCTTCTTCTCCTCCTCCTCCTTCTCCTTCTTCTCTTCTTTCTTTATTTTCTTTCTTTCCACCCTCCCTCCCTCCTTCCCTCCCTCTCTCCCTTTCTTCTTTCCTTCCTTTCTTTTTTTCTTGAGACAGGGTTTCTCTGTGTAGCCCTGGCTACCGTCTAAAGAAGCCGTCTAAAGAAGAAGCTCACTCTTTAGACCAGGCTAACCTTGAACTCAGGACTCCTCCTGCCTCTGCTTCCCAATTCTCTGCTGGGATTAAAGGTGTAAGCCACAGCCACCTGACTAAATGCTTTCTTTTATAAGTTGCCTTAGTCATTGCATCTCTTCACAGCAATAGATCAGTAACAACAAAGACAATGTTTTTAGTCACTCATCAGTCACTGAGGAGCTGTGAAGCTGTGTTTATTGTCACGACCTGACAAAATTTACAATCACCTTGGAGGCCCATTTCTGGCCATGCTTATGGGGCTTGTATTGATTACCTTAATTGATAATGGGAGGCTTGGCTTAACTGTGGGCCTATTCACTCTCTGAACAGGGACCCTGGGCTGTGTGAGTGGGGACAGGGCCTGAGCAGCAGTATGGAAGCATCCTTTCTTCTCCTCTGAGTTGTGATGTAACCAGATGCTCCAAGTTCCTTATCCTTGACGTTCCTGACATCATGGACGATAACTCAGAGCCGTAAGCCCAAATAGACCCTTGGGTTTACCTGGAAGCTGCTTTGCCAGAGTATTTTGTCATAGAAACCACAGAAGAAATAAAGACGGGGCCGTTTTGGGGTATGAGGTTCACTGTCATGGTCTCACAGCGCTTCGGTTCAGGCAACCCCCAACAAAAGCTGGCACTGATGATGTCACCGATGTCACTGATGGCAGTTGGACAGAACAAGGGAAGCTGTGAAGGGCTTCCTTCAAGATCCTGGCTTCATAAGTGAATAAAAGTGACCGTATGCTGAGGCGGCCACAACCTGCAGTAAGAATGAAGCCCCTCTCTACCTGAGAAACTGCAAAGGAGAAAGAAAGCTGCCAGTTTGACTGTCATGCCTCAAGCTGCCAAAAATTACATCTGTGAGTGCTTAATAAGTGCTTCAGAGAGAAGGACATTAAATTGCTCAAGGAAGGCATGAATAGCAAATGCTTTCTGATTGACAGCAATGTGTTATTCCAGAAAGTATTAAGTATAGATGAAGACTTGAGCAAGGGAGCCCTTGAAATGAGTGACATCGTGGTACTTACTACAATAGGAGATGATTATATAGATCCAGAAATGAGTTTGAACCAAAAAAAATGTAAAAAAATTTATTGGAGAGGGCTGGGGATATAGCTGCAATGCTTGCCTGTCCCCAGGTTTCACCCTCAGCATCATGTAAACAGGGTATGGTGTTCATGTCTGTCATTCCAGCACTCTGGAGGAAGAGACGGGAGGATCAGGACTTTGAGGTCCTTCCTGGGTATACAGCAAGTTCAAAGTCAGCCTGGGTTGTATGACATTATTTATGTATCTATCTCCATGTCTGTCTGTCTAGTTACCTGTCTACATACGTGTTTATATCACCGGAGACAGTATCTTCCCATGAAGATGCTGTTGTCTTACTCTGGCAAGGCTGAAGAAGCTGATGGACAGAGAGGATAAAGTCTTCAATTGCAATGAAACTAGACTTTCCTGGAAGGTGTCCAGTAGGATCTGCCTCATGGAAGTACAAAGGAGGAACCAAGGCTAAAACAAGGGAAAAACAGATCAACTTCAGCTGCGTGTGGCAAAACTGAAGTCAGGGTACACAGAGCAAAGAACCCATGAGGTCTCAGAAATAAAACTAACAATTAACCTTGAACCTTGTGGTATATATCTTCATCCCAGCACTTGAGCGGTAGAAGCAGCAGGATCAGGGGTTCAAGGTCATCTTCGAACACATAGGGAATTGAAGACCAGCCTGGGCTACACAACCCTAGTCACCAAACAATAACAATGATGGAAGCCATAGAAAGACATTGATAGGAGGGGGGCTGGGGATGAGAGTAATAAGAAAGCATTCTATACAGTCTGAACACCACGATTGGCTAATTTACAAACTTTATGGTGTCTATGTGCAAGAAAATACCGTTAGGTTTTGGTATTGTCCACCATTTTAGGCATCCATTGTGGGGATCTTTGGAATACCTTCCATGGATAGAGGAGAACATTATCAGAGAAACGCCCCAGTGTTTTGCTCCTAAGTGAACACTCTTCTCAAACATCTTTTACATCCCAGCTCCTGGTGCTTTATGTGAAAGAGAAAAGTGTGCATTAAAATCTCTTATTTTCACAACATTTTAAACAGATTTAACATTCACGATGAATTCTGGGTAGTTGTCCGTGCAAAGAATGTCAGTCTTTGGTCCTTAAGTCCTTTGGGTCTCCGATCTGAAAGAGGCTATTTGGACAACTCAGCTTTCCAGATTGTCTGCTTATGCTTGTTAAGATCTAACTGAGAAAGGATTAAAATTGGAGATCAAATGGCAAGGTGCTCCTGTCCCAGGCCTATGAAGGAGTTTACACATGCTCAGGGTATTAGATATGACTGACAGGTGTGTGTGTGTGTGTGTGTGTGTGTGTGTGTGTGTGTAGCTCAAATGCCTTGTTCTGTTTCCCAGTCACAAAGACCCCTTTGAAATCCAAGAAGGGATTGAAGAGAGAATCAGGCAGTAAATGGCCGTGAGCATTTTTTTTTTAATGGGTTAAAGCTTTAATTGATGTGGAGTATAGGAGCGGTTTAGGTGTTCCAAGTAGGCTTTTCAACTTGTCTTCTAAATTTAGCTGCCTGAGGAGAGACATTAATCTTTGTAGGTATATTATTTTCCCCCTGTATCCTCTGATCTGATTTTGGCTATTATTTAAACTTGCTTAAATACATTTATTTTTATGTAATACCTATATATGTATTTTGGAAAATGTATATATTTTATATAATTGGATAATATTAAAGCAAGCTGGCTATAATTAAAGGCTTTCCTCTTTCCTATGTCTTTTTTTTCTACATTTGAATTTATTGTGTGTGTGTGTGTATACAGGCATGCCACAGCATGCCATGCCGAGGTTAGAGAACAACTTCCGTGAATAGGTTCTCTCCATGTGGTTCTGGGAATTGAACTCAGGTCTTCAGACTTGGCAGCAAGCCCCCTTGCATGCTGACCCTTTCCCTATCTCCTTTCCTGACACTAACTTTGAGCAGGATCCTGTGGGCATTGGCTGCTCTATGGAGCAAAGGCTTTGGATTCTGCTTGCAGAGCAGACTGTGCAAACATTCAGAGCCGAGTCCTGCTAATGGCCTGGAGTGGAGGAGGCACCAGGGAAGGACCAGGTGGGCCCAGAGCAGGGATGAGTGCTTTCTTGGCAGGGAGCCCATTCTCACAACAAAAAGCTGGGAAAACTTGCTCATGGATAGTAATCCAAAGACACCGAAGGATTATGCCGGCGTACATCCAGCAAGCTGCAAACCGTGACTGAGGGGTCCACAGCTTCCCCACACAGGCAACCGCTTTGCTTATAAAATAGAGTGAGCAGGATTAAAATAAGAGGGGCAAGCAGGGTGGGGGGGGGGAGGAAGGAAGCACCGGGTGGTTCACATGATATTTTATACATAGAAACAGAGTCTGCCAGCCACCAGTAACTTCTGGTCAGTGGGAGGAGAAGACTAAGACACACTGCTCGCAAAACAAGTTACAACCTCTTCCACCTTGAGCCTGTGCGGACTCTAACACCATCTTGCACTTCTCTCTTCGACTGGTGCAGTCACTTAATTATTTTCTCTCAGCCTAGTTAGCTATTAGGGACACTAATTAAAACCTGCCTTGCCCTTAGATGTATGAAGCCGTTTATAAAGTGCTAAGAAGGCAAATTCTTCCAAGAACTATTAATTGTGGTAAGGATGGTGTCAGCTCCAGTTATAAGCTCACAAATGCAAACCTAACCCGGTCGATACTCCCCCGGGATGGTAACAATGGAACAGCCAGCTTTTAAGAAATGTGTGTGGAAGAGCCCGAAGAGATGGTTGGAAATGTCCTGGGTAAGAACCGGCAGTAACTGGAGCTGGGCTGCACAGGGGAGATCAGAACAAAGGCTTATTAATGAGCATCAGGTATGCACATTGTACAAAGGACTGATTTAGGCTGTGCTAGCACTGTACTTGGGAGGAGGATTTTTAAAATGTGAAGGACATACACAGCATAATAGATAGGGTTGCTCAAACAAGTTCTCAGGGATGCCTGCTCCAGGACCAATTGCCGGGTCTCTTGGGACATGACATGAAAGATGTCCCTTCCAGCTGTCACTTTGTTGGGGTTCTGTACTCTTTTTCTCTGTTGTGTGTCTGTGGGTACATGTGTATGCACATGTATGTGCACCTACCATGGGCTTGCCAGAGGTCACCCTCAGATAGCATTTCTCAGGCCCTGCCTTGTCATTTTCTTCATTGTTGTTTTAATTGAGTTCTACATTTTTCTCCACTCCCCTCCCTTCCTCTCTCCTCCTACCCTCTCCTATGGTCCCCATGCTCCCAATTTACTCGGAAGATCTTGTCTTTTTCTATGTCCTGTGTAGATTAGATCCATGTATGTCTCTCTTAGGGTCCTCTTTGTTGTCTACGTTCTCTGGAATTGTGAATTGTAAGCTGGTTTTCTTTGCTTTATGTCTAAAAGCCACTATTGAGTGAGTACACATAATATTTGTCTTTTGGTGCCTGGGTTACCTCACTCAATATGATGTTTTCTAGATCCATTCATTTGCTCTCAAATTTCAAGGTGCCATTATTTTCAAAATTTCCACTGTGTAGTACTCTATTGCGTAAATGTACCACATTTTCTTTATCCATTCTTCGGTCGAGGGGCATTTAGGATGTTTCCAGGTTCTCTGCTTTGTCTTTTGAGACAGGGTTTTTCTCCAGCACCTGGACCTCACAAAGTCAGCTAGGCTGTCTGGCAGGAAGCCCCAGGCACCTTTCATCTCTACCTTTTTACCATGGTGATTAAAAGCTTAAAAAACTTGAAAAATAAGTTCTGGGGATGTGAATTCAGTTCTTATACTTGTGCAGCAAGCTCTGTCCTCACTGACCCGTTGCCTGGCCCAGGGATTTTATCCTAAGATTTCCTCCAGAATAGTACCTTGCACATTATATGTTGTATGTGCAGATTGTATGTAATCTGTCAAATAAAGTAAAGAAACGAACTCACTAGTATTCCTGGTTTTTCCATATGATAGATAAGTGTGGTTTTGTGAGTAAGTACAAACTTATTCATTAATATGTGTACAATGTACAGTTATTCGTAGACATGCACACGTGTGTGCAGGTGTATGTTCATTGGATGATATCAAGCATCTTTCTTTTCTTTTCTTTTTCTTTTCTTTTTTTTTGACTTTTCTAGAAACAGGTTTTCACAGCATAACAGTCCTGGCTGTCCTTGAACTCATACTATAGACCAGGCTGGTCTCAAACTCATGGAGATCCTCCTGCCTCTATTTCCTGAGTGCTGGGATTAAAGGTGTGTACCACCACTGCCTGTCTCAAGTGTCTTTCTTAATTGCTTTTCTACTGTAAGATTCTGAGACACAGGCTGTTACTGAAACCAGAGTTCATCAATTCAGTGAGACTGGCTGCTCAGTGAGGCCCAGGATCTCCTGTCTCTCCTGCATGTAATTCAGTGCTGGGTTTACAGGGCACATGTAACATGAGGGGCTGGCTTGTTGGGGTCTATGTCCTGCCCGGTACCCCACAACCAGCAAGTCCCAAAGAAATTCACACAGAGATCTCCATAAGTTATAAAACTGATTGGCCCATTAGCTCAGGCTACTTATTAGATCTTGTAGCTTATATTAACACATTATTCTTATCTATGTTAGCCACATGGCTTGGTACCTTCTCAGCAGGGCAGGTCACATCCTGCTTCTTTGGTGTCTGGGCTGGACTGCAGAGGGAGCTTCCTGCTTCCCAGAATACTCCTGTTCTCATCGCCCCGCCTCTATTTCCTGTTTGGTTGACCCACCTATACTTCTTGCCTGGCCAATCAGCATATATTTAAAACATGATTGACAGAATACAGACAATTTTCCCGCACCAGGCACACTACTATATCCAGATTTTCATGTGAATACTGAGAACGTGAACTCAGGTTGTCCTGCCTGTGACCTAAGCACTTTGCCAACTGAACCAACTCTACTCACCACTTCTTCAGTGAACATTTAGTAAGTACCATGGGCTTACCATTGTTTCAGGGGTCAGAGCAGCAAGGCTTGTGGACTCAGTGACTATTTTAGTGGATGAGTAAACAAGCACACAGTATGTACAGCAGCAACAACGTAGTTCTGCAGGGACAGCTAAATGAGGCAAGCTGAGAAGAATGGACAGAATAATAAGATATGTTTATAGCCAAACCATACGTAAGGCTCCACACAGTTGAGTGTCATGGTTTTAAAACTCGATTTTAACAATGAGAACTACTTTGAAGTTGAAAAAAAATGCATATCCTAGGCACAGTTTCAATATATGAAAGAGCTTAAAATGTGTCTTTGGAAGTATGTGATGTTAGAGCCCTCACTAACAATTTAGGTTACTGATTATAAAATTGTATCCCTTACAGTATATAAATAACACAAATAAAAATAAACCTTAAAAAGAGAAATAAAATACAGTGTTAAAAGTTAAGTGACTGGTGGTTGTCAGGATGGGTCATTGGTTAAAAGGGACTTCTTACCAAGTGTGACAACCTAAGATCAATTCCCCAGACCCATAAGGTGAAAGGAGAGATGTTGTGGAATATTTAACCATGTAAAGATGTCTTGCATTTGTTTCACTATGTAAAGATGTGTTGCTGTTTTACCTTGCCTGACTAAGGCACTTGACTGGTATAACAGAAAGCAAAACAGCCAATAGCAAGGGAGAAGGTAGAGGTGGGACTTCCAGGCAAGGAAAGAAAGTAGAAGGAGGAATTTAGACTCAAGGAAAAGAAAGAATAAGAGACAACAGGGAGACACCAGAGGCCAGACAGACATGGACTAAGCAGGAAAGTAGGATATACAAAATGAAAGAAAGGTAAATAGTACAGAGGCAAAACAAAAATGAATAGAAACAGGTTAAATTAAGTTAAAAGAACTACTGGGAACGCCTAAATTAAGGTCAAGCATTCACAATTAATAATAAGTCTCTGTGTATTTGGGCACAGGTTATTGGTTCAAAAAAAAATTCAAACTAGAGAAGCCATTTTTTTTCTCAAGTTCGGGAAAAAGCCCTGAGGTGGGAAGTAAAGAAGACGCAGCAGCTCAGCCCCATGCACGCGGATGAAGACACAGAAAAGTAGCTCCATGCACTTTTCCAAGACTCAAGCCAGGCATAGGGCCCACCGGGGCTTTGCAAGGGTTGAAGGGCTAGCAGGCATACAAGGAAGGACCTTGTACTGGGAGGTCCCCGATGATCCCATGGCTGTACCTGGGCTCTATTTCTTCTTTTCTTTTCCTCTAGGCTCTGCTACCAACTGCAGAGCATGGTCTGGGGTGCAGGATGTTACCAGTGTACACATGGGCCAGGGACAACCACAGACTTGGTGACTGGAACTGCTGGTGCCCAACAAGGGTGCAGCCACTGAATGACCTCTCTGTCTACACTGCCCACTTCTATCCCACCAACAGTTAGCCTCCAGCTCAGAGGAGGCCCCTCGACAAAACAACAAAACCACCAAAACACAAAACAAAACAAAGGCCCTCACAGCTAGATTTAGCCTCCACGTGCATCTGACTCACCATGAATCATGTCCCCAGAGGACCTGCTCACTTTACTATTGTTATCGATTAAAAAGAGTTGCCTGCATCCGGCAAACACACACTTCAGGTGGAAGCCAAGTCAGAGGATGTGGTCTTTAGTCACGGAATCCAATTCTCCACTAAGAAGCCCATTGGTAATGTATTTCTCCTAGGGGGAGTTTTAGTTAAGGATAACTTAAGTAAGGTACAGCATATCAAAGAATGCCCAACATTCTGAAACATGTGGGATTCTAGTTTCTATTTCTTTTACAGGTTCTGTGTCAGGAATTCTAATCATCCCTAATCTCTTCAAGAACTTTCATGGGGCCTGGAGAGATGGCTCCAGGGTAAAGTGCTTGCTACATAAACATGAAAACCTGAGTTCAAGCCCCAGAACCTGTGTTTTTAGAAGCTAGGGGCAGCAGCATGCCCTTGTAATTCTGTCACTGCGGGGCAGAGATGTGAGGACCACTGAGCTAGCTCATCAGCCAGCCTAGCAGGACCAGCAAACTCCGGCTCCAGTGAGAGATCCTGTTTTTAAAAATCAGGTAGACAGTGACTGAGGAAGACATTCCAGCACTGGCCTCTGGCATTGAATACACACGTGTGCACATATGTGTGTGCACACATACATGGATCTAATGAGCTTGAATATGGCTAAGCTAAACTTCCCCTGCTCCCATTGCCTCTTTCTACCGTCTTCACAGCACAGGGGTGTCTGATCACCATCGCCTGAAGACCCCACTGTCCTCCACTTTTCTTCTCTGTGGACCAGGAAACCAGTGTGGGAACCGTAACAAATGCAAATGGAAGAGATTTTGTGACTAAACAGCAGGGTGCTCATAACTCTTATGTCTGTAAGAAAGGATGAAAGAAAGCTAACCTTGCTCAGAGGATAACAGGAAAGATTACAACCTGTCAATATACAATTTCACAGAAGCTGTGAGAGACAGAAGAGCCAAGTTGTGGGATCAGCACAGAGTTTTCCAACAGAGCTCCCCAAAGCCTTCTCATGTCCATCCCTGGAAACATGGAATCATGTGCAGGAGCAGTTATGTTGGGGTGGAGCACATGCGTGAGCCAGCACATGTGTGGAGGTCAGAGACACCTTCTGTGGTTAGTTCTAGTCTTCTACCTTATTGGAGATGCAGGATCTTTCTGTCCTCACTGCACACAGCAGACTAGCTGGCCCATGAGCGTATGGGGAATTCTCTAGTCTCTCTTCCCATTTCAGCATAGGAATGCTGGGATACAGACCTGTGCTACCAATTCCTGCTTCGTAGAGGTTCTGGAAGCCTGAATTCGGGTCCTCACATTTGCATGGCAGGTGTTTACCTATTTTTCTGACTTCCAGGTACTTGTAATACACGTTGTTGCAAAATGACTACCACTGTTAGCTACTGCCAGAGTGAGAATTAGAATGAGTTTGGATTCAGCTGCTGCCCATCAATGGGCCGGGGACTGTGCTACACTCTTTCCACATCACGTTTATTCTCAGAACAAGTCTGTGAGACACAGCTATTCTTACCCACTTCACAGGAGGGAAGCGGTATCGAGCAGTTGCCAAGACTTGAACCAGGTATCAAACTCCAGCAACAGTCCCCTGAGCCCGTCTCCTTAACTATTTCACAACATGGTCCAATGTATGAACTTGTGACCAGGACTATCATGTCACCTACTACACCTACAGTCACGTCACGTCAGAGTTCCTCTGCCATGTCCAAGTTCAGATTTCCTCCTTGGTTCTGTTCTCGTGGTCTTCCTGGACCTGACCGCCCTCCCCACCTCTCCATCTTAACGCCCAGACGCTAGTCCAGGCTGCACATTTCCTGCTCTGCTCCACACTGCTCATTCATTTCCCTGCCAACCTAAGCAAATCACAAACGATGAACTTTATCTGACACATATACCCCTCTGTAAACGGCCTCCTTCCCCCAAGGGCTGCCTCCTATTCTCTGCTCTTGGAGATGCTGGGCCGGGTTTCCTCTCAAGATGTCATTATACTGTCTAATCTCTTTCCTAGAAGCCATGAGGCTCATTTCATTTCATTATTTCATTTCATTTATTCATTTGAAATTTGGACACCACCATGTGGTGTTGGATAGGGTTAGATATACATCAATTATTAGCCCAGATATGATATACACCACACAAATACTGCCTCCTTTGAGTCAGTTTAATGTCTGGCCCAAGGCCTGGCTGGATCACTCGAGGGCACAATCAAGGCAACTCAGAGCCTTCACATTCAGTATGGGATTCAGACTCAGGTCTCATGCTCGTATAGCAAGCGCTACACCGACTGAGCTGTCTCCCCCGCCCACATTCTATTTATGACAACATCGTCTTTGAATATTGGTCTCCTCAAAGATTCTGGTGTGATTCTTATGACGGCAAGGAATGACTGCAGGAATACAGACACAAGTGTCTGTATATATTTCTTCTCCACACAAACATGGATGTCCTGGATAGCAGCTTTATATCAACTTGTCACACGCTAGAGCCATCCGAAAAGAAAAGCCTCGGTTGAGAAACGCATCTGTGAGAGCCAGCTGTAAGGCATTCTCTTAACCAGTGATTGATGCCAGAGGACAACCCATTGGGGGGTGCTATCCCTGGGCTTGTGGTCCTGGGTTCTTAAGAAAGCAAGCTAAGCAAAGTCACAGGGAGTGAGCCAGTAAGCAGCATCCCACCATGACCTCTGCCTCAGCTCCTGTCCAGGCCCCGCCCCCCGATTTGATTCCTGTGCTGATTTTCTTTGGTGATGACAGTGACACGGAAGTGAAAGCCAAATAAACCCTTTCCTTGCCAACCTGCTTTCTGGCCATGTTGTTTGTTTGCAGCAACAGAACCTAACTAAGACAAGGGCCTTTACCAGACTCCATGAGGACACAAACAGAATGAACTACTTGTAACCGGAAGACAAACTGCATGACAATGGAGGCCATGCTGGAAATGTGAGGTTTGGTTTAGGTCAGCATGCCCTTCCTCCGCCCTGTAGTGTATGAACACATGAAATCCTGTCAAATCCTGCTGAGACAGAACTGAGGAGGTGTTTTAGCTGATAGACTGCTGGTAACGTAAACATACGGATAGAAGTTCTATCCTATTCGGTCAATACAATGTTACTTGTATGTATGTGACTTCAGGGCTGGCCACGTGGTATTGAATAAGCAGATGGAGGGCTCGTCCCTGAGGAAGACTGTTTGTCCCCTCCTCAGCATTCCTTAGTTACCTGTGGTTCTTTGTCTAGGGCTGAGGCCATGTGAGTTTTCTCCTTCCATATTGGCCTGTCTACTGATGTCATCCTACTTCAGGTCTTGCTTAGGCAGCCATGTTGATGAGACTTCCCAGGTGCTGCCTCTCTGACACTTGTAGGAAATACAACCTCACAGCAAACTTCTTATTCCTCTGGCTTTTACAATCTTTCTTCCCCTCCTCACAATGATCCCTGAGCCTTAGGGATTGTTGTGCAGGTGTTGTGTTGTAGATGTATCTATCAGTCGGGGCTGTGTACCACAGGATCTCTTGTTCTTTGCATTTCGTTTGGTTCCAGTTTTCTAGAAAGGTCTCCTCTGGTGCAGAGGGAAGTTTCTTTGATGAACAGTGAGAACTGCAGCTATCTATACGTGTAAGTAATTAGAATGTAGTTAGGGATTGTGTAGGTTTAGTAAAGTGGCAATTGTGTGTTCTCCTCCAAGATCTATGACTTACTAGGTCATAGTAACATAGTAAATAACAAGAGATTATTTCCCTCTTGTTGAATGGACCAACTAGAGAGCTGTTGGTTACTGCCAATATATACATGTCACTAGTACGCCCTTAGGTTTATCATGTCATGCTGGTCATTGCTGTAGTTCAAAGGGGATCATAGGTTGATAAGATTATTGGTTGCTTTTTTCTCTTGTAGGGTTGTGTACAAAGCTACACTTTCTTGTCCCATGAGAACTGGTCTTCAGGCGGAGACTTTCTGGTCAGATGTAGTTGGATCATCTTGTCATGTGTCTTAAGTATGTGGTATCTTCAGCAATATGGACTTTGGTAGTTTGAATGTAATTGGCCCCCATAATCTCATAGGGACTGGCACTATTAAAATTTGTAGCTTTGTTGGACTGGATATGGCTTTGTTAGAGGAAGTGTGTCACTGCGGAGTTGGGTTTGGGGTTTCTTATGCTCAGGATATGGCCCAGTGTCTCAGTTGACTTCCTGTTGACTACAAGATGTAGGTCTCTGTTACTACTCCAGTACCATGTCTACTTGCAAGCTGCCATGCTTGATGATGATAATGGATTGAACCTCTGTATTGTAAGAGAGCCTCCTCAATTAAAATTTTTTATTAAGAATATCTGTGGTCACGGTGTCTCTTTATAGCAATAGAAACCCTAACTAAGATTAGGAGTTGCCTTGCATCTCTGTGGGACAGCTCAGGGCAACAACAATAGATTGTAATGTTTTGTGAGTCTCTTGGACAATGCTACCAAACAACCCAAAAGAGGCCTTTTATGCTTGGTTTTTGTTAGGCTATGGTTCTTGGGAAGCGTATTCAGCCCTAGTAAGTAAATTTAATTTAAACTGTACATGAATATGTATATACAGACTTAAATGTACTATGTGATTTTAGGTAAATATAGATAAATATAATTTCTTATGACTTTTTAGACATCCCTTTGTTTATTTGTTTTGATGGTTTTTGTTTTGTTTTGAGATAGAGTCTCTTTATATAGCTCTGGCTACACTGGAACTCACTCTGTAGACCATGGTAGCCTCAAACTGATAGAGATCCACCTGCCTCTACCTTTGGAGTGCTGGAATTAAAAGTGTGAGGCACCACGCCTGGCTTTCTAAGACATCTTAACTGTAATTTCTCCTCCTCCCTCCCTCTTCTCCATCAGCCTATCACTCTTCTTCTCTATTGCTTTTCCTCCTTCCTCCTCCTCCCCAATTAAAGCCTCTGCCCAGGGTCCTCCAATCTGGAAACAAAGAGTGAGAAGGGCTAAAACAGGTCTGGTCCACTTTGGCCTCTCATCAAAACAGCGTGCAAAACTAAACAATGTCATGGGAGAGAAGATGGGATTTCATTTCCTCCACGAGGTGTTGTTACCCTAGAAAGCTAAAGGGGATGGGACATTGGAGAGAAGAACCATTTCTAGCTACTTTGCATTTCCTTCCTTGAAACCTCCTCTAAGTGTCTGCACCACATGGGAGGAAGAAGAAAAGAAATAAAATTGATTTAAAATTGAATAAATTACAAAGTGAAACACAGACAGAATTCTGCTCAGTCCCAGGATCTTACCTGCTGTGAGTCCAGAGCTGAGGCCATCTTGAGCAGGAGTGAGGAGAGCCTGGTCCACCCCAGCAGACTCATTCTGTCAAAGTCCTTCCAGTAACAATCACTGAGCCCTGGGTGTACAGTCAAAGGTGAATTTGTCTGATTCATTCACAGCGCTTGCTGAGCAACATCAAAGGAACTCTCAGCACAGCAAACCACGGTGAGTAGTTGGTTTTAGGTAAGGTTTAAAATGAACATTTTCCTGCTAATATTAGAAACTCAACTTATGCTTCCAGAGTCTAGGTGAGTAAATCATCTAGCCATAAAAATTAATAATAATAATGATGATAATGATGGAGCTATAGCCGAGTGATAGAAATGAAATTCTACCGTGTATGTTAAGAGCCCTGGGTTCAAATTCTAGAATAAAAATAATATCAGTAATCAGTTATAATAATAACAAAGACATATGGTATGATTGCCATTGTGTGACAATAATTAATATTGACATTAATCTGAATCCTAAGTATTTTTAACAAAGTTGCATGCCACTGAAAGTAGAAAAGGAGCTATTAGGGAAAAGGAAAGGGGATGGGAGGAGGGAAGGAAGACACAAGAGAGAGATAATGTGGGAGGGGCTATGGGGCTGTGATCAAAGGACAGTATATGCATCATGAACATGTCCTAAGGAAACCTGACAGGGAGGATGCAGGAAAGTAGGACATACAAAATGAAAGAAAATCAAAAATCCCCAAGGCAAAACGTACAGGACTAGAAATTAAATTAAGGTTAAATTAAGTTAAAAGAGCTAGTGGGACCAGCCCAAACTAAGGTCAGACATTCATAATTAATAATGCGTCTCCATGTCTTTATTTGGAAGCTGGTTGACAGTACAAAGAAAATTCTAGCGAGAACTCACTCCCACAAATTCTCCTCTGACTTTCACACACATGCCATGGTTCATGTGCACGCAACACATCCACACCCAAATAAAGGTAACTTAAAAAAAAAATTAAAGGGATATTGTCTCATTGCTTCCAGGAATCTCTCAGCCTGGCTTCTGTGGTCTCTCTGAATCCCCACCTGAGTCTCAAGTCATCAATTTCTCTTTCTGTGTCCCTCTTCTCCTGTTTTCTTTCCCTGTTATTGCGTTAGAAGATTATACTTCACAGCGACCAAGGAGCAGGGGACAGGCACCTGTCCTTGGTTCTGGGAAAAACATGGCCATACACAGATCCCGTATCACAGTGAGTGTTTTCTCTGGATCTTCTGTGGATGATCTCATCACACTGTGGTGAGGGGCAGCGGATGACGCATGTCAGGGATGGTGAATGTCCAGTATATTCTCAGCTCCACTTGCGTCTGAGACACACTTGGTGTGTTTCTAGATGTGCAAAATAGCATAGTAGGATTGTTTCTAAAAAGTGAGAAAACCCACCAAGTTCTAGCGATGGATCAAAATGTTTTCTCAGAGTAAAACAAATTAGAGATTTCTTTTTATTTTATGTACATGAGTGCTCTGCCTGAATAGTGTGTTTGCTCACCATGTGCATGCCTGGTACCTAAAGAAGTCAGAAGAGGGTGTCAGATCCCATGGAGCTGGAATTGCATATGGTTGGGAGTCACCACATAGGTGCTTGGAATGAACCTAGGTACTCCACAAGGGCAAAAGGCACTCTTAGCCTTGGAGCCATCTGTTCAGCTCCAGTTTTCAGAATTTTGAGCTATTTACACATATCTCAATTTCTCTCTCTGTCTCTGTCTGTCTCTGTCTATCTCTCTCTCTGTCTCTCTCTGTCTCTCTGTCTCTCTCTGTCTCTCTCTCTCTCTCTCTCTCTCTGTCTGATGTGTGTTTGTAACATAGGATTATGTATATATTCATGTGTATATATATGTGGAGCATGTGTGAAGGCCAGAGGTTGACACTGGGTATCTATCAGTATCTGTCAACATTGTTTTGGGTCCAGGGTCTCTCACTGATTTGACTAAATTTTGAGTTTCTTGGATCTGCCTGTCTCCACCTTGTCAGCTCTAGGGCCACAGATGCCAGGAGCCATGTTCACAGTTTTCAGACAGGTGCCAAGGGTCTGATTTGCCCAGCAAGCACTTACCAACTGAACCATCTCCCTAGCCACAACTCGTGACTCAGAGCAATCCCTTTATCTTTTCCTTCAGTTGGTCACTCAGGTGCCGGCTGTGCAAACTGCTATCTCCACGAGATATG
The DNA here is from genome assembly GCF_982192425.1 of Myodes glareolus. NCBI lineage: Eukaryota > Metazoa > Chordata > Mammalia > Rodentia > Cricetidae > Myodes > Myodes glareolus. The sequence goes on along the minus strand of NC_142030.1, from coordinate 95,554,864 downwards.
GCCATAGAGAAAGCCTCTTGAAACTATAGACGTGGTCATGAAGAAATTGCTTTTTATCTCATTTTTATTTCAAAACCTCCTTCCTTGTGAAAAACCTGAAAGCCACTATTTATCAGTGATGGCGATGCCTGCCATCTTGCTCCTAGTTTCACCATTTCCTCTGTGGTGGTGGGTGCTGTGGCATTCATGGCCCCACAGCCTTCTGGGAGTGAGAAACGGATCCTGAGTCTTTTACCAGCTTCCACGTGTATTCCTGTAAGTCAACTGTTCTTGTTTCTGTTTCTGTGACAAAATGCTCGTACCAAAGGCAACCCGGGGGCAGGAAAAGGTTTATCTCAGCTGACAGATTATAGGCTATTGTTGAGGAGAGTCAGGGCAGGAGCTCAAGCAGACACCATGAGGGAATACTGTTTGCTGGCTCACAGAGTGGCTTCCACTCAGCTAGCTTTCTTATACAGTTGAAATCGACTGCTAAGGGAATGGTGCCGCCCACAGTGGGCTGGGCTCTCCCAGATGGTCTCACGGGCCCATCTGATCTGAGTAATTTCTCCACTGAGACTCCTTCTCAGGTGACTCTAGACAGCGTCAAGTTAACAGTGACAGCTAACTAGAACAACAATGTTCAGCTGTCACTGGTAGCCTTTTGGAGATGCTCTGGCCAGGATTAACACCACTTTTTCCATGAGATGAGCCTTTTTAGTGGGTCTCAAGACAAATTTATAGGGTCATCTCTTCTTCAGAATGTCTCCACAGAACCTGGATCTTAGCTCAGATTTTCTCTGTGTCTAATCTTGCTTTCTCTGCATTTCAAGGTGTTGAACCAAGAACAAGCCTGGGGCTGGAGGGATGGCTCAGTCAGTGAAGGGCTTGCTATACAAGCATGAGGACCTGAGTTGAATCCCATCACTCAGGTAAGAAGATAAGAATAGCAGCAAGAGCCTGTAATACCAGCACTGGGAGGTGGAGACAGACAGATCTCTGAGACTGGCCAGCCAGCTTAGCCCACTTGCTGAGTGCAAGGTTGGTGAAAGACATTGCCTCAAACAAGAAGTTAGATGGATAGTACCTGCGGAATGATGTCTAAAGTTGACTTCTGGCCTACACACACACACACACACACACACACACACACACACACCCCTAAAAAGCATTTTACAGATGGCTTTAGATAGAGATCTATTGCTGTGATGAAGTATTGTAGCCAAAAGCAGCTTGAGGAGAGAGTTTCTTTCATTCATCTTACCTCTTGTGGTCTATGATCCAGGGGTCAGGGCCAAAACCTAGAGAAAGGAATTGATGCAGAGACCATGGAGAATTGCTGCTTTCTGGCTTGCTCCTCGTGTCTTGCTCAGCCTGCTTTCTTATGCCGGTGAGGACCACCTCCCCAGTGGTAGCACAGTCCAGTATGGGTTGGGTCTTCCCTCATCAGTCATCAGTGAAGAAAATGTGCCACAGGTTTACCTATAGGGCAGTCTTGGGGGCATTTTCTCATTTGAGGTTCTTTTCTTCCCATATCATCCTAGCTTGTGCTAAGCACAATCGACCACCTCTAAACTTGACACACACTTACAACATTATCCAACTAGAACCGCCCCTTTCTCAGTTGTCCCCAAGATGGCATGCCAATATTAACATCACAAGACAAAATATTCCGACTTTAAAAAATCCCTGTCTTTAAAAATTTAAACGCTTTAAAAGTTCTTTAAAATATCCTAAGTCTCTTCCAAATCTCAAAGTTAAAATACCCAAAGTTTCTCTAAAATGTTCCAAATCTCTCTAAAATTCCTGAGTCTTTTCCATGGGATCCTGTGAAATAAAATGTAAGTTACACACTTTCTTACTCCAAGATGGGGTAACTAAGACACAGTTACAATCAAATAAAGTCAAAACCAAAGTCCAACCATGTAAAGCTCCATTCTTCATGTCTGGGGCCCACTCACTGGCCTCTTGGGCGCCAAAGGCCTTGAACACCGTTTCTCTGGCTCTGCCATACACAGTTAGTTCATGCAGCTCATCGCTTAGGCTCAGGCAAGCTTCACTCTCCTGCTTGGCTCTTCTTGGCAGTCATGCCACAGAGCTGCCATCTCCAAACTGTTCCTGTCTCCATTGCAGCTGGGGTGCTCTCTCCCTGGGAGCCTCTTCTGGGCTCTCTTCCGGGACTCCGACCCTGCCACACGGTGCCAAGCTTCAGCCTCTCTCCATGATCCCTTCAGTCCTGAGGCTTCCGCTTTACCCGAGGCTATACATTCACCAAATGGCCTCTCGTGACCTCTCATGGTGCTAAGGCTCAGCTAGCTGCTCTCCACACCCCCTCATGCCTTCAAAACCAGTACCACCTGGAACACTCTTCAGCATTTACCATGTTTGGCCCCAACACGAAGACAGCTTTGGGCCTCTCTGAACCACAAGGAAACACTTTCCAGATTTTACCTCAATGATGATCATCACTTCTTGATCACAGCTGATGACATTGCTAACATTTATTGAAGATATCTTCTAACCTCCTTTCTCTTGCTTCCTTTTTCTCTCTTCAAGAGTTGTTGATCCCAAGCCTAAACACTAATAAATATCCTGTATCCCAAGTGTAGCTCAGAAGACTGCTTTGTGGGGAAGGATGTTAAGACAGAAATAAGCCCGGAAGGCACGCTACCGACAGGCAGTTGTTCCCTCTGAGGGACACTGTGAGCAGGCTAGTGTGCAGGGGCCCTCGTAAAGTAACTGGAAATGCCTTCTTCAGTTCACACAGAGATGGAAGCTTCTCAGAGTTGATGCCTCTGGACTTTAGCACTTTACAGGGGGGCTCAAAAAATTCAATGTTTGCCAAATAAAAATCACTTTCACTTACAGCATGGATTTTCAGTAATAAACAACTGGGTTAATTATATCTTTGCTTGTAAAATAACAAAGAGCCTTGCTGGTGATGGTTGCCCAACCTTGCAAACAGAATTAATACTAGAGAACCATGTGCATAAGGATGGCTGAACGGAAAAATTATGTCATTTGTATTTTATGGTAATTTGAAAAGTCAAAATGCAACGTAGTAAAACAGTTCGCTTGTATTCTATAAGTGATAATTCAAACATATGCACACGAAGTGAGTATTTAATCACAGTAAAGCTTTTAAAAAATTTACGTTTAACAGTCTTGAAAAAGAGCCTGGAGGGGCTAGAGGGGCTAGAGATGGTTTAGCACGTAAGAGCACTGACTGCTCTTCCAAAGGACCCCGGTTCAATTCCCAGAGAACCTACAAGGCAGCTTACAACTGTCTGTAACTCAAGTTCAAGGGAATATTATACCCTCTAATAGACAAACATGCATGCAGGCAAAATACCAGTGCACATAAAATGAAAATAAATAAACTTTAAAAAAAAAAAAGGAAGAAAAGGGACTAGAGATTTGGCTCAATTGTTATGGTGTTAGCCTAGAATGCATGATCCTGGGTTCGATCTTCAGCATAAAGAGGACATGGTGGCATTTGCCTGAATTCTAGGACTTGGGTCGTCCACCTTTCTCCTGCCACTGATAATACAGAACATGCCAATGTTCTACAATAAAGGAATCTTTTCCTAGAACTTTTGTTTTCTCCACAGACATAAAAGTTATTATTACATTGTAGTTGGTTTCCTGAGTTTCTTGGCCACAGATGGCAGACACCTTCTTTATGATGTCTGTAGATTAGCTTCCTCTGTTTCCTTTAGCAACGAACTCCATCAGCTTTGTGTTGGGAAGCAATTGTCATGTTTGTACATGTCCTGGGAAATCTCTATTGTCCCATCAGAGTAGTCATTTTATTTTGAGAATGACACTGAAGCTTTTGTGGCTTCCTGCTATTTCAGAAAAATGTTTTAACAACAGGTATCTCCTCAGAGGGTGAGGGACAAACCTATTTATTACCCATCCAATACAATCCAGTGCTCAGATTTTTCTGAGCCAGACCCACACTTCGAACGTGTATCAGCTCACAGCCATGCTCTTACTGCCCGTGGGTATTGTTCTTTAAAAAGAATATGATGCTGGGATGTCCCTGGCGGCTCGCAGAGCAGCCGCTAGTCCGACAAGGATGGCTGTGGGTCCCTGCAAGATCTTCAGGGTGGCAGCGCCATGCGGTCGGGGGAGTCAGGCGGGCGGTTATGGCAGATAAAAGGCTCACAGGACATAGTATTATTTAAAGAAGAGAAAGACGTTTATTGCTTAAAAAAGAGAAAAACAGAGAGACATAAGAGAAACATAGAGAGAAACAAAGACACATGTACACACAACAAGAGACAAACACAAGAGAGAAAAAGATGGCGACGAGGGAGGTCAGAAGTGGCTGGGGAGGTGGGCGTGGCTAGCTCTCAAAGTGACCGCAAAGGAATAACATTCCCGGATCCTTTTTATAGTAAAAAGTAGAAGGTTAGACATTACAGTTTGAAGGAATTGGGGCGGCGAATTCTTAAGACTGCTTCCGGCTGATTTGTGGGCATTGTCTTTGGGGGGGTGTGGGGGATCCGAGAGAAGCTGGGTCTGGTCACATTTTGGCATAGTTGGTCTCTGCTCCCGACAGAACAGGTGTCTGTGGCATGGAAATGTCTGGTGTCCCTTGTACCTGGTTAGGGTATTAGCAGAACAGAGGACAAAGTTAAATTGAGAAAAAAAAATTTTTAGGACCAGGGAATTGAGGGGTTATGTATCTGACCTGTTTATGGTGGGTTCTTTAATTTGACTCCCTGGAACTTATAAGAAAAACAGAAGTTTTAGACATATATATATATATATTATATTAAGAACTCCTTGGGTTTGTAAAAACAGAAATTATAATGAAAAGTATTTTTATTTGGTGAGACAACCTGGCAAAACCTCTCAGCTATCAGACTGTCAGAGATCTTTGAGAAGGATAAGATTTTACTTGAGTTACTGATTAAAAAATGACAGAGAACTTACTTGGTTGGCATCTAGAGCTACTTTTTTGGGTCCTCCATGGTCGCTGAAGGTTGTATTTGATCTTTGTTGTTTAATGTAGAACCTGCCAGGCTTTTGAAGAGCCTGTGGACTAAGAAATCTTTAGGAAGACAGGCCTACCTTGACCCTGGGCAGCTAAACTGTCGATTCCAGTGACTTTGTCCATGTTTGGAGGTCTTTAGTTTAGGTGAAAGGCAGTTTTTGTCCAATGGTCAGCGCTTGGCAGTTGGAGCAAACTGCAGATGGACGCTGGTCTTTGACGGTTTGTCTTTTGTCTTCTCGGAGGAAACAGAGTGCTTGCTAGGAGCCAACCTGTCTCTTTTTGTTATGAAAAGTTTTTTAAATAATTAAATATTGCATTCCCCAGATCTCTGAGCAGTTGAGGGCTGATTATTAGGTATAGCTGCAGTATAGAATCTGTCTGGAAGGTTGGGTTTGAGTTTGACTGTATTGACTCTTAACAGGTAAGATCCATATTTGTAAAAAGACAGACATAAAGAAAAAAACTGTTTGTAACATTAAGATTAGTGGCAGAACTGACAGTGGTAGAAAATAGCTTAATATTAAATATGAGAGAGTTAAAAGTACATACCAGTTTAAAATATGAGACTTATGATTTTGTAGTCTGAAACGAGATGAAATGAACAATCATACATAGAAAGATTGAACAGGAATTAGGCAGAGTGCATGCTTCTGATGGGCCCTATCAGAAAGCATGTTAGTATGCAAAACACCTGCAATCACAGTTAAGGAGAGGATTTCAGTGAACACCATGGAGGGGGAAGGGAAGGCAGGACATTCATAAGAATGAGAGAGCTTGGTCGCGTGATCTGGTCAGTGAATCTAGCGATAAAGTCACCTGACCCCAATGAACATGGTGGCGGCCACGTGTTGTGGCCTGAATGGAAAAACTGCGGGAATTTTAAAAGCTGGGGGCCGCCTGGTTGTTATCCAGAGTCTGAATCGTGAAAAACCCACATAAACAGACAATTTAAGGCATATTTAGGTTGGTATGACTTGCTTTCCCAGGTCAAGACCGTGAAAAAACCCACAAAAACCATGGCATCTTGAGCTTATGGGGAACGGCTCCCTGTTTAGGTGAGATGCAAGTGACCATCCAGACATGTGCCCAGGCGTCCGAGGTACACATGTGGGATGCTATTGGCTGAACCGGATCAGCCATTTCGTCCGTGAGAAAGATGAGAAGGAAGAAAAGAATGAAATAAGAGAGGAAGAGAACTGGGGGCCCCGGGTCCCGAGGTGCGGGAATGCACGGACTTATCAGGATGTAAGCCGTAATGAACGCCAGCGACGGGGCGGGGAAGTACCCCCTGAGCCCAGAAACACCGGGAGGACAGGTCAATCCCGGGTTAAAAAGGCTCAGATAAGCTGGCTGGAGTGAGGAAACTTACAATTAGAAGACGGTGTTGTTTGTAGGAATGAGTACAGGCAGTTGGCAGTGTTGAGGAAGGCCCTCGGTCCTGATTCAGTCCCGGAAGTTGGTGCTCAGAGTCCCGGACGAAAGGTGAAGCTGGGACCCTGGCCCTTGGCGGGTGACTCTGTCGAGTCTGTGGCACCAAATATTGTTCTTTAAAAAGAATATGATGCTGGGATGTCCCGGGCGGCTCGCAGAGCAGCCGCTAGTCCGACAAGGATGGCTGTGGGTCCCTGCAAGATCTTCAGGGTGGCAGCGCCATGCGGTCGAGGGAGTCAGGCGGGCGGTTATGGCAGATAAAAGGCTCACAGGACATAGTATTATTTAAAGAAGAGAAAGACGTTTATTGCTTAAAGAAGAGAAAAACAGAGAGACATAAGAGAAACATAGAGAGAAACAAAGACACATGTACACACAACAAGAGACAAACACAAGAGAGAAAAAGATGGCGACGAGGGAGGTCAGAAGTGGCTGGGGGTGGGTGTGGCTAGCTCTTAAAGTGACCGCAAAGGAATAACAGCGGGCGCTGGTTCCTGTCCCTCATTATCTTTGAGCCCGCCCTCTCTCGCGGTTTAGATGTTAGCCTGAGGTATGGTATTTACATATTCTTTTTATTGTTGCCGCTTTTGAACCACTGACACACTTTTGTAAATTAGGGCTATCTGTAATGTTAACGACTAAAAAATATAAATTAAATAAATGAAAACAACATATATCAGCTGGTATAAAACAAAAACCTATACCTGGTAGAGAAATGCTGCTTTAACTAAAGGTTCTCATTTTATGTCCATTCTTGTCTTTCCTGCCGCCGCTCCCTCCTTTCTTAGTGCTGGATGGGCTCTTATATTCTTTCTCTTCCCTTTTTATGTTTTGAGATTTATTTCTTTATTTTTGTGCACACATGTGCAAGTATGTGCACATACGTGCAGGTGCTTTTGGAGGCCAGAAAAGAGTGTTGGATTCCCTGGAGTCACAGGAAGTTATGAGCTGGCTGACATGCGTGCTGGGGACTGGACTTGGGTCCTCTGAAACAGAAGCAGACATTTTGAACTGCGGGACATCTCTCCAGGCCCACTTTCTCCCCTTTCCCATTAATCTCTTTCCTTTTAGAGAATTTGGAAACATCAAAATGGAAATAGATCAGTCAGTCTCATTAAGCAGATGTGGAATGTGAAGGCTACAAAATTATATGAGTTGGGCAATGAGGCTCAGTTGCCGGAGGTCTTGCCTATCATATACTACACCCCGTTTGATGCAGAACTTCATTAAAGAGAGAACGGCTGCATGTGCCTATAACCCCAGCACTGGGGAGGAGGTAGAGACAAGAGAATCCCTGGGGCTTACTGGTCCATCAAATCGGCAATCTTCAGCTTCCTAAAATAAGGAGCTGAGGAAGACGCTCTGACTGCTACGCATAGAGACTTGCACATGCGCCCCTCCATATGCCCCTAAAGGAAGAAGAAATAAATCCCAGTGTGCAGGCTAGTGTTAAACATCAACCTGCTAGAATCTAGGGTCCCCTGAGAGACAGGGCCCTGCCTGGGACTGCCGGGTGGGGATTGATTACCTCAGCTGAGGTGGGAGCAGGTAGCGTCATTCCCCTGCTGGCATCCCCGAGGACCACAGAAACAAAGGAAGGAGCCCAGTATCAGGAAGCCTCATTTTTCTCTCTCCTGATTGAAGATATGATGGGACAAGCTGCTTCAAGCCCCTGCTACCTGGGTTTCCCCATCATGGACTCTCTGTGAACTGTGAGCCAAGGTGACGTTTGCTTTTGTGGGGGCATTTTACCACAGCAACAGAGACATAAACGAAGAACTATCGCATGCGCACACACACACACACACACACACACACACACACACACACACACACACACACAAGATTCCCACATTCTTTCCCAGGGCCCAAAAGTCAGAGTCAGCCCCCTGTTGCCAGTCTTGCCTCAGCTTGTTCTCTTCCCAGGCTCACACACAAGGGCCTCTTCTCAGTTCCCTGATGCTCTTAAGATTTATCTCTCCAGAACTTTCTCAGGGCTGTTCCTCAGCCTAGAGTGTCCCACTTCCTCTTAGGTCCCGGGTTGCCTCTCTCTCAGGATCTAGCTGAAATGTCACTTCTGTAGCCGGCACGATTGTTTTGTTTGTCTGAAAATAAAGAAAACCCCCACTCGAAATACCCTAACTATTTAAGGAATCTAAGGACTGGCTGCTGTCTTCGGAGTCATGAGTAGCCTTGACTTCCAGAAAGTTTTGATCCATATCTCCCAAGACCAAGTTTCTCTCGCACTCTGCATAGCTCTGAGTCCCTTCTGACAACAAAGCCGCCATCACATCCCAGGCTGCGCATTTCAGCATAAACACAGAGGAACAAAGAGGCAGTGGCTTCTGAAGTCCAGGCGAACACTATCACTGGCCTTCGGTGTGAGTGTATGTGTTCATGTGTGTTTGGGTGAGCACACGCTTTGGATACATATGTAAGTGTGTACGTGCAGAGACCAGAGGTAAAACCTTGGGTGCCACATCTTGGGAGCTGTATTTTTTGTTTGGTTGGTTGGTTTTTTTTTTTTTTTTTTTTTTTTTTTTTTTGAGGCAGGGTCTCTTATTAGCCAGAGCTTGCAGAATAGATTAGGTTTGCAGTTAAAAATGCTTGAGTCTCTTTCTGAGGACCCAAGTCCAGTTCCTAGCATCCATGTCAACCAGCTCTACCAGTGACTCCCAGGGATCCTCCTGTCTCCATCATCCAGTGCTGAGATTATAAGTGTGTGCCACCTTGCCTGACTTTAAAACACACACACACACACACACACACACACACACACACACACGGGCGGTTCTGGGAATGGAACTCGGGTCCTCATGTGCTAATGGGATTGTTTCCCTAGCCTCTCATTGGCCTTAATTGAATCATATGCCCACCTATGAACCAATCCTTTTGGAAACAAGATAAATAGAAAGATGAGGGCATAGGTTTCTTCAGCCAATCAGAACTCCCTCCCCAGCTGATATTGTATTTACCTATAGCACCTGGACTTAATACAGGGGAAGACTTAATTCCCAAGTGGTAGTGAGAACTCCTGGGAGCTAGAGTTGTACCTCATTTGCTAGAGTACTTGCCTAGCTCGTGTAGAGCCCTGGGCTCCATCCCTACCTCTGCATAAACCGGATGGTGTATATGCTTGTAACCTCAGTCCTTGGAAGGGGAACCAGATATTCTCGCCCATCTCTGGCTACATAGTTTCCTGTAACCAGCCTGAGTCACAGGAAAGTTTTGGCAGAAAAACTGGAACCTGAGCATCTAGAATATGACTCCGATTTATCTGTCCTAGGCAGTTCCTCAGAGGAGCCGCCACTGTCCACCACACCTAAGAAAGTGCCCTGTTAACTTATGGCCGAATTCCACACCCTTCTCAACACTTCTGAATCTTTGAAAATATCTATTTTGTTCGTTTATTGATTTATGGTTCAACCTTTCCACTAGGCTCTAAATTTATAAAAATAGATCTGTTTTGTTCATGCGGTGCTGTAACATAGTAGAAAAGTTAATATATTTGTTTTTGCTTGTTTTGTTTTGTTTTGTTTTTGAGACTGGGTTTTTTTGTGTAGCCTTGACTGTCCTGGAACTAGCTTTGTAGAGCAGGCAGACCTCAAACTCTTAGGGATTCGCCTGCCTCTGCCTCTCAGGTGGTGGGATTAGAGGTGTGTAGTAACTTTCTCCCTTTTCAATTTCAGCCTGTTTTTACTAAACTGGTAGGCAAGGAGCAGGGCTTGAAGTGGAAACGGTGAGTGAACACGGTGCGAATCTGGCTCCCCCTACGCCAGCGCTTCTCAGCCTTCCCAGCGCTGTGACCTTTAACACAGTTCCTCATGTCGTGGTGACCCTCAACCGTAACATTATTTTTGTTGTTACTTCTCAAGTGTAATTTTGCTACTGTTATGAATCATAACGTAAATATCTGATATGCTGAATATCTAATACGCTACTTCCAAAGGGGTCATGACCCACAGGTTGAAAACCATTGGTCTAGAGGCTTGGTTCTTGATTGCTGTTCCTTTCCATGACTCTCCTCGAATTCCCTTGACCTACCTCTCTTCTGATTAACCCAGTTGTTCCTGCTATCTTGAGAATTTGCTGTTTTTGTTTTATCCCCCCCTTCCTTTGCACCTAGCTTGAATTAGAGTCTCAATAAAATTCTCAAACTGGGGGCTGGGCGATGGCTCAGTCAGCGAAGTGCTTGGTGCCCAAGCGTGAGGACTTGTTTGGTCCCCAGAACCCATGAAAAAATACTGGACACTGTAGCATGTGTCTGCACTCCTAGCACTGAGCGGGCAGAGGAGACAAGTTGGTCCCGGAAGCTTGCTAGTCAGTCAGACTAGTTCACTAGGTAAGCTCTCAGCCGGGGAAAGATGCGGCATCAAATGCAGGTGGATGGCTCATGCCTGGGGTTGTCCTCTAAGCTCCACATACACATGCGCTCTTCCACATATGAACAGGCATTTGTACACGTTCGCACGCACACGCGTACACACACACGCACATCCACACGCAGGCACACGAACTTTCAGTGGTCTTCTCCCTCTTGCACCCCAAGTGCTGACAGCAGAGGTCGGAGTCACAGTACACCTGGTTTATGCAGTGCTGGAGATGGAAGCCCTGTGAATTCTAGGGAAGCGCTCTACCAGCCAAGCTCTCTCCATCCACAAGAGTGTTGATATGTCTCTCTCTCTCTGTGTGTGTATGCACATCACATCATAGATGTAAAATGTGTCTTGTGTGGGTAGATACATATGTGTGCTGCTCCCTTCAGAGGCCAGAGGATGGGATGGCCTGGGGCTGGACTTCCAGGCTGTTGTGAGCTGCCTAGTGTGGGTGCTGGCCCTCTGGGCAGAGCAGCAGCTGCTCTTAACTGCTGAGTCACTCACTGCTCCGTTTCCCCGGATCGTTATGAAAGTTAGCTGTACTCTTCTAGAGAAAGCAGGTAGGAAGCCCTCCGCCTCTGCATTCTCACAGCTGCGGCAAAGCCTCTTCCTTCACTGAAAACTTTGACTTTTTTGACTGAAGTCAAAGTCAGAGCAGGGCAGAGAGAAAGAAAAGTCTGAGCAGGCCAGGAAGATGAATGAGCACCAGGAAGAACAAGGATAGAAACAGTGAGGTGGGAGGTCCTAGCGGGTGAGGTGCTCAGCTCACAAGGATGCTTGTGGTCTTGGGAAGAGTAAGGAACTGGCAGAGGAGGTGGAGAAGATGTCCTTTTCCTTACACTGGTCCATTTATTTGTCAGCTACTCTTGGTCATTTTCCATGTGGCAGGGAGCTGAAGATATTAAGGTGACCAAAATGTCTAGGTCTGTGCCCTGGTCGGCGTTCATATTCTAGTTCAGTAAGGTAGACATAAGCAAATAAGTAGATACAGGATGGGGAGAGCTGGATACAGATGTCAGAGTGAAATCACACATCTGCTTTTGCTCCTTGTGAAACTTGACACCTCACATAGTGCCAATTAGCCATGTGTGTGTCTCTCTGTGTCTGTGTGTGTGTGCGCGCACATGAGTGGATGAACACTCACAAAGGTACAGATATGTGTGGGCGTGTGTCTTTGCGTGTGCGCACATGCACATGTGAGGATGAGCACTCACAAAGGTACAGATGTGTGTGTGTGCATGTGTGTGCACATGTTTGTGTATGCGCTCACATGCACATGTGTGGATGAACAACTTCACAAAGGTACAGATGTGTGTGCATGTATATGTGTGTGCGTGCACATGCGTGGATGAATACTCAAAGCAGATATGTGTGTGTGTGTGTGTGCACATGTGTTTGTGCATGTGTGTGTGTGTGTGTGTGTGTGTGTGTGTGTGTGTGTGAGTGAAGGCCAGAAGACAACCTCAGGTTCTGCTCAGGAGCCATTGCTATCCAACTGACCTGGAACTCATCTAGGTTAAGCTGGCTATCTTGTGAGCATAAGGGATCCTCCTGCCTCTCCCTCCCTAACACTGGAATTATAAGTGTGTGCCATCACACCCAACCTTTTTTTTTCTTCAAGAAAACATGGGTTCTGAGGTTTCAAAATAAAATCCAACAAGCAAATAAAGCAACGAGTCAAACATCGAAGGTGACTGGGCATCATGTGTGCCTACACATGTCCCATACACCAACATAAGAGGTCCTTCTAGTTTGTTGAAGAAGTGGGTGGCCCTCTAGACAGAGCACTCCTGCAGAAGACTGGAACCTTCGGAATCAGCTGAATCTGGACACAGAGGGGCATGGAGTGAACCGCATGTGCTCGGTTGCTCCCCGCTTTGCGAAAAGATGACAGCCACGCTCGGGTCCTTCAGCAGAAGACTGGAAAAGTCCTTTTTGGGAGCCCAAGCATCCCTAGAAAGAAAGATCTGAAGGTGTTGATGCTGGGGTTTTCCAAACAAAGGGCGCATGCTGGGCACACTGTGGAGTGAAACCCTGCTCAGAAGCCCACCTGTTGTGTATGCAGAGCTGGCACTCAGCAGCTTAGTTCCCCATTCCTCAGAAGAACAGATGGTGAAGGAGCACCAGACATCTGGGGAAGGTTTCTAACAGGAAAGACCAAGCAAGAACTAAGTAAACAGGAAAAAAAAATAGTTTGGAAAAAAACAAATTAGACAGGGAAAAGAAAATGCATAGAACAGAGAAAAGTGCAGTTAATATTCTGGGGTACAGAACACACTCTAACTGGAAAATGAGAACAGGATACTAAAAATAATATACAGAGAACAAAAAGGAGCAATATTAAAATGTATTCTCAGGAGCTGAAGGTTTAGTTTGGTAGCAGGGCATTTGCCTACTGTATGCAGGCCCTGAGTTCAGTCCCCAACTCTGGAGAGTAAAAGAGAAAAATTCAGTACTAAAATGGGAAACTTGAAGACCCCCCCCCCCAAAAAAAATAGAGAATAAAAAGACATATCAGCTTGTGCTACAGGAGACTTTGTCTTTAAAAACCTAAAATAGTGCTGAGGATGCCGCTCGGCCATTGGAGCGCCTGCCCAGCACATCCAAGGCCCTGGGTTTGATGCCAGCACCATGTAAACAGGCTGTGGTGGCTCATGCCTGTATATCCCAACATGCAGGAGGTGGAGAGAGGAGAATCAGGAGTTTTAGGTCATCCTTGGTTACACAGCTAATTCAAAATCAGCCTAGGCTACATCAGAGCCAGTGAGATGCCCACTAGGGGAAGGAATCTGCCACCAGGCCCAAAGACTTGAGTTCAATCCCCAGGACTCACGTGACAGAAAGTGAGAACTGATTTTTGTAAGTTGTCTTCTGACCCTCCTCCTCTCAAAATAAACTAGCGAAAATGTAATAAATTAAAAAACAAACAACAAAAACGCTGGCTGGTGTTGACACTTGCCTTTGATCCTAGAGGCAGGCCTGATCTACAAAGCGAGTTCCATGACAGGCTCCAAAGTTATAGAGAGAAACTCTGTCTTAAAAACAAAAATACAAAACAAAAAGCCAAACTAAAACAACAACAACAACAAAAAACCAGGCTTCTGAAAATAAAGGACAGAGATGGATGCGTAGGGGAGTAAAGACGGTAGTCACAGAAACAGCACAAGAGATCAGAGAAAGAAGAGACCAAGAAAAGTTCAGGTGCTGTCCAGGAAATAATTTAAAGAGTAATTCCCGCACTAGGCAAACACGAGCTCTAGACTGCAGGGCCACCAGGTGCCCATCATAACCGCACCATGGGTGAAAATAGCCCTACACACACACCACCACGAACTTTCAGAACACCGAGCCAAAGAAAGAACTAAAACCATGCCACTTAAAATGAACCTTTAGTTGGAGTGGGCGCAGTTCTCACTTGAAACTTGGAGAGCAGAAGCCCGGTAATTCTTACTGTCTGAAGAACTGGGAAAGATCAGGCCTGGGATTCAACTTCCCAGCCAGGCTCAGGTGAGCTCAGAGCTGCCGGAAAAGAACTCCACTTTCCATGCCTCCTTTCTCAGAAAGCTTCTCGAAAGGAAACACAGACCCTGTGTTCGGAGGCTTTCGGGAGATTCCGGGATGTCAGCCCATCCCTCTGCCAACCTTTCCGGGTTGGACCGGGTCACGTGTCTCTCAGTTCCTCTCCACTGTTTTCTGAGACAGGGTCCCTCACTTAACGTGGAACTCAGCAGTTGACCGGGCTAGACCAGCTGGCCATTGGCCCCAGATATCCTCTGGCCACCTGCCCCAGTGCTGGGACTTCGGATGCCCATCGCCACACTCCACTTACGTGGGTGCTGGAGATGAGACACAGGTCTTTGTGCTTGCTCAGTAAGCATTCTGCTGATGGAACCATGTCCCCAGCCCCGGCCCTCTAACCTGGGTGGCAGTAAGGATGTCAGTGAAACACCTGTGATGAGGGAGGGGTGTGAATGTCCTTAAAGGAGGATGGGGTGGGGGCGACCCTGGGAACTATTGCGAGCACCTTACATGTTGGTCAGCACCGATTGCTGCATCCTGCATGACGTGCCTAATTTGTTAGACTTTAGTATATTAAGACTCTCTCTCTTCCTCTCTCTCTCCCTGTGTGTGTACCAGGGGACAAAGTCAGGTGTCATTTCTTGCATACTGTCTTCTCTCTCTCCTTCCTTCTTTTCTTCTTTCCTTCTTTGAGACAGGGTTTCTCACAGGCCTGAAGCTTACCAGTTTGGCCCTTCCAGCCTGCCAGAAAGCCCAAGAATCCATCTATTGCTTCCTTTCCAGGACTGAGATTACAAGCATACATCATAATGCCTCTCTCTCTCTCGGACCGTTTTATTTTTTATTATTTTTTATTTTATTTTATTTTTTTTATTTTTTTCGAGACTGGGTTTCTCTGTAGCTTTGGAGCCTGTCCTGGAACTAGCTCTTGCAGACCAGGAAGTCTGACCTTTTTAAAATGTGAGTTTTCCTTATTGGGAAGCGTTAAGAAAACAAAACAAAAATAAAAACAAAAACAAAAACAAAACAAAAAAAGAAAAGGGCAGCTCCACCGGCGCAAGAAATCTAATTAGATCAAATCAAACCAAATCAAAATGCCCATCATTTTGTTAAGGATGATACTCTTGGGTGGCCGAGCACATGGCGGGGAGGGGGGACAGGAAAACAGGGAGCCCATGCAGATCCGAAAACCATGTGTTTCTCCTCTGGGAGCCCATTTAAATACCCTGTGGGAGTGTAAAAGGTGTGGGCTGCTTTTTGTCCCGCCCGGCTCCTGGCCATCCTGCTAGCTTATACTCCGAAATAACAGCACACAAATTGCATTCATTTAAACACTGCCTGGCCCATTAGTTCCAACCTCTTATTGGCTAACTCTTACATATTCGTTTAACCCATCTCCATTAATGTGTATTGCTACTTGACTGTGGCTTACCAGCATGAGTCTAACCAGTCCGTCTCTCGGAGAGGAGAGCCATGGCGTCTGCATGACTCTTTCTTTCTCCCAACATTCTGTTCAGTCTACTCCACCTATCTAAATTCTGCCCTATCAAAAAGCCAAGGCAGTTTCTTTATTTGATCAATGAAAGCAACACATAGAAAGAAGACCCTCCTATACCAGGACCTGGCATGCTGAGATTTGGAGTCCAGAGCATTGCAACTCCCAGGCCAGGTTGGCTGGGATAGATGCCAGGGACTGGGGGCTATGCTCCCAACTTAACAGGAAGCAGGAGCAGAATCCCACAAAAATGCATTTGTGTGTCTCATTTCACCAGGACGCTGTGGGCTAAAGCCAGGACAGGCTACCCTGTAGCATCCTATTAGCTCTTTGACCGTTCTTACAGATCTTGATAAGTGATTGCCACGTTACTGATCAGAGACTTTGATAGAGAGCTGGAAGTCAATTGGAAGGTTCTTTTTACTGCATGCAAAGTCAGACCCTGCCTTGTCCACTTAAGCCAGGCAACTGAGTGGTCCATGTACCAAGTGTCATCATGGTTGTTAGAAGAGGGACCAAGACCAAGCATCACAGAGGACTCCCAGGGCTCTGCTCTCTTTCCCGGCAGCCCCACATAAGCTCTCAGAAGCCTGCCATTTCGTTGGTTACAGATCATGGACTCTCATAAATGGATCTGCCGTCTCTGCATGCATTACTGACTTTGCAATGATGAGTGAGGACAGAGGCCATCTCTCATCCCCTTTGCGTGGGTGTGATTGATGCTGATGGGGAGGCTGGGACTCTTCTTTAGAGACTGGCAGCATCTAGAACCGGTGCTGTGTGTCAGTCTTCCTTGCTGCTTCTAACATCTAAGCCTCCCTTCCCCACACGGAGCTTGTGGGGAAGCTACGGCAGGCTTAGATTTACACTTGACATGCAATGGTTTGTCCAATTATAAAGGACTGAAAATGGCCACAGAAGAGACAACACGTGCCCAGGGTGAGAGCTGGGGAAATGGAGCATAAAGGAGCCAGCGGGCTGGTGACCCTGTGGGTGAGTGAGGTCTTGGCTGGGAAGGTGGTCTCCTGTCTCCTAAACACTACATAGGAGGAAAAGTCACTTACTGGGAGTCTGTATGCTGGACCCGAGGACTGGAAGTGACTGGGAAGGTGTTTTATTCATCAAGATTACAACCTTAGCAAGCTCCCAGAAGAGGCTGAAGGAGGGGCAGAAGGATGGAAGGAGCCTCTAGGCTCTGGAGACTTATCCCTGGGGCCTCAGAACACAGCTGGGGAGGCTGGGACTCTTCTTTAGAGACTGGCAGCATCTAGAACCGGTGCTGTGTGTCAGTCTTCCTTGCTGCTTCTAACATCTAAGCCTCCCTTCCCCACACGGAGCTTGTTGCCCTAGCTTGGGAAGCAATGTGGCTGACCTCAACCTTCCTTCTCTCACACAGAAAGGCACACAGCCAGCTCCTCTGGCCTCTGAGGTCAGCTTGGATGGATATATAGCTACAGCTTGCATACGTCAAGCAATATCTGGTACCCGAGTTGCTGACAAAGAGGATGAAACACTGTTTTGCCTTTTCTCGCTATAGTTGAGTTGATACGGCCAAAGCCTGTGGAATACGTTTCTATTAACCAGATTTAAGCTTTGCTGAAGCCTCAGGACACGGTTCTACTTGAAGTCCACCTTTGCACTGTCTGCTCAAGTGTAGCGTTTTGTCCTTTTCCTTTTATCTTAAGCTGGATTGACCTCAATTTCTGTTATTTGCAGACAAGAATCCTGATTAATATGTCACTTTGTGTATACGCACACACCTTTCTATGTGTACGTAGTGCTAAGCAGGGCTGCCATATATTGAATACATCAATAATAAATTGAATATTGTGTAAATACAAGATTAGTTTATTCAACTAATGTATACTATATATTAAACTATGCTGGAGACTATAGATCGAACTTAAACAAAATAGATAATATAGTTGACCTATCCCATATTGGTTTTGTTTAGGTAAGTGCATGTGTACACACACACACACACACACACACACACACATGGACGCATGCATGCAAGCTTGTGCACACACACACACACACACACATTTTCAGGATGATCTTAAACATGACTAGCTGAGAACAACTTTCAACTTCTGATCCTCCTGCCTCTATCTTCTTCCTGATTACAGGCCTGTGCCATCACACCTGGTTTCTGTAGTTCTGGGACTCAGACTAAGACTTCATGTATGATAGTTAAGCATTCTAACTGAGTCAGACCCCAGCCTGACCTAACTGATAGCAAATCAAATATCGCATGACTAGAGCATTCAAATTGTTCACCTAAGTATTGACAACTACACAATAGGACAGTATCATAAAAAAAACAGTAAATAATGTCATTCTCTGCCTCAGCTCTCCTGTCTATAAAACAAGCAGCACTTTGGGTTTTTTCTTTTCTTTTCTTTTCTTTTCTTTTCTTTTTTTTTTTTGAGACAATGTTTCACATGGCCCTCCTCTGTCTCCTGAGCCCTGGGTTATAAGCATGCACCATTACTGCTGATCTGTGTGGTGCTGATGATCATGTATGCTAGACAGGTACTCTACCAACCCTGAGCCCAAAGTCTCAGGTTCTTGACCCTCTTTTAAGAAGATTTTGGATTTGGGGGGGAAGCGGGTTTTGGAGCACTTATGTGCACATAATGAACTCTCTTGGGGATAGGACCCACAACTAAACCACGGAATTAATATCTGTTTCCTATGTGCGTGCACACGACTGTTCTAGTTTCCTCTCTGTCCCTGTGATAGCGCGTTCTGACCGAAGGCAGCTCAGGGAAGGGAAGGGCTTATTCCAGCTTCCTGGTTGCACTCCATCTTTGGGGGTAGTCAGGGCAGGAACTGAAGTAAGAATCTGAAGCAGTAACTGTGGGGGATCAGTGCTTTCTGGGTCAGTCAAGGTCACAACAGCTTTCTTAAATGGCCCAAAGACTGCCTACTCAGAAAACGGTACCACTCACAGAGGACTGGCCCCTTCTGTATCAACAAGCAAGCAAGGCAGCCTCTCAGACAGGTCCATAGGCCAATCTGATTTGGGAAGTCTCTCAATTAAACTCCCTTTCCAGGTGATGGTAGGCTGTGTCAAGTGACAATTAAAGCTAAACCGGTGGAGCCACCCTGGCCTTGAACTGCTGCCGCCTCTGTAGTGCTGGCATTTTAGTCCTGTTTCTCCTTATCTGGCCACAGTGTGAAGAGGTTTCAAATTCAGTCCCAATTAACTTGTTTCTAGCTTCCGTCTCCATCTGTCTATCTGCTAGGAAATGGCTCATTTTACTTTTCTGGGCCTCCTGCGTCATCACACTATCCATGACCGCTGTATATCTGAGAGTCAGTACTCCCTGTGTGAGAAGTTGTACCAACAATAGCAGTCAGGGGAATGGTTCTGCAATGAGTGTTATCACAATGGGGTAGCAATGAGGCCCTCCCAGTGCAGAAGTAGGAGCTGTGCAACAGGACCCTGGTCAAGGCTGTCCTTGCTTAATTGGGTAACGTTGCAGAGGAGGTGAACTGCATTATGTAATTCCTGTTGCCAAGAGAAGAAGGAGCGAGGCAAAGATGAAGTATGTCCACCAGGATGGCACATCCCAGAAAAAGATCTCCTGTACTGGGCTATCTCCACCCTGCCAAGAGAGGAGGGACCAATGACGACTGTCTAAGCTAGAAAGCAAATAAACTGTGATGGGGTGGCCACCCAGTAAGACAGGAAGGTAGCCCAGGTCAGAGAGTGAAGGGTGCATTAGGGGTACAGAGGAGTTAAAACAGATGCAAGGTGTGCACCACAACCTCTCTCTCTCTCTCTCTCTCTCCTCTCTCTTGTGTGTGTGTGTGTGTGTGTGTGTGTGTGTGTGTGTGTGTATGTGTGTGCAAGCAAGTAAGAGAGAGAGGGGAGGGAGAGCATTCAGCTATGTATGTGCACAAGTGTGCATGTGGAGGTCAGAGGACAACCTCAGATGTCCTTCTCCGGAAGCCACATCTTGTTTTCTTCTTTCAGATGGCTTCTCTCAATGTCTCAGAGCTGGCTAAGGAGACTATACTGACTGACCATTGAACTTCAGTGATCTACCTGTCTACCTAATCACCTCTGGTATGGCCTATCATGCTTAGCATTTGCGTGGGTTCTGGGGATGGACCGCGGTCCTCAGGGCTTGCAAGGCAAGCCCTCTATTGACTTCGTTGGCTCTCCAGGGCAGTTTTAATATGCACATCGCTTAACTAAGTCTGACCTGCAGTCGGAGGCACAGGCCATATGGTTTCCCTGACCCATAAAAGTCACCCAGTGAGGAAGTGATTTATTGCTGGAGATCACTGTCCACACAGGCATGCCGTGGATGACTTGCCTCATTGTTTCCTTAATAAGGGAAAGCAGGGCCGGGCACGGGTACAGGAGAGGAGCGAAGATCTTACATTTACTTCTTCTCACAGACTCTGCTTGTTTGGAAGGAGGAAGAAGATGGGGAAGGTTTTTCAGTTCTCAAGGGGGATTTTCTTGCCCTACAGCTCAGCAAAGTTGGGAGGGAGGGAGAGCTGGGAACCTGAAGAAGAAAGGGTCATGAACTTCAAATGCCTAACTTGGGATTTGCATGATTGTTTAAAGAGAGATCTTTTCATAAATGACAAAATCATCCTAAAGACTAGGTAAAGGGGGCCCAGGTATGTCTTCATGAGGTATGTCTTCATGAGGCGACATGAAAGAGAGGACCGTTCCGAGAACCGTCAGAACAGTAACAGCGGACAATGTTTTCAACAGGAACTGGAATCCCAATAGGCATTCCTTCGCTGAGTAGCTGCCTGGTGTAGCAATGAGCATCACACAAAGGCTGCGAGGCTTAGCTGGGAAGTCCCTGCAGCCAGCCAGCCTTGCAAGTTTGCTGGGCAGCGGGAGTATCTTTCCTTTCTTCTCTATAGCCCCAGGCTCCCCAGCAACAGCTATTGCAGCAGGTTGCCAGCAGGGTTGCTTACCTCTTCTGTATTATCTGAAGATATTATCTGGGAGGACTTGCAATCGGAACCTTGCCCCAGAGTCTTGTCTGATCTGCTTCTGTTTTGGGTATAAAAACATGTGTATGGTGCTAAGAACACTTGGGACTTCAAGTCTTCAAGCTCTGTGAAAGCAGATGTCCGGACATTTGGAAGCCTGCTTCAAAGGGTCCTGGATTAGCTCTGGGTAATTGTGATCTGTAGGGGCTTCTCAGACTAGGTAGGAGTGTAAGAAGCTAAGCCAGGGCTTGGCGATGTAGCTCAATTTGCAGAGATCTTGCCTAGCACACACAAGGAAGGGTTCCATCCCCCATGCCACATACACTGGTGTGATGGTACACCGCTGAAATCTCAGCCACTGGGAGGTGGAGACACGAGAATCAGAAGTCCACACTCATCCTTAGCTACATAGCCAGCCCGGGCAACATAAGACCAGATTTTTAAAAAAGAAAAATTTAAAAAGAGAAAGCAAACAAACAACTAGGCCTACACTAAAATGTATTGAGATAATTCCCAAAGCTTGTATTACATCTGGCCTTCAGAACTCATCTGCCTGTACTCCTAGGTGGAGTCATCACAACACTTGACTTTGGACCATTCTGCTGCCAGGTAATTAAAGGATCAGGTACCTCCTGAAAGAGTTTGAGTTCTAGAAGATGCTCTCTGACCACACCCTAACATGACAGTCATTCATCCCTCAAGGGTAGTCTAAGGAAGGAAGGGGTTATATAGTAGGATTCAGAAATGAGGAGTATGGGCTTTCTTAGTGCCCTCTGTATGCTGTGAATATGTTTTATTGCCACTGGTTAATAAAGAAGCTACTTTGGCCTATGGCAGGACAGAGTATAGCTAGGTGGGAAATCCAAACAAAGATACAGGGAAAAGGAAGGCAGAGTCTGAGAAGTGCCAACAGTTGCCGGAGAAAGCAAGACGTGAGGTAACAAGTCACAAGTCTGGTGGTAAAATATAGAATAATAGAAATGGGTTAATTTAAGTTGTAAGACCTAGTTAATAATAAGCCTGAACTAATAGGTCAAACAATTATAATTAATATTAAGCCTCAGAGTGGTGATTTGGGATCTGGTGAGCTGTAGAGAAACCTCTAATTACACCAATGTCCACTAGGTCTTCATGTAAGGAACAGAGCACACACAAGAAAATTGGGGCTTAGGATGGAGCTTGGTTGGTAAACTACCTTACTATTACTTGTGGGACCTGCATTTAATCCTAACACAGCACAAACTGGGCATGGGGGCACATGTCAGCAGTCCCAGTACTCAGAATATGGAAGTGGGAGGACAAGAAGGTCAAAGTCATCCTGAGCTGTCGGAGAAACTTTAAGAAGAAGAAAAAAAAAAAGGAAAAAAGGGGGGCTTAGCAGTTGACTCTGTGGGTAAAAGTTCTTGCAATGTAAGAGTGAGAATCAGAGTTGGGATTCTAGAAACCACGTGGCAGTATGCATTTGGATTCTAACACTCCTACAGTGAGAGGAGAGGCAAAGGCAGAAGGATCCCCACCAAGTCCTTGGATAGCTATTCTGGAATATGCAGTGGCCAATAGCCAGAGACCTTGCCTCAAGCAAGGTGACAGACAAGGACTGATACTTGTGGCTGTCCTCTGATCTCCCTGCAAATACATACACAGACACATATTCATTCTACATATATACAGAGAAGGTATAGCTATATCTATCTGAAAGGAAGGAAAGAAAACCCCATGATTGGAGAAAACAGGTACAATGCAATCGTCTATAAAGGGTCATGAAGCTGGGATCTGGGGCTCTTGAGCCCTTAACCATTTTCAGCTCTCTGGCTTACTTCATTTTCAGGAGTTATGGCTTGAATAAGAATGGCCCCATAGTCTCATAGATTTGAACACTTGGTCCTCAGTTAGTGAAACTGCTTGGGAAGGGTTAAGGGGTGTGGCCTTGCTGGAGGATGTGTGTCACTGGAAGAGGACTTTGAGGCTTCAAAAGTCCAAGCCAGGCCCAATTTCCCTCTCTCTGCCTGCTGCCTGCAGATCTAGAAGTTAGTCTCCCAGTTTCTGCTCCAGAGCCATGCCTGCTTCCGGCCACAATGATCATGAATTAACCCTCTAAAACCCCAAGCTAGCTCACAAATAAATGCTTCCTTTTAGAAGTTGCCTTGGCCATGGTATGCTTTTGTGTGTCTCTGTTTCTACTGCTAATCAATCATGTGTCTCTGATTTGATCCTTTGTTCTGTGACACAGGAAGCTGGGAGTCTCATCAGATGTCCTCCGGACTCTGATCCGTGCCTATAAAAGAGGCCTGTCACCTTTCGTCATGTTTCCAATGAAGTTATTTCATCCTATGAAAATACCAGGGTTTATGGAGTCAGATGACCGGGGTTTAAATCCTAGCTAATTTTACTACTTAGCTGTGTGAGCCCTGTCACTTTCTTCTTGTCCTTTATCAGTCTTGCGTTTTACTTCTGCAGAAGAACAGGATTGTCTGCGAGCCCATGTCTAAATTATTATGTGCAGTTTATGCCTTCCTAGTACAGTTTGCCAAACTCACCGTCATTCCTCGGTTCCCAGCCCCAATATCAGTTTAGTGTTATTTGTTTGTTATCCATGACTTGTCTCTTGGTTTCTGCATGTCCAAAAAAATTTCTTTCTTTCTTGATGGTTCCATGTAGTCCAAGCTGGCCTTGAGCCCAACTATATAGCCAAGGATGACCTTGTACTTCTGAGCTTGTCTGGAAGACCAGGAAGGTATTTTACAAGGAAAACATTGATCAGGGCTACTTGCTGAGGGTCCTGCTTTTGTTCCTTCAGGTGATTGTTTCTTGTCTCTCCTTGTCAGGAGGGCAAAGTTGATAGGACTGAGGTCTTTCTGTTTGTAAAAGATCTTTCTATTTGCTTACCTAACAAAGGATAATGGGCCCTCTACTCTGTCTTCTTCTTGATGCACAATTCCCATTCTACCGTGGAAACTTCCAGCTTCCCTTGCAGCTAAGACATGGCCTGGAGTTCAGTTGTAGTTGAGGACACATAAGGAAAGTTTGCTGAGAATGGATTATGGGGGGACACCTTTGTTTAAATTCAAGTTGGTGCTACTGTGTTTATGTGGAATACTGAACCTGAGATAGCTGTTTTTTGCCTGTGCTAGAACAAACTTAAGGACCAACTGCCATTCAGAAGCTGCAAAATAGAAAGACTAGGGCCCTTGATACCATTTAAAAAATCACATATTCATGCATGTGTGCGCATGTGTGTGTGTGTGCGCATGTGTGTGTGTGTGTGTGTGTGTGTGTAAGAGAGAGAGGGGGAGAGGGCATATTTATGTATTCTTTGGTGTACATGTGGAGGTCAGAGCACAGCCTCGGATGTTATTTCTCATCTTCCACCTGAGGCAGGGTGACTTGCTGCTGTCTGCTATGGCACCAGGCTAGCTGGCCTTTTAGCTTCTGGGAATCCCCCTTTCTCCTAAGCACTGGAATTACAGAGGTGTGTTACTTTGTCTGGTTCTTGATGCCATTTTGGAGGCACTAAAAACAACCTTACACTTTTGGCCTCTGTGGTCTTTTACGGGCAGTACGGCCTACTAGGCTACTTTCAATAGAATATTGTGATGGACAGAGGCTGCATCCAGAGCTGGACTGCAATGGGGGCAGGGGCACTGTGCTGGGAGGCCAGCACTTCCCGCAGACAGAGAAACACGATGTATTGTCCTAGCATATCCATTTACCTCGATGATAGCCTAAAAGCACTTCCATATGAAATGGGACATGGATATTGTCATTGAAAATAAAATCCACAAGACAAAATGGGACACTTAGGATGGCTTCCAGGCAAGGATTGGAGAGTCTCAGGACATTACAGGATGCAAGAAAATAGTATTTCTCTGTGGAATACAGACACAAGACAAGTCAAATTAAATTAAGTGAGGCACACGAAAGGACTGTGTCTGTTGGGGTTATTGAACAGATATTAAACTGAGAAAGAGACAGGAAAATGGAAGGCCAGGGCTTTGGAAGTGTTAGAGAGAAAGAGTTATTCAAGGCTGGTAATATGGCTCAGCTAGTAAACTGCTTGCTATGGAAGCCAGAAAATTGAATCCTCAGAAATAACAGAGAGGGAGAGAGCAAACATCACAGAGTTGATTTGTGACCTCCACCCCCCTCCACACACACACACACTCATCCATTTTTTTTTCTCTCTCTCTCATCCACACACACAAATAAATGAATAAATGTTAAAAAAATAAACATAACAGAGATGGGTGTCCAAGTGGCCTGGCCTTGTCCCTCCTCCTCCTAACTCCCCACCCCTTATTCTCCTCATTTTAGATAGATTCTCATGGAGCCTGGGCTGGTCTTGAGTTCTCTGTACAACAAAGGATAACCTCGGCCTTCTGACCCTCTTGAGATTACAGTCACCTGCCACCGCGCTCTTTCCTAAAATTAAAATAAAATTATGTAACTCCCCTTCCCTTTCCTTCCTCCAGTTCCTCTCATGTCCTTCCGCTCAAATTCACGAACTTTAAAAAATTGATACTATTGGTGCTGGAGAGATGGCTCAGCAGTTAGACCACTGGCTGCCCTTGCAGAGGGCTCACTTTTAATTCCCAGTACCCACTTGGTGACTCACAACCATCTGTAACTCCAGTTCCAGGGGGTCTGGTTTCTTCCCTGAGCACCATGGACACCAGGAGCACATACATGAAGTACATACACATATGCAGACAGAACACCCATACACATAATTTAAAAATCTGTTATGGTTACCTATATATTATAGGTGTTCTACATACACCAGCTGAGTCTGCTTTGTGTTGTTTGTTAGTTCATTATCTCAGGACTAACCTCTTAGCATTGGGTAATCGATTAAGGGACTCACCTTCAAAGAAAATGAATTCTCCCACTTTCAGGGTCCCTTAGTTGCCTGTAGTTCTTTGTCTAGGGATGGGAGCCCATGAAAATTTCCCTTTCCATGTTAGCATGTCTATTAGTGTTGTGCTTATTTAGATCTT
Source organism: Myodes glareolus (assembly GCF_982192425.1). Lineage (NCBI taxonomy): Eukaryota > Metazoa > Chordata > Mammalia > Rodentia > Cricetidae > Myodes > Myodes glareolus. Next base: position 95,529,094 of record NC_142030.1, on the reverse strand, counting down.
GTCTAGACAGTCATATTGTTGAGGTATCATAGGCAAAGATTTCCTGTCATTTCTATGCGATACAACCTCACATCCCATTCTCTGGTCCTCTGGCTCTTACAGTCTTTCCACCCCATCTTCCATGATGTTCCTCAAGCCTTAGGGGTTGTGTTGTAGCTGTATCTTCTGAGGCTGGGCAACTCATGATCAGTTTTTCTCTTGGATTTTCTGTAATGATCTTCATCTGTTGCAATGTTGTTGGTGAATACTGGGAGCTACACTTACCTGTGTGTATAAGGAAAAGTACTAAGAATGCAGTTAGGGAAGTGGTGTGGAATGTTCTCTTTTAGGATCAGGCCTCACTAGCCCTGGGACTCGGCTAGGTTTCCAATGCTAAGCATGAGTTCCCCCATTGAGTGGGCCTTAAGTTCAGCTAGAGAGCTGTTAGATATGAATACCACTATTGTACCCTTAGGGATATCTTGTCATTGTGGTTTATAGATGTCATACCTGGGGACAAGACTGTTGGTTGCTTCTCTCCCTTGGCAACTTGCATAGCACTTTCTGTGACTATGAAATTTAGTTAGTTCTTCAGCTTTCAGGTTAGATACAGCTCAGATCCCCCGAGTACCATCAAGCTCAGTTTTATGCTAGGCAGAGGACTTGAACCCAGGGCTTTGTGCATCTAGAAAAGTGCGTAATCAGCTGAGCTGCATCCCAGCCCCTGCAGTGGCTTTAGATGCAGTTTTTCTGGGTCCTATCCCATGTCTTGCTACTTACTCTTGGTGCTGTGTTGTATTTGTGAAGAAAAATGATTTCCCCCTCTTTAGACAATGAATGAATTCTAGACCTCCATGTTTCTTGGGAGATTTAGCCTTTGTCTTAATTCAGTATGGCACTGGAGTCTGCACTGTGAATGACAGCAGGGGAGTGCCAGGAGTCAGCCAAATGTTGAGCCAGACTGAAAATACCTGCAGGGAAAGTATTTTAGCATTTCCGATAGAAAGGATACTGTAAGCCTAGAGTGCAAGGGCTTTGCATCAAAGCCCAAAATCCCAGCTTTTCTTCCCACTTCTTAGGCAAGGTCAGCACAAAGGATCCTCTGTTCCCAGCGGCATTCACGTCACCTCTTTATCTTGTTATTCCTGATGTCTTGCCAATCACACTGAGAATTTCTCGAGGAGACTGAACAAGAATAGCCAAACCAGCTTTGCTTCCTCAACAGCAAAGAATAGAAATAAAAGGCCATCTTTCCACGACAGGCTTCTCCATTCCGTCTTTGTTTTCTCTGGCTGCTTTAACTTGACACTCTGTCTTTGGGTAACCCCAGGAGTCGAAGCTGATGAAGAGCCGAGTTAATTTTCTCTTCCATGGCTCAACCGCACGTTAATTCTTTTCTTTGTTTTAAAGCTGGAATGTTGGAAAGGCACTGGGCTGGGGAAGAATGCCGTGAGAGTTCTTCATGGCGGTGCTGAGGGGGTAGCTTAGCTGGTAGAGTAACTGCCTGGCTTGGATGGAGCCTGAGTTCCATTCCCAGCACAGCATGAACTGGCTACAGTGATGCAAGCCGGTGTTTCCAGCACTTGAAAGGCAGAAGTAGAAGGATCAGGAGTTCAAGGTCATTCACAGTGAGTTTGAGGAGAGCCTGAGCTACATGAGACCCTGGCCTTAAAAAAAAAATCTTCTTTATGAGGTTATAACCCCATACACTATGCCAAAGATTGACTTTTGGTCCCGCCCATGGAGGAGGTGAAATGGTGACAGCTGGAGGGTGGAAGGCAGGGTTGACATGTCTCAGATCATCCGTGTTTTGCAATCGTTGTCTGTCCCTTTGGAGAGACTTTCCTGTGCTGCCTTGTTCCTTGAGTTGTTCTAGCTCAGCCTCTAAGAAGAGTTCCTGCTTCATTATCTACTCACTCAATCTTCCAATAAGCTCTGGGCCTTCTCACTCAATCTTCCAATAAGCTCTGGGCCTTGACCTCACTGCAATGCCAAACATTCAACAGGTTTGATATGGAGGAGGAGGAGTTGAATGTAGTAGTGTAGTTAGCATACACTTTTGGCCATGGAATAATAACACAACAACATCCTACCAGCCCCTCTTGAATATGAAGGAGGCATTGCATCCAATGAGCTTGGGCCAGTACCTGGGAGGACGCAAGACGCTGTGGATGGTTGGCCACTGCTGTACTCAGTTGCTATAGTGTAATTATTGTCTTTGGCGGTATGGAGATTAAATATGGCCACCCTTTTCATAGTGGTTCTTCTCTTATCCCCTTTATCTCCCTCTGCTGAACTTGGTGGGTCACTAGGTTTGGACATTTAACACTTACCTGGCACTTTGTAGTGCATTTGCTACTGAGGTGACACTGGATCATGTGTGTGGCAGTTACTCTTTTTGTTGTCCTGACCAAATATCTGACAAAGGCCACTTAAGACAGGATTTATTTTGGATCATAGTTGAAGGATGCTGCCTATCACTGTGGGAGGGCAAGGCAGGAGTGCCAGGCAGGTGGTCACATGGTCAGGAAGCAGAGAGAGAGATGAATGGTGGTATACACACTTCCTCCTGTTTAGTCCAGGACCCAGCCTGTGAATGGTACCACTTGCACACAGGGTGGGCCTTTCCACATCTTTAACCCAATGTGAAAAAGCTCCTTCCCAGGAATGCCCACAACCTTGCCTCTTGGGTAACTCTAGATCCTGTCAGGTTGACGATATTAACCATCACAGGTTTATTGTCTGAAGGGAACTAAAAACTAATATACCCTAAACCAGGCAGAAGGGGACATGTGCTGACCAATGGGAGAAAGCTAAGGGAGCTGATTTGGTAAGAACGGGAGAATAGCTAGCTTCCTCTCTGGTCTACAGCACAGACACTGAAAAGAGGTCTAGGGAGCAGACTCACTGGGTAAAATTGCTCGGGGTAGGACAGAGGAGCAGAGTTCACATCCTCGACGCTCACTAAAAGCCTTGTCATAGCCCTGTACACCTTTGACCTCAGAGTTGTGGTGGTGTGAAGACAGGAGGATTACGGGGTCCCGCCGGTCACCAGTTCAGTAAGAGACCCTGTCTTGAGGGAATGGGATACAGAGTGACACCTGATATCCCTTTCTGTTTTCCAAATGTGCATGGGTGTTCGTATCCCAAACACATGTGTAAGCATGCACTACACATACACCACAAGTGTTCACACACACACACACACACACACAAAGGGAAAAAGTGGCATGCTTCTATACCATAACTCAAAACGAAACAAAGGTTTCATGAGACAATACTAACCTCGACTACATAAAATTCCCTCTGTTGTGTGTTTTCCTAAAACTATGCTTCTAACCCATTATGTTGACTTCCTGACCCCCTAATGGCTGCATCTGAAAATCCTTGGACTAGTTGTTCCCTAAGGGGCTTCTGGCCTGAACTTTCTGTAATTTTAGAGCCACAGACAGAGTCTACATGGGTTTTTAAAAAGGGGATAATTAATCTCCTAGGGGTAATGACTGATGTTAGCTCAGAAAGATTAAAATAAAAAAATCACATGTATGATTGGCTCCCATACCAGTGTTCTGGAACTCAAAAGCATGTTTTGATGGACCAGAAGAGGCTGGTTGTCGGGGATCCCGCACTGGTGAAGAGGCTGGTTGTCGGGGATCCGCGCTGGTGAAGAGGCTGTACTGCTCACCGGGGTCTTCCTTTGCAGGAAAAGAGGATCTTGTCACTATTGGTTACTTCAGAGTACTGGAGTTCTGGAAAGAGTTCAAGCTACTCAGCAGGAAAAAAGTCAACCAAACAGAACCCCAAGGCCAGCTTGTTTTAATCCCTGAATGGACGGAGCCCTGTGAAGGAGGGCTGTCTGGAGTAGGGACTTCCCTGGCTGTGTAAATGTTTGTTTTTTCCTAATGTGTTGGTCTCTTTGCCTGAATGCACAAGAGATAGTCATCTAGAAACACAAACCCCAGGAGAAACTTAAAACAAGGGGAGCAAACAGAGCCCACCCACCCCCAAGCAAAACACCAGCCCCTGATCTCACCCTCCCTCACCTATTCTGAGGCCGCCCTCCACTTTATTGGAGGCAGAGGAGCCCCCTGGCCCTATTCAGTCAACTGGGAGACCTCTAGCTCCACCTTTTCACTCTTTGTACCCAAGGAAACGGCTGGGATTCTCCATGACTTGCTGAGCTGGCTCTTGGAGTCCAAGCCTTTCAAAAAGTGAAGCTAGGCCCCTACTCTCCCCCGTCTATGGGAAAATGTCGGAGGGGAGGAAGGCGGCTGCAGCTTAAAGAGTCAAGGCCGCCTTCCTTTCTTTCCTGTTTGTTAGTCACTTGCCTTTTATTTTTGGATAAATACAAAGAAGTCAAATTTCTGAGCCTCTTGGGCCTTAATAGAAGCAAAGGGCCAGGCACGGTGGTATATGTCTGTAATCCCAGCACTTCGGAGGTAGAGGCAGGAGGGCCAGGAATTCAAGACCAGCCTGGGCTACAAGAGTGAGTTGGAGGCCAGCCTAGGCTACAACTTTGTGATTTTGTCTCAAAACCCAAAAGCAGCAAAAATACAGGATGAAATTAATTACACACAGCACACATGAAATGTAGAGGAAACTTGCAGTGAGTTTTGCAAAAACAAACAACGAACTGAAAACAAGCGGCCACCACTAGCGTCACTGTGGATCTACTCACTGTCCCAGAAGAAGACTGAGGAACTTTGAAATGGAAAGAATGATGCCAAGGCCTGAGGATTGAACCAGCATGGAGAGGCCAGTCACACATCCTTGCTACCTGAATCACCACACAATTCTGGTTTAAAAAAAAAAAAAAAAAAAAAAAAAAAAGAGTAGGGGTGGTAAGGCCTTGGGCATGGAGGTGCCTCCCCTGCTGGGGGCTGGGTAGTAAATGGTTAAACAGGCCGTTGGTGCAACCTGGGACCTGGGGAGGGGTGTGCCTCTACAGCCATTCTCTGGGACACAGCTTCAACCCCTCCTCAAATCCCCAGCACTCTTCAAGGTAAGGAAATGGCCACTCGCTGCAATACAATGGCCTTTTGAAGGCAGCTCAGATGTTTATCTTATCCCAATATTTACACTATTGAGCAGAACTTAGGTGTATTTTTCTCTTCCTTTGGGGAGTGAAGTTTCACTGTGTTAAGTTGAATATCACCTTCTAAATGAAAACAAAGGGGAAAATCACTCTTTGACCCAGGGGAGGAAAAGGTGCTGGTAAAATCTAGCTGGAGTCATCTCTGCCTGCAACCCAGGGGCTGGAGACCCCAGAAGAAAGCTCAGGGAGCTGCAGAGGAAGGTACGCTGGAATGATCTAGTGTCTAACTTGCTCTTAGCACAGAGCAGCTGTTGATGGACCCAGGGTTCCTGCAGCTTAGGCCCCAGGTGGCCCTGGGTCTGGCCACCCTTCCTCTCGGAAACTAAGTTAAACCCTAACACCATTTTTGTTTTTCCAGTTGTCTTAAATTAGCCCCAGGAAATAGGCTGATGATAAGAGCAGGTCCAATAGGAAGGACAATGGCCCCTTGGCTCTGAGGGTGAAGGTATTGGCTCTGAGGGTGAAGGTATTGGGCTCGGCTATTGTATCTCATCTTGGACTGGCAGATTTAATTTATGGTATACCCCAGGCCTCCCTCTTAGAGTTTTCTCTTCTAATAAGACAAAGACCACAAGTATGTATTCAGAATATCCAAAAGTCTTGAGGGTTCTTCCTTAACTGTGTCTAATGTGTCTACTCAAGTAAGCCTCTCAACAAGCCTCCATTTTGTGGATGGTGAAACTGAAGCCCAGTGAAGTCATGCATTAGGGCAGAGCCAGGGTTGCAGGTGTGTCAGGTGGGCTCGAAAGCCTGTATGCAGTCTCAGCACTGTGCTCTTAGTGCAGGAGGTAACTAAGTTGTGGGGTTTGTTCTGTCTATTAGCACCCTGTCAAGTTCACCATAGAAGATGAATCAGGCACAATCAGAGAACAGTTTGGTTTTCTTAAGTTTTGAACTTTGATTCCAACATGCATGGTTTATGTGTAACGACCTAAACTCTTTGGTTTTCTAAGATTTTGTGTGTGTGCCTGTGTGTGCACACGCGCGCACGTGCATGTGTGTATGTGTGCGTGCGTGCGTGCACATGTATGCATGTGTGTGGTTTGCCAGAGTCATTTGAGCTTTGTTCCTCAGAAGCTATCTTCCTTGATTTTTTTGAGACGGTGTCTCTCCTGAATCAGGAACTGCCCCTGTAGGCAATGTTGGATGGCCAGTGAGCCCACCTGTCTCCGTCTCTCTAGCCCTGGGGTTACAAAATGCACAGCGTCATACTGACTCTTACATGGGTACTGGGACTGGAACTCTGGTCCTTGGGCCTTTGCAGTGGCACTTTACCCTCTGAGTCACCCCCTCAATGCCTGTCAGTAACTGGGGGTGCTGTAGACAGAACAAAAAGTCTGGACCTGTGCCAGACACAGACATCTTTCCTCTCCACCTCTTTCTTGGAGTCTGAAGGTCTGGAAAAGATAGTCATTGCTGCTTATGAGCTCCTGAGAATGAAAATCTCACAGTAGGCTCAAGAGCAGGGTGCTTGCCTTGTATATAAACTTGGGTCCTGAGTCTGATAGGGCCGGAGAGACGGCTCAGTCAGTATAGTGCTTGACTCACAACTGTCTGAGTTCAAGCCTGAGGATCCCACCAACAAACAAACAAACAAACCAGGTGTGGCACATTCTTGTGATCCCCCAGCACTGGATGGGAGGAAACAGGCATATCCCTGGGGCTCACTTGTTTCAGGGCAGTGAGACAGTGTTAATTTGCCAGAAAAAAAACAAATTCCCTCATTTTGGCCAAATTTAAGCAAACTTTTATTGAAATGTTAAATATTGACCAAGATGAAATTTGGTCAGGACCGTCACCTAGAAACTTCCCAGGTAAGTGACTGAGACGCACATTGGTAGAGCTTATATGGACAAAACCCACAAGCCACCTTGCTTTGAGGCTTTGTTATTTCCAGCAACTACAACTCTCAACATTCCAGGGAGTTACCTGGTCTTTGGGCAGCTGGGGCTTCCGGGTTAACTTAGGGTCTAACACCAGCCTGGCTCAAAAAATAGGACGGACAGGACCCAAAAGGATGACAGTGAGTTGGGGTTTTTCTCGGGCCTCTACACACATATGCATGTCGGAACACACATTTATACATTCCTACCACAAACAACAACACACACTCACCTTAAGCAGGTTCAGATGTAACACTAGGAAGGGTGTCTTCCTCCTCAGAACATCTACCTCTAAACATGAGTATTTCTCCAATGGTATCTAGTTCTCTCATTCACATGGGTTTGTTCATTCATTTAGTTCATTCATAGGAGACTAGAGAAGCTTATGTGCCCAGCACTATGCTGTGAGGGTAAGATGTAAGAACAGAAAGATGGATGGACCTGGTAGTGTAATTAAAAACAACAACATAAGCAGTAACAACTGGGCTACAGTAAATGTCACCAAAAACATTAAAAGTTAAGAGACTAGGAGAAAACTATCATACCATATGTGCCAATAGATGGATGGCTGCATATAATATGTAAAGAGTACCTAGAAATAAATAAGAAAAAGATACTCTTTCACTCACAGTGGAAACTGGGCAAAAATAGGAGATAATAGTTTAGCTGTTGAGGACTGGATTCAGCTCTTTATATACCCATGTACATGCTAAGTGGGCGTGACAGGCTACCTGTAATTTCAGCTTCAGGAAGGAGAGATGGGATTCCCAGAGCAGCTGAAAAAGAAGACTAGTCATACTGGTAAGCTTTGGGTTTAACAGAGAGAGCCTGCTTCATTGGATACATAAAGTAGGAAAGCAATGGAGCAAGCATGCTGGCACCTTCACATGTGTGTGTACACGTGCACCCATATTGTTCTTTTTTAAAATAATGAGATGATGGGATGTCCCGGGCAGCTCACGGAGCAGCTGCTAGTGGCTGTGGGTCCCTGCAAGATCTCCAGGGTGGCAGCGCCATGCAGCCGGGGGAGTCAGGGTCCCCGGGCGAGCGGCTGAGTCAGGCGGCTGCATGCGGCGGACGGCAGAGCAAATGGACATAAGGCTATACATAAAGCTAGACATTTATTACTTAAAGAAAGGGAGACATAGACAAACATAGAGAGAATAAAGACACACGTATACATGACACGAAACACACACACACACACACACACACACACACACACACACATACACGCACACACACACATACACCAGAGAGAGAGGAGAGAGAGAAGATGGCGGCGAGGGAGGTCTGAAGTAGCTGGGGTGGGCGTGGTTAGTTCTTAAAGTGACAGCAGAAGACTAACATTCCCGGATCCTTTTTATAATAAAAAGTAGAAGGTTAGACATTACAGGTTGAAGGAATTGGGGCGGTGAATTTTCAAGACTGCTTCTGGCTGATTTATGGGCGTCGTCTTTGGGGGGTGTGGGGGTGAGGGAGATCCAAGAGAAGCTGGGTGCTGGTCACATCCTGGCATAGTTGGTCTTTGCTCCTGACAGGACAGGTGTCTGTGGCATGGAAATGTCTGGTGTCCCTTGGACCTGGTTAGGGTATTGGCAGAACAGAGGACAAAGTTAAATTGAGAAAAAAATTTTAGGACCAGGGAATTGAGAGGTTTGTATCTGACCTGTTTATGATGGGTTCTTTAAATTGACTCTCTGGAACTTATAAGAAAAACAGAAGTTTTAGACATATACATTGTATTAAGAACTCCTTGGGTTTGTAAAAACAGAAATTATAATGAAAAGTATTTTTATTTGGTGAGACAACCTGACAAAACCTCTCAGCTATCAGACTGTCAGAGATCTTTGAGAAGGATAAGATTTTACTTGAGTTACTGATTAAAAAATGACAGAGAACTTACTTGGTTGGCATCTAGAGCTACTCTTGGGTCCTCCATGGTCGCTGAAGGTTGTATTTGACCTTTGTTGTTTAATGTAGAGCCTGCCAGGCTTTTGAAGACCCTGTGGACTAAGAAATCTTTAGAAAGACAGGCCTACCTTGACCCTGGGCAGCCAGACTGTTGATTCCAGTGATTTTGTCCACGTTTGGAGGTCTCCAGTTTAGGTGATAGGCAGTTTTTGCCCAATGGTCAGTGCTTGGCAGTCGAAGCAAACTGCAGATGGACACTGGTCAGTGACGGTTTGTCTTATGTCTTCTCGGAGGAAACAGAGTGCTTGCTAGGAGCCAACCTGTCTCTTTTTGTTATGAAAAGTTTTTTAAATAATTAAACATTTAAATATCGTATTTCCCAGATCTCTGAGCAGTTGAGGGCTGATTATTAGGTATAGCTCCAGTATAGAATCTGTCTGGAAGATTGGGTTTGAGTTTGACTGTATTGACTCTTAACAGGTAAGATCCATATTTGTAAAAAGACAGACATAAAGAAAAAAACTGTTTGTAACATTAAGATTAGTGGCAGAACTGACAATGGTAGAAAACAGTTTAAAAAGTACATACCAGTTTAAAATATGAGACTTATGATTTTGTAGTCTGAAACGAGATGAAACAAACAATTATTTTACATAGAAAGATTGAACAGGAATTAGGCAAAGTGTATGTTTCTGATGGGCTCTATCAGAAAGCACGTCACTATGCAAAACACCTGTAATCAGAGTTAACGAGGACACCGAGGAGGGGGAGAGGAAAGGCAGGACATACATAAGAATGAGAAAGCTTGGTCGCGTGATCTGGCTCTCAGTGAATCTAGTGATAAAGTCACCTGACCCCAATGAACATGGCGGCGGCCACGTGTTGTGGCTTGAATGGAAAAACTGCAGGGATTTTAAAAGCCGGGGGCCACCTGGTTGTTGAATCGTGAAAAACCCGCATAAACAGACAATTTAAGGCATATTTAGGCTGGTACGACTTGCTTTCCAGGTCAAGACCGCAAAAATCCCGCAAAAACCGTGGCATCTCGAGCCTATGGGGAACGGCTCCCCGTTTAGGTGAGATGCAAGCGAACATCCAAACCATGTGCCCAGGCATTCGAGTGCCCATGTGGGATGCTAAAGGCCGAACCGGATCAGCCAATTACGTCCGCGAGAAAGGTAGGAAGGAAGAAAAGACTGAAATAAAGAGGAAGAAGGAGACTGGAAGCCCCGGGCCTTCAGATGAGGGATTGCACAGGCTTAACAGGATGCAAGCTGTAATGGACGCCAGCGACGGGGCAGAGAAGTACCCCTCCCTGAGCCCAGAAACACCAGGAGGACTGGTCAATCCCGGGTTAAAAAGGCTCAGATAAGCTGGCTGGAGTGAGGAAACTTACAATTAGAAGCCAGTGTTGTTTGTAGGAAGGAGTCCAGGCAGTTGGTGGTGTTGAGGAAGGCCCTCGGTCCGATTCAATCCCGGAAGTTGGTGGTCAGAGTCCTGGATGAAAGGTAAAGCTGGAACCCTGGCCCTTGGCGGGTGAATCTCTCGAGTCCCGGCACCAATATTGTTCTTTTTTAAAATAATAGGATGATGGGATGTCCCGGGCAGCTCGCGGAGCAGCTGCTAGTGGCTGTGGGTCCCCGCAAGATCTCCAGGGTGGCAGCGCCATGTGGCCGGGGGAGTCAGGGTCCCCGGGCGAGCGGCAGAGTCAGGCGGCTGGACGCGGCGGACGGCAGAGTAAATGGACATAAGGCTATACATAAAGCTAGACATTTATTACTTAAAAAAAGGGAGACATAGACAAACATAGAGAGAACAAAGACACACGTATACATGACACGAAACACACACACACACACACACACATACACACATACACGCACACGCGCACACACACACCAGAGAGAAAGGAGAGAGAGAAGATGGCGGCGAGGGAGGTCCGAAGTGACTAGGGTGGGCGTGGTTAGTTCTTAAAGTGACAGCAGAAGACTAACAACCCATATGCGCAAAAACAAGGCTGTGCACACCACACAACTGAAACAAGAAAGAGGGTTTCTTTCTTTAGGCTTCGTCTTTAGTCCAGGAAGGGACTCAGTCGTTACCAAGTGCTGCAGGCTCCTACATGCGGTGTCTCCTAACGTGTCAACATCCGCATTCTGACGGCAGTGGACAGCAACCAAATCAAAAATTCCTCTTGGTGAATCCCTTCTGTCTCCTAGATATGTCGTGCTATCAGTCTCGCTGTTTGAGCTCCATAATTATGGATTCATCCAGCATGGCTTCATAATATTAAAAAGAAGTTACGTCACTACTGAGTCTGTTTAACACACTGAATGATAGAACATAAGAATACTTTACAGTGGGTCTCAACCTTCTTACTGCTGTGACCCTTTCATACAGTTCTTCCTGTTGTGATGATCCCCAACCGTATTATTTTTGTTGCTACTTTATAACTGTAATTTTGCTACTGTTATGAATCATAGTGTAAATATTTTTTGGAGATAGAAGTTTGCCACAGGGGCCATGATTCACAGAGGGGTCATGTAAATATTTCACCATTTTACAGAAGAAACTGTTCTTTCTCGATCTCTTGACAAGGTATCCTAGTTAGTCTTAGCTGTAAACTTGGCACAGCTTAAGGTCACCTGAGAAGGGAGTCTCATTTGAGGAATTGCTCAGATCTGTTTGGCCTATGGGCAGGTCTGTGGGACCTTGTCTTGATTGTTAATTAATAGAGGAGGGCCCAGGCGGCTGTGGGCATCAGCCTTTTCTAGGCTGGTGGAGAAAGCAGGGTGAACCTGGGAGTGAGTCAGCAAGCAGCCTTCCTCTGTGGTTTCGGTTTCAGCCCCTTGCTTTGAATTTCTGCCCTAACTTCCCTCCAGGAAGGACTGTGACCTGGAAGTGTAAGCTGAGACCAACCCCATCCTCTCCTTAGCTGCTTCTGTCATGGTGTTTGTCACAGCAGGAAAATGAAACTAGGACGCAGGCTGGCCTTGGGGTCTGTATCCTCCGCCATCTCCTCACGGTGCCACCCCCTCACAGGGCCACCAGCTCACAGTGCACCAGCTCACAGTGCATCAGCTCACAGGGCCACCAGTTCACAGTGCACCACCTCACGGTGCCACCAGCTCACAGTGCTGCCACACCTATTCTATGTGATGCTGGCATAGAACTCAGGGCTTCACTCGTGCTAGGCAAACATTCTACTAACTAAGCCACATCTCTAGCCCACATTTTATCCACTCTGAAAGCAGCTTTAGTACATTCACATCTCCTTATCCTCAAAGAAACCATTTACCCGTAAGCAACCATTCCCCGGCCTTGCTGTTACTTTGCTGTTCTTCCATTGCTAGAAACTGTCAAAGGACTGTCCACCCACATGAACTTTTCTTATAAATAGAGTTGTATTTACATCTGTTGTCTTCCATTTATCACCATGATTTCAAGGTGCATTCATATTATAGTGTAGATAGCATTCCATTGCTCTTTATAGCTGAACAACGTCCCATTTTAATGGACATACCACATTTTGTTTATCCATCCATCTGCTGGTAGGTCTTGGGGTTTTCACTACTTTTTAAAAAATATATACTTCAGTGTTGTATATTACTTCCAGCCACCAGAAAAATTCTTTTCGTCATGAGATAGAACACAAGCAATTAAAGTTTACCATTGGGTAGGTAAGGATATACCATCCCAAAAGTCATAGAATTAATCTATTCATAATTTGGAAGAGAAAACAATGGAGAAACTGTATCTGTGGAAAAGGTTCTATGGGTCAACTTTTCCTAAGCATACCAGGTCATAAAGATTCCTATGGGAGGGGTGTTCCCCTCCTACCAGGACAGAAAATTAACCCTTATCACCAGAGACTGGCAATTGGGGCTGCAATGGGCCTGAATAAATAAACCCGCAAGTCGATCTTATCTCCTGTCCACTTCACATCCCGTCTTTTGACGACTCCCCTAGAATCTATGTCCCTGGCCACAGATCCCTCTTTCCTGCTGTTTCTTTAGAAATTTACTCCCCCGTTTTGCTATAAACAGTATAAAAGCATGCCTCTTTGGTCTCTATGGACTTCACTCTCTTGTGATGGTTTTAGCCATAAAACTTAAAAGTTGTATGCTTTCTCTTACTTGTTTTGTCTCTTGTTAATTTGGCTCTTAGATCTGGTCAAGGAACTAAGGGAGTGGGAATAGATGGGGTCTCTCCTTGCTCCCCCCATATATATATATATATATATATATATATATATATATATAATCAGCATTCTGTACAAAAATAAAAATAAAAAGTAGTATCTTTTTTCCTGTTGTGAATTTTTTGAGTTAGTCTAATATAGTGTCGGATGGCCTCAAGCTTGACATGGGGGGCGGACCTTAGTTCTGATCCCTCGCCTCTCAAGTGCTGGGGTTACCTGCTGTCACTAGTCCACTCTCTGCGGGGCTGGGGATGGGACTCAGAGCTCCACACAGGCCAGGCAAGGTTTCCACCACATTCTCAGCCGCTAGTAGCATCATTTTGTGTTCCCATGCTAACATGAGGTTTCTGATGATTTGAGAAAGTACCGATTCCTCAGAGGAAACCTGCTCTAAGCCTTTCCTGTGTCTCTGTGCTCCCCTCGGAATCTGAAGAGAGCCACTTGCCTCAGATGCCAACCGCTCAACTTGCTCCCTGGCTTGCCAGCATCCGCAACTCTTCCCCTGGAGAAGCAGGACCGGAGAGTAGGATAAGCCTCTCTTCCCCAGTTTGTTTCTCTCATTAAAACGGTGGATGGGTTTCAATTACAATGAGCTCATGGGCTGTTGGAAGCTTGGGCACTGGGAGGAGGGTGAGTCACTGGTGCTCCTGTGAATGCCCAAGGCTGTTGTTTGGCAGTGGACTCTGTTTGCATCTGGGAGGGGGGTCTGAGAGTGGGCAGCAGGAGGTGTCATTGAAAATGAATGTGCTCTGTATGTGATCCAAGATCATTCCCCTGCCTCCTCCCTCCCCCACGCCTGGACTCACAGAAAAGAACCATGTGGGAACAAGGGAGGGCAGGTTGTCTCCAGACCGCAGTCAGTGATGCTTTGGGAGGTGGCGGCTATCTGCGGCTTCTTGAGCTAAACTCTGGGGTGGGAAATGAGGCTGGGATCAAAAGGCAGATGGACCGTCAGCGTCTGTCCAGTTAGACCAGCCATGTTGCCTGGTCAATCGTTTTGGCACACAGCTGTGGCGGAGCTGGCCAGGAAAGGCGCTGCCAGGCTGTTCTTGGCTGCCAGGAATAGTTGCCCTGCTGTCTCCGGAACATTCAAGGAGAGTCAGAGGAAGCTGAGATTATCTCTGAAAAACTCCCAATTAAACTACAGTGTCTGAAATCAACTCAAGATCTGCAAGACTGAGTCAAGTCCTTGCTGCTTTTCACAGTAGCACCATGACCGTGTCGTTCTCTGGCGGGATTGCTCGCAGTTGTAACATGGGATCGAAAGTTCAAGAGTGGTTGACTCAGCCAGGGCTTATAGCAGGGCAGTGCTGGGCTTTGATGTTCTTGGGATCATCCTGCTGGATCAGAGACCTTCTGAGTATCCGCAGCCTATTCAGTGTCCGACTGGCTGTTTAGATTGGAACCTTCTGGCAAATATGATATTCTAAACAGACACCTGCGCCCCTCCCTTTGGCTATCAGATACTGAAGCAGTGGACTCTAAGGAATAGGGATTTCCCCAGGAGTCTCACACTGTCAACCAGGTGAGGAGCTTGTCTCCCAGGAGGATTTCACACAGTGCCAACAACTTGTTAGACCACCTTGCCGGAGAGACTGGAGCCCGACAGTGATGGGTCAGTGATGGATGGGACTGCATCTTGGCCAGCACAGTTTAGTTACGCATGCTTCTTGCCCTCTGTTTAAACAGAAACCTCACATGAGGACTCTGAAGATGGACTTTGGGGAAGTGTTACTGGGTCTCATTATTCTTCCTCTTTCCAATGTGGCTGCACTGGGTAAATCTTTTTCTGCTTTTATTCTTATTCAGGTCTTTAATTGGCATATGTAAATAGAGGACCCCGAGTCTAACTTGCTGGGGCTCCCAAGGCCCAGGCTGTGACCCTGACAACTCAGGGAACAGGATCTCTAACCAAATGGGAAGGCGTTAGAACATGGGCTCCTCAGAAGTATGAGCTCCAAATGACATTTTGGAGCTCATACAAAGCACAGTGAGTGGAGTAGAGACCATTAGAGTTAGCTCAAGTTCACATTCCTGAGGACAGGAGGAAAGCATGCCTCATGGTCAGGCCTGAGGCCGAAGGTCAAGTTTAAAGAGCCTAGACTTGGAGGGCAGCATGAGGTATGGGAGGGAGGGAGGGAAGAAAGAGAGTAAGGGAAAGGAGAGAGAAGGAGACAGGGAGAGTGAAAACAGGCGAGAGAAGAGAGGCTTATACGAAGACACAAACACAGAGACAGAGGAGAGACAAAGCAGAAAGACTCGTAAGCACGTGCAGAGACACATCAACGGGAGAGAGGGGAGATACACAGACTGACACATACACAAATATAGAGAAGAGAATGTGTACCTGTAAGCACATATGTGTGTGTGCATGTGTGTCTGTGTGCATACATATCTGTGTATGTGTATCTGTGTGCATGTGTATCTGTGTATGTGTATATGGATACACATGTGTTAGGTGTGTTTAGACATTTGGAGCCAAAGTGTGGAGCATCAATCTATACTCCTCCGGCTTGCTTTGGCGTATGCACCTAGAGGCTGATAGGTGTGAGATTACTCCGGTTGTGTTGTTGGGATGCTGGTGAACTTGTACCTCTCGACTGGTCCAGCCGACTCTTCTCACTTTTTCCTCCTTGGGGCTGCTGTTCTCCAAGCACTGTTTGGAGTGGAACCTCTAAGGTTGCACTGTGAACTTTCAAAGGCACTGAAATTAATGGAGCAGAGAAATCTACTGAGAGAGGGAAGAAGAATTACCAAGACCTTAATAATAAATGTGTGTCAACAGCACTCAGGAAACATTTTCTCCTTCAAGCCTCTGACTTTCTGGTTTCTACTTCCAGCCCTCAAGTGCAGGTACCTTCGATAGGCTGTAAATTCAAAGGCAGCTTACCGAACTAAATTGCATCTTTAGCTGTCCGTGGACTCTGGTGGAATTTGAGATGAGGTAGGAGGACGATGGGGTCACTTTGTGGTGTGAAAGTTTCACGAAGCTGAAGATGAACTTGGGGTTTAGAGTCAGGGGTGCTGAGTTGGGAATGGGCTCTCATGGATGATCAGGACAGATGGATGTTACTGGTCCTCAGTTGCTCACCCGCATTCCAGGGTATTCCTGAAGCTCCTCGTGTAAGGAGAGTGAAGACTGGGGACAAGGCTCAGTTGGTAGAATTCTTGCTTAGCATGCAGGAGCCCCTCAACTCAGTCATCAGCACCCCTGAAAGTGGAGCATGCCTGTAAACTCAGCATGCAAGAAGTGGAGGCAGGAGGATCAGAAATTCAAGGTTATCTTTATCGGAGTGATGAGTTTGAGGCCAGCTTAGGCTACGTGAGACTTTGTCTCAAGAACAAAACGACACAACATAAACAAAACAAATAAAATAACTCCTAAAACCAGGCTGCTCTTATAATCTAACCTGAGTCCATCTTCCTAGAGCTAGTAGTGTGGCCTCCTTAGACAGGAGGGTCTTGGGTGGCGTTCAAAGGCCAAGGGGACCTTAGAGTTTCATGACTCTCTGACCATATTAACCTATGGATTTCAAGTTCCAGAGGTCTCGGGATTTAGTCTGTCCAATAAAGACCTTTTGAAAAATGTGTCAATAAGTTTAATCTGTGTGTCTGTATGAGTATGTGTATATTCATGTGTGTAGGTACAAGTTGTATGACATCATATATGTGTGGAGCTCAGAGGATGACGTCAGTTGTTTGATCCTTGACTCAAACCTTACATAAGATGAGGTCTTTTCTTGTTCTTCACCCACCCCAGGCCAATTTGTCTGCTTGCTTCTGGGGATTCTCCTGCCTTGGCCTTAATCTTGACTGTACACAGGTTCTTAGGATCTAAACTTGAGTCCTCATGCTTGAACGGCAAGTACTTTTTACCCACTGATTGGGCCATCTCCCTTCAACCTACTTATAAATTTTAAAATTTACAGTCATTTATTTAGTTATTGGGTGGCACACATGTATAGAGGTCAGAGGATAGCTTTCAGGAGTTGAGTCTCTTTCTACCATGTGGGTCTAAGGGATAGAACTCAGGTCCCCAGACTTGGCTGCAAGCGCCTTTACCCAGGGGTCATCTCTCTAGCCCATGTTAATGAATTATTAAGCATGATGTTTAGAGACGTCTTCCTGTTCAAGAATAATCCTCAGGTTCACAGAAAAGAATCACACCCTTCAAACTCTCCCTCCCCAGTTTTGCGGCAAGGTTTCCTGCTGGGGGATGGGCTGAGGTCCCCTGCTTCAGCCTTGACTCTTTGTTTTGTCCTCTACATACCCTAATTTTCCCAGGGTCGTACAGCCCCTCTTCACTATGGACACAACATTTTCCTGCAAGATATTTTCTTGAAACCACCAACAGCCTTTTAGTCTTTGGGAGCCTTATTTAAACAAATTTGCATTAATAGCTCTTGGGGCCCCTCATTTACATACGTGTTTGAAAGGGCAGTAGCTTGGGGAATGTGATTTAAAAAAAAGAGAGAGAACTGGTGAATGCCTTGGCATGGCATGCTCTGTGGACATGCCTGAGACTGTTAAAAAGTAGAAATTTAACTTTAGTAATGCCGCCCATGTGCAGTTATGGAGTCTGAGAAAAGAATAAAGGCATTTATTACTGGAGGAGGGGAAAGGGAGACAGAGTGTTAATTAAGACCATTTAATAAAACGTGTTCTAAGAAGTATTCTGAGCTCCTACCGGATCCGATCTGGTGATAGGATTGTACAGGCAAGATTGCTCAAACTTTCAATCTGGAAAAAAACCTTAGGCCTATGGGTCCAAACACAATTTTTGAAAGAACAAATGGTAGGTTGTGGAGA
Source organism: Myodes glareolus (assembly GCF_982192425.1). Taxonomy (NCBI): domain Eukaryota; kingdom Metazoa; phylum Chordata; class Mammalia; order Rodentia; family Cricetidae; genus Myodes; species Myodes glareolus. The sequence goes on along the minus strand of NC_142030.1, from coordinate 95,511,213 downwards.
TGATTCGGTGGGTAAGGTGCTTGCTATCTAAGTGTGAGGGTCTGAGTTTGGGTTCTCAGAGCCTGTATAAAAGCTGGAGGCCAAGACAAGAGAATTCCAGAAAGCTTGCAGACCAGTTAGCCTGCGGTGCGTCAGGGAACAAGAAACCCCATCCCAGGACCGACCCCTGAGGTTATCTTCAGGCCTCCACACGCCGTGAGTGCGCCTACACACATGAACACACAAATCTCTCTCACACACATGCAGAGATACAACCCCAATGATGTTTTATATTATTTAGGTAGCAGGCTGGGTCTGTGGCGCTTGTAAGTCTTACTGAATATAAATGTATTCTGTTTTTTGTCATGGATTCTGGGGCAATTATTGATTAAGTGTGGCTCATTCTAAGTAACTTACTTATTATTGTTATTGCATGTGTGTATTATTATTGAGAGAGTGAAAGTGTGTGCACATGCCATGGTGTGTGTGTGGAGTTCAGAGAACAGCCCTTGGGAGTTGGGTCTCCCCTTCCACCTTGTTTGGAGGCAGGGTGTCTCTTGTTAATGTGCTGTGTACTTCAGGCTGAGTGGGGAAGGGTGCTTGATGCCAGACAACCTGGCTTCGATCACTGAATTTCGAGAGGAGAGGATCAGAGGATTGACTCTTGCGAGTTGTTCTGACTGTGATGTGTGCTGAAGCACATGTGCACACATACATCCACGTACAACATACATAAGTAAATGTAAAAAAAAGGCTGGTCTATTGCAACATCTCTCAGCTACTCTTTGTAGAGATAGATCATTTTAAAACCTTTTTCTGTTTTTTTTTTTTTTTTTTTTTTTTGAGATAAGCTTTCTCTGTGTAACCCTAGCTGTCCTGGAACTCACTTTGTAGACCAAACTGGCCTTAAACTCAGAGATCTTCCTACCTCTGCCTTCTGAGTGCTGGGAGTACTCAACTCGTTTTTTTTCTAGTTTGTGTGTGTGTGATGTGTATGTATATGTGCGTGGGTATATGTATAATATATCTGTGGTATGTGTGTGTGTGTGTGTGTGTGTGTGTGTGTGTGCGTGCGCGCAGTACTGGTAGAAGCCAGAAGGTGTCAAATCCCCTGAAACTAGATTTTCAGGTGATTGTGAGCCACCTGGCATGGGTGCTGGGAACTGAAATTGGGTCTCTTGGAAGAGCAGCAAGGGCTCTTAACCACTGAACTCTCTCTCCGGTCCCAGATCCACCATCTTAAATTGTGACCAACAGGGACCGTGGAGGGTTTTCCCTGAAACGCTCCTCAGTGTACTATATATAAACAAGCCTGTGAGAGCGGTATGTGAGCTCGAGGGTGGGACCCTGGCATGGTAAGTGTCAGAATGTGCTTAATATCTTCCATATTAGCTTGACTCACTCTCACTAGGATAAAAATACTTTTCTTCAATTTTATACACATTGTCACGTCAGAGTAAAATAGCATACTGTAGTTACAGTTCCTTTTCTGGTTCAATGTTGTATTTTCCCTGCAAGTCGTGATTATATTTTATGGATGTGTGTATCTGTTAATAACATATCCCTAGTTCTTTATTGGAGTTATAAAACACCCCTAAACCCATTTGAAATGGCCAGGTAGCTTATCAGTCATCCTAGCCCCTCTTATTTTCTAAAAAAAAAAAAAAAAAAAAAAGGAAAGAAAAGAAAAATAGTCTTTTTTTCATTTTCTAGAACTTTCTATGTCCGTGTTTAGCTCCTCCTGAACTGCCCTGAAATTTCTCTTCAGCACCATCTTTGGAATTCTGAGCCTGTTCTCTTAAAGGTCTTGTCTCTGTCGGTTGAGGTGCTATAACAAAATGCCACAGGCGAAGCAATTTATCAAAACAAGGTTGAGTGTCCAAGGTCAAGTCCAGTTGACAAATCTTGGGTGTTTGAAGATGGCCATTTTCTAATCCATGGATCTTTCAATGTCTTCACATAAAAAAAGAACAAAAAGGACAAACGAGCCTCTCAAAACCTTTCTCATAGAGTCACGCCCGACGCATCTCCTGTGCAGAGTCTGCCGCACAGTGCTTGAGCAGAGACATAAAGAGGCAGGTCTTTAGATGCCAGCAGATTGAGCTTTGCTCGTCAGTTGGCAATGAATTCTTGAATTTCTGTGATCTTCAGGTTGATTTCCTAGAGCTGAAAGCAAGTGACCTCTGGAGAGACAGGGTTACAGGGAAGGTACCTCCCTCCCACCCTTCCTTCAGCTTGCATTCCAAATAGCACATTTTTATCCTTTCTTTTCACATTTTCATGTGCGTGTTGTACCTGAGTGTGTATGGATGACGTTTACACACGTGTGTGGATACATGTACATGTGTGTGTGTGCGCATGCATGTGGTGGACTAAGGCTGATGTCAGAGAATCATTCTTGATGGCTCATCCACCTTATCCATAGAGGTTGGGTCTCTCACAAAAACCCAGAGCTCGCCAATATGGCTAGTCTCCTTCCTTTGCCCAACCTTCCAGACAGGAATTGCAGTCTGGCTGCCATGCTCACCTGGCAATTTGTGGGTTTCTGGGAGTCCAAACTCTGGTCTTCACATTTGTGCAGCAGGCACTTCCGTTGCTAAGCTATTCCCCAAGTTCCCATTTTCATCTTCAAATTGTAAAATTTCACGAGCCATTACATTCTGCCCGTTAGTACCCACTGTCACAGTTAAGTGATTCCATCTTGCCGGCAAGGAACATTTTGATACTTAGGTCAGACAACGGCTTTTCGGTGAGGAGCTTAAATAGTCTTTTTCCAGGTACTTTGCACATTCATGCTTTGGCCAACTTAATGACAGCAGGAACAACAGATTTATTGGGCATTTGCCATGTGCCAGGTCCTGTTCTAAGTGCTTAACAAGTATTAATTCATTTAATCCTGTACAACGTGATGAGGCAGGCAATATTAGTATTCCCAATCACAGTTGAAACAGCGGGTCTGAAAGGTCCAGGTTCTGCAGCCGGGAACAGTGACATCGGACTTCAGTCCTTGGATTAGTTACCTGTCTAGTGGCTGAGAGCAAATGATCTGACGGGAACAATCTGGGAAGGAAGGGTTCCGGTTGGCTGACCCTGGGAAGGAAGGCATGGTGGCAGGAGTGTGGCAGCTGGTCACGTCGCATCCACAGGGGAGAGGAAGGGAGAGGTGGATTCTGGGGCTCAACTCTCACTTCCCTCTCTGTACTTCTTAATGTGTGTGTGTGGTTTACACATGCACGTATGTGAGTGTGTAGACCAGCGGTCCACGTCCGATGTCACCCTCGGGTGTTCTCGGTCTTTATTTTTTGAGGAAGGTCCTGCGCTGAACCCGGAGCTCCTGCCAATAGCGTGGCTGGCCAGTGAGGTCCTGGTGTCTGCCTTGTCTCCCGTGCTGGGATTACAGATGCTGTCTACTACATGCAGCTTTTCCATGACTGCCAAGGCAAGAAACTCAGCTTCTCACGTGTGCAGCAAGCACTTTGCCCAGTCCGATGCTTTCTCCTCTGTGCTCAGTCCGGGACTGCAGCCACATAGAACAGCCCACGCCGTGTGCAGCTTCCTGTCTCCATTACCTTCATGTAGGAGCCCCTTCACAGGCCTGCCCAGAGTCTTAACTACTAGGTAACTCTGGAGTCTGTCAAGGTGACAGTATTAAACACCACAGTCCAGAAATTAAGTACGGATTGTCTGCTGACATGCAATCATGTGGAGATGGCTTCTGCGTGGCTTCTTTGGGGAAGCCTGAGGCCCACGCAGGCCTCCCAGGTGAAGATGCTAACATCGTAGGACCTGTGTCTAGAACAGGGCAAGGATGAAGTGTGGATGGAACAGACTTGAGCGGGTGCTTTGCTCCCGGAAGGAGAGACTCATGGAGGCAGCACAACCCTTCTGGTTATCCTTAAGAGCAGCCCAGACAGGCCTGGGGGAAAGCGAGGATGCTCCTGTGCTAGTAACCTCAAGCACAGCCGTGCTGCTCCGCCTCAGTGGCCATGCTGGGTTCCCAGCAGGCCTCATTTAAACAGGCTGGCTTGTGATACTGGGGCAGCCAGAGATGCTGGGGGGCAGGTGTCCGCCTCTGAGTGCGCCGTCAGGTGGATCCAAGGACCGAGACTGATATGAATGGAAAGCCTGGTGTTCACTTCCAATAAACCCAACTGTCTGTTACCAGAGCACTCCTGACTGGTTGTCCCAGGCTCATCAATTCAAATAAGTAGAGAGAGGGAGAGCAGGGTATGAATTCCCATCAGAGCAGGCAGAGTCAGGGAATAGCTTGGGAAAAGCAGACACTTTTCTAAGGAGTGAGCCTTCTAGGGATTGGCCAAAACACAGGAGGTTTCAGGGGAAGCCAGGGGTGGGGGGGAGGGGGACAGGACCCATACTATCTGACACTAGGTTTTTGGAGATCTCATCCTCCTGTCCCTGGGTACAGTCCCAGAGGAGTGAGTTGAAGGCCATAGATGTTAAGAAATTTGTCCGAGGGATAGAGTGCATCTGTCTCCACTGCTCCTGATCTAATCCTGGCTTCTCTTCCTACTCCCAGCCTGGCTGTTGCTCTAGCTCATGGCTTTGAGGTCCATGTTTCACATGGTACCTACTAGATGCTGTCTCCAAGTGTCACGGAGATAAACTAGTCACATGACCTTGCTTGGTATCTATGAAGAAGCTAAAGGTTTCCCTGAAACACAGTAGGGGGGTACCTGAGTGTCTTTACAAGGACAGTGACAGGTCATGCGTCCTCTGATCTACTGCTCCTACGAACAGTTGAGCAGTCTTCAGCTTGGTTATTTACCATATTGAAACCCTCTTCTGGGACCAGGGACGTGGCTTTTTGGCAGATGTGTGCCTAGCATGCACAAAGTCCTGACTTCTGTCCCTAGCGCATGACTGGATCTGATAATGCACATGGCAGCCCTGTGCCTGGAAGGCAGGAAGGGGGATCAGAAGTTCAAGACCATTATCATCTACAGGGTGAGACTGAGACCAGCCTGGGCTGCATGAAGCCCTGCCTCAAAATAAATAAAACAAAAAAGCAGGAACTCGTAATCCCCCCAAAACCCCATCCAACCTTCTTCTGGGCTTTTTGTTAGCATCAACAGAAGGTGATTCTAGGTAGGAAAGCACAAAACTTGAGCGCCCTTCTTCATGCGTGTGTAGCAAACCCTCTCTCACCCGCTGAGACATCTCCCTCGCCTCTGCCAGGTTGTTGAGGTTAGAGGCCAGTTCTGCAAGTTTTTTCTTTCTTTTCTCCCTCATTCTGAGGTAGAATGAAGGACTCCTGAATTAGACAGAAGAATCTGGAATCATTTCTTCATGCTTCAGATGTGAAGACTCCAGTCTCACACATGAGAAAGTTGAGGTGGAAGAGACACGAGCTGCTCAAGGTTAACTCACCTGGACCACTTTGTAAAACAGGGAAATAGAAAGAATCACTGTGACATCTTTCACCAGCCCTTAGCCACCATGGAAATGCTGACTGGGTAAATACTGAGCCCCCGTGGCATGATTTGTGGCTCTCCTTGGCCTCCCGCAGACAATGCTCAGGGAGGTTTTAATGACCTGCCTACCAGGCATTTCAGAAGCATTCTTTTACGAGAAGGCCGAGGTGCTCAGACTATAACTCTGAAGCTAATGTCTCTCCTGACTCTGGCAGCAGGAGAGAGCCAACCAGGGGAAGGAAGAGGGTAGTGTCAGTCTTTGATTGCTGTCCTTTCGACCTCATGCTTCAGAAAGATGGACTCGGGATGGCTTTTTACACCTGCTTGAAAATGTTATTTCAGAGTGGGGGAGTGAAGGTGCTTGACATACGCCAGTGCGTCTGGCTGCAAAATCACTCTCCCGAGTTCCTGTGTTCTTGACCCTGAGGTCCGGCTCCTGCTGGGAAATAGTCGGGTGTCATGCTGAGCTGCAGGTGGACATGTGGGCAGGCATTGCCTCAGTGAGCCCTCTGTCTCTCAGGTCATGAGGAAGCTGAAGGATTAGGGAGGAGAATACAAGCTGGGGAAATGGGCAAAGGAAGTCGCGATTAAAATAAGACATGAAGTACATTGGGAGCAAATCAAATGTTTTCTTCCTGGTCAATGGGATTAGGAATATACAGCGAAAACAAATAGATTTACTGGGGTGGGCTGGTGAACCCTATCTTATGGTACACCAGGAAATGGTTTTGTTCAGGAGGAACAGAGTGCTCTGAGGGGAAATTAGACTTAATGTTTGTCTTCCTATGTTTTAGTTGACTAACTGCTTAGTATACACCTGCAAAACCAGAAAGGGAGAAACCTGAGGTTTAACATTTTGTTTACCAAGTAACTTGAACTATGAATGTCTTCAGTGTGTGATCCAGCCTTTATTAAGAGCCTATTTTTTTCTCTCTAACATTTATGGCAATGTGCGGATGTGCTCCATGCTACTGTGACTTGTTAGAAGTCACCCTTCAATGAAATGGGCAAGCCGCCTTCCTCCTTCCCTCTTCTTAGTTCAGAGTTGGTTTCTAGTTTTGTTTTGTTTTTGTTTTTGTTTTTTTCCCCAGGACTTCGGCTGTGTTGGTAGACTTCTTTTCCTCTGTGACAAAATATCCAAGCAATCCAGTGTGAAAGAAGAAAGCTTTTTTGACTTATGACTTCAGAGGTTTCAGACCACACTTGGTCAGGTGGTTTCATACCTCTGGGCCAGTGGTGAGGCAGGACACCAAGGTAGAAGGGACCCACAGAGTTATGCTACTCACCCCCTGATAGGCAGGAAGGAGCAGGGAGGTGGGGTGGGGTGGGTGGAGAAGAAGAGACTGATGAATCCATTAGTAAAATTAAGGCCCTTGTGAACCAATCACTTCTCAATAACAACATCAGCTGTTAATACGACTTTAACACTCTTCACCCTCAAACTATTAAAAAGAATGTAGTTCATCTCTACCATAAACTCAAAACAAATCCTCCTTCCAGAGAACCAACCCTTAGAGTGTTTCATTTGTGTTACACGTCATTGTATTACATCATATGTGGTTGAGCACTGGAGTGGGTGTGAAATTTCAGAATGATCTAATGATGGGGATTTGCCAGAGAGTGGTAACTATGACAATAATAATTGTGTGCAGCTATTTTAACAAGACACCCCTCCCCCTCCTTGATGAAGACGCATGGCCACCCAGCTAGCCTGTAGGTTTCTGCCTCTCTTGCAGCTAGGTGGTTGATGATGGAATATAATAGAGGGCTTGGGAAAAGAAGGCCATAATCATTCTTAAAAGAAAGTCTCCTGGGCAGGGAAGATGGTGCAGTTGGTAGACTGTCGTTTAAGTACAATTTTCTGAGTTTGAGCCCTGGAACCTACTTTAAAAAGCTGGGTTTATTAGCAAGTACCTGTAATCCCAACACTGAGGAGGTGGAGACAGGAGGATCCTTGGGCTTCCCTGAATAGCTAGCTTAACTTTCTTAGTAAGTTCCAGGGTTCGAGAGACCCTGTTTCAGAAAACTAAAAACGGAGAGTGCCCGAGGGACTCTAGCTAAGATCGACTTCCGTTCCCAACCTCTAGCACCCTTGCTTGGGGGGGGAGGGAAGGAGAGATGGAGGAGGGGGAGAGACAGAGAGAGGGAGGGAGGGAAAGAGAGAAGGAGGGAGGGAAGGAGAGAGACTTTCCTTTTCCTTGGGCAGATGAGGTAATGGAAGAACAGAAAGACAACACTGACTGTAGACTGGAGTCAACATTTCTCCCAATCTGTTCATCTGTGTCTTAATGGTTGGTGAGAGAGAGAAATTTTATTTATTTATTTGGGTATGTTTATATGTGTAGGAGTGTATGTATATGAGTGGGTATATGTCTAATAGAGGACAACCTTAGTTGCTTCTTAGGTGTTGTTCAATTTGTGTTTTTTGAGACAGGGTCTCTCACTGGCTCGTAGCTCACCAACTAGACTAGGTTTACTGATGAGGGAGCCCCAGGAACGCTCTTATCTCTGCCTCCTCAGGGCTTATAAACACACACCACCACAGCTGGCTTATACTTATTATTTTTAATGTGAATTCTGGGAGATTGAATTTAGATCCTCCTCCTCAACTTGTACTGTTGAGGACTTTACTCAGTTTTCCTACTGTGATTTTAGTCTAATTGCAGCAGCTTGCTTGACATCCAAACCAGCAAATGAGTGAAACAGTTTATACTTCTTTGCCTTGTCGTGTTGTTGTGAAGATGCCCCCAAACTCCAGTGTGGGTATGAGGTTCTGCCCTTTTTGCCTCCCAGAGAAGCAGGATGGTCTCCCCCACCCCTTTGATCTCAAGATCTGATGGGTCACAGTGCTTATTATAAAAGAACAAGAGAGGAGGAAGTGGAGGGAAGGAAGTACCTCTGAGCAAAGAGGGATTTCATCAGGGCTAGAAAGGATACGGGGGTACAGCGGAGGGGGAGAAAGGAAATACAGGGCAGCCCACAGCAGCTGGCACTTAGCCTGGAAGGGTGTGTGTTGTCTGAGCAGATCAGTCTGAATGGAGCTGGCAGGAGAGATCAGAAACAGGAATGTTACACAAGTACCTTGTGGAACTGGGTCACACACTGAAGGGGCGATCAGGCCACGATATGACTGTCAGAGCTTTGATGAAAAGGACTCACTATGGCTAACCACTGTCACACCCATCCACACTCTTGTATTTTTGAGGCAAAGTGTCAGATAGCCCAGGGTGGCATCCAATTCTTTGGGTAGCTATGAATAGCCTTGAACTCCTGAGCCTCCTGCCTTCACTTCTCAAGTGCTGGGATCACAGGTGCATATCACTATATCCTGTTATGTAGTGCTGGGGATGGAACCCAGGGCTGCATGCATGTTTGAGAAGCACTCTACCAACTAAGCTACATTCTCAGTCCTGGGGTCTCTTTTATAAGGACACTGGTCCCATTGATTTATCTAATCACCACCTTCATTCTGTTTTCTTCTTAATTAAAAAAATATTCATTGACAGTTTCGTATATGTATACGATGAAAGTTGGTCATTGCCACTCCCCAGTACCCTCTCTTATTTTTTTCCACTTCCTCCACAAACTTTCTTCTTAACCTGTCCCCCTCCTACTTTCATGTTTGTTTTGTTATATTTAGGTATAGCCCATTAAGTTTAATTATGGTTGATTGCACGAATGTGGGTGTGAGGTTATTTTTGGAACATAGGCAACTTACTAGTGACTACACCAGAGAAGAAAAATGACTCTTTAGTAACTGTCAATAGCTTCCCAATAAGGGGTGTGGCCTCACCTGATGTGGAATTCCCTTCTGTGTGCTGTGAATGTTTTATTACTATTGGTTGATAAAGAAGCTGCTTTGGCCTATGGCAGGGCAGAATATACCTAGGTGGGAAAACTAAACTGAATGCAGGGAGAAAAAAGGCAGAGTCAGGCAGACACCATGTAGGCACCCAAGAAGCAAGATGTGAGGTAGCAAAGCATGAGCCTCATGGTAAAATGTAAAATAATAAAAATGGGTTAATTTAAGATGTAAGAGTTAGTTACTAAGAAGCCTGAGTTAATAGGCCAAAGAGTATGTAATTAATATTAAGCCTGAAAGTAGTTATTTTAGAATTATATAGAAACGACTTTAGGAACAGGTGGGCATAGGGGTTCAGGGGTACTGGCGCAATGGGGAATATTTATAGCTACACTCACCCTTTGCCACTTTCCCACCCATGATAGAACTCTGGCGCAACCCCACATTCTAATACCAACTCTTTGATGATTCTCTCCTAACATATGGATTTTTGGGTGACTCAAACATTTGTACTCTAATATAGACACAAATTTAAAGTAAGCAGGTTGAACCCCAGAGTCACCACAACATGAGGACGAAGGTCAGGCTTCCTGGTCATGTTCCGGTCTGACTCTGCATCTTGACCGGGGCAGGCACCAAGCCCTCCATTTATGTATGCTCTAAGTGGTATAGCATAGGGTTGGGCACTGTGATGGTTATCAATGATTGTCAACCTGACAGGATCTCCTATTACTGTGGGATAATGCTCTTGTACCCTGTAAAGGTTTGTCACTTCTATTGGTTTAATAAAACACTGATTGGCCAGTAGCCAGGCAGGAATTATAGGTGGGTTGACCAGAATAAGAGAATTCTGGGAAGAGGAAAGGCTCAATCTGCAGTTGTCACCCAGACACAGAGGAAGCAAGATGAGAATGTCTCACTGATAAAAGGTACCAGGCCACATGACTAACACGGACAAGAATTATGGGTTAATTTAAAATGTAAGAGTTAGTTAATAAGAAGCCTGAGCTAATAGGCCAAGCAGTTTATAATTAATGTAGGCCCTTGTGTGTTCCTTTGGGATTGAATAGCTGCGGGACCTGGTGGGACAGAAACCTCCGTCAACATCCAATCACTTAGAAGATGAACCTCTGGGCATATCTGTGAGAAAGTTTCTAAATTGTGTTAATTGAGGGGGGCAGACTCCCCTAGCTGTAGGCAGCACCTTCCACGGGACAGAGACTTGGATTGAATAGGAAGGAGAATGTGAGCTAAAGCCAAGCACAGCTTCCATCTCTCTGCTTCCTGACTGCAGTTGCCACGTGCCCACAGTTAGGTCTCAAACCTGGTACAAATGGCTTAGAAGCCTATTTAACATATCAAAGCAGACACTGGCCAGCAGGCTCTCCCACAAATCCTCAGTCCCTACCTATTACAGGGTTCTCCAAACTATCACTCCTCCTCCCCCAACATACACTCTAAACTTCTCCAACCCAGGGCTGGCCGCCCTTTGCCCAGCCACCGTTCCCTATATAATCCAGTTATTTTGGTTACCTGGTCTTTTTGCCTTCTCTCTTGGTCAATCTCTCTGGGTTCAGGATGCCCTTCTTGGTCAGCAGGTGTTCTCCCCTCTCCTCACATGGCTGAGGGTCGTGTACACTCTGGACTCGCCCAGATGTCCCTGCCTCTGGCTGTGCTCTCCTTTTTACCTGCAGTAAACTTTCTCCTCCACCATCCCTAAGACTTGGCATGTCCTCCTTTTTATTTCTTCTTTTCATTCACTTACAGTCCTGCAGCCACACCTTCTGCCTCATGACAGACCGTACCCTCAACCTGCAAATGCGAATAAATCCTTCCTTCAATTGTTTTATCAAGTATCCTCTCGCGTCTATGGCTAAAGTAATTAAATAAGCACCGAGCTTCAACATGGTGAGTGAGAGCCCTCTCTGGAAAGTGGTCCAATCCCACTGGTGACACATCTGCCCTCAGGACCACATCTACTCTCAAGCCTCTATCTCCTAATGCCATCACATGAGGGTAGAGTGTCCACTATCACGAAAGGGGTATGTGATAGTTTGAATGTGATTGCCATTATTGAGAGGTGTGGCCTTGTTGAAGGAAGTGCGCCATGATGGAGCAGGTTTTGAGGTCTCTTTTGCTTCAGTTTTGTTCAGTGACAGACCACTTCCTGTTGCCTGGAATGTGTAGGACTCTCAGCTACTTCTCAAGCCCCTTATCTGCCTGTAGGCCACCATGATGATAATGGACTGAACCTTTGAACTATAAGCAAGCCGTCCCAATGAAATGTTTCACTTTATAAGAGTTGCCATGGTCATAGTGTCTCTTCACAGCAATAGAAACCCTAACTCAGGCAGGGTAGAGTCTCAGCCAACACAGAAGGGTTTAGAGTCTCAGCCAAGACATTAAAGGCAGAATCTCAGCCATCACTTTAAAGGTATAATCTCAGACATCCTGGATGTTCACAACTGGTGAGGACTGGTCAGGGCTGACAAAGCTGGTGGCTCAGTTCGTGTTTCTCTCTAGGGAAAGAGACTGTGTCTATATTTCACATGGCCCTGGAGATCACTTGACACATCTGTGTGTGGCCTATACATGCAAATCCAGGAAGACCTCATCGCTTCCTCCGGGCTTGGCAGGTGGGGTCTTGCCTGTCATTGATGGAACTGAAAGGCCTTTAAGCTTCCTCAAATTAGTGGTGGTCCAAAGGAAGTGGCAATTGCTGTTTCTAGAACCCAAGCAGAAGGTCATTCAAATAACAACCCCTCCTGAGATGAGGACAAACAAGTTCTTGTTGTGCTGTGTCTCTTTCTTTTTTGCTGTGTGGGTGCATCTATGTTTTGATGTGTGTGCACCTGTGTGCCAGGGCATGTGCAAGCTAGAGGACAACCTTGGATGCCACTCCCCAGGCTCTGCCCCTCATTCATTCATTCATTCATTCGTTTGTTTGTTTACTTACCTGTTGTTGTTGTTATTTTGAGATAGGATATCTTGCTGACTTGGAAGTCACCTAACAGGTGAAGCAGGCTGTCCAGCAAGTCCTAGGAATCCACCTCTCTCTGCCTTTCCAACCTTAGGATTACAAGCATGTTCCATCTCACCTAGATATTTATTTTAATGTGGGTGCTGATGATTGAATTTGGGTTCTTGTCTTTGCAAGCACTTTATAGACTGAACTACCTTTTTAGCCTATCTATCTATCTATCCACCCACCCACCCACCCACCCACCCACCCACCCACCCACCCACCCACCCACCCACCCACCCACCCATCCATCCATCCATCCATCCATCTATCTATCTATCTATCTATCTATCTATCTATCTATCTATCTATCATCTATCTACCCATCCATCACTATCATCTATCTATCTATCTATCTATCTATCTATCTATCTATCTATCTATCTATCTATCTATCTATCATCTATCTGAAACAGCTGTTACTAAATAGTTCTGGCTGGTCTGAGAACTCAATTCTTAGGCCAGACTGATCTCAAGATTGCGGCAATCCTCCCGCCTCTGCCTCCTAAACTTTGGGTAGGTGCTATCATGCCCGTCCTAACAAGTTCTCTCTTAAATGAATACTCCACCCAATGTCCTTCTATGGGTTCTTTTTTCTTTCTTCCCTCCTCTTCCTCAACCTCCTCCTTTTTCTTCTTTTTAACATTTAGGTATTAGGTGTTGGGGCAGGGGTAGAGGGTGGTATGGGGGGAGTTGCTACGGAGCAGTGCAGAGATTAGAGAACAACTTTGCAGAATTAGCTTCTTCTACCACCATGTGGGTCCCGGGGATTGAACTGAAATCCCCACTTAGCCATCTATTTGCCCTGTGATTTCTTTTGAACAAAATTTCGAAATGTTTGAAGTGCATTATACATTTGATGTCTAACAGAGGATGAAAATAAATAAGAAAGCAAAACTGTAAGTCATATGATAGAGTTCTTTTATGGGAACCTAGACCAGAGATTTCCAAGAGAAGAGATCATGTGTCAGCCAAACCTTGTTGGGGGCGGGGTGACTCCACTTTGAAAAAGCAGAAGAGAGAATACTCAAGAACCAGCTCCTGATGCGTGACGACGTGGTGGTGTAAACGATTGTGTTTGTAGGAAGATGGGGGGACCCAGAAAGCAGCCCCAAGTGTCCTCACTTCCAATCATTTAAACAGGACAGAAAGAGGAGTGGTCTCATGGGGGTGGGGCAGCTCTGCTCAGCTGGAAGTGGCTGACAGCAGCCGAGTGCTACTAACAGCTTTAGGACAGAGTGCTGAGTGAGGTGTCTGGCTGGCGGGGCAGGCCTGTTAGCCCAGCTACCTGGTAGGCTAAAGCAGGAAGATCTGCCGGATAACCGAACCACCGGGTGAGCTTTGGAAGTTCTAGAGGGGAGTGCAGCTGCTCGGATACCCTTGAGCGGTGCTCCTCTCTTCAGGGAAGGCCATACAACTTCAGGAGAGGGAAAGATGACCTGGAGTGGTAAGGGAGGAAGGGGACACCTGCCTGCCCAGCCAGATTAGCTAAATCAACCCTGGTGATCAGTGAGGTGATGGCGGCTCAGCCAGACTGTCCTCGCATCCTATGGAGTGAGTTTAAGACCAGCACGAGTAACTTAGCTAGAACCTGTCTCAATAAACAAACGGCTAGGTATAGCTCTGTAGTCAAGTGCTTGCCTGCTGTATGCAAAGCCCCCCGGTTAGATCCCCATCATTATCACCAAGCAGGGAGAGAAGAGAAAAACACAAGAGCTGAGCAGGATAGAGGATTTCCCTTGATTAGTGATGTCTGCTGAGGATGCAGCGAGGAGAATTTTTGTTTGTGTTTCAAGAGAATGCCAGTTTGCCCTGAAAATTGATGCATGTTCCGAGACAAGGCAGGGAACTTCTTTTTTTTAATTCTCTTACACTACAGTAAATAAATGCTGAGAATAAAATCTGATGTGTGTGTGTGTGTGTGTGTGTGTGTGTGTGTGTACCCAAGTTGACACTGGATGTCTTTCCTGATGGCTTTTTATTTATTGAGAGAAAGTCTCAGTAGGACCCAGAGACTGCCAGTTCAGCTAGCTAGCCAGCTTGTTCCAGGCACCCCCAGCCCCATTCCAAGTTTTGGGTTTACAGGCAGACCACCATGTCTGCCTGACTTTTTCTTTGGTTCTGGGAATCCCAACTCTGGTCTCTTCGCTTGACCAGTAAGCACATTATTCATGGAGTCACCTACCCAGGCCAACTTAAAAACATTTTCTTTTCAGACTAAAGCAACTTTGAAATGACATATATACACGTATCTGTGTGGGAGCATGTTCTATACATGTGAGTGCAGGTGCCCTCACAGGCCAGAAGATGTCAGATCCCTGGAGCTGGATTTTTTGGCAGTTGTGTGTTGCCTGTCGTGGGTGCTCAGATTTGAACCTGGGTCCTCTGGGAAGACATGACATGCTTTAACTGCTGAGCCATTTCTCCAGCTCCACCCCCAACGTTATTTTCTATCAAAAATTAGCATAAAAGTAATGGTCTTCATCATGGAGTTTCAGACATAAGTTGTTCTTGTTGCTCTTTCCCACTCTTCTCTCTCCTCCTGCCTCCTGCTGGCTAGGTTTCAAACCTAGGACAATGGGCTGAGGTGCCTACTTAGTATATCAAAGGGCACCTGGTGGCCAGGTTCTCCCAGCGACCCCAGTCCCTACTGGCTGGCATCCCCCTTCGCTCCCCACCACACACACACACACACACACACACACACACACACACACAGAGGGCCTCGCTCCCTGCCAGTGCCCTTCCCTTTATAACCCAACCATTTTGGTTTCTTGGTCTCTTGTCTACTCTCTTCCCCAGCCTCTTGACCCAGGCTGCCGTTCTTGGTCAGCAGCTGCTCTGCCTTCCCGCCTCTCCTTAGATGACTCGGGGTCATGTCCACTTTGAACCCGCCTAGATGTCCCTGCCGCTGGCTGGCTGTGCTTTTGTATCTACAGCAAACCTTCTGCGAGGTACCTCGGAGCAGCCGCGTCCCTTCCCTTTCTATTTCTTTGTTCATCCACTGCTCGTTCACTTCACCCCAGTGGTCTTCGTTCACGTCGCAGAAGTCACGACTTTGATGCCTCCTTACTAAATATCTTGCCAAGTACTAGTTTCTCAAGGCACCAGCTCCTTTCTGCTACCCTCAAGGAGCCCCTGAGAGTCAGGGGTTCCTGACTCTGCTGTGGTCGGGGGTGGAGCCATCTTCCCAACTGGGCACAAAGAACCAATTTTAGAGAAGATGGAAGACAGGACAGAGGGGGAGTGAGAAGAGGAAATTCCGCCAGTGGAAACTTTGTAATAATGTGTGAGCAGTAGTTACGTAAGGCACCGCACCAGCGTGTTGCTTCAGGTCGCTGGCCCTTATCTCTCTATCGAGGCTGTTAAGAGGTCAGGGACTGTGTGACTCCTTGCCTTGGGAGTTGCTATTTGTGTTTCTACAAGGCTTCTCCTGTGGAGACTTTATCTTTCAGAGTGGCAAAGCACGTAGGGCATCCTCCATATCCAAAGTGTCTTGCAAGTCCTGAAGAAGACTCGCTTGTGTTCAAGTGAGGCTAGGAAGGGAAGAGTGAAATTAACCTGTGGTCTTTGCACCAGAGCCAATAGCAGACTGGAACAATGTACCATTCACATTGCCCCTTTCCTGGTCTTGTTCTCAGAACCCCAGCTTCCTTTTAGTTTATAGGACCCTCCCTGCAGGGTGGAGGAGAATTGTGTTTGAAGGAAGCGGATCGGCTGAATGGGGTGCCTTCATAGACTCTGCCTGGAGCTTGAAAACCGGCGTTTTTCAGATTGCGACAAAGTGGTCTAACTGGTATTTTTCAAAGGATGGGTATCTGGAAAATTGGCACGTAGAGGAAATAGGCTCTGATCTTTTTATCCTTTTGAAAGTCTGTGTGTTGGTAGGACGATTGTATCACCCTAGCAACAAGGAACACACAGTGAGAAATTTTGGGGGTGGGTTGTGGAGGTTGTTGGCTCGGTAAGCACCTGTTGTGTAGTAAGCCTGAAGGTCTGAGTTCTAGCCCCCAAATCCAAGAAAAAAAGCAGGTAGGGGAATGTGCACATGTAATCCCAGAACAGGGAGGTGGAGATAGTGGAACTCCCTGGCCAGCCAGCCTACCTGAACAGGAGGACTGTGGGTCAGGGAGGGACCCTATCCCACAATCCAAGGTCAACCATGCCTGAGGAGTGATAGCTGAGCTTGTGCTCTGACCACTCCCTGCATGCACACACATATGTAACCATACACATACATGCACCTATGCACACACACAGATGCCTTCCCATCTATGCTTGGATGGAATTTGTATATAAACATACATACATACACACACACACACACACACACACACACACACACACACAGAGAGAGAGAGAGACGGTGGGGTAGGTCTCCACAGCAGCACTCAGGATGACCTGAGTGGGGACGCTTTGTGGAAAAGTACGGACCACCTTGGGGTCTGGTGGGAAGTGACATCTGCGGAACGTTTATAGATATCATTAGGTGACATTTCGACTTTGTAGTCTCTTAAATGGACACCTGTTAAATCTTTGGTGAAAGAGCATCCTGCAAATGAGATTAGGAAAGCTCTGTACGCTCCGATTTCGCACTGTAGCCATTTTTCTCGGGAGGTTAACTGAGGACTATCAGACTTAACCTGGCTGCCCAGGTAGGAATTTAGAGCTAAAAGGGGGAGCTATGGAATGAACTAACCCTCCGGCTTTGGGTTACATCATGAGAGCAATTAAACCCAAGCAACTAACCGTGGACATGCTCCAGTTACTGGCCACACTTGTTCAGAGCTAAGCGTTCCTGCTTCTAAAGATCTGGGCCCTGTCCACGCCTGTTCATGACCTTTTGATGGACAGGAACTCAGCTGACCTTGTTTCTTATGAAGTGTAGGAGGGAGACCTTGCTATTGCTGGGCAATGCTGCCCTGGTCAACTTGAATCCCCACACCAGAGAGTCATCAAACACTCTTGCTGGGTTCTATTAATGGGGTGCACACACACACACAGAACACAGTTTTTTTTCCCTTAGAAAGGTGCTTAGCACACAGTAAGGACACAAGATTCTCCTAATATTAAGGTACCAGCCCGATGTTACATAACCCCAGTCTCTGGCCTTGTGTTGCTTCATGTCCCCAGGTCTTATCTCCGCCAAGGTTATAAGTACTTTGAGGTTTAAACTGTACTTTGCTTTATCTTGGGGACTTGGAGATCCAGGAACTAAGTCAGCTATCATCTTCTTACTTATGCTTTGTTTTTCTTTCCAAATAGCTCTACACATCTCCTGTGTTCATAAGCGCTAGGTACTAACCACATCCACGCTGGGTGCTCGTCCCCTCAGCCTGGGTGATCAGTCTCCCCTCAGTAGCAGCCCCTGAGATCATTCCCACTCTCAGGACTGCCCCAAGTTTTTCTTCTTCGTAGTTTCTGCAAGCTGTGGGATTATGTTCGGGCTAGAAACTCAAAATGGCAAGTGTGCATTGGAGATATACCTCAGTCGGTAGAGTACTTGCCTAGAATGTGTGAAGCCCTGGTTTAGGTCCCCAGGATTATACAACCAGAGCATAATGACATATATGTTCAGTCCTAGAGGTAGAAGCAGGAGGACCTGATGTTCAGGGTCGTCCTCTCCTACACATTTTGAGGCCAATTTGGGATACACGGAACCGGTCTCAAAGATCAACACTTCCTTGACCCTAGAAGGACAAACACCTCCTTCTTTCCCAAGGCTCAGTACTGACCTGGATTCTACACTAGACATCACAGATTTGCAAGTGACCACCATCACGGTGGCATCTCATTAAAACGCAGTGGCAGATCAGGTGCTCAGAGGTGGAGTGGAGGCTAGATT
Organism: Myodes glareolus; assembly: GCF_982192425.1. NCBI lineage: Eukaryota > Metazoa > Chordata > Mammalia > Rodentia > Cricetidae > Myodes > Myodes glareolus. The sequence continues at coordinate 95,493,133 of NC_142030.1, read as the reverse complement.
TTTTTCTTCTAACCTGTTACTGGGTGCTGCTGCTGCTGCTGAGGCTGCTGACCACTTCAGTGGGAAGTTTGAAACGCAACTGCTCACAGTGGGGCTCAGTTCAATAGCACAATACAGTGTGTGTGCGTGTGCGTGTTTGTGTTGCACACATACATGTGTGTGTGTGTCATGTGCGTGTGTGCATGTGTGTGTGTGTGTGTCCGTGTGTGTGTGTGTGCATGTGCGTGTGTGTGTGCATGTGCGTGTGTGTGTGTGGGTGTGCACCACAGCTTCAGTGTGGTCCAAGTTCTCTCCTTCCACCACATGGTGCCACTAATCAAACTCAAGAGGTCTGGCTGGCAACAAGTGTCCTTAGTTGCTGAGCCATCTTAACCAGCCCAGATCTTGCTGTTTGAGACCCGGTCTCTCACTGAACCTCAAGTTCACCAATAGGGACGGCTCACCAGCGAGCCTCAAGGCTCCATTTGTCCATTTTCCCCAGCGCTCAGTTATTAGTGCGTGGTACCATGCCTAGCTTATTTTTCAGGTGAACTCTGGGGATTGAATTTAGTACTCTGTGCTTCCACAGACAGTGCTTTATTGGCTGAGCCATCTCCCCAGCTTTCTCTTAGGACATTTCTTTGGGTCCTAAGAACTTCCACATGTGGATCAACAGCTAGAGCTTTTGCAAGGCCATGGCTGGATGAGATGGGGACACTTCGGGAAATGAGTTAGTTTTTCTGAACGACAATTGCGCTACCGCTCCGATACAGCCAGTGGCTCCTCTGGGAGAGTCAGTGAGAGGTTTCGTGGTGTTTTGAAGACAAGGTCTCATGAGTCTCACGTAGCGAAGGATGACCTCGAACTTCTGATCCCTGGGCTTCTACCTCCAGAGTGCTGGAATTAGAGGTGTGTACCTCCAAAACTGATTGATATGGTGCAGGGAATCGAACCCAAGACTTCAAGAATGCTATACCAACATGCTACCAGGATACATCTCTAGCCCCACTCATGGTTTAAGGAGGAATCCATTTTGGAGGCTTTGTGTGGGCTCCCCAGAGCTTTCGCTGGTTAAGTAGAAGGGTGGAGGGGGAGAGGTTATGGTGGGGAGGGCAGGGACTTTTATCCCTGGTCTGAGATATCTCACTTCCTGGTGAGCTCTGGCATAAAAGACGTTCAGGGGTGGGAGTTGGGAGAGAGAGAGGCAGTGGGGGATTTTATCTCCAGGCTTGATTATTTTTTCTCACAAAGTATAAGAATTCAAATATAGTTGAGGACCCCTGGGACCCATCCATCTCTTTCCAAAGGCCCCCATCTGGCCAACAGGAGAAATTCATATTCTTCCTATTAAGGTGACCTTAACCCCATTTCTAGCAGATGAGCAACTGGCCTTATTATGCCGAGAGAGCCTAGCCCTTCCCTACCTGGTTTCGCTCCAGAGCATCTGACATTGACACACTGGGGAGAACCTCAGCTCAGATCGTTTTTCCCCTCATCTGTTGGACTGAAATCCCCCAGCGTGCTCCAGCACGTCCTTCTATCGCCATTCACATCTGACCAGGCAGGTAGTCACTCAAGCATGCACCTTCTCCGCTGGTCGCATAGGCGTTACTGTGCCTTTCCTTTCATTCTCCCGAATGCCTGAAACCGTCAACTAATTAGTTCACTGGGAACACAGCAATGATGTAACTCCAGTTCCATTTCTCCCAGAACTTAGCCTTTTTTTTTTTTAATCAAAGTAGGCACTCAACAAAGTGTTTGTTGAGTTGCATTAGTGGCCCAAAGAATGGTAACAATTTAAGTTAAATTGAAGTTCACTCAAGATGTTTTTCCTCTGGGCTTGGAGATCAAGCAGTTCATTTAAACTCATTGGGTAAATGTGAATTAACCCGACTCTCTCTTCTTAGTTCCCACTCCTATAGGATGTAGTTAGTGTTCTTTACACGCCAAGCTACATTCTAAGAAGTACATGTGTGATAATTGCTTATCACTGACTTCTTAGAAGGTATATGTGGATCAATACAAGGAAAATACTTGGCATGTTACTTTGCCCACCCACCGTACAAGTATTCCTATACATTAGCAACTGTTGCGATAAACAACTTTCAGGTTTTTGCCCGGGGTTAATATTTGGGCTGGAGATATTTTTTTTTTCAGAGACTGTTTTCTTTTTCTGTTGGAATTTGAGACAATGGTTAGATATCTTTGAACCTTCCAATGCCCACGCTCGTCTCTGTGTTCCAGCTACCCACAGCTATTCCTCTGGACTACTTGATTCACATTGCCCCCTCACCAGCTCGCCTGGCATGCTCAGCAGTGAATGACGAGAGAGAGAGAGCTGTGTCTTATAAGGTTTATAAGGTAGAAGATGAGGACAAATATCTGAGGCTATCCTCTGTATGCTGTGGCCTGTACTCATCCTCCCTTACACATATGAGCAAGTGTGTGCACACACACAGACTAAAAAGACAAAACTTAATCATTCGCTCATTCTCTGTCCTCCAAAAACATTCTTCCTCTTGGTGGGTGTGGTGACTGTCCTTAAAAATTTCAAAGTGCACTTAACCTTCCAGCTGATGTTTTCAAGTGCTAAGAGTTGAATAGAGGGAGACCAACTCTAATATATTACATTATTAAGGTGTTTTAGGCTTTACAAAGATCTTTTACATAAGAAGCCCTAACTCATTATTCCTGGAATCCTTCCACTAGAATTGACTGTAAGTTTCAAAGGTAGTTTTAGAATGAATGTTTTATTTTTATTTATTTATTTGTTTGCCTTTTTACTTATCTATTAACTTGTGTGTACATGTGTGTTCATATGTGCTAGGGTACTTTTATGTCTAGGTGGGAGATGCACACGTATATGCATGTATGTGAAGGCCAGAGGACAACTGTCAGCCCTCAGATGCTGTTTATCTTATTTATTTATTGATTGATTGATTGATTGATAGGATCCCCGGAACTTGCCAAGTAGGCTAGATTGACTGGTCAATGAGCCTGAGAATCTGCCTGTCTCCACCTCCCCCATGCTGGAACTATAGGCACTTGCCACTATGCCTGGCTTTCTACACGAGTGCATGGATGCAACTCTGGTCCTCACGCTGGCAAGGCAAGCTCTTTACTTACTGAGCCGTCTCTCCAGCCCTCGTTTCAGGTGGTCACTGGTTTCTTTCCTACTTTAAGTTCTATAATAAACCTAAAAGTCATCTCCGTGGGTAGGGAAGGCACAGTGGCCAGAATAGAGAACTTGTTGAAAGAAGGGATGCATTTCTCATGGAATGTCCCCAGGGCTCAGATCACTAAAGAGCCAATAAGCAAGGAAGTATACAGTGAGAAAGAATTGGAGGAGTCTGTTATTTGAATAACCACAACAGAACCGGTTTGCATTTTAAAAGTCTGAATTTGTTCGGTTCTCAGCCAGCTGTCAATTGTAGTCATAAACGGTTGCAGAGTTGAAGACATAAATCTCCCTCTTTAGGGATTCAAGTGTTTATGTTGGGGTGGGAAGCCTTGGTTTTACAGGAGGAAAATCCTTGGCTGTGGTCTTTGAAAATGTGGACGCACTTTCCAAACTGTATGTACAAAGGATTTAGAAAGGGGTCTTGACGCTGGCATGGGAGGGGCAATTGGGGACACAAAGGCAGCACTGAGCCAAGAATCCCTGCATGCTTGTGCTTATGAAGGCAGAGCACAGCCCTTCTGGTTGTCCAACTTGGAATTCACTATCAATGCATGGTTTCATGTTTGACCTAGTTTCCAAGGTCTGTCCTGTTGGTTCCTAACTCTTTAGTGTGGGGCTGGGGCGGGCTAAGACAGGGAAGAGAGTTCTAAGATTGAACCTTTTTGAAATGCTAATGCTTGTCATGTCCACATAAGGACACCTCTGCTGTTAGGCAACCCAGTTAAGTGTCTTCTGTCTCTCATCACACTTGGCAGAAAAGACACAAATTTTCTTTGTTCATAATGTGCGCATTGTCTGAAGCTTTGGCTTCTTCTTCCTGAGAGCAATTATCACCCCACTGAGTGAGTCGGTCTTTGTGCTGTCTGCAGTTCTGTGCTTTGGTAGGGAGCTTCGATGGAGGCTGACCAAGAGGAGCCCCTCCTTCACTAGCTATCTAGGGACCATGCTGTAGTCACTGTGTTCCCACAGAACTGAATATGCTTAGTAGCTTTGGCTACATCTCCACAGACTTAAAAATATGTGGATAGTAATCCCAGAGCTGGGGTGTCTGAGACTCATTGGCTGACCAGCCAGCCTAGCCTGTGAGGACCTCTAGTCTCTACATGTATACACACACATGTGCATACCCGAGTCCAAACATGCATGCATGCACAGACACAGACACAGACACACACACACACACACACACACACACGATGAAACTGACACAGGAAGATTTTGCTGGGAACAGTTAGAAAGCCGCTTTGATGTTTTTGAGGAGATCAGAGCCAAATGGGGGAGGGGGTGAGAGACAAATTCTATGAAGACAGAAGGCTGATGACAACACTGTGTCCCCTCTCTCACTGTCCTTGTAGGAAGTGATTAATCAAAGCCACTTGAGTTCCATCGAACTGTCACTTCTCCTGACCTTCACTTTAATAACAAAAAAGGATTATATTTGTTATATGTATATGAGGCTTGCCTCTGTTTATGCAAGTGTATCACATGTGCACTTAGTGCTCGGGAAGGCCAGAAGGCCTTAGATCTCCTGGAAGTGGAGTTATAGATGGTTTGAGATGTCATGTGGTTGCTGGGTTCTGAACCCAGGTCCCTTGCAGGAGCAGTAACTGATGTAGGATGCGTTGCTTTCATTGGTTGAATAAAGAAAGCTGCCTTGGCCTTTTGATAGGACAGCCCTTAGGTGGGCAGAGTAGACAGAACAGAATGCTGGGAAGAAGGGAAGTGTGGCAGACACCATGCTTCTCCTGCCCAAGACGGGTGCTGGTTAGACTCATGCCAGTAAGCCACAGTCAAGTGGTGATACATATTAATGGAGATGAGTTAATCAAGATGTGAGAGCTAGCCAATAAGAGGCTAGAAATAATGGACCAGGCAGTGTTTAAATGAATACAGTTTCTGTGATTATTTTGGGGTTAAGCTAGTCGGGCAATGGGATGTAGCCCGCCGCTCGTTCTACAAGTAACTGCTCTCAACTGATGAGCCGTCTTCGCAGACCCTTCAGTTTAATTTTGCTCTCGTGATTGACTAGCTTATTTTGTTACTATCCCAGGGTTGAATATTTTTTTGAGTCAGACGAACTGAGGCTTACTGGCCATCTAGCCTTGCCTACTTGGAGGGTTCCAGGCCAAGGACAGACCCTGTGGCAAACTGTCAAAAAATAGATGAAACTGAGGGATGACATAAGGTTGCCCTCTGGCCTAACACACACACACACACACACACACACACACACACACACACACACACACGGGGGAGGGAGGCAAATGTACTTTCTGCTCCCCTCTTCCTGTTCATTTCTATAACTGATTTACAGACAAAAGGACAGCTTTTTTTTTCTTTTTAAATTTTACTGGGTTTAAAGGCATGAACTGATATTTCAAGTTTATGTGGTGCTGTCTGTTGAATCCAAAGCTTCATGTATGCTAGGCAACCATCCTACCTTAGCCACATGCCCGGTCCTTAGCTGACCATTAAATTTCTGCTTTGCAATTACACATAAAGGGACCACATTTTAAGTCTTTTTTTTTTTGTAAAGAAAAAAAAAAAAAAACAAGTGTCACCTCAATACTTAAAATTGCTTCTGAAGTTTATTGAGACTCTGAGGGTCAGAAATATGAGCTTGGCTGTTTGTCAGGCTTGACCTATTGACCTGGGAGAGCAGCTGGCGTGGCTCTTCCAGCTGCCCCCAGCTCAAGGAGCCTTTTCCCCAGAGGAGCTCCCTTTGATGGGCTCCTGTGGGAGGAGGGTGGCTCTGAATGGGCTTCTCTCTGAAGCCCAGCACTAGACCCTACCCTACGAGAGAACAATTACAGGGGAAGGGTGGGTTTTCCAGAACAGCAGCCACAACAGGAGGAAACCGCTTGAGCCGGGAGCAGATCCTTAAGGTTTAGTAATAATTCTCCCACATTTGGAGGAAAGAAAGGCGGGCACAGCGCCTTAGCCACAAGACACCATCTTTTGGGCTGTGAGACTGACTGCTAGCCACCGACGATGCTGTGGCCGAGTGGACGGTCATGGATGGGCACAGCCAACAGTGAGGGTAGGATGGTATTACCCAGGGGATGCCAACTGCCTCAGCGGCGTGGAATCCTGCCTATCCCCTCTCCGCTTTAGTTAGATGTATCCCCTTACACTGTGCTGAGTTCGTCTCCTTCCCCTGGTGAGCGATCTCATCAAATGTAAACATTTCTTATTTTTCTGCCCGAAGTGTGATATAATGTAAGATCCCAGTAAGCAATAGTTAAATGCTGCCACTGAGTCTGGCCTGAGTCCCTGCCATCCCAGTTCTCCTGTGGGCTGTTAATCCCAGCTTCCTTTTTATTTTAAGGTGAGCCTCCTGGGTTAAGGGGAAAAAACAATATGTATATTGTGTACACACACACACACACACACACACACACACACACACACACACACACAGCTTTCCTTTCCCCTTTCCTTCCCTCCTGACAGGGTTTCTAGCCCAGGCTGACTTTGAACTCCCTATGTAGTTGAGGATGGTGGTACGCTTACAATCCTCCTGCCTCTGTGTCTCCAGTGCTGGGACCACAGGCATGCATCATGATACTTGGCTTAAGCAGTGTTAGCAATGAGATCTAGGGCTTCATGAATGTCAGACAAACACACTAGCAGCTGAGCTACAACCCCAGCCCTGGGGACTATTTCTTGTTGTCTTTGTATTCCAGAAACTAGAGGAGCTCCAGGGCGCAGGAGGCTGCTACAAGATGTGTTTGCACAGGATACGTGAGACACAGACTTACCTCGTCTTGCTGGATTTCTCCAACCACCAGTACTACTAAAAAGGATTCTGAAGAAGTTAGATATCACTGCTGGGGCAGGTGGGAGGGAACTAATGAAGTCATTATGAGTTCAAAGGTCTGGATTCCTGAATTGCACTCACTCGTGCGGCCTGGGGTATGGCCTGGAACTTAGCGATGACTCCCGCGATATCTGTTTCACGCCGTTTTAATTTTTGTATTAAAAACTATAGAAGTGGACTGAGGATGTAGTTGAGTTGGTGCGATGCTTGCCTAGCTTGCCTGGAATGCTGGGTTTTACAGCATAAACTGGCTGCAGCAGCACGGACCTGCAATTTTAGCACTTGGGAGGTGGAGGCAGGAAGATGAGGAGTTCAAGGTCAGAGCAAGTTTGAAGACTTGAGATGAGGGCTACATGAGATCTCAAAAAAAAAAAAGAAAAGTTACACATATAATATGTATATATAACACACATATATAACATATATATATACAACATAACACACACACACACATATATATAACATGTATATATATATATATATAACATGTATAGCTAAAAACAAAATAAAACAGCGACAATACCCACCCCCAGGGTGAGGTTGACTGATTCTCTCTGGAGGGCCCTCTGCACAAATGCTCTCTTTCAAAGGCTCAACTCTCCCTATGCTATAGAGTCTCATTGCCCATGGTATGGTGCAGATGTTTCTTTTCTTGCCACTTGGGGGGTGTGAGGTTGCCAGACCTCTGTCTATAATGATGAGGAGGGGGGTTCAACACAGATGGCCGAGGAAGGCCTGCTCTCTGACCCCTCAGATTCCAGCAGGAGGTCCTTTCCCTGATGGCTCAAGGGCAGTGTGTGTGCACGTGCGCGTGTGTGCGTGTGTGTGTTTATTTTTGATTTCTAGGTTATCTATTATTTCCTGTTGCCTTTCTTAGACTTCACATGGATTCTACTTCATGCCTTCACTTTCCAGGCCTATTTTGATGCACAGTATGTAGCTGGGAACCCCACAATGTCTTGAAAACATTTGCTTGACCTGGTTGGGTCACCCTTCTCTTTTAGAGAATAGAACACTAGGGAGAGGGGCATTTGGAAGCCAGGGGTGTCTACGTATAGATTTGCAATGTCAATCTTGATTTTTCTGAAGCTTCATCCTTAACTCATTTCCTTCCTTCCCTCTCTTTCCCCTCCCCTTCCCTCTTCCCTCCCTCCCTCCTTCCTTCCCTTTCAGGTGTGTCTAAGTATTCATGTGTGGGAGACCTCTGCACATGCGAAGGCCTGAAGATGACGTCAGGAACTCTTCCTCAGGTGTCCCTTACTTTGGTTTTAGTGACAGGGTCTCTCACTGAGTCTGAAGCTTGGGATCTGTCTGTCTGTCTCCTCAGTGCTGGGGTCACAGGTGTGGTCACTACCATGCCTGACATTTTAGGTCTGTGCTGGAGTCACATTCAGGTCTTTGTGCGTGCAAGGCAAGCAACTGGCAAACTAAGTTTTCTCCCCAGCATGACATCTTAGACACAGAATGGACACACGGGTCCTTGCCCTGCTCTCCCAGAGACCCTGCTTGTGTTCTCTGAAAGTCTTGAAAGTCTTGGTGAAATCCCACAGCCACATGCTCCTCAGATACAGGAAGTACAGGTCTCTGAACATGGAAGGAACTGTAACATGGCCATAAACATGTCACATGGTTCTTTAAAGCCATTTCTAAATCCCACATTACTGTGCACAAGGTGATGTCGTCTGGGCAGCTGGGTGACAGGTGGAAGAACCAGGATAGAGAAGGGGTCATTTAGAAGTTCAGTGTGCTTAACAGAGTGACAACTTTGAAATCAGACACATGAAGGCCTGACTCAGTCTGTGACTGACCTGGCCTCTTGGGAACCCCACTTTCTTCATCTCTAAAACTGGATCAATGCTCTGGAAATCTGACAAGATCAAGAGCTATTAAATCAGGTGTGCCGGCACCTTCCCTGAATGTCTCACTCAGCTCTTGTTTTCTAGTTTTATAGTCAATGGCCAGTTGCAAAAGTGCTGATCTCTTTTCGTGGAGGGACTTCATGGATGTGTGGTAGGTGTGAGACATGCGTGTTGGCAGACAATGGATGTAGGTGTGCCATTGGTTCTCCGTGTCTTTGTTGGTGGTTGCTGTGACTGTGAACCTTTGTGTCTGAAGGAGACAGCTGGCCGTATTGGAAGGGTTGGGATGCCAAGAAAGAGGGAAAAAGGGAGACCACAGTGAGGCTGAGGATGGCCTTTCTTTATCAGCTGAGCTTCAGAGATAACAATGCAGGAAATCCCTCTATCCAAGTACTTCCTCCTGTTCTGGGGCTGCAGATACAAAAAAGGAGACTCAGAAGGAAATAGCAATCCACAAAACAGATGGACAGTCTTGATTAAACTATCTATCTATCTGTAAGGAAATGCTAAGTCCATGAAACAGATGAACAATCTTGATCAAACATTCTATCATCTCTTAATCATTTACTATCATATTTATATCAGTTTTTATTATCTAACAATCATGTATCTATTGAATCTTTCTTATCTTTTTATCTATTATCTACTCATCCGTCACGTAATCTATCATCTTATCATCTGTTATCTATCTATCTATCTATCTATCTATCTATCTATCTATCTATCTATTATTAAGTATTTCTATGTATGTATCCATATAAATAATTGCAAGTTTTAATTCCAAATTCCACAGTTTAAAAATGTATTTATTGTTTGTTTGTGAGTATGTGTGTGCACACACATGCAGCACACGCATGGGGCAACTTTTGGGAATTGGTTCTTGACTTTATCTCGTTGAGGCAGAGTCTCTCTTGTTTCTGCTGCTATATTCTGTACTCTGACTCTTATTTTAGATCTGGGTTCCAGTTATTAAACTTGGATTATTAAGCTTGTGTGGCAAGTGCTTTTACCTGCTGAACCCCAGAAAGATTTTTTAATCATCTATTATCAAAGAGAGAAAGTTATTCTTTTTTGTTTTTTGTTTTCTGTTTTTTTGATCCAGGGTCTCTCTATGTAACATTGGCTGTCCTGGAACTCTCTCTGTAGATTAGATTGACCTTGATCTCACAGAGATCTTCCTGCCTCTGCTTCCCAGTTGCTGAGATTAAAGGTGTATGCCACCATCGTCCCATGAGAAAGTTATTCTTCATGTCTATTTATCCATCTATCTATCCACCTATCCATTCATCCATCTACCCATCCCAGTGTGAATGCGTGATTACGGTAAGTACTCACTAAATAGAATACATTTGCATAATTGGCCCAGTAATGAAAGCAAAGGCCTCTGGAGTTTTTCAATATAAAAAGGCAAATGTGGTGTGCTTGAAAGTTTCAGACACACATGCATGAGTGTGCTCACATTCTGTGAATGTGTGTGTGTGTGTGTGTTCATGTGTCTGCACATGTGTTATCAGATAGAATAATTACCCTTTATGCACCCAGGTGATAAATTTTCTACCTACTTCCTTTCCTTCCTAGCCCTAATTTTACCTAATTTTATAATATATAAAACATTAGTGTGTATATATATATATATATTTCAGTCACAAGCTTTATGTGGTCGTTATGAAGAGTAGATCCTGTGTTGTCTTGATTGGTACCAAATTTGTAAATATGAGTCCTTTGTACCTAGAATGCCAGCAGTTCTGGCTATCAGCAATTCATTACACTTGCTAACTAGTTGAGTATAATTTAATGTCTTTAGTTTTCAAATATCCTTATCCCTATCATACTTTTGTTTAAACTTCACTTCTTATAAAACCAGTTTACAAACCCTTTGTATCCAGACAAATAAAGACTTACAGAAAGTTCAGGAAGAGATGTAGCTCAGTTGCATGCATGAAGCCCTGGGCTTGGTCCCCAGCACTGCATACACCATGTGTGTTGATACACTGTTGTCTCAGCACTCAGGAAGTAGAGGCAGGAGGATCAGAAGTTCACGATAATCCATGGCTATGTGAGAAATCAAGAGCAGGGCCAGGGCAGACTGGGCTATACGGGACTCTATCTTAGACAGAAAGGAAAGAAGGAAGTGAGGAGGGAGGGAGAAAGGAAGGAAGGAAGGGAAAGAAGAGAGAGAGCCAGGAAAAGCTTATATTTGATCTTATTATTAGTATATTATATTATAGGGAATTTACTCCTTTCTCTTTTATTAAATATTTTCCAACCATTCTTACTGAGCAGCTCTGTACAGACTTTTTTCTCAAGTGTCTGCAGGAAATTCTGAAGTGTATTTCACGGCATCTGGAAGTACAGAAAGGAGAAATGATAAAGAAAACAACCAATGGAACCAAGCAAGCCTTGGATGGCCATCTCAGACCCACAAGCAAGAGGGTCGTGGTGTCATCAGCACAGCCGTGGGACAAGGGATTAGTGAGAATCAGCCACAAAAGAGACCACCCAGGCTGACACGTTCATTCTTGTAAAATGCAGTGGAAACTCAGATTAATTTCTCAGGAGAGCATGAGCTCTTTTGTGTTAAGGGAACAAACAGTGGGTTAGAAATGTATAAAATCCAAAAGCCATGGCTTGATTCTGCACTGAGATTCACAGTGTGGGGAAGCAACCTCCTGGCTCCATCCTGGGTGAGACACAGAGCAGAAGGCCAAGGGGGGGGGGCACGGGGTGGCTTTTATTGAAGACTGTTGTTTAGGCCTCACTGATCAAAGAGGCCCGACTGGGTCCTTTAAAGTTGTGGATGAGACGGAAGAGGGCCAGAGTTCAGGCTGAGGGAAGCATCATCGAGCTTTAGGCGTTTTGCCAGTAAGCAACAGCCATTCCGGAATCTTATGTACAGGGGAAGCTGGGAAGAATCCTGTGAAGGCATGTGAAAATCCCCCTAGGAGAATGTTCCCAACCATATTGTTCGTGATGACAAGGACCTTAGAATTAACTTATGCCCACCCAAAAAGAGCCTGGATAAATGAATTGGGGAGAATTCATAAAATGGAAGAGTATAGAATCAACCAGGGCTGCAGATATTCATGCTGGTGACAGTCAGCTATACAATGTTAAACAAAAGAGCCTACCAAAGCAGTTATGAGGCATGAAACCACGCATGCAAAGGAAACAGAAAACAGGGCCAGAGAGGCGGCTCAGTTGGTAAAGTGCCCGCAGTGCAAGTGTAAGAGACCTGGGTTCAAATCCCCAGAATCCACGTAGTGAACCGAGGTGCAGCAACACACATCTGTAACCCCAGTGCAGAGAGAAAGGTGGAGGGAGAGATACAGGAAGATCCCTGAAGCTCACGGACCTGTCAGCCAACCTGGCAGAATGTTCAGGTTCAGCAAAAGATCTTTCAGCCAACATAAAAAAACCCACCCCCGTCCCCCAAAACAGCCAAGCAACAAAACAGCCAGCCAAGCAACCAACCAAGCAAGAAACTAAAACAAAACAAAAGTAAAAGACAAAGAAGCAGTTGAGGAAGTCACCCGAAACGGACTTCTGATCTCCACACCTACTTGTGTGCACATGCACCTGAAATCATGGACATAAATATACATGAACAAGGATCTATAAAACACACATATTATTGAAATACTATTCTAAAAGAAATAAAAGAAGATATAAAGCAATACTGTTGATTATATATCCAATTTTGTGTGGATATGAGCAGGCCTGCTAAAATTATTTTAAAATACATGAGAATAATAAAAAGGCCCTATTTATTTTGGGGGTGGTGGGGAGGGGGTGTGAACAGGGAAGGGGTACACATGAAATGTCAATTTTATTAATGTTTTGTCTTTCTAGTGGGAAACAGGTACACAGGTTTTGTTAAATCACTTTAGTTTTCTGGGTCGTCTCAGTATTTCATGAGACCTTACCCTTCCCTGCCTTATATCCCGACTGGAGTAAGACCCAACAGAGACGTTTGCTTACTAAGGAAATTGAGTATTCAGCTGTTACTAAGGGGAATAAAATGCTATATTATCTCACAAGAGTAGGTGCTTGGTATACATTTGTTGAAATGAACAAAGTCTGGGAAAGAAAGCAAACAGATTCAAAAAGTTATGGAGGAGAGAAAGTTGGGAGGCAGTGATGTGTAGAGAATCCCAGACACACTGAAGAACAGGAGGTTCAGTGTGTCAGGTGGGCACTAGCGTCCCCCTGAAATCATGCGAAGGCCCACCACTTCCCCAGCTCCTCAGCTGAAAGTTCTTGCTGCCTGGAGTAATCTTCTAGAAACTTCTTGTTATGATGGCTTGAATGATTTCCTGAGAAATTATTCATGCAAAAGAGAAGGGGAGAGATAGGAGTTTGTCACTATAAAAATAGAGACCTGCATTTTATTTCTTCGTGTGTGTGTATGTGGGGGGTATGCATAGAGGTGTGTAAGTGTGTCTGTGTGCACTATATGTATGCACAGAGGTGTGTGAGTGTCTCTGTGTGCGCTATATGTATGCAGGTGCTTTTTGTGTATATGCGCGTGGAAAGAAACCAGAAGTTAATTAATCTCAGGTGCAGTTCCTCGGGAGCCACCTAGCACTGAACATGGAGCCTGCTGATTAGGTTAGACTGGCTAGGCAGCAAGCCCCAGGGCTCCTCCTGTCTCTGCCTTCCCAGGCTGCTCTCCACAGGTATTCTTCTCCATACCTGACTGTTTCCCTGGACTCAGGTGCGCATGTGCGCTACTATGACAAACATGTTCCCATCTGAGCCATCTCCTCAGCAAACCACCCACACGGTAAGTCTTTCAGTCATTTCCATGAAGTTCCCTGTGATTTTTACTTTTTCAGTATTCTCTCTATGATCTACAAAGTGGGCATACAATGTTTTGAGGTTTTTTTTATTAGTGTTTCCTTACGACATGTTCATGATGCATATACTGTCCTTTGATCACAGCCCCATGGCCCCTCCCACATTATCGCTCTCTTGTGTCTTCCTTCCCTCCTCCCATCCCCCTCCCTCTTCCCTAATAGTTCCCTTTCTTCTTTCAGTGGCATGCAACTTTATTAAAAAATACTTAGTATTCAGATTAACAATTACTTCAGTATTATTTATTGACACAAAATGACCATCATACCGTATGTCTTTGCTATTATTATAACTAATTACTAATATTATTTTTATTCTAGAATTTGAACCCAGGGCTTTCAGCATACAAGGTAGAATTCATTTCTACCACTCAGTTATATCTCTATTCTCCTCCTCCTTCTTCTTATCATTATTATTATTATTATTATTATTAATTTATCTGGTTATGTAATTCACTCTTCTAGACTCTGAAAGCTTAAGTTGAGTTTCTAATATTAGCAGGAAAATGTTCATTTTAAACCTTACCTAAAACCAACTATTCACCGTGGTTTGCTGTGCTGAGAGTTCCTTTGATGTTGCTCAGCAAGCGCTGTGAATGAATCGGACAAATTCACCTTTGACTGTACACCCAGGGCTCAGTGATTGTTACTGGAAGGACTCTGACAGAATGAGTCTGCTGGGGTGGACCAGGCTCTCCTCACTCCTGCTCAGGATGGCCTCAGCCCTGGACTCATAGCAGGTAAGATCCTGGGACTGAGCAGAATTCTGTCTGTGTTTCACTTTGCAATTTATTAAATTAGAAGTCAACTTTATTTTTCTTCTTCCTCTCATGTGGTCCAGACACTTAGAAGTGGTTTCAAGGAAGGAAATGCAAAGTAGCTAGAAATGGTTCTTCTCTCCAATGTCCCAGCCCCCCTAACTTTCTAGGGTAACAGCACCTCGTGAAGGAAATGAAATCCCATCTTCTCTCCCATGACATTGTTTAGTTTTGCACGCTGTTTTGATGAGAGGGCAAAGTGGACCAGACCTGTTTCAGCCCTTCTCACTCTTTGTTTCCAGATTGGAGGACCCTGGGCAGAGTCTTTAATTGGGGAAGAGGAGGAAGGAGGAGAAGCAATAGAGAAGAAGAGTGATAGGCTGATGGAGAAGAGGGAGGGAGGAAGAGAAATTACAGTTAAGATGTCTGAGAAAGTCAGGCGTGGTGCCTCACACTTTTAACCAGCACTCCAGAGGCAGAGGCAGATGGATCTATGTCACTTCAAGGTCAGCTTGGTCTACATAGTGAGTTCCAGGATAGTCAGGGAACTATCCAGGATAGATAGGGAGACCCTCTCTAAAAATAAAACAAAAACAATCAAGCAAAAATCCTCAAAACAAATAAACTAAAGGATGTCTGAAAAAGTCATAAGAAATGATATATTTCTATATTTACCTAAAATCATATATAATACAGTTAAGTCTGTATATACACATCCATGCATGGTTTAAATTGAATTTACATACTGGGCCTGACGATGTGCTCCCCAAAAGCCATAGACTATCTGACAAAAACCCCAATCCCAGGCATGATAAATATCTTTTGAGTTGTTGGTTAGCATTGTCCAAGGGACTCCCGAAACATCACAGAGTAGTGCTGTTGTCCTTGGTTAGCCCTCAAGGGAGAAGGTAAGTCCCTATCTCAGGGTTTCTACTGTTGTGACAAAAGACCATGTCCAAAAAGCAAGATGAGGAGGAAAGGGTTTATTTGGCTTATACTTCAGCGTTGCTGTTCATCACTGAAGGGAGTCAGGACAGGAACTAAAACAAGGCAGGATCCTGGAGGCAGGAGCTGAAGCAGAGGCTGTAGAGGGATTTACTTATTAGCTTGCTCTCCATGGCTTTCCCAGCCATCCTTCTTATAGAACCTAGGGCCAAAAGGCCAAGGATGGCACCACCCACCATGGACTTGGCCCTCCCCAATTGATCACTATTGACTTACAGTGGGATCTCATGAAGGCATTTCCTCAGCTGAGGATCCTTCCTCTAATGACTCTAGCATGTATCAAGTTAAAACACAAAGCCAGCCAGTATATGATGTGGGATTCTCCTCTGTAGGCTAGGCTATGAATATGTTTTATTACCATTGGTTAATAAAGAAGCTACTTTGGCCTATAGCAGGGCAGAATATAGCTAGGCAGGAAGAGAGAGAGAGAGAGAGAGAGAGAGAGAGAGAGAGAGAGAGAGAGAGAGAGTCAGAGAGACGCAATGTAGCTCCTGAAAGAGAAGAATACACTAGAATCTTACTGGTAGACCACATGGTGATACACAGATTTAAAAAAAAACGGGTTAATTTAAGATGTAAGAGTTAATAAGAAGCCTGAGCAAATAAGTGGCAGTGTTGTAATTAATACAGTTTCTATGTGATTATTTAGGTCTGGGCATCTGGGAAACAAACAAGCAGTCTCCATTTACAAGTACAGAAGGAAAGTCCCTATCTCAGTTAGGTTTTCTGTTGTTATGAAGAGAAACCATGACTATGGCAACTCTTTTAAAGAAAACATTTAATTGAGGCTCACTTACAGTTCAGAGGTTCTGTCCATTATCATCGTGGCAGGGAGCATGGCAGCTTGCCAGCAGATGTGGTGCTGGAGAGGTGGCTGGGAATTACTAGGCTAGATCCTGCAAGCAACTGGAAGTCAAATGAGACATAGGGCAGTATCCTGAGCATAGGAAACCTCAAAATCTGCTTCCACACTGACACCCTTGCTCCAACAAGGCTATATAAATTCTAACAAAGTTACACCTTCTAATAATGCCAGTCCCTATGAGATTATGGGGGCCAATTACATGCAAACTACCACAGTCCATATTGCTGAAGATACCACGAACTTTAGACCCAGGACCCAGATGGTCAAACTACACCTGACCAAAAAGCCTCCATCTGAAGAGTAGATGATTCTCATGGTACAAGAAAGTGACATGTAAGCTTCCAAGAGAGAAGCAGCCAATAGTCTTACCAACATAAGACTCCTTTGAACTACAGAAATGACCAGCATGACATGATAAACCTAAGGGCGTACTAGTGGCATGTATATATTGGCAGTAACCAACAGCTCTCTAGTTGGTCCATTCAACAAGAGGGAAATAATACCTAGTAAGTCATAGATCTTGGAGGAGAACACACAATTGCCACTTTACTAAACCTACACAATCCCTAACTACATTCTAATTACTTA
The DNA here is from genome assembly GCF_982192425.1 of Myodes glareolus. NCBI lineage: Eukaryota > Metazoa > Chordata > Mammalia > Rodentia > Cricetidae > Myodes > Myodes glareolus. Next base: position 95,476,225 of record NC_142030.1, on the reverse strand, counting down.
CATGTACATATAGATAGCTGCAGTTCTTACTGTTCATCAAAGAAACCACTCTGCACCAGATAAGACCTTTCCAGAAAACTGGAACCAATAAAAATACAGAGAACAAGAGATCCTGTGGTACACAGTCCCAACTGATAGATACATCTACAACACAACACCCGCACAACAATCCCTAAGGCTCAGGGATCATTATGAGGAGGGGAAGAAAGATTGTAAAGCCAGAGGAATAAGAAGTTTGCTGTGAGGTTGTATTTCCTACAAGTGTCAGAGAGGCGGCACCTGGGAAGTCTCATCAATATGGCTGCCTAATCAAGACCTGAAGTAGGATGACATCAGTAGACAGGCCAACATGGAAGAGCAAACTCACATGGCCTTAGCCCTAGACAAAGAATCACTGGTAACTAAGGAATGCTGAGGAGGGGACAAACAGTCTTCCTCAGGGATGAGCCCTCCATCTGCTTATTCAATACCACACGGCCAGCCCTGAAGTCACATACATACAAGTAACATTGTATTGACGAACAGGATGGAACTCCTATCCTTACGTTTATGTTACCAGCAGTCTATCAACTAAGCCACCTCCTCAGTTCTGTCTCAGCAGGGTTTCATTGGATTTCATATGTTCATACAACACAGGGCGGAGGGAAGGCATGGTGACCAAAACACGAACCTCACGTTTCCAGCATGGCCTCCATTTTCATGCAGTTTGTCTTCCGGTTAGAAGTAGTTCATTCTGTTTATGTGATCATGGAGTCTGGTAAAGGCCCTTGTCTTAGCTAGGTTTCTATTGTTGCAAACAAACAACATGGCCAGAAAGCAGGTTGGCAAGGGAAGAGTTTATTTGGCTTTCACTTCCGTGTCACTGTCATCACCAAAGGAAATCAGGACAGGAGCTCAGATGGAGGGGGAGAGCCTGGAGCAGGAGCTGAGGTAGAAGTCATGGAGGGGCGCTGCTTACTGACTCACTCCCTGTGACTTTGCTCAACTTGCTTTCTTAAGAACCCAGGACCACAAGCCCAGGGACAGAACCCACCACAATGGGTTGTCTTCTGGCATCAACCACTGGTTAAGAGAATGCCTTACAGCTGGCTCTCATGGATGCGTTTCTCAACTGAGGCTTCTCCTTTCGGATGGCTCTAGCGTGTGACAAATTGATATAAAGCTGCTATCCAGGACATCCATGCTTGGAGGAGAAGAAATATATACAGACACTTGTGTCTGCATTCCTGCAGTCATTCCTTGCCGTCATAAGAATCACACCAGAACCATAGAGGAGACCAACATCCAAAGATGATCATGTCATAAATAAAATGTGGGCGGGGGAGACAGCTCAGTCGGTGTAGCATTTGCTATGCGAGCATGAGACCTGAGTCTGAATCCCATACTGAATGTAAAGGCTCTGAGTTGCTTGACTGTGCCCTCGAGTGATCCAGCCAGGCCTTGGGCCAGACATTAAACTGACTCAAAGGAGGCAGTATTTGTGTGATGTATATCCTATCTGGACTAATAATTGATGTATATCTAACCCTATCCAACACCACATGGTAGTGTCCAAATTTCAAATGAATAAATAAAATGAAATGAGCCTCATGGCTTCTAGGAGAGAGATTAGACAGTATAGTGACATCTTGAGAGGAAACCCGGCCCAGCATCTCCGAGAGCAGAGAAGAGGAGGCAGCCCTTGGGGGAAGGAGGCCGTTTACAGAGGGGTATATGTGTCAGGTGAATTTCACTGTTTGTGATTTGCTTAGGTTGGCAGGGAAATGAATGAGCAGTGTGGAGCAGAGCAGGAAATGTGCAGCCTGGACTAGCGTCTGGGCGTTAAGATGGAGAGGTGGGGAGGGAGGTCAGGTCCGGGAAGACCACGAGAACAGAACCAAGGAGGAAATCTGAACTTGGTCACGGCAGAGGAACTCTGATGTGACTGTGGGTGTGGCAGGTGACACGATTGTCCTGGTCACAAGTTCATACATTGGACCATGTTGTGAAATAGTTAAGGAGACGGGCTCAGGAGGATGTTGCTGGAGTTTGATGCCTGGTTCAAGTCTTGGCAACTGCTCGATACCGCTTCCCTCCTGTGAAGTGGGTAAGAATAGCTGTTTCTCACAGACTTGTTCTGAGAATAAACGTGATGTGGAAAGAGTGTAGCACAGTCCCAGGCCCATTGATGGGCAGCAGCTGAATTCAAACTCATTCTAACTCTCACTCCGGCAGTAGCTAACAGTGGTAGTCATTTTGCAACAACGTGTATTACAAGTACCTGGAAATCAGAAAAGTGACATAAAGAGGTGAACACCTGCCCTGCAAATGTGAGGACCCGAATTCAGGCTTCCAGAACCTCCACCAAGCAGGACTTGGTAGCACAGGTCTGTATCCCAGCATTCCTATGCTGAAATGGGAAGAGAGACTAGAGAATTCCCCAGATGCTCATGGGCCAGCTAGTCTGCTGTGTGCAGTGAGGACAGAAAGATCCTGCGTCTCCAATAAGGTGGAAGACTAGAACTAGCCACAGAAGGTGTCTCTGACCTCCACACATGTGCTGGCTCACGCGTGTGCTCCACCCCAACATAACTGCTCCTGCACATGATTCCATGTTTCCAGGGATGGGCATGAGAAGGCTTTGGGGAGCTCTGTTGGAAAACTCTGTGCTGATCCCACAACTTGGCTCTTCTGTCTCTCACAGCTTCTGTGAAATTGTATATTGACAGGTTGTAATCTTTCCTGTTATCCTCTGAGCAAGGTTAGCTTTCTTTCATCCTTTCTTACAGACATAAGAGTTATGAGCACCCTGCTGTTTAGTCACAAAATCTCTTCCATTTGCATTTGTTACGGTTCCCACACTGGTTTCCTGGTCCACAGAGAAGAAAAGTGGAGGACAGTGGGGTCTGCAGGCGATGGTGATCAGACACCCCTGTGCTGTGAAGACAGTAGAAAGAGGCAATGGGAGCAGGGGAAGTTTACCTTAGCCATATTCAAACCTATTAGATCTATGTATGTGTGCACACGTGTGTATTCAATGCCAGAGGCCAGTGCTGGAATGTCTTCCTCAGTCACTGTCTACCTGATTTTTAAAAACAGGATCTCTCTCTGGAGCCGGAGTTGCTGGTCCAGCTAGGATGACTGATGAGCTAGCTCAGTGGTTCTCAGGTCTCTGCCCCGCAGTGACAGAATTACAAGGGCATGCTGCTGCCCCTAGCTTCTAAAAACACAGGTTCTGGGGCTTGACTCCGGTTTTCATGTTTATGTAGCAAGCACTTTACCCGGGAGTCATCTCTCCAGGCCCCATGAAAGTTCTTGAAGAGATTAGGGATAATTAGAATTCCTGACACAAAACCTGTGAAAGAAATAGAAACTAGAATCCCACATGTTTCAGAATGTTGGTCATTCTTTGATATGCTGTAGCTTACTTAAGTTATCCTTAACTAAAACTCCCCCTAGAAGAAATACATTACCAATGGGCTTCTTAGTGGAGAATTGGATTCCGTGACTAAAGACCACATCCTCTGACTTGGCTTCCACCTGAAGTGTGTGTTTGCCGGATGCAGGCAACTCTTTTTAATTGATAACAATGGTAAAGTGAGCAGGTCCTCTGGGGACATGATTCATGGTGAGTCAGATGCACGTGGAGGCTAGATCCAGCTGTGAAGGCTTTTGTTTTGTTTTGTTTTTTGGTGGTTTTGTTGTTTTGTCGAGGGGTCTGCTCTGAGCTGGAGGCTAACTGTTGGTGGGATAGAAGTGGGCAGTGTAGACAGAGAGGTCATTCAGTGGCTGCACCCTTGTTGGGCACCAGCAGTTACAGTCACCAAGTCTGTGGTTGTCCCTGGTCCCTGGTCCATGTGTACACTGGTAACATCCTGCACCCTAGACCATGCTCTGCAGTTGGTAGCAGAGCCTAGAGGAGAAGGAAAGAAGAAATAGAGCCCAGGTACAGCCATGGGATCATCGGGGACCTCCCAGTACAAGGTCCTTCCTTATATGCTGGCTAGCCCTTCAAGCCCTGCAAAGCCCCAGTGGGCCCTATGCCTGGCTTGAGTCTTATCCCCGAGCATAGAACTACTTTTCTGTGTCTTCTTTACTTCTCACCTCAGGACTTTCATGCCAACTTGAGAAAAGGATGGCATCCCTTTATTATAGAGGAGATGGGTTCTCTCCAAAGTTGCATGTGGCTCAGAAGCTGTGTGATCTCAGCCTGCTTGTTCCTTGCCACACATTCATCCTAGCTCTATAAGAATTTCTCTGACTTTTCTTTGGGTCAGTCTATCTCTCTTACTGTTAACCCTTGTAGCTGCAGGGAGTTCATCCCATCTCTGTGTTCCAAGGGTGGGTGGGTGAGACCAAGATCTGGTTAGAGGTGGACACATGAAAGTCCACAGATATTCTCAGTCTTCCCAGCTTTGATACCCTTGTCATCAAGAGGAAATCTGTCCTCCCCCTGTGGTTCCCGACTCGGAAATGTTTGTAGATACCTAAGTTAACAGCTGAGAAGTACATGCCAGGAGAATAATGTAAAGCCAAAAGTTATATTCTGTAGCATTGCTGGAAGCACCTGCTGGATTGGAAGGTCAGGTGCATCCTAAGCATCGCTTTAGGTTCTTTGAAACATTCCAGGATATGAGTAGTAGTTGGGATCACATTCTTACTACTGGCTGGGCTAAACTCTTCATTAACCTCTGTATTCCAGAGGAGGAAAAATTCAGAGAGATGGGGGACTTTTGCTGATGCTTCATAGAGAAGCCAGTGGCAGACTGCTCCCATGACACAGTCCCTCTGAATATGTCACAGGGACTGCAGGCTTGTCCATGTTGATTGCATTTAAACAGCTCTTTTATTGCAGGAGACAGACTCTCAACTGAAGGACCAAAGAGGACAACATTGGTCTCAGCTCTTCAGGAGGATGTATGGTCTAGTGTAAGTCAGCTTGGATCCAAGGGTCTATTTTCATCACACGAGACAAGCCCTCCTCTCTGCTCTCTGATAACTACAAGGCATCCCTCCGTGGGAGTTTTCATTCTCTAGCAGGTGGACGCTGCACAGTGAGTCAATTGTGTCCTACTGGATTAGAAATTCCAGTAGATAGAGCGCATCTCCCTTAATAATTGCCGTGAAAGCCCCAGACTCAAAGACAGTCAGTGAGCAGAAAGTAGGGAGGCTCTTTGCTTCATGAATCCCTTGGATCAGCTAGGTGGAGACTGAGAGTGGTGGGGAGGAAGAAAGAAGGGAGTATTTGAGCAAGAAGGGCTGGGGGTTTCGCTGCAGTGTGTTTCCAGGACTGAGCCACAGTGGCATGCAGCCTCCAGCCTGTAGGCTGCCCTTAACATCCTAGAAATAGAACCTCTGATATTCCGGGGGTGGAATTGTCAAGAATGGTTCTACTTTGACCATTTCTGAGGATCTGGCCTCAGCCTCCCCTGTTTTTGGTTCCTACACCTTCTAGCTGTGACAGGGCATCCAGCCAAGTGTATCTCAGACAAATATCTACATTGTCGGTGGTGGTGTGATTGTGACTTCCTGTCTTCCAATTTAGACTTTTTTTTTTTTGCCTTGCTTTTTACTGTCTGGGTCATTTGATATTATATCTGGTGTTTCCTGTTTTGAAAACCTCCAACTCTAGTCACCAGACTGTAGAAACCGGGGTCAACTGCTTCCTATTGAGGCAGGCTTTAGTCACTTGTTTTGGTGTGCGATTCGCCATTTGCGTAATGAGGGCTGTCAGGTGTCTGCGCTGTTCTCAGCCCCAGACACTTCCCTCTTTGTAAGTGTTTGTTTTTCAGATGCGGAGACTTTCTCCCCTGATGTGGATGGACGGGTACTGGGTTACCATGCTCCCCTCCCCCAATCAACACTGTGGGCGTGGTTCTGCGGTCTTGGAAACAGAGCGCTTGATTCCCTTGGGTCTGGTTCTCAGGACCAGGTTGATGCCGGCATGACCGACTCAGCCACTCCCCAGCACTGTACCCGCCTCCTTTCCCGGACTCTGGGGTCACTATTCTCCTCATCTCTCCACTTCGGAGTGGAGTGGTCAGATCCAACTCAGTGAATCAGGTCAGCTAGCCGTAAAGTAGCTAAGCAGTGTTGGTTTGTTTGTTTGTTTCAGCAAAGAGGAAGTTTGTCTCTAGAGATCTGGTTCATTTAGCCTTCCCTTGCATAGCACAGGCTGACTTCAGCCACACAGAGCAGTGGGGGTCCTGGGTTCCTGGGCCCCAGGAGAGAAACTTTGCTGTTCTACAGTGAATCATATTTGTCTTTTTTCTTTTTCACTTTTTCCTCTCCCTTTCCCTCCCTCCCTCTCTCTTCCCCACCTTCTTCCTTCCCTTTCTCATTGTTTTCTTCCATTTGTGTGTGTAAGCCAGAGGACAGCTTTGGGTCAGGAACACTGTCTGCTTTGAGACTCTCCCTGGCCTGGAGCTCACCACCATAGGCTAGGCTGGGGACAGATTCTCCCATCTCTCCTCCTCAGTGCTTGGAGTCTAAGCAGAAGCCAGGACCCCTGTACATCTTCATGTGGCTTCTGGGGATTGGCCTGAGGTCTACAAGCTTGCAAGGCAAGCACTTTACAGATAGGGCAGTCCCCTAGCCTCTTACCTTGTTTGTTTTTTGGTGATAATAGAAAGGCAGACTCAGGGCATTTTCTAAGATAATGAGGGGCCAGAGGAGGTAGGGGAGGGAGATGGAGATATGCCCCCTTTAAAACAGCAGCGGCTTTGGGGAGAGCATCTAGAAACATCAAAGCAGGCTCTGGAGATCAGACTGCTTTCTTCATGATGCCTCTGATGGACAGGACGGCCTGGAGAAAGGGAAACATCCAGAGGGCAGGCTCCATTGTGTCACCTCTCAGGGGTCTGGTTCCTCAGGGAGGGCCTCTGGTGGCTAGGCTCTCTAGAGTCAGGGAAACTGAAGGCTACATTCTCTTTCCTCTCTTTTGCCCTCAGATTGAGAGACCTCAGCTTGAGCCTTCAGTGTTTCAGCTAAGATTGGTCCAAGAGTGAGATAAATCCCTTCATCTCTGGATTCTCTTTTCAGTCCTCCTCTACCTGGTGATGAAGAGAGAAGGTGTCTCTTTGACCCATCACGTACATCTACCTCTATGATGAGAGACATGTTCACTCAACACCTTGCTGAATGAACTCAGTCCTTTACGGTCTTCAGTCCAAAGCAAGAGCCAACACAACCCACTGAGACATATTATTGCTCTGTGTTATTACTTAAAAAAAGAAAAAGTCAATAAAATCCCAACTCCCAACTTCCCCTTGCCTCTTTGTAGTGCTTTGAATGATTTCATTTCTTCTCTGAAGTCATTCCATGAGACTCTGAACTGACAGGAATCATTGATGGGCAAAAGGACTCAGATGGGACTCCTAATGAAAGGTCAATAAGAGAAAGGTTTTGCTAGCTCCCTGCTGGATAAATCCAGGCTTGTATCCTAAGCCCATGTGTAGCTCCTGGGAACTACCATGTTGGATTATTGTAGTAACCATAGACACCCCACATAGTCCTTCTTTGGTATGTCTAAATGCAGGTGAATATTATGAGTATGTGTATGGAGGACAGAGGTTGATATTTGAGGTTTTTTCCCCTCAGTTTTCTCCACCTAATTTTTATCTATCTACCTATCTATTTAATTTTTGAGACAGGTCTTACTAAGTAGCTCCAGTTGGTCTGAAACTCATGTAGATCAGGCTGGCCTTGAACTCACAGAGATTGCCTGTCTCTGCCTTCGGATTGCTGGGAATGTAGGTTTATGCCACCACTCTAGACTTTTCTCTACTTTATCTTTTGAGACAGAGCCTTTCAATAAGCCTGGCCCTCCTTGATTTGGCTGACTGGCTAGTCAGTGAGCTCCAGGGATCTCCCTGACTTCACTTCCCCAGCAAGGGGATTTCAAGGGTATCCCATCATGCCTGGCTTATTTAAAAAATGTGGGTTCTGAAGACTGAACTTGGGTCCTCACACTTGCCTGACAAGCATTTTAATGACTGAGTCATCTCTCCAGTCCAGACCTCACGCTGTTGAAAACACATTTTCTTTGGGGCATCTAACACAGTGTTCCAGTAAAGTCTGTGTGGCGATGAGCCCCGGTTTGTTTTCTGAGTTGCTGTTTCTTTGTTTCATTTCTCTGTTTCTTCGTCTGAAAGCCAGAGCCCAGGACATCTCCTTCAGATGATGTGGTGGTTAGCTTTAAGGGTCAATGACACAATCTAGAATCCCCCGAGAAGTGTTTCAATGGTGGATTGTCTACACTGGATTGGCCTTGCGGGCATGTCTGTGTAGACTGTCTTAGTTAACTGATGTAGGAAGACCCAACCTACTGTTCCTGGCACCATTACCTTAGGCCAGGGGTCCTGGACTGTAAAAGAGCAGGGTAATCAAGAAGAGCATAAATAGGCAATTGGGTGTGCATGTATGCACTTATTTCTCTTTGCTCTTGACTGTGGATGTCATGTGACCAGCTCTTACTGCAGTGACTTCCCATAGTGATGGAATTGTGAACTCGAATAACCCTTTCTCCTTGTGTATCTTTTTGTCAGGGTATTTACCATGGCAACAGAAGTGAAACTATGTCACGTGGCATTGCATGCAGAAGGTCTCTGAAGAGAACGCAGTAGACGGTTGTCATTATTGTGTTTCCTCACACACGTACTGTTTGCTCTCAGCTCATCAATATGATCATCTTAAGGGATGGTTGGCCATTTCCATGTGAAGGACAAGGAAACAGGCCCAGAGAGGCGAAGCAATGTGTCTGTAGTCACACAGCCAGTAAACAGCAGAAAGTAGTTTGAAAGCTCCTCACAGGACACTTACACAAAGATTCCAACCCTGGGGTCCCTCCCTTCTATTTCAGTTGGTTATTTCTAAAGTTCATCCTCTGGATATCAGCAAGAATGCCCAGAGACTTACTGTTTTAACTTTGGTGACATCTGTCTATTGATGCTCATCTCTCCTACCAGGTCCCAGCATCCTTGAGTCCCCAGCACCTCACCTTAGAGGAACTGTGCCCACCCAGCATGCAAAAAATTAGTAGCCAATGAATGTAAGGTAGGACTCTGGGGATTCCAGGGTTTAGGGCTGTTCTGTTGGCTTGTCGGACTTTTCTGTGTAACTTTGTGCAGACAGGCTTCCTGAGACCCCAGAGATATCTGTGGCTGGTGGTTTCCACTTACCTTGACTCATCGACACTCCGCTGCAGGATGACCTGGCAGCCCAGTGCCAAGCATGGAGTCCCACATCCTGCCCTCTTCCTGCATACCCATCACAAAGTGCTAATATGCCCAGAGATTTGAGACCACACAGCCTCTGAGTCTTCTGTCCCTCCCACAGACCAGAGCCACACGTGAGCTCTAAGACGTGCATTCAAACATGTCCTCTCATCCATCCATCTGCTTGTTCATTCCCACACCAATTTAAGTCCCTTGGATACCTTGAAAAATGAACTAGCAGTAAAGAATAAGGGTCTCTCAAAGCAGAATCTTCACCACGGTCATGTAGGAATGTTCTGCAAATACCTGGACCCGGGGTTTTGAAGATAGCTTGCTTAGTAGAGTGCCTGCCTTGCAAGCAAGGACCAGAGTTCAACCCCCCCCCCCCCAGAACCCACTTACAAAGGCTGACATGGCCCAGGAGAAGTTGGCCAACTCAGAAAGAACTCAGAGGTATTTCTGTAGACTTTTTGTCTCATTTTGCTTTGTTTGGGTATGTTTTTGGTTCTATTGATTTTTATTTGTTTATTTTGATTTCCATTTTTGCATATGTATTTCCTGTTTTTGTTTTTGTTTGGTTTGGTTTTGTCTTGAAAAGAGAGAGAAAGAAAGAACATAAAGTTCGGTGGATAGGGAGGCTCTGGAAGGAATTGAGGAAGGGGAAAATATATTGTATGAAAAAGTCTTACTTATCATTGAAAAAGAAAGAAAGAAAGGCTGGCAAGGTGGTGTACACTTTTGGGGAAGGCAGAAAATAAATGGATCCCAGGGCTCCCTGAAAGACCAACCTAGCTTACTTGGTGAATTCCAGGATCATCTAAGAAAGACAAGGTGAACAGCAACTGAAGAATGACACCCAAAGCTGACCTCTGGCTACCCCCATATGCACACACACAATTAATATCTCTTCCTCTCTCTCCCCCAACCCTGACCTGGAAATAGACTCTCTCAGCAGACTGTAGGATCTCTGTAGTTAAGATTCTCACCATGTGATCCTGAGGTGCAGTTGGATTGAAGACCTTCTAGTCTCCAGATTCTCACAGTGCAGCAACGTCTCTGGGCAGGAGTCAAAGGCAGAGACCTGTGCAGGTGCATTGCTCGGCCTTATTCCCCTTGTATTGGGCCTGCTATTCCCTGGGTACTCTGCAAGCATGTCCCTTCAAAGAATCCCTGTGTATAAAACTGCCCCAGATAATCAGCTCCCAGAGGACAGGGTCCCATTTGTATTCCTTACCGTTGTGTCCTCAATGCTTACAGCAGGACTTGGCACCTAGACCATACCCAGTAAATATTTGTTATATTCACCCACCCACCCACCCACCCACCCACCCACCCACCCATCATCCATCCATCCATCCATCCATCCATCCATCCATCCATCCATCCATCCATCCATCTACCCTACCATTTCTTTATCCTCTTCTCCCTCCTTCTCACCCTCTCTCCATCCATGCACTATGTATGCATCTGTCCATGCATCCATTCATTGATGCATCTATCTGTTTACCCCTTTTTCCTTGCTTTCTTTCTCTCTTCTCTGATTCTCTCAGCATGTCCTGTGGCTGTCAGCTTTTTGTCTCACGATGTGGTGTGTACCTCTGTGTAGGAGGCAGGTATGGAACGCCATGCTAAGATGAGAGATGTCTCAGTGCTCAGTTTCAAGCCCTTGACTGTGAAGAGAAATGGGGCTAGGCATTGCGTTATGCTAGAATAGAGGAGAATTGGGCCAGAGTGTGTGACGTCCTCTAGCAAGTGTGGATTCATCTCTAAACAGACTTAGGCCCTGGGTGAGCTCCTGAGGAGGGAGAGGTGGCACCGGGCAGTCATTAAAGCAGCGGATGACCTCTTGTCAGACACGGTGGGGTTCTGCAGACCTCAGCTCTCTCTAGCTGTCCCCTGAGACACTCAGAGAGAGGCCCATCCATCAAAGGGTCCTCTGGGATGGCCACGAGCGTTTGTCTGAGACTCAGTTATGGGGTTCTGTTTTCAACTCCGATCTTGTCAGATTCAAGCTGTCAACTGTACGGTCCCTGAAAGGCCTGTCAAAGAACCCTGGGGATAAGCGTGCAGCGGATGACCTTGAGGGGACTCTGCTGAGTGTGGAACTGTGGTGATAAGAGGGACAAATGAGAAGAAGCCACTGGGCCAGCTGCTGTTGAGCTGGTCCACCCCACCTCTTTGTGTTCATTCTCGGGGGATGTGTGGGCAGCTGCATTAAATCTGTTTTGCTCCTGTACCCTCCTGGTGGCCTTTCTTGCTTTCTGTCATCTTTTATTGGGAATATGGAAGGTGACAGTACACGGAGTAGGTTATGGATAGACTAGAAATGCAACCTAGAACTGCACAATCTTGCTCTTGTGTGTTTACTTAAGGTCTCTGGTTCTGTCTCTCGAGCTGGTTCAAAATGGCAGGGCAGGACGTTAATTTGGAAATCATTCCATCAGTCCATAGACTGGCTATTTACTCCTGTTGTCATTTGTAATAGAGGTGGGACCCAGAACAGTTTGGATTCTTGTTGTTTTTTTTTCTCACTTAAAGGGATTTCTCCCTGTCTCAGAGCTGAGGACCAAACCCAGGGCCTTGCCCTAGCTAGACAAGTGTCCTACCGCTGAGCTAAAGCCCCAATCCTAGAAGCCTTTCATGTTACACATATTGCTTCATGATCTTCTAGGGACAGTTGGTAGAGTGCTTGTATCACAAGCACAAAGCCCTGGGTCCCATCCCATCCCTTTATAAATCAGATGTGGTGGTCCAAGCCTACAGCCCCAGCCTTCAAAAGGGGAAGGCAGGAGGATGGAAAATTCAGGGTCATTCTCAGCTGCATAGCAATTTGAGGCCAACATGGGATATTTATGATCTGGAAACAAAACAAAACAAAAACCAAACAGCCAAAAATACCCCTCCAAAACCAAAAAACTAAAATAAAATAAAATAAAATGCACAAAACAAAACAAAAAAGCAGAAAAAAAAAGCTATGCAGGGCCTGTGTGAGGAGGAAAGTCAGGAGTTGGAGGAAGGAGGAGAAGCTAGGTCCCTATCAGATTCTGTCCCTTCTTGGTCCCTTACAGTGACTCCCAGGGACTGAAGAGCAGCTCCAGCCACGGGTGTGGGCACAGTGACCCAACTCTCTTCATGGGACCCAGGAGGCAGTTTGCTAGTTTTCTTTGGCTTTCCTCGGGTTAGCTCTTAGGCAGGAGGTATCTCAGCTGGAGTTTTGGGAATCCTGGAACTGGATGAAGAGCTGCTCACATTTGCTAAAAGGCCATGTGAAATAGCAAGGCTGGGAATGTATATGGAGCTGAGCTATCTGAATGCTGGGAGGTGCGGTAAGGTTGCATGAAAGGGGCATGCAGGCAGCATCCAGCCATGATCCACCAATCTTCCAGGACGCTCTTCTGTGCCTCCTGCTGCCCGGGCCCCACAGTTACTCAAAGGCACAAGTTCCACTTCCTCCTGGCCCTTAAGGAAGACACCAGCCTTGTGAAATGCCAAGGCAGAGTGGAAACCCAAACACCACGCCCTCTGGGCAGGGACTCATGCAATCTCCCGTGCTGGCCAGTGAGTGATGTGGGAGTTTGTTTGTGCGTGGGCTGTTCCCACAGCCAGGTACCCCATCTAGTCCAGCTCCACCCCACTCTCAGAGTAAGGTGCAGCCCTAGCTGCTTTGGCTTTGAGTCATGGTAGTGACTGGGGATTGGTCATTCTCTCCTTTGTTCATGTCACATAGTTCATACTACAAGCTTTCCCAAACAGTTTTTATACACCACTGGCTCAACACAAGCCGAATTTAGATACTATATGGCTAAGTTCTCTAATGTATTTATTTCAGTACTTAGATGTCATGTCTCACATATGATTTCATGATTGCTAATCATGCCTGTCATAAGGCTCGACTTATTTAAGGAAAAAGGTTGAATATAAAGAATGTAAAAAAAATAGTTAAAATATTAGCTTAATGGGCTGGGGATGTAGCTTAGCAGGTAAAGCGCTTACTAGCATTCCTGATGCTCTGCTTCCATCCCCAGCATCACACAAGCCAGCTATAGTGGTGCATGTCTAGCACTCAGGAGGTAGAGGCAGGAGGATCAGAAATTCAAGATCATTTCCTTCTACTTAGTAAGTCTGAGACTAGCCTGGGCTATGTGAGTGGCTGTCAGCAAAGCAAAGCAAAGCAAAGCAAAGCAAAGCAAAGCAAAGCAAAGCAAAGCAAAGCAAAACAAAGCAAGCCTTAGTATGGGAGATGAGAATTTTAAACAAATGCATAACTTATAAAAATTTCTCTTTGCCATATTGATAAAAACCAAATAGACAGAAGCAGTTTTAATAATGTAACTGATAGGTCTAAGCTATAATTTCTGTATATAATTGCTAGAACATTATTGAGATTATATATGCAACAATATATGCATATATACATACAATACATATGTATATGTGTGTATATGTAGGCACATATATACATACATGCATATATGTGCCATATATATAGGAAAAATTTGGAGTGTGTAGCTATCTATGTCACACTTCAATAGGACCCAGCCCTATTTCAGGGGCTGGAGGTACAGGTTTAGGAGCTCTGTGGATTTGATGTTACCGTTTGGATCTTAAATGTAGATTAGACTGCATTTGGTATGCATTGTAACAGATGGTTCCCTAGGCTGGCTAGGACCTAGGAGGTGCAGCCTTTAAGAGGTGGGGCCTAGTAGGATTTTAGGTCAGTGGTGGTATGCCCTGGAGAGATAGTGGGGTCCACCTCTTTTCTCTCTTATTCCCCAGCCATAAAGATTAGTTAGTGGCTTTGCCCTGCTACAAGTCTCTGCCACAGTGTGTTGCCCAAGACAATAGCTCAGGGAACGAAACTTCCAAAATGAATTTTTTTTTCTTAATGTTTTATTGCTGCTAGCATTTGTTGTTTAACCGAAAGCTGTAACATATAGAGGAACCCTATAGAGGTGGATTGAGGATTTGGGCAGATGAGAACTTCCCATCTCAAACATTTATATCTACTCCTTACTCATTGTCTGTCTCACTCAGAGGGGCTGACATTTGCCCTGTGTATTGGGGTCCACTCTCTCTCTCGTGTTCTCTTCAATTTTCTTCTTTACTTTAGCAGTGGGTCTGTCAGAAGATTGTAAAGAGATTTATTTTTATTTTATGTATGAGTGTTTGCACATATAATATATGTATATAGATATATATTATATATAATAAGTATAATAATATATACATACACATACATACACACATACACATATAAAAATTATACACCCCCCCCCCACACACACACCATATGTACACCTGGTATACCTGGAGTCCCAAAGAGATCACTGGATCCCATGCAATAACTGGAGTTGCAGATACTTTTGAGCCTCCTAATGTGGATGCTGGCTATCACAAACTGTTCTACTAGAGCAGTGTGGTGGTTTGAACAGGCTTAGGTATTTGAACCCTTGGTCCCCAGTTGAAGGTGCCGTTTGGGGAGGGGTAGGAAGTGCAGTCTTGCTGAAGGAAGTACGTCAGTGGGGGTGGGCCTTCAGAGATTATAGCCTCATCCACTTCGCTGTTTGCTCTTGTGGCTCAAGATATGACCTCTCAGATCCCTGTTCCTGCTGCCATGCTTCCCTGTCACGAAGGACTCTCATTCCTCTAGGACCATAAGCACAAATGAACCATTCCTTCTCTAAGTTGCTTTTGGTCGGGGTGTTTTTTACCACAGCAACAGGAAGCCACTGAGACAACCACAGACACTCTCAACCACTGAGCTGTCTCACAGGTCCCGCCCACCTGAAAGTTATTGCAAATTCATTCACTACGTGTTGGCTCGTTTTCTTTTTTCTTTCTGATATAGGATCCCATATATCCCAGATGGTGTTTGAATTCCCCATAGAGCAGGGGATGGCCTTGCACTCTGGATACTCTGTCTCCATTGCTGAAGTGTGGGTTCACAGGGTGTGTACTACCACACTAAGTTCATATGGAGCTGGGGTCTAGACCTCGAGCTGTCTCCTCCTCATGTTGTGCAGGCTCTCTAACTGAGACAGCTCTAGCTCATCTGGTGGAGGTTTTGCAAGCAAGCAATCAGAGAGAAATGGAGAGCCAGGTGTAGCGGCACACGCCTTTAATCCAGCCCTGGGGAGGCAGAAGCAGGAAGATCTCTGTGAGTTAGAGGCCAGCCTGGTCTACATAGTGAGTTCTAGGATAGCCACAGCTACATAGTGAGATCTTGTCTTAAAAGAAAAGGGTGTGTGTGTATCTATGTGTAATTATAGTAGGTATCTATAATTCCAGTGCTGGGGAAGGCAGCTTTAGATAAATCCCTGCAGTCTGCTGGCCAGCCAATCTAGGCTACCTGGTAAATTCCAGCTCCCAGAGAGAGATACTGTCTCAAAAATTAAGTTTAAGTTTCATGGAGCCTGAGCAATAACAGCCGTGGTTATCCTTTGTCTTCCACATGTGTGTGCATGTCTGCACACACTACAAACTGAATCAGACTTTTGGGTCATCCATCCCTGCCCTGGCCTCTTGACACTCCTAACAATCAATCACCACAACTTGCGAGGATATTTACGCTCTTGGGCTCTGCTCTGTCCAGGCTGGTTGGCAGTCGCCTGAGGGCGTGTAGCAAGCGCTTCATCAAGTCACTTGGCCTCATTTGTTACAATCTCATATCCTTCAGTCATGAGGGGACGGTTTCTTAATGCCAGCTTATTTGGACACCACCAGATGGGCATATGATTAAGGTCAGTGTCTTGGATGTGAGTCTGAGTACCACAGTCTTCTTATGATAATATGCTGGTCGTGGCTTATTGGAAACCACCAAACTGGAATTCTGCTGACTTGATTGTTTCAGATGGAAGTACTGTTAGAGGAGGCACAGGCTTCAACCCATGGTTGCGGTAGAACTGAACTAATCAGAAATCTTTATAAAATTGAGCACCAACCTACAAATTGCCTTCGAAGAAATGCCTACTAAATTTCAGTCTCGCCAGGTGCCAGCTTCCCTGGTCCTTAATGACTATGATTTTCACAAAAGGAGTGTCACCTTAACCCCCTGTTTGTTCTCCTTTCCGTTTTATCCCGTGCAATGCTCTCCAGGGATCAATTAATATTATCTGGAGAAACATGAGTCGTAGTGGGACCGAGCTTGGCTTGGCTGTGCTCTCTCTCCTCGTCCTCTCTGTGTTTCTGCCTGTGCACATATGTACAGCATGACATCATCGGGGGAGCCACCTGAACCCAGAATCCCTGACCTCACCCAGAAGGTTGTCTTCCCTCCCCTGGCTAGAAACAGAGCCTGTGGAACTCACAGAGCCCAAAATGAATGAACTAAGTGAACTCGGTTTTTTAAGGAGGGGAACAATGGAAGGATTCTTAGGCTCAGAATCCGTGGGGATGAAGGCCAAGACCCTAGAGAAAGCAGTAGAATCCTTTAAGTAAGATAGAGACAATTTGGATCCATTAAAGGTGCACTCTTTAGCATTTATTACTTTTAAGAATTTTTTATTCTCGTACATTAACTCCATATAATGACGGATTTCATTATCACACATATATCTACTGCATTTTGACTCTACCCCCCCTCTACCCTTATCCTCTCTTGTCTTATCCTTCTGCCCGCTCTGAGGAGGCTCTCCTCTCTTCATTTAATCTATCCTGGTCACCCTCATAGACCAGAGGAGTCTTTCTTAGTTGATTTCAGGTCTAATCAAACTGACAGTCAAGATTAACTATCCCTGGAGGCAATGGGGATGGAGAAGTGCCCAGGGGAGTTGTGATCAAGGAGCAGGCAGAGGGAATGTTTTCTCAGGATCTGGGAGAGAAGCCCTGACTGGAGGTGTGATCCTCCTAGAATCATGCAGCCACTGCCCTGATAACAAGGGGTGGTACCCCAGTCTCTTCCTTCTCCCTCTAATCCTGTGCCTTAGCAACTGAGCACATGCCAGCACAAACCCAAAGCCTTTAAAATAATGCCTGGCACAAAGGAGCTCAGGGCTAAGTGCTGGTCTCTGCCCTGACCACTTAGGGCTGCATTCTCTGTCCTGGTTCTTGCTTGCAGTGGTTTATCTACAACAGAGAACACTCCGTTTCTGACAACCTGTGGAACAAGTTAGTGAGAGGCAGTTTGCTGCTGGAGCTTGGTGTAGGTTCTTGCCCACATAACTGGCTCTGCGACCTTATTTAAAATACGACAGAGTCTTCTGTTCAGTTGACTCTGGGGTCAAGTGACTCTGAATTGGACTTTCTGCTAAGAAATGTGGAAACTGACCCTGGATCAGGAGGATTTATGAAATGTTTGAGGAAGTGCCTAAGAGAGGATTTTGTTGTGTGTTTTGAGACCTACAAGGAAACAGTGACGCAAGTGGGAGGCTGGGAGATGGGGGGAGAGCCTCTGAGAGCTTCATCTGGCACCCCAGCGCCCTCTAGATCCCCACCTGCTCTCTTCACCATCCTGCTCAGCGCCCAGGAGGAGGCTGACCCCATGAACTGCACCCCGGGCTCCCCAGCCAAAGGTTTAACAAACACAAACCAGAGACACAGACTAGAAGGAGAGAGAGGTTGGGTGATTTTTATTATTATTATTTTTTTTGTGCAGAAAAGTGGTGGTACAGCCTTTAACCCCAGCACTTGGGAGGCAGAGGCAGGCTGATCTCTGTGAGTTTGAGGCTAGCAAGATTTTTGGTTTTGTTTTAATTAGCACATATTAATTGCACACAATAATGATCTTTGTTATGACATTTTCATCTATGTATATAATGATGTGTGTTTGTGCACTAGTGAGCAACTAGGGTTATTTGCAAGAACCTAGGTGAAGAACTGCAGGAGCATGCTTGACGAGTGATTGACAGGAACATGGGCAACTTACCAGTAGCTGCATTACCGAAAACAAGTGTCTCTTCCGTTCTCAGCAACTATCAACTGACTATAGAGTCTTAGGAAGGGGTAGGGCCTCATGAGAGCCAGCTACTGTTAACTGCGTATAGATTCTCTTGGAGGGATGGGGTCTCACGAGCCCCTGAAGCTGCAGTGTTTTTCTGCCCTGAGTTTCCACCATTCACCACATCTTCCCATTTCTGCAGTTCTCACTGGACAGCCCAAGTCTCTAGCTTGAGCCCCGGCGACATGGTTCCTTTCCTCGTGTGAGGCTGCAGCTTCCCATAGGTAACTCATTCTTAGGCACCTTGTCACCCTTGCTCTTCTTCAGCCTGGCTACACTGTCTCTGGAGTCTGTTCATTGAAGTCCCGTTATTTGAATCTTCCGCCAAGATTTGTGAGCTGCTGCAGACCTGGTTTAGTTTCATTTACGCTGCTGTGATAGAATATCCTGGCTGAAAGTCACAGGGAAGAAAAGGTTTCTTTGGATTAAAATTCCAGGCTCCTACAGTACTGTGGCGAAGTTAAAGGAGGAACTCAGGCAGCTGGTCACATCACATCCATGGTCAAGAGCTATCTACTCACTAGGACGCAGTTGGCTTTCTCTTCTCTTCTCTTCTTGATTCTGAGTCTACCCTTTAGCAGCTGAGCCATCTCTCCAGCCCACTTTATCTTCTCTTCTACAGTCCAGGATCCCAAACCCAGGGAATGGTGCCACCCATTGTGGACTCGGTTTTCCCATACCAATTAAGGCTATCAAGATAATGCCTCACATGCCTACAAGACAACCTGATTTAGACAATTCGTCCATTAAGACTGTCTTCCCAGATGACTCTAGGTTGTGTCAAGTTTATAATTAAAGGCAGGCATCACCATAGCTAATGCCCTAAAGACCAATGCACTCACAACTTTTAATCAGCTTATACCCAGTTCTCAACCAAGAACCAAGAGATTGGTGAGCAGAAGGTCATGCCCTGTCCCATAGAGCAAGTTAAAGGTCAGTCTGCATTAAATGATACCCTATCTCAAAAAAAGGATATTTTGTGGCATTGGGGCATACTGGTATCATTATATAAACATGATAAAATTGTGTGTAACTAAGTGTATGTGGCAAATGCATGAAAAGATGGGCTGTAAAATTCATTTCAAAGGTAGGAGTGTTCTGTGATAGATCTCAAGGCCCTGAGGAGTTAGAATTGACCACTACGGTCATACATGACCTTAGTAACACAGTACATCCTGAGTTGGGGAGATAATAGCTCAGTTGGTAAGGTATTTGGCTTACAAGTGTGAGGACCTGTTAGAATTCCAGAACCCATTTAAGAAGAAAAAAATGATGGGTATGGCAATCCCAAGGGGGAATTCCTGAGGTTCCTTGGCTGGTTAGTCTAGACTACTTGGTGAGTTCTGGGCCAGTGAAAGACCTTGTCAATAAAAACAAGGTGCATGGTGGAGAGAATGAGGCAAGATTTCTCTTTGGCCTACATACCCATGCTCACATGTGCATAAACAGCCCCCCCACCACCAATAAGTGTACATACCATCCAGGGGTGTGGGGAGTGAGGGGAGCATCTTGGTTACAATCTACAAAGGTCAAAACATTGAGAATTCACTTTCCCCAAGCTTGGGTATGCAGAATAATTTCGGATTATTGTCCACGTTTCTAGGATTTTAGTAAATCCTATTCATTTTAAATGGAAGACTTCAACTCAGTGTTTGTATAATGTCAGATAAGGTAAGCGAGTCCTTAGGTTTCTGAATTCTTAGCTCCCAGGATACCATTGTGTGCTTTGATACACTTTAAAAAATTCTACTATCCATCTCTCTCTCTCTCTCTCTCTCTCTCTCTCTCTCTCTCTCTCTCTCTCTATCATCTATCTATCCATTCATCCCTAATCTGTCTGTCTGTCTGTCTGTCTGTCTGTCATCTATCCAACCAATCCACCCATCCATCTATTTCTGTGTGTATACATTTATGACGGTGCTGTATATGTGTGAAGGTCAAAGGTCAACCTTGGGTGGTGGTCTTTAGATGCTGTTCACCTTGGTACTGCCTACCTTTTCTATAATTTCAAATTTTTGTGTGTTTATTGTACGTGTATGGTGTATGTCCAGTGTGTGGCTGTGTATACCCGTGTGTACATGTGTGGAGGCCAGAAGAGGGTGTCTTCCTTTACACACTCTACCTTATTGCTTTGACACAGAGTCTCACTGGATGGGCCGGTTGACTCTCAAGTTTCCAGGATCCTCCTGTCTCTAACTCCCAGTACTGGGGTTATGGACATGAACAACCATGCCCAGCTTTTGTTTTTTGAGACAGTCTCTCCCACTGCCGTGAAGCTCACTGACTCTAGGCTGATTGACCAGAGCTTCAGGGGTCTCTGCCTCTCCAGTACTAAGATTACACGTGTGCACCATCATGCTTGGCTTTTTATATAGATCCTGTGTATCAAACTCAAGTCTCAGAGCTTTAGAGGAGGAATCTTACTGTCTGGGTCATCTCTCCTCATCCCTACAACACATTGCTATGCTCATCTCTGGAGACTGGGGTCATTGTCCTTCACATTTGGCCATATTTGAAGCAAAGTGAGCCGAAGGGAAAGTTGTCACTGAGACTACGGGCCCATTGAGGTTAGAGTGGTTTCCTGTCCCTGTTAGGAAGAGCTGTATCTGTCACACACACCAACAGATGACTCTTCTCAGAGTTTGCCTGGTGCAAGAGCTTGGAGACATTCAAGATTCCCACACCCTCCAGTGTCCCCAAGGACATGAGCTATTCCCAGAATGCTCCAGTGTTTTCCATGTGGGAGGTGTATTTCAGTGCACATGTCTTGAAGTCACTCCATCAGTCTGAGTTTGTTTAACTTCTCAGAGAAGCAACGCCATGGGAAGGGCTGTTAAATATTTCCCAAACAAGCATTGATTAAAGCCACCAGAAGGAGAAATGATCTGCCCCAAAGAAGTCACTCCTGCACTGAAGTACATTGCTATTTGCTCTAAAGAAAACTTCAAACTTCCGGATCCAAGTGTGGCTCATATTTAACTGCCTGTTCAGCTGAGGGGTTCGTCTGGACATGTGCAGAGTTACCAGGGGAACCTGACAGCGTCCAATTGGGGGAGAAATGGTGGCCCAGAGGATGAGGGTGGCAGGTTGGGTTTCTGAGACCTTGGTACGTAGCCCTCATTTTCACCTACCGGTTCCAACCTCATTCTTGCTCCCCCTCCGATTGCCAGCTGCAAGTAGCTGCCTTTGCCCTAAGTCGGTAACTCAGATCCTTTCCCACTGGTGCTGATATTATAATTAATTAATTAACTAACTAATTAATTATTTAACTAATTAATTAATTATTTTTCGCCTTATTTTTTCTGCTGGTCTCAGAGGTTGACTATATCCCTGCTCTTCTGGAGTTGGTTTGGTTGTGTGTCATCAGCAACATGTTTGACTTATTTTTGGAACTCAGCCCTCAGTTCTTACTGACTTATTTATTTATTATGCTGGCTAGCGAGATGAAATATCTCCGCTTTTAGCCGTGGGTTTCAGGACCCTGATCATCAGGGCTGATGGCCAGCCAACCTCTGTGCCCCCTGTCCCCATGGGAGTGTGAGAGATGAGAAGGTAGACTTTTCTTTTTGTTTTTTTTTTTACTTTGAAAAAATTGTAGCTCGTTCTCAAAGAGTTAGGAATTCAAACTGAAATCTTGAAGTACCATTCATGTCTACCAGATCAGCAAAAATTAATTAAGACTGATGACAGCAGGGCTGGTGAACTGTGGGCATCATGGACCTCTCTGGTGGGAATGTAAATTAGTACAGTCCCTTTGGGGGACAATTTGCAATAACTACCAAAATAGAAGAAGCGTTCGTACTGTGAGACAGTATTTCTACTCTGGGTTATCTATCCTGGAGATTCTATTATATATGTGCACAGATTGCTCCTTGTGTGTGCAGATGCACCATCCATATGTGCACACGTGCTCACGTACAAATATGTGCAAACACAGAAGAGTGCTTATTACGCAGCCTGGAGCTGTGGCTCATGGGATATGGTAACGGAACTGAATATTATCCTATACAGAAATTAAGAATACAAATGTTCTGGACCAACTTTTTGTAAAGCTGTGTAGATTTTAAATGAAGTCAAATTATAAAGGCAAGATGTAAAAAGTTATCTGTGGAGAACAAATACTTGTGTAATATATACAGGTATAACTTATTTTTTATCAGTAGGTTTATATTTATTAAAAAATAGAAACCATCTATAAAAATGACAGATAGAGCGGTAACCTCTTAGGCAGGAGTCCGGGTAGACCACTCAGTGTCAGTGAGGAGAGAGAAGGGAAGATCGCCCCTAGGTGAGGAGTTACAGTTAGAAGGAAGCAAGAAATTCGGCAAGTTCTCACCCACGGCAGTGATTACAAGCAACAGAAATATTGTATATATTTCAAAATGTAGACGGATGCATTCTCAATGGTTTTACTATGAAGAAATGATAAGTGTTTGGGGCAATAGCTATGCTTAGCCTGACATAAATGTTTGCATGCACATTGATAGTGAAACATCACACGGTGCCTCATTAATATTAAGGTTTTTTTCCTTTTATTTTTGTGCCAGTGGAAAAGTAAGTTTAAAACTTGCAATGAAAAAGAAAATCAGGGGAGCTGCCGGTTACCGTTCAGACATGGCCAAGGCCAAGAACCACACCACACACAACCAGTACCGAAAATGACACAGAAACGGCATCAAGAAACCCCGGTGACAAAGATACGAATCTCTTAAGGGGGTCGACCCCAAGTTCCTGAGGAACAAGCGCTTTGGCAAGAAGCACAACGAGGAAGGCCTGAAGAAGACGCAGGCAAATAATGCAAAGGCCATGAGCACATGCGCAGAGGCCGTCAAGGCCCTGGTGAGGCCCCAGGTGGTGAAGCCCCAAGTGCCAAAGGGCCCCAGCTGCAAATCCACACGTCTTGCGTTCATTGCTCACCCCAAGCTTGGGAAGCGGATTAGAAGCTACATGGTGAGGGGTGTAGGCTCCAAAAACAAAACCCAAGGTTCAAACCAAAGCATGGGCCTCAGCCCCAGCTCAGGCTCCCAAAGGTGCCCAGGCCCCTGTGAAGGCCTCATGAGAAAGGTCTCAGTCTGTCAATGTGAAGACAGATGGACTGGTGTGAGTGCCTACACAGTATTTGCAGGTGATCAGGACCTTATGCTGTCTTTACAAATAAACTTGAGGCAAGATCTGTTAAAAAAAAGAAAATCAATGGAGACCTGGTGAGATGGCTTAGCGGATGGAGGTGCTAGTGTGCAAGGCTAACGACCTCTGACATACACACGCACGCATACACACACACACACACACACACACACACATACATTTTCAAAAAATAAATGAAAGTTAACTTGTATGTGGACATTTTTATTTCTTTGAAAGGGAGTATGAAGGAAGGGGTGAAGAAAAAGGGCAGGGGTGGAGGGAGGGAGGGAAGGAGGGAGGGGGTGAATTTGAAGCTAGTTTGGCAAAGTCTCAGAGACAGATTTACAGAAATTTAGCATATTACTTTCTGTTATGATTGACCTATGTCACACTTACAAAATTTTAAGTGTAAGAAAATGCTTTGGGGGGGGGGTTGCTGGGCAGATACCTGACATGGAGGAGGGTGTGGAGTTTACTGTACAACCATGAGGGTCTGAGCTCAGATTCCTGGCACCCACAGAAAAGGCAGACATGGCAACCTGCATCTGTAATCCCAGCACCAAGACGTGGAGACAGGAAGCTCCTGAGAGCTCACTGATTGACCAGCCTAGTCAATTGATGCGAGCCAGGTTCGGTGAGACTTCTTGTATCAAAAATAAGGTAGAGAATGACCGAGGAAGACATTCTGATTGACCTCTGGTGTCTACTTGCTCACACATGCACACCGATGCATGTTAACCCTTCCTCAGACATGTATACACATGAACATGTATACACATGAACCCAGAAATGTAGCCCATTATTTTCCTCTGTTGGTTGGACTGAATTACCTAATACATACAAATTTGGAATGCAAGAGAAGGATTTCTCAGACCCACTTTAGAATCTTTTACTCTTTGACAGTTTTATCCATGTTTTCCATCTGACCCTGCCAATTTCCTCCCCACTGCCC
Organism: Myodes glareolus; assembly: GCF_982192425.1. Taxonomy (NCBI): domain Eukaryota; kingdom Metazoa; phylum Chordata; class Mammalia; order Rodentia; family Cricetidae; genus Myodes; species Myodes glareolus. Next base: position 95,452,017 of record NC_142030.1, on the reverse strand, counting down.
CTCGACACCTCCCAGCACATCCCCTTCCTATCTTCATGCCCTGTTTACACACATTTCGGTCTTGGAAGACTGATGCTACCTAGAGGGACATAGATATACATGCTTGGGCAGGGTTCTTGGGAACATCTGGTCGACCTTAGGTTCCAGACTCCTCCTGCGTCATTTGTGGGCATGCCTGCCCTAGCTGGGATGTCTCTGCACTGGATTCTCCACTAGTGGGACTTAGGATGCTCACTTGGAGAGAAACCAAGTCTCCAGATGGCTTTAAGTTGTGGGTGCCACTTCTGCACCTCCAGTCTTGAGATTCTCACCACCGTGGATCTCAGCGTTGTGAGAATCAGGGCCCCAGGCCAGTTTTGTTGGAAGATCCAGAGAAGACAGAACAGGCTGAGACTGGAACCAGCACTCTGCTGTTCCTCTTTGGAAAGGCTGTCATGTAAGGGGACTTGCCAGGATCAACCGGCAGAGAAGAGGAAGCCAGGCTCTCGGGGCAAAATTCTGTTGAAGTAGTGTAAACTGTGCCTAGTGTGGCTGCTTTCCCAGGCCTTACTTCCCTAAACTGGGCCATGTGCTACCAGGGTCTGGCAAGAGAACCCTGGGATCCTTAAGCCCAGGCTAACAAGACAGCAGGAGCTGGGCCAGTGACTCATGGGGACCTTCCAAAGTACCCTCTTTCCTAGTACTTTCGTGCAGTCTCCTAGAAATGGAAGTCACATGTCAGACTCCACTCTGTCTCAGTACCAAAGCAACTCGCTCAGATTCTTTGTGTCCCATGACATATACCCAAGCTCAGGACCTAGCTAGCAGTCAGAAAACATGTTCATATATACGCAAACGATAACTCATTAGCTTAACTTGCAAATAAAATGGTGATTCCTTTAATTCTTGGAACCATTAGCTCTGTTTTATAGTGAGCAGTATCTCACCACCTTCCAGATTCCCATGTATATATGTGTGTGTGCGTGTTGTGCACATGTATGTGTGTGTGCGTGTGCAAGCGTGCACTCATTTACAAGCGTGTGTGCATGATAAAGAAGCCAGAGGTCAGTATCAAATGTCCTCTTGATTCACTCTCTACCTTGAGATAGGCTTTGTCAATAAACCTTCAGATTGCCGACTTGGTTAGGTCCCCCGCGAGCTTTATAGGACAGGAGAAGAATCACGCATGCACTGACCACCAACCAACTGATGCAGAATCTTCAAAGCGAGATCACACATCTACACTTTCTTTGGGTGTGAGTTTGTCTGTGCATACGTGTATGCATCTGTATGTACACGAGTGGCCACGTGTGTCTTGCTCTATCACTACGTCTCATTCTTGAAACAGTGTCTCTCACTCAGCTACACCTAGACTGTCAACCAGCAAGCCCTAGCAATCTTCCTGTCTCCACCTTCTCCTCCATGCTGGGGTTGCATGCAAGATTTTCATGGAGGTGCTGGAGATTCAGACTTGGGTGAATTAATGCTGTTACCCACTGAACCATCTCCCCAGTCCTTTATCTTCATTTCCTGGCACTCCCTGGGGTTCTCACTATGCCAAACTGGGAGAACCAGTACTGTTTGTGTCTTTGATCCCTGAGTTGATGTTCCTAGGGTCCTGATGAAAAAGATCTAATCCCAAAGATTTCATGATGTTAATAATAATGAGGGTTTGCCAGGGGCCAGCTTCTGAGCCAATGTTTTTAGTGGATTATCTATTAAAATTTCAAAGCAATACACCGAGATAACATATTTATTTCACAGAAGAGGAAACTGACCTTCGAATAAATTAAGGAACCTATTCAAGGTGATGAAACTGAATATGATTTGACTTCAGAGGGTGACTTGGCCCTAATAGAATCGAAGTGGAAAATTACACCCTCCCTTGTAGTTGAGACATGTGTGAACTCTCTCTCTCTCTCTCTCTCTCTCTCTTCCTTCCCTCCCTCTCTCTCTCTCTCTCTGTTCCTCCTTCCCTTCTCCCTTCCCTCTCTCTTTCTCTGTTCATCCTTCCTCTTTTTCTCTTTCTGTTCCTCCCTCCCTTCTCCCTTCCCTTCATCCTTCTCTTTCTCTCTGTCCTTTCCTCTCTTCTTCCTTACCTCCTTTCTTTTCTCTCTGTTCTTCCCTCTCTTTTCTCTGTCTTTCCCTCCTCTCTCTCTCTTTCTCTCTGTCTGAATGTTTTAAAATAACCATGTGTAAAAAGTTATTGCGACATTTGGTATTTGTAAACATAGCATATGTCAGAGTGACTTCCACCTGAAAGGGAGTAAGAACACTAATTTTAGAAGCCTTGGAAGTTGGTGAAATTATTCCCCTCCTTTGTCTTCAAGATAGTGTGATGATGCAATGGAAAAGATGCATGAGATCATGGTTTATCTTGTTGTTCTACTTACAAGCTGAATAGCTCTGAGCAAGTCACTTCCCCTCCCTGGGCTTCCTCATCTGAAAAAGAAGGAAATTGGGGCTGGGAATGTAGCTCAAATGATAGAGTTTGCTTAGCATTCAAGAAGCTCAGTGTTCCATCCCTAGTACTGTGTAAACCCAGTGTGGCGGTGCACGCCTAGAATCCCAGCTCTAGAAGGTGGGAGGCAAGAGGATCAGAAGTTCCTCTATGACTATGTAGTGAGTTCAAGGCCAGCTTGGGTTGAGTCACAAAACACAAACACAAAAACAACAAAAGGGGAAGAAATGAATCAACCATCTGTAGACTTCTAACTGTGACCCCAAAGGTTGCATGTCATGATAAGCTTCTCAGTCTACCCTACAGATTGTCTGTGGATACTGGTCCAGTTCTCATGCCTGACTCCCACAGTTGCAGATTTTCAACTTCTAGGTAACAGGACAGAGACCCAGTCATCGCTCCAGAATAGACAGATTCTTCAGTTAGCAAGAGATGGCCCAAAAGTTGTTGGGAAAATCTCACTTTTTTATGAGATGAACACTATATATGTAGATTTCCACTTTATAGGAATGAAAGTTAGAACATGAGAAAACATACAAAGAATGTTGAGGCCAAGCTTCCCGTCACCACCCAGCACCCCTGTGGCTCAGAGGGATGTGGCTGGCAGTAGTTGGTACTCGTGGGAGATGTCAGCTGTCTGTCAGAGCTAGGTACTCAGCCTGAGGTCTTCTTTGAGATAAATATAAGCGCTGGTAATCCTGTGAACTTAGGGAGAAACGCCTTTCCACAGAAAGCAGAATTTCTCTTTGTCCTTCAAGAAGATCTTTGGCCCCAGTCCATGGCAGGTAGACTGAGAATGGAAAGGTGGTGAAGCAGGCGCCAGATCAAAAGCAAGGAGCAGCTTTGTAGGCCATGCCGTCAGACTGAGTGACGACAGCCCAATGCCTATCCCTATTTCCCATCATGGGCTGATACACGCCATCCTCCTTTCAAAGTAAAAGACTTCTGGACTAGAGAGATGGCTCAGCTGTGTGACTGCGGACACGAGGAACCGAGTTCAGACCCAGAACTCACTTTCAAAATAGTTTAGTATTGTGGTGTGTGCTTGAAATTTCAGCACAGGGAAGGTGGAGAGACAGGTGTATCCTTGAGGCTTGTTGCTCAGGTAGCCCATCCCCACTTGAGAGACCGTGTGTGTGTGTGTGTGTGTGTGTGTGTGTGTGTGTGTGTGTGTATGTGTGTGTGTGTTTCCTTTAAGACAGAGTTTTTCTGTATAGCTCTAGCTGTCCTGGACCTCTCTCTGTAGACCATGCTGGCCTTAAACTCAGTCACCTCTGAATGCATCTACTTTTCAAGTGCTGGGATTAAAGGTGTGTGCCACCACCACCCAGCTAAGAGACCCTGACTTCAAAATAAAGAAACAAACACAAGGTGGATAGAATCCCAAGGAAGAACAACTAAGGCTGTCCTTCAGTCACCATATGCACGTGCATGTATGTACGCTTGCATACAAATGTACCTGAATACATGAACATGCATAAACACACACACTCAGGTGTTCGGGGGGGGTCTTCCTACAGAGCATTCTGCAAAGAGACAGGCACGTACCCTTAGCCTTTCCCATTCTTCTCTTTCCCAGAACTTTGCAGATCAAACAGTAATGAATTAGGAGGTTATTTATGCTGGGAAAGCAGCAGCCAGGAGAGACTGGTCAGCAGCTTCTGAGACTCAGTCCTTCAAGTTCTCATCCGTCATGAGCTGAAGTTCCAGTCCTGGGCTCGGACCTTTGTGTCATGTTCCCATGACTCAGGTACTTATTCTTGAGGGGCAAGTCTTTTACAACTAGGTCCTCCCTCCAGCCCCCCTAATTGTATTTCAACATTGTCCCTGGGAATAGAAACCTAGGTGTACCCAAACTCTTTGAACACTTGCAGAAAGTCTTTGGGATTATTTCAGGTTTTCATTGAGTTAGCCGCTGACTTCATTCGTTGTGTATGAATTGAATTAACCTCACTCTCCAAGGCCAACTGTAGTCCAACATCTTCTAAGTCACCAGACTCCTGTTCCCCATCTACCACTTGGATGTTGATGTTCAGCTTGAGAGGACCACTACAAACCCTCTGAAAACATCGATGCTTGTACTTTCTGGCCGAGGCTAGTCTCTTTAGTGCAAGCTGGCATACTCATTCTCCTCGATGCTTGAGGCCTGGAAGGATGACAAGGCATGGCAGGAGGTGCAGAGTTATGGCAAGCATGTTCCTCTCTATGGTACTGAGAACCTATTTGGGAGTGGACACTTGTTCGCATGGAAATGAAAACTGATCCATGTCCTGGTCTTGGAGGACTCCCCAGTGGCCTATGACAAGAGTTCCCATCTGTTTTACAACTCTAGTTGTTATGTAGCTTCCTCAGAGGGTATCTAACCTTACAAGAGTAAGGGAGAAGCCTGCCCGAAGTTCTGCAGACTTTCCTGGGAACAAAGTTACATGGCTGTAATCATTAAGACTGTCCACATGGAAGGCTTTAGAATTGCCTTCATCCTCTAGGCATGTTGGTGAGGATACTCCTAGCTTGGACTAGGTGATATGGGAAGACTTACCCTGAATGTGGGCAACACTGTTCCATGGGCTGCACAGAAAGGGGAAAGCCAGTTGATCAGCATTCATCTCTCCTAACGGTGGATGCAGTATGACCAGCTGCCTTATGTTCCCACCGCCATGCCTTCCTCGCCATGATCGACTGTTCCCCAAACTGTGAGTCAAAGATGACCCTTTCTTCCTTCTGCTGTTTTAAAATATTTATTTTTAGTTAATTTATTAATTAGTGTGTGTGTGTGTGTGTGTGTGTGTGTGCGCACACACACACGTGTAAGCATGCACATGTGCAGAGTGCCTACAGAGATCAGGGGGCATTGGATCCTTTGGAGCTGGAGTTACAAGTGTTTGTGGGTCCCCCAGTGTGAGTCCTATTGTTGTGATAAGACACCATGACCAAGGCAACTTATAGAAGGACGAGTTTCTTCGAGGCTTACAGTTTTAGGGGTTCATTCATGATCATCAAGACAAGGAGCATGACAGCAGGCAGGCAGCCAGGCGCTGGAGCAGTAGTTGAGAGCTTACATCCTGATCCACAGGCTTGCGGCACAGAGAGCTAACTGGGAGTGACCAGGGTATTTTGAAACCTAAAAGCTCACCTCCAAGGACCTGCTTTCTTCAACAAGGCTACACTCCTCAATCCTTCCCAAACGCTTCCCCCAAGGGAACTATACTCGAACCTGTGACTCTACAGGAGCCATGCTGATTCAAACCACCACAGCCTCTCTTCAATCGGCTTTTCCCAGACTGTATACTCTAGTACCTCTTGGATCCCCTAGGCCATTGTGACTAAGGCAGGACTCGTATAGCTGGCTAGGAGGAACAGCTGCAGTCTCAAGTTCAGGTCCTGTGGCTGGTCCCTCACGTATGAGAGAATGCCAGTAGTTGATAGCGTTGCCATGGTGGACATTTGCAAACAGGCACAGCTGATCTGATGAAGATGGTGGCTGTTTGGCCTGGAGGACTGAATTGTAGCCTGGGGTAAACAGAGAGGTCAGCTGTGAAGGATGAAGATGACCTTCCACTTCTGAACAGGGGCTTTGGACCCGAATGGATACATAGTGATGGCCTTTGTGGCGAGCTAATTTGTTTCAGATTTAATCTGAATGAAGGACTGGGGGCTTGCCAAGTCAGTCAGCAGGAGGAACCAAGTTTCTGGAGGGGGACCTGTTGCCAGATACAGTGGCAGGAAGTAGATGGATGCCAGAGACACTGAACAGGAAGAGTGACTAGAACGTGTGAGGATGGAATGGTGACGCAATGATTTTGACAGCATAGTAGCAGAGATGGAAATTCTCTTCACACAATAGTTTTCAAGTCACCCAGATCAAGAAGCTGACTGGGGACCACAATCAACCTTTACATTTCCCTCCTGGTCCTGGACACTAGGAGATCAAGATCTTTCTTCTTTTTTTCACTGTGGTGCCTAGGGGTTGAAGCCAAGACTTTGTGCATCCTAGGCATGCACAATAGCTACTTCTCCATCCCTTCCGTTCTTCTTTTTGATATTATATCTCCTAAGTTATCTCTGGATTTGAGTTTCCTCCTGTCTTCACTGGGAATCCAAAGTAAGTATGATGTTCTCATTATCCGTGTTCTTACTCTTCACCGCTCAGCATGCTATCTACCTTCAGCTTCTCTTGATGGTCCCTAGTGACCTGTTGTCCCAGACTCAACAACGTTTGTTTGTTAGTTTTTGTAACTTTTTTTTGAGACAGGGTTTCTCTGTGTAGCCCTGGTTGTCCTGGAACTAGTTCTGTAGACCAAGCTGCCCTTGAACTCACAGAAATCTACCTGCCTCTGGCTTCCAGAGGTGTGTGCCACCAGTGCCAGACTGTGTTTTTTTGAAACAAGGTCTTATATGGTCCAGATTATGAACCAAAACAAACCCTAAGTTGCTTTTGTTTGTTGTTGTTGTTTTGTGCCAAATATGAGACAAGCAACTAATCCAGATCTTACTTGTCAGTTTTGACTTAGGAATTGTGTTTGGCTGTGCAGTGTTGAGTAGTTGAACCCTAACTTCACCATATGGATGACATTGTGTGTTGGGGGCATGGAGAGTGGGGAACTTTCAACAATATTGCCATAAGAATATGGACAATCTGATATCAGACAGTCTTTGTGATATGATGCAGGTGACTTTCTTGTAATATGATGTGTTAACACAAATACAAAAAGAGTCACGCCAGGTGGCTTTACTTTTTTCTTTTTAAGAATTATTTATCTTATTTATTTCTGTGTCCATGAGTGTCTGAGTGTGTATATGCCATGTAGGTGTGCCCGGGGCTGGGGGTGGGCAGGGGGCTGAAGAGGGGAACAGATTTCCCCTACAGTTAGAATTATGGCAGCTTGTCAAGGAAGTTGTGAACCCAACTTGGGAAACAGCTGAGGTTAACTGCTGAGTCTTCTTTCCATTTCTAAGCTGTCTTTTCTTAGATTACTCCTTTCAGGACTGGCAGCAGGTCTCTCACAGGCCTGGAATTCACCATGTAGGCTAGGCTGGCAAGCTAGCAAACCCCAGGGTTTCACTGTTTATCGCTCTAGAGGCTATAGAACCTAGGAGATTGGTGCTGATAAATGAGGTGGACTGAATTCTCATGCAATGGCCAACTTTATTCAGAACATCAGACAGTTTATACTTTGAGGGTAAGTGGAGTCACCCGAGTAAAGGGTATGAGCACAAGAGCAAGCTGCATGTGGCAGACGAGCTGTGCGCAGCAGCAACAGGTATTTTGTAGAGGAATATGACCACACAACAATAGCCAGTTGTAATGAATAACCTGACGTGAACTCACGCCTAGCTCCTATACCTGGATACAGCGTGAAAGCATAAACCAAGAACAACTCCATGCTTTTGAAAAAACTGAGGTGACAAGACTCTTGTCTTGGTTTCTTGGAGTTTTCTCACACGCGCTCAATGATCTCTTCACAGGACTCTATTCTTCTACCGTGTTCCATAATCCATTTGCCTCTTTCTCTCCGGGGCTGAGATTACAAGTGTTTACTACAACACCGATATTATTTGAGTTATTTTATATGTGTTCATGATATTGAAATCAAGTCTTCATGCTTGTAAGGCCAGCACTTTGCCAAATGTGCCATCCCTCTTGCCCTGTTACCTCATTGCTTTGTTCGAAGACTCTGGTAGATGTGGTGAAGGCTTGGATCAAAGACCGTGTCCGGAGGTGAGACTCAGGACTGTATGCATACTTTTATTTTTGTTTCATGTTCTCAGAACCACTTCTCTGTTTCAGTACATTCTGCTTTTATCCTGTGGGTGGACTTACTGTGAAACAACCAGGGATACTCCGGGATTGGTGGCCAACGGGGTGTGGAGAGGAGTGCAGATGATGTCTGGATAAGTTCCAGACGATTTAATTTCAATTTCAGTCATCTTGGTCTTTAAGTGGACCAATAAAATCTTTGATCTTACCCATTGAACCCTCACAGTCCTGGTGATTTTGCTGGTGTGCACAGAACCTAGCAGAACAACTTGGGAACCCAATTTTTCAGAAGCCTTCTGCTGCTATTCTTTCTGGAAGTTGCCTCAGCCTGCAACGTGAGGAAGCCTGCCCGATCTGACTGGAACCCACCCTGTTTCTTGTATCAACATCTGGTCAGTCAGTACCAACCTGCAGACAAAGAAAAGAGCCACTTTGGAGGTTATGGTAGGTTGTCTAGTCCTAGTCAAGCCTCAAGAGGGCTGCAGCTTTATGAGTGACCTCTGGTGACATCAGATGGGGAGCTATCAAATCCTGCCTAGATACTGACCCAAAAAATCATAAATAAATTTGAAGGCTGTTTTCCCCTCAGACAGTGATTCATGTGTTCCAGGCTGATCTCAACCTTACTATGTGGCTGAAGTTGACTTTGAACTTCTGATTCCCCTACTTCTACTTTCCAAGTGACAGGATTACAGTGGACCATTTTGCCTAGTTTATGAGGTTATTGGTGATGGGACCCAACACCTGGTGCACACTAGGCAAGCAGTCTACCATCTACCTCTCCAGCACTTAAATAATAATAATAAAAATCTTAAAAAATAACAAATTTTGGGCCATACTGATCTAGGTGGTTTTTGCTTTACCTGGGGCCATGGTGACATCCAGGCCTACACTGCTGTCAAGGATCATGTCTGTGCCAGTGATCCTACTGCAGCTGAGGTCTATTTTGATACCCATCTCCCCATGGTACCACCAGAGGCCACAAGAAGACTGAGGTCTGGAACACATCCTGTGGCCTTGTTGGCATCCAGGGGCCATGCTATCGTCAGGGCCATCCTGATCTGAGTGCTCAGAGCTGCCACACAGAACAAGGATCTTGACCAAGCTAAGCTGCTGCCTGAGGGCATGTCTGGGTCCGTGGCCCAGCTGCAGCTGGGGTCTGTGTTGAACTCTGTGGCAAAGATTACCACTAGGGCCCATTCAGAGCCCAGGGATCAGGGCTGGAGCCTGCGACTTGGCTGGAGTCAGGAAGAGGGGGGACAATGACAACACCACATCAGGAACCATACAGATATGGGTGTCATTCGGGCCCAGGATGCCAACAAGAGCCATGTCTGGGTTCGTGGCCCTGTAGTGGTCAGGGTCCAGATTGACATACATGGATCCAGTTGCCACCAAGTGCCAAGAAGAAGCCTGGGGTCAAACCAGCAACCTGAGTTCAGGTTGGTGACCAAGGACCAGGATGCATTCATATCTAAGTGATCTGCGCTGCTACTCAATGACATGGTGACTTCTGGGCCTGAGGTGCAGCTGAGAGCCATGCCAATGTCCGTGGCCCCACTGCAGCCAGGTCTGTGCTGATGTCCGATGCTCCTGCTACCATGGAAGGCCGTGTAAACACCCAAGGTCAAGGGCCAAGCTAGTGTCTCAGGGTCATACTGCCACTGGGGACAGTGGTGGCATACAGACTCAGCTGCTGTGTAGGACAATGCTGGGGTCCATGACTGGGGGTCTGTCCTGAAGTCCAGGTCCTGCACTGCTACCAATGGTAACACAGAGGCCCAGGGTTGGGGCTGCCACCTGAGGCCTTGGTGGTATCCAGCGACCACCTTGGTGGTATCTGCCAGAATCACATTTGAGTGGCTGTTCCCTCCAACTAGAGCCAGGATGTTGGCTGGGCCTAAGCTGCTGCCAAGGGCCATATCTGGTCCATGGTCCAGCAGCAACTAGGGTCTGTGTTGATGTCTGTGGCCATTGGCACCTCAGGAGACCTTAGGAATCATGTGAGATGAAATCAGAGGGCTATACTGAACCAGTCCTGCCCTTCACTGTCCTGAGAAGCTGGCCTTACCTGTGGTTCTTACCCAGTGGTCCCTGCTCTCAGGAGAGAAGGCCCTCACCCCTTACCATAGTCAAGGATGAACCTACCCTGAGGGCTTGCCCAAAGGGGAGCTGACCCTGCCACCACCCCTAAGGCGGTGGCCCCACTGACTGGATCTGACCTGTCAGGGTAACACCCAGGCCCACAACTGGGCCTTGAACTGACCCACCCTAACCATCTACCCCATCTAGGTCCTATTGGAACTCATGAAGGGATTGGTCCTGCAGAATGATACCGGCAAGATCTCCAATACATGGACTGCCCCAGAAGTGATCCAGTGAAGATCCAGTGACAATAGTGTACCAAAAACCAGAGGCCTTGAACCAGACCGATGATTCATCGCAATGGACAGTAGCCAGTCAATCTGATTGACAAAGGGGTACACTACATGACACACCGAAGCCTCCAGTGCCATCAGGACAGATGAAGAGGTGATGGAGAGTCGGGAGAGAAAGAGAAGCAGAGATTTTTGGTGTTTCTGGTGTGGTTTTTGCTCTGTTTTGGTTTAATTTTTTTTCTTTTCATAGGAATAGGGGATTATGGGGGGACTGGAGGTAAACAGAATTGGGGTGCATGATAGGAAACCCCAAGATTTAACAAATAATCTTTATTGAACAAAAAGTAACACATTTCTTCATTTCGTTCTTCTATGCATTGTGTTTTGGCTGATTCCCTCTCCCCAGCTCCATCCCTCATCTGTTTGTCCTCTTTCTTCCCCGTGTCCTTCTGTCCACCCCAAAAACCTAACCAACAAAAGTCAGTTATACAATAACAGTGAAGTACCTGAAAAGGAAATTAAGAAAATAGACCTATTTTCCATAATAATATAAAAAGATAAATAGGAATACATTCAATCAAGAGGATAAAAGGTACATACACCAAAAATTCTAAATAATTGATGGAAGATGTCAACACACACACAGACACGCACGCACATGCACGCGCACACGCGCGCGCACACACACGCACATCGACACATTCTAAATTCTGTTAGCACATTAAGTGGTCTTGTACCACCGCTTCCTCTATTCTCCTACTCGGAACTCTTGGTTGAGACCGAGTTGTGAGCGCTCCAGCTTGTTAGTTCCCTCATCTTTCCACTGATTTGTTTTGGTCCAACTCCTTCATCTGGTTGATCTGCTTGACTCTGAATATGCTTTTATTTTTTATTTCTGACAGAAGTTTTCCCCCTCCACAAAAGGTGGAGAGTGCTATCTCTCCTATGCTACTGTATCCTACAGGAATTCTTCAATAACTGGATTTCCTACAGTTCGAGGACTAAGAACATTGTCATGAACCATCCCAACCATCCCTGGCCTGGCTGTCCTCTCTGTCCTTAGCTACCCACTGAAAAGATCATTGTCTCCAGCAAGGTTCAAGCTGGGCATCGCACCAAGAAAGCATATTTATCTCTCTGTTAAAACACACACAAAAGAAACCAAACCAAACGAAAACTCTGTAGGGACTGAAGAAGCATCTCTGCTGATTGAGCTTTTGAAGGGCATGCACAAGGCCCTGGGTTCAATCCCCAGCACTGCATTAACTGAGCATGGTGGTGTACACTGGCCCTCTCAGCACTCAGAAGGTGGATGCAGGAACATCAGAAGTCCAAAGTTATTCTCAACTACATAGCGCGTGTGAGACCAGCCTGGGCTACTTGATATCATTTCCCTAAAAAAAATTTTTCTATTATAAAAGACATTCTCATTACTATTTGACATGCAGAGACTATATCTTTCTCAACAGAACTTAGGGGACTACTCTAGCCAATGAAAAAAAAGAACCGGAATACCTGGTAGAGCTCCAGGCAGCATTGACTCTCCTCACTACTTAGCACTGATCCTGCATGCGGCCGGGTGTCCAGGGCATTGAAGGACCCTTTGCCAGCTGAGCTTGGCAAATTTCCCACACCCTAAAATAGCTTGCTTATTTTTTGTGTGTGTGGGGGTCTCATCATTATGTAGGACTCATCATTATCTAGCAAATTGCTTTAAAGTGATTATTTAAATTGTGCTTTGGTACAAATCGGGTATACAAATATAATGAGTGGCGTTGATGATAAAATTATCTTCTCCGAATTGATACAATAGCTGCCCCTGTCAGTTGCGGCTTGAAATCCGGGCCAGCTGGACGACTTGAGAAACTGGCATTGTTTTAAAACTGAATTCAGAATCTGTTGGTTGCCTTTGCCGTTCCTGTTTACGGGTGATAAGGTCTTTGCAATAGATCCTTGGCCCCTACGTGAAGCTTCCCACAAAGGCAGGTGGGTTGGTGCCCAGAATGCCCTGTGCAGGGTTGGAAGATTGCAGACTTCCAGCCAGGGGTCGCTTAGGCCAGAGGAGTTGGTGAGTGACTCAGAATGGGGCTTGCTTTTTCCTCTCCATCTGCTCAGCCCAGTCAGAGCAGGAAGTGTGTTGTGGGAGGTATGTAATGAGCCATGGCCATGCTAATCTTTTCCCGGAAGACCCAGCCTCTGTGGGCATTGGATGTTGTGAAGTATCTCTTTGGTGTAATGGTTCACAGTGACGGTCAACTCGACAGGATCTAAAATCGTCTAGGAGACACACCTCTGGACATTGGGTTAGTTGATGTGTGAAGACCCACTCACTCTAAAGGTGAGCACCACCACCCCATGGTCTGGGGTCCTGAACTGAATAGAAAGGAGAAAGGGAGCTGAGCACAGCACACATCTCTCTGCCAACGGCCACACACACCTGCTGCTGTGATTTCCCTGTTATAATGGGTTGTGCCCTCAAAGGGTGAGCCAAAGTCAACCCTCCCTCTCTGAAGTTGCGTTTTGTCAGGTGTTTGGCCACAGCAGTGAGAAAAGTAACTAATGCATGTGGGGAGCCTGGGGGGTAGGGGTGGGAGCCGAATAGATGATGGGGTTAATGCAGAGGAGGATTTGGAGGAATTCAAAGCCTTAGTGAACTTGGGCTCCTGTATCTGGAGTGCCTGGATCACTCAGGAGCTAAACTTTGAGATTAACTCCTAGTAGCTGGGAGCATTCAGTTTCCTCAAGGATGTTCTCAAGGAAATTCTGGTATGTCAGGGCCTCATTTACCGCTAAGGGTGTCCAACCTTCTGTCATTACAACACAACCTTGGCATCTACAAGTTCACACTTGAGAACTGCTCAATTGAGTTCACACATACACATGCACACATACACACAATTGTAAGTAGATCTTTCCTTTTGTGTTGATCCACATTTGTAGCTATCCTGAAGTGCATATGGCCTGTGAGTCTAATCCAGGCATTGGGAAACATCTTCCATCAGGTAATTAATAATTTAGGTTTAGTATGCCTCCTGTCTTCTCTACCCCAGGTTTTATTTGTTGTTTAAACAGTCACATTAATATGAAAGACATTTGTGTCTTGTAGGCAATAAAAATACAGGTTTTAGCCTTGGGGCCATAAATACTCCTTGTCTTATATAGACAATGTGCTGAATTTTATTAATTTCTTTTTAAATTTTGAGTCAGGATCTCAGGGCTATGTAACTGAGGATGACCTTGAACTTCTGCTCTCCCTGACTCCATTCTTTGAGTTCTGTGGCATTACAGCAGGCATGCACCTCTCTGTCAAGTTTATTAAGTATTGGGGGGAGGTGGAACCCAGGTCTTTGGTTCTGGAAATAAGTCAACACTCTATATGCTGAGCCACATCCCTAGTCCCAACTTTCTATATTTTTCTCTTTTGTTTATTATTATTATTATTATTATTATTATTATTATTATTATTATTTAGCAGTGCTGGCACCAAACCCAGGGCCTCATACATACAAGGCAAGTGCTTTACTATTCAGCTATATCCCTAGCTCTGGATTTATTTATTGTTTTACAGTCTATATTGATAACACTGAGATCAAAAAATTGGAACCCAATAGTGGATCTTAGATCTGGGTATCCCTCCTGCAAGAAGACAAGGCCTGAAGAGTTACATGGCCTCTTGGTATCCACTGCTGATGCTACTTTTGTAATCACTGCCAGTCACTTAGCTACCTTAATGCCCACAGCCCCTGTAGAACCTTGGAGACAAAAACCATCTACTGCCCAACATTTGTACAGACCTTTCACATATACTAGGACATTTTTCTGTTCTTCTGCCCCCAAAGCTCACCTCCCTGCCCTGAGGGTTCATTGCAGAAGCAGCCAGCTTTCAGCCGCTCTACCCTGTCAGCAGCCTGTGCCTGCAGCACCGGCTGTAATTGATTAGTTGATGGCTAGAAGCTTTGACCCACTGACTTTCTCATCTTTTCTTTCTTCCCCGTTGAACTCTAGGGAGTCAAGGCAGTTCAGAAACATGTGCGCTGTGGCATTCTCCGCAACCCGTTGTCAAGGGTTTGCTCAGGCTGCTTTCTTGGCTCTGAGTGTTTCTTTGGCCAGAGCTTATGTCAATGGTTGTGATCCGCTCCCCCGGTTTAGAGTGTGGATGTCCTTGCCCCCGAGGACCCCAGCCTACTTCTGAGTCTGTGCAGCTCCAGCTCGGTCAGGTTTCCAGGGATGTTGGTCAAGAAGCCGGGATTGGTAGAGCTCAGTCACTAGAGACTTGCTGAGCACACACCACGTTCTGTTTCTGCCCCCAGCTCCACATTAACTAGGTGTGGTGGCATGGCTGGACCCATAATCCAGCACTCAGGAGACAAAGCAAGATTCTCTCCTAGGGTCACTATTGCTGTGATGAAACACCACCTTGGGCAGGAAAGGGCTTATGTAGCTTACACTTCCACATCACAGGTCACCATCAAGGGAAGTCAGGGCAGGAACTCAAACAGGGCAGGAACCTGGAGGCAAGAGTGAATGCAGAGGCCATGGAGGGGTGCTGGGTGCTGTTTACTGGCTCCTCCACGGCTTGCTCAGCCTGGTTTCTTACAGCACCCAAGACCACCAGCCCAGGGATGGCACCACTCACAATGAGCTAGGCCCTCTCCCATTGATCAATAATTGAGAAAATGCCTTATATCTGGATCCTATGGAGGCATTTCCTCAATTGAAGCCCCCCCCCCCCGCTTTTAGATAGCTCTAGCTTGTGCCAAACTGATATAACATTAGCCAGAATAAGGAAGATTGGGAGTTCAAGGTCGCCCTTGACACCACAGTGAGCCTGAAGCCAGCCTGGGCTATATGAGACCCTGGGGATTGGGCAGAAAGAAAGAAAAAGAAGGCAAGTTGGCACCTCCCCCGGACTCACAGCATTCGCTGCACTCTCCCAAGACCACAGACACAGGTTTCCAGGTGCTCTTCTGTGGTTGGCTTTGGGAGCGTTTGTGTCTGAGTCAACTCCCTGATCTTTCCATTCCATTCAGGGTATTCACTCTCCTCTGGACTACTCAAAGGGTTCTTTCCTCTCAGGAGTTATCTTCAGCAGATGACACGCTTGTCAGAATATTTCTGTATGTTGGAGATAGAGTTGCTGACTTGTCTGCCTCAAATACTAAGCAAGTTGAACGATCTCATGAAACAAGAAGTCCCGAGGTGGGTGCTGCAAGGTTGGTTGGTTCAAGTTTATCATTAAGACTCAGTTCTTTCTTCTCTTTGCTTCTACACTTGGTGTGGTGGCTTTATCTATGCACTTGCTTTCCTTGTGGGTGTAAGATGTCTTCATACCTCCAGGTGTCACATTACCACAATATCTGAGAGGAGAAGAGAGGCCATGTGTCTTAGGCATCTTTTTGGCTCAAAGGGGGAATTCTTTCCAGAAACAAGAACTTCTTACCATCTTTCTCTTACCTTCCTTCCATGAGCTATAACCTGCCCTGTGCCCAGGTCGCAATCAATCCTGTGATGGTGTGAGCCATCAGGGTGTTTAGCCCAGTGTGTTATCTTCTGAGGCAGGGCCAGGCTTTCTGAGAACAAAAGATGCTTCTAAAGGTGTAGCACATGTAGAATTCTGCTGGGGGTAGACAGAGGGAAGCGGGTTGGGGTGATGGTGCCATGGGTAAAGTGCTTTCTGCGCAAGTGGGAGGGTCTACATTTTGTCTCCAGCACCCAGGTAAAAAGCCAACATGGTTGTGTGCACCTGTAATCTCAGCACTGGGAGGAAGATGCAGGAGGATCCTGGGGTTGTACTGGCCAACCAGGCTAGCATAAAGAGTGAGTTCCAGATTTAGTGAGAGAGTCTGTCTCAAAAAGTAAGATGGAGAGAAATAGACACCTAGACATTCAACATCAAAGTTTCTGGTCTACACACACACCACCACCACGACCTCCCAATGGGATATATCCCTAAAAGTGTCCCATCAAACACTCTCTTAGAGTCTTCCTTCTTTGAGATGCTAGAGGACCCAGCATTCAAAGTTCTAAATGGGAGTTAGCAAGGGCCGATCACAGAAAACAACTTTAGAAACACCAGGCGTGACTGCTTTTACCTCCAAACTGCATTTAGAGAAGAACTCCAGGTCTTTCTAATCCCTGCCTTTTATTACTGAGTCATCTCTAGAGGAGCAGAACTGAGAAGGGGAACAGATCACAAGTGAGATTTAGTAGAATGACTTACACAGAGGGGCTGGGTAGGCCACCATGGTGCTCTACGGAGGCTGAGAACTTGATACCTCAGCCGTCCCCACTTGGTCTGAAAGCTTGGAGGACTCCTGGAGAATCTCTGTGATTTAGTCCGCATCAGAAGGCTGGAGCAGCTGGGATGTGATGTCAGAATGAGCAGCGGAGGATGTCAGAATTAGCACCTGGGTAAGCACACACCAAGAAGCCAAGGGAGGCAGGCAAACAGTACTGTCTACTCCTCAGCTGTCTTTGTATTTAGGCTGTAGCTGGAAGTTCTGCCCACTTGGGGGAAGGCCTTCTCCCTCAGTTAGTCCTGCTTGGAAATGCCCTCACAAACCTGCCCAGGGGCATGCACTTTAGTTTATTCCAGATCCAATCAAGCTGGCAATTACGATTAACCCTCACAAGATCCTTGGCATCTCGACTTTGAGGGAAGCAATGGCAGCCGTTATTTATGGACTACCTACTAGGTGCCAGGCATGTGTGAAGGGGTGAACACTGGCGGCTTCTAATCACACAGCTAAGTACCGGAAGAGCCAAGTGTCCTCATCTATCTTACACACTGGGTATCCGCAACCCCAGGAGCTCAGCAATGTGCCCCCTACTACATAGCCTGGTGGGTGACATGGTTGCATTAGGAGCCAGCAAGCACTTTTTGACTGTCTGCTTCGATTCAGGAGCCGTACTCAGATAAAAGTCCCACCTAGCCCCATTTTTCCGGTACATCGCAGATTGATCTTACTGAAAGCTTACTGGGGGATAACTGGGCATGTTTCACACATTCAGGATGGAAAATAGCTTCAGATGGGTGAAGAAATTAGTCGCTAGTTTGTGCCCCTTCTGCGAAGCCCAGGAAGTTGGAAGCTCTGTTGAACAGCCCCCCTTCTCCAAAAAAAGAATCAGGGTCAGGGACTTCATTATTAAATTGATTGAGTTAAATATCAGTTCTACCGTTTTGGGCTGCATCGCCATTAGCAAGATGTTCAAGCTCTCCAAGACGACCGGCATCGTGGGACCCTGTGAGGTTGTATTAGGGACTCAGCGAAGGGCTGGTGGTTCAGTACAGCAGGCAAAGGTGCCTTGTTGCCAAGCCTGACAGACCTCAGGACCTCCACAGTGGAACAAGATAACAGACTGCTAAATTGCCCTCTGACCTCCCCATGCACAACTGAGGTGTGTGCTCCACCCCCACATACTTGGTGTGCACAGAACATAAATCAAAGAACGCAGCAGCGAAAGATAGCCGAGATTGTTATCAGTGTATATGGCTCTTCCACACACGTTGCTTATCTAGTAAAGACACAGCTGCTGTGTTTTATTGCTTCAACAAAATCTGGCGAAAGCAGCTCAAGGAAGGCAGGTTGTGTTTTGACTCACAGTTCGAGGCCACAGGACATCATGGTTGGAAGTCATGGCAGCAAGAGCGTGAGGCAGCTGCTCTCATGGCATCCGGAAGCGGAGAGATGGGTGCTGTGCTCAGCTCATTTCTCCTTTTTATTCACCCCAGAACCCCAAACCATGGGATGATGTTTCCATGCTCTACATTCAGGGTAGATGTCCCCACACAAAATTAACCCCGTCTAGATTACCATACACAGATGTGGCCAGGGATTTGTTTCCGTGGTGATTCTAAATCTTGTCGGGTTGTCAATCAAGATTGTTCATCAGAAGGGCCCGGCTTCCCTCCCCGTTGGTGTGTTGATGCTTCACATGCCCACCTGGGTTTGCAGGGCAGAGTCGTAGGTGGCAGCTGCAGTTTGCTCCAGAGGACACCTGGCCCTTGGAGGTGCTTGATCCTCCCTCTCCAGTGTGAATGCTGAGTTTGCCAGCCGGCTTGAGCTCTGACTTCTGGGGGCGCTGGCTACAAAAAAAGGTGGTAGAGAAAGGAGCTCCACTCTGCTCTTGGTGGAGGCACTATCTTACTCTTTGCTTTCTTTCATGCTGTTTAAATGAACCCTTTTACAGCTGGAGTCCCCACCTCCCCCACCCCGCACCGCCGCTCCCTTCTCAGGAGAGTCGTGAGAGGGCAAGTAAGAAGTTCAGCTGGGGAATCCTCCTACCTGGTCAAAGCTCGGTCTGGGACACCAGGAAGTCCCCTAGCCTCGGTTTCCTCTCCTGTGAACTAGATCCGGTCTTATCAGTCTATACCCTCATTGAAAAATCCCCTGGTGTAGAAATGGAGACAGGTGGCTGAGAAATAGGGCCGCCCAGACCCGCTTCCCAGGCAGCCGGCCAAGAGGTGTGCCTTGTTGCAGCAGAATCTGTCAGGCACCCCTGTTGACTGCATGGGTCTCTAATGCTTCTGACTACCCAGAGAACTGTTTCAGGCTGCAGCAGCCCAGGACTCCCAGGAAACTATCTATCCACTGGGAAACAATTAAGGCCGAAAAGCATGGCTGGGCTTTCCTAGAATATGGTGCTATTGACAATCTAAAACTCTCCCACCCCGATTAAATCGAAACAAGGCCTATGCTGGCATTTTTCTTTGTCCTGGTGTCCAGAGAGAAGGGAGGGGTTTGTAGCAGAAAGATGGCGAAGAGGTACAGGGAGAAAAGCAAAGTGTGAGTGTGCAGGTGCCTGTGATTCTGTTGGTGTATGTGTGTGCACAAGTGTCCATTCACAATTGTGTCTGTGGAGACCTGAGAACAACCTTGTGTGTTCTTGCCCAGGTGCTGTCCGCCTTGATTTTTTGAGACAAGAGCTCTTATTTGACTAGAACTTAAGCAAGTAGGCTAGGCTGGCAGGCCAGCAGGCCCCAGGGAATCCTCCTGTCTCTACCTCCCCAGTGCAGGGATTCCACATGTGTGCTCCATAGCTAATTATTATTATTTTTTAAAACATGAACTCTGGATCTCAAATTCAGGTCCTTGTTCCTGGAAATCATGCACTTGACTGCCTGAGCCATCTCCCCAGGCCCCCAAAACACATATTGGGAGATTAGATTGAAGACCACGAGGGTGCATAGGAACAAACTCTTCTAGAATTATCTGTGCACTTGTAACCTTTCTGTTGTACAGGAGATGCTGAAGGACACTACACACACACACACACACACACACACACACACACACACACTTCCCCAGGTGAATGCCTATTCCCACAGCTTCTGTAGCTGGAGTCTGTACATTCATGGAGGAGTCTCAGCTTATGTTTTCCTGGATGCACGCCTAGCAATGGTCCACCCAAGGTCTCTTCTTCTGCATCATCACGCGGGGACATTTGTAGGGGAGCAGAGCCCAGAGACACACGGGTTTCCTGCTAGCCTCCGAACTTTACAGATCTCGTCTGTCCTTCTACCACAAAACCAGCTTCAGGGGCCAAAATCCAGCCCAGGAGATCTGATTTCTCAAAGGCCGTTTTGATCTTTTCACTTCAAAGAAAATTGTTTTTACACCCAAGCCCCAGTTTGGTGGCCTTAGACCTGGCCTGCTAGGCTGAATGGGGCCCTTGGTCTCTTCTGTACATCCTGTTGGGAATGCCAGGATCCTAACTCAAGGCCTTCCAAGTTAGTCTGCGGTGTAGCAAGCATCACCCTTGATGTTCCCAGTCCCCAGCATCCCCAGTGCCTTGCCTTCCCCTCTGTAGTCTCTGTTCCACTCAATTTCCTGTTTCTAACATCTCCCTTCTCCTTATTCCTCTTATGAAAATCCATTCTTGGAATGAAACCCAGTCTTAGCTTCAGAGATCATGTAAGAGTACCCCCTAACAGCTTCAGACACCCCCACCCCACTCAAGATAAAGTTCCTTTTCTAAGAGCCCCACCATATTTTGGGATGCTCTGCAGCTTCCTCTACTAGATTCCTATCACATTTTCCACCCATGTCACTCAGGGAACAGTGAGGAATCCCTTCACAAAGACCAGCTTGTCCAGCAAGATACTAAAACATGGTAGACGTCTGGCAGATCTTCCTCCAGGAGTTCTTTTCAGTGTCTTACAGTTTGCTGCAAGGGTTCAGGGACAATCCCACTTGATAGAAGAAGGGGAGGAGTGGGTGAGGGAACAGAAAGGGATGTTCTGCTTTCCACTTGCTGTCATGTCTCAGGTAGCCTGCATACCTGTCCCTGTCAACAGGAATTTTATCTTTCCCTGTCTTATATTTGTATGCACACATATTGCATTGTAAATATTATGTCTAAGGGGCCGGGTATGTAGTTTAGCCAGTAGAGTGCTTACCTAGCATGCATGAAGTCCTGGGTTCCATCTCCAGTAATATATAAGATAGGAGTGATGGTACACACCTGCAATCCCAATACTGGGGAGGTAGAGGCAGGAAGATCAGAAGGCCAAGGTCACCTTCAGCTACACTGAAAGTTCAAGGTCAAACTGAGCTCGATGAGCTGTCTCAAAAAATTTATGCCTATAATGTATAAAATACATGATATAAAACAACATATATAATATTCATATTATATATAATATACAGTAATAGATTATATAGGCACACATATAACTTTTTAAAAGTGATCTGCTTTAAGAATTTTAAACCCTCAGCTGTTGACTTCCCATCCTTTGTGATGGTTTCCCGGTGAATTCTAAAAGGGAGCCGATGCTGAGAATCTCTGATTCTGTCAAAGCGTCTGTTGCTCAGGGCACAATGGATTCCAGGGCTGGGGAGCTGGTTTAGTCAGCAAGATTCTTGCTTTGCAAGTATGAGAACCTGGATTTTATCTCTGGAGTCCATGCGAAAAAGCTGCAGATGGTGGCACATGCTTGTAATATCCTCGCCATATTGGGATGGGGACAGGAAAATTCCTGCAATTCACTGCTTAGCTGGGCTAGCTTGGTCTAATTGTTGAGAAATTTCCAGCAGAGAAACCGTGTTCCCAAACAATGGAGTATTACTTAGCTGTTAAGAAAAATGAGGTTATAAAATTGACAGGTGAGTTGACGGACTCAGAAATCATCACCTTGAGGTAACCCGGCCCCAGAAAGACAAATGTATCATGTTCTTCTCTCATTTGAGAATGTTGCTTTGAATCTGCAGACATGTATGTTTCATATGTGATACCCTTCGAGGTCACATTAGTAAGGGGTCATGGGGGACAATTTTAAGGAAAGGGAGATGGGGGCTGGAGGGATGGCTGAGTGGTTAAGAGCACTGACTGCTCTTCCAGAGGATCAGGGTTCAATTCCCAGCACCCACATGGCGGCTCACAACTGTCTGTAACTTCTGTTCCAGGACTCCGACACCCACACACAGACATACATGTAGGCAAAACACCAATGCACACGAGTGCCCCCGCAGAAACAGATTCTGAACTCAGTTCGTTTCCATTCTATGTACTTACCTGCTGCTTTTACTCATCCTAACTTGATTCAGAATCTCTTTAAGAGTTCACTGGAAATTGTGTATCCATTTCTCCAGAAATAGATGATCAAATTTTCTTGTCATTTCGGCACAACACACGCCCTTCAGGGAGGCTTTTCCTGCCTGCCCATCTCTAACCACAGCCTGCCACAGGCTCCCGTCCTCCCACCATAGGTCATGCTCCCTCGGCAGCCTTGGCCTCTATGCCCTGAGATCACAAGCCCCTCACTGGGGCAGTTTCTCACCTCCACTTAACTAAGATACCTGGGATTCTGCATTTCAGATGCTCCCTGTGTTTCTTGTGTGTCTTTGTGTATATAAGTGTGTATGCATGTGTGTGCACATGCATGTATATGTATATATATGTGTGTGTGTATGTGTGTGTACAGAGACGGGAGATTAATCGCATGTGTTTTCCTCAGGATGCTAGCCACTTCGTATTTAAAATTAGTTTCTTACCTCTATCTGTCTGTCTGTCTGTCTAGTGTATGTCCAATTGCACATAAATATGTGTGAAAGGTAGAAGACAGCAAACCAAGGTTATTGGGCTAAGTGAAAACACATTTATCCACTGAGCTATTTGGTCAGTCCTCACCTTGTTTTTTGAGACAGGATCTCTTACTGATGTGGAATTTATTGATTTGGCTAGGCTTGCTACCTAGGGGATCCAGAGATCTGTGTATTTCTACTTCCCCAGCTATGGGCTTAGAAGGTCACACCACTTCCCTCGCTTTCCTACATGGGCACTGGAGATCTAACTCCGGGTCTCATGCCTGTGTGGCAAGCACTTTACCAATTGGTCCTTTCCCCAACTCTCTGTGTTTCATCCAAGACTGAGGTTTGAGAGCCAGAGACTTGGCTCCTGGGTGCTGGATTCAGAACCAGCGGATACTCAGATCTGCCGCAGTCTCTCCCAGAGCTCTTGCCTGCCCTCCCCCAGCCCCGCTCTGACCCCCAGATTCTGCCGTGGAGGTGAGAATCCTTCTGCTTCAGAACTCACGTGCAAGGCCTTGTGAAGAGTCTATGGCGGACTGGTGCTGTCTTAGTCAGTCAAAGGTCCTCTGATGAGTCTTTCTTTCCTAATCACTTGGGATTCTGTCTGCGCTCCTAAACTCATTAGCATAATCTCTAGTAGGATGAATACTGATTCTTTAAGTTTTTCATTGGCCTTCGATGGCCTACAGGGGGAAGCACACCCCTACATTTTAAGTTATCAAGAGGTTTTCAAGGTCTGGGCACCTCTCACTATTCCACTCCTCAGACCTGCCAGCCTCAGGCACAGGTAGCAGGCGTGGTCATCCTGTAGGTCCTGGAGCAGTCCAAGCCACTTCCTCCCTCGGGCGGTCCTCTGGAGTGACCTCACATCTCTTTACCCAAGTCAGTGAGTCTGCAACTCAGAGGGTGAGCCAGGTCCTCAGGTGATAGACTAGGCGCCCCTGCCGGTGCCCAAGGCTCCTGTTATCTCTCGGTCCTCCCCCCACCCCACACTACCTGACAATTCTGTCTGCTTCCTAGGGCACTGTGGATTCAACATCTGTTGAGTCTTAGTTCTGAGGGTTCAGAATCGGAAACCAAGGTGCCGGCAGGAGAAAGACTTTCTTGGCTCTCCTTCCAGCCCCAGGTGTGTGCAGTGACTGTGCCATTCTTTAGCTGGTGGCTGCGTCCCTGCAGTCTCTGTCTGATACTATGTGGCCTTTCCCCTGTGTGTTTCTACTCTGTCTCTTCCTGTAAAGATGACCAGTTACAGCAACTGCCGTGTGCTGTTGTAACCAAATGCTGTGGCCAATCTCCTAATGAAAGCATCTAGAAAGGAACAGCTTATGTGGGCTTCCAGTTTGAGGAAACCGTCCATCATAGTGGGGGGTCATGGAGGAGTGGGCTGCAGCGGGTCACATGGCCTGTGCAGTCAGGAAGCAGAGAGGGTTGAACACTGGCTCACAGCTTGCCATTCCTATTTTCTCTTTAGTGTTAGACCTCCCCAGAGAATGGTGCCACCCAAGGTAAAGATGAGTCTTTCTTCCTCAACTAATCCCATCTAGAAATTTCCTCACAGACATACCCAGAGGTTTTCAAGGTGATTCTAGACCCTGTCAAGTTAATTCATGAAACTGATCACCATAACAGCCATACTGGGTTTGATGTGTCCAACCACAATTTCACCTAACCCTAAATAATTCCATCTGTCATCAACCTATTTCCAAATAAGGTTTTCATGCTTGGGAGTCAGGACTTTAAAGTGTTTTCTTTGGGATAGGGATATAATTTGTAACATGAAGGGGACTGCTTGTTGGGGTTTATGTCCTGCCCAGTTCCCCACAACCGGCAAGCCCCAAAGAAAATCACACAGAGTTATCCATAAGTTATAAAACTGATTGACCCATTAGTTCAGGCTACTTATTAGTTCTTGTAGCTAATATTAACCCATTGTTCTTATCTATGCTAGCCACATGGCTTGGTACCTTTCACAGAAGAGCAGGTCACATGTTGATTCTTTGGTGGTCTAGGCTGGACAAGGGAGGGAGCTTCCTGCTTCCCAGAATACTACTGTTCTCATTGCCCCGCCTCTACTTCCTGTCTGGTTGACCCATCTATACCTCCTGCCTGGCCTATCAGCGTTTATTTAAAACATGATTGACAGAATACAGACAATTCTTCCACATCATAATTTAGGCATAATGTACCTCCTCCTTCGATTTTGTTTCAGTCACATACAGAGTTCTCAGACTTAAGAAATAAAAATAATATTGGTTACCTAGCTAAATTTGAAATTCAAATAAGCAGAAATATCCTATATGTTTAGATAAATGATGTCCCAATTGTTCCATGGAATATCCATGTACTATCTGGGACATAGTTATACTATTAAAGTATTGACTATCTAAAATTTGACTTTAAGTCAGTACCCTAGTTAGGGTTACTATTGCTATGATGAAACACCATGACCAAAATCAAGTGGGGGTGAAAAGGGTTTATTTGGTTTGCACCTCCACACTGTAGTCCATCACTGAAGGAAATCGGGGCAGGAACTCAAGCAGGGATGGAACCTGGAGTCAGGAGCTGATACAGAGGCTGTGGAGGGTGCTGCTTACTGAGTTACTCCTCATGGCTCAGTCTGCTTTCCTGTGGGTCTTTTGGCTCCAGGCCCTCACCCCAGCTTTTCGCAGGTACCTCTACACACCGGTTCTCAGTAGAAGGGAATCCTAAAACCACTTTCCCACTGAAATTCAGTAGTCGGGATTTTCCAATTTTGTGCCCCTATGAGTGTTCCAAGCTTGTAAGTAAGGGCAGGGACTTCCTGTTCACGAGATGTGATTTTCCCATCTCTGATGATCACCTGCAGGGAGCCAGTGCTGTCTCCTGTGTTGCTCTTTGCATAGGCCATCACAGGAGGAAGGGGCCTTCTAATTTCCTTGGGGTTTGTTGTTTCTTTTGAGGCAGGAACTCATGTAGCCTAGGTTGGCCTTGAATTCACTATGTAGCCAAGAATGATCTGGAACTGATCCTTCTGTCTCTACTTTCTGAGTGTTGGGATCCCAGGCATGCATCAATCCACCGAGCTAGGAATGGAGCCCAGAGCTCTGTGCGTGCGAGGTGAGTGTTCCGCCAGTGGGAGGCCAACCTCAGTGCTGATCTGCATTATTCAGGGCTGGTGTTTTTCTTTTGCACACGCTTTGTGTTTTCACAAGAAATTGGAGGTTGGGAGGGTTTCCGGTCTCCCTTTGTTATTGGCTTGTTCTTGTGTTGGTGTTGACACTTCACAGTTTCTACAGCCCAGGGACCTTGTCCTCCTTTAGGTCAGACTGAGAAATACTGTGACACCTTCCATGTGACCCTCAGGCGTGAGAAGAGTCGAGAGTATCTAGGATCTGCCATTCCATAGTCCACGGAAAAACCAACACTAATTTGTTTGCTCTCAATTTTAAATACAGTCCTTACACAAAAGGATCCTCCGTGAGGAATTGCTTCATCGTTGGTACTCAATCAAGGGCAACAAATCTGAGTCCCCTAGGAGAAAACCCCAGAGAGGTTTTCTTACCTGAGCAACAGACTTCAAATAACATCTTTTCATGTTTATTTCACAGAACGGGGTTCTTTTATCTCTATTTGTCTCTGTTCTTGAAGTGCTTACTCAATAACCACAGAACAAGCTCATTTAAATATCTAACTCCTACTTTTGACATTCTTTAAAAAAAAACAACAAAAGATTATTGGACCAGTTGGCTTACATGCAATTGTTACCTCTTATCGACATGTAACCACCAAACAATATTTACGAGGGTTTGTTTAGTTGTTTTAAACAGGGTCTCCTGTAGTCCAGGCTGGCTTTAAACTTCCTATCTATAGCTGCGAATAGCCTTGAACTTTGGATCTCCTTGCCTCCACTTTCCACGTTCTCAGCTTCTTTTCTCCTTTCTTTTATGGGACTGGTGCCTATATTCATGGAAGGTCTTCCCATCTCAATGAGCTCAATCTAGAAACGCCCTCGCAAACATGCCCAGAGGGTTGTTTCCATGATGAGTCTAAATCTCATCAAGTTGACAGTCAAGATTAACCATCAGAGAAGCCAGGGTTGAGACCCCGGCTCTGACCATAGTCTTCGGAAGGAGTGGCATCTGATGCCTCCAGGAGTCCTTTGTGCCTGAGGTGCTTCGAGGCGGCTGACTCTGGGCTGGTGTCAGGCCATCAATTAGGCAGAAGGAGAGAGGAAGTGAGGAGACAGTGGTGAGGTAATTGCACGCCACAGTGCAGCTGACCCTGAGAGCAGGTGGTGGAAGAGAGTGACATTGTGGCCTCGGTCACTTGGGATTCATCTTCACCCCCCGTGTTTAGGCCCGAGGGGGAGCTCACTGATCTGGAAGAGGCTGCCTGTACTCTTCTGTTAACAATAAGGATAAAACCAGGCGTGGTGGCTATGCTCCCTCGTAATCCCAGCACTCAGGAGGTGGAGGCAGGAGGATCAGAAGTTCAAGGCCAGTCTGGGATACACTAGACCTCATGTTGGAAAAGAGAAATGTAATGCGTAAGTAATGTGCTTAATACAGAAGGATATTTTCTTTCCCTTCCAGTTGTCTGGGCTGTAGAGTGTTTACTTTAGAAACATAAGGAAATGAACTTGACTCCCAGAACTCACGAAAGAAAAGCCAGGTGTGGTGGTGGTGTGTGCGTGTAGGCTCGGAGGCCAACTTAACCTACCTGGGGAGTTAGAGACCAGTGAGAGACGCCGTCTCAAAAAATAAGGTAGATGGCATTTGATATTGCAGCTGAGATTGTCATCCAGCCTCCACATGCGTACATACACACACAGACAGGCACATGCACTTGTACCCACATGGGCATGTATAACTACACATATGAACATGTGCACACACAGATTGCTGCTATTATTAAAACTTGTTGCACACATTTTATTACCTATTTCGTGCTTCTGTGGCACTGGCTCTTGGTTCAGTCCCTTGCAGCTGTCTCCTATTTAAAATTTTTATTTTTATTATTTGAACTTGTGTGTGTGTGTTGGGGGATGTGTGTATGTTAGTGCAGGCACCCGCAGAGACCAGAGGCGTTGTGTTGCACCCCCGGGAACTGGAGTTGCAGGCAGTTGTGAGCTGCCAGCTTAGACTTGAACTCTGGTCCTCTGGAAGAGCAGTTTGTGCTCTGAAGCACCGAGACCGCCAGTCCCTCATTTATTTACTTATTTTGGTGGGCATGCACATGTCAGGGTGTGATAGTCAGAGGGCAACCTGGGGCTGCTCTCTCCTTCCACCGTGCATGTCCCAGGGATCGAACTCAGGTCATCAGGCTTAGCAACTGGTCTCACCCACTGAGTTGTCTTATTGGCCCATATTTTTTTTCCTAATAACTGTCTCTCCAGAGGTATTGATTTCCTACAGAGAAACCAACTATTGTGGATATAACAACTGTATAATTTTTTAAAAGAAATCTGGTCTGGAGACTTTGATGAGAATTCTCTCATCCTACCCACCCCATAGCATACTGGGGGAAAATGTTTTGTGGTTTTTATATAAACCAGTGGGAAAAAATGACAGTTTTTAGCATGAAGGGGGTGGATAATTGACATCTTGGGGGTTTAGATTCTTACCTGCATTAGGTTACGTGTAATTTTAGGTAGTATACAAACACACTCTATCTACTGTCACATCTATGTAGAACTCCAAGGAGGTCAGGATCTGGTTGCACCAAGTTCAGTGTTCTAGTATGAGTTCGTTATCTAATGCTTCTGCAGCTAGGAGGAGGAGGAGGTATTCTGTTGCTCTAGAGATAAGCCCCCCTCATGATGAGCTAAACTACAGCAGCTCACAGACGGACTATCCCTGTCCTTTCCACATTGTACCAGCAATTTCCAGTGTCTCCCAAAGACGCGGTTCACACCTCTTTCTCTCTGTCTAAGTCTCTCTATCCAGGTACCCCTATTTACTTAAAGCCCAATGTGGGGTGCGAGGATCCAGGAGCTGTGCTGAGCACCTCGGCCGGAAGTGTCACTGGACAGGCAGGCAGCCAGGCAGATACTCCCCCACGCTAATGCTTCTTCATTTGAGCCTGACGCCTAGGAGGCACTGAGGTCTTGAGAGAGGCATCTTCTTCCTTTTTTTTTTTGACACTCCCTTCCTTGAAGACCAAGGGGCTTGAGGGAAGGTTTCAAGTGAAAAGATAAAATATCCCATCCCCCTAAGGTGCCAATTACCTTCATGTTAACAACTTTCATTTCTGGGTTAGACAGGAGCGGTGAGCTTTTCTTTTTCAGTGTGCTATGGGGTGGGTGGGATGGGATATTGGCTTTCGTTTGTCAGATCAGACTTCTTTGTCTTTAAATTAGCATTTATTAATCGTGCACAGCAGTGTCTGTTTCTGTGCGTGTCCATCCATGCTGCGTTTTGATCATACCCTCCCCATTACCGTCTCTTATCTCCCTCCTACTTCTGTCGTTGGCCAAACCCCATTCTCCATCTCAACTAGTCCCCCTCCCTTTTTTGCCACCCAGTGAGTTTAATTAAAACTACTCGGAGAAACATAGGCAACTTGCCAGTGGCTACATCACTAAAGAGAATGTCTCTCCCCAGATCAAACTTGACAACAAATAAAATTTAAACAAATTGGCTTTTTTTTTTTTGGCAGAAAACTGGCCATCCCTTAAAATCTTAGATAGTCTGTCAGCCAGAATATCCCTTTTCTTTTGACCTTATTTACAGATTTTATGAGGAGGACATCCTCACAACATTGAAGTGTGGTCCCTGGAGCAATCAGTTCCTTGACAGTATCTCTCTACCAGCTAAGGATGCTGGTCATGCATTCCTGAACACAGGCATTAGAATGAGATGCCGCTCACAGGAGAGAGACATAGGGCTATATTTTCTAAAGAACACTCATCTCCTTTGGAAATAAGGCAATTTGGCTTCCTACCTGGGCTCTGAATGAGATAATGTTCCAGGCCAGAGAGACGGGGAATGAAAGCGGCAATTGTGAAGTGTTGCTGGCAGCTTTTTCATTTTTACCCTGAGCCAGGCATATATTTATCGGCATTGTCCATGTGCGGGTGTTGTTTACAAGGAGGTAGAAAAGCTTAGTCAGCTCTCTTGGCTGGAGAAACACCTCTCTTTCCCTTATCAGGAGTCCAAACCCACTTGGAGAGTCCAAATGAGTCCCTGCTTACTGCTTTAGTGTGTGTGTTCATTTGGGTGCACATTTCCAAGCCCGTGTGTGTGCATGGGGGAAGGCAGAGGCCATTGGGGGCGTCTTCTTCAATCACGCCCCATATTATTTACTTTGTATTTGTTTCGTTTGAGTACGTGTGTGATATAAGTGTGTATGTGTATGTGTGTTCATTAGGTATGTGAGTGCATGCGAATTTGTGGATTCACACACATGCACACACAGGCACACATGCACACACACATTGGTGTAGAGGTCTGAAATTGACATCAAATAACCTTGATCATGTTCTACTTTCTTTGTTAAGGCAGGGTTTCTCACTAGCTAGCCAGCTTACCCCAGGTATCCCCTTTCTCCATTTTTAGAGTCCTGCATGGCAGGTGTTTGCCATGTTTTCTCTGCTTTGATGTGAGTTTTGGAGATCCAGACTCTTATCCTTACTACTGTTGTACAACCAGAGGTTTATCCATCCAGCCATCTTCTTAGCTCCGCCTTAATTTTTGCGACTTAACATGGGGCCTTCTGATTGGGCTAGACTGGCCGGCCAGTAGACTCCAAGGATCTCCACACCAGGTCTGGAGTTGCAGACAAGCGCTGCCTTGTTCATATGTCTCTGAGGGTGATAGAGATCAGCTACTGAGCCACTACCCCTAGCACCTCACTCCTTTCAAATTGCTAGCATTTGCTGTGCAAGGTGGAACTATCAGGCATCACTACACACACGTTGGGTTTCAATTGTCTGGAATTAAGAATGGCAGTAAAGTCTATCCTTTGAGGACTTCTCTTATCAGCTTTTCCTTTAGGTCAAACAGAAGTGGGCATTGAATTTTGGAGATGGGTTGACAGTGGTTTTTACTCCTTCACTGTGGATAATAACAGAGAGCCTGCATTATTCCCTCACGGAAGGTTTCATCTTTCCGGTGATCAGTCTTAACTGGCAGGCTAAAGCTTAAAGCCGAGAGCCCCATTGCTCTCAGAATGCCACTCACACACGCTGAAAAGGGAACAAGAAGGAACTTGAAATCTTTCCCTGTGCTCTTCAGCCAGACTAGCCCAGGCTTTTCAGCTGGTGGTACTTATTGGGAAGAATGTGACTGGAAGGAAAACACAAAGTCAAAAGGCAAGGGACTTTTGAGGTGGTAACAAGGCTGCGATCTCAGCTCAGAGCTGGCAAATCCTCGGCAACCAGATAGCAACGCTCCTCATTTATGAGCATCCAACAAAGCCACGGCAGGTGACTGGTGCTGATGCTACAGAGGCCTCTCAGATGGCCAGGCCCCTGCAACCTTATTCAGCACCTCATTAAAGCAATTTCGGAATCAATTCCAGATTTGACAAGCCGTCAGTACATTGTTGCTTCTCGATGATGGGAGTGACATGTTAACAGCAATTAGACTTTCGTGCACACACGTGGGAGCCCGTTCAGCATATTCTTTATTAGAAGAGCCCAAAATGCGTTATTATAATCATCTAACCTGGGGTCATGGACACATGCTCTGTGATCTCTGCCTCTGTCACAGTCCCCTCAGTGAAATCCCGTCTATTGTCCATAGAGATTAAAAGGAAGTGCTTACCCCAGATGCGATATTGGAAAATCAAAGGTCAGAGTACAGCTCTTGGTAGCCTCCATGTTTTTTAATACAAATGATGGAAGCAATCAGATTAGCATGAAGGGATATTGCTTCTTCTAACAGATGGAGTGGGATTCTTATGCAAATGAGGAGGACAGGCTAAATAATTTGTTGGTAGCTTTCTGGGGCCAGCAGTGGGATGTTCTTGCTGCGGCTGGTTTGTGCCCAGACAAGGTAATGGTGGAGGCTGGGCTCTGTAACCCTCGTATCATGGAAGCTCTCTCTCTCTCTCTCTCTCTCTCTCTCTCTCTCTCTCTCCTTTGCATGTGAAGGACAAAGGACAACCTCAGTTCTTGTTTCTCAGACACCATCTACCTTGGTTTTGGACCAAGTCTCCTCTCATTGGTTTGAAACTCACAAAGTTAATTATATCGGAAGGTTAGTAAGCTCCAGGGGATCTACCTGTCTCTACCTCTCCAGAGATGGAATAACAAGCGTGTAGTAGCATCTCTGGATTTTTAAAAAACTATCCACTCTGAGGATTGAACTCATGTCCTCATGATTGCATAGCAAGCAGTTCACTGATTGAGCCCTCTCTCCAGCCCCAGCTCCTTTATTCCAATCAGTCTCCTCTGTCTGGAGTGGGTCTCTCTGTAGCCAGCCCTACTTGTGTGATGAGGTTCTCAGTGGGCGTTGTTTTCCTTTTTGCTTCTGCACTAGTATAATGCCGTCTGAGTTTTCCAAGACTCAATCAGCCAAATTGACTCAACTCTCACTGGATCCCATTTCTTTCCAGGTTATCCCAACGGAGTCTCTCGTGCTTTCGGCCAGGTCTCTCCTGGATCACTTGTTTGGGTTTCTATTTGGATGGGGGAGAACACAAAGACATCTCTCTACCACAAGCTGCATCCTCAGTCTGAGATGCGTGCCATGTGTTCAGAAGGCAAGCACTTCCCCGCTGAGCTGTACCCGCAGTCTTAGATGGCTGTACTTGGTGAATGGCTTGATGCTTAGCGACAAGTGGGGCTAATGCTCCTCTTATAATAAGCTTTCAAGTGAGGACTTAAAGTATTTTTTAAAAGATTGATTTATTTTGATTTATGTGTCTGGCTGTTTTGCCTGCATTTATGTATGTACGTCACATACTTACATGGTGCCCATAGAGGTCAGAAGAGAACATAGGATTCTGTAACTGGTGTTGCAGATGTTAGTAGACCACAATGCGGGTGCTGGAACTCAAACCTGAGTCTTCTGCAAGAACAAGTACTATTCATCATTGACCCATCTCTCTAACCGCATGAGAACTTTTCTAAAATTCCAGCTTTGATGACAGGGAGCCAGTAGTCTATCCGGGATTAGTTGCTCTGGATCTCCCGGCTGGTAGATGGTCTATTTTGGATCCCTCCTGGCTAACCATTGTCCTATACCATCTCTTCAACAAAACTGATGTCCACTCAATTGGGATATATATTACACTCCAATGCTGTGAACTCTTCAAGAATATGAATTCAAAGATATGAATTCCTTAAGAGCAAATTTAGCGGGCCAACTGAAAGAATGAGTTACCAAATTCAAGGTTACCTATGAATTCATGTCCTCAGGATTATGGATTTGCATATGTTGGCCAGGATATTTAAATTTATTCAGTTATTACGATGTGAACATCTAGGCTCAAGTGTGCCATGGCATGCATGACATGTGGAGGTCCACGTTTGGAAACTCTAGGGATAAAACTTAGGTGACCAGGCTCTCACGGAAAGCTCTTTTCCTGATGAGCCATCTCACTTCTCCTGAGAAGCCTATTGGAAAATGGAAATAGGCCTGACAAGATGGCCTAGTGGGTAAAAATGCTTGTAGCACCAACATGGCAACTTGAATTTTATCCTACATAAAAGTGGACGATGATACTCAGCTTCATAAAGCTGCCTGTCCCTTCCATATACATGCCATGGCACATATGTTCTCCCTCCATATTACCTCCACAAGCGTGCCATGGAACATATGTTCTTCCTCCATATCACTAAATAAATGTTTCAAAAGGTAGTATGTCTTTAAAAAGAAAAGTAGAAATAGCCCTCAACATGACTATCCATTCCCACCTTCTTTCTGCTTCTCTACAATGCTAACCACGGCTGACATATTTGTTATATCTGCCTAACTCTCTCACTAGGAAATAGATCCATGAAGGGAGGAATATTTTAACATTGTATCTTCAGAAGGCATTTATAACAGAGCCCCTGCTAAACTGTGATCTAGATATTTGTTGAATCAGATAAAATGCATTTTAGGCATAAGTGAGACAAATGAAGTACTTTTATCTTGGCTGAGAAATACAGCCACTGACTTGTGGGTGCCAATGGTGGGAAATACAACATTTCAAAACTGGGAAGGTCTTCATGGCTCATTTAGTGTCACTTAATTTTCAGAACAAGTCATTTTGGTAGTATAAAGCTGGTGGCAGAACCAGACCTAAAATTCTTTATCTGGGAATCTTCTCAACTTATTTCCCAATCACTTTGTATGACTGCATCTAGGGCTCTCTTTCCCCACACAGCTTTCTGTCAAACCCACCACCAGGCTGCTGTGCTCTTTGCTCCACTTAGGCTGCTTCCTGGCTGGCCAGCTACGGGGGCTTTAGCTTCCCCTGTTGTTTTAAGGGAAAGGTATGTGGTGGGGAAGGGAATTAGCTAGCCGTGGCTTTTGAAGCAGTCTGGGGTCTGGCTCTTTAATGGCTTCCTTTGAGCATTTGTTTCTGAAGCCAGGTCATCAAAGACAAGCACCATCTGCAACTTCCCAGCTCTTCCTCTAGTTGGAAAGCCTGGTGCACACCCTCAAGACACCATTTGGTACCTTCACTGGGTTCAGATAAGCAGGAAGTGGCCTCTTGGGACGATAAACAAGCAAATCTGCAGATGATGTGCTCAGGGCTTACATTTTTGATTATTGATTAAAAGTAGTTTTATTATTAAGTTCCAAAGAGTGACACAAACAATTATAAATAAATTAAGAAATATTTCCGTTTTTAAATTTTTAATAAAAAAGTTTTATTAACATTAATGGTACATAATAATGATTTTCCATTATGATCAATAAACATCAAAGGAGATTATTCCCTCTTTCGCTCTGAGACAAGGCCTTATGTATCCCAGACTGACTTTGAACTTCAGATCTTTCAGCCCCTACATCTCAAATGTTGGGATTACAGGCGTGTGATTGTGTATGGCTCAGGAGGGAACCCGGGGCTTCTGCAAGCTAAGCAGTCACTTTAGTCATGTCTCCAACCCTTGATTGAGATTTTTTTCTAGGATTAAATTTAACTTCAACAGTAAATGACTGCTCCCCAGGAGGACTCAAAGATAAACCAGGCAATTGAACTCTAAATGTTCAGCATCTCATTTTTCTATCGTTTCTATGGGATTCACCTAGCAATTAAACAATCAATAGTTGTCCTGTAAGTGGTGAGTGAACCCATGAAATCTATGACCTGGAAAATCAACCATTACATGAGTGGAGGTGTGAAATGATTTGGAAATGATCAGGGCCATCAAGTGCACACTCATGGGCAGGTAAGGATGCTTCCTCCTTTTGACACATTTGGGGAGGTCCCACTCTGGGAACGCTGGGTAAATCTTCAGGTTGAGACTTGACTCCACATGCAGGACATTCTACATGGGATCTAGGGACGTCTGCAGTAGCAACTTCTTCCAGGTTGTGAGCCACTAAGATCTGCTCAATACAAATTCTATCACTGAGGACTGAGAAAGTTAACTCATTTGATAATGCACTTGCCATCCAAGAATGACAACCTGTGTTTGCAATTCAGTCAGCACCCGTTCATAAAGCTAGGCATGATGGTGTGTGCTTATAATCCCACTACGG
The DNA here is from genome assembly GCF_982192425.1 of Myodes glareolus. Taxonomy (NCBI): domain Eukaryota; kingdom Metazoa; phylum Chordata; class Mammalia; order Rodentia; family Cricetidae; genus Myodes; species Myodes glareolus. Next base: position 95,416,792 of record NC_142030.1, on the reverse strand, counting down.
GGGAGGCTGACAAATGGGCTCATTGGAGTCACTGACCAGTCAACATAATATACTTGGGGTTCCCAGTGAGAGATTCTGTCTCAAGAAACTAGGTGGAATTGGCCAATTTTAATGAATATCTGTCTGGATGCAGTTTCTGCACAGGTCTCTAACTACTAGATACATCAATATACAAAAGTCAGGAATCACTTCAATAAAGGAATACCAAGATTTATTTTAAAAAATAAAAGAAACTGAAGATTTAATTAAAAAATCTCAAGGTAGGCAGCTCTTGAGAAATGAAACCTCAGGTTGACCTTTAACCTCTACATGCAAGCCTACAAATGCATGCACACATATGTGCCCACATAACACCTACATGAACATGTACATACGCCTGCCCATGTATACCTGAACACATGTGTATATACAATTCCATAATTTATTTCCAGGGTGTGAGACTAATTGTGGGCCAGTGTGTTGGAGCGGTCAGCTAAGTCGGCTGCTTGGGGCAAAGATGAATGTGTATCCTTAAGACCTCCCTGCAGAGAGAAGCTTCAGCAAAGACAAATGTTTGTGCCTTAGGCCTTGGGGAACCAGAGGGTTCCTGCCCCTCTGATGTCAGTGTGGACTGACTTTGTCCTGGAGAGGGCAACTCTTGCTCACCCTGACATGCTTTCTGCATAGATAGTTAGGGACTATGAGATGTCCCAGCAGGCATCCACACACATGCTGTGCCAAGCCCCTGACTATACCCCTCCCATACAAACACAGATAAATAAGTACATATAATTTTTAGAAAGACAAGTTAATGCCATGATTATTAATTTAGAGTTAATTAATTGAGAAAAGGGGGTTAATATCCATTTCTGTTCTTCAAGTATTTATGTCTTTTCTGGAGATTCAGGGTGGACTTGAAGCACAGAGGACCTGGGGGTAAGATAAAGGGTTAACCTTGGCCTCAGAAAGCTTGGGTTTGCTGGGGGTGGGCAGCAGTAGAAGTAAACCTCGTGTCATTCCTCAGGTGCCACTTGCCTTGCTGCTTGGCTAGGTGGCTGGAGGGAGCTCCAGGATCCCCTTATGGCCACCTTCCAGGTGCCCGAGTTATAAACGCATGCCATTATGCCTGGCTCTTAAAATGGGTCCTGGGGCTTGAACCTGGCTTCTTAGGCTTGAACAGCAAGGGTTTTACTTAATGAGCTGTTACCCCCACTCTTCTTGGAAGGCTTTAGGCATGGATTCAGTTCTTCTACATTTGAGGATGTGATCAACATCTGTGTTATCTTTTGCTGTTGTTGCAGAGAGGGCTCTCAGAACAGAGAGAAGACAGGCCCTGGTGCCGCCAGGCTCACAGTAACACTGGGATGGGAAACAATTCCTGATCTTGTTTGGATCTGTTGCTTGATGTGAGGTGCCCTTCTGTATGGTATGAATATGTCTTATTACCATTGATTAATAAAGAAGCTGATTTGGCCAATAGCTAGGCAGAATAGAGCCAGGCAGGAAATCCAAGCAGAGAGATGGGGAGAAAGAAAGCAGAATCAGGGAGACATCAGCAGCAGCCGGGGAAGCAAGATGTGAGATAGCAAGCAAGCCACAAACCTTGTGGTAAAATATAGAATAATAGAAATGGGTTAATTTAAGTTGCAAGAGCTAGTTAATAATAAGCTTGCGCTAATAGACCAAACAGCTTGTAATTAATATTAAACCTCAGAGTGGTTGTTCAGGAACTGGGAGGTAGGAAAGAAGCCTCAAGTTAGAGTTACCTTCCTACCACATAGGGATAATGGAACCTATAAAGGTAGTAGTTCCGTTTATGTGAAGATCTGACTTTGACGCATAGAACTGGCTAATGAAGAGTGTGTGGGTAGTGCAATGTGTCTGTCTTCTCTCAGCACTGGGATTACACACATGCAATAACCACACTAAGATTTTTTTTTTGTCTTGATTCCTGGGATTGAACTCAGGCCCTCAGGCTTACACAGGGAGCTCTATTCTACTAAGTCATTTCCCCAGTCTGTGGACTTTTTATTTGCTTGAAATTTTTACAGGGTTAGCAAATGTTCAAAAATGACTTTAGCAATTGCATTCATGGTGACCAGCTAGTGTCATGAATGAACACTGTGTTAACATATTTTATTTATTTGATGCTTTTTAAATCTTTCAGAAGTACCCTTGAATACATTCTCTTCCTGAAACCCTCTAGGCGGAGATTACCAGCCCTGTTTTAAAGATGAGGCCATGGTCGCTCAGGTAAGTGAGTTAGATGGTAAGACTTGCAGGCAGGAGCCGTTTTCTCTTCTTTCCCTTCTGTACTATTTCGTCTTCCTTCAGGAGATTGAGATGCACAGATGCTGCCGTGATGTTGCCTTTACAAGACCATAAGGGAACCCCTTAGGGCTCCTGAGCAGCATGGAGTGTCATCATTCAGCCCCAGGAGTGGAAATCCCCCTCTTCTACAGACCGCCAGCCAATACTGTTCATTCCCTGAGAAGTTCTGACTCTGGGTCTCCTGGTATGGTGTGACAAACCGCAGACCCATGTTTTCAGACAACTATTGTGGCCACAGAAGTTCCCCAAAATAGCTGGTAAACCTTTGTTGAATCTGTTCTGACGCCGTGTGGGCAGCTGGGTTTCACCAGGAGGGCACTGAAAGTACCAGCCTCAGACAGTCCAAATCCAGAGCCTGGGGATCCCCATGTCTTCCTCTCCTCCCTCGTGCATGGTTCACAGCCCCCACCATGACTTGTTATACCTGATGAAATGCTGACATTTATACTTGCTGCTTTAGTTGCACGCTTTGCAACTTTGAGATATGTTCCCTTAGACTGTAAATAACTCTGCCTTTCAAAGCTCAGCCTGATCCTACGCAGAGGGGGACCCAAAGGGGCTCCTCGAGTTTCTGAAAATACAGATCAGACACACAGTGGCATGGCCGTAGGATCATTTGCTTTCCTGAGTGATTTCTGCAACAAATAACTGAGAAATACAGGGAGATTAAATTTTTTAAAAACTGAATGGGAGAACATAAATGTCTGTTTATCAGCAATCAATGTGTGTTGCTGGATCCTAAGGGCTCCCTCAGGGGAGGGGGTGAGAAGGCGCCTGCATCAGTGGCTTAGACACCAGAAGTCAGGTAAAAGGCAAACAGCAGACTCGTTTGTTCAGCAATGGGGAGAGCCTTCTATGCCCTCCTCCCAGCACCCAGACTGCGTTCAGATGGGTTGATTTTGTGTGGTCGCCCCTCATTGACTAGGCAAGATTAGGGCCTCTGACAGCGTCTGTTGCTAGTCCCTCAGGCAGACTCCAGGTTGGTCTCTTGGCCTTGTAGGCCTTATCTTCCTACAAATGAGTCCCTGTTTTCCAAAGAAATTAATAACCCTTGTTGGTTTCATGAAATTTAAAAAAAAGAAGAAGAAGAGGCGTGTGCTCAGTCAGTAAAGTGCTACCCACACAAGCATGCGTGCCGGGGCCAACATGTCAACACTCATGTTAAAACAAAAAAGATGGGGTCCTAATGTTCACCATGGCTGTGATCCCAGCACTGTAAAGCTGGAGGTAGGACAATGCCTGGAGCCTTGGCTAGTCAGTCTGTCCAAACCTAAACCAGCAGCCCCAAGTTCAGTGAAATACCCTGTTAAAAAAATTAAGATAGAGAGTGATTGAGACACCTGGCACTGACTTTCGGCCTCCACATACATGTATGCTCATGTGGACACACGTGAGCTTGTATACACACATACAAACTCAAAAGCAAGCAAGCAAGGAAGGGAGAAAGAAACCGTAAAGAAAGAGGGATGGAAGGAGGGAGAGAGGGGAGAGCTGCTTCCCTTTGTGTGTGGACTGTTGGCAGCTAGGCTCAGAGCCATGGCTTGGGGTGCCTAGCCAGAGGGTTTCATAAACACATTCCCTGGGCGGCATGGTTTTGGGTGTTCCATGAAGATGAAGAACGCAGGCCTGAAGCTGGGAGACATCTTTAAAGGTGAGGACCAGTTATAGGGAAGTCACACATTTGACTGTAGTTAAAGAAAGGTCACCTGTGGAGAATCTTGTATCAACCACGCTGTTAGCCCCCACAGAAGACCTCATGACACACATTTCAAGCACCCATGAAACTCAGCTAGATACATCCTGTTTTCTTTGCTCCAGCCTTTCAAACGTGGTAGTCAATACTTGAGAAAAACCTCAAAGCTCTAAGCTGGCACCAGCCAGCCCAATTTAAGGTCAGGTTTTGCATAGGAGATTCAGACAGGAAACAGACAGGCGTCAAAGCAACCCGGAGGGCAGCGAAACAACACCGCTCTGTCCACAGACTGCACACGGAGATGTGCTATGTCATCTGCTGGTAACGTTGTTTGCCTTTGGTAGTTTCGCTTGTGAAAGTGACGGCTGAACTTAGCGTGGCCCCGGAGGCGGCTGAACAGTCCCTCGGCATGAGGTGCTTTGCTGTGTAACCTGGAGCCTATCCTCAGTCAGGATCCAGATGTGGATGGCATCAGTAGATATAGTGACTTCTTGTTAAAATAGAGTACCTTTTGTTCTTTCCTTGGTGTGTGTGCGTGTGTGTGCATGTGTCTGTACATGCATATTTGAGCATGTAGATAGAGGCCAGGAGACAACCTCAGCGTTCCTTGGGTACTATCCATCTTGTTTGTTTGAGACAGGGCCTCTCACTGAACCTGAGTTCATCAAATAGGCTAGGCTGGCTGGCTGGCTGGTTCCAGATATCCACCTGTCTCAGCTCTTCTCCTGTTCTGGGGGTTGCAAGTACATGCCATGCATTGCTTTCTACATGGGCCTCAGGGATCGAACTTAGATCCTTTTGCTTATGTGCCAAGTGCTTTGCCCATTGAGTCACCTTCCTCAGCCCCAGTCTCTGCTCTCTAAAGGAGTTTCTGAAGGAAACTGTCACCATCTTGCCAGGGAGGCTGGGAAGCAGAGCTCCTGCGTGTCTGTCTCCTTCACTGTGAGCCTGCTATGGTTTTATGTCCCCTGAGCATCGTTCATCTCTGACAAGTCTGTGGACTGGCCTGTTAAATTTTAAACTGTTGAATTTTCATAATCTGTTTATGAATGAATATGTTCCCCACTGGTTATGACTCAGGAGACACAGGGAGTGATCTGGAAAAGAGGATGATTTATGAGAATAGACAGCAAACTCGATTGTCCCTCTTGGATCAAACAGTTTAAAGTAGAACTAGGTCCAGACACTTCTATCTTTTTTAAAAAAAAGTTTTTTGATGAGCATGTATTAATTATGTATAATAATGGTTTCATTATGACATTTTCATAATGCATGTACTTTGATTATATTTGCCCATTGTTCTCTCCCATCCGCTCCAATCTTACTGTTTTCTTTTTCTTTTCTTTTCTTCTTCTTCTTCTTTTTTTTTAACCAACTTGTCCCCCTTTGGCTTTTATGTCTAATTTTCTTTTTAATCAACAAAGTTTGGTCAAGGTTTCTTATAAGATCATACATGGGTGAGGGGTTCCTTATAGTATCGTGGATGAGGGGCTACTTACGGGGTGTAGGTGAGAGGTCACTTATAGGAGTTTAGTGGGGAGTTATAGGATCATAGACAACTTACCACAGCTACACCACTGAAGAAAATGCAGGGACCTGGATTTTTTTCTTCTTTCTTTTTCTTTTTTTTCTTTTTTTCTTAAAATTTTAACTTCTTTATTCATTCTTTGAGAGTTTCACATCATGCATCCCGATTCTGCTCACCTATCTGTCCCCCTATATCCTCTCCTCACCCCTCCAGTGTGCCCCCAAAAGAAAACAAAACAAACAAGCAAGCAAATAAACAAAAACAAAAACAACAAAAGCACACCTCTTTGCTTCTTCTTTCCTGCCTCTCCAACACCTCTTCATTCGTCCTGGTGGCATTGGGGGCCTCGATGTGTCATATAGCACAGCCTTTTGTCCTATGAGCTTTCCTAGCAAATGTTCAGTGCGATGAGCCACTGGTCTGGTGCAAGGCCTCTGGTCTTTGGTACACCATCCCCAATGGATCCTCACCAGAACTCCTGTAGGATATCCTGTGGCCGTCTGAGAGACTTGGATTTCTAATCAGTGTTATCCAGTGTTAAAACGTCCTGGGCCAGCTGGTAGGGCTTCATTGACGACAGCACAGTGAGCGTTCTCAGAAGGATTAAGGGAATTCTTTCTGGGACGTCTCTATGGTGTTTGAGTCTTGTTGCTGTGGGCACACTGCAGGGAGCTCACCCAGCTAGCAGAACATCAGCGCTTGTTGTCTGAGGTTTCTGTCCCACCTGGTCCCCAATGAAACACACAGAGGTCTACATTAATCATAAACTGGTTGGTCTACTAGCTCAGGCTTTTTATTAACTAATTCTCACATCTTACATTAACCCATTATTCTTGTTTGTGTTAGCCCTGTGACTTGGTACCTTTGTCAGGGAGGGATTCTCATCTTGCTTCCTCTGTGCCTAGGTGACGACTGCAGACTGAATCTTTTCTCTTCCCAGAATTTTCCTGTTCTCCTTGTCCCACCTCTACTTCCTGCCTAGTTGCCCAGCCTCTACTTCCTACCTGGCTACTGGCCATTCACCATTTTACTAAACAAGTACAAGAAACAAATCTTTACAGGGTAAAACCATTGTCCTACAGCAAGTGCTGACTCTAGAAACTGTGCCAAGATGCTGAAACAAAACTCATGGAACAAAGCTATGATGCTTATTAGCTTATTTAGCTTTGTGTGCATGTGTGTGTGTGTGTGTGTGTGTGTGTGTGTGTGTGCACGCGCGCGTGCGCATATGTGCGTACATGTGTCTGGAGGCCAGGGGTCTACTGAAGATGGCTGACTGAACATAGTTTGTTGGGGCCCAGGCTTTGACCCTAACAAAGGAAGTCCAACTTCCCAGAGGACTCGGGGAAAGGAAAATCCAAACTTGAATAATAAATAAGTCATCCTCATGAATTATAGCAGCCTCTCTGTTCTGCGTGACCCCTCGCAGCCTGTTCCCTGACCCTGTCCACCTTCTCTGTCTCTGCCAGTCTCAGCTTCCCCTGAGTTTTTCTCTCACATCTGGTCTCCCGAAGACTGTGACACAATGTGGTGTCTAGCGTCTGGCACCTGCCACAGCAACTTTCTCAGGGACCTTCTTATTTTGTACCCTAGATGCCTTTTCCATTGCTTCACATGAACCCGATTGTTGAATGTCACTCACTTAGTTATTTAGTAGTGACCTTTCTGGACTGGCAATGTACCAAACACAGGCAGCCAGACACCATGTTACAGCGCCCAGGTCCTGTTCTCAGTAGGAAGCGTAAAACTCAGTGGGTAAGCTGGAGAGGTGGCACTAAAACATTCAACTTCTGCAACAAAGCTGGACTTCCTAACTCCAGGTGTTAGACAATGCACGGCCCTGAGTGGCTCCAGCCCATGAGGTGGGTGGGAAAGACAGCGGTTCTATCAAAAGTGGAGATGTAGGCGGGGAGATGGCTTGGAAGGTAAAGGTGTGTGCTGCCGAACCTGATGACCCAAGTTCGTCTCCAGGGATCCACATGGGAGAAGGAACGAGCTGATTTCGACAAGATTTCCTCTGATCTATAGAAGCGGAGGTACAGGGTGGCATGGAGGTAGCGACCTTCAGCTAGATGTCTGCACACTCCTTCCTTCTTAGGCAGGAACTTAAGAATGGTGGGGAGGGCTGGACAGCCAAGGGGAAGCCGGGAGGACCAAAGAGTGGGGTCCAGGGAGTGGGCCACTAGGACTCTGATACCTAATTGATTGTATTCAGGAAGGTGGAACTTGTTAGAACATTAGTTCTTAAGGATCAGAAGCAAGTTAAGCAAGATCTCATAGTACGGCCCGGCCCACAATCCTCCTTCCTCTCTGGCAACCTGTTACTCTTCTCAGCCCAAAGTTTCACCAGCCTGCCTGTCTCCAGGAGGTACAAAGCGTGCAGCTTTTCCAAGTCTCGCAAAGTAGGTCTTTAGGCTGAGGCTAGCCCACAAACCAGACCTGACCTGCCAGTGCTTGAGAAAGGCTCCCTGAGAGGAAGGAGCGACTCGAAGACCTCACCGCTCACACCCGTCTTTTCAGGAGAGTTTCAATTCTGGGTCAAGAGTTGAAACCACCCAGACAAACTACCTCGCCACTCTGGACGATCTGAGGTTTCAGGCTAGGCATTTGCAGAAGCTTGTCTGGCCTCGTTTTTCTTAGAGTGTGACTCTGGGAATTTTCACAGGTTATTCTGAGTGTGCTCTGGCAGCCCAGCTCCTCTGTGGGGGAAAGAGGCAGCTTGCGACTCAACACTCATTTTATTTTTATGTAGTTTTGGTCCTCCTTCTATGTTTATTTTTAAAATTTTTACTTCTTGTGTGCGAATGGTACGTGTGTGTGTTTGTATGTATGCATGTGTGTGCCACACTGTGCACATGGAGGGCAGAAGACAGTCTCAGGTGTTTATTGTTGCCCTCCATCTTATTTGAAGCAGTTTTTTGCTAGCAGCTGTGTGCAATGGCCTAAGAATGTTGGGGATTTCCCACCTCTGCCTTCTGCCTTGCTGTCAAAGCCCTGGGATTACAGACATGTGCTAAGTGTCCAGCCTTTATGTGGGTGCTGAGAATTCAAACTCAGATCCTCACATTGGCACAGCAAACACTTTAATTACCAAGTCATTTCCCCAACCCCTTGCTTTTATTTTTAATTGACATGGAATAATTACATTTTATGGGGTACAATATGAGGCTCTAAAAATTTGTATGTATAAGGTACAACATTCATAGGATAATTGGCGTATATTCATTGCCTTAGGCATCCATTATTTCTTTGACAACAGTATAAATTTCTGTTACTCAAAAGTTTTTATTTTTTTCTTTTATTTATGGATGTATGTGTGTACGTGTATACATGCATGGGGGGGCACAAAGGTCTCACATGTGCCATGACCTACATTAGAGGTCAGAGGATAACTTGTTGGAGTCGGTACTCTCCTTCCACTGTGTGGGTTCTGGAGCTCAAACTCATTTTGTCAGTCTTGGCTGCAAGGACCTTTACCTTATAAATCATTTGCCAGTCCAACTTCTGTTACTTTTACCTTGTACCATTTCAGGAACCTGTATACAGATAGACAAGTAGATAATGCCTTTCATACCTTGTGTACAGTTAAAATTTACATTAAGCATGTACAACAATAAAACAAGCACACTAGTATTATTTCCAGTTGCACACGCAACACTGCAGGGTAAAGGGTGCTTTTACATTTTAAAATACCCTGTTTTAACTGTGTGTATGTGTATGTGTGTGTGTGTGTGTGTGTGTGTGTGTGTGATTATGTGCACATGAATGCAGTACCTGTGGAGACCAGAAGAGGGTGTCAGGTCCGCTGGAGCTGAACTTATAAGTGGTTGAGAGCCACTTAGTTTGGGTGTTGGAATCTGAACTCTATTCCTCTGTAACAGCAGTGTGTGCTCTTAACTGCTGAGTCATCTCTTCAGCCCTACTTTACGTTTGTTTAAAAATCATCTAAGTCCATGCGCACAAAACAAGAGCATACGATTCAGTGGTGGTTAGTATAACTGCAATGTGTGTCTTCCATCTGCATCCAGAATGCTTTCATCAGCCCCAAATAAAGTCTATATCCAATAATAAGGAATTCTTATCATCCCACAGCCTCTGATAGCCACCTTCTTTCTCTGTGGACTTAAATATTCTGATACATTGTGAAAATACACTTGTGTGACCTTTTCTATTGTGGGTTTTTTTTTAAATGAGAGACAGGGTGAGAGGGTAAGGAAGGGAGGGAGGAAAAAAGGGATGGGGTATGTGTGTCAATATGAATGTGTACACACCGTGGTGTGTTTGTGCAGGCCAGAAGACAACATCTGAGAATTGGTTCTCTTGCTCCACTATTGGATCCTGTAATCACACTCAGATTTGTCACATTTACACACTCACTGGCCTGGTGTCTGTTTAAAAAAATGTTTAAAAACATTTGTGTGTGTAAATGAGTGTGTGTACATGTCTTTGTGGGTATGCTGTGAATGTATGTGTGTGCGTAGGTCAGAGTGCAACCTCAAATGTTATTTCCTCAAATGGAACCATCCTCCTTGTGTTTGAGTCAAGATCTCTCTTCCTAGCCTGGAACTTGCCAAGTGGGCCAATCTGGCTGGCCAACCAATGCCAGGGATCTGCCTGTTTCTGCCTTTCCAGCGAGGGCATCACGAGAGTGAGTTACTAAGCCTGGGTTTTCCTTTTTTTTAAAAAACAAAAAAAAACAAAAACAAAAAACAGTCTCGTTTATAACATGGACCCTTGTGCTCGCTAGACAAGCACTTTGCCAAGTGGACTATCTCTCCAGTCTTGGTTTATACTGTTTAATACTAGTCTGTAATTATTCAAATTTCCTTCATATGGAAATATATATCAAAATGTTCCATTTCTTTGATAATATTTCAACATGTTTAAGTCTCATTTTATTGATTTATTCTTCAGTCATTTTTACTTTTTCTTACCACTGTTTAGAAAACCCAAGTGTCGAGGCATCTGAAGCTGAAACAATGTGATTGGACCACTCTGTGCTGTTTAAAAGGAGAAGCGATGTTTGGAGGAAGTGGAGATGGTCCAGGGTGCTATTCTGTCGAGTTGGCACCTTCAGATCAAACACAGTTGGCTGTTAGGACCGTCGCTCTCTGATGTGGTTGTTAAACAAGTGTGGCAGAGATCTTTGCTGTGTTTTACTCCTTTCCTTGCTTGAAAACAGAAAGCCTTGAGCTTCAGTTGTGACATGGGGTCTCCCTTACCTATTCATGGGTTTTCTTAATGCTCTTAAAGTGGACTTCGTAGGCAGGTGGGGGTGAGCACAGTTCCCCAAATCTCTAAATAGAGGTATGACAGAGCTCAGATGAGACAAGCCAGACACCTGCTTGTGCCGGTTTAGTGTTTGGGTTTGGCTTGTCTCCCATGCTCAGAAGCCCAGCTTTCATCTTCTCACCGAGCACAACATTTGTTTGGCTCAGAAGACTGGAAGACTAATAGCACCAAGGCGGAGACTCTCCCTCTCAGGCACATTTCCTTCTTCGGCCACAAATGGCAACCAAGGAGATGAAGCGGAGCAGAGGGGCCTCAACAGAAAGAACTGTGCTGGAGAGGAGGAACACGAATGTCATGTTTGCCGCTCGGGGGCAAGAAAGCAGCGTGGGAAAGGCCAACTAAATGCTGTCTGACCTGACTGTGGGCAGAGGTGCCCTTTCCCTGTGGGGGACTCTCGCAAGACTGTTAGAGCTGAGAATCAGGGTCAGTGCACTTTGACTTTATCCCCAGAAGATGGAATCTTGGTAACAGATCTTTCGAGAACCTTCCCCATGGTCCATTTATTGGAATGAAATCCATCTATAAATATGTTCTGAACCTGTTTATTAGAAAGGTGATTTGTGGGTAAGCTAGGGAGGTAGCTGGGTAGGGAAGGTGCTTGCCACTCTGAGGAGTCGAGTTTGCTCCACAGAACCCATGTGAGAAAGCTGTGCATAGCGGTGTGCACTTGTAACCCTGTCACTGGGGAGGCAGAGACGGGAGGGGCTGGTGACCAGCCAGCCTAGCTTAATTGCTGAGCCCTGGGTCCCCGTGAGAGACCATCTTTCAAAAAACAAATTGGATAGCTCTAAAGGATGCCGTTGGTTTGACCTCTAGCTTCCACATGCGTGTACACACACATACATTCATACTTGCATGCTTGCATCCATCCACCTGCACACCCACATTTACCCTCCCTCTCTCCCCACAGAACATGATTAGGGGGAACCATAGCGTTGTGCTGCTATAGCTGAGTTGGCGTTTGAGTTCTTCATTTTGAATGTAACTCTGGATTTCACTTAGTGCTCCCACCTTTTTTGACTTGGTATTGAAGCTTCTGCCATTTCTGGGGCTACCTACAAGCCCTCCAGCCAGGCGTATTGATCCCCACCTAATACTGCAGTGCGGTATGGTAGAAGAGGAGCAAACACAGATCTAGTTTTAACATAGCCAGTCATCATTTCAATCTCGTGAGCTCTAGAACAAAGGGAGGCGGGCCCCAAAGTTTCTTCTGTAGACTCCAAGAGTTCTCTGATTATCAGCTGAGGCTGAAGGAATCTAGGCTACAGGCCGTCATTTCAGGAAAACCTTGGCAGGAACTCCAGAAGCTAGCCACATCACATCCACAGTCAAGAGAAGAGAGAAATGAACGCACCCAGTTTTGCCCACTTGCTTAGTACTCAACTAGTCCTTGCCAGCTCGTGTACACCCCCAAACTAGGGAATGGCGCTACCCACAGTAGGTAGGGCTCTTCTGCATCAATTGACAACCAAGACAACCTACCGTCTCTCTAGACATTCCCACAGACATGCCGATCTGATCTAGACAATTCCTCAATTGAAACATTCTTTCCAAGTTAATATTTAAGACTAAGGAGCACAACAGCATAGGGTACCGATGTAGACGATGTGGAAGGTGGTTTAATACACTGGAAACAGCTGGAGGAAGGAATTAGCTCAATGGTGTGATCCAGATCCAGCCTATTACACACAGAATTATTGAAAGCAGAGATACGTAGGGCTTTTCTAGTTTCAGGAGAGTTTTATTCAATAACTCTTGGCTTCTTTCGTTTTCTGATCCAGGGTCTTACGTAGTCCAGGTTGGCTCAGACTTGCTATATAACCAAAGACAATCCTGAACGTAAGGTCCTTCTGCGTACAATTCCTTAGTACACAGTACATCACTATGTCTTGTTTCATGCAGTAGTGGGGGATAGAATCCAGGTCTCTGTACATACCAGACAAGTTCTCTGTCAACTGAGCTGTATCCCCATCTCCTTGACGGTCCCCGCTCAAAGAAGGAAGTTCATACTTGACCCTCGACACCATTGTAGCTAGCCCTTTAACCTTTTTACTAAGTGTTCCACTGTCAACAAGGAGCACAATGGTAGGAGGTTTGAAATACGTTTCCTTTTCCTGATCTTTAGTAGACCGTTGATGGTTTCAGTGAAAGACCAAAGGAGTGGCCGGAAAAGACAAGTCCTATGTGCCAGTGGAGTCAAAGGCTATTTATAAGTTCAGCTGTTGTAGATCTTCCAGGTGATGGGGGCAAAGGCTTCCACTCTATACAGCCCATGAGGAAGCCGGGGTCTCTTTGAGTCTGCTCATGGGCACAACACTAACACTTCTGACCAGAAGGCAGCTTTCCGGTTTCTTTTCCACGCATTCTGTGTGTTGGTGAAGGGAAGGAATTGGTGGAGCGGTTGAACCGATGGACACATGAAACGATGTCCTTCGATGATGGAAGGCCGCGCCTGCCTCAAGGGTTCTGACTACAAAAGACACTTTGCCGAAATTACCAAGATGAGCAGCGTTCTTTTGCCTTTCCCAGGATTTTCTGCTCTCTGTCTTTCCTCACCAGCACCGCGGTTCTGTCAGGCCTCCTCTCTCCAGACCATGCTCTGTCTCATGGTCTCTCACAGCCCCAGCTCTGCCCTCCTGTTTCCATCCTTCTCCTATTAACAATGTACGACCTCTGCCCCACCCTCTGTTTTTAGTACTGGGATCCTTGCGCAGTCAAGGCAAACAGCTACTAATAAACAACACCTCCAGTCCCTGTGTTCTGATTTTCTTATTCTACATTTTCTGGAATTTATGTCTGATTCTTCTTCAGTCTTCCAATTTTCATTCCTTTATCTACCTATCTGTCCCTTTATCTCTCCTCATCTACCTTATTGACCATTTGTCTATATACCCATCAATACATATATATCCACCTACCCACCTGTCTAATCTATCCACCCACCCATCCATCCATCCATCCATCCATCCATCCATCCATCCATCCATCCATCCATCTATTCCATCCATCCATCCATTTACCCACCCACCCACCCATCCATCCATCTATCCATCCATTTACCCATCCATCCATCCATCCATCCATCCATCCATCCATCCATCCATCCATCTACCCACCCACCCATCTTTTAAACAACCATTCATTCATCCACCCACCTACCTACCTATTCAACCATCTGCCCACCTCGCCAACCATCAACCAATCATCCATTCATCTCATCCGTCCAAGCAACCATCTTCTCACCTATCCAAATATCTAATCATCTTTAGGAGTGATTTGTCTTTAACAACCCTAATACTAACTGTTCCTCAGTTTCTGGTATGACCACAGGCTAACAGGGTAGATGTTTAGGGAGTCCATTCAGTGGCTTTAATCGTCTTATGTTCTCTACTGAACCTTAGAACTGGCCAGGTTAGATCTACAGTGTCAGGATAACAGTAGACTTGAAGACGGTTCTGCTTGGTGAGCAGTCATTTCTGCCTAACCACAGTCATTCTAGAGTGTGATGTAACCTGAGTCTGTGGCAACGGAGGCCCTACCGCCATGGCTGGAAAGCCCAGGTCTGGGGCAGGTGTGGGGCTCTGCAAGGCTCTGCTCTGGGTCTCGTTGCTGACCTCCTCTCAGGGAGTTTCAGTGGCAGTCTCCCCTGCGGTCAGGTCACTGGGATTGTGGGTAAGATCTTTCCTGTCATGATTTTCACTCTGATTAACTTTGCTCTGAGGAACAGCTAACAGCCTCTCAGAGACCTAGGTCAGCCTGGGAAAACCAGCTCCTCTCTGGGTCTGAGTTAATCACTGTGTAGCGGCTGATTTGGGGATGAAACACAGTCCTTCTCACATCAGACATGTCAAAACTCCCTGTGCAGTTTGGGTGTCTCGGCATCATGGGGACAGCCAGCTAAGAGGGGTATGGTTGGCTTAGGTCTTGATGTGTCAGTTACTTCTGGGCTTGGTGCCACTCAGCTCTGGGTATAATCAAAATCTGCAGCTTAGTGGGACATCCTCCTGTTCCAGATGACTCAGAGTGCTGTGGCAGCTGGTAGAAGTTTTGTTTATAACATCCCTACCTACTCACACTGACACTCCGACTCCCACAAACCACTTCACAGGTGCCCCGAGTTTTGGAGCATATAACATTCTGTCAACTGTTGCTCTTTTTATTCTGCCTTTAAAAAAAACTTACCTAAACAAAATTAAGCTGTGGGAGTCCATTAATAAAAGGCTTCTATAACAAAATTATTGGCACACTGCAAGGGGCCTTGGAGGAGAGCGGGGAGATCAATATTACCTGGAATAAAATAGCAGGGCAGGCATTACTCAGGGGAAATTTGCTCTTAAGTCTGAAGGGAATATGGATTTGCACCTGGGCAGTCAATGTTAGAATATGATGGACTGTGTATTAGAATCAGCGGGCTGGGAATTATTTCAGGAGACTTCAGAGACTCTAAATGTGCTTGAAATAAAAAAGCAAGCAAGCAAACAAAAGCCTTCGCCAAATCTTTTCAGAAACCAGGAGCCAATATTTGCACAAATAGAAACCAGAAACTAAAAGGATGCAGATCTAACAGACGATGAAAAGACAGAGGGGTTGGTTCATCTGCGGATGCCTTCAAGGCCACAGAAGTGGGTGATGATTGTGTCTGCCTCGGGGAGGAAGGGAGCGGAGGACCAGGAAGAAAAGCAGCCTGCTACATGGGTGGCTAATGGGAAGCTGTCCCTCCTCTTAGGCCTGGATCCTTTTCGTGTCTCTGGGAAGCTTCAGAAGAATATGAGAGTGGTTAGGGAGCACAATAGAGTCTGACCATAAGCAGTTTGATGTAATGGGGCACCGTTGGCTCTCTGTCTCTGTCACATGCGCCAATTAACCTGCAGGCTGATGCAGTGCAGCTGGCAGCTAGTCTGGCTATTGTTGGGGCGGTGCACAGGCCTCGAAACTGTTTGCAGTTTGTTGAGGTGGAGATCTCTAGGAGGCTCCAGATAGCTCTCCGTGTGAGAGAGCCTGTTCAGTAGCAGCTGTAGCTACAGATTGGCAGGTGTAGCTTCCAGGATCCCAGAGATTTGGACGGGAAGCTCTGGGCATCCCAGATGATTAGCAAAGAAGGTGAGGGAGAAGAGGGGGAGAGAAAGGGAACTCCCAGGTGAAAAAATAATGTATAAGTCACGCGCAAGTACTTGTACCTTCATGTTCACTCACACAGCGTACCTACATGCGCACACATTTACCTACATGCACATGAACACATATGTACCTACAAGTCTACTCACATATATGTACCTACATACACATGAACACACATATACCTATAAGCCCACTCACACACATGTACCTATATGCACTCACATGGATACACATTTATCTATGTACACACAAACACATATGTATCTTCATGCATATGAGTATACATGTACCTACAATCACATGAGTACACAAAATGTATGGGCTGCAGGGAGACTTAGGTGGGGAGGCCAACTACAAAAAAAAAAAAAAGATTGTATTTTTCCCTGGTTTACTTATTTTCTTCCATAGACATTACTGTCTCAAATCTCATCATATCACTAAATTTGCATGAGCTGCTAGAAAATTCTGAAATGTTCATTTGTGGACTAGGTAATCATTATTGGACATTGTTTGTGAGTGTGCGCAGGTGTATGTGTGGTGTGTGTATGTAGGCCAGCAAACAACCTTGGCTGTCATTCCTCAGGCATTGGTCACCTTGGATTTTTGAGACTGGATATCTCACTTACTTTTTTTTTTAACGCGTATTTTTCGGTTGATTTATTTTATTATTTTATGTGTATGGGTGTTTTGCCTGTATGTATATATGCCACCATAGTTGTGCCTTGTGTTTAAGAAAGGTAGAAGAGGGTATTGGATCTCCTAGGACTGATGTCACAGATGGTTGTGAGCTGCCACATGGGTGATGGGAATCGAATACTGGTCCTCTGCAAGAGTAACAAGTGCTCTTAACCAACTGAGCGCTCTTTCCAGCCCGTTTGCTCACTTTTAACCTGACACTCTCAGATTAAGCTGGGCTGTCTGTCTGTCTGTCCAGCACACCATAGGAATCTCCGTATCTCTTTCTCCTCAGCATGTACCACTACAAGTGGTTTTTAATGTAAATGCTGGGGAGCAGACTCAAGTTCTTATACTTAGGCAGTCAGCACCTTGCAGACTTAACGTTAGCACCCAGAGAAGTGCTAACACACTTTGGACACAAAAATGATTGACAACCTAAATTCCTGCAACTTCACTAGCAAGGAGCAGGCAGGAGCGGCTGCCAATAAGCGCCTTTCTCTGGGTGAGACCGGTATGGGGAATTCAAACATAGTTCTTTGTTCTCTCTTGTGTTTTCTGAATCTTACAAAGAGGGTATTTTCCTTGACTATAAAACAATAAATACTAATAAAAAAAACCAATGAAACAAAAGCACAGCTCTGAGTGGAGCCCCAAGGGCTGGGGCGAATAGGAGGGGTCACTGTGGCTCTGACAAGGCTCCAGCAAGGCACATAAAGTGGCCCCGTACTGGTGCCTCTTAAGGCCGCCTACAACCTGCAATCCAGTTCATTCAGCCCTATCCATCCCAGAGGGTCAAGCTCCTGTCTCAGCAGGACAGCTGCCTTTGAGGACTGAGGGAAGTGTGTCTGGAGACGACTAAGTGGACCAGTGCTTTAGGGCTTCCTTGCTCTGTGTAGGAAGTGGATTTAAAATAATAATAAAAAAAAGAGCGGCAATCACAGCTTTAACCCCCAAACCATTTTCTGTGTGCCAGGGAGTTTCCATCGAATAAAAGACTCCTTCTGTGAGGCCCTGGATAAAAGGAATAATCCCTCTTCTGTTTGTCTTTGGCATAAATGTGGAGTTTTTCACTTGGGTGGTTTGGGGTTCTATGAGAAACCTGACAAGGAAAAGGCATCCTGGAACCTCTGGCCAGGGTCAGTGGCTGGCAGTGCCATCCTGCACTGGGAGGACAACCTGGATGAGCCCTAGTCTAAGCCCGGGTCCTAGAGTTTACACACAGGCACTGGTAATTCTGTCCTTTACACGTGTGTTCAAACGCCACGTGTCTTCATATGAGATTTCCTCAGCAAGAAGGCTCAGGGGATAAATCTCTCACTACACAGGCACAGGAACATGTGCTCAGAGTCCTAGAACATGTGTGAATCTGGACACTGTAGGACATGTGTCTGTCATTCCAGTACTCCCACAGATAGGAGGCAGAGGCAGGAGGATTCCCAGAAGCTTGCTAGCCAGTTCACCTCGCTCCCCACAGGCAACAGTGAAGAGACCCTGTCTCAAGCAAGGCAGACAATAAGGACTGACATTCTGATGTTGTCTAACTTCTAACCTCTATGTATGCTCTATGGCATGTGTGCATCCGTGCATACACACACACACACAGAGACTCAGAGAGACACACATCCACATATACAGTGAACTATCATTGTTATTCTTTTGGCCCTTTAAGGGGCAAGCCACGCCCACTCCTGGTGACCCCTGATCTCTCCCCACCATCTCGGATCACACGCTCTTTCTATTCTCCTCTTGGGATTGTGTGCATCTCCCCATTTCCCTCTCTCTGACTGGTGCTGGTGTTGTTCTTTCTGCGGAATACGAAATAGACCACGAGGTACAAACAAACCCACGTGTAGCTTTATTATAGGAAAGGGGCGTGAGGGCGGTGCAGGCTGGAAGCGGGAAGGGGGAAAAAGAGGAGGGGTACCGTGGTTCTGCCTTTTTAAAGACCAATCCAGCGTACGCATGCATCTGACGCTGCGTTCTGCGTCCCTGTTGGATTGTGGGTACCAGTAATTTTGGGAAATGAAGTCTTTTGAGTCAGGCGGACCACGCTTCACTCTGCGCCTGCGCATAGGGGCCTCCTGGGGAATGCAGTTCCTCAGGAGAATAACAGCTGGGTGTGGTTGTATACATCTGTAATTCTAGCTCTTGGGGAGTGGGCACTAAAGAATCAGGAGTTCAAGGTAACCCTCAGCCACATAAAAAGATTTCAAGATCGCCCTGAGCTACGTGAGACCTTGTCTTAAAACATTAAATAAATACACGCAAATGAAAAAAAAATCAGAAAACTGCCCATTGTCTCCCTAGTAGGACAGACAAAATCAGCGCATAGTGTAGACAGAGTGCGTCAAGGAGCCAAGCTATGGCTCCTGTCTTGTTGTTTTTCAGGTTTATGGGATGAAAAGAAATTTCTTCACACAAGGAGGGCACTCCTGGGGGAGACACTTAGCTCTTATTGGATGGCTTGTGTGGGGGAGGGGAGGTTTCTGTCACTCTAAGATCTCATTTTACAGCACGGTCTATTTCCTCGGCACAGTCTCTGCTCCTTGACTGCTATTAGCAAACCTTACTGTGTTTATTTCATAACGTGTGAAATGTCCCAGCAGATCCACAGGGTTTAGTAAAGTCCGGCAGTGACACTGTGGCCGCAGCAGAGAGAAGAGCCCAGCAAATGATCTCTGCTCTCACAATCACCATCATCGGTGGGAGATGCTCTTTTGTCAATAACATTGGTTGTAAGTAGGGATTTTTCTGCAGCAGAGTGAGTTCTATTCTACTTGGGGTGGACTGTGTATTGGGGGCGGGATGTGGAGATGTGAGTGTTAGGATCACTGGGCAGATGCAACTTCCTGAACAGTACCAGAGAATCAGAAACGAGAAAAGGGAGCCTGGCCCGCTGGTATGAACTAGTGTAGACATAGATAGAGTGTTGGAGAAAAGGGGAATGAGCGAGGGGAGAGGTGAGGGGGGTGATTATTGTGGAGGGAATAATTGCCAGGCGGAGGTAGGCACAGAGCCCTAGCTTCAGCAATACAAACTGTAACTCTATTACTTAGCACTGATGTGTGCCCACTGGCAAGTTCCTCAGTTTGTCTGACACCCAGTTCCACCATGAATAAGTTGGCTCAGTTGGTAAAACTCTTGCTGGGCAAGCAGAAGAGGCTGAGTTCGAGCCTTAGAAGCCATGAAAGAAAGCTAGGCTTGGCAGTGTGTGTCTGCAATATCAGTGCTGTGGAGGCAGAGACAAAAGGCTAGCAGGGGGTCACTGGTCAGCTAGCCTACCTACTTAGTGAGTTCCAGGCCAGGGAGAGACCTGCTTCACAACAAACAAGGAAGATGGCACCTGAGAAGGATTCCCGAAGTTCACCTCTGACCTACACAGACACACAGATACACACGCATAGACACATACAGACATATACAAACACATGTGTTTGCAAGCATGTGCAAGTGTGTGTACGTATACACATAAGGTAAAAAATACATCGGTTTGGTGAGATGGCTTAGTGAGTAACGGCGCTTGCTGCCTAGCATGATGACCTGAGGTCTGTCCCAGAGACCCTGGTGGTAGAAGGAGAGAACAATCTCCTATATGCTGTCCTTGGATCTCCACACTTGAGCGGTGACACACAGGCACACTCACAATATTAAATAAATGTAATAAAAATATAATAAAACAAAGTGGGGCTAGTTATGCCTTCCTCCAAGGATCCATAGGAAAAGCCATTAACTATTCTCTAAGTGGTTCTGTATATATCAGGGTTAACTCCACACTACCGAGCCCACCCGAGATCCTGGGCCTCAGATCACTTACAAAATCGCAGCTGACGTTGACCTACACTAGGGGAACAATATCAGATACTGAGACAGAGTAATTAACGCACAGGCATAGCTTAGTGGTAAAGTGCTTACCTTGCAAGTCCAAGGAGCTGGGTTCAGTCTCACTGCCATAGGAAACCTTCATGAGTGATACAACCAGACTAAAAACTGCCACAGGGGCAAAGTAGATGGTCCAGAGGGTGACTGACGTGCTTCTTGTGCAAGCACGAGGACCTGAGTGCTGGTCTCCAGAGTCTACTTTGTGTCTGGAACTCCAGTGCTGACAGGGCGGAGACAGGAAGGTCCCTAGGGCTCACTGGCCAGCCAGTCTCGTCCACATTACAAAGGCAAGCTTCCAATCCAGTGAGAAATGCTGTTTGAAATAAGGGGGACAGTGATATAGAAGGACACCTGATATCAACCTCAGGCTTCCACATGTATATCTATGGGTTCACATACTTGCACACACATGAACATACCCATACCCATACATATACACCCTCATGAGTTAGACACTGGCCAAATAACTGATTTCTCTACCCCAAATAGTTTGTACCTTATTTCTAGGGGTAAGGCTTAGCTAAAGGCATTTTTAGTTTTCCAGAATTTTTCTGGGTAATTCAATGATGCAGCCATAATTACACCACAGGTGTCGTGGTTGGTGACAATAGCTGGAATAGGAGAGAGCAATGACTCTGGTTCATCTAGACACGCTTCTTATGAAACAATCAGATTGGTTTTCTGAGGACTTTTCATTTTATCTCATAATTTCATCCTCAAACTGGAAAATAATGAAAACATCTGTTCTCCCTCTTTATCCAGCCAGCATCTTCATCTGCATAACTATACTAACATACATGTTGCTAAGAGACCAAGAAATACAGCAACAATTTTTTGGCTGTTTTCGGGGAATGATCTGCACATCTGTTGTTAATTTTGTGTGTATGTGTCTGTGCATGTTTTGTGTATGTGAAGATAAATGCATGCATGTGTAGGCAACTCCAAGTATCATTCCCTGTGAATGCTGTCTACCATTTTTTTTTTAAGGAACCAGAAATTTTATTTAATTCACCTTCCTTTGTTAACATTCTAAACACTATAGACCAAATTAATCTCTTTGTGACCCAGGCTTGTGATAGGAACCATCAGTAGCAAAACAGTGGCAGACCTTAGCCTATTTGTTTTTTCCGGCCCCTTCTAATCTCTAGCTGTCACCTGTCTCTTCTTGGTTAATTGTCTCTTAATCTATTCTAGCCCCTGTGAAATAGGGACCCAAAGTACTAACCTCAGTATTCTGACATTTCAAGAGACGGCCCAATGGTAAATAAGCCAAGCTCTGAGGAACCTTCCAGCTCCAGTGGTTCCCACTCTCTGGTAGAGCTCCTTCTCTGGTCCCAGCCTGAGAAACCAAGCACACAGATCTAAAGACCAAGAAAGCCTGGATGGTAAAGTGCGTGGGCTTGTGACCACCACTAGCCACATCCAGCCTCAGGGCTTCCAAGGCTCACGTCCCCTGCGGATGGTTCTTGACTGGAGACTCTAAGTTCCCCTTGCCACACCTGAAACAGTATGAAGGGCACAACAGAGGCCAAAGACAGAGTCACCAGCCCCAGTGGGACAAACATTGGTGAAGCAACTGCGAAGTTGGTGATGGTTGCTGATTGGTTGATGGTTGCTGATGAAGTTGATGATGCTCTTGGGAAAGAGGCAGGGCCTGGACCAAGGATGGCAGCTGGAAGGTGAAGGGCAGTCCTGGCTCTCGATAGCGGTAGTGATCAGGCTGGAAGGGGCCATCAATGGGCTTGCCCAGATACTGGCCTGCCTCTCAGTCAGCTTGGTCAGCTTCACATTCAGCTTGCCCAAGTGTGCTTTGGCCACCGCCTCATCCAGCCTCTCAGGCGAGAAGAGAACCCCAGTGGGGTATTTATCTGGGTGGGTCCACAGCTCAATCTGTGCCATCACCTGGTTTGTGAAGGAGTTGCTCATCATGAAGCTGGGATAGCCATGGCAGAACCCAGGTTGACCAGTTGGCCTTCAGCCAGCAGGATGATTCGGCGCCCATTCTTCAGCCAATAGCGGTCCGCTTGGAGCTTGAGGGTCACCTTCTCCATAGCATTCTCATTGAGCCACTTCACATCAATCTCCACAGTGAAGTGTCCAGCGTTACAAACAATGGCATCATCCTTCACCTGCTCAAGTGCCGGCCAAGAATGATCTCAACACAGCCTGTGGTGGTGACAAAGATGGTCTCCTTTTGGACCTCATCTGTGATGGCCACCTCATAGCCCTCCATGGCAGCTTGCAGTGCATTGATGAGGTCAATCTCAATGATGATGACTCGGGCCCCCAAACCCCTCAGGGCCTGGGCACAGCCCTTGCCCACATCACCATAGCCTGCTACCACTGCCACCTTGCCCGCAATCATCACATCTGTGGCCCGTTTGATGCCATCTATGAGGGACTCCCGGCAGCCATAAAGGTTGTCAAACTTGCTCTAGGTAACAGAATCATTGATATTGATGGCAGGTACCTTCAGTATCCCATTGGCCATCATCTTGTAAAGGTTGTGGACCCCAGTCATGGTCTCCTCATAGATGCCTGGGATGCCTGACAGAAGCTGCGGGTATTTGGTGTGGATGAGGTTACCACCATTGTCCAGAATCAGGTTGAGGGGGCCGTCTTTGAAGTGCAGTGTCTGCTCAGTGCACCACGGGCACTCTTCATCCGCCTCACCCTTCCAGGCAGACACTGGAATGCCGGCCTTGGCAAGGGCAGCTGCTGTGTGGTCCTGAGTGGAGAAGACCACCGCACCTCAGCACCCAGGGCCACGAGAGTCTCCATGAGGACAACAGTCCCCACAGTCATGTGCAGGTAGCCAGCAATGTGGGCACCCTGTGGGCACCCCGTCAGTGGCTTGGCTGTCAAGTCCATCTCCTGCATGCGCATCAAACCTGGCATCTCGTTCTCAGTTATATCCAGGGCCTTTCGTCCCCAGGCAGCCAGTCCAGTGTCCGTGACTTTGTAGGGCAGTTTATCAGACATGCTGGCGGCACTTCCGCTAGGAGTGATAAACTCAGTAAAGGGGGCCGGACTGCGCAGGACAGGGCTGCCAACATTATTTTTGAGACAGGGTTTCTTACTGGCCTGGAATTCACCAAGTGTGGGTAGGCTTGCTGGCCACCAAGCCACAGTGAGGCTATGTCTAGTACAAGATTACAAGTACACACTCCCATGCCTGAATTTCTGACATGGGTTCTGGGGATCAAACGTGGGTCCTTGGCCACCTGAGCTGTCTCCCCAGCCTCTTAGATGTCTTGTTCTTCAGCTTCATGGCTAAATGGGGGAACACCTGGCCACTTTATTTTACGAGAAACAGGAAAGGTGACATGGTGCTGTCAGGCTCTGTTGATAGAGGCAGCCTCTACCATCAGGAAGACGGTGATTAAGAGCTGAGGAGGCAGGGCTAGCCTTTGCTACTTCTCAGAGGAGGAGTAAAGAGAGGACTAAGGATTCGAGGTTCCTCACCTGCATGTTTCATAGATATTTACTTTTTTGTATGAAATATTTACTCTGAACTACGGCACGGAAGCCTTTGCTGTTTGAGGCACACAGATGTGGACGAAATGGGGCTGGTGTCCCCATGTGGGTGGAGAATTCCCTCTATGGCAGGAATGCTCGGGGACAAGGGGTCAAAGTCAATATAGGGGACAAAGTCATCTCTCTAAGTTCTCTCGTTTCTCATCCTAAGCTGGAGAAGGAGGTGCCTGTAAGCTGCCTGAGGAACTGAGGGTGGGTGGAGCCTGGGAAAGGTATTTCCCTGGGTTTGTGAGCCCTGCTTTCGGGTTCTCAGGGTGGTTCATCTTCCAGACGACTGCAGACCCGACCTCCTCCAACCAAACCCTCTAACTTGCTCCAGGTGATTTTCTTGGTACTTCAAAAGGGAACTTAGAAAAACTGCCCATATCACGTTTACATCTGAGCTGTTGCAGTTTCAGTCTGGTGTATAGAGTTAAGTCTTGTTTCCCCTCACCCCTCCCACTTTCTCGAAACAGGATCTCAAGTGCTCCAGTACGTCTGCTATGAACCGCTACATGTGATCCTCCTGCCTCCACTTCCAGGATCTGGGGTTCCGGGCATGCTCCATCATGCTCAGCGTTAGTGATATCGGGACTGGAACCCAGGGCTTCATGCATGCTGGGTGAGCACACTGCCAACCATGCTGCATTCCTAGCTCCACGCCCACCTTTTTGCTCCTTGAATTTACTTGTCTTTCTAGATTTATTTTCTTGACAGCTTGGCACATGGTACTTGACACCTGGAATCTTTCTAATGATCTCCCTGGATGGTGTACAGCTCAGCATCCAGATGGCCAGGATTGGCTATCAGCTGCCAACTCAGGTCTGACTGGGTGTGGCCAGCTTAACCAGTTTGCCCATCCATTGGCCAGTTGAATTTGAATAGTTGCTTTTGAAAATTTAAGAAATATAGATACGAGGCTGAGGGCATTACTTGGTAGTGTACATCGCTTGTCTTACATGTGTGAAGCCTTGGGTTGTATGCCCAGAACTGTATAAACCAGGTATGATGGCATATGGCTGTGCTCCCAGATGTGATTAAATGCTCTTTCTCTTGGGAAGTGAAAGCAGGAAGGTCAGAAGTTCAGGGTTATTATCAACTACATAGTAAGTTAAAGCCAGTCTGGCTGGGTTCCATGAGACTGTGCCACACACACATACAAAACACATATGAAAATAAAATAATTTACAATTATAGTTGCCATATATAAATGTGATTTCCATTTTGGTGAATATACTTAAAACTCTTTCATGTTCAGTATTATATACATTTATCATATCTACACATACATACTTTTATGTTAAGTGTTATATCCATTTATCATATCTATACATAGATACTTGAAAGATCTCTCCCTCAGAGATATGTATGTGCAAATATTGGTTTTGTACTGTACATGCATTTACAGCACATGACAATGTTACACTAATGGGTATACCCTTGTCAGGCCGGTTGTTAATGAACAACTTTTAG
This sequence comes from Myodes glareolus, assembly GCF_982192425.1. Classification (NCBI taxonomy): domain Eukaryota; kingdom Metazoa; phylum Chordata; class Mammalia; order Rodentia; family Cricetidae; genus Myodes; species Myodes glareolus. Next base: position 95,391,305 of record NC_142030.1, on the reverse strand, counting down.
ATGATTGTGCTATTTAATGTATTTAGTCATATATGTTATCTGACTGTATTCTAATGAACCTACTATAAGTTGAAATATTTACTTTAAGGGCGCATTTAATACACACAGGCTATGGAACCTTATAACTCAGCTTGGCCCACCTTAGGCATGCTTAAAACACTGACAGCAGCCAGCGTGGTTAAGCCATTTGACACATCCTCCTTTACAACAGTAGTGTTGAATAGCTCATGCAAATGATAGAACGTGCTACTAAAGGCGAAAGCTGGGATGGTTGCCTGGGCATGCGTTCACACATAGTTGTTAAGACAAACTATTGTAAGTTGGCGACTGTACAAGCTTTTATTTTTTGGCTTTTATGTTGTTTCTATCTTTCTGTCAGAAGCAGGCTAATGATATAACTTGCCTTAGGGCTGAATATTCAGATACAGGGATGATCATATTTTAGATTAAATTCCATGGGCTGGAGTTAATATATTGGCTTTCTACAGCACAGAAGCACTAAGAGTGTAAGAGGGCAATTTATTGAAATGGTGGACAGTTATTTTGGGGTTTATATTGGGGAAAGAAAATTTCAGGGAATATTCCAATATGACCAGTTGGACCTAGCCAAAACTCAATAAACAGGGCTGAGGAGGTGGCTCTGTTGATCAATAGCTTTCTCAGAAGTGTGAGTTCCTGACTTTGATTCCCCAAACCCAAGGAAAAGCACCAGGTATGGTGGTGCATGCTTGTAATCCTAGTGTTAGAGAGCTGGAGACAAGAGGATCTCTGGGTTCACAACTAGGCAGCCTGGCCCAGGAGGTGAGCTTCTGGTCAATGAGTGACTCTGTCTGAAAGCAGGTGGGAAGTGTATCTTAGGGTGACTCTGGAGGTGGAGGTTGTTCTCTGGTTTCCATTTACATACACATACATGTGTACACATTTATATACACATATGTATGTGTACTTCAGCACATCCATGCAAACAAATACTCCTGTGCACATACTTGCGCATGGGCACTAAACATTAAATTGAGGCTGCATATAGTTTTAAGGCAAATCATACAAAACTAATTCCTCCTTGATGACAGAAACTAGCTTTATTTTGCTTTTGAACTTGCAGTGACCAAGGGGAGCAGGTGAAAGGCACATTGTGGAATCAAGCAAGCATAGATTTGTTTTTCTTCTGTATAGTCTTGAGTGTATGGTTGGAAGGAGAAGGAAGTTGTTTATTTTAGAGGCAAGAACTAGAAGACTTAATGTTTGACTATGAATTAGCCATATTTTCAGTTATGATTCTATCTGCTGCACTGTGATTTCAACATTATAGTCTAAGACCCATGAATTCAAGAAGTTACTAGCTTAAAAAAAAAGAGAATTGAAATTTAGCCAAAGTGATGTTGAACTCTGGCCCTAATAATTTTTCTATCAGAACAGTTTTCCTAAACATTTCCTCAACTTGGACAACTGCTTCCTATTCTTATACCTCTTTATGCACTAATATAATATATACATTGGATGATTAGATCTCTGGAACTTTGAACTAAAATGGATAAAATTAAGTTACTAACTAGCCTGGCTCTTTGACTCATAGATCTGAACCCTCTGCAGGGAGGTTTGAAGAAGTTTGTAGTAACTCTCAAATTTCTCTTTATACTTTCCCCAAGTACATACACATATTTTAAAATTATTACAATTTTAAAACTTAAATTGTCCTACCTCCCCATCAGTGCATAACAGGCCAATGAGAGACCCTGCCTTAATAGATGTGGGTGATGTACATGCCTCCCTCCCTCTCTTGAGCGAACTTTCAGGAAACGTGAGGGCAGTGGTAGACTTGTGGCCAGGGAAAACTGACAAGCCTGCTGTGAGCCCCACTCTGCCATCTTCTGAGTGAAGCCACTTGTGTTGGCCATTTAGTTCCTCTGAGCTTCTGTTTCTCTATCAATAAAATGAATATCGCATTAATGTGTTTGATAAATGAAGCAGACTAAGACCATCAAGTGAATTTCACAGAAAGGACCCTGAGTAGCTCACAGAACGGACGACAGGCCTGAACATTGGATCCTGTATCAAGCCTGGATCATGGATTCCACCAGGGAAAGTTAACACCCAAACTTGTCTCACTTAGCATGTTCCCGGGAAGAGGGATCCAGTTGACTAGAGATGAGTCAAATGTCTTCCTCCTCAGAAGAATGCCACTAGACACTCTGATTGGCCGTTCTGATAGAGTCACAGGAAATAAGGAAATGACATCTCTTTAACACAAAGAAATGTACCAGGTAAGTATCCATTCTCGGCTCCTAGAAAGACTCTGGATACTAAAATGTAAGGTGCCGGGCTTATGGGATGTCCTAAACAATAGCCACTGTGGCTTTGATGGTTCTCAGCTGCTAACCCCCAAATAAGCCGCCGTGTTAGTATGGGAACAAGGGTAAGGATTAAAAGTCTTACAACAAAACAAAAACAGCAACTAATAACAAAACTCCAGAGCTGTCGTCCTCCCCCCTCCACATTTTACTAAAGTGCAATTTTCCTGGGAGTCTTTCTTAGCCGAACTGTACCAGAATTCCCATGGGAGGTGGGTCTCTGCCCCTTTAACAAACTTCACCCACATTTGAAGTATTTGAGAACTTAAATCCCTACAATCTAGTTGGGAGCATTTCTCTCTACTTAAAAGCATTTGGGAAAGAGAGATTTTTCTCTCCTGCCTAGCTCCAAAGGGAATGTGTTTGGGTTTTGTGCGAGGTGAATCAGTTTAAGTTCGGAGTTCAAGGGAGACACTGAGATGAACTGACTTTTTGGGTAAGCTATTAATGCCATAGGCAGCCAGACAGCACCATGGTGGGGGCTCTCAGGGGAGTTCAGGCTTCAAGGCAGAGTGTGGGGGTGCTTCTTGTAGATTTCAGAAGGGAGTTGTTCTATACCATGTGATTGATTGCGAGTCGATGCTTGCAATCTTGCTGTCTCAGATGTATCAAGTACATATCCATGAACCCCAAATACATCCTTTCAGGTTCTAGGTTGCAGGAGCAAAGGGAGGAGGGAATCTTGCTGAGATGGTTCAGTGGGTAATAGTGCTTGCTATAAGAGTCTGGCAACCCGAATTCAAGGCCAAATGTGGTGGTTTAGAGAAGATGTCTCTCCCATAGACTCACATATTTGAACACTTGGTCCCAGGTTGGTGGTGCTGTTTGGGGAGGTTGTGGAACCCTTAGGAGGTAGAGACCTGCTGAAGGAACTACATCACAGGGGGCAGGCTTTCAGAGTTCATAGCTTCACACCACTCCCGGATCACCCTGCCTCAGGTTCCCAGACGCCTGCTGCCATGCCGTCCTTGCCAGTATGGAGTCTCCTTCTGGAGCCCTAAACCCGAGTAAATCCTTTCTTCCCTCGGCTGCCTTTGGTCATGGTGTTTTTTTTAATCAGAGCAACAGAAAAGCATCTAATCCACCATGGAAAGGTGGAAGGAGAGAACCAAGTCTCCAAATTTACCCTCTTATCTCCAGATGCATGCACGCAGGTGCCCTTCCCCCTGCCCACATTACGCACACATAACAGTAAGTTTATTACAAGAAAAGACAGTAATATCTGGGTTCTGTTCTAGACAGCCCAGTGTGACTATTTCTCACCACCAATCAGATGCCAGTGTGTGCCAGCCTGAGAAGAATGGCTGGAGGATGAGAGCTGGAGAGTCTAATCCAGCCTGTGCCCTAACTCACAGATTCAACCAGTTTGGCTATGTGTCCAGTGAGCCCCAGAGATCCTCGTCTCCTTTCCTAAGTCAGGATAGCAAGCCCTTCTAGTTTCTTTCTTTCTGTCTCTGTGATACAATACTCTGACCAAAAGCAACTTAGGGGAGTAAAGAATTTATTTATCTTATACTTCCAGGTCGTAGTTCATCACTGAGGGAAGTCAGACAGAAACTCAGGTTAGGAACTTGAATTGAAATCAACTGGTTGTTGGCTGGCTGGACAACTCTTGTCTAACTGCCTTTTTTTATGAGGCCCAGGGACACCTGCCCAGTGTACTGGACCCTCCACATCAATTAAGAACCACAAAGACATGGCTACATGCCAATCTGATCTAGCAATGCCTCAGCCCCTCTCAGATGACTCTAGGCTGTGTCAAGTTGACAACTGAAGCTAACAAGGAACCAAGCACGGACTACCACGTGGGCTTTTTACATGGGCTCTGGGAAATCAAGGCATTTATGCTTACAAAGCAAGCACTTCTTGCAATGAGCACCCAGGGCCACAGTGAGAGTCCTTTACAACTAACCCTGGAGGCTCATTGGCCTTGCCCCTCTGGCAAGTGCCTAAGTTGATGTAGAATTCCGTGACTTCAAAGCAGACACACTCGAAAGCTTACAGAAGTCCAATCTTCAGGCAGGCAGGGACAGGACAGGGTCCCCTGCTCTGATTGAGAGATGAAAGAACTCACTTCTCCCAGATTGATGACTGATGTCAGCAAAGATGCTCAGCTTTGACAAGCCAAGTCAGAGTTAAACCTTGTTCTTCCAGCTCAAGGCTTCCAGCTCTGTCCGTTAGAGAAACTGGAGGAGCAATGGGATTTCCCAGTTGGCTTTCAGCTATAGGATCAAGGAGCCTTTCATGAGAGCCCCAAAGCCCTTTACAAGGGAGCTTCTGAGGAAAGCATCCTTCAGGGCCTTTACTCACTTTCTGGGAGGTCTTTGAGTCATCTCTGTATTCCACAATTTGATTTGGCTACCAGTCCCGAGCTCCACGCCTTCTGCGTGTGTGAGAAGGGGTGGGAATCATAACTGCGCTCATGCCAGCATCTTGGAAGAGGGGCTCATGTTTTGAAGAAGTTTTCTGGAAGGATCTGCAGCCTCTGTTCCAACAGGAACCTGCTTCAGAGTTTTCTCTCCACACAGCACTGAGAATTAAACGCAGAGAATCCTGCTAATGGAGGTGAGCCCTGGACGGAGAGTCTCACCATGCAATGTCTCTAGCATCATCTGCCTCGAGACCGCTAAGCTATAGCTTGGATCTTGAATGTTCTGCCCAAAGTTCTGAGTCTTGATGGTCTGATTCCCAGTTTTTGATGCTACCAGGAGGCAGAGGAACCTTTAAGGGATGGGACCTAGGCAAGAGGAAGTGAAGTCATGCCAATCTTTCTTTTCCTCTTCCTCTACTTCCTCTTCCTTTCCTTCTTCCTGGCCCTGTCCTTTCCCTCTTCCTTCCTTTTGCTTCCTGGATATAGCAGTGGTCAGGTCGTGACCTGAGTCTAGCAGAGTCTAGCAGCTTCCTGAAGGAGGAGGCTGCTGAGATCTCTAGGCCTTTACTTTGTCCATCCTGGCATCTGGAACAGTTTCCAGCAGTCTGCTTTCCCCTTTGCTGTCAGGCCCCATTTCACCTCTGTGAATTCTGTCTCTCAAGTTCTTGTGTTAGCTAAATCTCTAGCCTCCAATATCTTAAAGTACGATTGTATTTGAAGATGATGTTGCCCTCTTGGCAGAAATGAAGAACCCTAAAGAGACACTTACGTTCCTCCCTTTGGCTATCAAACTACTGAAACAATGGACCCCAAGAAACTGGACATTTTCCAGGAGATTCCTGCTGAGGAAGGACAAGGCTAAAGTCTGGTGACAGCCAGAGGAGGGACTGATCTCCCAGCAAGTTATTGCACACAATTCTGACAAGTTGTCAGACCACCTTGAAGGAGAAACCAGAGTCAAGACGATGGTTGGTCAGCGACAGGCAGGGCCACATCTTGTCAGAGCTGCTGAGCTGTGCATGCCTGTGTCCCTCTATTTAAACATAAATTCCATGTCAGGACACCGAAGGTCAACTTGTGGGGGTCACTGGGCCTCTTGTTGCTCTTCCCAGTTGGGCTTTCACTATAACTTGTGTGTTTAAGTGGCTTATTGAGGACAGGTGGTCTAGCCTGACTTGTTAGGGATGCCAGAACACACGTCTGACTCTAATTACTATGGTAACAGTGGGGTCTATGATGTGCCTCCAAAAAGCTTCAGGTGCTGAAATATAATGGGCAGTGTGATTGTGTTAGGCAGGGAAGAGCGAGGAGGGGAACAGATGTTAGGATCTCACTCGAGAGCTCAATTTTACCACAAAGCAAATGAGTTCCACATGCCTTTCCAGCTTCTGTCCCGTGAGGACAGAGGCTCCCATTACTAAGGATGCTCAAGGCATCATCTCGGAGGTGGAGAATGGACCACTACTAAACTGCCAGTCCCGGATCTAGGATTCCTCAACCTCTAGCCCTGTAAGAAAACAATTTTAACTGCTTCTCAATGGCCCAATGCCAGCTGTTTGGTTACAGCAAAGCAAAAAGACCGAGCCAAGGACTTTCAAAATGTCATGTGATTAAAAGAGGGCCATTGGGTGGGCTTTCTTCTGATCTGACTGGTGTCCCTGTAATAGACTAGGCTTGCTGAGGAAGACCAGGGAAACACTCTTGGAAAGAGAGCAAAGGAACACCGCAAGGAGAGGGCAGTGCCAGCCAAGAGCCTGCCGCCACCTCATTCCTCACTTCCAGCTTCTGGAGCCATGAGAAAGTAAGTCTCTGCATAAGCTGTTTGATCTTTTTCTCTGTCTGTCTGTCTGTCTGTCTGTCTGTGTCTCCCTCAGTCTCCCTGTCTGCCTGACGTGTGGCTTCTTTTGCTGTGATAAAGGCCATGACCAAGAGCAACTTGGGTTTATCTCATCTTACATTTCTAAGTATCAGTCCATCATGGAGAGAAGTCAAGGCAGGAACTCAAGGCAGAGACCTAGAAGTAGGACCTGAAGCAGAAGCCATGGGGAAACAGTGGTTACTGGCTTGGTCCGCAGGCTTTCTCAGTCTGCCTTCTTCCATGACCCCAGGACCACCTGCCTAGGAGTAGCATTGTATATAGTGAGCTGGGCCCTCCCACATCAATCGTTAATCAAGAAAAGTTAGCACAGGCTTGCCCAAAGGCTAATTGAGGTTCTCTTTTCCCAGATGACTCCAGCTGTCATGTTGACAGAGACAAGAAGACTGTCTTTGCTTTCCCCTCGGTCTGTTCCCTCTCTGTTTCTAGCTCTCTTACTTTGTATCTGCCTCTCTTTCACTTTTCTCCCTGTATCTCCACTTCCTTTTGTCTTTCTACTTCTGTCTGTCTCTATGATTCTCTCCTCCCACCACTCTTTCTCCTCTCTCTCTCTCTCTCTCTCTTTGCCTCTTCCATCTCTTTCTCTCTCTCTATCTCTACCCATCTGTGTATCTCTCTCTGTCTCTCTGTTTCCTTCACTTCCTGTCCCTGTCTCCCTCCCTGTCTCTACTCTTTATACCTCTTTATCCCACTATCTCTGTCTATCCATCTCTTTCAGTGTCTTTTTCTTTCTGACTTTATCTCATCTCTCTCTCTCTATCTCCACCTCTCTCCCTTTCTCTCTGTCTCTGTCTTTCTCCATTTGCCCCCATCCTCCAATAACCGAAACCTGTCTAACACCCACCCCAGCAGAACTGACGCCTTCTCCCTAGTGCTCTCCTGAGGTCCCTTTAATTAAATTGTTTTCTTGTCTGTTCTTCCCCTCTGGGCCACAAACTCCTTGAGAGCCTGGCTCATTTCTTCATTGACAGCAGCTAGTATGGCACTAAATATGTCCCAGGCTTAGGAAAGCTGGATATAAATGAATGAATGAATGAATGAATGATCAATGCGATGCTTTCTGGGAGTCCAGAACCAGAGCAGGAATGTCAGAGTGGCAGGATTCAGGGGATTGTCTTGCTCCTCCCTGCAACTTCTGTTGACTGGAATGTCCTGGATCAATGCTGCAATTTCCCACCTCCAGGGCCTTCCTCCCAGCCTCCCAGGCTCCCAGCCTCCCGGCCTAGGGCTGTTGCTTTCATCCCTTCTTTCTACCTTCATCACCACTTAATGACATGCAGAAGATGCAAAATCCCTGAGGCCCAGTTGTGTGGTCTTCTCCTCAAAGGCTGGCTCCCCACCCTCGTGCCAGTAAGTCCCTTTGGAGGGTCTGACACACAGCCCTCCTTTCCCACCCGTCCAGCTGGACCCACTCAGGGAGCAGAAGGATTTTTCTGGGAACTGAAAAGGGAGGAGGAGCCAGGAGAAGCCACAGAGGCGCAAGCTTGGGCTGTCTGTTCTGTGCCTTTGTCCAAGCGTGGCTCCACGCGGGGATCCAAGCAGGGCTCCAAGTTGCCCGCGTGAGGAACACTGGAATGACGAAAGGAAAAAAGACCGCTAACAAGGCCATGTTTATCCAGCCCTGCGTGCTGGGAGTCAGGTCTGCCGGTGACCTGCCTCTTAGCACAAGGAAGTCCTCTGAGAACCCAGCTCTCAGCGAGAAAGAAGCCAGACAGACGTGTCTGGCCTAGGATGAAAGCCACGGGACTCAGAGGGTGGGCCGTACTGAGGACAGACTGCGGCTGTGCCATTCCTAGGAAGGACCCCAGGGAGCAGGGCAGGCTTGGCACATACAGAAGGTCGCCTCTTCCCTATGATCTGGCTCTCTGCGCACTCAAGGGTTTCCTGCCACACTGGAAAAGGTGTCAGACGTCTGAAGCCGCCCAGTGTGGAGGCTGAGAGATCTGGAGGCACTCCAGGGAGGGGGGAGGCTGCCGGGGACACAGGGACACCATGGCTATTGGCACAGATCACAGCCGTGCTCCATTTTCTTTTAAAATCAGAAAGAGGAGCTGGAGAGACAGACCGGTAGGTAAAGTGCTGGCTGTGTGCAAGCATGGGACCTGAATTCTGTGTCTAGACACCCCCACCCTGCCAGGGACAAAAGCTGGGCATGGAAAATGCTTGTAACCCTAGTGCTTGAGAGGAGGAAAGGCAGAGATGGGCGGGGTCCTCGGGAGGTCATTCTAGCAGGACAAGCTATCTCTAGGCTCAGTGAAAAACCCTGCCTCAAAGGGAAAAAAATATTGGTGGAAAAAAAAGACACACGACCAGATATTGACCTTTGACTTTCGAGAGTATGTTCACATGCACACACACACAGACATAAACACACACACACACACAGAAACTCTCTCAAACACAGACACATACATACACACAGAGACATGCATACAGACATACATACAGACACACATACATACAGAGACATGCACACAGACATACATACATACAGACACACATACACACAGACATACACTCAGATACACACACAGGGAGATAGACATACACAGAGACAGATACACATACACTCTCACACACAGACACACACATACACACAGAGACAGAAATACATATATGCTCAGCAATTTGAACTTACAAGACACAGCAAGATGGCATATTGGTACAATTCTATTTGCACATTATCTCAAGCCAGCAAATCTGGAGAAAGTATATTAGTGGTAGCCAGGTGCTGAGGAGACAGGAGGAAGTGGGGGTGATTTATGGTGAATTCCAGGTACCTGGGAGTCATGAAATTATTCTAAAATTAATGGTGAGGGTTGCGCACCTTCATGAATAGCCTCAAAAATCCTTAAATTGTGCACTTTCAAAGGTTCAACTTTATGGTGTGTGGATTTTCGTAATTATGCTTTCCTTATTGGCTGTTACTTTTAAGACAAGTCAAGGTCAGAAGGGAAGAAAGAGTACAGCAGAAACAACAGCATAACACGCAATTGTTAACACAGTGAATGTGAAATGCATTTCAACAAGACACAGACATGAGGGCAGGCAAAATTATAACGGGGAAATAGGCTTCATCTGGTATACAAAATGGTGTCTGCCTGGAATGCTGGACTAAGGAAAATCTCGGCTGTATGCAGACTCAAAAGGAACAGATTTGGTGATGAGCTAGTGATGTCTACCTTGGTCACTGGAGCAGGGAGAGGAGGTGTAGATGGCATTTGCCCCTTTGACTGGATCATCCCCATGGTCTTTTTCACCAATCAAAACCCAGGATCTGAGATGTTTGGCCAGGAAGGTAGGTGCAGACCTTGGGAAGCTGGATTAGAGGAATGAGACTGGACCAGGCAAATCTCTGTCTTCTCTGTGTCTGTCTGTCTGTCTGTCTGTCTCTCTCTCTCTCTCTCTCTCTCTCTCTCTCGTGTGTGTGTGTGTGTGTGTGTGTGTGTGTATAGAGGTATATGTATGTTGCATGCATGCATAGCTGTGTATGTGAAGGTTCAAGACCAGCCTTGAGTGTTCTTCTTAGGTGCCATCCACCTTGGTTTTGTTTGTTTCTTTTTGTTTTTGAGACAGGGTCTCTCATTCTCCTTGAGCCTGCTGAGTGGGCGAGGCTAGCTGGTCAGCAAGCCCTAGGGATCTGCCCGTGTCAGCCTCCCTAGGGCCGAGATTCCAGGCGTGTGTCATCACACACAGCTTTGGCATGGGTTCCGGGGGTAGAACACAGGTCCTTGTGCTGTGCAGCAGGGTCCTCCCTAACTGACCCATCTCCCAGTCCTGAAAGATCCCTTTGGACAGCTACCTTAGACACCTCTCTGCATAAGCTTGTGGGGGCCGGGTGCCTTCCTTTCCCACTGTCTCCATCCTCAGAACAGCCACCACTCCTGGGCAGCTGCTGCCTGCATCGGACCAGTTCCCCAGGGCAGCCAGCCTCTCTGAACTGCACAGGTCAGCAGTCTTGCTTCAGTTCTAATTGCCCCCTCTTTTCCCCACAAGACCAAGAACTTCCCCTGGAGAAAAGGCAGCCGAGCAAAGAAAGGCTTTCCCAGCCCCTACTGGTGCAGGCCCTTTCATTAAAATACGTGCATCGCTAGCCTGCTCATCTCTTTCCAGTGGGGCTCGGCAATTAAGATCCCCCCTCACTTTTCACGGTGTGTCAAGAGACCTGCTCTGGGCAGCAAAGAAAAATACATTTGTCATTGGGATGACAGCCACAACAGCTAAAGCCATTTTTATCCTGTAGTAGTGCGGCTAACCTCATCCCTTCTGGGAAAAAAATAATAATGAATATGAGAAGGTCTGTTTACAAATATGCACTTTTCACTGATTTCTCTTGCAGCCTGGCAATTTTTCAAAAGGACAGATTCCTTGGAAACACTCTTCAAGGCCGGAAGAGAAAACGTGGTATCTGGAGAGATGCCCAGGGCTCTGTGCGTTTAACCGGGTAATTGGGCACAGCCTGTGGAAGGTCAAGTTCTTGAGCCACGATGCCCCAAGGTGTTCATCAGGAAGGAAGTCCTGGGGTGACACAATCAGGTGTGAGAGCACCCTTCCCTCTGTCCTGCTTCCTAAAGGGCCCATGGTTCTGTCAGGCTTGTAAACTATCTCCTCACCTTTATTCAAGCAAGTGGTGTGTGTGTGTGTGTGTGTGTGTGTGTGTGTGTGTGTGTGTGTGTGTGTACACGCACACCTGTGTACGCATGTGGTAGTCAGATGTTGTCATCCAGAGTTCTCCTTTATCATTCGTCATTTTTTTTTTTTGAGATGGACAGAGTCACTCACTGAACCTGGGGCTCACCAGTTCAGCTAGACCAGCTGGCCACCCAAGCCCTGGGATCTTTCTGTCTCTGCTCCTCCCCCCAACACTGGGGTTACATACACTGCCACATACCTGGCTTTTATGTGGGTGTTGAGGATTGAACCCTGGTCCTCAGGCTGCTCAGCGATCTCTACCGATTGCCCAACTTCTATTCAAGCAAGTCTGGAACTCTCTGATGCTCCTGGATGTTGGAGGGGGAACTGATTGTGTGAGCCTCGTGGCTCGCCACCCTTGGCTGTTGGAAGCTAAGCCTGTTTTGTGGGATTGACACACTGGTAAACACTTAAGCCCAGGGATTGCTCATGAGGCCAGAAGGGATGAGCTTTACCAGTTCACAAGTGAAATTGATCACTGATGGTTTCGGAGAAAAAAAGAAAGTGCCCCATCCAGGCTGCCGGTGCATTCTTTATTTCTGTTTGTGTTCTTCTCTATCATCCATAGAACTGTTTTCTTCAGCCCTAGTATCACTAGAGAATTCTCCTCATGGGTAGGTGCTACCCACATGGTCACTTTTGGACACCCAGTGACGGCTGTCAGAAGCTGAGCTCAGGCAGTCATTTGCTGCAGGTTAGAGGCTTTCTTGAGGCACAGAGTAAATGTCTTTTGGGGAGACATGGGATCAGTGGGAGGAACCAGACTGGTACACTTGTGTGTGGTGCCCTGCTTCTCCTTGTCTTTCCAAGCTGAGACTGGTGGTGGCCACTTTAGAGGAGTGGAGATTTGGCAACACAGCTAGCTATACCCTTTTTAGCCTTTGTGTATTCTCCATCACCTCAGGAACCTGACCATCAAGGAAGCCATCACCAGATGCGAGCCCTTGGATCTTCAGAACAGTGAACTAACTAAACCTCTTTTCTTTATGAAGTTTCTGTCCTGGTTAGCTTTAGCGGTCAACTTTACACTTCCTGGAGAAAGAAGTCTCCACTGAGAGCCTGAGATTGGATGGTCTGTGGGCATGTCTTTGGAAGATTGCCTTGATTGTTAATCTACAGTTAGCCTACTGGGAGGCACTATTCCTTGGGCAAGAGGTCCTGGCCTGATCTCCCTCACTGATGAATTCTAGCTGAAAAGTAACATAAGCTCTTCTTCCCCGAGTTGCTTTTGATTAGAGTGTTTGCTCGTCACAACAGAAAGGAAACTAGGACAGACTGTTCTGCATGCCATCCAGCACACGGAATTCCAGCACAGCGTTTTTGGGTAGAGGTGAAGTGTAGAGGATTACTATGTAGCTGAAGAAGCAGCACTCGGAGATGCTAATCAAGTCCTGCGCAGGAGTGTGCGCGGTGTGCCTCTTTCCCTGACCGAGTGAATTCTGCTTTGTTATGAAGGAAATATTCCATCCCCTAACAAAAGGAAGGAAGGAAGGGAGGGAGGGAGGGAGGGAGGGAGGAGGAAAGAAAGAAAGAAAGAAGAAAGAAAGAAAGAAAGGAGGAAGAAAGGAGGAAAGAAAGAAAAAGACTTTCTTTGGTTCATCCTTTCCATTTCGGTTTGCGTCAAGCACCTAATTTCTCACATCAGCCCTCACTGTGTGGTTTCAGCCCCAGCAGGCCTCAGTGAGGCTGTGAACATAGGTGACATTTCTTCCCTGAGCCCTTCTGACGTTACCATGAACTCACCAGCTAAGTGACTTTCTGTGTGGGGGGAAGCGTGCACCCAGGTAGACAGGTGCCCAGCTGCTTACTGGCTTTGGATGCATTCTCGACCTCTGACCTGGGTTTTAAGCACCTTTCTCTTCAAAGTTGTGCTCAGTTTTATGCTGGCGGAGACACCTGCCATGTTAGTTCTAAGGATCAGATTTTTTTTTTAACCCATAGCAGAAGTTAGGGTCTTGTGTAGACCAGGTTGGCCTCAAATTCCCTATGTAAGCACAAACTACCTTAAATTCCTACCCCCACCTTTCAACCATATCCCACTATGTGTGGGGCTGGCATTACAACCATGCCACTGGGGTACGGGGGCTGGCATTACAACCAAGTGCCACCATATCCACTGTGTGTGGGGCTGGCATTACAGCCGTGTGCCACCATATCCATTGTATGTGGGGCTGGCATTACAGCCATGCCATGGTGGGGGGGGGGCTGGCATTACAACCATGCACCGCCATATTCACTGTGTGTGGGGCTGGGGTTCAAAGCTCCTGCATGCTAAGCAGGTGCTCTGCGAAGGTGAGCTCCAAGCCCCTGGATCAGCACTCTTACAGTGTCCTAAGAGGGTGGAAGTTAGGGCTCTGGATGAAGCTTTTGAAATTAAATAAAGATCTTATTTCCCCTGATCAATGAAGGCATGATATTTTCTTTATGACACATCAAAATTACATTTTAAATAAGAAAGGGATAACATGGCAATTGTCCCTATAATAGAATGTCATTATTTTTTCCCAAAGATTGGGATTCCAGGTCTCCATAGTAACATGGCTATTGGGAGAAGAAATTCTTTCTTTTTTTTAGATTTATTTATTTATTTTAATTATGTATACAACATTCTGCCTCCATGTATGCCCGTGTGCCAGAAGAGGGCACCAGATTTCATTTCAGATGGTTGTGAGCCACCATGTGGTTGCTGGGACTTGAACTCAGGACCTCTGGAAGAGCAGCCTGTGCCCTTAACCACTGAGCCATCTCTCTAGCCCAAAGAAATGCTTTCTTTGGAGAAGAAGTGTGGTTTGAAAGAAAAGGCTCCAACGTCAGCGCTGTACAACATGGATGCACCCAGTGAACCCAGTCTTCATCTGCTTTCCTGACAGCTTGTGGGGGAAGACAGGGCACCGGCATCTGACACTCCCTCTTCTCACCAGCTTTGGACCCTGGACAGCATCAGCCAGGAACCTGGAGAAAGGGCTACGAGAAAGATGGAGGAGGAGCAGCAGTTGGGAGAATAAGTGGAATTGTCTGTCTTGCAATAACTGGAATGAGTCAATGGAGGGTGAAAGATGCTCTGGAGCTTGCCGTCCAGTCTTCTCCCTTCATTCACCCATTCCTTCTTTCAAGAAAAATGTTCTCTCTCTCTCTCTCTCTCTCTCTCTCTCTCTCTCTCTCTGTGTGTGTGTGTGTGTGTGTGTGTGTGTGCACGTGCACACCCACAAACACAGAAGGCAATTTGGTAACATAGCCAGTTTGCTCTGTGCTAAACTACTGCTGGTCAGAACTAAGGGTGGCATCCTAGAGCCTGTTTTACACCAGTGTGTGCTTTTAGTCTCTCTATAGAGCGGTTCCCACAAGTCCCCAGCCTTCCCTACCTCCCTTGTGGCTGTGGGTCCCCTCCTCACCCAGGGACGGGCTCCATTGCACAGGGGGTCTCTCTAGCTATCTTTTCCCTCTTTCTGTTGGCAGGTGGATCTCTTCGCCTGAGCATCTGTGTTTACTCAGGTGAGCAAGGAAGAAGAGGGATGACCCATTGGGAGTAACAGATGTGCTTCAGAGGCGTAAAAGTACTTTATTTCCTCTCCCTCATTCCCCTGCTGTTATCTTTAAACTGGAGGAAGCACTCAGCTCTAGCAAAAGAGAGTAGCTACACCAACCATATAAGCTTCTCCCTCCCTTGACTTTTCTTGATTTAGCAAATTCATAGAACACTTTGGGCTGCAAATAACTTGAATGCTTGCCCAGAATGGCAGGCATGTGCTGTTTACAGAAAAGGCAGGCATGGAATGGAGGGGGTCTGAGCTGATGCCCATTTCTGCAGAAAGCTGGCTGCCTGACTCCAGGACAATGATTGTATCTCTCCAAAGAGTGGTGGAATATACTGGACAGTTCTCCATCGTTTCAGGCCAGATATGTGCTAGCTTTATCCATGTCTCTGTATGCATGCAACACTTAAAAACTACAGGAGCCAGAGATCAGACTCAACTGGTAAAGTGCTTGCCATGCAAGAGCAAGAAACTGAGTTGGGTCTTTTGCACCCATGTAAAAACTGGGCATGGTGTGCACCCTTCAAAATCCCAGAACTAGGGAAAGAGAAACAGGAGGTTTCTTGGGGTTCACATGCCAGCCTACTGAATTAGAAGCTGCAAGCCAGAGTGAGTTCTTGCCTCAAAAAACAAAGTGGACAGCCCCCGAGGAATAACAGGTGGGGTTGTTCTCTGCATGCTCCACCCTCACACTCATGCATGTCCCCACACATGCCATAGAAGAGAGGGAATAATAAGTCCATGGGGTATATTGTTTTCCTACAACGTTAGGATTTCTAAAAATGAAGATATATATGGGTGCCTCTCTGGCTGTCTCAGCCCATCACTTCTCCATTTTATCCCACAAAAGTAGTCACTCATGTGGACTTGGTTAATGTCAGCATCCTAAGTATGTAAGGAAACCATCACAAGTCAATAGCAAGAAAACTACATAATCCCATTCAAATGGGCAAAAGACCTGAACAGACACATTTCCAGAGAAGAGATGCATATGGTCACCATCACCAATCACTAGGGAGATATAAATAACAATATATAATGAATGACAAACAAATAATTTATGTGCCCCACTTGTCAGGATAGCTGCTATCAAACAAACAAGCAAACAAGAGGAAGTGTCTAAGTTGTGGAGAAAAGGCGAGGCTGTGATTTGGATGTCCTTCCAAGTGTATTCCGATGCTTGGTGACCAGCTGATGGTGTATTTAGGAAGATTGTAAAACCTTTAGAAGATGGAGTCTTGCTAGAGGAAGTGGGTCATTTGGGGGTGGGATTTGAGGTTTTCTAGCCTGCCTCCACTTCCTGTTCACTCTCTACTTCCTGATTGTACATGCCATGTGACCAGCTCCCTCATGCTCCTGGTATCTCAACTTCTATAGCATAATGAACCCATTACATATACCTTAGAATAATTGGGAGTAAAATCTCATATGATCTGACAGTCCAACTTGTGGGTACATATGTAAAGAGGAGAAAAAAAATCAGATTTTGAAGAGATCATTTAACTCCCATGCTCTTTATATACAATAACCAAGATGTGGAAACAATGCAAGAGTCTGTTAATGGTGGATGGGCAGGGTAAACAGTACATACGTAAGACAGTTAGTCCACCAGAGGGACAGCTGGGTAGATGACACAGGGGGTGAAGTGCTTGCTGTGCAAGAATGGGGGGCCTAAGTTCAGATCTCCAGCACCCACACAATTGCCAGGAGGCATGGTGGCTCTCCTGAAATTCCCTGCTCACTCAGGAAGTAAAGACTGGGAATCTCTGAAGACGAGCCCATGTAGACAGGCTCCGAGTTCAAGTAGAGAGCATGCCTCATTAAACAAAATGGAGATCATGTGAACACGCACATATGCATGCATGCAAACCACACATACTCACAACACAGAAGGAAGCCTGCCATCATGATGGCATGAATAAGTCTGGAGGATAGCACAGTAAGCGGAGTTAACTAGACTGAGAGAGGCACTTATGGTGTGAGATTGCTTACACTTGGAATGGGCAAAATGGTGGGCACCACAGGAGATGTGAGTAAAGGAAGCACGGAGACACCAGTTAAAAGAACAAACTGTCAGTCATAAGATGGGTAAGTTCCGGGGACCCAGTTGCAGAGCATTGACCATGTTAACCAATGCTGTACCGAGAGCTTTAGATTGGCTGATAGATCTTAATTATTCTCCCTATACACAAAATGTGTAACCGTGGGATAATGGTGGGGGTTTTAACTCATTCATCATAGATCATTATCACTATAAATCCATCTCTCAAAACACAATGCCATACACCTTACACATATATTCTGTCTGTCACCTGTCTCTCCAAAAAAGCTATGAAGAAAATAACTCCTGAGAATAGAAGTTTAATTTTATCGTATGCTTTTCTTTGGTTTCTATGAATTTTCCTTTCTGTTTAATTTATTATTGTGAAGATTAACAGAATAGATTGAATCTGGGGTGTGTATAGTATGTGCACATGCTTACAGGTATAGGTATGTGTGGGTGACTGTGGAGGACAACGGAGGACAACCTTGGGTGGTGTTCCTCACGTGTTGCTCTTTCCTCCCCCCTCCCTTCCTTCCTTCCGTCCTCCTTCTTCCCTCCCTCTTTCTCTCTCTCTGCCTGCCTTCCTTCCTTCCTTCCTTCCTTCCTTCCTTCCTTCCTTCCTTCCTTGCTTCCTTGCTTCCTTCCTTCCTTCCTTCCTTCCTCCTTCCTTTCCTCTTTCTTCTCTCTCTCTCTCTCTCTCTCTCTCTCTCTCTCTCTCTCTCTCTCTCTCTCTTTCTCTCTCCAAGCATGTGCCACCACAAATGGATTCTGGAGGATTAACCTTAGGTCATCATGCTTGCAAGGAAAGTGCTTTACTGGTGGGACCATCGCCCCAGCTGTGAATGGATTTAATGCTAAATCCTTTTAGCACAGCATCTACAGTTGAAGTCTGGTTTTGCTGGTCAACGCATTTTGCTAATAGTGCCAGAGCATTGGTTGTGTGCCTGTGTCTGCAAGGCTCAGCCTATGTTCTCAAGCCGCCTTCTGCTTGTGGTATCTCAGCTCCTTTTCTCTCTGTGAGGGGAGGCATTTCCTCTTTTTTTCTTTGCTCTGACACCATTAGTATCAGACTGAAATATCAGTTCCTTCACTGTTTGGTAGTATTTTCCCATGAACTCTTTTGAGGTTGGGTTTTTTGGTGGGTTCGTTTGAGTTTGCGTGAAAACATTTAAAAATATTGACTGTTTGCTCACTAATAATAGGTCTGCCACATTTCAAGATCTCTGTGAGAGCTTGGATAAATCGCATTTTCAGGTGAGAATATTACAACCTTAACCTAAATGTCCAAATGTTCAAAATACTGTTATTTATAGCATTTTCTTATGATTTCTGAAAAGCTGCATTTGTAGTTAAAATTACACTGTATTTATAATTAAGATTCTTTTTATAAATCTTCATCAGCGAGGGTGTGTTTATGTGTGTGTAATTTTAAAATCTATCATTGTTTGCTTAATACTGTTCAAGGTCTATCAGTTTTAGTCATTTTTCAAATAAGCACATTTTAAAAACTGGCTTGTAATCTCCCCTTTCTGTTTTTCCAAAGAACTTGTCTTTATAATTTTCTTTATTACTTGATTTTTAAAATTTAAATTGAATTTTGTTTTAAATTATTACATGTGAGAAAGCTGTCTATGAACATGCAGGGTAGCATGTGATGTCTGACATGAGTATATATTGGATGACATTAAATCACGTTAAACACAGGTATCTCCTGAAATATTTATTTATGGCTAAAATCTTCAAAAATCTTTTCTTTATCTCCTTGACTTTTCCTTCTCCCTTCCTCACTCTTCTCTCTTTTTCCTTCTCTTCCTCCTGTTCCCTTCCCTCTCCCACTCTCTCCTTTCTTTCTTTGTTTTCTCCTCTCTTCTCTCCCCTCCTCACCCTTCTCCTTCCTCCCCACTTTCTCTTCCTTTAGCACGGTGAGCCTGGTGCAGGGTCTCCCACATGCTCAGCAAGTGCCCTACCTCTCAGCTGTACCTGACTCTCTCCTGCTTTTCATTTTTTGATACCCAACTTTTGATGAGAGGATTAGTCTATTATTTTTCTCAACTTTCTGAATTGAAATCTTAGTTCACTAATCCTCAGTGTTTCTTAAACTACGTCTACAGTTTATAACATTTCCTCTGCGTGTTGTCTGACCTGCGTGGCTTGTGGTGTCATGCTTGCCATTTTCCTTTCTCTCTCTTTTTTTTTCAGTGCATGTATTTGCTAATATTTCTTAAAATTTCTTCCCTAACTCACAGACTATTTATAAACATATGGGGGTTACCGCCTCTGTTATAGACTTTAATTTTTATTGCCCTTATGATCACAGAGCATAGTTATGTGGTATTTGCTGTATGACATCTGTTGGAATGGTGCTGAGTCAGGATACTCTGCATTATTTCATCCCTTGGTGCAGGAATTTGCATATTACTCTTAAATTAAGCTCATTAGTCATGCTCTTCAAATCAGGCTGACAATTCCCTCCTTCTGTACCTCCTTCCCTTCCGTCCTCCCTCCCTCCTCATTTTTATTTCTTTTTCTGAGATAAGGTCTTATATAGATAGTTAAGGCTGACATCAAACTCTGTCTATTTATAGCCTAGGATGACCTTGAACTTCTGCTGCTCCTGCTCCAGCTATCTGGAATGCTGTAAGTATAAGCGCGGGCCATCCAAATCCAGCTCCTGAAGTTCCGAGTATAGAAGCAGGACTCTGGGCATGCTCTGCAGACAATCTATCAAATGAGACACAGTCCCAAGTTTATTAGACTTCCCTAGTGGCTTATTTCTATTTATTAGACATTAATCAGTTTAAGTATTATGTAGCATTCTTTTCTTTAGATTGTTTCAGGTATAGTTCTTTTATTTCAGGTTCTAGAGAACACAACCTTAACTGGATGCTAGTATGTTCTACCTTGTGTGTACAAGTTGGTTTCTCCTTGTTGACTTTCCCTGAGGATATAGGTGGGCATCTTACCCCTGAATTCCTTCTGTCATTTAAGGTTTTGCTTTACAGTGAACACTGAATTTTGTGCTAATTTACTAATTCAGAAGTTTCTAGAAAATGAGGGCAGTCTGAACCATAGGTGTTCCTAGGGTCTCAAATTCCCACATGAGAAGTATTTGCTCATCTGGAATTTGGTAAGGAACAAACAATGTGGATTCTTCTTTCATTTATTTTCTAATTCATCTTTCCAGAGGGGATGCAAATCTTTGAGCATCTTAGTTGGGAAGGTCTCAACTCTGCTCTCCACTTTGGGTTGAAGCATCTTGGATTAGATTCAGCATCTTGTCTTTCATAGTTGCTAAAGTCAAGCTACCACCTGCTGCTCAGTTATCACTCTAGTTTAATTCTTCTCTTTAATATTTAAAAGATTTCTTTGTATTTCCTTATGAGACTAATCATGCATTTAGAGTTTATCAGTAATTATTGGTTTGGGGAAGACTAATACCTTATTTATTGAACAATTGGGGCTTTCTAACTTGTGGTTTGGGAATCCAGAACTTCTGCTGCCATTGTTAAGTGGTATCTTATGTCTTCCATACTCCTGGAACTGGAATACACCCTTTGAGTCTTCTACTTATGACATCCTGAGACAAACACCAGTGAAAGTTTCAGCAGTGGTTCATTTCCTGTTGAATCCAATGTTGCAATCCTGTTTAGATAAAATCTTTTGCTGTTAGCTAGAAGATGTCAGCATCACTCTTGGCCCAGTGCTCTGTGAAAGGCTTTGGTGGGGCCAGAAACTGCAAGGATCATGGTACAGTGCAAGTAAAACTCCAAGCTGTGGTTCTCATTGATGAAGAAGTGTGTGTGTGTGTGTGTGTGTGTGTGTGTGTGTGTGTGTGTGTGTATGTAGGGAGACAATGTGTAATTGAGTATATGTATCTGTGCAAGTACAGAGGCCAAAGGTAGATGTTGGGTGTCCTGTGTTTTCATTCTCTATTGTATTCCTTTGAGACAAGGTCTGTCTTTGCTAGGCTGGTACCCAATAAGCCCTAGAGATCCTCTGTCTCCACCCTTTATAGTTCTAGGGTCACAGTCATGTGTAGCCATGTGCATCACATTTTTTTTTACATGCGTGCTGTCCTCATATCTGCAGAAGAAGTACTCTTACCCATTGAATCATCTCCTCAGTTTCTATCTGATTTCTTTCTTAATCCACTTATATTTTTATACCTATGACATTTTAATAACATATGAATATTTTTAATGACCACCCTGTAGTGGCTTGAGCAAGACTGGCCCCCATGTGCTCATGTATTTACATCCTTAGTGCCCAGTTGGTGAGTCATCAGGGAAAGATTGGGAGCCTGTCCTTGAAGGATGTGTGTCCTTGTTGGAGTAGGCGTGTCCTTGTTGGAAAAGGTGTGTCCTTGTTGGAGGATGTATGTCCTTGTTGGAGTAGGCGTGTCCTTGTTGTAAGAGATGTGTTCTTGTTTAAGGAGGTGTGTCCTTGTTGGAGAAGGTGTGTCCTTGTTGGAGGGGGTGTGCCCTTGTTGGAGGAGGCGTGTCATTGGGGGTGGACTCTGAAGTTTCAAAAGCCCACACCAGGCCCAGTACCTGCACCGCCATCCCCATCCCTGACCCAGTACCTCTCTCTCTGCCCTGTCTGCCTGCAGATCTGAATGGACCTCTCAGCTACTTACCAGCACCATGGTATGCACGCCAAGCTCCCTACCATGATGTTAATGGACTAAGCTTCTGAAATTATAA
This sequence comes from Myodes glareolus, assembly GCF_982192425.1. Taxonomy (NCBI): domain Eukaryota; kingdom Metazoa; phylum Chordata; class Mammalia; order Rodentia; family Cricetidae; genus Myodes; species Myodes glareolus. The sequence goes on along the minus strand of NC_142030.1, from coordinate 95,369,738 downwards.
ACAATTCCCCAAGTAAATGTTTTCCTTTATAAGGGTTGCCTTGGTCATAGTGTCTCTTCACAGCAATAGGACAGTGACTAAGACACCCTCCTGGTAGGTTATCCAATCCAAGTGGTCAGTCCTAACCATATACGCATTAACAATACTAAATGGGCTCAGCAGGCATATATATGTAGCAATAGCAGAAGAAAAAGAGGTAAGGAAAAGAGGTAAGGGGCGTGGGTGGAGCAGGAGGGGAAGAAGAAAGAATAGGAGTGCTATAAATACAGTACTTAGATATGAAAGTCTAAAAATATGAAATAAAATAAACAAAATGGATATTTTTATTTGACAGTTTTACGTGTTTATATAATGAGTTTTAGTTGTTTTTACTAGCTGTATCTTTTCTGCCCTCTCCCACAGAACCCCTTCTTCCCAACAAGTTCCCTCCCACTTTCCTGCCTTCTTTTTGTTCATGGCCCTCTAAGATCAATTAGAGGTTTTAATTAATTAATTGTACTAAGCATGGGTGGGAGGTTATTTACTCGAGCAAAGGCTGTATCAGTTTAGAAAATTCCTCCCCCTTCTCCAACACCTTCAACTGCTTCTTTGAAGGGTGGCCTCTCATGGCCACTTCTCCATCCATGATGGAGTGTTGGCAGGCCCAAGCTCATGACCACTCCTCCATATATGATGGAGTGTTGGCAGACCCAAGTTCATAACAACTTCTCCATCCATGACAGAGTATTGGCAGATCCAAGTTTGAAGGCATAAGTAACAAAACAATCCCACACCAGTTTGGAATTATGATTAATAAAATGGTTATTTATTTAAAGGGAAAAACTTACATATCATCATTCCAGACAACAGCCCTCTGCGCAATCAGGAACAAAGTCTATCAGTCGAAAACTGGAAGCAAGAGAGCGAGCACATGGCTACTGTTGATTTTTAAAGCAAATGAGACCAGGCCCAAGTAGGCTGGTATCTTAAAGGCTATTGGCTGAAGGAGTAGAAGGAGCTCCCATAGCACCTCCCCCTTTTGTTTAAGTAAGAGAGTTCTAAACCCAATACAAAATAATATACACTAGGAACAGATATTAAGTATAAGATTAGAATTATAATCAGCATAAACAATATTAAGCAAGGAACATATGATAAATGTTTTAATAAACATTCTATCCTATGGAGTCTAAATCTTGTATAGGAAGTGGCTTGGCTAGATCATAAGAGGATAGTAACTACGACTATCTAATCTTTACCCTATTGAAGGCTTGAGAAGGGAGATAATATTGCTTGAGCAGACAGGAAGTACAATCAAGTAGCTTCCAAAATGAGTAATATATGACAGAGACAATTAGCTACCTGAGCAATCACCCAAAGTCTCATTTTGCAACGTTGAAGCGACCAACTTTGGCTATGGCCTAGAATAACTGACAGACCATTTTCAAGGGCAAGAAATTTTTCAAAACCATCTTACCTTGTCTTGGCAAGATTTGACAGCCTTGTTTATCCATTTCTGGATACTATATCTTGTTAGTGGTTGAGACATGGGCATTTCTTTGCCCAAAGGCCAGTTTTTGCCAAGAAGAAAACAGGTTCCAAGTGGAGTGTCTTTGGTGCTCAACATTCTCTCAGGAATAGATCAGTGCCACAAGGAGCAATTATGTCTCATGTCAACAAAACCCTAAGTTATTTAAATGCCATGTTTCACAGATCCTGGAAGTGGTTGAAGATTAGATAGTCATAGTTACCGTCCTCTTATGATCTAGCTTGGTAGTAACAATTTCTCTAGTCTGCTCTGCTTGCTAGAGGCAAGCAAGTGCTCTCATTTAAGAGAGGCTTCCTGACTCAGTTTTAGCTGCAGAACCCTGTAGCTCATTTAAGAGGTCCTGCCATGAAACATTTACATAGTGTTGATGAAAAGCTGACTGCATGCTTTTTGGTTTTCAGCCATAGCAGGAAAAAAGCTGCTCTGTTTTAAAATGCCAGCCATTCTGCCAGGACAAACTCTGACTCTTTCAGGCAGGCAGTCTGACTATGGAGCATTTGAGTGTGGTTTGTGAGCACACTGCTGCAGCTTGCTTGCTGGCAGGAACCTTGAAATGCTATAGAGTTGTGGCAATAAACATGGCTACAGCCAGTACCTCCACCATGAGGCTGGAATCTCAGAAAGCTAAGGAATGGGCTGGATTCAGCCATCAAAGCCACGGCTTTAATTCTATCCATATTGCTTGGTAAATTAAAGACTTGTGTAGTCAAAAAAGAGAGATTTACAGTAAAGAGAATTTCAAAGATGAAAAAAACTTCTAAATGGTTTACTATGTGTTAAAATAAATTCAGGCTAAAGGTTAAAGTCCTTAAAATAAAAAATAAAGAGAGTAGTTGGGTGTGGTGGTACACACCTTTAATTCCAACACTTGGGAGACAGAGGTAGACTGACCTCTGTGACTTTAAGGTGTGGTAGCACACACCTTTAATCCCAGCACTGGGGAGGCAGAGACAGGCAAATATCTGTGAGTTCAAGGATAGCCTAGTTTACAGAGGGAGTTCCAGGACAAAGATACACAGAGAACTGTCTCAAAAAGCCAAAAGTTAAAAGTAAAAATAAAAGAAATAGAAGTTAAAGTAAAGTCACTTAAAGATGGAAACTACACAGAGAATCTGGATACTGTATGTTATTATGCTCTCTTTGAATTGTTTGAATGCTGAGGAAGGAGCAACAGCTGCTAAAAGATATTTGCTTATAAATGCTGCTGAATTAATCCATGATAGGTATTTTGAAAATACCTTGACTTCAAAATTGAAGTCAAAAGGTGTGTTACTTTGGAGAAGACATTTTGCTTTTGTTTCCACAGGAAATGAGAGACTGTGGATTCATTTTGAGTTAAGAAAAATTAGGTTTGATCGAGGAAGATCACCTGAGAAATCTCTAACAGGAACACATGACCCAGATGTCTGAGTTCTACATCCAGAACAGATTCAAGACTGCTGTCTGAGATGATCAAGCCTCACAGGATATTCCAATCAGAACTTTATCATAATTCTAAATTTTCTTTAGGTCCCCATAAGATTATCAGTGCTCCCAACCAGTTGTAAGTAGCATGGGATACTGCTCCCACATTCCCCCAAAATTGACTATGGATATTTTCCTTTGTTTAAAAAAAAGGGGGCGGGGGAAGTGTTACAGGAGAATTGTCAATCATGTTTTAAAGAAACACCGATTGACCAGTCAGGAAGTATAGGTAGGTCAACCAGACAGGAAGTAGAGGTGGGACCATGAGAACAGGAGAATTCTGGGAAGAAGGAAGTTCAGTCCTCCCCAGATTGTGGAAGAAGCAGGATGTGACCTGCCCCACTGAAAAAGGTACTGAGCCATGTGGCTAACATATATAAGAATAATGGGCTAATATGTGTTATAAGAGCTAATACAAAGCCTGAGCTAATGGGCCAATCGGTTTGCAACTTATGGAGACCTCTGTGTGATTTTCTTTGGGGCTAAAAGGCTGTGGGAACTGGGCAGGACAGAATCCCCAACAAAGCAGGCCCCCCCAACTACACAAGTTCATGAGCACTCCTCCATCCATGATGGAGTGTTGGCAGGCCTAAACTTGTGCAAGTCTTATGAAGATAACTACAGCTGAAATGAGTTCATGAGTACAACAGCTGTGTTGTGTATGGAAAACCTCTTTTTTCCTTAAGATTTATTTATTTATTTATTATGTTTACAGTGTTCTGCCTGCAGGCCAGAAGAGGGCACCAGATCTTATCACAGATGATTGTGAGTCACCATGTGGTTGCTGGGAACTGAACTCAGGACCTCTGGAAGAACAACTAGTTCTCTTAACCGCTGCACCATCTCTCCAGCCCCCCAAAGACCTTTTTTGCCACTCATCTCCCTATCCTCTAGTTCTATGTGTTCTTCTCTTATGTGCCCTGAGCCTTACAGGGATTGATCTAAATGTCTCATTTAGGGCACAGCAGGGTTACTTATTCTTGGCATTTTGGTAAGTTGTGGATTTCTGTATTGATCACTGTGCATGACAATAAGAATGCTCTCTAAATACAACTGTGCATAAACATAAATATTTAGGAGACAGTTTGACAATGTGACCATTTAGTACAACAATTATAGTAATAGGTCCTCCCTGGGGTCTATAACTTTCCCAGCCCTGGGCTTTTGCCAGATTAATAGAACAAGGCATGAAAACCTTCCCATGGATCAGGCCTTAAAATCTCTGAAAGTAGTTGGTTACTCCCACCCCCATAGCAGTCCTGCCACCATTGCATTAGGGGGCACCTTTTGCCTGACAGCAGGAGTTACTATAGCTTGCAAGAGTCACAGCTGTTAGCCCATCTTTTCCAGGACAGAACTACAATTGTGTAGTGAGATGTGCTTAACGACTCCCCCAGCAAAGGCTCTCTTGACTTCTGCCTGTGGAAAGAGTGCTAGGATTCTCTTTGTTTATTACAGCAACAAAAGACTCTTCCAAATCAAAAGAGAAAACAAGCAGAATTCCCAAACTAAAGGTCTTAAGAAGAAAACATTCTTGCTACTCATTTCTCTACCTCACTGTGCAAACATACAAATGTTTTATTGGGGATGTGCAGAAGCCTCATTATACTTTGTTTAAGAAAAATGATCCCATTGATTAAAATCTTCCATGCCCATAAAAAGAAACAGTTTTTGCATAGCTCATGGCAGGAGATTCAGGGCCTGTGTGCATATTCCTTTCTCATAATAGCTAGGAGCAATGATCTCGCCATAAGAACTGTAACTTCAGTGTCTCCTAAGCGCTAAATATTGCTTTAGTACTAGGAATATCAAAATAGGAAAAGAGGCCTTTGCTTTGGAGGAGCTCATAGACTGGTGGGTAAATGAACATCGAGAATCAAGATGGACACAACCTGAAATGGAGGCCAATGGGATCACCTTCAACATTAGAAACTCTTGTTTTTCCAAGAGACGTTGTTAAGGGAATGAAAAACCAAAGCACAGATTTGGAGAAAGTATTTGAAAACACTATGTCTCATATGGTGTTCTATCAAAGGTATATTGAGAGATGAGTGAGGTGGTACATGTCTGTAACCCCAACGTGGTAGACTGAGGCAGGAGGATGGAGAGTTCGTGGACAGCCTGGCCTACATAGTAAGATCTCATCTCAAAAACAAAACAAAACAAAACAAAACAAAACAAAATAAAATAACACATACATCCACACGTATAATAAGAACCTATAGATTGATACTAAGGAAATAAGTACTCATTTTTTAAAAGAGGTGAATGATTTGAGACGATTTGTCAAGGAAGGCATACGGATAACAGATTCAGAGCACAGGGACGGTGCTCAGTTTTAACCACTAAGGAAATGCAAATGAGATTGGGTGATGGTGGCGCACACTTTTAATCCCAGTACTCAGGAGGTAGAGGCAGACAGATCTCTGTAAGTTCGAGGCCAGCCTGGTCTACAGAGTGAGTTCTAGGACAGGCAAATGTAACTACAATCCAACCCTTCCATGATTCCATTAGAATGGTTAAAATTCAAGATGGAACTTACCCATACCAGTGGTGGGACTGTGAAATGGAATAGCCACTGTGGAAAACAGTTTATCAGAATCTTTAAAATAATTGGACGCTTTCCTATTGTATATCCTGTCATTTTTCTCTAAGTGTACCCAAGAGATGGACAAGTTTGCATACAAGAGTTTAAAGACACTTCAAGTGTAATTACCTCAAACAGGAAAGAGTTCAAGTGTCCATCCATGTGCAGCAGAAGAACCAGAGAGTTTGTCTGTATAAGGGAATCCCACCAAATAAGAAAGAGCATGAAACTAATGATGTGGGTTCCTCTCTGATTGCTATGAATATGTTTTATTACCATTGGTTATTAAAGAAGCTGTTTTGGTCAACGACTTAGTAGAGTACTCTAAGGCTCCTGCGTTGGAGGAGGCCTGCTCCCAGTTGGAGCTATTTGAAGAGGTTCTGAAAATTAAGAGTCATGGTCTCACCAGAAAAAGGAGGTCACTGAGGCAGTGAGCTTGTCCCTGTTTCCTCTGCTTCCTGTCTTCTACAAGGGGAGCAGTTTTGGCCATATGCTTTTGTCCTTCCTGTATTCTTCCTCATTCTTGGCCCCGAATCAGTGGTGCCCAGCGCCGTAAGCTCTTTAAGCTGTGGGGCAAAGAAATACTTCCTCCATTTACGTTGTTTCCCTGCTACAAAAAGCTAACACATTTTTCTTTTTTTCTGAGTTCATTAAATTCCTATTGGATGTCAGTTACTTGTGTTTTCAGCTTGCCCAGACATATCCATCCTTGGATACAAAATGAGATCGTGTTTGCCCAAAGTGCTCACTGGGTATCTGGGGGAGTTCCCAAATGGGATCTCAGACAGGTGCTCATGGAACAATTTACCATGGCCTTCCTTCCTTTCCTTCCCAGGGGTTCTATTCTCTTTCCTGCCGTTGGGATACAATACTTCAACAAGAAGCAACCCAAAGGATAAAGGAGTTTGTTTGTCTGATGGTTCCAACTTAGAAGCCATCACCATCAGGGAAGTCACAGTCAAATCAGGACTCAAGTGGCAGCTGTGTCAGAAGCTTGAAGCAGGGATCAGTCACACCCACAGTGAAGAGCAGAGAGTAATGCAGCGTAGTCTTCAGTTAGCTTCCTGTGCTGTTATATAGAACAGTACCTAAAACCAGGGAATGACGCCACCCACTTTTATGCTGCATCTTCCCACACTGATTAAGACAATCAAGACAACTCCCTACAGACATGCTCACAGGCTAACCTGATCTAGACTCTCCGCCAGGACATTCTCTTAGCTGGTGACTGGGTTGTGTTAAGTGGACGGTTAAAACTGACTGTCACATCAAGTTACACATTTGAACCTCTTCCGCCTAGGAAGCTCTATTGACTGCACTGTTTAAAGTGCCCACTGGAGTTGGGTGGTGGTGGCCCTCTCCTTTAATCCCAGCACTCGGGAGGCAGAGGCAGGCGGATCTCTGTGAGTTTGATGTCAGCCTGGCTGACAGAGTGAGTTTCAGGAAAGGCTCCAAAGCTACACAGAGAAACCCTGTCATGGGGGCGGGGGAACAAAACAAAACAAAACAAAACAACAACAACAACAAGCCAAAAAACCCTAAAGTGTTCCCTGGAAGAACTCCAAAGTTTGAGCCAAGATAATGAAAAATTTGGTATGCCTAAGCCATGAGGCTTGTGTCAAAGCTGGGACACAGTCTTGAAACAGTAGTTAAAGAGAAACACTTGAAAAAAAATCCCTAATTACTGCAGGTTAAAGTTAGCCTTCTTTCACAAGAGACATTTTGAAAAGAGATGTTAAAAATACCATCACATTTTCCACTCTGGCCTTAGACAAGAGCACCATGGTGATTTGTCTGCCTTTGTCACAGATCTGCTCCGCCTCGCTTCTTCAACTCCTGGGCTATATATGTGTGGAGTTCTGTGGAAAATGGGGTGAGTATATCCTGCAGGCAGCCAGGGGACGGAAGTGAGAAGTACTGGGAGATGGACAAAGGTCTTTGTGGCAGCGGAGTAGGCATGGAAAAGAAGCCATTGGGATTAACATATGGAAGAGGCCACTGAAGAGAAAAACTGGAGACCTCACCCCACCAGGGCTCCATGTGATGAAACGGGTTTCTAAGAAAAAGACCCAGAGAGATAGATAGCCTGCAGAAGGTCAGTGCTTTGTTAAAAACCTATAAAGGGCTAGAGAGCTATTTCAGTCAATTAATCCTTAACTGAATTAACTGAGTTAATTCTTCACTGAATTAGTTGTTTTGTGGAGGGTCTGAGTTTGATTTCCAGCTCCCTCATGGGAGATCAGACACCCAGTCCAGGGGATCAGACACCCTGTTCTGGCTTTCTTCAGTACCCATGCTCACATGCACACACCTACGGACACACCCATTGACTGAAATTGAAAATAAAATATCTAAATGACCTACAATGTTTTAGAACTCACAATGCGTGGATCTTTTGGTCATCTGCTTTCCCACCAAACTAGCTCACTTATGTGCTCAGATGGGCCTTTTCCCCTTACTAATAAACATCTTGTGTTTCTATCACTATCCGTGTGTTTCTGGCCCAGTCGGATGTTCCGAGACACATGGAATTGGAAATCTCAGCTGGTGTGTGCCTCTGATCTACACAGATTACAGTTTCATTGTGTCTTTGCTCTTCCTCTTGTCCATGCCCAGCTTTCCTTCTGAACAGACCGGCCTTCTGCAACTTCATCATCAGACCCAGAAGTGATAGACGACATGAAATTCTACCATCTCCCTCAGAGGTACGTCACACCACTCAGGGGCTGTCTGTGAGCTCTAGGGCAGGCCAGCTTTGGGCCACCCCCACCCAGGAGCTCCTCTAATTTTGTGAAACTTCTCGTGAAAGTCAGGTATCCAAAGGATCTTTTTCCAAACATTTTTGAGATTATGTGATCACAACATTTCTACCTTCCCTTTTCTCTCTCAAACTCTTCCATAGGCCCCTCCTTGTTCTTTTTCAAATTCATGACCTCTTTTTTTAAAGAAATGGTTTGTTATATGAATATATGTATATTCATGTATGTTCATAAATATAACCTGCTCAGCCTGTATAATGTTACTTGCATGTGTGTTTTCAGGGAAGACCATTTAGTAACCAATGGCGAATTGCGGCGCTCTTCCCTGGAGCAGGCTATTTCTTCTGCTCCCAGCATTCCTCAGTTGCCTGTAGTTCTTTGTGGAGGGCTGAGGCCTCGTGAGTTTAAGACAGGAGTCTTAGCAATGTGACTGGCCAAACATGAGCTCAACAGGAGGAGCAACAGTGATGGACCTGCCAAATGGTCTGTTTTAAAGGAGTGTGTGTGTGTGTGTGCGCGCGCGTGCGCGTATGTGTGTGTGTGCATG